>NC_090933.1:703444734-704694734 GCF_040938575.1 Ambystoma mexicanum
CAATAACTCCCATATTTTCCCCCATGTACATCATTGTCCCTCAGCATTTTCCAGCAATGCACACTCTCTATCCTGGTAGCTAAGAGCAGGCGAGTAACAAGCATTGCACCATTCCCTGGGCAGGAGAGGTCCCCTTTTTTGCACCTAATGTACAAGATCCATGGCTAACCCAATACTGCACATTTGTTTTATTTAAGATACTATCTCTTTCAAGAGGATTTGCACCTTAGGGAATATTGACCACATATATGTCAGAGTTCCCAACTCTCTGCAACTTCTCCAACAAAGCTGGGAATAAGTTGTTTGTTTTATTGTGTCATGCAGGAGACATGCACCTTCTATAACAATGCTTGAAAATGCATTCTCTGTTCGTGGTGCATCTAGAGCAGGCATGATTCTGAGCCCAGATAATCTTCTATGCCTCCTCTTCAAAGGCCACCCCAAGTTCCGCCTCCCACCTGCTCCTCTATGCCAATTTAAGCATCCCCTCCATCCAACCATTTAAATAACACAGACACTCAAGCCTTAGGGATACCCTTCTTATACGTTGTTAGCTGCCTAGTGCCACATTTTTTCCGCTGGGGATGTGAGGCCCAGTGCCTCAGCTGAACATATTGGAATCTCTCACTTTCCCCAATTTGGAATTTAGCTTTGCATTCTTCAAAGGTCAGCAGAAGTTCTGCCTCATAAAGTTGTGACAACGCTCTGAGCCTCCACTGTGCACCCATTTTCAAAACACTCCTTTTATCAACCCTGAAGTGAATTCTGGATTCCCCAGCACCTGGGATATGGAATCAAGACATGGGTGAATACCCCCCTTTACATATAGATCTGCTCCAATAATGGACAGCAGTATTTGTTGATGATAACAGAGGACTACCTTTGCCCACAAGGTTAAGGTTCAAAAGCTAATCTTTCTGGGGGAATTGTAGACCCTCCCATCTCAATTAGCATCCCTTCACCACTTTGACTGTACTTTCCAACTGAACATTTGAGAAATCAGAGCAGCCAGGATATACCTCTGTGTATCTGTGACTCCCAATCCCCTTCTCCTTACGTCTGTGGTTAGGACCCTCCTAGGGATTCTCGTGTTCTTATGGGCCCAAAAGAATGCAACATTTTTTTTTGCTGCAAAGCCTGTATTGATGTTTCAGGAATCCAGACCCGCAGGGATAGACGAATTTATAGAAATCTCGGGACCAGATTCCTTTTAATGGCTGGAATGCAAACCAGTTACAATAATTATTTTTCCTCCATCTATCAAGATCCTTAAAAAAAGACCTTAAATAATTCTGCAAAGTAAGTCCTATGTATGCTTGAAGGGGGTAGAGATATCCTGAGTCCCAAATTCTTTGCACTTTCCTCTACCCATTGCATCAAACGTATATGCTGGAGATTAGGAAAGTCAAATACTCCATTCCTCCAGCAGAGCCAGAGGTGCAGTGGAAGCATCCGTCATGCATACCAGAATATCATCTGCACAGAGAGATATTTTGTGCATTCTTCCCTTCTCCTCTATTCTGACATTATATACATTTCCTGTGATCCTTCTAGCTATTGGCTCTAGAGACAAAGCAAATATTGAAATCGAAAGGGGGAAGCCCTGACGTGCCTCAAATAATTTTAATAGGCCTTGTTAATGTCCTATTTAAGGGAATTTTAGTAGTCGGTGCATGGAAAACACAGGTCCAAAATCATATTTATTTATTTATTTTCACATTTATAAAGCGCACTTAACCCTCAGGCATCTAGGTTTTTGTACTTAAGAAATCGGTTGCATTACATTCAAAATCAAGCTACAGGCTCAGTTACAGGAGGTGCAAATGTACGTTCCTTGCATGCATGGGTTAAACAGTGGTTGCATTCATGGGGAGATGCATTATGTCAGATAACAATTTTGCTATGACTTCTCCAGGCGTGAGGTAATTTATTGGGCATCTTGACTAAAGAACCAGGTTTTGAGACTTCTACGGAAGGATCAGAGCGATGGGTCTACTCTTAGCTCCATATCTCTTAAGGACAGCCAGTCACAAGGCTGGGTAACCTGCTGAAATGCTTTATTAGCGTTAAAGGGTAATATTCCCAGTTCCCTTCCTTTTCCCAAGCTCTACCGGGTTTAGGATTCTTCGAACGTTATCATGGGCATTTCTGTCTTTAACAAATCCCACCTGACACAATCAACAAAGGGAGTATACCATCCGTTTTAGGCTAATATTTAGGAATTGATTTTCTCACCTACTTAGTTATGTAATCAGCCTGAAGGAACCATTCTTTAGCGTCCTGACCTTTACCCCTGTACCAAGATAGCAGAGGAGTCAGCCATAGAGGAAGTGAATGTTCCTGAGTCCAAGAATTAGTTAAATAGTAGGATCATCAGTCTCATCAATTTGCGTTTAAGGTCTTGAAGTAGAGGGCTATGAAGCCATCTGATGCTGGTGCTTTATTGTTCTTTACAGATATACTATCCATGTCTACTTTACCAACACTAATAGGGCTTGCTAAATCTTGTGTGACCTGTGTTTCGACAGCCAGGGCAAGTCTGCATCTTGATATAAGTCTGTTGGCTATAGTGTCCAAATGTTCCTCCCCCATCAGTGACCCAAAATATTTCCCAGAAGATTCTGCTTTTTGTCCTCTTCATATTATAGCAATCCCTCCCCATCAGATAGACATAAACTAGTGTTCCTTAATTTCGCTTTAGGTAATTTGGATGGCCATATGCAATGGCTTTATTGTAATGTGATGTAAAGTGGTCTTATATAGCACCCATCTGCCAATAATGTTGGCCTTGCTGTACATGGCTCTGTAAGAAAAGAGGTCAGGGTGTGTTAGTCAGATAGCGGGAAGGCAGATGCAGAAACCTTTGGTGTTGATGGATTGCAGGTCGGAAGTACCCGTTACATGTGTATCAATCAGAAAATGTCTATGTTGTTTGTGGTTGGCATCGACCAGGCAGCTTAGCCATAGGGGCAGCCCCTGGACAATTATAGCAACCGTATCACCAAAGCAAAATCTAGCACCAAGGAACTCTTTAACATACTCAAAGAGCTAGAATCCCCTGCCACACCACCAGACACTTGCACCAAAGATATCTCTTGGTGCACTAATATCCAGAAGGCATTACAAGACAAAATCTCAAGGCTCCAAAGTAAAATAGAATCGAAAAAATCAACATCTCCAATGCAGCACTCACTCCCACTCCCCCACAACAAGTGCGATTACCCACAACCAATTTAATTTCTCCACCCTCTCCATCAAAGAGGTTGAGGACAGTATCTCAAAACAAAAACCCTCTAAATGCCAGGGAGATATCTGCCCCACCCCTATTATCAAGGAGGCAGTTCAGGAACTTGCCCCCTTCATCACATCCCTTATCAACGTATAATTTCACTCCAGCATTGTACCCAACAATCTAAAGGATGCCTGGGTACTCCTGCTACTAATAAAACCCAACACTAGACCCAAATAACCCCTCAAACTATAGACCCATTACTACAGTACCCTTTCTTTTGAAAATATTGGATCGCGCACTATATCTGCAGATTCAACAACATCTAGAATCAAACAACCTTCTTGGTCTCAGACAATCAGGGTTCAGACACGGGACGGAAACAGCTTTGATCGACCTTAATACTCAAATCCAAACCCTTAAAGACAAAGGCAAACTTGCTCTACTCTTCCTCTTAGACCTGTCGGCAGCGTCCGATCTAGTAAACCACAAAATACTTTGCAACCATCTAACTTCTGCCGCATATTTCTCGGACAAAGCCAAAACTTGGATCCAGTCCTTTCTAAACAACAGATCTATGAGGGTCTTTGCACCTTCAGCCTCTGCAGAGCCATCACCTGTCACTTGTGGAGTCCCCCAAGAATCATGCCTGTCCCCTACACTATATAATGTGTTCACAAAGCCTCTATTTGATTACCTTGACTATCTGGGCATCACCTATATCAATTACGTTGATGACACCCAGATACTCATTCCCATCACTGGAGACTATGCTACAGACAGCAAAACACTAAACGACATCTACAGCATCATACATGGCCAAGCATGGACTCTGTCTTAATGATGACAAGACTGAGTTGCTCCTTCTCGGAACCCCAGCAAACCTTAATAAATTAGATGCCCAATTCACCTCCTTCAGCATTGACTGAAATACAATCAAAATATCTAAGGATGTGAAAACCCAGGCATCTACATCGACTCAGCTCTCACTTTAACTCAACAAACCAATGCAATTGCCTCCTCCTCAGCCTACACATGTAAACTTATCACTACCTGCAGACCATTCATCACCACCACAAACTGCATCACAATAGCTAGAGCCCTAGTCATGTCCAAACTCAACTATTGTAACGCACTATATTTAGGAACCACCCAACGCAACCTAAACAAGATGCAAGTCATACAAAATAATGTCATCAGGTCAGCACTAAACATATCTAGATCACAACACATCTCTGAAACCAGATGTAACCTAAACTGTCTATCTGTCAAGCAAAGAAGCACACTGAAAACTGTGTTACTCACACATAAGTGTCTCGCATATCTGTCTAATAGTCTCTCTGGCAACATACCTACCCGCCCCACTAGATCTGCCCAGACACACTGACTCAAAATCCCCAGGTTCAATCTACAAAGAGCAGGAGGGATCAGCTTCCCGGTATTAGCCGCCAAAAGCTGGAACGCTCTACCGTTACCACTAAAATCTGAACCATCCTACCATCTGTTCAGAAAGAATGTAAAGCGGTGGCTTCACTTACAAGAAAGTAGCAGTTCCTTGTGACATTGCCTACCCTCAAGCTGACTCATACCTGTATCATATCTAGTGTACTCATAGCTCTTCACCCAACGGAACCTATTGTAAATATGTAATTATGTCATTCAAACCTTTCTATGCCTCTGTATGCACAATAATATTCGTGCAATCCTGCAAACTGTAAGATAAGAGTATTCATAAATGTAACATGTACTAAAAGCGCCCAGATGCCTCCAGGCTTGGTGCGCTCTACAAATAAACAAACTAAACTAAACTAAACTAAACTGTGGAGTGCAAACATTAACAGCATTCCCATAGGTATGGGTGAGATGGGCTTCCAATTTAGATCCAATTTAGATCAAGACAACCTAGGATTTTTAAAAAGCTTTTAAAGAGCCTGCCTGTTTATGTTATGTTATTAATTTCTTATACAGCGCAACACACCCGAAGGCGTCAGTGCCCTGAAGTGGAAAAGCAAATCAGGGGATCATCATCAGGAAAAACAGCAGCAGTTATAGATTTATCCTAATCATTTGGAGGAAAGCAAATTGTTTTAACGGCTTTCTTAAAGCCTGAAAAACATGATACTTGCGAAGAGAAACAGGTAAGGAGTTCCAAAGTATTGGAGCCCGCAAACAGAAAAGCAGCGACCATCAAAGTTCTTGAGCTTAAACTGAGGGTCAAAAAGCCTAGAATGGTCAGTCGACCGAAGGTTGCGAGTGACACGAGTCTTGGTCAGTCTATTGATTAAATAGCTAGGATCTTTTTTAGAACAACATTTATATGATACGGTTAAGATTTTGTGAAAAATGCAATGATGAATAGGTAACCAGTGTAGATCTCGTCTTGAATGGGTAACGTGGCCACGTGGGCCCAGGTTGTTCTAATTCTTTTTATTGTAAGTCTTTTCCAGGGTGAGCCAATGTGTGTCCCATGGCTTCGACAGGGCCCAGTCTGACTTATAAGCTCCTTACAAGTCACTGTTTCCATACCATCTCACAGATGCACTTGCTACCTCCCCCATTGAATTCTCAATAAAGTAATTATTTATAGCCTGTGCAACATTTCCACGTAGGAGAGGATCTGTAAAGTTAGATTGTATAATCTCCACAGAGGTCTAGGTGGGGGTGAAATGTGTGCAACCGGCAAAGTTAGCCCAACCGCGTGTTCTATTAAAATACAAGAATCTATTTCTGCCAAGGGGATGCAAAGGAGCAAAGATGGTGAGGTCAGTAGTAAGTAAATTCTGGAGAATTTCCTATGGACGTGGGAGAAGTATGTATGGTCGCTTGTCTGTGGATGCAAGAATCTTCACAATTCTTTCAGCTCTTTCTCCCACAAGAATGTAGCCAATGCCAACACACTTTTAAAATCTATCGGGTTGGTGGGAACGTCCTATCTATCCTGGGGTCAGGGACCACATTAAAATATCCCTCCATAATCTTCTGAATTTCTGTAAATGTTGACGATATGGGGAATTAATCCAGAATAAAGGAATCCTGGTTCACATTTGGGGCATGCAAAGTGATGTGGGTCATTGTATTGCCATATTGTTTGACTGTCACACATATAAATCTACCCCCTTGGTCACTCAGTATCTCCTTCCTTACAACAGGAATATCCGTAGCAAGGAGGATCACACGTCCTCATTTCTTCCCCTCTCCTCTGGAGGCCAAACATTGTGCTGGGGTATATTTTGGTAGGTAATCTATGTTCGTCCTGAGGACACAAATGCGTTTCTTGAGGCTTTACAATAGAAGGGCCCATATCTCATAATCATTGCCAAATCAACTTTCTTTTAAACAGTGATTTGCGACTCTGAACATTCGAGCTCATTTTCGAGTCTCCATGTAATGTGGATGGCGGGGGCCTGTACGCATGTGCTTTGGCGTGCACAGGTCCCTCCTGTCAAATTTCTGTCACTTGCACAGTGGAGTGCAAAAGTGCAGGGCAAAAGGCGGTGTACAAGCATGTACGCTACCCAGAGACGTCTTTATGGGAGGGCAGAAGGTGCACTTGCCCCGGGCCCCCACCCTGGAGGGGGCCCCCACAAGTCTACCTTATCTAAAGAAGTAATTTACTTTATTCACCAAACTTAAATTGCACATTTTATGGCAGGCTGCGCTGAGACTTTAAACCTATTTTGTATCCGTTGTTGAGAGGTACATTCTGCTCTGCTATCTGTGTTCACTATGGAATACATAGTTTGTGCATTCACAACAGCACAACTCCTGTTGCATTCTAACATTTCTGTGGGTATCATAATTAGAATGTGTAATAGCCACATTTGAAATGCACATTTATAAAGTCAAGTGCTGCAATGCTTCAAAAGATTGCTCAGTGTGTTAAGCACTCCTTGCAGAGCTCTGTGTTTATATGCAAGATTAAAATGCCAAATTCCTGCAAGGCTGACTCAGAATTTCCTATATCTGAAGTTGACAAACCTGCATGTATATGTACTTTGTTTTGTAGCACAATAGGTGCTATTATCAACAATGTACCTGTACCAGAAAGCGGTTGCTATGAAACAAACGTCAGTATGGTGACGGTCTAGAAATCCTTTCCTTCAGACAAGAAGTTGTAAAACGTATGCAACCACCATCTGCAATGAGCATAAGGCGATTGTCCGGAGAGATGATTATGTATCCAATTTCAAGACAAAGCGTTCATGCTCGTATCCTGGCTTTGGCGGTACATGAAACAGTGATAATTTTATATTACTGGCAGTGTTGTGCTGTCTTCTATGAAAAGGTTTACCTTCTCACGTGTTGGTGGCATTGTTTAGCCCATTACCAGATCTTTTTTATTTCTTTTTTTTAAGTCCAGTTGAGTGGAAGGGATACTAGAGAGAAGATAGTGGGCGATATATCACAGTCTCCTGGCAAGCGTATTTTAAGGTCTGCTCATTTGACACAAAAAACGGTTGGCCCTTTTGTACAATTTAAAGGTTTTTCTGCACATCTATAAATAACAATTTCACAAGCCTGTGTTTTGGACATATTTAAAGCTTTATCATACATAAGAGAAGCCTGGATAAAATCTATCAGGATCACATCAGTTAGAATACTTTTACTTATATACTTCCCTTAATAATGGAGACAATAAAGCTAGAATCATTCCCATTTTGCATAATATGCTTCTATAACATTTTCGTTTTAGAAATTGTCATGTTGGATTATGTGGTTTGTGTACTTTGCAAGTCAGTTCTATAAAATGGGATTGTTTTAGTTCGTGGTAACAACTGGAAAAAGAAAGTGGTAAAATGCGGTCATTACAGAGTGGCTGCAAATTCCAGCCTCGCCTCTTAACCCATGTGTGATTGTGGGCATCACATTTAATTTCATATTGCCTGCCAAAATGACCAGCCACTAAACCTTTGAAAATGATCGCCCTTCAAATGGATTTCATTCTCATAGGGTCATCTTCCATAAAGCCTCACTCATTGTTTCACTGACGTGTTGGTTCCTCAATAATAAAAGTGAACATTGATATATTGCACACCACAGCCACTTTGCTCTCTAATGGCAACTTTTTGAAATCCATGTACCTCTTCTAATCTCTATATGCCTGAATATAGACACGTTCCTGGCAGCTTCCAATCTTCATCCACTATCTATGCTAAAATATCTGTATCATTCACCTTGCTTTCAAATGGTCTACTGTATCCATGCCTGAGCACTTTTGCACTCTTTGAGGCACCTAATCTGAGTCGTTTGTCTAATCTGGATTATGTGCACCTTTTCCATAGGATCTGTATCCTGCATTTATACTATGGCCGGTCTATTTTCCTCGTGCCTGCTATAGATGAAAAGTGTTCTCTACCTATGCTAGAACACAAGAACCCTTGTCGTTGACTACTAATGTTGCTCTTGAAATACTACTACTTGTTTATCATTCAGAGTAATGATTGTTATTTATATAGTGCTTTTGCCAAAGCACTGTACATAGAACATATTTACATTTAAATATCATCCCAATCAAAGTTGGTACTCGTTTATCGACCTCAGATGGATGAAAGGCTGAGTTGGCCTTGTCGGGTTCGAACCTGCAACCTGCTGATCTCACAGAGATTGTAGCAGTGAGCGCTCAACCCACTGAACTATCTTTCCGGCTACAGCAAGAATGAACAGGATAAGGATTACACATGATTATTTTGATTGCTGCGAAGCAGCACATTCAGCTATGGGTTGTGAACATGATGAAGGGGTCGTGACCAGATATTTTGGATCTTTTAATTCCTTTGGTTCAGTGGAGGGGGCCCCAAATGTGTCCGTGCCCAGGGCCCCAAATGTGTTTAAGATGGCCCTGACGCTACCGTCTGTCCTGCACCTTTGAACTCCGCCGTGCAAAATGAACAAATACTGCCTGCCATGCATGCATGTCAGGCAGTGTTTACAATTACAATTAAATGCTGCCTTTTATGCACACGTTTCACTGTAATTGTAAACACTGCCGGATGCATTTACCCATGCGCACACGGTAGGCAATGTTTACATTGGATCCTACGTAGTCAGTCGGCTTTATGCACGGTGGGTTCCATAGGATACTCAGCATTTGTGCCAGCATGAAAATGCATGCCGGCACACATGCTGGGGCATTTGTATGGCAGGGAGAGAGGGAGGGAGGTGGCAGAAATGCCTGTTATGTTCTGTCCCTCCCCTCCATCATACAAATTAAAGAAAATGGGGCATAACATTAATGGAAAGCATAAAAGCAAGGATTTTACACCTTTCATTAACATTATGTCCCTAAGGAAAATGAACTTCTCAGTGTCAGCATACAGAGATCATCTGCATGCGTAACCTTTGAATAAAATGTATAAAACATCCACATAATCCAGCAAGTAACCCAATGATGCATTGTGATTTCTCTTCGGTCATTACATCAGTAACATCCTATTAAGGGGAGTCGAGCAAGCATCAATATTTGGGTTCTGTGGTGAATCAAGGTTTTTCCTCAACTCACAGAAACATATCTCTGAAACCCTCTGGCGGCAAAAGGGGAGAATAGCAGCAGCCTGACTGCACACTGTGGACAAAGAGCGGATGGTTAAGCCAGCAACATGCAGCAAGACGCGCTGCCAGCATGGAGAGAGGAAAAACTATGTTCAGCTGCAAGAAAAAGGCTTCAGCCTCCCTCATAACTAAACAGTAGCAGAGCTGAAATAGCACAGTGGTAGAACAGGTACCTCCCATGTAGAAGACCTGTGTCAATCCCCTATTAAGGACGTGGGTACATTGAATTTAAATTAATGCAATAACAACTACAACATCACAAGACATGATGAAATAAAATAAAACCTTATTTCTCAGAGTAAGAAGAACACAGAGAGCCATGCCTACCACGTACCCAGGAGGAGCAAACCAGAAAAACTGGAGAAACTCCCTTAGACAGAAAAGTTAATTGGAACTCTTAATTGACTCAACTGATATTCAAACCGACCAATAGAGGATGAACTACCCTGGAACGCCTATGATGTAAGCACTACTTCCACCAATGGTGAAGCTAGATAGGTCAGCCAATAAGTATTCGGCTAGAGGGGGAAGGACTATATAAAAGAAGGGTCAGTTCAGTTCCAAGCTATCTCAGTTGGAGACTAGTTCCCTATCTCGCTGGTTTGGAGAAGAAGCCTGAAACAGCAGAAGGAAGGCTGCCTTGTGTGCCTGGTAGCCACAGTGCTGTGCTGAAGAGGGAATCTTGAGAGAGCCTAGCTGAACCCAGAGGCGGAGAAGAGGCCTGTACCCCTCTGATGCAGGAGCCCAGGAAGTTAGAACAAAGGCAGTCGGTCCTGGCACAGGAAAGGTGTAGAGAAGGAGCCAAGTAACCCCACCTCAAGCATCTCGCCCATATTGCCTATATGTTGGGAGCCAGAGTGTGAGACAGATGCAGTACCAGTGAAAATACTGATACCAAGGAGAATCCTGGAGGCAAGATTTCCATTGAGAAAGCCATACCTGCATGCGAGACAGTATGATAGCCATTTGAATGAAATCCCAGAAGAAGCAGGACCAATAAATGAAAGAGCAGATTGGTGACGTCACACAAAGCCAGACTGATGTACATAGAAGAGATGCAGGGACAAGAGATGTGAATATATTCTATAAGGCATCAAGAGAGTATCAACGATAAGTGACATCTCGGGCTCGAGATGAAGAAACTTATGCTACAGAAACAATGAAGATATCAAGTCAATTTACACATGTACAGATGCAAAGAAACGCAAGCAGACAAAGTATTCTTGGGGCTAGCTTTGTAGTGAATAGATTTCGGCATGCGCCAATGTATACATATATAGAAGTAAATAAACAATGGATGTTTCCATGACTTGTTATAGCAGAGCTGGACCACAGAAGGAAGGCTTTTCCAGTGTGTCGCAGTTGAAAAACAATGAAATTACAGAAGTGAATCTCAGAAAGGCGAGGCTGGATCAGCCCCAAGAAGCCAAGGTCTTATCGGACTGGGATGAGCAAACATTAGTTACAATCATGTGAAAGAATGAAACTCCTGTTCAGACGGCATAGCAAAAACAAGGAAGACGTCAGAGTTTCATTAAATAGCAGTATTTTAAGTGCCCCAGAGCTCAAATTTGTGGTCTTCAGTCACGTGGATGGATGGAACTGGCCAAACATGACGAACCACACCTACACAGAGAGGCAAAGCGTGCCTCTACACCCCTGTATTCTCCAGAGCAAAGAACATTTCCAAGGCCAAGTTCACAGGCTTAATTGACGTGCAGACCAGTTAGGTGATGATAGATGATATGCTAATTGGTGGGAAGCTATGGTTATGACCAGCTCACTAGCACCTGGAAGTCCAGCCTGTGTGCTGCTAACGTGGGTGGAAAAGTACTGACGTATGTAAGAGTGCCAACTAATTGTAGGGGGCCACGTAATTAAGAGCCCTATAATTTGTATAACCAATAGGATGTCGTGTATTTAGTGACATTCATAGTGACTTGTTTGAAGGAGGGCTTAGTTGACCCCACCTGATGTTAAAGAGCCATTCATTTTTCTTAGATGTTCCCTCTAAGCCTATCACATTTTCCACTAGGTTTTTGTAGTTTGCCACGTAGGATGACGGTAGCAAATACGTAGGTTAACGTCTTCAATGACAAATTTTTACTATAAGTATGATATTTTTTATGAAATGTGTTGAGAGACCATGCTATGTGATGTCCGTTGATGTCCGTTGTACTCCCTGTTTTAGATAATTGATATTAAAACAGTCAACTTTTCCAACTTCCTGAGTCATTTTGATTATAGATGTTTGAGTATCTTCTGCATCCCCATCCATCTCAAAGTATTGCTACCTCGTCTTAAAGGGCTGGGTCGGCTGTCCTGGTTCACGTGGTAGCAAAGATGATGGTTCAAGAGCCATCGACCTAAGTAAGCTTTGGGGGTCCCAGGAATATTGAACGTCTTTTGCCATTTGGCTAAAAGGACGTGAAGCTCCCTGTAGATAGCGGAAACAGGCTTGCAAGCATAGGTGAGACGTGTCCCTCGGTTTGTACGAAATTCCCTCCCCACTTCTACAGGAAGCTGAATGGATGGAAGTTTGAAGCGGCTGATAAAGAGGCATCGATCCCGAGAGCCAGAAGATAAAAAAGCGAATGGTGAGTAAAACTGAGTGAGGTGGCGAAATTGTGAATGGGCAGTGAGTGGAGAAAGTGATAAGGGGAAACAAGTAACGGAGGGAGGTTGGGGTACAGACAACTCGAGACGGTGAGCGTCAAGTTATTAAGTAATTGACTTGAGGAGAGGAGCCAAGCAATTGAGAAACTGTGAGACGAGGAATGTCACAGTAGAGTAAGCCCTGTGTCCTGCATCATAGCACATAACGGAAGGAGTCATATCTAGAGTCCCATTAGCAGGTGACGTAGGCCACGGACCTGTTTAAAGACTTGTCTAAAGAGAATGATTTACATCCCAATCGGGGTATTCTTTAGGGGCAGGGATAAGTCTCGAGGATCGCAGACTGAGATATATGTGACCGGTCAAGTATGTCAGTTTGTTTGTTTGTTTTATGTATTGCATAGATATATATGTGGTTAAGAAGTAATGGATGAATTAAGAGATGTGAAAAGGAAAACACGAGATTTAAGAGTTCATTATATTTATTTGTTAAATTGATGGTGTGTAGTGAATAAGTAGATTGGAGTAAAACGTGATATAAACAGTTTGGAGCTGCGATGATTGGTGCACGCTCATATTGTATTGTTTTTCTGAAGACGTATTTTTGTGTAAAGGTGAGTATTGACAGTCAAGCGTGATGAGTCAAAATGGAGGATATTACTCCACTTATACATTTATGCAAACAGTTGCCAAAGCATGCACCTAAGCTTAAACAGTACGGTGCGGAATGGGTTAAAGGCACGGCAGACAAAATGTTCATGCCATGGCCACAAGAGGGATCACTTTCAAAAGTAGTTTTGCAACACATGATGACATATTTGTACGCAGCATACACTGGAAAAAAGTTAGACAAAAGGTTAGCGAGCTTAGAGCTCTGGAAAATGTACAAAGGAGGAAAGAGAAGAGCCACCTCCTGAAGACTGGATACTTAACATATGCAAGAGCCTTCTGCTCCCCCCGCCGCACCTGAAGTAAAAGGTGATACTATAAAAGATGATGGAGTGTAGCCATTAAGAGAACTTAAGGCAGTGGCACGGTACAGCAATCCGACGTATGAGTCGTCTGCGCATATCAGGGACGAGGGTGTAGAGAATATTCCTGAAAGAGACGTGATCTCTAAAGTCCCGAGGGACAAAGAGAGACAGGACAAGGAGAGAAGTGACTGACCAAGTACATCCTTAGATATGGGAAGGGAAATAAAGAGACGGAAAGGAGAAAAAGATAAGGCTGATGAGGTTGTACTCATTCAGATTGAATGGATGGGTGGCCAGATTTTGCTCAAACTCTATTGTAAGAGAATTGAGGAAGTAAGGCAAAGAGAAGATCGAGACAAACAGGACAAAAAAGATAGGGACAGAGAAGAACGATTTAAAGAAGATGGGGCAAGAAGAAAGGATAGACAAAGAAGGGAACAGTTGTATCAGGATGAACTGAAAAAGCAGGAAAGGGCAGAAGAACAGAGGAAATATGACAACAGACCGAGGGCAATCAAAGAACGAGAAAGGCTAGAAAGAAAGAGAGGAACAGGAAGAACAAAAATTAAGGGATAAAAGGATACAAAGACGTAGAGACAAAGAAATACGAAGGGAAAATGCGAGATGAGGTATAAAAAAAAGGAAGAAGAAAGGGTGAGAGAAGAAGCAAGGAGATGAAGAGAGCTTGATGGTGAAATAGAACGAAAGAGAAGGCAGAGAGCATGCAACATTGAGCGTGTAGAAAAATAATTAATGGATCCTAATCCAGTAGTAGCATGGGAGGACATAGAAGAATTCTTACCAGCAAATGAACCAATGCCAGGTCCGTCTAGAGCAAATCTAGAGGATGAGTTTGACTCTAGAAGCATTGGGGATGCAATTGATAATGTCTATCATGATATGAGGACTAAGAAAGAACTGAAAGGGAAGGGAAAAAGTGATCGACTCGAGGGTACACAGTTATACGACAGAGAGGGAGGCTTGTATAGTTTTGAGCCTAAAGAGGTGTCTTTAGACAGACTAACTCTGAATAGAGATGAAGAGGAAGGAAGCCACACAAGTTGGAGACAGGATATGTCAGACGGAGAGAGAGAGAAACCTTCCGTGGGGAGGAGGGAGGTAACGCATGTGGTCCTGAGGGATGTTCCCCGATGGACAAAGAAGTGAGATGGTCAGATCTAGATCTACCCATATCTAGGGCGTCAGAATCTCTGGCGCGACTAGATCGACCTAAAGGGCAGTCCCATAGTGAGAGGGGGGGACTTGCCACCTCATGTGAGCAGGTTAAGATCACTACCAGGAAGAAGGTGGTGCAGAACCATTGTCCCTGCTATAGACAAACAGACGATGAGGGATGAATGTGAGTTTGGGATATCGCAGTTTCCCTTGTTAGAGAAAGGAGGAGTCACACCACGATATATACCATGGCCACAGATGGATAGACAATTTAAGGTGTAAACTCCTGAGTTTAACTTCTGGCTCTGGGAAATTGATACATAAGTTAGAAAAAATGACAGGAGGAAACACGTTAGCTATAGGAGACATTAAAGGTCTTCTATCGCTATCCTTGGGAAGAGAGCTGACGATGCTTGGTCGAGAGCAGGATATTCAAGTGTCACTATGCAGAACACGGCTCATGATGGAGCACCATTTAATAACTGTAGAGCGGCAGTCTGGAAAGTGCTCAGAGTGCTGTATCCGGACACATCAGATATGGGAACTATAATGATTTAAAAGATGCAGGAAGGGAATGATCCTCTTGTGTACATTCAAAATTTCCAAGAGCATTGGTCTATGGAAACTCATGAGCCTTGGGGGAAATCTAAACCTGTATTTTATCATATACCATGCCATGGGCTAACAGAGCCAGTACAGAAGCAGCTAAAAAAATTGGTAGCCATGGAAGCAAAGCCATGGTCAGAAATTCAGCTGACCATTGCACATTACTGCAGAGTATTGCAAGAGAACAATCGAAAGAAAGATGAAGCTAGGAAAGGTGAAGAAGCGAAGAAAAACATGGTCGAAATACGCCATTGAAGGGGCGATGGTGACTAGCCGAGAAGGGTCACATGTGAATAACCAAAGACAGTTTGATCAATGTAATAAAGGATGTATACCACGAGGAAGGGGAGGCTTCAGAGGTAGAGGCTTCCAGAATAATCAGGGACATTTCCAGAATAACAAGGGTGGATTTCAAAACACGCAGAATGATAGTCAAGGCATGCAGGAAGGGCAAATTAGGAGACCTCCTTATGTTGGACATGCAGTATGTCAGGACACCTTGCACGCACGTGTAGAAGCCAAAGGGTCATGCAAAATGGACAGTGCTCAAGAGGGGGGACTAGATACCCGCCTGCATACACTCAACAGAATGGAGAGGGGTTTTCACAAAATCAGACAGTGTAGTAAACACAAGCACCGAGAATGCAGCAGGGTTTGCAAACACAGTAGACAGCAATGAATCTGCTGCAAGGGCAGTCACAGCATTCACCCATGCAGATACAGCAGGCAACAAGCACAGGACATTTAATGACTCCTAGGATAGGGGGTGTCACTGTCGAAGGAGGAAATCCTTTCACAGGTACAGGAATAAGCATGTATCCACAATAGGACAGCTCACTGGGAGACTTGATGTGTTCAATACTATCTGTGACCCCCAATCCTCAAGAGGCAAATCTTTTTCTTTTTTGGTAGACACAGGGGCAACACGCTCATGTATACGAGAGGGGAAATTTACATTATCGGGAAATGCCATGAATGTTTAAGGTTTCACAGGAGCTACAAGTAGAGTTCCTTTTACTGAATAATTGCCAGTCTCTATAGGAGAATGTGACATGTCTGTACCATTATTATATTTGAGACAGACACCTGTAATATATTAGGTCGAGATTTTATGACAACATTGAACATGACGATTTCGTTCACTGATGAAGGCATAGTATGTTCAACGCCAGAAATGCATTATTTAAACGTGAGTGAATTTATTATGGCATTCACGGGACAAATGGCCATATGAGGAGCGCCATTAGAACCAGAAGTGTTTCACTGTGGGATACGCATTTTGTTAACATGGCTACCATGTTTAGTGGGTAAAACTGTGAGAATACCTGATGAGTTTTTATTCAAGCTGAAGATACCTGTGGATGAAGAGGGAGGACAAGTCTTTCCCTTAGAATTACAAGCAGCCATAGTGCGGGGAGAAATGGCTTTGCTTGATGGAACTGGTTATGAAGGAAGCCGATGGTGCACAGTGATTGCCATTGCGGAAGGTTATAGATTGATTGACGTCACTAACGAGGATATATTTAGAGACCATCCATCAGATGACAAAGTAGTATTTGAAATGAGTATTACTTATTGGGTGAGAGCAATTAAGTGGGTTCCTCAAAAAATTATGCTAGCATTGAAACTTCCCGAGTTTTTCGATGAAGATATGGCAAAGGTTCCAGCTTCATTATGGACAACAGGCCCCTATGACATAGGCCTATTGAAAGGGGCTGGAGAAGTTAAGATTAAATTGAAACCAGGAGCAATTTTACCTCAAGCACAACAGTATCCCATGTCTCAAGAGGCAGACAAAGGTATTTTCAAGACGATATCCACCATGGTGGAACAAGGTATCCTAGTGACGTCAGAGTCAGCATGTAATACATCAGTGTACCCGATCAAAAAATCTAAGGGGGGGTTGTGGCGTTTAATTCAGGATTTATGCCCAATTAACCAGATTGTAGTGGCTGAGTTCCCTCTAGTTCCTAATCCTGTGACAATATTATGTAGTATCCCTGTTGAGGCACAATATTTCCTGGTGATTGACTGCGTTTTTCTCAATCCCATTGCATAAGGATTCACAAGATCTGACACCATTTACGTTTCGTCACACTAAGTTAAAAAGCACGAGATTGCCTCAGGGGTACTGTGAGTCTCCATCAATTTTCAATAGAGTCTTGCAGATGGACTTAAGCAATATTGATTTGCAAAGTGTTGTGTTGCACTACGTAGATGACATATTGGTCTGTGGCATCTCAGAGGAAGAGTGCAGACGTGATGATTATTCTTGCAGAGAAAGGATATAAAATAGACAAGGAGAAATTGCAGTATTGTCAAGAGGAAGTGCTATACATAGGTCAGCTAATTTAGCATGAAGGAAAGAAAGTTACTCCTGAGAGAGCTGAGGCTATTTTAAAAACAGCAAAGCCACATACGATAAAGCACATGCAAAGATTTTTGGGACTATGCAATTATGTGAGAACATGGGTCTTTGATTACAGTTCATATATAAGGCCCTTTTTGCAGGCTCTGAAAAAAGCAGAGGCAACCCAGGGAAAAATATCTGGACTGACAAATTGGAAGAAGGGTTTGATGAGTTGAAAAAGGCAGTTTGTACGGCTCCAGTTTTGGGAATTATTCTTATTTTCGCATACGAATGGCACAGTTATGTCGGCAGTACTCACACAGAGAACCATGTTGGTGTGCAAGCCAATAGCATATTACAGGGTGATTTTGGACCCAGTAACGAGGGGTCACTTTCCTTGCAGCCGCCGCATTCGCCATTGAGAAGGCTGCCAGCATAGTAATGGGATGTTCCATGACGTTATTTGTTGAACATGCTTTGTTTGCCATTTTGGAAGAACCTAAGGGTACGTTGTCTTCTCAAAGGGCTTCTGCCTATGAGGTAGTCATATCTAATCCAGTGATTAAAATAGTCAGATGTAGAATAGTGAACCCTGCCATGTTTATAGCAGAACCACTAGCAGAAGACAAGCATGCACACGATTGCTCGAACTGTGAGGAATTCTATGATGGGATCCCGAGAGTGAATGCGTTGGCAGCTAGGGAGATTATCTTTATTGACCGTTTGTCTAGAATCGATCAAAATGATGGACAGAGATATACAGGTGCCGCTGTGGTGAAGCACAAGGCCAATGGCGAGTTTGAAGTATTGGTGAGTGCACGACTACCGTCTCAGTTTTCGGCACAGGCTGCAGAATTAGTGGCCCTGATTGTCACGTTCGAGAATCACGCAGACGAGGAAGTAATCGTGTACAATGACTCCGCCTACATGACATCGCCAATACTCACAGGGTTAGCACGTTGCAAAAGGAGGGGCTACCTCAGAGCGGACGGCACTCCAGTGCAACATGCCGCCTTATTGGACAGACCTATTAGAGCACTATAGCTCCCAGTAGCCATTGCAGTCATTAAATGTGCAGCTCACACTAAAAGGGCAGACTTTATCTCACGTGGAAATCAAGCTGCAGATGAGGAATCGAAACGTGTTGCATGTTCAGAAAATATTATGAAGTTTGATACGATTGATGTGAGTGAAAGTATGATGAGTGCGCCTGATTGTCATAACAATTTGTCTAAAACCCAGTTAATGGAAATTCAAGGGGAAGCGCCGCAGGATGGGAAAGACCTGTGGATGCGGAGACCAGTGCACTGCCCTGAGCCTCTCCCTCAGCTGCAGCAGCTCACTGGCGTCCCCACCCAAGTCACCACATCCACGGACATAGACTGCATACCTAGCCATTCCTCCCTCAAGCCAACTCTCCAGGACTGTCCAAGACTCTGTATTCAGTTGGAGCTTCCAGTGGGCCAGCTTCGCAATGTCTATGCGTTGGCACCCACTCTCCCTTAATGCTGGCCTATAACCTTGTCTACTGTTCACCGGGACCCTCCTTCTCAGGCCCAAGTGATCACACTCTTGGCATCCAGGCATGGTCTGTCCCTCCATTGCCATGTGCTGCTTGACCCCAAACAGGGTAGTTTTCCTTAGCAGACTGCCTCTACACCATGGCCGGCCGATAACGACTTAGGATTTTTTGTCCTTGCCAGGCCGTTCCTACGTCCGCTCCCCTCCAACCAGGCGACACCTGTCTTATAAGGCCTGGGACCCTGATCGCCAGTGGCAGCCCCCTCATGTGCTTCTGCCTAGCCTCTCCTTTATGCCCTAGGGCACTGCTCAAGGCCAAGTCCCCCGAAGGAACAAATGGCACTCGGCTGCTCCTTTCTTCTGGCATATGTTGCTGGCTGGACTCCACCACAGCACCCCAGGGACATGGTCCTCCATCTAATTGTCCCTGTCCTCCAACATTCTATGGTCTTCCCTTGGAGATAGTATGGCCCTCACTAAAACTTGCCCTAAAGGGTCCTTCCAGGTGGCCAGTGAAAGGCAGACGCTTCCTGATCCTGACCTTGGTTGGTGGTGTACTGCGTGAGGGAGGATCACCTGGGAGGAGACAGGGCCCAGGGTGCTGAGTAGATCCCATGGAATGAGACACAGTATTTTTCCCCTGAAAAGGAAGACATTTGGGGAAGGACCAAAACATTAAATGGCCTATTGTTGTTATAATTTATCTGAACCCCATAATAAGTCAGTTAATGGGTGTGAAGCTGAAGTGACATCTGTGGATATAAAAGGGAAAGAAAAGCCAGCTAAAATCCCCCTTTTCTCCAGAGGTCAATGGAAGGGGAAATGTGAAAATAAAGTTGTGAGCCAACTGTCTTTCTCTTCTCAGTCAAAACCTGATGATTACATTGTAAATGCAGGTAAGAAAAATGTATCTGCATTTAAAATTAAGAAGCTGGTAGAAAAATCGAATTCTGTTATTTGGGACTATAATCCCAGAAGTACGGGTATGAAGAAGAGCATTTCAGAGCAATGTAGTAGCAAGGGTAATGCAATTAAGCCTAATGACCCACACCTAAAAGGCTATGCAGGTGCAACCAGTTAGTGGGAGTTGAAAGTGTAGCTGTGGTCAAAGAAGCAGACTGAGTTGTAGCTGGTATCAGTACTGCACTAGTAGTAGCAGAAAGGACACAGCACAGTGTTTTCAGTCCATGCATAAGTGGGTGAACAGGAGAGACGTCAGGACTTGTAACACGCAGATTTCAATTGCCTGTCCTGAGAGGGTCTTGTTCTCCCAAACTCTGAAGTGCAGAGGTAGCACAGCGGAAGACGTGCAGGAAGACCGTTTACCCTCATGTGCACCTGATTGCAGAGATTGTGCAAGCAGAAACATGCCGGGGATCATAACGAAGTGTTGTCATGCACCCGAAGGTCTCGGTAGTCAGAAAAGCTCCTTGATGTTGTGGCAGGGTCATGGAGGTCTGAACAGAAGAAAACTGTGGGTTGGAACCCTGAGTAGAAAGAAGCCTGCAGGTGGCAAGTGGAAGAAGAGCTGAAGTCAGTGAGTCATACCAAGTATTCTGATCCCTTGTGCTAGTGTATGCAGGCAACAGTATCAAGTATGAAGTGTTTGTGTGCTGTTGAGCGCTAACACGAGCAACCGCTGATGAACAGACAATGGTGGAGAAGGAGAATGTAACACTTGCGTGTGTTGAAGAATTGCCTCAATCACTTGCGTAAGTTAGTAAACCCATTGTCGGAGCATTTAATATCCGAAAATACAAACGAAATAGTGGTCGTGTGTGACCAGAAATGACTTTCAAGGGGAAGTCCATTGTTCCAAAACATAAATCTTGAAAGAATCAAGTGAAGCAGCAGTCGCATATAACTAAAATTGGTTCTCAAGTGAAAATCTACTTGAGAACTCGTTGTTCAAGTGAAAACCTTTTAACGATGAAGCCGTAAAACGTCTATTACTTACTATTACTTAGTGTGAGCCAATAACACAAACATTACCTAAGCCAATAAGAACACAAGCATTGCCAAAGCCAAGAGGTGAGCAGAGTGGCTGTGTTATAAAAAAAACTATTTTGATGTTAACACAACCTGTAGAAGCCAAAGAGAAGTGAATTTTAAAGGCAACCCCAGGTTGTTATGGTGGCAGTCAGACACGAAAGGCAAAGAGGCTGCCCCTTTTTTGAAGAGAGATATTCAGAGGAACAGTGCCTTGCCTACTTGAAGGTGTTGAAGTACTTTAAAGTGAGTCTTGTCAGAGTCTATACAA
This sequence comes from Ambystoma mexicanum, assembly GCF_040938575.1. Lineage (NCBI taxonomy): Eukaryota > Metazoa > Chordata > Amphibia > Caudata > Ambystomatidae > Ambystoma > Ambystoma mexicanum. The sequence goes on from NC_090933.1 coordinate 703,466,016, forward strand.
TATTACCAATCACTGAAGCTGTGGTACTAGTCCAAAAACACTGAAGATGTGGTGGTATATTAAGTTGTCAGTAGATGCAACATTGTAATAGTCTAGATAAAGTGGAGTACTGCGAGACAAAGGTGACTGTTCTCATGGTGAATCAAGTAGAAGTGAAGTTGTTGAACTGGAAGCAGCAGCACTGTAAAGTCATCCTGACAAATATACTATTGTGAATTCTAAAACTGGAACTAAGGAAATACTGTTAACCAAGAACTGTTTCTCACTGACAGTTGTAGATATTTCATTTCTTGTGAACTGTGGCATGTTTTCTTGAAGAGGTGACAAAGCATTGTGGCTGGGATTACCATTGTTGCTATTTGGTGGAAGTGGAAAGTGGATATTTCACCAAGGAGAAAAGATTTGCAATTATTGGAACTTTGGTTTACAAACTTTTCCTTTAACTTTGAACCATCAAGAACTGATTTGAGACATTTCTTTCTTTGGTTGAACATGATCAGAAAAGACCTTGAATCCTGGGGAAGGGAATTTACCCAGGACATTAGAAGGTTATTAAGAAACTGTGAATGTTGTTCATGTTCTGTTGCATTGCCATATATTTTCTTTGTGTGTTTGTTGTTTAGTGTGAGGGCCAGATATCCTGTGTTAGAGTGTATTCCCTTAGCTTTGGTTAGGCGGGGAAATCCTCAGCAGGGTATGGATTGTGAGACATTTTTACTATATTAATTTAAGATTAAAATTGCATGTTTTGATAAATCATCGAACAGTTGTCCGCCTCGCATTGCTGGCTCCACACACTACCTAAGCACAATACCCCTGCACACATTATACTGATGAGTTTAATGGAATGAAAGGACATTTTATACATACATTTCTGCATTTTTGATGGCATTGATGATGCTACCTGGAAGTAAAGGCCCTTACGCTTTCAGTGTCATTAAAAGGAAAATTTCAGAATAAGACTCATGCAGCATTGACAATCTGTGAACATATAAGCTGTGAACTTCAATTAACTATAATCCATGTGTTTGTGTAAAACAACCATTATGTAGCTCTCTAGCTCTCATTAAAGCAAGATTCTCCAGATATTCATTAACATACCCCTTACATTATTGCACAAGAACTTAAGCATCACATGTGGTTAATCTTCCTTATTAAAGATAACAGGTATTTAGGCTGCAGCACCTCCAGCTCAGCTTTCAGCTGTCTCCTTAACTGTCTCTCAAACCATTCTAATGCTTGTTTAATAACAATTCTGGAAGGAATGTGGAGGTGGATTTCTATGGGAGGATTCTAGTGGCCAATTGAAGGTATATAAGCTATATACATAAGACATTAAATAACTTACTTTACAACACACCTTTCCTCTGTGACATCATTAAAGGAAACAAGACCACATTGAAACAAATGTATGCACCAAATGAAATAGTCAAAATTGAACACCATATAAACAGAAATCTACCTCAAACAGGCCACCCTCTCTTTGTTCCACACTTCACTCTCACAGCATTACCATAATTTTTCACGACCATCTTTTCATTTTGAAAACTTCGATTCACACTTCCTCAACTTCCTTAGCAACAACACTTCCATTTTGTCCCCCACTGCACATTCCTTGTGCACAGACCCATGCCTGGCATCATACTTCACTTTCAACAACTCACTACTCCTATTAACCTGATCTCTTATCTTCTCAGCATCCAGTACCACAATTCTCGATTTGTAGAACTATCCAGGCGTCAATAAGTCATTAGGTTTGTGCCGCCTCAACAACTCAAATGGAGACACACCAGTCATACTGTGCGGGGTAATTCTGTACTGAAATACTCTCTGGATAAGACATGCTTCCAATTCTCATTCCTACTGACCAACATCCGGATACCATTCGTGATCGTCCAGTTAAACCTCTCAACAGAGCCATTGCTTTGGGGGTGATACAGGGAGGTCCACTTATGTACATTGCCCATGGTGTTCAACCAATCTCTAAACTTCAAAGAAGTGAATTGAGGACCATTATCACTTACAATCTTGGACGGAAAACCCTCCCTCGCAAACACACCCTCCAAACATTTAATAACATTAGCAGATGTGACTTCCCTTAAAAGCTACCTTGACAATTAATCCATGGCAGCAATGACATAGCTATCACATACTCCTGGTAGACTCAACGGACCCAACAAATCAACCTCAATTACTTCCCAAGGAACACATGGTACCTCCTTTATCTTCAAGTCTATATCACTGTCCTTGCAAATGACACAATCTTTAACTTGTTGTTCAATAAATGTATCCATATTTGGCCACCAAAAATCAGTCCTTATAATCGATTTGCTCCTAAATATCACCATGTGTCCTTTGTGAACAATCTCAACTACAACATCCCTCATGCCTTCAGAAACCAATAAGCGTTCTCCTCTGTATACAAATTCTCCCTGTATACTCAACTCACCCTTGATTTGCTTAAACCTCTTTATATTTTGAATGAGTTTACTTCCTTCCTCACAACTACTACACCAAGGAGGAGTGGCGGCGAGTGGCAGTCTTGCAGTACACTCTCACCACCCAGTCTTTTCTTCAGTTCTACTGTTGGAGGTGTGTTTCCTGCTACACCCAACATCATAAAACATCATTTACCCCGCGGAGCGGCGCGGAGTGGCGGCGAGTGGCAGTCTTGCAGTACACTCTCACCACCCAGTCTTTTCTTCAGTTCTACTGTTGGAGGTGTGTTTCCTGCTACACCCAACATCATAAAACATCATTTACCCCGCGGAGCGGTGCGGAGTGGCGGCGAGTGGCAGTCTTGCAGTCATGTCGGGCAAGACGGGCCCGAACGCCACCTTACCATCTACGCTACAACCCCTGGACTCCGAAGACTCGACAGGTCGCGTTCTAAGAAGTAACGCAAAACTGTTGTTTAAAAACACAACTGCAAATCTTACAGACAACTTCAATCATTCCCCTGTGACTCAGGTGGAAATATCAGATGACCATCTACCACCCCAGAGCCTCGGTCTTAAAACACCAGTTCATCTGGGAAAAGGACATACGACGTTGGGAAAAGGCTCCTTCAAAAAAGTTACTGAAACGCCTTTTTTCGTCCTTGATAATAAACAATTATCAAGACAAAACGGAGCGGACTCACCCGAGGAGGACGCTATAACTCCGGACGCCCACGACACCGAGCCTCCACCGACCTCGTTGCCTGCGGTCTCCATTCCATTTCTACAGACCGGCCTAGCACTGCCTGGAGCTCCGCGACAGCCCGTGGGGGCGGCCGTGTTGAGTCCCCCGGCAGTGCCGCCTAGCCTATTGCAGGAGATCGCGCCGGCGAGATTAGCTCCTGCCGGCAACCAGCGGCCCCCGGGAGGGGGGACCGCTCTGAGCCCCATGCTCATGCCGTCTGAGCTTCTGCCGGCGTTCGACAGGCCGACTCCAGCCGCGGCCGCAGCTCCGCGGTCTCCCGGAGGGGAGACGGCGTGGAGCGGGCAGGCGACAATGAGTCTGGCGAGACAGGCTAGGGGGATGGCGAAACCAGAGGACGCCATTTCGGAAGGGGATGCTTCCCCCCCCCCCTTGGGGGAGTGAAAGGTCTTGGCGCTCGATCTTCCTGGGGGGCATCAGCCCGAGGACCGAGAACTGCAGCGCCTGAGCAGGCCAGGAATTGAAAACACACCGCTGGCACTAACAAACGAAAGTGAAACCACAACAGCGCCTCCTACTGCCGCAGTCCTGGTAACAGCATCAATTCATAGCGAAGATGCTTTTAATTCCATATTAGACAACTCTAATGGTGACAAAAATGAGGTGATTGTTCTAAACTTACCACCACCTTGCGAAGCCAAGGCCTCATCCTCTGACAACACAAAAAAAAAGAGACCCCGGCTTCTTGATGACCCCACCAAAAAAAACCCTAACCAAGACCCATTAATTAAACAAGGAAAACCCGTGAGCTCGGCCAAACTCTCATCAAAACAGGTGATTTCCACCAAAACATTACGGGCGACACCCAAAGTTTCAAGGAAGGGCCTCAAAAAACCTCAACGCCCCTTGAAGTTACTATCAGACTTTTTTCACAAGCATTCTAAAGCCATCCAAGAGAAATGCAAAGAACTGACAGACGCGGAAATCCTTGAGGCAGCAGATGCAATTACTCCTCCCCGAAAACATCGCAGGCTGATACAAGCAAATCGAAAATCATCCTATCCTCTCATAAAAGAAGATAACAGACCAGCACTCAACAGGGACCTGATAAAATGACATTTTTCAGGCCAAGTTACCCCAATAATTCCACAAATAACGACCGAAGAGGAGGGGGTGCAAAACGTTTTAAATTCGATTCCACCAACAACACCCATTTACACACCAGCTGCACCCACCGTCAGCAATACAACGGTTCCAACCGCAGTTCTCACTTTGGCCCTTCAACAAAGCCAAACCAACATTGACCAAGTAGCTCAGATTCAACCTCAACCTCACAATCAAGAGAAACGGGAGGAGGTGAGGCTCACATCTCCTCCACATAGTCCGACTTCCCCGAAGCCAGAAGGCCTCCCTATGATGAGTACTATTCAACCTATACCACAAGTTTCGGCACTTGATAAGGATGCAACACCCCGACAAAGTGACAGCAATATCCACAAAGAACAAACACTTGAGACCTTGTCATCGTCTCCAGGAGAGGTCTACAAGTCCACGCTACAAACCCTGGAAAGGGATCCTGGAAGAAACCACCCTGCTAGAACTAAAAACAGACTCCAGTTTGAGAAAACTCTAGACACCTTCTACTCAAACTTGGACAATTACAACAACCAAAGAAGACACTCTTTAGACCTCCCCTCCAGAAGGACATCAGCCGTTACGATGCCAGTCACACGACCACTATCACCCTCCAGAGGCAGACCGATATCACATAGCCACACACCTTCAAATGATTCTCAGTCAAAAAAACTTGATACCTGCACTCTGATGTCAGCACTATCGATAGCCCTAAACCCATTTGTCAAACTGTACGAAACAATCGGAGATACAATGAAAGACCATACATCGATCCAAACGTCAATGCTAAACAAACTAACTTTTTTGGAGGGCTATATCTTGGCCTTAGAAGCAAAGATCCAGTTGACTGAGAACAAACAAATTCAAGAACCATTCACATTCTCACCCCAAAAACAGATTCAACCTACGTGCCTCATTCCTCAAGAAAGGACACTAACAAATTCAAAAGGCACACAAACACACCCATTCATCGATTTAACTGTACCTCCAACTTTTATGACAGAAAACACCAGGTCATCAAAAGGAGGGAAAGAAGTCAACCTTAAAAGAAAAGGAACCGTGGCATTAGAACCAATTTTTCAACAACTGGTTTCAGTCAATTCAGAAGCCATAGCCCCCCAAAAAGGCCCAACAACTCAGCCAAAAGTGAAAGGGACAGCTAAAGTCCCACGAGAAGTAAACAAGGCCGAACACGAAACAGAAAACCATTCTCCTAGAGGGGCTGAAGCTTTTCTAAACGACGAGGATTTGATGAATATTACCCAACATCTTTCAGATCAATTCACAACCTTAACTCAAGAGGTGCAAGGAACAACAGACTCCCCTACAACCCGTACATCTTCAAAAGAAAACACTGACATAGAAATAGAGATCATGGAATCGCCTTTCTCTACCTTCGAAGAACAAAAACAGCGGTCGACCGTGATCAACCACAATCCAAAAGATTACTCATTGGAAAAGTTGGGGATTGTACCTAACTCCAATCTTCAAAAGCCAGAAAGAGAAAAACGCGAAACACAACCCCATCGACAACTACCAAGGCCTACCCGTAGATCGCGTAGCAGCCCTCATTCCCATAGACCAAAACCCCAGTCACAGAAATCTCCAATCAGACCCCACGCAAAGGAAACTCCGAGGAGAACTTACAAATCGAGAACAGCCAAATACCATTCAAAACCTCAAATACGATGGATATGGAAATTAGAGCAGATTCCGGGTAACACCGACAAAGTGATACTAAATAGAAGAGCAGTTATGGACCTGTTTAGTTATATTCCGAAACTCCGTTCAGTCAAATCAGCCGATCTCCAGATTGTTGACCCGAGCCACCAGGGCCACAGGGCAATTTCACATTTATACATAGCGTCACAAACAACAAATAACGCTTTTAAGTCCGCCCTCGAAGAACTTTTAATCATGGGCTACGACCTAACGGAATCTTCAAGAGAAATCAATCCACGCAACTACCGAGAAAATAAAGATCCTCAAGAGTCCATAAGAGCAACTGAGTACCATCGATTTCTACGCCAAACCCGTCCTTCGTTTAGGGAAAAAACACTTAATACCATCTTTCGGGACCAAAAACTAACCACTGGCAAAGCGACTCAAAAGCAAGACTATACTCGACCTGTTAAAGATCTGGAAAACTTAATTTCAACGTCCAAGAAAACTAAAAATCTTGAGACACCCGCCAGAACCAAATATTCGAAAGAAGATCTAAAGTTTCAAAGGACAGTTCAAAAGGAGTCCTATCAGGCGGCTGCAATTCCACTTCAAACCTCGTCTCTCCATTCACTTTGGTCCTGGCTGCCGAAAGCCCTCAAGCAAAATTTACAAAAATAGCCACTCAACAGAAGGATATTCAGCAACCCTACCAATTACCAGAATCCAAATGCTCAAGACCAAATAAAAATGTGCTCGTGGAACACCCGAGGTTTTCTTCATCTAACAGCCCCAGGATCCACGAACATAATATACTATGACATCATTTGTCTTCAGGAGACATGGCTTCTTCAACCCCCTGTTCTTGATGGTTACGAGATCCACACAGTGTCGGCCAAGAAGGGCCATTTAGGCCGTCCAACAGCGGGTCTGCTCATCGCTATCCGCAGTGGACGAGGCCTAACCGACTCACAAAAAATAAAGGACAACCACTTTATGATGATGGTAAAACTAAACTGGGTTACAATAGACGAAAAAGCAAACAAAACACTAACGAAGAAATTAATAATCATCACCATCTACTGGAACCCTGCAACCATCGAGTGCGTGAAATTCATCAAAACAATAGAACAAGAACTAGACTGGGTGCAAGTCACACAGCACCCAGATTACGTAGTCTTATGTGGAGACCTAAACATCACTAGCCAACATCGCAAGAAGGCAAAAGAGCCCAACCTGAAAAAACGTCCAATCGATCAGAGATCTATCAAATGGCAAAACCTCATGAAATCCAGATCTTTCAACAACTTGGATCAAGTTTTCCCTGACCCAAACAGACTACCTACATGGGAAGGAGCGAAATCTAACTCCACAATTGACTATATTTTGGTATCACGCCCCTTATTACTACACACCAACTCCTTTAAAGTGATCAAAACAAGGGAAAGCGACCATAACCTTCTCGAAACTACCTGGACCACAAACCCACCTAACAACCACACTATGAGTGCAGAAATTGAACTCGGTGCTCAAGGGACAAGACTCAGGATTACGGAAAAGGCTATAACAACTATTACAACGCTCTATAACGACCGTAGCAAACATCCACACAGGATGGCCGTGGACTACACACCTTTGTTGACCGTCTTTAGAGCCCCACACAGGAACAAAAAGTCAACTGCAGCTGACCAAAAACATACGTACGATATATTGGTTGCCGAAAGAAAAAGAGAGCTGAGAAAAACAAAAAGACAAGCTCGGAAACTCGACCTTCCACAGGCCACGGCCACCATTAAAGAAGCCATTGCAAAGTATAAATCTTGGCTAAAGGGCCATCGGCATAAGCTTTACCAACAAGATGCAGAAGACATTCTGAAAGCTATAACAGGAAATTATGCCAGAGACTTTTGGTCCCTCCTTCACTCAACAACGCCAGGCGCTCGACCATGTCAACTGAACGGAATTGGTCAGTCGGACTGGGAAGCTCATTTCAGCACTCTCTTCAAGAGTATCACGACCACCGCTCCTATGATGGAAAACAACGACACCTCTTGGATCTGTTTAGATAACACTGAAGATATCATAATGCTAATCAAAAAACTAAAACCATCACGTGCTCCTGGCCCTGACGGCATCACGAATTTTGATTTGAAAGCACACCCGGAAGCCTGGGCGCCCTTGTTGAGCCAAATCTTCAGACGATGCTCCGTCACAAAATCTATTCCCCCATCGTGGAAAAGGGCTAACGTGGTACCCATTTACAAGAAGGGAAATAGGTCAGATCCTAGCAGCTACCGTCCTATTGCTCTTCTTGACCCAATAGGAAAGTTGTTTGGGTCTCTACTGCTAAACCATTTCACTGCTTGGGCCAACTAAGCTCCTTGCCAGGACAACCTACAAACTGGCTTCAAAAAGAATCTGGGGACAAACGCCAACATATTAATACTGAGTGCTCTCAAAAGTAAAATTTTGGAGGGACGTCCACGTCTATTCATCGCCTTTGTCGATCTGACACAGGCGTTTGATAAGGTGGATCGTGACAGATTATGGAAGAAACTGGCTCTATGGAAATGTCCTCCAGACATACTTAATCCTATTAGAGCCCTACATTCTAACACCTCCATGCGGGTACGCCTCAACCAACAAGGACTGTTAACAGAAGAGATAACAACAGCCAGAGGGGTTAAACAGGGCTGCCCCCTGGCCCCTGCCCTGTTTTGGTCCTATCTAGGCGACTTCCAAGAAACCGAAAAAAAGAGATCCGAGCTTTTCCCCCTAAACTTGGAGGAGATCAGATTAGTCGACTCCTCTATGCTGACGATTTAATCCTTTTGGACAACACCCCAATAGGCCTGCAACGCCAACTCACAAATTTACAACAATACATGATGGTAAACAATCTGGAAATTAACCAATCAAAAACCAAAATGATGGTTATTGAGAAATTTGCAAAAAAGAAAGCCATATTACCCCTAAAACTAGGCTCGACTACCATCGAGAAAGTCTCTAGTTTTAAATATCTCGGGGTTATCTTAGATAGCTCGCAAAGAGAAAAAGCGATGAAAGAGGCATTATACGGAAAAACCACAAAATTAGCCACACAAGGAAAAGCTATCGATATCAAATTCGGCAGATTCTCAATCATCCCTGTACGAGACTTTTACAAAAAGAAAGTCATACCATCTCTGACATATGGTGTTGATGCAATGCCGAATCTCCCCCAAGACCTGTGGCAAAGCCTGGAAGCATCTTTTTGGAGAACAGTCCTAGGCCTCCCAAAAACCACTCCGATAACACTAATTAGACGCGAAATCACCCTTTCCTCATTAAAATCAACTATTGATTGTAACAGTGTCTTGCTGTACCGGAAATGTATACAGAAAGACGCCCCATACGCTTACAAGTTGATAAGCGAAGAAATTCGTCTCGGCACCTGTCAAATGCTCACTCGCTGGGAAACTAAAATCCTATCCATCCTGGACTCAGTCGTTTGCAGCACGGAGGACCTCATTAGCAACCCAGTCAGAGTCACCAAAAAAATCAAGGAACTGGACTGGATTAATACCACCGAAACTGCTACTCGATACAAACTTACTACTCATTTTCCAGTTTTCTGTAAGAAACTTGATTCTGTTCAACCATATTTGAAACTATTTCCAAACAGATCCGCGCGAAATTACTTCTTAAAAATCCGACTTAACCTTTTGGAAACAAATGAAATCTTAGCGATTAGACACCTATCCGCGACCAGTAGCTGCCGGCTCTGCAAATCTACCACGGCAAAGGAATCCATACGTCATCTTCTTTTGAACTGCCCTGCTACGACAGACATTCGCCGCATTTATTTGAAAGACATTTTCACAAACTTTACCCTGCAAGATGAAGAATCGTGTTGGAACAAACTGATAGACGGTGACAAACAGTCATGGCAGCTCGCAACAACAAACATTATGAACCACATCTTCAACGTGCTTCTTCCGCTGCAGGCTCCATGTAACGTTCCACCAACTTGACCGGCAAATATGCAGGGCAGTTCTAGACGCTCTAGACGTTCTAGAAGTCTTAAGCTTCAGTACTTCGAAATCTTTGTTAAAAAATTTTTTAGATTAAATACAAAAAAAAGAAAAAAAACTACTACACCACTTCTCACTGACCTGCCGCTTGGTCTCTTGATATACTTCATCCTCTTCACAGGCCTTGCTCCCCCTCTCCTCCCTAAGATATTCATCCGCAGTAAAAAATATCTCTGACACTACAAATATCTTAAACTCATCATCCAACTTAACACCACCATAATATATTCTCATCCACCAATGCGTTCCGGGATAAGGCATCTCCAACCACATTCTTCTTGCCTGATACATGCTCGACCACAACATTTACCTTCTTTACTTATGTCACCCACTTTATGAGATGCCTGGGCACACCATTCAATCATCTCTTGTTGAATATGGCCACTAAAGGCTTGTGATCCATTCTCAAAATGAATGGCCTACCATACAGATATACCTTGAACTTCATAATCGCCCAGACCACCTCCAAAGCTTCATGTTCAATGCCAGAATAACGTTTTTCCTCATCCTTTAACAATCTAGATGCAAATGCCACCATTTGCTCAGACCCGGAATAATCTGCCTGCACCAACAAAGCTCCTAGGCCCAACTCACATGCATCCGTGTATACTACAATTTTAAGATAATCTCTAAAACCATTTAATACTGGAGCGTTTGTGATGTCCTCTTTGACTCCTTCAAACTTTTTATTGCATTCCTCTGACCATTCAGAACTCCTTTCCTGGTAAGCCTCCTCAGTTCAGAGGTTTTACGTGACTGCCCTCTAATATATTTGGCGTAGTACTCAATGAGACCAAGAAAGGAGGACACCTCCATCTTTCTCTTTGCAATGGGCATATCCACAATAGCCTTAACTGCAGATTAAATCCCAAATAATCTACCTCTGTCCTCCGAAATATGCATTTCTATAGTGTTAGGGTGACCCCAGCTTCACCCAACTTCTCCAATGCCTCATACTATGGTTCTTTATTCTAATGCCCATATTAACTTAGTAGCAGGACTTCCTGGCGTGCATGTCAGTGAGAATGTGCAGAAGTCCTTTCCTCTCACACACTGCTCACAATAACCAGCAACCGATTGCGGTCGCTGGCAACAGACACTGCTTCACACCATTTAACAAATGCCAGCCATGATACCATCGGCACGGGACCATTCAAGAGATGTTAACCACGAGACTAACCAGACTCCCTACCTCCACCTTTCAGACACCCACAGGGCTCTGGAGGCCACTTCAGAGAGCATCATGAGCTGCACCGTGACAAACAATGCTGAAGCTCCTTCTCCACCCGGCAGAGCTGATCCAACATTGCCAGGAACCTCAAGGCCAAGCAGCACAGCCACAGCAGCACTGGTCATCACGGCACAACCACAGAAGTATCAATCCTTAAAGAATAGGCAGAAAGCACATCACTAGCCCCCACACAAGATTCGATCCAGCCGTCCACTCTACTACAGCCTGGACAGCAGTGGGAACTGGTCGCCAGTATAAGGAAGTCAAGAACTTCAGCATCACATGAGGTACATCTTTTATATTAAAGATAACAGGTCTTTAGGTTACAGCACCTCCAGCTTTCAGCTGTCTCCTTAACCGTCTCTCAAACTATTCTAAAGCTTGGTTTATAACAATTCTAAAAGGAATGCAAAGGTGGAATTCTATAGGAGGATTCTAGTGGACAATTCAAGGGATATAAACTATATACATAAGACACTAATGAACTCACTTTTCAACACACAAAAGATAGGCAGAGCAGCTGTGTTTACTCAAGACAATAGGCCCTGGTCCCAAACTACCAAGATAACATTAAATACAGGCATTATATTTGAACTCCAGCCCAAAGCATGGTCTTATTTTTCTAAGCTAATCTGAAAGACAACTATGGCATTGATTGATGGATAGATTGTCAACAAGTAAGTGCTTTGCAGAAACAGATGCCTACAGAGGTCTTGATCCTAGACCAGTACACCCAAGATGGCTTAGACCATACAAATTGGTGTCACCACATGGAACAAGAGTGCATGCCTCTACTGCAATGTGTAGAATGCAAGAGGTAAGCACGGAAGCAGGGTGCTTAATTAAAGTGTATTTATTGTTAAAATAATGCGTTAGGGTTATAAGCTAAAGTAAATGTGAGCCCCGCCGGTCTTATCTCTCTCCCTCTCACCAACCGTTCGTCTCGCCCCCTCTGCTCGTGCTCCATCCATCTCATGTCCCTCGGCCTCTGCGTCACAGGCCGCAGGTAACACTGTGGCTATGTGAGACACATACCTATATTCTACACAATTCAAGGTACTATATGTGTAAAAAAAACTTAGATCAGTCTAAAGTGAAATGCAAATACTAATTACACCCTTTCTGAAACCTATAATTCTATCACTTTTAGAGCTATTGAAAACCTTATTGAAATGAATTACTCAATCAAAGAGTAAGTAAATCTGCACATAACCAATTAGGCAATACAATTCAGAAACTTTGGTTCCCAAAAGCTAACTCAAATTCAAAGTTAAGGTCACTTTCTTAGAACAATCCAAGGGCACTGAGCAAACGTCTTACTAAATCTGCTTGTTCTCACTTCCACTTTGTCTCACCCATTTCCCCTCAACCTTTTTTCGTTTGACTAGATAAATATGGTATAAATAAATTATAGAGCAAATAAAATGAAATGATTCCTATTGCAAAGTTAATTAGACAAGGTTACTTGGCAAAATTGGATGTCAGTAGTATTTGTATTAATCATAAAAAAAGGATTGAGCAACACAAATGTGCAGATGCCAGTGGTATAGATAACTAATTAACTACGATAAATATAGGAAGTAATGTACATCCCTCATGCAAACAGTAGGCAATAAACAGAAATTACAACTACAGAGAAAATACCAACAAAAATCATGTTTTTTCTTCTCTTTTCCTCTTTCCATTCTTTATGTTCATGTTAACAATTAATTTTATGTGGGCCATATATTTAATTATTAATAAGATGAATGAATTTGATTTCTATCGCAAAATTACCTAAATGAGAAAACGTTGTAAACATATTTGTGGCAGCCTTTACAAAGTACAAATACTCAAGACATGGTTGGCTTTGTTCTTCATACAGGAAATCATTGTTTTGAAAATACATTTTTGAAACATAGATCATGTTATTAATTATTGAAATCATGGCAATGTACACAATTGATTTTTATTGCAATGCGATTTACTGAATTGTACATTTTAGTCTAATTTATGAAGCAGGTATAAGCTTGAATCTCATTGCTGATTCAAAATAAACTACAGTTAAACACACATCTGAATCCTATCATAGAAATTGAAACATATTTCTAAAATAGGCTGATATATTGGAAGCTTTAGGCATGCCTAAAACAATTATGTAATGTAATGTAAAGTGGTCTTATATAGTGCCCTTCTGTCTATAATGTTGGCCTCCCTGCGCATGGCTCTGCAAGAAAGGAGGGCAGGATGTGTTAGTCGGATGGCAGGGTCTCAGATACAGAAACCTCTTGTGTTTGTGGATGCAGGTCAGAAGTAACCAATACCTGTGTCCCAATATGAAATTCTCTATGCTGTTTGGGGTTGGTATGGACTGGGGCGGCTAGCCGTATGGGGAGCCCCGGATTGTGGTTTACAAAATATAATGGTTGTTGATAGAAGATGGCTAGGATCTGAGTCTGCTTAGTGGTTAGTTTTCTGAAGGAGTGTGTTTAGTGTAAGGATGCAAGATTTTAGTAGTAAGGAGTTAGTTGAGGATGAAAGTGACTAGATGGGAGGGGTGTTAGGGTGTTGCTTCCTGGCTTGGTTGTAGAATTCACTGAGATTTAGGTGCAGAACAGTGTGTTGCAGCAGAGTATCCATCTATCAAATTGGCTTCCCACAGATCCTAGTGTAAAGAGTTTCACATTTGCTCATCATAAAGTAGCATAAGTTTGTGGTAAACCGTTTTTTGGCAGTTATTATATTTCACTTCTTTCAAAGTGATTGGTTGTAAAGGCAAGTCTTGAGCTGTTTCCTGGAAGTCAGGCGTTTACTTCCAGGTGGGGAGGTGTTCCACAGTTTTGTGGCGAGAATTGAAAAAGGAAATCCTCCTTGCAGTTTTGTGCTGAAGTTGGGGACTAGTACTAGTGCAGCATTGCTGGACCTAAGTGTTCTGTGGGGAGTGTAATGTTGAAACTTACTTCTGAAAGAAGAGGGTCACCCTCCATAGTATGAATGCTGGGTGATGCACAAGGTTTTGAAATGTACCTTTTTTTTATGGGCAGTCATTGGACAATATGTAATGCTTGCGTAATATGTTCAAATGGCTTCCTTTTAAGAACTATTATTGCAACAGCATTTTGAACTCTTTGAAGTTTCCTCATTAGGTAATCTGGGTGTCCAAGTCAGAAGCTGTTCACATAGTTTAGTTTGGAATAGTATTAGCGAAATAATGGCCATGGCCACGGCCCTGTGGGTGAATGTTAAGTAAGGTAAGATGCAGTACTGATTCGCAGCTGGGAGAAGCAGCTTCTGACTATAGCTCTGATCTATGGTTCACGAGCAGGGGTGTTGTCCATTGTGGTTTCAAGATTCTTACTGTGGTCAACGGAATTGGGCAAGGGCCCATCCCGTCAGGCCAAGGGATTGTGCTGTAGTTAGAACCTGTAGGACTGCAGAGCATTTGTTCTATTTTGCCAGAATTGAGCCTTAGTCTATTTGTTGTCATCCACACGCCCACCTGTGCAAGGCAGTTTTAATGGAGCATTTGGTGATGGGTGGTTTACAAACTTATAGATTATTTGTGTATCATATGCGTAGTTGTAGCAGGAGAAACCAGATATATTGATTCTATCGAGTAGGGATGTCATGTAGGTGTAAAAGTAGAGGTTAGAATGTGGATCCTTGGGGTAGGTGGATCAGGCTGGGAATTGTAGAGGCCTAATATAGTGGTTTCTGTTCTACCTGTGAGAGAGGAGGTGATCTAGTCTAGCACTGTTTATTTAATACCAATATCTTTCAGTCTTTTTAGGGGGATTTTATGAATGTTGGTGCCAAAAGCGACAGATGTCTAACAGGATGAGCACACTCTGACTTTTGATCCATGTTGTTTTTAAGTGTATCCCATATGGAGCAATATTTATATATGGTCTAAATCTGTGCTGTGCCTCATTCAGGAGGTGATTGGTTTTGATGGAATCCTGGAGCTGACCATGTATGAATTTTTCCAGACGTTTCCCAATGAAAGGGATGTTTGGGATAGGGCGATACCTGGCTTGGTCATAGGGGTAGGCTCTGGGTTTTTTAATCAGAGGTTTGATGTATGCTGATTTCAACTGTGCTAGGACTCTTCTGGTGCTGATGGAGTTGTCAAGAAGGGAAAGGGAGATGGTCAATAAATCTGGAGATTTCATGATAGATGTATTAAGATAGAGAGTAGGTAGTGAAAGTGTTGTTGAAATCTCATTGTTGGTATGCGAGTGGGAGCGTCCTTTACTGTTGAGGTAATCATGGATGTCAAGGATCGTTTGGTTGAAGTGTGCAGCAATCTGGTCACAGAGCTCTTTTGTAGGGGTAGTGGTTGCGTTGTAGTCTTTTGGGTTTTTGAATCCTCTGATGATCGTATACATTTCTCTTTCGCTGTGATGCACCGAATTAAGGCATTTGTAGTAGTGTGATTTCTTTGCTTTAACTACTTAATCTCTGTAAAGGCATAACTGCTGATGGTAAGTGAATCTGCTAGTTTGCAGATTGTTTTTCCACCAGAATTTCATAAAAGATATTTTTGGGGCAATACAGTCCAATGCGGAAATATTACAATTGTGAATGTTGTGGAGTTTTGCATCCAGTGTGATTTTGGTCCCACTGCAGGGACAGTAGATTAGGTTGCTTCTATTCTTTCCAGTAGGGAGTTCATGTGCATTTCCTACCACAGTCTGGTCATTTTCGATGGTTCTTTTGATGGCACTGCAAGGTTTGGCGTCTCAGTGAATATTATAAACAGGATAGATAAGTGATCTCCCCAAGGAAGGTGAACTGGGGAGCAGGCAGTGGTTATTCCCTCCAGAGTGTGACTGTCTATGTGGGTGGGACCATTAAACATCTGTTTGAGTTGTATTGAGGCATGGTTCACTCCAAGTGACTTTATAATAATGGTGTCTTCTTTCTTGAGCCAGATGTTGAACTCTCCAAGTATAGATAGTAGTTGATAATCTACGGCCAGGATAGCGCAGGTGTGAGGGAGTTTGTCAGCACAGTGTGAGCTATAGCAGTGAGGTCTGTAGATTAATAGAAGTCTTAGTGCAACTGTGGGAGAGATAGAGCAAGTCACAGGGCCTCATTACGACCCAGGCGCTCCTGTAATGAAGGGTGCCAGTGCGGGACCGGCACCGTTCATTACGGGACACCCTATTAGGAGGTCCCCTTGTGGGACCCGGGAGCTAATAACGGGCTCGTTATTAACAGGCCCGTTATTAGCTCCCTCCCCATTCCCATTGAGCACTATGGGGGCTCGAATGGGAATGGGGATGGGTTTTTTCAATGAGGAATTACTGGGTCCTCCAAGGTTGGAATGACCCGTTATTCCTCATTGAAGGAACCCGGTACTGGAACCCGGTATGGAGGCATCCATGCCCTTATTAAGGGCATGGCTGCCTCCATACTCGTAATGAGGCACACAGTATAGAATGCAAGGTATTAAATAAGCAGTGTTGCATAGTAACTTGCTATGCAATTGTGTATGTTTGATAATCAAATTGAAACATGTGTAGCAAAGCTAGCTATTTAAGTTACCCTGTTCAATGAAAGCACAGCTCACCCTCCAACCCTCTGTTGCCCTGAGGGTTCTCTCCACCCTTTTTCTCTGTATACTGCAAGCTCAAGTGGGCTAATTGAGAAAGTGCATCAGTAATCATCTCCTTCACTCTTAACTACCAAAGGCCTGTGTAGGAGATATAAGCAAGAATTATCTTTTCTTTTTCAAATAATTGCAAACCAGAAGAAATTCAGAGGATACCTTTAATACACTAACTATATTCTGTCTGGCAAAGACAAGTATGTGTTAATTTTCTTTTAAAACAGACAGTCATGCGATTACATTACTAAAAATGTAATGTGATGAATCCGGTGGAGTCATCACTGATTTCCCGTCGGTGACCTCCTTCCATGTGGCCAGGGTATGGCAGCCACTACCTAAACCTGACCCTGGGGGTGGCTACATTAGGGAGGATCACATGGGAGGTGACAACCTCCAGGGAGATGTCATGGCTTTATCAGGTGAGATATGGTATCCCCCATATCTAATACTCTCATGGCCTATTGTCATAACTTAATCACCCTCCTATGAAGAATAGGGGAAATCCTTTCCCAGATCTGTAGGGCAACCTTCCAACATTGGTCTGTCTTATGAGGAGGAGGAGACTGGGGTGGTGCTGTTGCTACCTGATGCGCTGCCTAGAGAGTGGTTGGAGAGGGTCTTCATGGCGCCATGCCTTTTTTTCAGAAAACGTTTCCTTAACCCACTCCCCCCCAGGTCCATGTCAATACATTCACAATCCGCTGCTACAGTGGACTATGTTGCCCAAATGTCCACCAGGAGTGTAAAGGTGAACTGCCACGTAGCAGTGTTTAGAAGCTACTGCAACTGCACCTGGGAAACAGTCAACAGTCTAATTGATGGCGAGACGGGTGCTTAACAAGCAGCTGTAGAGAGAGACAGCGTATGTTTGCCAGGAATCACAGAGAGAATCCAAAATTCCACATAGTCGCAAATAACTGTTGAATGATTTCAAAGATGGCGGCGTACAATGCAGACTCCTTTAAAACGTTAATTATTAGAGCGAATAGAGTTTATCTAATCAAACAATAATCCAATAATCCAATACTGAAAGCCAACTGATAACAGTGTAATAAAGGGTTTTAAGAGTCCCATGGGGACTGACCAATCCCAAGGCAGTAAACAAAAAAAACGGGTTGATAACCAAGCATGGATAGTCTTAGAAATAGCACCGCAGCCTAATGGCCATAAAATGGACAAGGAATGTTCAATAGGGCTCTTAGTCTCATAGAGAACAGACAAGTGCACTTAAACTGCCTTGATGCAAGGTAGGATTCATGCAAGGAGAGACTGCAGCAGTGCGTTGGAGCCTACAGAGCACTAAACCTTTGAGACTGCTGTCTGAAGGAATGTTATGCAATCCAAGAGGCCTTGTAGAGAAAAGCTGAGCGCTGGTCCTATTGGAACCACTAGAGAGAGAGGCTGACCTAAACCTTATTAAAACCAATTTGCAATGCCATTTGTACCTTTGAGGGACTGCAGAGCATGAGGCTGTCCACCAGCAACCCTGAGGAGGAGCGAAAAGCAAGAGTTTGAGAATATCATCTGCCTGACAATAGCCCAGAGTGAGATGGGAGAAATACTCTTTCTAGTTTACCAAGACTCAGAATTGTTGAAGAGAATAGTTGAAGGTGAACTGAATTGAGAGATAGAGGACATGGAGATGCCTAGAAGAGGATGTTCTACAGAAGAAGAAATGTGCGGAAAAACGTCTTGTGTGCACCCACTGATGGGACTTCTCTGGGAAGCATTTTGTGTTTTGTTGTAGAGCTGGGCTGAACATTTGAAAAGGAGGATTTTGAACATTTCCATTGGCCAGAACTTTGAACATTTATTTTGAATGCAAAGGGTAAGCCAGGAGTTTAAAGTACTTATTTAGATTTGGTTTGGGACAGTTCTGTTGGCCCTCATTTTAAGCCTTCGTTTATTATAATAGGGCGTCCTTGCATTGACAGAGACTCATAAGGATAGGAGTGATAGTTTTATTTTTAAAAGTCTCTGGTGCAAGGAGCATGCATTTTACCTTATCCCATCCTTAACACTGGTTTTCAGAGTTTCCATAATTAATATTTATAGGTGTTTTTGCAACCCCTACCCAAAGCCCCATATTTACTATTATAGGCACTATGACAAATCAATGGATGTTGTGCCTTCTCCCTGAGACGAAGGCCTTTCCCATGGGGTCAGGGCAGTGTGTCCACAGTACAATAGTCCCCCTGGGGGTAGTGCACCGAGGGAGGAGCACATGGGTAAGGAAGCTCCCTATGGGATTGGGGATGGGCAGCCGGACAGAGACAAACACCTGCAGAACCACTGCAGACCCTGCCAGGGCCAACTCAGCCTTTCATGCTTCTGAGGTCGATAAATTGAGTACCACACAGTGGGATAGTAACAACTGTTATTGCAGTGCTTAGATACCTGCAGGTTTTTAGCGCTATATAAAAACGAGTTATTATTATTATTATTCACCCGAATACTACCAGAGCCTTGAGGAACAACGCTGCTGCTGCGGAAACGCTGGTACCTACTGAGAAGAAGGAAACACGTATGTGGGTTACCCAGGGGCATGGAGGGCCAGGGAAGCATGAGGGTAAATACAGACATTGGAAAAGGAGGGCCTGGAACATTGCTTGTCTCGGATCCGCACCAATATGGAAACAAAGGTTTAATGGTCTGGGAACATGGGAATCACCAAGAGAATGGAATCATATGTTTGACAGGAGAGTGACCCGAACAGATATGATAATGAATTGTGACCCGCCACCATATGAGAAGCCGAGAATAACCAAGATAGCAGAATCGTGTGTTTGGCAGTAGAGTGAACCGAACACATACGATACCACAAGAATAAGCAAGGCAGGGGAGTCATATGTTTGGCAGGAGAATGAACCAAATGGATATGATAACAAACTGAGAGTCTGGGACCCGCACCCATGTGAAAGGCAAGCACTTGATATAAGGAGGAATAACAGGGTCTGGAAACCCTGTGAAAGAGAGACAGTCCATGAGAAGACATTAGCCTGGCAGAAGAGTGAACCAATCTATATTGCGAGTCTGGGACCCGCACCCACATGAGCCATGAGAGGATATTAGTTTGGCAGGAAATGAACCAAGCTGCTATATTGCGAGTCTGGGTCATGCACCCATGTGAGATGTTGAGACCGTCAAGGACCCGGAACTGATAAAAGGAATCCTACACTTGATAGCAAACTGTATGAAGATGGTAGGATAAAGAACTGTGGATCCAAGAAACGTATGCCTGTGAGTTGTCCTGTGACATTTGCCTAAGAGGACAAAAGGGCTAAGAAGCCCAAAAGGAAGGAAAGTAAGATAAGTATGAACCTAGGGAAAAGGAAGCAGGTCCTAGGTTTGAAGTCTTACATTTATGAACATTGGGCCTCATTACAACCTTGGTGCTAAGTGCACCAACTTTACCACCATGGTGTAAACTCCATTTACACCATGGTGGATGGCGGATTTACCGCCCCATTCCAAGGTGAGTGGGGCGGTAAATCCCCATTTCCCATTTTCCCTTCCCCATTCCCATTTTTGCCCCATAGGGCATAATGGGAGTGCGGAAGGCGCTAATTACGCCGCCGTAAATTACGGTGGCGTAATTAGCACCATGGCAGGTTAGCGCCATGGATTTTAACGCCTGCTAAAAGCAGGCGTTAAAATCAGAATCAGGCATTAAGGGTTAACGGTGGCGTTAACCCTTAACGCCTGAGTTGTAATGAGGCCCATTGTGTATTTCATCATCTTTGATTATCCAGGAGACTGGGAAATTTTCTATTTGTTGGAACTACCAAAAACACTTTGTTTTGTGAAGAGATCATGATTGCACAATTTGGTTTAAGTTAATAGTGTTAGGGACAGAAGTAGGCTTTTAGGACATGACAGTGACAGACCTTTTAGGTTTGGACATTCAGACAATTTCACCAGTTTTCTTTGAAGCAGGGGAATCCCCTTTTTTTAATTAATAAAGGTCTATACCCACAAATATGCCACCTTTGTATCTGAGCCTTACTTCTGCACTCTTCAGCACTTTAAACCTTACCTGATGACTCAGTTGTATCTTGGCTTTCCTACAGCTGTCAGGACTTTTTTTTAATGCCTTATTTAAAGTACGCTTGGACTCTTCACATAATAGTACCATGGTAATTAGCATTTAAGGACAATATCAAATAGAAATGTTATGTAACTTGACCAAAATAATGCTATCAAATTTCAGAGAGACATTGGGCCTCATTACGAGTCCGGCGGTAACCGAGGTGGTAAAACCGCCTGGTTACTGCCGGACTCGTATTACCATTCCGCCTCCGTGACTCCCAGAAATACCAGGGCATTACGACCCTGGTGTCCCGGGAATTCCGGAGGCGGAATTTGGTAAGTCCCTATTCCCATTGAGTCCTACTCAATAGTAGGAATGGGGAAGTGGAAACACCGGCACCATCTCGTGATGGTTCTGGTGTTTCCACGTCCGCATGCAGGCGGGAGGTGTTAAACCCACCTGCAGGACTTGGGATTGGGTGGTCTGGAATTAACAGTGGCGGCAGGTTTACCATCACTGTTAATTCCAGACCACCCGTCCTGTAATGATGCCCATTGTTGTGCATATGTTATTTGAACCCTACTTAAGTAACTTGTTGATCTGAAGTTAAAGTAAACTGGTCACATTATAGTTTAACATGTTAACAGTGAAAATGTATGGAGATTAACACATTCTTTTAAATGCTGAAATCAGTAACCTGCAAGTGAAGTGGAATACAAAAGAATTTCCAGGCCCCCATAAATAACTTACTTATAATAATGTCTGGAAGAGGCATGGGACAGCTGCATTTTGCTAACGTAATGTGGCTGTTCCCTAAAACCAAATACATAAACAGAACTACTGTTACTGAGGCTTAAAATGGAAGTTATTTGAAATGTTTATTTGTACTACAATCATTACAATGAAGGATGACCACTGTCAAAATAAGTGTTTAGTCACCACCAGATGGCTGGAGAAATTAAGTCAGCCTTTGACATTGAAACTATTAAGCCAAAGAATGTATTTGCACATGTAGCTAAAAGCCATTTACCCTAAGTTAATTAATAAAACAACCATTAGAATCAATTCACTTATCAAGATAAGTGGAGCTTTTGAATACTTTATTATTTAGCAGTTAATCCTTGGTTTAATTTTCAAAGAATGCCCCATTTTAAAAGTTGCACTGAGCCACTTGTTGATTTATATATTTCTTGTTAACTTTCGAAAAACATTAATGCCATTTAGTTCTCAAATACAGTCCTGGTGTTGTGTCACCCTACCGGCTAATAAGTTTATTAGAATCGTATTCAGGAACGTGCACATTTTGCATAAATCTCACATAATGATAACACTGTTATGAATAGAGTAATACAAAAATGAAACCTGTGTCATCGGGTGCAGAATAGTCTCATGAATCAAAGTATGTTGTTTTGCTTGCTCTTACATATTCAACCTAAAAGTTATATCAAAGATAAATATTGTAACGCAACTGAACTAAAAGATGGGGGCCAATTTGGGGATGATGCTCCCTCTCATTAAATTCCATGATCGTGGCTAATTTAAGCTAGAGGGGCAGCTTGGTGTGGGTTAGTGAAATAAACAATTCACAAAATCCTTCTAATCAAAATAGTAATATCATATGAAAGATGGATGGAATTTGGACAGTACTTAAAATCATAACTCTAAGAGGAAGCTCTCTTTGTTGTCTTCTTGCTACCTGCCAACACAAGCCATTCATATGGCTGAGGCATTTAGACTAAATTGCAGAGAAACAGCTGAGCCACTGGACACAGGAAGATTTTCTAAAATAAGCCAGAAAGGGGATCAGAGCTTTGGACACCTTGCTACCTGGGTCCAACGAGCCCAAAGAGCTTACAAGGAAAACTGGATGACCTGGAGTCCATTGCCTTGTTATCCAAAATGGGACAGTGCAAGCGACAGCAGGTGTCAGACATCCATTCCAAAGGTTTATTCCTGTTTACAAGATTCCCACAGCAATTAAAATATAAGTGAATATTTGCCCCACTGTGTACTGAAATATTAAATCCATTAGCAATGTAATCCTGGGAAGGGAGTATTTTCTCTCTCCAAATGCAATACAATATTGATTTCTTGGGTTTCTGTCAGAAAGTAAAGGTTCTCCTGTAATCCATGGCCATTGATACATAAGGATTTACAGATATGACAAAGTGTATAAAAGGGCTGATGCTCTGTAGCAGCCCTACAATAAAAACAAAAGTAGAATATGTTCTCAAGAGTGTAAGATATTGCAGTGGTCTCTGTAAAGGAAATTCAGTTTCAGGAACTAACTATTTCAAATGAATATCAAAGCCATTTATAATTTCCCTTTCATTTATCCACAGATTGAAAACATAAGTCATTTGAGAAAATTCTATGTTTATGTGTTCTGGATAAAAGCCCTTTATTATTTCAATATAAATATACTTTGATGCGACTTTTCACTCGCACAGCCCAGTAGAATATTGACCCGACATTTCTCAATTGTATGTGTTGAATTGCATGTCATTTTAAATTGGACATCAACATGTGCAAGTCTGAATCTGCACAGTACAATAAAGTTGCCATTGATTAGAGTTTTGCCTTTAAATTGGAACCAAAAAGCCATACAGAGTTCTTAAGTTGAATATGTTATATTTTTCTGATAATTGTTTTCTCAGGTTGGTCTGATTTTGTATTAGCTGAGCTTTGAAGTGCATTTCATTTTCTGCTGACAAATATTATTTTTTATTAGTGAAATGTTTATGGAATATTGGAGCACATTATACAGAAAAGCAATTCTTATTTGTTTGTACATGTGTGGATGTTTATGGGAGTATGCAAAACAAACTGGCTGTTCGATATTTTGATAAACACTGATTGAGACAAAAATGGGTAGGCTACTGCTTCAAGTAATTTCTTATTGCAGTCTGAACTCATTTGTAGTGTTTTCAGAACCTTCCATAGAACTGTGAGTTGGAAATTTGGGGACCACCTGCATTTTGATTATTTTTTAAATAATAACACTTATTTGGACTTAAACAACCGGATTCTTGTCACAGATTATAGGGTGGGATTGTTATTGTGAGACAACTAAGTTAGTATTCTTCTTTTCCTTAAGAGAAACAAAAATGCAATTAATAGAAAGTCTATGTTTCGACTGATGGGGGCCCAAGCTGGGGTGCTAAAGATAGATGTCCCTAATTTCAACACATTTATACATTGTTTAACACAGATTGTGCCCAATATCACATATGCGTGTAAAGTAGCATTATTATGTTGAATTAGATGTTTCCAGGGGAAAGGACGAACAAACGATAGAGTCTGTTTTGTAAGTAAGACAGATACAGGTCAATTAGGAATTATTGATCAATAAAAATTGATTATTGTTCATAACTTCATGATTTTAGACATTCGGATTAGTGCTGTGTTTTTGCAGAATTGCTGTTTTGAGAAAATATTTATGTATTGTGAAGTGAGAAATATAATTAGAACACATGTTTTATTTGCTTATTGATCATTAGTGATTGGCTGTATTTGTAGTCAACTATGCAATTTGAAAATGTCTAAAGAAGTGGGCATCAATGTTATGAATTGCCCAGGTACCACTCTGACTAGATATTGGGAGAGAAAATGAAGGCTAGTGTAGATAAAGTAGGAGCATAAACAGACGTCTCACTTAGTAACACACATGTCAATGAATTGTCATATAACAATCAGCAGGAATGTTATTATCTTTTTTAATCTTTGTGTTATATAAACATGTCATCATTAATACAGAACCACATATGCATGTTTTAATACACAATTAGAACAGGGCAAAGTTGCATCTAAAAACACATAATACAAAATAACCATACAAAATACCCACAACCTATTGCACATCATCCACTTTTCACTACCTTAATCAACACTTGAACTTTACCCATCTAGTCCACAAATTCCTCAATTTTATTGTACCTTATCCAATTGATTGTGTCCCCGTACATTAATACCCTGATCATCAATTATACTTTCACTACATGTTTCAGTCTGACTTATATTTATGATTTGGACCTTTTTCAAGGGCTGCTCCAGGATCCCAGCACTCTAATTGTACAACTACCATACTCAACATTTGGTAGAACCCCTGTTGTACAATGCCCAATGTAGTTATGTTCCTCAACTATCAATGTACTCAATATTGCGCATTTCTCTATTTAAAAAAATCTAAATTCTTCACTGATACATGCATTAGTAGCTGCACATCCATACGTAACAGTGTACATTGTGTGACTAATCCAAGGATATTGTCCCTGCTTCCCTATGTGCAGCCCCTTCCCATGGGCCAAGAAAGTGAGGATGCTACCCGATAGTCCCCTTGGGCGTGGTACTGAGCAGGTGGATCTCATGGGAGGGAATCCCCCTGTGGGGCTGGGGACAAGTATCAGGATGAACGTGGTATCCCCTGAATGCCCCATACCTTCCCTCATGTCCCTACACTATACAGGGTAACATGATTCCACACTGTTCCATGTGCCCATGTAAAGTACAGCATCCAAACATCTTCCAAAAAACGGAGGCAAAGAAGATTCCAAGCAACCCAGTTGAGATGAATAACATCAGTACTGGAATGAAGAAGAGGCGCAGAGTAATGAAGAGCACTCTGCTGAAAAAGCTCTAGCAGTCTAGTCAGTATGGACAATCAGTAAGCTGCTGATACCTAAACTGGGAAGAAGGACTGAAGAGTTTGTTCAGCCCTCCTTCGAGGAGCCGCAGGCAAGTCGGTAGAGCAGAGAAGCAAGACCAGAGGAACCGAAACGGGAGGCGAGAAGTTGAACCCTACAAATATGGTCAAAGGAAGAAGGACTCTTCGCCTGCTGGAAGCAGATCACAGAGGACTACCTGAGAGAAGGGACCATGCCGCACATGCAAGTAAAGCAAAGTATCAGCAAACAGCAGCCATGGAGATGCCATGGCTGGATTGATGGCACAAACAGCACGGGCAGACAAGATTGACTCCTGGAGCCAGATGGAGCCCAAATGGGAGCTCCCTGATGGTAGGAGCTTGCCGGGGCTAGTTGGTGAGAACGGAGGACAGATCTGGGAACCCCTTAAGAAGGGTACAAGTACCCTGGAGTTCAAGGCTGGGAGGAAAGCCTGTGAGAGAGACTTTAAAGGAACAACTGCATATGATGGAGGGTCTGGGACCCTAAGTTCAAGAAAGAGTATGAAGACATAATTACAAATGAACAAGGGTCTGGGAACCCAAAATACAGAGAAGTTATTACAATCACTATATAAGCAATAGCAGTGCCTGGCAGGATCCTGAACCAGGTCTGCTATACTAACTAAATAAGCCATAATATGAACAAACATGGTACCTGACAGGATAGTGAACCAGGTCTAGTTTAC
Source organism: Ambystoma mexicanum (assembly GCF_040938575.1). Classification (NCBI taxonomy): domain Eukaryota; kingdom Metazoa; phylum Chordata; class Amphibia; order Caudata; family Ambystomatidae; genus Ambystoma; species Ambystoma mexicanum. The sequence continues at coordinate 703,492,250 of NC_090933.1, forward strand.
AAATAGCAGAGAAGCTGGAAACCAACAAATGGAAGGGAGTCCTTCCCCCTGTGGATACGAGAAGCTAAAAAGGAGCCAGAGGGTAAGGGGGTAATTTCCTCTGGCATCCTAAAAAGGTCTGAGAAAGGCCAGGGGAAGGAAGATATTCCCCCACCGCTTGCCGAACTATCGCCAAAGTCTAAGAAAAGACCCGGGGAAGCAAGATATTCCCCCATTGCTTGTTGAGTTGTCAGAGTGAGCCCAATAAGATCCTGAGGGGAGGGAGCCATCCCCCTGGTATTGTAAATAGAATCATTAATTTGAAAAGACTTTCTTACCGTGCCTGCCATTGATGGAGAAATCCTCAAAGAGAACTCTTCAAACTTTTTGTTTAGGTGAACACAAAGCCTGTCTAGAATAGGGGAGCCTGGACTAAGAAGATCCTCAATTCCTCAGTTAGTTAAGAGTGTAAGGGGTGAAAATAGGTTTTGACACAAGAGGGTGGACTATTTGTTTTAGATGGACATTCTGACAGAGCCCTTATTATTTAGTTGAGGCACGGAAACCCCTCTTAGTGTTAGGGACAGTTAGAGTCCTCCTCTTTTATTTTTACCCAAATAAAAGTCTATAACCACAACAATGCCACCTGTGTGTCAATCTCCTCTTGCCAACCCCTTACAATTGCCCTAATAAAAGCATCACAGGTCTTCATTAATGCAATTTCAAATACCTGCACAATGTATTGCTACTCTTCATACATATCAAGGAGGCGATATACTGATTATTCCAATCACTCACGTTGTCCACGCTTATGTTACAATCCATTTTGTTGTTCAATTACATGAGCGTTGTGATTATCATTAATCATTTTGAACCTCTGAGACTTGAAGATGACAATCCACCTTCAATGATAGGAAGGTGCTTCCAGCCCATCCTGCTTTTACTTTTTTTACTTTACAGTCAATTGCCTCCCAGTATGATTGTTAAGCAATGTCCATCTGTACATATGGTGCCATCAACATCTTCTTCTGAACTAATGTCCAGCTGTGAGCCACCCTCAATGTTTGTTTTCTCAACACTCGTAAATACTCAATGGCATACTGTGTTCACTTGGTCTAAAACCAACATGAGTTAAGCCTATCCCTGGCCAAACCTCTAGCTCATATGTTAGTATTCTCAGTGCATCTCTACCCCACCTTCAAGGTTTATTTGGCTGTTAATACCTGTGCGGATCATACTGCTGACTACAGACTGGACCTCTGCTCATTTTTTGAATTAACGTTGATAAAGTAGGAACAAACATTTGTGAAGAACAGGGCAATTAGACCAGTCATTACAGAAAATAAATAGGACTATCACTAACAAAGAAGTGGAACTTCTTTTGGCTGAAGTGAATTGTTTGGCTGATCTCTTCTTTTATCTCAAATTGGTGGTGTGATGAATCCTGTGGGTGGAAAGCTCACAAAATCCCTACCTAAAGTATCCTACCAGGTTGCCAGGCAGCTTTTTAGCAGTATTCCTGACAGGTTAGTGGACTAGGAAGAGTCATTGAAGTACTATATTGTGTTAGATGGTTTTTGTTAAGAAAAAGACGTGACATACTCACTGAAGTGTTTCATTAACTGTTGTGAAAGCATCCTGACAAACTGTATTATTGATACAGAAGAAATTGTAGAAGTGGTTAATGTCTCAAGAAGAAGATGTTGTGTTGAAATGTTGGTAGGAGTAGAAAGAGCAAGACTTGTTGTCTAATTTGAACTATTGGTTAAAGTCCAAGTGGAAGATATTTGGAACAAGCGGAACTTTTATGACTCAAACTTGGATACAAAAGGAATTTGTTTATTTGAACTGTTGAGTGCAAATCATGCTTTGAATCTGGGGAAGGTGAACCGACCCAGGTTACAAGGATATACAGTGAATGGATGTGTGTTGAACTTTGTGGTATTTCTGAAACATTTGAATTGCCATATATTCCCTTCATGAGTTTGATATATGTATAGGTGTGAGGGATGGATTCCTTTTGTTATAGTGTTTCCTTTAGTTTTTTCTGATAGGCAGGGTAATGCTTGTTAGGTTAGGGATAGTCAGGTGTTTATCAAACCTTGTTAAATTAATAAACTGGCATCTTGTGAAAACCTGTTACCAAGCTGTCCACCTCACATTTTTGACCCCTCAAAGTGGGACACAGCCAAAAGGAAAATTGACATTAATACATATTAAGAAACTGCTCAAACGATAACAGCAGATTTAATACACATCCAATAAGCCAGTGATCATAGAGAATTAAGAAAAAAAACAGTTATAGGGGGTTCCTAGATAGGAACCAGATTTCAATGCGGTGACATTATGGTCTCTTTGAGGCAATACGAGAAGAAATAAAAGTAGTAAGGAAGCCAAACAATGCATAGATCAAGAGATTTTGGATCTTAAGGATGTCTCATAGTCAGTGTTTACAGATTCCTGAAAAATGGAAGGTTAAAATACATGATTACACTACTATACTAGTGCTCCGCTACATTATACTCTGTCGCTAAAAACACAAATTAAGAAGTCAAGAAACGACTGTGAAGCTAGTTATGGAAATGGATTTGCAGGCTGAGTTTTATCACTTAAAATATAATTGAAATATAAGCAAGAATGCCCAAGAAAGAGGCATTGCCATACATAATAACTACCATCATACCCTACAGTTAACATAAGCACAGGCAGTAGGACATTATAGAAATGTGGTATTGTGGGATACATTGGAAAAACCAATGAAAGATCACACTTATGCAATACTACAAACATGACGACTGTATAAACAGGCAGATGGCTGGATAGCTATTAACCAAGAGAGAATGAATGAAATACGTGCTTGTCAGTCAATAAAAGAAGTTACAAAACACACTAAAGCACTTAGGTCTAGTCAGGCCATTCTTGTTAATTATAGATAACAACTAGTAAAATGAAAATAACAAATGGCTATCGAAATGGGTAATAATGGCAGGTTAAGACACAAAATAAAAGAAAATAGGCTGACTTCTAAATCAATAGTTAAAATTCAAAGGCAAAAACATTTCTTGGATGGGCCGGTACTCTCCACTGTCCCTAAGACACTCTCAACCATGCCCATACCATTCCTGAGTAATACTGGTAGATCTTGCACACCTGGTTCCAGCCAGGACATTGAGCCTGTCAGTATGTCAGGGGTGGATAGGAGGGGAAATGAGAATGCTCCTAACTACAGAACTAATTAAGAAATGTACCGAAATGAGTTGACAGAAGACGAATTACAATGTATCGACCAAATAAGAGACTATTTAGCCATCATGACAAATCTTGAGAGATAAGGGATACCACCCAAAATTGACATTTTAAAGAAGCCTTCTTGCAAGAAGGATGGGATGGAAAGACCCAAACTCCTAGGTATGCATGGAAACATTGATTTTGCGAAATTCTTGGAAGAAATATGTAACCCCCTGGCCCAATTGGGCCTATATTTTGAGTGTCACTATGAGAGCATTATCTTCTCACTGAAAAAGAAACCACCCCATTTGAGATGATAGAAAGTGTTTAAGTGTAAGGATGTTTATGAGCTGCACTATGTTTAGGCTTTGCAGAACCGGACTGTTCTACAGTGAGGGGAGGGGTAATGTGCAGTGCAGTGATCGGGGACAACAGATGTTCATTGGTGAAGAGAAAAGGAGCTGAGTCGGAAGGAGAAAACCATTAAGACAATTGTAGGAAAATAGGAGAGGGAGAGCAAAAGAGCAATGGTGGGGGCTGTGGCCTCAGGCATCCGCACCAGGCCATTCCCTTCCATAGCAAGAAGAGTGAGGGGGGTCATGATTAATGTGAAGCAAAAGCCTTGGCCGTTTCAGTGACCTTACACCCTGGGCAAAGGTGGGGAGTTTAGGCATAAGTTGATAGTGTGGCTAGGCAGACCGGGGCCTGTGCTAGTAGGGTCCAAGGCCTGAGCCTCGTGTGCGAGTTGGACAGCCCAAGGAAATGACATGAGCAGCATCGCTGTTGAGGCCCTGGGCAGAAGAGGAGGGAGTGGCCCAGGAATACACAGATCCCGGGTCGGTAGTGGGACAAGACCATAGCAGATGTGACGATGGAGAGCACCCAAATGTTGAAGCACACATTGTAGTGATGATCATCCCTCACAGGAGACTGAAGCAGCAGAGAAGCACTCATCCAGCTGAAGGGATCGAAAACCCATGCTGCAGCAAGATGATATAGTAGGAGACCATCACTGATGAGGCGTGTATCTAAGTAAGCATGGCACGCCATTATAACAACCAGCATTCAGTGGCAGCACCTGGAGGGGGGAGATACGGAGACAAGCACACTGTGGAGGAGAAGCTGGCACACAGGTAGGCACACATATTGCCTCAGTATGCACATTATTCTTTTCAGAATTACAATGGCTGTCTGCAGCAGCCTGTAGGGTGATGTTATTTTTTTTTCTTCATTTTTAGTGTATTTATATTGCACCTATAAACAATGGGCCTCATTACGATTTTGGCGGTAGCCATGCCGCTAATGGTGGCATGGCTGCCGCCAAAATCGGGTCCAGGTCCGTGTTCCCAGAATGAGGAATTACTGGGCCATTCCGAGTTCGGAGGGCCCGGTAATTCCTCCCTCTGGGAACCCGGACCCAGGCCTTCCCCATTCCTATTTCAGCCCCCATAGGGCTGAATGGGAATGGGAGAGGGAGCAAACAACGGGCCGATTACGAGCGGCCCGTTGTTTGCTCCCTCTTCCCCTCGCGGGAACCGCTCTGCACGTCTGGTGAAACCAGACGTGCAAACCGGGTCCCGCGAGGGGACCTCGTAATCAGGCGGTACGGGGTTGACGGCACCGGCACCTTTACCAGTGCCTTTAACCCCTTAGCGCCTGGCTTGTAATGAGGCCCAATGTGTTTCAAGGCACAACAAGACAAGAGGGTGTGGGAACAGGGAGGACAAAAACAAAAACAATCCTACTAGGCCATGTGACATTCAGATCGTGCAAGTGCAGGGGAGAGGAGGAGAGTGCTGTTCAGGGCGGAAGGGCCCTGAGAAAAGTGAGTGCCAGGGGAGGCCAGGTATACAGAGCCAGGAGAAAGCAGAGAGTGCAGGGGAAGGATGGTCCATGAGCTAAATGAGGTAAGGGGCTGGAAGGGCTAAAAGGGTGCAGACCCAGCCAGGCTATTGTGGGGGGAAGGGGCCTGGAAGGGCAAGTGCAGGTTGATTGGGGTCAGGGGAGATCAAGTGCAGGGGTAGACTGGATTAGGGGGGCTTTGTGCCCTGTAAGACTCATGCAGCAAGCCAAGAAGCAGACAGGGACATCAGCAGGGGAGGGGGAAGAGGGAAGGGCAAAGAGAAAAGGAAGGTCTTGAGAGAAGCTTCTGAAACTTGAGGAGATCCGGCTCAAGTCTGAGAAGGGTAGGGAGGTAATTCCAGAGGGAGGCTTCTGAGAGAGATCTACCTCTCACTCTCTGCTTCGAAATGCATCTGATCTGCAAAGAGTTAGAGACAGACGACGGGAAACCTCTAACAGGGAGGTATTTAGGGAGAGAGAGGTGGATGTACAGGGGTCCCAGGCCCCTGAAAGCCCTGTGGTTGATGCAGAGGGTCTTGAACTTGATCCTCGCAGCACCCGGGAGCCAGTGGAGAGATTTTAGGGCAGGAGAGATGCAGGCCCTGGGCTTAAGGCCAAGGATAAATCCTGCAGTCCTAATCTGGATTAATTGAAGGGAGCAAAAGGAGGAGTTAGGAAGATTAAGGAAGATGCTGTTGCGGTAGTCCAGCCTGGAGAGGGCCAGAGCTCTGGAGACATTGAGTTTCTGGGGGAAAGTGAAGAAAGGGAAAATGCCTCTGAGGAGGTGAAGCTGAAAGTGGGCTTTCTTGGCGAGGTCCGTGATGTGAGGAGAGAAGGTGAGAGAGGAGTCGAAGAGGACCCCAAGGTTTTTTGCCTCACATGAGGGTGAGGGGAGGGAGCCCATGGAGGGTGGCCAGAGTGTGGGAGGAAAGACAGAGCAGGGGTCGCAAAGAAAAGGATCTCAATCTTACTGGCATTAAGGCAGAGATCAGTAGCAGTGCACCATGCCTGAATAGCAAAGAAAGAGGAGGAGGCAGAGGAGGGAAGCTTGAAGGGGAGCTGCATGTGATCTGCATAACAAAGGAGGTTAGGAGAGAAGGTGGAAATCAAATGAGCTAGAGGGACTAGGTAGATTAAGGAAGATGCTGTTGCGGGAGTCCAGCCTGGAGAGAGCCAGAGCTCTGGAGACATTGAGTTTCTGGGGGAAGGTGAAGAAAGGAAAAATGCCTCTGAGGAGGTGAAGCTGAAAGTGGGCTTTCTTGGCGAGGTCCGTGATGTGAAACGCCAAGGGGAGAGTATAGAGCCTCGAGGGACTGCACAGGTGGAGAATGAGATAGTAGAGAGAAAAGGGCCCAGTTGAACCTGGGAAGGTCAGTCCAAAAGGAGAGAGATCAACCAGTCCAGAGCCAGGACCGTGATGCCAAGGGTATCACAGAGCTGATTTATCAGGGTGGCATGATTGACTGTAACAAAGGCAGAGGAAAGGTCAAGAAGAGTGAGAACAGAGGGAGAGCTGGAATCAAGATTAGAGAACAGGTCTTCACGGGTGTTCAGGAGAGATGTTTCTGTGCCCCTTGCAGCTCTAAAGGCAGACTGGTGGTCATTGAGACAATCAACAGATTCAGTGTGGTGGATAAGCTAGGAGCTGGCCAGCTACTGAAAGAGTTTGCCCAGAAAGGGGGTAATGGAGATAAGGCAGTAGTTTGCTGGACAGGAAGGGTAAGCAGAAGGCTGTCTGAGGAGAGTATGCACAAGGGAGTACTTGAGGAGGGAGGGGAAGAATCCAATGGCAAAAAGGTGATCGCAGAAATCGACCAAGGCTGGATCAGGGAGACAATGTTATCCTTGATAGTTCTGGAGGAACAGGGAAGCACCTGTTTGGATGAGATCTTCATAGAGCGGACTTGTCTAGAAACTTCATCAGGTGTTATGGAAGAAAAAGAGGAGACTAGGAGGGGAGCTGAGAGGGGGTCCAAGGGAAACCTCAAAGTGGGTGAGGGAGAAAGATGAGGAGTAGAGGATAGTGAGTGTCAAAGACCCCCTTAGATTCCTCACCTGATCCTTCTAAGGAGGTGTGGGGGGGGGTGGTTCAGTAGGTTCCTTCACCATGTCCTTCTTCTTTCAGGAGGTCTTCCGTTCCTGGTAGAGGTGTGGCCTGCCATGGTAAGTAGCCACTATGCCTATCTGCTGAATTCAGCCAAGACAAGGGATTCACTTCCCGGAACACCCAACAGGGGGAAAAGCCACAAGGCACCAAACAAAAACCCAGATGATCATCTTGTAGGAAGCTGGAAAGGTGGATATGGAAGCCACACAGTGAATAATCCAGTAAGAACTCCACTAGCCAAGGAGGAATGTAAATAAGCAGGAAGGAGCACAGACTGTATCACTAAAGTAGACTCAGGACCGAATGGCAGCCAAGGCAGCACAGGAGTAAACACAAAGGCAAAATCAGGACCAGTAGCCAACAGGTAGGAAAAATGGTAATTGGTAGCTGAAGGAAGGTTGCAGAAAAGAGGAGCACCACTGCGAGAAGAAATGAGGCACAGGGTACAAGATACGCTCAAGGAGGGAGGAAGTGGAAAGCAGGAAAACTAGCACCTTATCCAAAAAGGAGAATATGGTTTGCAGCACGCTGCCGTTGCAGTTCAGAATGAGGATATTCAGCTTGCTGCTGCCATGTTGCTAGAGCGCGCATGGAAATTCCGGGAAAGCATGACGGCACGCTAATGGTGGCCAGTTCCTCTCCTCCACTGGCACCAGAATGAAGCAGCTCTGACAGTGAGGACAAGATGTCCTGAGTTTTAGAATTTACGTGAGAGGTCAGAGAAGTGCAGAGTGCCAGGGAAGGCAGAGGAGAAGTAGAGACTGCAGTAAGGTTGGTGAATTCCTTGCAGATTTGGGAAAGTTCAGCCATGTTGTTAGTGGCTGTAGAGATGTGGGCTTGGATATAGGCCCTCTTCTTTGAGCAGATGGAACGTCTAGATTGCCTTTGGAGCATGCAGTGGGCCAGTTTATCAGAGGGTTTGTGCTTGAAGCCTGCCATTTCCGCTGAGCCGCTCTACAATTGCGTTTCAGAGCTGGCAGGTCGGAGTCATACCAGGATTTGCACTTGGAGGCAGGTTTCATGCAGATCCACATGACAGGGGGAAGGATTTCAAGAGTGTTGAAGATGAAGAGTTGAAGTTTAGTAAGGGCTGTGTCAGAGTGCGAGCCAGGGGCAGAGTGAAGGGGGTGGGCAAGAGCAACACCTGACACTTGCCTCATAGGTCAAATGACAGAGAAGGAGGCTGGTAGTATTGGTGGGGGGCTTAGCCGGGGGACCTAGGAGGTCCAGGTGAGAGAACAGGAGAACATGATCAGACCAGGAAAGAGGAGTAATGAGCGGGTTGGAGATGGGTATGTCTGAAGAGATGAGAGCATCCAAGGTGTGTCCGGCTGAGTGCGTCAGCCCAGAGGGAAGAATGGAGAGGGAAAGAGAGTCACAAAGGTTGCGGAAGAGCCCAGAGGCTGCATCTGGGGAGTCAAGGTAAATATTGAAGTCTCCAAAGAGCAGAAGCTTGGAGGAGGAGGAGGAGGAGGAGGAAAGGAGAGAGGAGGTGTGGTCAGCCCATTCTGAGAGGAAGTGGGAGACCTGGCCAGGGGGCCTGTATATGGTGGCCACAGTTAGAGAGAGGCCAGGAAAGACACCAAGCATGCAGACAAGCCACTCAAAAGAGGAGTAGGCCTGAGTGATATGATACCCAGAGCTTTCTAAGCGCGGACCCGGGGATTGAACCTGTATTGTTCCATCTCGTCTTGCTTCGAAGGCGAGCATGTTGCCCCTGAGCTATCCACCTGAGAGTGGGTATGATAGTAGCAGGGACCCACTCAGGGAAGATTAGGGCAACTCCACCCTGGGCCAGTTAGGCATCGTCTTAGAGAGGCTATTTTACCCATCAGGGAGGAGAGTTTCAAAACTTGTGACAGAGCTGGCAGTGAACGACGTTGCGGTGAGAACGAGGACATCTAGGTCAAGGCTTCAAGGAGGCGGCAGATGTCAGAGGAGTGATTGACGGCAGAGCAAGAGTTGAGGGTAGCTAAGTGGAGCCGGTTGCCACTTTTGAAGGTCTTCCAACGATGGATGCAGCAGTATGGTTTTGATTGTAAAATAATTGAACGATTTCAGACTTTGGAACATTGCAGCATTTGTTACTAAGCAGACACCATGTGCCACCTCTGCCCCTGTGGCAGATTGATTGTTGGGCCACCAGATATTCTATATACCTTTGGAGTTTTCCTATTACCTCCAAATAGAGAGGGACAATCCATTTTCCTGTGGTGTCTAAAGGGGAGCATACCATTAGACATTACAGCAGGACATTACGAGGGTATAAATAGCTGTTGAGTTGCACTTTATCCATTTGCCTTTCCCTGTAGTAAAATGTCCCAAGCACCAAGGATGACACCTAAAGGATGAGATGAGTAGTTATCGTGTGAGGGATATGGTGGCATGGGGCGTGGTCTTTCGCTCTGTGCCAGCATGATGTGTAGCCAACTCTTATTAGCAAAGGGGATGATGATGTAACATAGTATTTCTGAAATGGTTGGTGTCAGCTGGCCAAATAGAAATCCACTTTGTCTACAAAAGATCAAATCTTTCCTGTGTGTTGTTCTAACAAGAATTCAAGGCTGTATTACACTCCCGTTTATGTCTTTATCGCAATTTGCCTAATGTGTTCATTCCCATTTAGCTGGTTTGGGAGAGGAAATGATAAAATGTTCCCCACCATAGCCCAGTGGTAATAATCCACCTGCAAGCCAAAGAATAGAAACCTCAGATGCAAACATCACATTATCGAAACCCTTGGAAGGGATTCTGGGCCCACACCCCAGAAGAGTCATAGCAGAAAGATAAATGAGAGGGCCCCATATTCTGTGCATATAAGAGGCCTTTTTTACAGTCTTTATGACAAGGAGAGTAGGTATGTAAAACAAGGAAAGGATTTAAGAAGTGTCTCTTACTCTGATGAGGTAAGCTGAATGCAAGTGAGAAGACATGGAAAAAGTAAAACATGAATGATCACGCAAATCAAAGCCATAAAGGGTTTTAAGACACTTTGGGCTTCATTACTAGTCTGCCGGTCCGCAAACAAGGGTGCCGGTAACAATGTACCGGCACCCTTTCCGAACCGGCAGACTACAACTCTGTCTGGTGTGCGCATTGACCCCAGTAGCAGGGTTGCCATGGAAGCACCGGTACCACTGCCAACGCTGCCAGTGCTTCCGTGCACCCATTCCCGTGGAGTTCTATGGTACTACACGGGAATGGAGCACAACATTTGCTGCCAGTTGATATCCCGGGCCTCCAAGACTTATAATGTCCCAGTGGCACCGGGATGTCAGGCGGTGGAAACAACATTACGGGTTGGTGGAAACCCACCGGTGGCACCGGTGGGTTACTGCCAACCTCGTAATGAGGATCTTTATCATAAGAATGCAAAATATTCTGTTTTGTAACATTTAGAATTGTACTAATAGTTTATGGTGTCATTTAGATTGCAAAACAATCAGAACAACATTTAATACATAGAATAGATATTTCCCTAGAGTTCTCTAGCTTCGTTGATGGACCAGAAGACCAAAACCAGCATAAATGGTCCCCTTACGAGGCAGCAATTTGAAAATATTTTTTAACATGTAGCAAACTGCACAACATCATATAAGCTAATATGTGCTGACAATAAATCTCTTACAGAATATGCTCAAGAACTGAAGCGTGCATCTGCTTAGATTTCTTGATATGTCGAAATCTATAGGTGGGGCATTAAAACTGCATTCTTCCACACCCTGCCAATATATGGAGTTGCTCAGTTAGTCCACAATTTTGATGACTGTAGGTCGGTGGTATGGATGATCACTCAGGCTACAAGGATCAATTGATCAATGGGATACAGAATCACAGAGCTCTGAAAAACAAAGTAAAGAAGCCCAAACAGATGCCTCCACCACCCACCTTTAAAGTAGCAGCACTGAAGAGTGCCACTCTGTTGGACTTAGATAGGGGGCAAAAAACAACTCCTTTGATGGAAAGCATATTAACAGACAGAAAATACCCTCAATTCAAAACCAACCAAAAAGTTCTCCACCTTGCATGCAAATTACTGTTCCTACATAAATGGAGACATGCATTAGTCCCCTGTACTTAAGTTATATACCTATACCTACTCATATGATCCACCACATAACAGAGATAATCAGAAACTAGGATAAGGTTCCCGGTAATTCAAACCACAATTTCTCACTGGAAAAAATGAAACACCTCTTCCTCGAACCAACGACCAAGACAATCTCTTCCTATTCCTAGCATCCAGTATTATAGACCCATTACCAGGGTGTGTTGAGGCCAAGTTCTACATACAACAGCAGTTATCAGAAATAACAGAATTACTCTTCTAGAAGAGACAATTATGTTTCAAGTGAGGAGAAAGATACAAGCAAAGACTACTCTGTAACCAAGAGGGGGGCTAAAATATTTTTCTATTGGACTAACAGGTGAGATTGACAGAGAATTGATGGAGGCCCATCAAAACCACTATCCAAACTGAATCAAGGTTCAGGTGGTCAATTGGAATAAAATACTCAACAGCAAAAAATTATGCAAGGGAAAGAGGGGTATTGTGGAAAATATACACCAATCCTTAGAAGAAACCTCTATTACGTACTGGGAAAAGACAATTGAGTTTGCTGAATCATTGGTAGTAACCATCAGTGACATGGCTTTATCCCTTGATATGAAACATGAAAGTGAAGTTTAGTGAAGACGCAACCACTACTATGACAAAAAGCAGTTATAGAGAGGAGAGAACTCCATTGAGACAGGGCTGGAAATGTTGTCTTTCACAAATAGATTGACACCTCCAAAAGAACGGTGGATCAGACCTGAAAAAAGAGCGACAAACATCTTAAACAGAATGAATGAGACTAAATAGGAAACCTCTATACATGATGCCCACAGTGAAGAAACCAAAATAAATGTGATTGAAAGACTGAAAAATTAGAGTAAGTGTATTCCTTCATCTCCATATGATTCACTATACTGCCTTCCAAGTGGTGTCAGGAAACTAGAACAGTTGGTTAGGAGGGAGGTCCCTGCTCCATTCTTGATTTTGAAGTGTATATTCCTACAGGCTCCCTAACCAATCCACCAGAACTTGATCACAGGGAAGATGCACACATGGCAGCTGCCCAAAGTCAGGTTCATGGACCCACATACAGGAGGAAGAGACATTCTGAGCTGTCTGCTATTTTGCCCTTTCTCTGTAAATTGAAAATGAAAGATGAGAGGGTTTTGCACCTAACCGGTTTCAGGGACAGTGTGACTTTGGAGAGGAGGAGCCAAGTACCCCCACCTCAACCACCTCACCCATATTGCCTATATGTTGGGAGCCCAGATGTGAGGCATGTGCGGTACCAGTGAAAATACCTAGGAGAATCCCGGAGGAAAGGTTCCCATTGAGAAAACCGTACCTGCATACAAGGAAATATGATGGTTGTTTCAATGAAATTCTGGAAGAAGCAGAGCAAATGAATGGCAAAGATGAATGGTGACATCACAAAGAGCTGAGCTAACATACATGGAAAGGATGCAGAGACTGGAGAATGCAGATATTCTATAAGGCACCATGAAAGTATCAAGGATAAGTGACATCTTGGGATCAAGTTGTAGAAACTTATGCCACAGAACTGGTAGAAATATCAAGTCAGTTTATACGTGTACAGATGCAAATGAAATGCAAGCAAAAGAAGTAATCCTGAGGCTAGATTTATAGTGAATAGATTGCAGCATGTGCCAATATATATGAACATATATGGATAAAGAGTAAAGGATGGATGTTCCCACTATTGCAGTGCTGGACTTTAAAGAGAATGCCTCGTGTCTGGTGTGTCGCAGTAAGAAAACAAATTAAATACCAAGTGAATCTCGGAAAGGCAAGGCTGGTTGAGCCATGAAGCCAAGCCAAGAAGCCAAGGTCTTATCAGGCTAAAGTAAACTAACATTGGATACAAACCATGGGCAAGAACAGCTTGTATTTCGAAGGCAATGGGCAAAACAAGGAAGACAGTGAAAGCTCAAAATCATGGTCTTCAGTCACGTGGAAGGATGAAATTGGACAAGTAAGATGATCACACCTATGCATGAGGGAAGAGCTTGATGCTTGTTGTGCTCCCTGTTTTAGACAAATGAAAATAAAACAGTTATCCTTTTTGCCAACTAACTGAGTTGTTTTGATTATTGATGTATGAATAAAATCTGCATCCCCATCCGTCTCCAGGGTAATTGCTACTCATCTTAAAGGGCTGAGGTTATTCAGTTCAATGTATTGGTACAGGCGACCTTGATCTCTTGAGAAGCGCTCAACACTTCGAACAAGGAAGAGATTAAAACCATCACATTTCACTCAAACCCCTCCTTGGAGATCTAAACAATTTGAATGTAAAGGAGAATCCAGTTGATGGAATAAAATAATTAGAAATCAAAATTGGGTGAAACTGACTCACACATCCAGTGATAGTCATGGCACCTAAGGGTACGCCTTGACGAATGATTTACTCCAACGGCTTTCACCTTTGATAGATTGTGTGAAGCAGGTTGACCTGGGCACAAACCAGCCGAATAATCAAATAAAGAAAATGGGGATCATTATAAGGTTGGCGGTAGCCGTGCCGGTAAATTCCGGCACAGCTGCCGCTGGAGACATTTTTTTACCGGCACCCAGCAATGGGGATGTACCAGGGCATTCCAGCCATGGCAGACCTGGTAATTCCCCTTTGCTGGGTGCCCACTCCCCATTCCCATTTGAGTTCCATAGGACTCAATGGGAATGGGGAGGCCGGTAGTACCGGCACCGTTAATAACCGTGCTGGTGCTACCATGTAGTTCTGCTCGTGGTTGCCATTCAGCCTGGCAGGTGACAGGCACCCGCGAGCAGACCTCAGTTTGCTGGTCCGGTAACAACAGTACCGGCAAGCTTACCAATACAGTTGTTACCGGACCAGGCAACCTTGTAATGAGGCCCAATGTGTCAATTACATCAGTGTGAATGGTATGTGTTGATTGAACAGCATCCAGACCAAATGTAAATCTATTTAAAAAATACCCAGATCCCTGACATCACCATCATATCTATGAAGGACCAGATTGACAGTGAAGGGGGGGGGCACCACCAACACACTTTTGTAAAAAAAACTTCAACCCAATATCAGTGTTTGACCACTTTTGATAGAAATACTTTGACAATTATCCAGCATGTTTCAATATCAACTAATGGATAATTCAGGAAATAGAATACACAGCCTAGCTACTGCCAAAGGAAAGGAGAGACAGTATTCGTCACTTTTCAAATTAACAGAAGTTAAGTTCAGGTTCTGTCAAAAATCTGTTCAACCCAAGAAAGAATGTAATCAGTTAAAAGGTGTTTCGGCAATTACAAAAAGATCAGAAGATTTCCACCTTCGATCTGCTAAGTAAATCATAATCTAATCTTGATACGAACGATTCTGAACACCTGATTACTAACAGATTTATGTTGAAGATTATACTTGGAACCAAATTGGTAAATCTCAATTGCAAAGTCTGGTCCAGAAAACGAGAAAACTCAATGGCCCTCATTACGACCCTGGCGGAAAGGGGTTTACGCCGGCGTAATGCATGGCGTACCTTTCCGCCTGACTACGAGTTCCCGTAGCGCCATGGTGCTTTTTTCGCCTGCTTTTTCCAGGCGGAAAAATCCATGGCGCTACGGGACTTGTTGTTAATTACGCCACCGTAATTTACGGTGGCGTAATTAACGCCTTCCCCACTCCCATTATACCCTATGGGGCAAAAATGGGAATGGGGAAGGGTAAATGGGGATTGGGGACTTACCGCCCCGCCAAGGTCGGAATGGGGCGGTAAGTCCGCCAACCACCATGGCGGAGTTGGCAGCTTAGCGCCATGGACCATGGTGCAAATTGCACCATGGTTCTCCGCCAGGGTCGTAATGAGGGCCAATGTATTTTAGCAGTTTGGAGAAATAATTGGTGTGCTCAAATGCTGCCTGCTACTTTTGAATTCCAAATAAAAGAAGAAGTTACTATCCCTAGAAATATCTGCTAACGTACGTTCCTATTATGATCAGGAAAGGATGAACCTTGTTTAATGAAGAAGCTTTTATTAATTTCCCAATGAGTTTTATAAAAAGTACATGTTGGAAGTGCTCCCCCCGTTATTGGCAATGTTAAATGAGGCTTTTGAGACAGGGAGACTACCGGAATCCCTGAGAGAGGCAATAATTATTCTGCTTCTCAAACCTAATAAGCCGAGCACGGACTGTGGGTCCTATAGACCGCTATCCATGCTAAACCAGGATAGCAAGATACTCACGGCGGTGCTAGCAAACAGACTGAGACTGGTCATAAGCAAACTCATACATCCTGATCAGACTGGATACGTTCAGCACAGAAGTATTTCCGAAAACCATAGAAGGCTCCACCGCGGCATAGAACAGACAGAAGGGGACGCGCATAAAGTAGCAATTGTTTCACTAGATGCAGTGAAAGCCTTTGACTCGGTTAGATGGCCTTGGTTGATAGCAGCCCTGAAAGAATATGGAATGGGGCCTGGGTATCTGAAGTGGATGAAACTGTTGTATAGCTCTCCACTAGCCTGAGTCAAAACTGGAGCTATCTTTTCAGACAAGTGGCAACTCAGCAGGGGCACCAGACAAGGCTGGTGCCCCTGCTGCCCATGGTCCCCGATGCTGTACATCCTCGCACTGGAACCCCTAGCGATATATCTGAGACAACAATATGAAGGAGTAGGGATCTACACTAAGGAGAGCGGGGGGGCGCACCTAATACCACTGTATGCAGACGACATGCTGCTGAACCTGAGGTATCCGCAGGAAAACCTGCAATACATCTTAAAAGTAATGGATCGATTTGCTTCACTCTCCGGCATAGCAGTTAACCCCACAAAGTCGTGTATATTTCCCCTAAGGAGATACAAAGGGATTCCGCAACAAAACCTACCAGTTTTATAAATACCCTGGAAGACCAGAAAGTTTAGATACTTGGGGATTGATATCTATCATGTGATAGAAGATGAACACAAACATAATACAGAGAAGGCAGTAGCAAACATTGAAAACAGCATGAGTTTCTGGGTTAAACTCCCCCTGGCCATGGTGGGGAGGGTGGCATTGTTGAAGATGGTTGTATTGCCTAGGCTGTTACACTTTTTTGTGAATATCCCATATATGATGCCCAGACGTTTCTTTGGTAAACTTCAGAGTTTATGTAGGGGCTGTATTTGGCACAATCCTAGGAAAAGGATTGCCTTATGGAAACTACAGAACATGCATAATAGAGGGGGCATAAAATTGCTAACTTTGAGATGTACCATCTAACCGGTCAGCTACAGTATGTGGCTAAGTGGCTAACTGAAGACACAACAGCAGAGCCCAGATTGTTGAGGTCTGAATGCGCCCCGTTTTTTCTGAAAGAATTGATATGGCTGCCCAAATCAGAGCTAAAAGGGCGATCGAGGCTGCTAGAACGGGGATGGAAGATATGGCGCAAGGCATGTCAGGCCATGGAGAACCCGATTCCGTGCTCCCCGCAAGTGGCGTTGCAGGGAGTGGATGAGCAATTAAGAAAGACTATTTGTAGACACTGGGAACCGGTGGGCATAGCAACACTGGGAGATGTGTGACGAGATGGGAAGGCACTGGAATTCAAAGCACTAGTGGAAGAAACTGGAGTACACCCGGGGCAATATATCACCTATACTAGATTGGTACGGCGGGTGAGAGAGTCATGGTCTGTAATAGTGCTAGAAGACCAACCGGACTCGGCCATAGAGACAATTTATATCTCGGTAAGGGGTCATGAGGTATACCGGATTTATGAAATGGTGGTGTCCAGGGTGGGAAAGGATTGGGAGGACGACGCTGGGTAACCCATGCAAGACGGGCTATGGGAGAGAGCACAGAGGTACCATAAATAGGTGTCCAGGAACGCAAGACTACAACAGATCCAGCTATATGTAACCCATGGGGTGTACATGACCCCTCAAAGGATCGCCCGATTCAAAAGCACAGAGACACAAACATGCCCCAAATGTGGGGAAGTGACGCAGGGATGATACATATGTTGTGGGCATGCCCGTAAATTAGGAAATTCTGGGGTGAAGCTACCCACCGCTTAACTGAGTAAGGAATTAAGCTAGATGTGGAATCTGTGTGGGCATTCATTGTGGGGGGATTTACTAGACCACGTAACCTGAAACACGTGAGCAAACATAAGGGCTTGATTTACATTCTGGCCAAGCGCAGAATAGCTATGGGTTGGAAAGCGTGGCATAGACCCAGGATAGAGGTGTGGTGGCATGATCTTCAGAAATGGGCTGAAGCTGAAACGAAGCGGCCAACAGGGGGGGGGAGGACAATGAAGTGGGAACGCTGATGGCCTGGGGACATTTAGTGGCCACACTATCTGGGTCCACCCAGGCCTATCCAAGCAAACACAACACCTCTGGGAGCACAGAAGGAGGAGTGCCCCCAGAGGAATTATAACTGAGGGTGTAGTGGAGTAGGTTCGGGTTAGGGGAGGGAGATGGCAGTGGTAAATTCACAATAATGTAATGATGCTTGAAAGCTTATAACTTGCACTGGCGGGTGTGTTCTGTTTGAAGGTTGTAAAAATCTATCAAATGTTTTTAAAAAAGAAGCTTTTATTAATTTAAATAAGACTCGTCAGCATCAATGACTCTCCCTACCTCCAGACCCATTAGTAGATCTCAAAGATTATACCATTTGAATATTGGTTGAGAATTATGATCTCCAAAGTATAATTGTTGTCTTAAGTCACCTCTATTGGAATGGCCATTGACTCCATATATTTAATGTATCTTACAAATTCAATCATCAACCTACAACTCTACAATCAAAAAGGGGAATTTCTTGATGTGCTCCGATGCCTTTATGAGGTGAAGGATGTTACCTGTGAAACTATGGGAAAAGAAATAGTGTTATGAGCCAACAGTAACTACCTCAATACTAAGGTGTCATCCAACCTATAAGTAGAGATCTCTGCACTGAACTAAAAAACAAAATTTGAAATTGCTACTCCAGAATTCTTTCTTTGGTATCCTCCTGATGGTCGAAGAACAAATTAGTCTGGCCGATGCCTTTGAGGCTGAGACACAAAAGTAACAATTAAGACAAGTGTTTCTTGATTTCCAGAACATTTTCTCTGTCAATTAATGCACATCTTGACATACATCCTGTGACGATTCACAAGTGACGATTCTGCCACTTCTCGTAGGGGGCTGCCTTTCCCTGTGTGGCTAGACAGGTGAGCCCACTACACAATACCCTCCCTGGGATAGAGGCAAGCGGGACCTCACCAGGAGAGACTCCTGTCCTTATGATGAACTCCCTAAGCAAAACATCACTAAACCTCTTTAATATCCTGTGACGAAAGAGATGAAGAACAAACTAGAATTTGTTATTTTCATTCAAATACACTATTGGTACCAGTGAAAGAAAATGTGACTGTTACTGCGATGAAGAATACCACTAGAAAAATACAAAGTATGAGTCAGGCAGAGAGGAACGACTGGCAGTATGCCGGGGGAAGTCCCACGGCAGCATCATAAAACTCTGAGGTGGAAACCTTGAGAATGACAGAGTTTAAAATCACTGGACCAAGGAATGCTGAGAGAAACCTGGACGTGTGACTTTCAATGCTGGAAATAAGTTTAAGCGCAGCTCCCAACGCACAGCATAGGGAAAGAGAACAGATGCAAGAGACAGAGGAGAAAAATCAGGCAGGAAACAAGTGGTGACATGATCTGCGTAACCACAGGTAGAGAACAGTGGACCTGGAGGTCTGTTAATGCTGATACCACTCCCACTGAGGTATCGTGGAATGAGCCGAATAAGGAAGGAACGGAAAGACCGTTCTCAACGCTGCAGACAAGTGAAGTTCCAGCCTGATACAAGCCCCAGTGATGTTATCCCTTTACAAACCAGGTAATGGGAAAAGTGGGAGACCCGGCAGAGGACCAAAGATAATTTCTGGAACACTCGTACTCGTCCCAGTCAGGAGGAAGTATTAAGAGTATTCGGAGAGAGTGAAAATCATCACTGGAACGGTTGTACTCATCCAACTAAGTAGGAAGTATTAAGAATACATGGAGAGTGAAAATCATCACTGGAATATGCATACTCCTCCCAATCGAGACAGGGTATCAAGAGTGTATGAGAAAAGTGAGAATCATTACTGGAACATTCATAATAATTCCTGTCAAGAAAAAGGAACAAGCATACCTAAAGAGAGTGAGAATCATTACTGGAACACTAGTACTCGTCCCAGTCAAAACAAAGTACCAAAGGTGTATGAGAAGAGTGAGAACTGTTACTGGAATGCTCATACTCGCCCCAGTCAAGGCAAAGTATCTAGAATACATGAAGAGAGTGAGAATCAATACTGGAACACTAGTACTCATGCCAGTCAAAACAAAGCACCAAGAGAGTACAAGAAGAGGGAGAACCAGTTGGTGATGCACCTTTTGACAGGGCCCTGTCATGCGATGTGGCTTGTGGTACAGGGGATAGTTTACAATTTTGAGTATTACCGGATGGTGAAGATCCAAGAGATGAGGCATGTGAAGGCATCATTAGTTGGTGTCGAGGTGATGTGCCTCGTTGTGGTGATTTCTTACCCATTCTTGGTGCAGATGCCGACTTGTGCCTCCTTTCTCCTGATCTTGGTGGTGATACACTTCCCTGTGTGGAAGTAGAGGGTACTAAGAGTTGTGCTCTTTGTTGTCTGTTGAACTCCTCTATGATCCTCTGCATATATTCCATAAGCATGAAGTCAAATGGGTTTGCCATGAGGCAGGGCAAGACACGGAAAGTATCTGGCATAGTGGGAACAGTGGGGGGGGGGGGGGGGGGTTTACGAAGAGAGGCTGGGAATAGTTACAGGGCGCAAACTCATAGCAGGTGCCACATCCGCCCCTCTTGCAGATGCACCAGGAGCACTGGCAGCACCGCTTACATAAAGCAGCAACTCTCACCCATCAGCCCAGCAGGCCACACCACAAAGAGCCAAGAACAAGGAACAACTACAACTCCCAGCAGCCCCAACGCCAGGCTCACAGAGTCCAAAGACTTCCAGGACCACGCCCGGAGCATTGCGCATGC
Source organism: Ambystoma mexicanum (assembly GCF_040938575.1). Classification (NCBI taxonomy): domain Eukaryota; kingdom Metazoa; phylum Chordata; class Amphibia; order Caudata; family Ambystomatidae; genus Ambystoma; species Ambystoma mexicanum. The sequence continues at coordinate 703,512,532 of NC_090933.1, forward strand.
GCGCACACGGAGCACTTGTTCGCGTTCGAGTATTCCCCCGAGGGACACACCAGAGACTCTCTCCTCCCGAGGCAAAGTCATCACGGGGCCAAGCCCTGCCTGCTTTAACACGCACAGGCACTGCATCAGCTACAGATAAGTGTAGCTTCAATTTTGCTCTACTATAGCGCTGCAGCACTAACTGCATGAAATCTAGGAAATAACTTGAGGGATCAGGTTCAGGGGTCTTACAGTGCCACAGGGCACTAAACAGCATGTTAATCGTGTCGGAGGACGCCAAAGTGAAAGAATGCACCAGACGGATAATCTGATACGATCCTTAAGGACAGTTGTGTTTCCTTGGGCGCACTCTAATTATATCTTTTTGGTACACTCTAGGTGACGCTTCTACGACATCCTGCCCTACGGCCTCTGAAACACCTTAGACAGGAACATCGGAGACAGAGACCACACTCGCACACAGAGGAATTGTTCACGTTTTCTTTCATGTTTTCATGTTCTTGATGCTACATGCTGCAATGTACAACATTTAGATATCCATTTACCAGAGTCATAAGGACTGTGTTGTTTTCTCGTTGTGGGCAACTACTCAGTGGATACCCGAGTGGTAATATGTTCTACTCATGTATGGGGGTATCAAACTTAGTGAAGCAACCAACTGAGTGACGGTATATCTCTCCAGAATGGCAAGTGTGCATCTGTGTGTGAGAGTATATGGTTGTCACGCACTGTGCAAGCAGCCACACTTTAGCTCACTCTTGAGTGGGTACCTTCCCAAAGAACAGGTCAATTGGCTGTGTTCGTTCTCGCAGAGGGGCGCCTATGGACTATTTTTTTATTATTTAAGGGACTTGGGTTTAGTCACCCCAAGTTTCCTAGGGTCATCCAGACATGGACCCCTTGCTCACTGTGCTCAGAGAGGCACAGCTCCAACTCACTGATGAGGCCCAACAAGGCTGAAACAGGTGTATGGGGTTGCTGTTGGTACTCTTGTTCAGAAGGGAAAGGCCATAGCATTTTGGTGCTGGACTGCCCATGTGGGCGGAACAAAGACTGATATGCAAATGGGTATTTCCCATTTGTGAAAGGTACAGTGAGCTAAAGTGTGGCTGCGGGCTTTCGAGTGGGTACCTTCCCAAAGAACAGGTCAATGGGCCGTGTTCGTTCTCACAGAGGGGCCCGTATGGACTACTTTTTGGATCTCAGGATACTCTGGACAGCTAGGGCAAGGGGTCTGGTCATTGCACTCTCAAGGATTGCACTCTATAAGGTTCAGCAGCCTCCTCTCCATCCTCCTCCTGTGTCCCGGTTTTTGAGTGTCTTCCTGACCTAGTACAGTCCCTCTTATATGGCAAATATGACATCACTAAAGTTACAATCTAGGGGAGTACCCTGTAATTACCCCTGCCGCTCGGATAGGACAATTTACCATTCCTTTCTCCCCCCCCTGGCATGATTGGTTCATGGGAAGAGAGCACCATCTGTCTGTTCGCATTTTTTACAATTCTTTGTTGTCATTACCACTTTTTGGCAAAAAACTAGTTATGGCTCATCACTACATAATCATACTAGCCAGTGCCATGTGAAACAGATATGCAGTTTTAGCTGGTCATGGGGACTTAGATAAGTTGATCGCAAAATCTGTAGGATGTAGCATGGCCATCTGGCACATTTTTGTCCTTTTCATAAAATGTATGAGTTATGAATCTGGAAATGATCAAGCATGTTGCTAATTTCATTTCCCATCTTTACACCAACTGTCATATTTGTTACCTGTTCAGATCAGCCAGAAACTAGTCTTAACTGGCCATTTCAGTCCCCAAAGTCCTAGGGAAATGCAATTTATATTTTTAAAACTGCCTGGTAATTACATGAAAAGAATGGCATTAAATGAAATTAATCCTCATTCTGATTGATGCACAAAATGCCTAAAATGAAATCAGTCTTTTAATGTCAATTGGGAGTGTCTTGTTCCACCTGTGGGAGGGCCGATTCATCCCCCACAGCCATCTGTCTTCCTCTGGGGTTACCGGATGTTAGGGAGAATTCTCCAAATGTGCTAATTTCTCTTACCTTTTGAGACTCCCAGCACCTTTTCTGGATTTCTAGGATTTAATTTTTTACCTGGGAAGAGTGTGAGCCTTTTTCCCCACTCTTCCATGTATTTTGTGTGCGTTTTACTTTTGTGTTCTTTGGTTATGGAGTTTTTAACAACCTCCATGGCATCATCTTTTTCTGTGTGTCACACAGCACCTTCAGTGCAGTGGCACAGGGGTGTCTTTTCAGACTCCCCAAAGGTTTAACTACCTTCCCTGAGAATGACTACTGTCTCTCAGGACATGTCAAGTTAAATTGACTTTACTAGTCTCCATAAATGTACTGACTAAGCACACCCTATCTTACTATAGAGTGCTGGAGGGGTTGCTTAGCTTCCCACAAGTCAAAACACTCATGTAACAGTAAAATGTTACCTTTTCCTGTTTTAAATCACTGGTGGCAATGGTTTAGATCAACTACCATGATTTTTCACAACCGCTAACAACGGTAGCTCAAAATCAGGGGTGGCCATGTTTTTCAATATGGCGCCCCAGACCTATCTGTATAAACAGACTCTGGTCATCTTTTTTCGCCATTTCTTTTAGGAAAAGTCCTTCTTGCGTTTGTCCCTGCGCGCCAAAACAGGTTTGGTCCCTTTGTTCGTGCCATTTGGCAGGCTTCTGTGATGAAGCCCTCCTCTGGTGCCATGGTGTCTAGGGTGGACAGGATGTGAGGGAGGTGCCCAAAACTCCCTGTGCTTAGACTCCTAGGATACCTGAATGCACTCTGGTGTGATTGGCCGGCTCGCTGTCCGGCAAGAACAGCCACCCTGCTGGGTGAGTGACAGCCAGGCTGAATGAATGGGGGAAACTGTTTAAAAGCATGTCTCTGGGACTTGGAAAGCAGAGTTGACCACTGGAACAAAGGAACCAAAGAGGGGAAGGAAGGAATAGGACGCCTGAAACTCTGGACGACCGGTGAAGCCCTGCTGCAGGTCCAAATCGCCTGAAACTCTGATGACAGAGAAGCCCTTCAAGGTTAACTTCTTCCCTTGAGTTTGGTGAGAACAACCAACTCGCAAGCCACCTGGACACCGTCCTATTCTGGTCGAATTTTCTTCAGAGTGCTGTTGAAAACCGGATAGCCAGAAGGAAGGAAACCAGGGGGACTTTAAGGCACTCGCACCTTAAACCGACATCTTGCAAAAGCTTTTGGCCTTTTCTCTGGGCAGTGCAGGAACCTCCCGATGTCCTTCTTGTCCCCACGACTGAAGTTCAGGAACGGCGAGATCTGCTCGAACTGCCAGGAACAACTGCCTCAGCTACAGCTTTCTTCATTAAAAAGGTACCGTTCAAACGCGGTCCGGAAATCTTTTCGGCCATCGAGAAAGTGCATGAAACTTTCCTCAACTACAAAGGCTTGTCCTTCCCTGAATATTCGTCAAACTTTTTGCCTAGCCAAATCCTTTAAAAATCTGTGGCAAAGACTTAACCGTTACATACCAGAACTGTGCTATCCTATACAAAAGACTCTGAACCATTGACTTTGGCACAGGCCTATTGAGATGAATTGCTGGTTGTATTTAACTTGAACCCTTTGCCCTGCCTAGGATTGTATTTGGGCTGTCCATTCTTATAATCTTGTCTTTTCCTTCCTTTTCTAAGTATCTAAAGTGCCATTTTGCTCACAGATCATGTTTTAGCTAAACTTGTTTAGTTACTTACCGGTTGGATTTTTGTGGTCTATTAGTGTGTGATATTGGGCTGCTTGTGCTAGTGTAATGTTTTATAAGTGATTGAGTAAATAAATGTATATTCTTTTACTGAGAAACCTTGAGTAAGTGTCTACTTGAATCACTGTATTGGTTGGTCCTTTGTGCAACTAGTTCTACTGCTCACTTAAACTCTTGAGATAAGTCTGGCTGCTCAGCCATCGCTACCACTTTATTGTGTAGTATAGGGTTGTACCAAAGGTGAAATTGTGCTTACACTTTACCTGTAGTGGTCCCAAAGGGTACTGCAGGTGATTCTGCTTAACACCGGTGACCAGAGATTTTTATGACTCCCTTTAAAAATGTCAGTTTGCTCTTTGCAGTGTGTTCAGGAAGGGCTCACACCTCCTGGTCATGCTTTAGCCACACTTTGCCTTCTTTGAAATCTCTGGGCGCCTGCCGTCATGTCTGCAGAGCAGGGAATCATCATGACGCCCTCAGCCGCATCACATTTTATTGCGGGATGGTGATAGGATACGTGTGAGCCCCAGCGCGAATTGGGGCTTTGTCATCATGAATTTTCTGCCTTCATGCCAGAACTGGTTTTTCCTGTAGTAAGGGTCTATTAAAGTGTGACTGGAGTTGTGGGTTGGAACATAATATGCATTCGCTTTGGTCAACCCCCCACCTCATATTTCCCTGACACTTCTCTGTGTGAGCAGTGTCACCTTTTTCCCACTGTGGCTTCTTTAAAGCCGTTTTTCTTTTCACACGTGTGCAGGCCGTTTTTGCTTTTAACGTTTAAAATCCTGTCTTTGAGGTCACAGGATTCCTTGATTTCTCCTTCTTGGGTGAATTTACATCTGCTGTTGGTCCATTGACAAAGATGGGTAGGCCCGCTTTCACATGGTTCGTTAATTTGACATGAGAAGCAAGAAAAAGCCAAGTCTTTTTTATCGTTTGCAGTGTTAAAAAGGCTTCTGTTCATGTGCAAGGGAGAGCAAAAGCCGTTTTTGGTGTAGTGTTGAAATTCTTTCCCCATATCTGATATTGAGGCAAGGCCATTTTTGGTTGCAGTGTATAACTTCTTGTCATTCAGGTGAAATGAAAGTAAAAGAAGGCCATTTTTGTTGCAGTATAGAAATTCTAGCCACTCATGTAAAATAAGAGCAAAACATGATCGTTTTTGGTGGCAGCGTTTAAATGCTGCTGTTCAGGTGAGAGGGGCTTCTGTCTAGGGCCCTTTAAATGCATCCCACATGCTTATGACTCAGTGACAGTCGTTTACAGCAGGTTCCAGTGAACAAGAGTCTGCAAGGACCTCAACGTTCAGAAAAAGAACTGTTTTGTTAAGCTTTACTACGATTTCTATACTTTGGATAGACTTTTAAAAAAAGGAATTGCATAGCAAATAATATACCATTATAATCAATAGCTAGACTTATTAGACAAGCTTTATTAATTCTGAAATTAGTTTGTCATGGCACTTTCTACTTACCAGAGTATAGGCTAAAGAAGAAACAGGAAAATTGGGCTGAATCAAGGACATGTAGAATTCACATTCTAGATGTAGATCATGGGGATCTTCAGTGTGCATACATTATTTGAAAATTGTGACATATGATGCAATGACATGTAATCTTCCTTATTTTCAATTATTTTCCCTTTTTTATTTTTCTTATTTTTTAAATGTGCATTAGGTTGAAATTACTTAAGAATGTATACACAAATATAAACTTCTAGTAACCGATACTGTGCTTATTTTACATGTTTGCCACACATACCGGTACACTCCCACATTTAAAAAGGTAAGGCACTCTCTAGGTACACTAGAGGCCCAGAACAGTGTTCCCCAAACAGTTCAATTATACGCGCAACAAAGCCACTGAAACCAGAGATTCACTTTATCACAAAAAACAAAGAAGGTATTTCTTTATGACAAATTAACGTATTTGATTGTCACAATAGAGCTTTGTGTGGCAGGAGTGGCCAAATATGGTGCACATTTTTTTTCCATTAGCTTCACAGGGTTTGTGCTGAGCCCAGAAGCTTAGTATAGGGAAATGGCATGGAGTAAGTGCGGTGGGGATGGCAAACGTTTTTTCAATCCTCCAAGAATATGATGAATCGAAGAGTTTGCCCCTTTGACTCTACCCCTTCCAGACCTCCTGCCTGCACAATTGTGCATTAGAGACAGAGCCAATAAACGAATTTATGACCTTCAACATACATTAACCAGATGGGTTGGGAAAAATCTCCAAGTCCTGTGGTAACCCACAATCAATGGCTGAAGGAGTAGAGCAAACCACTCCCAGCATGTGGACAATGCCTATGGCCTGAATAGGCTAGTTCATCCATCAGTTAGAGTGCACGCGCTCCCATCCATATATTGTTCTGTGATCCTTATTACTAATGTTTACTTGATGTTCACATCTCTCAACCAATGTTTTGCTCTGTGACCTGTACAGTGTTCCATTGGTCAGGAGCTAGGTTCATGCTATAAAAAAAATATTTAAAAAATAATAATTCTGTGTTAAATGTAGTCTATGGATTTATTACGCGTTGTAGCCTGATCCTGCATGCTACCCCAGGTGACAATGGCCCAGACGCCCAAGTTTAGGCCTTTGCAAACCGAAAGCATTAACGCAGGCTCGGGCTATGACCATCCTGTGGGGGAAACCGTATAAAGCAACAGGCGGGGTATCCCCAGGCAACCGGAGGAGAAAAATATCAAGCGAATGGGGTGGGCTGGGACACGATGCATGCAGAAGAGGAGGAGGAGGGGTTGCAGTTGGCATCACCCGTGACCAAAAAAAAAAAAAAAAAGGAAGGATGTGGTGTGGAAGAGTGGAGTCTTGTGAGCTTAGAAGCCTACAGCATGCAACACCACCAGCTGGTAGCAAGAGATGAGTGAGAGAATGTAGGTATTGGGTGGAATGGTGGGCCAGAGCAGTCAGAATGTTGCAGTGAGTAATGGAGACAGCAAGAAGTGCTGGGTGATGCAGCAAGCAAACTGAGCTCTACCATTTCTTATAACCCACAGACTGTTCAATCACGAAGCTCCATTCACAGTGCAGGTGATGGATATACCGTAATGGCTGCTGCTACTCATGCCAATCCAAGTAAAACCTTAAATCAACAGGCACTTCCTTCATTCCGGGAGGTTGACGGAAGCCTGACCTGCCTGGGTGCCCAAGGTTTTGGTGTATGTCATTGTTTTGATCTTTCATTATAGCTCTAACATGCTGTCTTACAGCTACTTTAAAGCTATTGGAGGAAGCTGCATGCTTCAAAGCCAAAAGGAGGAGCCTGATTCAGACACACATCAAATGCATAATCCAACCCCTTACAAAAGGAGGACAGTAACAACTTTGCAAATATATATCTATCATCACGAATATTTTGTAGCAATGGCAATTGAAACTTTTTTTAATTTCTAGGTGTATATATAAATACTACAGTATCTAGATCATCAGAATGTGTGATGTATGTGCAGTATGACAAACTCAGCAGATGTTAAATTTAGTCAACATAACAGTGGTTTTGCTAGGCAGCATTTTTGTTTTGCGGTGAAACAAATAAGATCCCACCTGACTTCGATGAATACAAATGTTCTAAAATACTTCTCGTTTTGGAAACATATGTTCTTTGCTTTTTATTAAACTGATGTGTGCCTTTATTTTGCGACCAAATGTTGTGATATATGTTTTTATAACGCCCAGCTCTGTAGACTTTTCAAAGAAACACAGTAGCAATTGTTCAATTTCTATTGTATGCCGAAGAAAAATCCCCAGTATGAAAGAGATACATTTTTTTCGAAGGTATATGCTTGCCTCTTGTGCGAAATGTGGTCCTGGACTACTGTGGAATTCTAGAGGTGGCATTTATAGTGCTTTCAAAACGCTTGAAATACCAGGCGGTATGGTATTTAAGTGCCACTACCATGGTAACACTAGTGGCAGGAAATCATCAAAAACAAGGAAAGAAAATGACAGTTTAATGCTGGTGTGGAAGCAGGGGAACACACGTGTTTGATACTGCTAAATAAATGGAACCCATAAGTATTCCACTAAAGCATGAGACAATGAAAAATTGCAGTTTCTTTCAAGTGTGGTGCATAATATTCCTTTATAAGACAAAATAGTGTGCCGCTAAAGCAAGCAGACAGTTTTTACCTCATGTAACAGACAAAACCGAACAAGAAAGTGAAAGAGTGGCTGGAATAATGACTTCCATCATTTCCATTGGTGTTTAATTACCACAAACATGGTGTCCCTGCGGGATGCAGGTAGTTACCTGCTTCTATGAGAGACAGCGCCAGATAAATGGCACAGAGTTTGTCCCATAATTATAATTCTTCTTTTATAATGCGCTTAATACCAGGTACCTGTTTCTAAGCACAAGCCCGGGATTGGAACTTGTATTACTATGCGTGGTCTTGCTTCCAAGACAAACGTGTCGCCCCTGAGCTGTAACAGTTCCAAAGTGTATGATAAATATATATTTGAAGTCCCACTTTAAAAGGAACTTTGCAATCATTTAAAGTGGTGTTTTGCCACACTGGAACAAAGTGCTGAATCCTAAAGAAACCCAGTGACAGTTTCTATACCCCCCGCCCCATCATCCCCTGTAAAACATTAATGTTGAAAACAAAACCAGCCTATGCATTGTGCTGTAAAGTTAGAAATTAAAATGCACCCTCGAGTTCGTCCACTGGATTGAACAGTATGAACAATAACAACCCACTATAGTTAAACCCCCCCCCCCCTCCACATGGCTTTGCGAAATCAGTTAAACAAGAAAGACAAACTAGCTGGATATCACATAGAGGTCATTTTATTTTAGGGTCTCTGCAACTTGGCTCTGGTTCAGCACGTGCATTCACAGAAAGCACACATGAAGAGATGCATGCTAAATGGTCTGAGTACAAGAAACGCATACACCGCCAAAGTCACACACACGTTGCACCTTTAGTGATTGAGAGGTTTCAACTGCTTTTATAGAATAACCAATGGCAAAAAGAGCACACAACCACAAATCACCAACAGAAGCTAAGTAACACCCTTCAGTGATGCCTTCAATGCAGTTCTTTCGGAATGCGTCTGGTTTAGCATGGGTGGAATCCAATTGAATCCTGAAGTAGTCCCCCTTACTTAATCCAGGAGAAGAAAGGCAAGGGACCAATTAGACTGGATAGAAAAGTTAGGATCATGTGACAGCAAACAGTGCACAGTCACAATCCTTTTGACAATCATGGGGGTTGTTGGTTCCTAGTCGAGACCTTGCATCAGTCAGGATCCTACAGAATTTTCAAGCTTCGAGTAATGACAGTGTGCAGTTCGTCGCGGTCTACACAACTCATCTGTTAGCTTCCATGATCCTTAAGATTGGGGCTTTCCCTTTTCATTCCCGTTTCAAAATTGCAGCTGCACGATTGCGATGTGTGCCATTTGGAACTTGCTTGATATGGCCAGTCAGCATACCCGTCAAACAAATGCATGGTTTAACAAATCTTCCAGTTATTCAACTCACATTTGACTTGTGTTGTTGATACAACCCCTTAAATATCAGTGTTGGTAAATATAGGGATTCTATTCAGTACGGCTTGGGTCAATTTTAAGCTTCCAACGGAGCAAGGACACATGTGCAACAAAAGAAAAAAACCAGAGTTCCCTTGATAACTTGAAATCCACATCCTTCTGCCACGGAAGGTGCAACATACAGCATTACAAAACAAGTCACAATACAAAATAACCTTTTGGAAACGACCACTTTTGTGCAACAATACATATAAACAGTAGTGCAAATCAAAGAGTACAAACATGTAGCAATGGGGACATCAAAAACATAAGAGTACTATGGCGCAAAAGGGTTGCACAGCGGCCGTTTACTGAAACTTGCCATCATCGGCGGGATGGGATGGATATTTCCTGCTGTCGCCATTTTTATTTCACAGGTGCTCTCTCCATTTTGGATAGCGGTATCACCATATTTTTATACCAAATATCTTTTCCAGGAGTTGGGATTAAAGTTTGGACATGTGTCTACATGGTCATACGATACAATGAAAATAAAATGGATGGCATTGGTGGGCAGTAAATAAACAGCCCCTACACTCTAACTGGAAGAATAGAAATAAAGTGCACATACCTCTGGAAGGCAATAGGAGTCGCGACTAGTGATTGCGACTCACAAAAACAGAAAACACACAAAAAACAAAATGTCAGAATTGCAGAATTTGGAACTCTGAAATGGTTTCCCGCTAAGGGAACCCACATATTTTTAAAACTTTTTTTTTAAAATAAAGGCTTCTGTTCGGGTTGGGATGCCAGCACCCCGCCCTCCCATTTAATTATAAAGCCTAGAGCTCACCGCCTACGACTTCACCCTTGCACCCCATTCAGTCACTCGAAGAGAGGGCCAATTATAGACTCCCAAGGTAGCCTCCCCTTTTGGGGACAGCTTGATAACATCACACACCCCACATCATCTTACAAAACGCTGTTTATGAAACAGACCTACAGCTGCAAGGGTTTAAAGCGGATACCACCTCTTAGGCCATGGATACTCTCTCCTAAAACAACTGAATCACGCAAAGGGGAGGTGGGGGGTATGGCGGTTTCTAATTTGTTTGAACCAGTTTTCCTATTAAAAAAGAAACTTTGACTTGCCTACAAAAGACATTTACATTTTAAAAATGTATAAGGCATGTGTAAAGGAATCAAATCTATGGTTAACACTGAGTGAATTTCTCAGGAGAGAAAATGTCTCAATACGCAACATCAGATCGATTTAAAACAATGGTCAGAAAAAGTCAGTTTTGAAAAATCCACAAAACATTAGCAGCACTTAAATAATTACAACAACATACATAGAAGGGACATCAATTTCATAAATATACCCCAAAAAGATTGGTATGTCAAAGTCCACTTGCTGGCAGAGGCACACGGCTGGCTAGAGACCAGCGTGGAATTGCATGTGATATCGCAGCTCTTCCAAGGTCAAAAAGTGCTTTCCGCACACTGTGCACATGCAACCTTTGTCCTTGTTGTGTGTGCGCCTGACATGGCTGTCATGGGCCGCATGCGAGGCGAAGGCTTTGCCACAGTGCTTGCATTTGAAGGGCTTCTCGCCCGAATGTTGACGAATGTGCGTTCGCAGGATACTCGATGCAGTAAACGCCTTGAGCAAAAACAAACAAAAACAGGACATTTAAAAACACGTGCATCACACGATTGCCAAAATGTCAAAATTCAAGAAGCTATTTAGTGTGAAAAAGAGAACCTTTTTATGAAGCACTCAAGAAGAATGTCAAACTGAGATTGCAACTTGTTCGAGAAAAGCAGCCAAATGCGGATTGCTGGACTCGCTGTGACGGGACTACTTGGTTAGATAGATGGAGCCGTTTGGGGCTGTACTAGGGCTGCTGCCAGGCATTGGTGTTGCACATCCTTCTCTATAACTAGGTTGACCGAAATACAAAACAGCTGTGCCGCCCATACACCATTCTCACTTTGAGATTATGAAAAAGGGTTTCCGACTTTGGAAATCGGAGGGGTTAAACATGTGATGTACAAGTAGCTCCAATGACATAACAATGCAATAATGTTGTACGGACAAGATCTATTCAGTCCAATTTGATGGCGCAGATAAAGCTTGAAGAACTTATATTAGTACCCTTGCAAGGTTGAGCGACCAGTGATTGCAGACTTTATCTTCATTGACATGCGTACATTCAAATTTGCTGCCATCACCACCACCCTTCAGGCTCCTACCAGTATTCATGGTGCAGTTAACTGCTGCCTGGTCTCTTCCTGCCCCTGTTCCCTTCCTCCATACTGCAGCACCTGCATCTGCTTCCCAGACACATTTCCTCTGCTCTCTCCTCATGACACATCACAACCCGGGAGTAGTTCTTTCTGTGGTTGACAGACGCCACCCACCCACAGGCTCGGACTGGCCTATAGGGCAACAGGGCAATGCCCAAACCCAAAACGCAACAATCTAGTGTGGGCCAGTTTTTTTGTCAAAATGGGCCACTATTGGGAAAATATGGGCCCGTTTGTTGACCTACTTCACTATGTGGCTAGTAGTTTTCACGATTGTTGCTCAATAAATATTCTTTAAAATTGCACAATTTGCATTGCAGTTGATCAAAAAAACTCCCCCTTGGGTACTATTCAAACAGTATGTTATAAAAAAAGGAATCAATTGCCATTTGCAACTGTGGGCCACTTTTTCATTGGCACTCGAGACAATTTTATGCCCCATTCGGAATCTGCCCACCCATATCTAATTTCTATTTTTGGAGGGTGAACCCCCAACCATTCTTCACCCACACCCAGAAAATGAAAATCAAGGCCTCTGGGGCAGGCTTTACCATGTAGTAATGGCCCACCACCCCTGCTAATGCCATAGCTCTGCTCCAGCCGTTACCATGGGATGGTCTATCCCCATCAGCAACACCTTTGTAGTGTGATTAAAAGCGAGCATGCATTAGCTTTACATCCAGCCAGGTATGGAAGCAAATAGAGAGAAATATAGTGTGTGCAAGATAGACCTCAGAGGAAGCTTCCCAGTATAACAACAAAATCCTTGAGAGCGGACATCAGTTCTGAGACTTCTCTGTATCCAATGGCACAATCCTCTTAGATTTAGTATTGCCTTCAAATGTGCTCCATTGACAATCGAAGAACGTTTTGGCAATAAAAGATTGGTACAGTTTGGGCAGTTACACAGTTAGAAAGAGTCTCAGCTGAACAAGGGGTGCCAAGTAGTTAAATCACTGGGAAATCCTATTTGCAGCTAAAGGTCTAGATATTTATGAACGTATTGATTTGCGTTTCCCTATCATCCCCCATAAAGAACAACTTCACTTAAGGGCAGATTCTCTTGTGTCTGGAGCCTAAACTTGAATTCTGTGAAACAAGTTAAAAAAAAATGAAGGTACCTAGGCATGAGATATCTCATACAAAACACTGCAAAAGAAGTTATCACCCGTGACTCCATTATTGTTGCCTGCAAATATGGATATTTTTAGGTTACACTGCATGGGGGCTGTGATCACAGTGAAGCAGTTTTCCCCCGTGTCTCTTATTGCACCTGCATTTCAATTGGTTATTTTGATAAGTACTAAACATTGCCGGATTATACAAAAAAAAGTCCTCATACTTAAAGACATGGGGATGTTGCAGAAACAATCACTTCGACCATCTGGAAGTTTTTGAATCACGTCTGAAGTCAAAATACAACTGTTGATTTTGACGTCTTGCTGACAATGCCCATGACTAACCTTCATGCGTAGGACGTCCTTTCATCGCCATATATTTTAAAGCTTGGCATTTAAACGTGCACATTATAACGAAAATGTCCATCTAATTTTTTGGGGGTAGGGGTTGGGAAAGGGCAGATAAAAGTTTGGGTGGGTAGTGAATAGGTACAAATAGGTGGAGAAAGGGGGGAACCCCCCCCCTCCCCAAAAACAAAATGCATGGCTTAGGTCACTGGCTTTGGTGTTCAACTTGCTCCTACATATTTCATAGACCATCAAGGATGTGCCATTTGAGGCGACTCCGGCTTTCTGAAATCCAGTGCTAGTTTCCTGTTTTCTAAGCAAGCCCTCCATGGCAAAGCCAGCGGATGGTGGTGCAATTGGGTGCACCGACACCCAGTCCCATCTGAAGTAGCAAGCGTCTAATTACAGAGTTGCATCCCTTTGACAAACTGAATTTCCTAGTGCAGGGCCAGAAGCAGCAGGTGTGCATTCAATGTCTTGGGTGGCCTGCCAGGAAGGTTGTGGAACTTATAAAAGGATCACACAGCCAGTGTTCAGCCTCTTGCCTCCGCTACCTCTATGGCAACCAGCAACACCGGCCACCTAGTGGGTGCTGCAGGGCATGTACTTGCATTAACCCACATTGCATTGTTTTTGACTGAGTAATTGTAGTAATGAAAACTAACAATAATATTTAACTCTGACGCCTGTGTTGCTTACAGAAGGTGGACCGTCAAAAGCATGTTGAGATTAAGGTGGTTTTGGTGCTTGCACTGCAGTCTACTGCTTTATCCAGGGAAACCTTGGAAGTAGTTTGCCGATACGATTAACTAATTTGCCATCTTTACAGATATGGAACTTAATGGTGGTTAACTTCCAGCTCGCTTATACTCTGCATGAATAATTCATGGAGGCACCCAGGGGCTGGATTGCGGCAGTACCAGCAATACATTCTTATCCGGAGGAACCAATCAGCACTAGCTTGTTTTTAACAGCTAACATGCATGAACTTCAGTAACATGGCATATGCACCGCTGGAGATGAGCTCACCTCTGTTGGTAAAAGGCTACCTCAAAAGAAAGTGCTCATGTTTTACAGACAGGATATTGCCTTCTCCCTGCTCCCCTTTGCATTTGATGTTTTCCTACATGGAAGATGATTGTTTGAATGCAATTGATTGGCCAATTCATTTTTGTAAATACATAACAATGTACATTTTGAACCCAATTACAGCCACCGATGCATGGCATAGATTCCCCGGTCTCTGGCAAACCATATAATTTACTGTTGATGTAGAAGGTACCTACTGGGAACATGCTTGCTACGTGGAGCCTCAAGGAAAGGGGCAGAGGGCAGTGCTGGATTTGGGGCGGATTTTGCTTTATCTGGCAAAAAATGCCTCCACTGATGAACACCAAGTCCGTGTGCCATTGAATACTGTACCCACAACGTTTAAGTGTGTTCAGGGCCGTTTTAAATAGTGCCGAAGCAGTTATACCATAACCCGGGTTGTTAGGACTAGGGGTGAGCCAAGACCACGCAAAGGTACGATTACAATGCTTGTGAAATCGCTCATTAGGATTGTACACTGCAGGAAATATTAAAGACAGTGGATTAAGTTTAAACGGCGTGCACCTTTTATACTTTGCCAGCAACATTAGAGGAAATGCTCCTCCCCTGGGATATTCTGCAAAAGGCATGAGATTATTCTACTGAGATTCAAAAAAATGTCAACCAATACTCCTTGCAACTCTTTCTGTGGCTGGTTGAATCCCACAGTAAATGATTTCCGTTTCTAGCCCTGGGGAAGGGTAAGAGTGGGCAGATGGCTCACAGTCATGGGTCTTTTAGATCAGGCAGTTTACTTCGACCGGACAAAGTTAACAAACCCGGAAATTCAACATGGAACACAAATCATACAACATCCAACACTTGTGTAGGGACTAAAGACGTTTGCAATAACGATTGAGATGGTTGAAAGAATAAGGAGCAGAGGATCCAGACGCTAGGGCCCTCATTGGTCTTTACCTTGTTACAGTAGACACATTTGTATGGCCGCTCGCCGGAGTGCACCCGCATGTGCTTGTTCAGGCTGGAGGATTGAGAGAAGCTCTTTTCACAGACAGAGCACTGAGAAAAATAAGAGCAGAAGGTCCAGTCAACATATGCCCACCGGATAATTCAGAAGGAAACAACATCACATCACATCACAGTGAGAAAGCTTTATTCACCATTAAAACAGTTATACAAACAATTATTAAAACAGTCTGCGCAGTACATTTACTATAAACGTGAAAATGTGAAGCTGTAACAAAAAGTCCAATGCATAACTTCACAATTAATCAAAAATGAAACATTTTTTAAAGTGCAGTTATGTTATTGTAATTGTATCGCCAATGTTTGTTTAAATGCTAGCTTTCTGCAAGTACCTAAGGACCCTCCACTAGACCTAGGAACAGGAGACCGGGGAAGTATCCCTTGCTTGCTGATCAGGCCTAGTCTTATAAGTCTTCGAGCATGCAGGGCTTTTCAGAGAGCAGCGCATCTGGTACAATAGAGCGCAGGTTGCCCCTACCCGGCAGCTATGATCAGCAGATTTCATGTGCGGGTGTCCAGGTCTTACGCCGATCATACATATGCGGGATGGACATTTAAATGTCTTCTTATTAAGTAGCTATTTGGAGAGCGCAACCTCATGTTGAGTATATATGTGGGTGTTTCGAACGGATGTAAAATCACCAAGTCCCACCTCAACAAGGACTGCTCTGAAGCCTAGGTCCAGCCGTCCAGTCAACCCGACTAGAGCTTGTTTCAGTAATATGCCGCTGTTTGGAGCGCCAAAATGGATTTGGGGCAAGAGGGGTTAAAGAACAACTGAAAACCTATCTCCAGCCACCAAGGATTTCTATTCTTCAAAGGCTATGTGGGAATGTCTTAGTGGAGCAACCACAAGCGGATACTGTACAAGAAGTAGGTTGTCTTGGCAAAGAGGATTGATCTACTGAACCCCACATTCTGAGTGAAGTGCATAAACGGGTCCCACGAAGGGTGCTAGTGATTGCACAAAAGAACCTTCTTTGGTGCCACCTAGAGTTAGATCAATGTAGACCATTCCTTAGCAGGCAACTGCGCAGGACACATTTAAAAATATAAACATGTGATGGTTTCTGCAGATGCTCCACTGAGAAATTGTAGGGACTGGCAGGCTGGATTGTAACCACTGACTATGTTGAGATACATTTATACTGAACCAATCACCACCTTAGTGGTGGCATGGCGCCTAGCCATGCCTTGGTATCGGCATATTGTGGCCCCACCAGAATGTGTCCCGACCATAGTCTGTTCTTAGTAAGGAATAGATACGGGTAGAAAGACATTGAAGTAAAGATTAAAACATTTTTTTAAAAAAAGAGTCATCACATTGAAACGGGTTAGTTATGAGCAGTTTAATTGGGGGAGCAGAATGTGGAATGTTTGTTGGGGTGTGGATGCATGTATTTGCTTATTAAAACATTGTAAAAGTAACCATAATGAATGTATAGCTTTTGCGTGAGCGAAAATATCTAGGCCCGGACGTGGACGGTCCAAGAAGTAACTATTGTGTGGTTGCAATTTGGGCTTGAGATGTGCTCAAGCGGGCCATTGTATTGTGGAGCCTGTTCGCTCAATATTTAGTATAAAACCACTCCTGTAAATAGGGACGGGCGAGTTTTGCCGAGCAAGTTGACAAGATGCGTTGGTACCAAGATTTGGACGTCTCAAGAAGGGTGCTTTGGGAAACATGGAGTACAGTGTGAAGGGGTGCAAATGGGGGGGCGGGGAGAATTACTATCCCTCCTCGTACGCTCTAATAGCAGTGTGCGGTCTGAAGTCTAATGTGGTGCTATAGAATGCTAACACCAAAAACCTTTGGGTCATTACAGGGTTAAGCAGAGTAGTAAGCAGAATTTATAGAGATGCATGGATTTTTTAAAAAGCGTATTTTCTTAACACGTTACCCTCTACGCACCTCTTCTATTTGTACTAAGCTTCTACGATATAAAAAAAATACAGCCCAATACCCCAATAAAATGTCACTGGGTGACAGTCAACGCAGGGTGATGACCTAGCTTAAAAATCAATTTCCAAATCAACATCCACCCCTTCCATTTGGAGGTACTTTATTTATTGGTCTTACTGTCTGGCTGCTTTCAGTATCCCACAATCCCCAAGTTAAAAGGTTCCCGTCCCCTGTACACGGACGACGGTAGGCAACTGGACAGCACACTTCTCGCCACAAATTCTCATTGCTGAGCTTTTGAGGAGCAACAGTAAGAAGTCCTGTGTGCTGACATCCCCCGTCTCTGTAGTAGAGAATTGTGAAGGACTATTCAAAGCAAGACCTGCAGCATGCTGAAAGGAGCAGCAAGAGCGGAAAATGGCCCGTTGGGTTGTGGCAGTGGTGCGGGACATCGGCTGCACATCACCAGAAGTGTTGAGACCTTGTTGCACTTGAGAGCAGTACAGAATAAAAAGGGCACAGGAGTGGCACTCCCCCTTGGTTCCAAGCGCACTGGTGGGCACAGGAGATCATGACTACTAAAATTGTTTTTCCCCACCCATGCCTGTATTAAGATGTTATGATGGGTTGGGAGCTGGGCATTGTTTCGGACTCCAGGATATAAACAGATCATTTGGAAAGATAATGTTGCCACTCGTTGAGAAAAGGTGCTCAGTACATGGTGGAGCAGTCACCATTACCGTGCCGGTAGGTAAGCAGGGAGAATGGACCTAGAGGTTGCCCGTACACCATCAGTCTTCTGATGTAATCCCCCCCCCTCCCATGACCGTCAGGCACTCCCCCATGTCCAAGATTTGTATGCGTCTACTGCCAAATGATAACTGATTGATATGATATGGCATTTATAACGCGCCTATACACAAGTGTTTCAAGGCGCAACGAGAAAAGGGAGGGGGGAACAAGAAAAGACAGACAACGATCTTACTAGGCCAAGTGTCATTCAGATCGCGCAAGTGCGTGGGAGGGGGGAAAGGGAAAAGTGCAAGGGGGAGGGGAAGAGGGGAAGTGCAGTACATAGGATGGTAGAATAAGATAGTAACGGCCAGAAGGCGTCAAGTGCAGGGTAAAGATTTGCTTAGTTTGTGAGCAATATTATTTAATGTATTAATGATTTAATTGCAGCATTTTCTGTAATGAATATTGCCAAAGGCTTTCCAAAGATAATCTAGTTCCTCTTCTGTTCACCTTGGTGCCTGTGCGCCCATGGAAAAATCCTTCAAGGACTTGTGCACGGTGACGAGGACCAGTGGGCGGACAGGCCTGCCCTGTACCATCCCACTGGATTTTTTGCAGGGGCTCAGGATTGGAAAAGCAGAAATGGCTGAAGAATCATTCTGTGCCTCAATAGTAGGAAGAATAGTAGCGATCCCTAGTGGGCAATGGGGTCACACCTTGATCTGTACAAATAATCACAAGAAATGAGGCTGGGAGTTCTTAAAACTCACCCACGACACAAGACCTTGTGGAACAGTAGACAGCAGGTCGCATTTATGCATGGGATGCCATGCAGGAGCATAAGCAAAATGGGGTCTGCCATCTTGAATTGGGAATACGGCAGTGGCACATGAAGCACGCACAAGAATTGTCAGAATGAAAGTAACATTGAATGCTACTGCTGCAACAATCTTGCAAATTAAGCCTGTTAACTGGAAATTTGAGCTCCACTGACAAGAGAGCTTCTAAAAGGAAGCATTTACAGGACACAACTACTGTGGACAGATTGCTACTCTCCTCCCCCTCACAAGAGGAAAGGATAAGAGAAACAGAAAAGAAAGATTGCCAAAAGAAAGGTGAATGAGATAGTTAAGCAACCACTAAAAGAGGAATAAACACATACAAAAAGAAAGTTGAAAAATAATCTTCCTCTTAATAAAGATTTGCTACTTCCAATGGCTCGAGCTCCTCACAGGAAGATAGTCATCCCAGAGGTTAACACCTCTACAGGGATCCCCTAGCTAGAGTACCAGCACAGGTGGTGGAGGTGATGGGCGAGACTCTCCACTCAAGTGGCTCCAGTGACTTCATGAACCCAAAAGTGAGACAGTTTAGGGAGTCACAGAAGATCAAACATTAAACAGAAGATTTCGAAAGAGTGGGAGGATCCGAAGCGTATAACCATGGATTGCTTTATCTCCAAACTATATCCTCCAAGGGGAGAAGAGACAGCCATGCCAGAATCAGTGCAAATGGTCTCCACCCTGTCCAGTCTGGTCGGACTATCCACCATGGTGGCGGGGAAGTAGTGGGTGTTGGGTTACTTATGGTGGTGCCCATCTCTCAATACCTACCAACACTTATGCCTCCAATAGAGCTCTGCTGGTGCCGGGGGCAGCTTTGATAAGCTAACAAGGTTATTGAGAAGGGTAATTTTAAAGGACATTTGTACCGTGCACCATCACAAGAGTGGGAAGTGATCCACTGGCGCTCTGACTATGCACCTAGGATGGAAGACATGCAACAGCAAGCAGAGCTGGCTATAATCAGACCTAGCGTTCAATGGGGTAAGGGCATTGAACTGGCCATTGGGGCAATAATCTCAGGAAGAAGGCACTTGCATATAGAAAGGGACTGGCATTCTGAGGAGTTCTAGAAATTCATGGCATCAAGCTTGCCCTTGCAGTATGAGAACATTTGAACCTTCCTGCTCCAGATCCCCAAACAAACTATTGAAAGCAGACAAGCATGCCAATAAGCTCATGAAAAAGACAAATTCCCACAAGGCAAAGACAACTCTACTGGAACAGATTGCCAAGATACAAATCTCCAAAACTAGATTCAGATACAAGACAACAGAGGTTTCCCTCAAACCACTCAAAATATGTGTCACCACTGAAAAATCAGACATCATTCATCCGGGAAAGCCAGCTGAGGCTAGACTAAGACATTTCTACAATTTATTCTATCCCTCATCAGACCCAAGGGCCAATCGTGTGGCAAGAGGTTAAAAAAATAAATGTAATCTACCCTCCCATCATAAAGTCTACATCGAGAGACAAGAATAAGGAGGAAAGTGCTCCATCAAAGAACTGCTGGGCAAGCAGGCAATCAGGTAAGTACTTAGTGAAAGAAAAGGCCAGGATTTCTATTTAATTGCATTCCTGATTCCCAATCATAGGCAAGTTGCAGCTGGTACTGGATTGGAAGAAACTCCACCAATACATTTCAAGCCATCTCTTCAAGATGAAAATCTAAAGCAGATAACTTTGGCAGCTGAACATTTGAGAAATGTCATTACTTGGTCTTTACTGCCATATCAAATTATTAAGAAATTACAAGCTAATGCTAGAAAAAAAAGCTCTGAAGAAGCATTCATTGAGGGTTTTACCTTGTCCAAGAGTGAGAACGCGATGGGCTGTTTTTTTTTATTATCAGTTTACTAGTAGGACAAACATTTTATTTAAAAACAAAAAATATGATTTATTTCTTGAAGAATTGTAATCGTGGGAACAAAGTTCCCATGGATATAGAAATCAAGAATTGTTAACTGTACAATATGTTGAATTTACTATGTAATCAAAATCATTGCAACATATTAAACTTACATTATTCAATTTTCACACAGATTAAGTACTTTCCTTATCAGGGTTTTAATAAAGAGTTTAGTCTTTAAATCCTTGAATGTCTACAGAAAATAATCCCATTTGTCTCAAGGACGTGTTACCTGCCAGCAATTTAACGCTAGGAAGCCTAATCGCACACTCTGGTCAAAAAATCTGCAGTGTCGAAGGCTTAAAGTCGGAAAAATACATGAGCAGTTCTTGGCACTCCCGTTTAGCCTCAGAACAGCCCTAGGAGTCTTTACCAAGGTCCTGGCTCCGATGAGGACATTCCAACTCCTCAAGAGCACACAAATATTTACATACTAATGATTGGTCGCTGAAGGCCACAACACCAGGAGAAGCTGTTGCCTTCCATCAAAAGGATGTGCTCATGGTTAATTCACGCAGGGATCCTGATCGAAAGCGACATCTTGTCAGGTCCCAACATTCATAGGGAATATAAAAGAAGGCAATTATGTGAAAGAGTGCGATTTGGCTACAAAGCTAGTGTTTCACTTAGCATGCAAGTAGAAGACATTGGATAGGACGGTGTCCATGTGCATATTTTTACTGCCATGAGCAAGGTTGCATTTATGACCACTAATCTTACATTCACAGGCATTTATCCTGCTGACTTCAGAACTGAAAGACACCGTTCAGTTGTGGGTGGACATGGCCAAATTAAGGAAAAGATTTTTGCTGGAGAAGTCCGTTCCAATGACACCACCACGGTGGGCAATTACGCAGGAAATATCTGCCCATCAATAAGTATGGAGGCCACACGAAGTGGAGACTTCTGCCAAATGAAGGTAGTTGGTGGCAATAGCCTGGGCTCTCTTACCCCATATAAAAAGGATCCTAGGGCACTCAGTAATGGTTGAGAACGGACAATACTACAGTCATCGCCTAGGTCAATGTGCAAGGATCGCCTAGGTCAATGTGCAAGGATTTACAAAGATAAGACTATTAGAACAGCTGGCTGGGCCCTTGGGAGAAGGGACAGAGTCTCGCCTAGATTCCCTCACAGCAGTGCAGAGAGAATAGACAACAGGGTGGATTTCCTTCATTTCAAAATGTGGCTCTATGCCCCTGGACTTTCTAGAAAATACCTGTGAGATTTTGGAGCCCTGTTCTGGATCTTTTTCCCTCTCTGGAAAATGCTCAACTGGTCAGTTTTTGCTCTAGGTTCCAGAGTAAAGGTGTCTGGAGAGTAGCTGCATTCACAGAACACTAGACAGCATGTCTTCTATATGCATGCATTTCCCCATATCCATGAATCACAACAGTACTGAAAAGCTCAAAATTAATAATAGTTGCTCCTTTCAGGCCCAGGAGATACTAGTTCTCCCCACTAGTGGAACTAGCAGTGGTCCCATAACTACAAAAACAAGGACATACAGTGCAGCTGGCATAAATCAATTTAGCCATCTTGGAGACCAGCACATACAATGGAAACATACCAGAACTGTGACTAGCAAATGCTGATTGCGCATTTACTGTGCAGTCAGCATTTTCAAAAATTCTGACTCCCATTATTGCAACCAAGCAGAGCGGTGGTGTCCCCCGCAAGCCTTAGTCGATATAATGGGAGTTGGGGGTGTGCCCCGCTTACCACTATGGTAAGCGAGGACAAAAAAGTTTAAAAATAAAAAAGAATTATTAATTATAATACAGGACCCTGTGGCATCAGCTCCGACCCACGTAAGTGGGAGGAATTGACACAGCAGGGAGTCAGCAACGCACACAGAGGTGTCTCGCCGTAAAGGTAAGTGGGTGGGGTGGATACAGGAATGCGGGCAAAGTGACATATCATTGCACCACAATGGAGTTGACATTTTCATCGTCTACATTACATGCGGCGCAATGATCACAGATCCCATCGAATTACTATAATATGCATTGAAGGACCTTCTTGGCTTTGTGAAGGAAGAATATGCAAGTCTCTGGCTGGGATATACTTGCCTATATTACAATTTTTAGAGGACATTTCATATCATCCTGGCAACATCCACGTGTAGGGCCCAGTGGTTAGTGGTGAAGGATACCAGGGATTCCTGGAGGGGCAACACAGAAGGCATTGGTGGACAGACAAGTGAAAAGTTTCTGACTCAACCAATGGATCATCCAGGGGCTATGTGCTCTGTGATCTTCCATTATTGCTGAAGGCATTGCAGGGGCCTCCCTTAAACCCTTACTCTCCATCGATTTAAAATATCTCATCCTACAAAATGATATTTCTAGTGGCCATCATCTTAATCCTTAGATTGTAGGAAATCTCATCGTCTTACTGTGTAAGGAGCCATTTATAAAGCTATTTCCTAAAGCACTGACCCCAAGTGTGATCTTTTCCTTCTACTTAAAGTGGTTAAAAATCCCATCATCTTCATCTCAAAATACACTAACTTGGCAAATTCCTTGGAATACTTTAAATCATGTGCTGTGCAAGTTAGAGTTTGCAGAGTATTACATTAAGCAGAGACAGTAAATGTGGTTTACCACAATGAGCCAGTCTTTTTTTCTTTGCCTGCTTAAGTAATAATGGGCAAACCCTAAAGTTTAAGCATCCCTCTAAACCCTTCCGCCAGCGCTTGTCCAAGAAACACAGCAGCTGCTATGCGGTCTCCCCATCTGGTACACTGCCTCCTCACAAATGGGACCACACTACCCATAGGATACAGATAGATGTTGTAATATCTATTCCTAAAACCAAATGTATACATTCACTAATTGATATATAAAATAGGAGTTGGCAATAGTACCTTTGTAGTTGTGTCTAAATTGAACTTGCCAGAAAGGAGCACTTTTTCCAGATGCTTCCAAGTTGGCATTATTAGATGAACGTTCACCCAAAGGTCTCAAAAAATATTCACCCAAATGGACAAGTGGTAAAGATGTGTTATCAAAAAAGAAAATATTGGCGGTACAGCAATACGGGGGTGGGGGGGTCAGATCATGACCCAGCATAGGACTCTTGTTAATTCATGAAACAGAGTTTAAAGTAAAGTCAAATGGATGGATAAAAAAAACACATTATTTTAAAATAACGGGTTAAAACGTGTCTTGATCTCAATGAAAAGTACAAAGCAAAACATAGCTTTGATTGTGTTCTGACTCAGATTAAAGTATGCACACAAAAAGAAATGGCTCAAAATCATGCTTACCAAAAAGTGTATCTTTCAACCGCGAGGTAATACAATCACCCAAGCACCAACACTCACCATGCTCATTCTTTTTTTCCAAATTTATCAAAAACATATTTATTTTCCAATTTCTTTTCCAGTTTGTGTATGGATTATTTGTTCATTTCTAACATATATACTCAAGTAAGAGTCAATGTAATGTTACTTATGAATAGTTCGTTTTGATGTGTTCAATAATTTTGACATTCACTTCCAGATGTTTTTAATCAAACGTCTTTCAAACAATCTGCAACTTGGCTGAATTATCTTCACAAAAAGGCATGTTGGTTCACTTCTTTCAAATACATGATCTCATTTCAAATCTGAGACTAGATTATCTGCTTTGGTGCATGTGTACAGTAATCTGAAAATGCCCAGGTCCATGTGAAAAAAGCCATCCATGCATGACCATTTTTCCCCTTTGGAATTATGAAAGGTGTGCTACATTTAAAAAATGTAAAAAAAGCAAAGCTACAAGTCGGAGACTTCCAAGAAAAAAAAATTGCCCGGGTGGGTTTATCACTCAGGGAACTGTGGGGACGGATGGTCCATAATGGGGTGATGGGGTATCAACCTACCGCTCGCTATGGATGAGGCAAATCAGCACACTGAAATCACCAAGTTTTCTAGGGGCTGCAGCAATCAGCTAGGAGAGTGCCCCTGGGCTGGCTTTAGCCAAAGGAAAACTAGGTTTACAGTACCCGAGCACGCATTGCCAATGGCCCATGCAAGGGTAGGGACGTTTTCCTTCCCCAACTTTGCATGGCCCATTGGGGTGCTACAGACTTGAATGTGCCTAGGGGTGCTCTTACGCCTTACCACACAGTCAGGGGTGGTATGGAGGAGTGCTTCAGCTCCACTGTGCAAGCCCTCAAGTACCAAAAAGCTCTCTCCGCTTCCAGGTTCCCGTTTTGGGCTGTGCGGGATCTGGGGGGCCATCAAGGCAGGTGGAGACTAGACAGGGGCTGCAGGTAAGGGAAAAGAAACGTATGTGCATGCGTGTATGTGTGTGGGAGTGAGGGTTTACATCTGTAAGTGTTTGCGTGTAGGATTGCCATATGCGTGCGTGTATGATGAACGTGGTGCATGTGAATGAGTGCGATTTCTTGAATAAATGCGTGTGTGTCTGGCATAGGCGGACATGAAGGGTAAAGCAAACATGGTATTACGTGGCTAGGCTGGCCTATATTGGTGAAGCCAGTCTGGGAATATTTCTTACGGTGGCATGGCATTTTTACTAACAAAGACAACTGCAGTATTCATATACGGTAATACTGGCATATATCGGTGCAGCCTGCAAGACATTTTTTATACTGGCTTATATTGTGGGCAAATGCATCATGAAGATGTGTTGGAAAATTAACCTGGATTTTTTTCATGTTTCACCCTACAAAACCCATTTTCACGTATTATTTTTAAAAATATTATGGGGATGAGTGGGTTAAAATGGCTAGCCTTCTGCAGCTTTACAAACTTCAATCCCTTGGGTGCACCGTACCCTAATAGAACTCGGCTCACTCATGTGCATTTAACCGCTTACCGCTTGTAATAAATACAAAGTAAAGAATAGCTTTTCAGAACCAACACAAAGATACCTGCAGAGGGTAATCGTGACATTTTTTGAAGGCTTCTTTGTCGAACAAGTCCATAAAAAGGTATACATTTTCATTTTTTAAACTGAATATATACTCCCGAAGCGTCAATACACAAAGTATTTATTCCAAAAAGAGAAACGTCTGAAAACCAATCTCTGCCATAAAAGGGCGCTTACTTTATGGGGACGGTGTTTCTCGTGCACGTGCAGGACGTGGATGCGCAGCCGGTCCCTTTTCTCGAAGGATCGGTTGCAGAGGGTGCACGGGAACTTCCGGTCGCCTTGGTCCACGCAGCGGGTGTACTTGAGGTGTTTGTCCCTGTAGTACTTGTAGGCGAACACTTTGCCGCACCTCTCGCATGTGAAGCCCTCTCCGGACTCTAAAGGCACACAAACACAACATGAGATGGACTCTGGCGAGAGCAGGCGTTCGAATAATTGAGCTGCGCAAATTAAAGACGTCAAATAGCGCCCACACGTACCATTCCAACGATTAACAAAATAACAGCAGCGTTATAATGGACAACAAATGCCGTCTTAACAACGGAGTTCAAATACCAACCAAGCGCTCGTGAAAAGAAAGGCGTAGTGTAAACATCTGTTGAAACACGCCTGTTATAGCTTTAAGAGTCCGACATGAAGCGCTACATGAAACAAACAATAAAACAAAGCTCCACGTAGATAATAAAAAATTAGGCGAAACAATCATGCGATTGTCCAACAAACCTAGAGAAAGGGCCATGAAGTGGGTCTTAATTCTCCGTTGGGACACACGCGTTTAAAACAAGCGTGACAAGTAGGGAAAAAATGCACGGAAACACACAGCGACAAAGGTGTACTACAAAACACGTTGGTGTGCTAACACTGACCTCAGTCCGACAGAGCTGAGTAAGATGCAAACACATTCAGAATGTCAAAACGATATCCGGGTAAAAAGCCTGGCCCTTTGGGCTTCCGTTTCCTTAGTGGGAGGGCATTGTGGCGTATCGCCATGTTTCGATGTTTACGATGCTGCTATTGCAACATTCATTAGAACTTGGTTTTGTTTTAGGTTTAAAACCATCTGTGCGCGACCTTTTCTTGCCACCGTAATTCGCGGTCCCAGAATAGAATATTCAGTGCAGGAGCTAAGACTTGCACGCACACAGGTACACCCGTTGACGCCCGTTTATATAATGGTATCTCCGGGTAAGGACACGCCAATTCATTACCGTGTTGATAATAAATCCCGGAAACGATCTCTGGGTTCCTTCTAATCTCGGAACTGGATACAGCGAGGAGACCGACAGGGGCGATGCTAGGTCTGGAAAAGATCAGGGGCTAAGCTAATGTCGGGACTGGCGGGACTTCGGGCTAGCTATAGCATTTTGGTTGTAGCACCTGAGCTTCTATCAGAGGCTATGGCCTCCTTACCCCCCCCCCCCCCCTAGCAACGCACCTGGAGACCGGGCTGCGACACTGGCGTTTCACCCACTTTGCTGTTTACCAACATCTCCAATATTATACACAAAAAGGGCAATTCCGACAAGAAATTTAGCAGAAAAATAAACCCTATTTGTTTCCGTTAAGACAGAACGCATTACTATTCCGCGAACGTGGTAGGGTGTATGTATGAGTGTGAGGCAACGGTAACATTATTCGCAGTCCCTTTCGAGCAAGAGATTGCGCACAGCACAGGGAGTATCTACCGCATGGACATTGCGCGCCTCGGTCGCGTGGACATTTCTCGGAGATTGTTCACAGCGGAGACCCCCTTCAACACACAGATATTATTACTGTTTTCTTCCACTAAGTGTTTTCATGAGCATGATTTAGCCGTAGCAGTAATAACGAATTCTATGTGCGTGCCGTCCAGGCGGTTCAATCCGGCACAATTACGTGCGAGTAAAAGAGGAGCCTGGGGGTGCACCATTGTAAAAGGCTTTGTAAAGCAGGTTCAACATCTGTCAGATGCAAGAATTCGTTGAATTTTTCTTTTTAAAAAGCATGGATTTTTATTTTAAAGATTTCATTTCACGGGACAACGAACCGGTAGCGGTCCTTCAAAATCGATTGCGCCCGTCCTACCCCCAAACACATTCACAGACAAACCAAAAAAATAATCCCAAAGCCTGTCTTGGAATAAAGCTGAAAAGTGGGGTATGGGTATGGAAAATATAGAGGGTGGGACTTTGAACCCTGTGGGTAGCCCCCGAAAACACAGCTCGCCGTGGCCCCTGGCCTCTGAAACGGCATTAGGCCGAGCGTGTCTGCAGGAGACGAGTGGGGCCGTCTTCACCGCAGAGCTCCTTTGGAAAGACCGAGGTGGACTTCGCAGTCTTGTATTTTTGCATTCATGTCCTAGGCACTGCACTAAGGGCATCTTTACAACGACAAATTGAATCCTGGTGAAAGCGGAGCGGCTCTGTGGCTTCCAGCACTCCCAGTTCAATAAAACGTAAACTATTCTGGGTTAGTATGAAAGGAGCCCTGAGAACAGTACGTTTGATCGAACCTTACCCGACCCTGGGCCTGGACGATGTTATTTTTTTTACATATCATGAAGTTTTTATAACACGCTTCATGCAAGTGAATTAAAGTAAAATATGCAACGATTCAGATCGAATTTAAAATAGGGTACTATTTACCTAAACACAGTCGATACAATGCATTCATGTCCATTGAAGCTAACAGAGTCGTGTTTTGTTCCATACATTTTTTACCTGACATTTGTAGTAACAGAACTCTGAGCACGACCGACTACATGTGCCGTTTAGCCCATAAGTGATGCAGACTACAAGTGCCAGAATGCAAAGTATGCTACCTACTACTAACCGTGGACACCTCGAAAGGGCAGTCCCAACTGATGATCGATTCGTGTTTTTATACAGCAGATTTGTATTGGTCGTTTGTTATACTGCACCGATATTTAAAAGGTAGATGGATGCACGCCTTTCTACATGTATAGCATACGCACAACAAGTGCAACTTTAGCAGCGTGCCCGGTGCCAGCCCACGAGAGAGCAGCTCTGGGCGGTGCCGGGCTGCGCGCGCGCGCAGGGACTGGGGAGCATGTGCAGTGCCCCCGCGAGCCTCACCTTCCGTGCGCTGCCGCTGGGCGCGGCCCTCCTCCGCCGCCGCGCCCTTCAGGCTGACCGGGATGCCCATGAACTGCAGGTAGCAGTCCCCGTACCAGACGAGCAGCTCCTGCCGCGGCCGGATCTCCTTGCAGCTCTCGTAGTAGATGTGGCCGTCGCTCTGCACCGCCGTCAGGTTCTGCTCCTCCGGGAAGCGGGCGCACTTCACCAGCGCCATCCAGTTGCCGGCGGCGCCGCGCCCGTCGACGAAGTGCGAGAGGCCGCCGTCCTCGAATATCTGCGGAGAGGAGACAGGCCGTCAGCGAGGCAGGCACCGCGCGGAGGCTGCACGCAGCCGGGCCCGCCACTGTGCTGTGCAAACAGGCACCTTGCTCAAAGAAACAGCGGCACATAAGAGACGCGGATTAGTGCAGTTCGGCAATTGTAGACATTTGACCAGGTATTCGAATTTACCAGATGATAAATTATCTGCCTCTAAGGAGGGATATGTATAGCTACTCCTCCTGTTATCAATAAACCCCCAATCACCAAGTGCAGGATATTACATTAAAATGCCTAGCCGCTTTTCCTATTACAAAAAACCAAAATACATCAAACACTGGAGACTCAAATGTTGTTACTGCGCAAATAATGAGAATATACATGAATGGCAGAAAAACAGGCGCACATATTTTAAGACTGGTTTAATTTCTTTCCAAATCAAGTCATGGACACCGGGTTGGAACTACTATGAAAAGTCAAACTATTGGACAGGATCCCAGTTATTTGGATACATTATTTCATACATCCTTATTTCAAGCAAAAGCAACACCACAACAGACAAGCAAGTACTGGTGTAAATGCTTGTGTAGATGGTAGCGTCAAAGACTAACCCTAAATAAGCCTCACATCATACTACACAAAACAGTTAGAGATGGGTCCTGGTCCACTTAAAGGCCTGACAACAAACTATGCACCGCTCACACCTTTCAGCTATTCGTATGTCATAACGTTTTGTGGGCCCCTTGTGGGTTCTAAAACATTTTGAGATTTGTGCCAGAATAGGGCAATCAGATTTTAAAAACAACAAAAGGACAGGTCACAGACATAAAAGTACTACTAATTGGACAGCAGTTACCATGACTACACTTCGGTAGTGGGAAATGGGGTGTATGTGTGTGAGGGAGCGGGGTTCCAATCATTCCTGGCAAAGGTTTTGTGTGCGGAGGTCCAGACATTCCCGTGCATATAAACTGGAGGATTTGGCTGAGACTGTAACCATGTTCAAAACAAGGGAACTTCTGCCCCGATTGCTATTTCAGTCCCTGCGATGAAACTCTGTCAATCAGTTAAAAGCGTGTGGCTGTTAACTGAAAGATAGGGGGTGTGAACGAACGGGATGTGTCGATTTCGGCCACTAGTCGCCCACCCGGTTTTCCCCAAAATCGTACGGATTTTTTCAATAAAAAAAAAAAAAAAAACTGGGGACAGAGCGTCCAATTCTGGTACAGCCCTGGCAAAACCTGGATCTCTAGTCATCCCATGTCAGAAATTAAATAGTGGCTGACTGTAGAATCAAAAGGCCCAATTTGCAATCAAGGGCTCAACTAATCCTGGGAGCTTGTGCTGCAGCGCTTACATACCACGTTGAAGCGCTTAGCAGCAAACGGGATAACCAACCGTGCTTGACTTTGTATAATAAATGAACAATCCGTTTATTTTTAGTTTCTCGGAGATTTATGGAACATTTACCCATATACCCACTTACTTCATCTCATAAAAAGCTACCAGTGGAGAAAACATACTCTGGTCTAGATGTACCATCAGTCAGAAATCATAAACTTGATTGTATCAAACATCTAGAAATAAAGCCAGTTCAAATACCATACAACTCTAGCCATTGATAAGGACTACAACACCGTCTAAATTAGCACAAAATGGATACCTCTGGAATAGGATTAGAAAAATTGCATAGGGTGTAATGTATACACCAAAATGTATCACCACCTCAGCCACCCCTCTGCCTCTTTCTCTCCACCCATCACCCCCACCCCCATCCTACTTCTCCCATACTAACCTCTTACCCATCCCCCACTCGGCTAAACCATTCTGTGCTCCTAATGACCCATAATAAAAGAACTTGCACCGGTCGCTTCCCCTCCCTCTTCAATATCCTCCCTGCCTGCTATAAAATAGCTACCGTCATTCCCAGAGTTAAGAAACCCTCTGCTGACCACAACAATCACTCCTTCCACAAACCCCTTTCTCTCCAGCCTACCAACTTAAAGTCCTCAAGCAGCTACCACAGCTAATCACCTCTGCAGCTACCTCAAGGATCACCCACTCTGCGGGGGTTGTGGTTGCAAACAGAAGTATGAAATAAACACTCCACCAAAACCATGCTCACCCACATCTTCAACTTTCTAACCACTGCTCACCACTATCACCTCTCCACCATTCTAACCCTACTTGATCTCTTTGCTGCCTTACACACTGTGGGTTACCCCCCCCCATCCAAACCCTCTTCAATCTTTGTTTCAATGACGGTGCACTCAACTGGGTGGCCTCTTGCTCGGACCACTCCCGCTCCATCTCATGGAACTCTAGCACGTCCTCTCACCAGACCCTTTCTGTCCCCACAAGGCTTGTTCTCAACCTGGTCATCTTCACCCCCCTCCTTGGACATCCCCTCTCACCCTTTGGCTTTCATTACCACCTCTGTGCAGATGACACAGAGCCTCCTCTCTGTTCCCGTCTTCATCCCGACATCTCTCAATGCCTCACCAGCTGCCTCACAGCCATAGGTCACTGGACGTCAGTATGCTGCCAGTTGAACAAAACAAAAATCATGTGTCTCCCTGTCCCAAACACTACACACCCCATCCACCCCTCTAATTGGACAGCCCTACTCCCTCC
The DNA here is from genome assembly GCF_040938575.1 of Ambystoma mexicanum. Taxonomy (NCBI): domain Eukaryota; kingdom Metazoa; phylum Chordata; class Amphibia; order Caudata; family Ambystomatidae; genus Ambystoma; species Ambystoma mexicanum. The sequence goes on from NC_090933.1 coordinate 703,543,898, forward strand.
ATCAATGTTGTCAATCTTGGGGGCTAAGACAGTGACCTAAGAGGTACTGCCACAGCTGCACGAGTAAATCTTCAGAAGAACACGAAAACCCACCAATATCTCAATCACCACTGAGCCAAAACTCTCATCACCACTCCGTCTCCCCCTCAACATTGCTATGCAAACACTTTGAAATGTATTGCGATCCTCTCCCACAGACGATCACCATCCTGGATGACTTTCCATGCAAATTCCCACTTCTCGCCTACTAAGTTATTCAGTCTTGCACGCCTTCCCCCACACTTGAATGTTATCTAATAGCTTCTCTTCCCCCAACCTTATCATCATTCTCCCCCTTTAGACTGTCCCTCCTCTGCACCTTCTCCCACTGTGACTCCTTCTCCCTACTTAACCCCTGCATTGGAATACCCTCCCACGGGCAGTAAAGCCAGCCCACCTTTGGAATGGTTCAAAACCAGACTCAAGCGACACTTGATGGCATCTCCCACCCCACCCATGCTCTGTACAAACTGAGCCCCACCCACGTGGTCATTTGTACAAACTGAGCCCCACCCACGTGGTCATTTGTAATTATATCCATCACCATGTGCTGGGGTACTGCACCCTTATCGTAATGTGCTATTTATGTCTGTCCCGGCCATTACACTACTGCCTCACCCCCTGGTTATGGTCACACAGCTGTTGCAAAGGCACCCTACCCAGGGACTGCCCCATCACATTGATGCCTCCTCTGTACATCATTTGTGCTTCAAATTACACCCCTATTATTCAATAAATACAATTTTTAAAAAGTCCTCTAGCACGCATACACTGACCATTCAACCCACTGCTAGCAGAAACGCACAAATACTGGCTCCATTCTTTTATCCCCATTGCACCCACACAAACTTTACTAATACTTTGTACAAAAGTGCGCTACACAGATTTTCCAAAATGTAACAAAAGGCAAATGCTATATTGTCTAACAAGTCTCCAGTGAGAAATGAAGAGTTGAACTCTAGCAGTGCCTTTGTTTGCGTACCTCCCACATCAGCGAGTTGTCATCATAAGTCTTGATCTCACTGGTGTTCACCACTTTGCCTTGGAACGGGCCCAACTTGACTCCTTTTGGGATGATGCTGGTACTGAACACTCCAGACTGGGGGACGCCCCCATACATCGTTTGCAGAATCGACAGACCTGCAGAACGTGAAATAGAACACATGAGTTTACGGTGCACACGGATACCGGTGGGGCCCACCTTGTTCCGAATGACAGCCTTGAAAGGCAGCCAGGTGTCCCCCGATCCATACCTTCTGGCAACTGCAGAGAGTCTCTGTCCAGCAACTGAGCCCCACAATCTGATCCTGCAAGAACAACAACACAGTCAACCCTAAGAGGAGCCATGTATTTATTGATTAGGTAGACCTGTCTATTGCTAGATCCCATGAGGCTGGGAACTTGTGTGAAAAAACGTCCTAGGGCCCATTTATTAAAAAAAGGACTACCCAACAGCGCTAAAATTCTTTTATGGGCGAGATCTCACATTAGTGGAGCCTTGTAGCGTGGAAGGCTGCTTGACGCGCAGTAGCTTGCAGTCCTGGATTTCAGGCAGACAGCAGTCTAGCACTGCACACCAAAGTAACCGTACATTGTACACATTAGAACACTGTTTCCGAAGGGTTACCACACGATCAAGGTATTGAATAGCAAATGTCCTAATGTTATCTTGTCAAACGTATCAACAAAAAGTCAGCGCATTTAAATTCACCAGAGTAGTTTAAAAGGGGATATAGTATGACCAAGTTATTTTATGGAACATAGTTAAACGTTAGAAAGCAGATCGCAGTTCTATGATATTACTTTGGGGGAAGGGGGGGGGCAAAGGGGGTTAGTAATTGCTAATCATTGAAAAAGCACAGGATTTCATACAAAATTTGAAATGTCAAAATAATTATTTGTGGGATGAGAAGGAGTCTGCAGTGGGTGAGTTCTCGATTAGAAGAGGCCTGTGCTATTACACACGTGGAAATATATACTATACTGGGGTGGGGGGGTACATACTTCTTGTACACACTGGAAGAGTATACTTATTATTGCAATATCTACTACTCGGCTATACATACTGGGTATTCATACACCCTAGTGGCGAGTACAAAGTGCTATGCACTGTAGGTACACACAATAAGAATGAAAAACTCAGGGAGAATGTCACAATAAGAATGCACTCGAGTTTATGTAACCTTTACACATGGGGCATGCAAATGACAGGCTAACGGTCAGCCCTGGGCTCTGAAACAGGGATGGTACACTCAAGAGCAGAGGTTCTGCGTTACCTTGCATGCTCGGTGGCACGCGGAGACCAGAGATGGAATGGTTGGCAGCCAGGTGCTGCTGACTGCTGTCGCTGCCAGGCATGTATCCATAGAGCACGGTGTGCAAGTCCTCCTCGGTGAAGTGGTACCTGCGGGTGGCCGACACCTCAGTGCACGGTGGAGTCAGGGTTGGTTTGCACTTCCTAGGCGAACTGAAGGACTTGCTGAGTGCTGGGCTGCCAGGGTGCGAGGCCGGAGTGAAAGGTTGCTGGAAAAGGTCCTTGTGGCCGGAGAAGGGTGCAGGCGGCTGCACCTTGCTGTAGAGGTGGTAGTTTCCTCCAGGGAAGAGGTTGTAGAGGGGATCGGTGGGAGCCTGGCTCATGAAGGGGTGTATGCTGCCGATGTTGAAGGCACCTCTGGGTGGTGACCTCGTGACCAGCCTTCCCAGAGACTTCAGTGGGTTAAACATGTCCAGTGAGCCCCCAAAGGCCTCCAGATACTGCCCGTGAGAGAACATGGGTGGAAAACAGGTGGATATTCTTGGAGGACTTGTCCTTAGTGTATCCACGGTAAAGCCCTTCTCTTTAGATGCGAGGTCAGATGCCAGTGACACAGCCATCTGCAAACCGAGGGCCAAGCAGGTACCACCAGCGCCGGCAAAAAGCACTCCAGCACACCCAACTCCAGATGGGGACCTGGGGAGAAAACACATGGGTGCATTTCGTAAACAGAGATAGCAACGTTTTCATATAGCATTAAATACTGGGGTTCTTCAGATTAGGAAGCTCTTCCACCTTTGGTAGATAAGATTAAGACAATGTTTTTCCAAGGCCCCCTAGTTTTGGTCAAATAGGAAGTTGAAAAGCACAGGTGTCCAATTAATGCAGATGATGCATAGCAACAAACTGATTCTGGCGCAATAATTGGGTGTCCGCTCGGGTCAATCAAAAATAGCTACAGGGGAACTTTCTGCTGAGACTTCTCCAGAGACAACTTGGGCCTCAGCACTGAGCGGCTGGAGCTATGGTAAGGCCTTGCAATGGATCCCGAAGCGGGTGTATTGACCTAGCTTACCCTTCATCCCCAACGAGGGACTAGATGGTTAGAAACGGGGACTTGAAATCAGGCTGGGTTTGCATGCCCTACAGGGAACCCCAAGGATCGATCCCAGAAGCATCACCAACTTACCTCTATGTGGATCATCCGACACCCCCCACCCCCATACACAACTCCAGGTACACCAAAAGATGGCTAGCCACTTTCCAAGAAGTCCAACACCGAATAGTAATGCCTTCGTCAAGAGCAGTTGAGGGCATGCCATGATACCAACGGATGCTCAGTGCCCCTCCCACAGCTGTGTGTATTGCCTCAGCTCGCCACACTGCAGGAAACTGGCGGCAACCACATTCTAGTCACATGAGCAAGGACATTGGCATGAGCTTACCCGTTACTTCACCTGAAATTTAGCAGCCCATTTCAACACCACCGCCTACACAACATAAGTCTATAGCCAGGGGCAGTCACCACCCAGCGATGCAGCCACTAACTGCTCAAGATGGACGATAACCACAGGGCTCCCCAAGCCTGAAATCTAGCCACCCAAAAGCCCCCTGAAATCTGAAACACGAAAGGCAAACTGAAGAAGGGATCTCAAAACTGTTGTATACGAATATTACAATTGACCGAATTGTGAAGGTCAATTGTAATATATATGGGGGTGGGGACCCCCCCACCAAAACCATATATATATTTATATATAGTGTTAAGGTCTATTGTGACCCTTTAAAATCGGCCCATTGTTAATTCGAACAATTGTACACAAACAATTTGGTGTATACCCTCAAACCAGTTTGGGCGCAGCACAAACCCTACTCACCAAAGACACGGCCCTGTTAAGAAGCAAGTGCACATTTACAATAATTGCCCAACTGCGCCCCTAGAGGTTTTTACATCGCTGCACTGTCCATGTACACGGCCTGACCAGAAACACTCCACAAAGTAACTGAAAACAGTTTAATTTAGGCATTAATTCCTGCACAAAACAAGCACAAACATGCATAATGAATGGGTCTGCGCTTTTAGAAATACCCAGGCAGTAAACTAAGTAAAGTGTTCACAGATAACCAACCCGGACAATGCAAAAGCGTCAAACCGGCCCTCAATATGGTACAGTCTCATGAAGGTAACTTCACAGGCTAAAGCATGGAGTGTGTATGGAGTATGTACACCTGTGGTGCACAGAGTAACTCATCCATTACAAGGCTCAGACTGCGCCCGTGCAGAGGTGACTCACATGGCCAGTTATGGTGGCCGCTACGGGGCCTCGTTGAAGCCACATTGGCCGGGCAGAACTGGACCACTTGAGCAGGGCGCGTGCACGCGCAGTGTGAATGGAACTCGTGGAGCCACATTGGCGAGGCTCATGCACGCGCACTATGGGGGCGGGGGCGCTCAATGACGTCACGTTGGCCGGGAAAAGCTAGGGGGACATGATCGCCATGTTAGGGCTGCAAGCCCGTAACCTGGCCAAACGACATTTTTAAACCCACAGTTCGCAGTCGCGTTTCAAAGCTGAAACCCTATTATGTAATCCTGGATCTGCATACATTTTTTTTAAAGTGAGGAATGCAGCACATTGAAAAAAAAAAATGTATTTTGCATTTCTGGTTAGCCTTATACGTCAATGAACATCCTACATGAACACCTATATCAATTCTTAGAATCTTTAAAGACATAAGACCGCCTAACACCCCATGTTTTTTATAGGAGCGAGAGGGGGTAACTCGGCAGCGTCATCGGAACCGTATGTTGCTTGCAGAAAGCTCCCAGAGTTCACTGTTTGGACACATGAATACCAGACCTTTCTCGGGTACAAAATTGGGGTGCGGTACTTTCAAATACCCAAACAAAAAGGCACCCCTGCACATGTCCAAACGCAAACAATTTAGACACCAACCCAGCTGCCACTATCGAAGTGCACACTGTTTCCGTGGAATCTATGTCCACCGCACTTCAAATAATAATTTTAACCGTGTAAAGACCATTGTTGCGTGTTTCCAGTCCAATTGCATTGACAAATTAATGCGTGCGACGCATGTTGCGCACCTGCTGTGCTTTATCAAGGTTATCGTTCTATAGGTGTGCTGATTTTATTGTATGCATTTTCCACTTTCAGTGAAGACTGCCAGCATTGTAATCCGCGATCTCCCATGCGAACGGCACAAAAATAATTTTAAAAAGCAGTTTTGGGCGGCTTCTCATATTAAATTATTAGCTGTCTGCTTGGTAGTCTATAGTCCCGAGAATCCTCGCCCTCCTTACTCTTCTGTTTCAAATGAAAAGTCCGTGTTTCTTTACAGCCGCAGGGATTTAAAGAAGAAACAAACACTACAAAAAACGTAAAGAAAATAGAAGCAGGGCGCCAACTGGACCACAATTCGGCTACAATGAGGAGGCAAACAAACAGGCACCACCTGACACAAAAGGGGAGAAGCCCGCTTTAGGCACACTGCGAACCCCGATGTTGTGTTTTCAGTACTATATGGGGCGCGAAAATATTGTAGTGGTTAAGCGATAAGCAGCGGGTGTGTTTTATACAACGAAAAAAATCCGAAACGTAATCCGTAAATATTAAAAGTGGGCCTGTTGTCCAGAAATTCACGTCATCACTGATTTGAAACATAACTAAACAGTACACACGTGTCCCGTGTATTTCTTTCCCAAAGCTGGCACCAAGTGCCATTATCTGATGGAAATGGCCTTCCTATGACTCTCTTCCGGAGGCACCAGCGGCAGGCTGGGGGGTGCTCTGGGCACCAGGGCGTCCCGGCAGCTCCTGGGCGGGCAGCCCTCCTCGGGTCGAGGGTCTCGAGCGCTTAAGGTCTCGTGTTTATTGCTTGTCTACATTCTGTTGCGCTTTACCTCCGCGGAAATTATCAAAAGGAAGAGGACATAATATCAGCCACCCACTGGCATTTTGTTTTAAATGTTATCATCCACATTGGCTACAAGGGGAGCAAAGTGCCGGAGTAATTCCAACTGAACGTATTTCCAGAAAATAGACAACACATTCGTGCTACTATTTTCGTGAAACACGTACCATCCTACAAAAAACACACACTTTACCGTTCGATTTAAAGCCTAATCTAGTTTCTGCTTACACAATATAATATGTATAACCCCGTTAGACAAACAAGAGCCTAATACATACATGTAGGAAGTTTTATCCTGGACCCTTGCGCCCTTTACGCTACCAGGGCGTCAGTTCGCCATGGTCACCCGATGACAACAAGGCATGTCCGGTGGGCGATGCCCGGCGGCCTGGCACCCCTGGCATGTGCACTCTGTAGCTGGCCGGCGCCGGGCTCCCAACTCGGTTTACCTGGGCTCTGGCCAGGGGTGTCCCTGTGAACACCCTCACGCAGAGTGGAGGTCACTGGGGCATTGACGCCGAGTCATTAGGTGATCGACCACACACACAAAAATAAAACAGCCATCAAGCCCTCTGGGCCAGTCCACGACTGACTGACAAAGGGGCGATAGAAAGAGACAACAGCGCGAATCTCCGGAAAACGCGGGGCGCTTTGCAGCTGAATGGGTCCTAATGAGGCCGCTATCCCCCATCGGGGCCCACTGACCGCCCCGAGCGGGGCCTCCCGCGGGGCACTGGCGCTGACAAGAGGCCAACATGTAAACGCACCGAGAGCAGGAAAAGGGGCACAGAGCCAGCGTCAGCCCATGGACGGGAAGGGGCGTCCCTCTTACAAAGCTGTAGCACCAGGGACTTCACCCAGACCCGCGGGTCACTCACAGAACACTCCAACTCCCAGACTGCACTGGTTTGTTCGAAGATTATCTGGTAGACGTGTGCTTATGTCACACTTTGTTCACACCCTCAAACGAGCTCCCCACTTGTCCTCGTGTGCCCCCTTTTAATGCTCCTTTCTGGAAAGCCTAAGCCAGATGTGCCATTGGAAGCCGTTACTCCTCCAAATTGTCAAAAGTGCTTTCAAATAAATACCGACAAGCTCTGCCGCCAGCTCCCACGTTTACTTTTCCGGTAACCGTCGCGCTCCGAGTGAACTGCTCGCCCCTACCTGGCCGAGTTCAACCAGACACGCAAGCCCTGCGTTCCTAAAACTCGCGGCGGGATCGCGCAACGGCTCCCCACGGAAGGAAGGCTTCGCTTGGCCAAGAAAGCGACGGGGAGATGCGGCCACAGCGCAAGAACCGTACACCGGGAGAATGTGAAGGGCGGATGAAACCGGGGGCGAGCAACCTGGAGCGGACGTGGGCACCGGTCAAGCGTGGACACTTGAGCGCAGTCCTCCATGGGTGTCCCGCCTCAGTCACTGGCCCACGTGGAGCCCTGGCTGCTAGATTCTCCACCCTGGTCACTCACGTGCAATTACATTTGGCCGTAACATGACATTACTATAGTGCTTAGAAGCGCCAGCCTTACCGCCTCCCGCCTTGGGGCGATGATCCCGTTGACCCACAGCAGATCTCAGTGTCACCTTACGCCTGGAGTGATAATTAGCCTTGCCCCGGGTCTCTAAAATGCCGGCTTGCCACGAAATACAAATAGAGGCGCATGCAACAAAATCAAGGGGCTGCGCCGGCTCCCCGCAGCGCGAGCCCAGGTGAGGCGCATGCGATCATGAGACGGTGGCACCTGCTGGCTGCACACCACCCGGGCAAAGCCGGTGCAAGAGGGGAAATGCCCATGTTGTGGGCGACCGACGGTGTATAGTTAAAGGGGTGCAGTTCGAGGTGTATTCTGGTACACGTAGTCGTTGAACGCATAGAGAGCGACCACTGTGGCAGCTGAGTGCACCCTATATGTATATGTGGGTTATCGGGAAGGTGAGGGGGCGCTTTATCCGGGTCGGCTGCCTCCATGGCCCGCCGTCAGCGGATGCGCTGCAATGTTGGTGATCAATGGTGCCCAATAAGCGAGACAAAAGAGGGGTCGTGACACCGCTCTGGAAGAACACGGGGTCAGCGGCGGGGTCAGCATTAATGAACACATCGGGGCCCCAGATGAAAGAAACATGGAGCGCGGGGGTTGAGGCCTCGGCGGGCCCGTGCCCGCGACTGCCACCTCCGAGGGTAGTAGCCACGCGCGCAGGTGCACCCAGCCCCCTAACGCCACGGCATCAAAACCACTTCCCAGGTCACCAAGACATGTGCATCCCCTCCCCGTTCCCACTCCTACTTACTTGAGTGTGCGGGCCGAGGGCGTCTCTCGCTGGCCGCGAGCTGCCAGCTCATGCCCGCCCCGGGGGCTCCCTTCGGGCAGGGGTCACCTGCTCTGGGCCCGTTGGCTCCTGGCGGGGGGGGGGGGGGGGGGCGGTCTGCGCAGCGGCGACTTCCCCCAGGTGGAGTGTCCTTCATGCGAGTTGTTGCCGCTCGGAATGACCACTTTTGTTGCGTGGGGGGGGGGTTGTTCCCGCAGTCGGGGTCTAGGGCCCCCTTACAGCAGTTGCACCTTTCCTGTGGGTCCCTCGCTCGTGCATCTCCTCACATAAGGTTGGGGGGGGGGGCGGGTCTCTGCTGCTGCTGCCCACTGGCTTCGTGCACTGAGAGGCAGATGGTGCTCGCAGAGCCATGCAAGGTGGGACAGGCAGGCGGGCCGGGCGCAGTCCCCGCCTCCCTCCCGCCCATTGGCCGGAGATCGTCTCCTCGCGCTGCCACTGGGAGCCGCTGCCTGTCAAAGCACACTCCGCGCGCTGCCTGAGGAGCGGACGCGCGTGGCGAGTACCTCGAACCTTCCCGCCCCCCGCAGAGAGCGCTGGTAGCGCCAAGCCACCCAGTGCGTAACAGCCTAGACAGGGACTCCTGCCGCACACCTGGCCCCACGCCATCAAGGGCCCATGTCCCCACACTTTTTTTCAGAGGGCACCTTGATATGCCAATTTCTGGTGACGCAACATTCAATTGCTATGTTAATGAGACCCCCCCCACTTGTTTTTTTTAGAACTTGGCACGGGGCGAAGATGCATTACCGATACAGAGCGCACCACTTTTCAACTGTGAAAGATGGTGCACGGTTTCATTTTCGCATTGTTGAGTGTGCCCATGTGTGATAATCTTGAAGTAATATAGTCCGGTGCAGGCTTCATCGGCCCATACGCTTCCGGCAGAGCGGACTTTCTCCATTTCTTTACATGCACTGTAACTTTTTCTGAAGGTGGCCATTGGAGGCGGAAACTCGTGAATCGGTCCTTCCACGGGGGGTGCTTCAGGCCTCCCTGCCGGTCATCTTTAACAGGAAGTAATGCAAAGGCCCCTCGAGGCCAGGTCTTAGTGGGCGCTCTAGGACGAGCACAATTATATGCTTAGTATGTGTATACTGTATCATGCTGAAGCGCGCAGTAGTGCCACCCATTGGTGATCTAAACGTGGCGTGTTTCCACCGCCCATTGGGTGTAAATGCTTAAAAAGTGCCTATGCTCTTGCAACAAGCTACTTATTTACGTGCTTTTTTGAGGAAAAAAACCACAGCGGAAATTGCACCATTTGAGAAACGATTTTACCGAATACCGGGTCATGTAGTTTTTTTAGCAAACGTTTAGATAGCTCATCGAGTTAAGCTTTCGCGGAAGATATCCGTTTTTGGACTCTAGGGCACGGGTTCGAACCGTGATGCCATATCCGTCTGAGGTAAACATACGGCGTACATCATTTGCAAATAATACACAGTGCAACCCGTTGTTGCCATTAATGAGGTGGAGTGTTGTGTCGGGACGGGTAAAGAAGTGACGTTTAGTGTTTAACACGAGGTTTGCTGCGAGGTCTGTGAGCGGCAGTCTTTGTTTACATCCGGTCCCGTGTTTGGCTGAAGTGGTGAAAGGTCTGACAGTGGTGGTCACTGTTTACATTTGGTGCAAGGCCTGCCTTGACAAGTGCGAAATTGCCCAGCGGAAGTCTTTCTTTACATGCGTGACCGTGTACACCTGGGCGAGTGGAAGGACTGTCAGTTGCCGTTTGCATTTAGTCAAGCGACCCCTGCTGAGTACGAAGCATGTCGTCGGCCGTTTTCGTTATCATTGAGCGTCTGTCGATGTTTGTTTACATGTGACATGAGTTATATATGACTGGAGGTGTGGGAGGTGTTAGTCGCAGTTCATGCTCTGCCAGTGACGATCCAGTGGAGCAGCGCCCCTTTGCAGACCCCTTTTCACCCTTCATGGCTCTGCATCGGTCACACGCGGAGCTAATCCGCAACCCCCTAACCATTAGGTGGTCCATACCGGCTGAGTTTTGGACAGTTGTTTCTAAACATTTTATGGTGATACCCCCCACCTCATCCAAAGTGTAAAAAATACGGTTGCAGCACCCTCCCACGAACTGCTACTATTTAATAGTGAGCACTCGCCCATTTGCGAACCCCCCCCCCCCCCCCCCCCCCCATCAATCCCAGTTTGGGCGGAGGGGGAGGTCTGTAGGAGCAGTACCCCGGCCTCCAAAATTCCGCCTCGGATTATGGTGGTACTAGGTGGTCTCTGATCCAGAGACCACCGTGGGAATTGGCCAGAAAAGACTGGTGTTTCGGTTTGCATTCAGTAATTGTTGGATTGGCGGGTGCATCTCTGGCGCTGCTAACAAGACGTCCAGAGAGTGCATGTACCCGTTTAACCATCCTAGGTGGTGGGTCCCACTCTGTGACTTATTTCCAGAAAACAGACAACACATTTCACCCTCTCAGTCTTGGATATAATTTCTTGGTTATCCACCTCGGTTCGAAGGATGTGAGACGTGATAACCATCGTGTTTATTTGGCCTAAAACGCTGTTTCACTCACGAAGCACAGGCCTAGTACCCTCCCCAAACCTCGAGTAACGACTGCTCTCGGCGGGCAGCGTAACCCCCACCACGTGGCGTATAAGCCAGGCGATCTATAAACAGCGCCTTCGTTCTCAGCCATCCCTGCCCCCTCCTAACACCGAATCTCGAATGTCCATTTGTAGTCCCTAGAGTCCCCACCAGGAACTGTTAACACGTTTACATTCAACCATTTCCCGTTCATGCAAAACGCTTCGTCTACCGAACATGTACTCTTAAGTACCTGGGTACAGTTTAACCAACTGGTGTGTTATGGGAGTTGTAGTTGTGCACATATTCAAGAGTGCGCAAAGACAGGTCCGGAAAGGTTACAAAAAAACTAGAGCCGAGGGTTCGAAAAGTTGTGCCTTGGAGAGAGGGGGTCATGTGGCCGCCCTATGATAGCTTTGCCCTTGGACTGGACCCCCGATACGATCGGAGATCAGCTTCATTTGTAAAGTCTCCTGCGATTCCCAACGTACGTATTGTCTTTTCCATTCCCACATCTTCTGTACTTAGTAATCACGGCCACATGACGTGCAAAGCATATCGGACATTCCACGGCCGATGGGGCAATTGCGTAGTCGGTTGGGGGTTGGGGGGAGCATACGTCGGTGGAGGCGGGCCAGGTTCTTAAGATATAGCATCTGTCCTTGAGTTGCGGAAATGCATCATCAATGTGTTAAACAGTCTCTTGGGGTTAGTGGTCACCGTATTTTGACAGTTGCTGCAACAAATTCGTAGAAAACCACTTTAAATGGTTATAATTGGTTTGCAAAGTTTTTAATCACGTTGTCCTAATGTATACTTGATCTGTATATGCAGTTATTGTTTTTACACATCAATTTATTTAAGGATTGTATAAATTAGAAATACGATGTAAGGAAATATCAGATACTTTATCACCGTGGTGACCGGCGGATAGCGCTTGTTGGATTTTTTTGTTGGGGGCGGGGGCTACTTATTTTTTTGTTCGACTATTTTATTTTTTTTTAGTCGCTATTTCTAATACTAGACTGCAAGCAAAAACTGCCTTCCTCAAGGCCGTTCTTATGACAGATGTAGCGCGGTCTTTCTTATAGAGAACGCCGGCCACGGACGGGTGGACACGTGACGTGCGCACCTGACGCTCCTGCTAGTCCGCTTTTTACCTTTCACATGCAGTCTGTTGATTCCCGGCGAAGCGCGCGCCTCCTGCACCACCTCCGGTACTGTTGTTCCCAGGATGCCATCCAGCGCGAGTGTCTTTGACACTCTGGGAGGAATCAAGATCACCCTTGAACAAAAGTGTTTATAAAACCAGTCATAACCTGCCCCCCTGCAAAACACCAGATCCCCTGCTCAAGCCTCAATACAAAGCCCTGCTTCACCACACACCACCATCAAATATAAAATGCAAACCCTTCTGGGCGTGCCTCACTGCTGCTCCACTCCCGACGTGTACTTTTGTTTCCAACACTTCTCGGAAACACACATCTGCTTAACAGCAAGTACCAGTAACTGGCAAACGTTTCCTGCTTTTTTCGAGATCTATTCATCATTTGTTGTTTACCATCTTTTGTAGCATAGCGTTAGTTTTTTAGTTCGATGGTATCCTGTTTTTAAGGCAGGGGTAATTTTGTTATTTTTAAACACGAGTCGCAGTAACCGCTTGCCGTGACCAAAGAATTCCCTACGCCTGCCGTGTGGCACTTAGGCGCTCTCTCCCCGGCTGTGGTAAAATAAAAACTTCTTTGCCGCAGTGTTGTGCTGATTTGTACTGCGGCAGCTAATTTTCTGTGTTTGTGTGTAGGGCACCTCTTTGGGAAACTAAAGTCACAACATGCAAAGAAAAAATAGTACTGGACAAACACCTACAGATTACAATGGGTCGAGTTGGCAACTGTGCTAATGTGGCCCCGGATTAAAACCACCTGCACCCCTTTTAAATGAAACAAAGTGTCATCCAATGTAAAGATTGCTCATAGATGTTTTCAACACCATGAGTTTTGTCCACTTATAAACGCGGATTGGGTTCCTGTGAGAGCGGCTGTGCGACCTCGTGTATCACTTGGTCTTCTTCTGCTGCACATGTATTTTGGATTTGGGTGTCTCCGAATTCATCACAGCCAGCTCCTTTTTGAAAATTAGGATAAGAAATATTTGAACTAATCGAACATTTGGTTTACATTTTTTGAAAATTGATACTCGCCAATCTATTATCAAGTGGTGCCCACTCATTTCTCTTCTTGCTCTTTAACACCCTGAATGCCAACTTGCTGCAAGTCATCGGGGGCATCTGTCACTAGTTGTATGCTGAGAATTCAAAGCTCTCAATTTTGGGCATGGGCATGTGTGAGCCATCCAGGCCTAACGTCCCACACCCTTGGATTTTGAGATTTGTTGATTTCGTTCCCATTTGAAATTGAGGAAAACTACAAGTCACATAATGCCAAGCAAAAAACACGACGTTCTCACTCATGGTCACGAGAAACTTGAGAGCTCTGGACTTGTACTTTCCCCATTCCCAGTATAAATTTGCCCTATAAATCCCTGCATGCTTGGCACTATTTGTTAAAAAGTCATTACTTCCACGTCCACTCTTCCTCCTCACAGTACTTACTCCATGAGGCCACCGCCTCCAACACAGGACCTTCTATTTCTTTTCTTCCATATAACTCCTCCCCTTAATCCCCGACTTCCAGTTACATTTTTCCTGCCTTCGTCAGGTTGTCTCATCTGGGAGTGGGCCGCCTGGGAGCTCTGTTTGCTGACCCCTTGAATGGGCTGTGAAGCAGGGCCTCAGTCCCCAGAAGGTGCAGCATGCTCCTGGTTCACCTGCTGGGCGTGCGCTCTGGTTGAATTTAGAGCCTCTCTTGGTCTTCTCCGGGGCGTTTTGGCCGGCGTATGAGACATCATTGCATGGGATCCTACTGGCTCGTGCCAAGGTAAGGGGCTTCCAGGGTGCTTCGCCCATGTATTGTGTGGGGGTGGGTCCCTGTGAATGCCCCAGTTTTCTGCACTGACCTGATAGGGTTTTGTCACGCCATACCCAGGGGTTTATTAATGATTGGGTGGGACGCTGCAGGTGCGGCCCCTTGCCATGGGGGGTTGATTGATGTTTCTCCCCTATTGGTGGTTTCCCCCAGGGACTGGTGTTTAAATCACGACTCAAAAGGTGGTTTCTGTTTTTCCGGTTTTGCTGTTCTTCTAAGTACACCATGGGCAAGCGCACTGAGAAGCTCAGGTAGCTTGCCCTTTCCTCTTCCACTGGCCATCTTAGAAGGAAGGTGAAGAAGTTGAGGCGGTTTTCCTTGTCCAGGAGGGACATTACTAAGTTGCTCCTTCGACATCATGGACACACACATGGGCACAAGTGGCGGAATTTGTCATCATCTTTGTCCTCTTCTGGGGCTGAGGCCTCCTATGCCGCTCCCCATTCCTCATCGGTTGATGCGGACGGGAAATATCTGGATAGGGATGGGGTGGAGGAAGTTCTTGCACAATTTTGGGACTGTTCAGGGTTTTTGGAGCCTTTGTTGCAGGAGGAGGGGGCTGACCCCACTTAGACAGTATAACATACCCCGAGGATGGGTTTGCCGTTGGTCTCTGACATCCGTGTTAAGATCCTTCGTGAGTGGCGTGTCCAGAGAAGATTGCCATGCTCTGCTTTATGGCCAAGCTCTACCCGTTGACGGGGAGTGATAAGTTGCTCTCGAACAATGTTGAAGTTGATGATTTCCTTGCTAGTCTGGTGGGTTGCTCCTCTGTCTGCTGAGGAAGCGGCAGTCCGGGTCCCGGTGGACCGTAGGGTGAATTCCAGCCTGAAAAAGGTTCATGCTGGTGCACATCTGGCTCTCAGGGTGAATGTCTACGGCTCCTACACTGCAGAGACAGTGCTGGGTGTTTTCAGGAAGTTGAGAAAGGCTGTGGAAGGGGGCTCTGACTGTGCCTCGCTACTGGCTGACATGCGACGACAGGTTGAACTCTTATCCGATTTGGCATTTGATGTAGTGCGTGGCTCGGCTATGGCTATGGGTGCTGGTGTGTCAACACAGAGGCATGTACACCTGCAGGATTGGAAAATGGAGGGTTTGGAGAAGGCAGCTGCCTTTAAACTTCCTTTTGACTGTTACAAACGGTTTGGTGATTTGCTTGAGGCTAAAGTGCATGCAGTGTTTCGTGCTGACAAACACACTGATAAGTTACGACGGAAGTCTTCCTCGACATTCACAAACTCCTCTTCTGGTGCGGGTGCACGGACCAGACAGTCGTTCCCTGGTTTCTCCTCCCGCTCCTTTTGGAGGCCCAGAGGGTGCCATGGTCCTCCGCGCTTTTCTCGTCCAAGGGCCGGTTCAGAAGTCCTGACAGTGTGGGCGGGCTGGTGGGCGGACATCTCTGGCGTTTTTTCACGATATGGGACCGGTGGTCCTCAGATTCTTGGGCTCTGGACACTGTCCGGAGGGGTTATCAAGTGAACTTCTTGTCTCTCCCCCTGTCCAAGGTTGCATGGTTCGGACTGCTGTTCCCCGCTTTCTGCCCAAGAGATTGGCTATGTCGACGGCTCTGTCCGAGTTGTTACAGAAGGCAGCCATCATGCCGGTTCTCCTTCCGCAGTGGGGTCAGGGATTTTACTAAAGGGTGTTTGTGGCCCCAAACCTTGGTCAAAGTCTTGCTTCATTTTGGACCTCAAGGCTCTGCTTTGTCCGGAAGGAACGGTTCAATATGGAGACTTTGCAGAACATTCTCTCAATGTTGCGCATGGGGGTACTGGCTGGCATCCCTAATCTCCAAGATGCACATTACCACGTGTCTCTCCGCCCCTTCCAGATGAAGTTCTTCCATTTTGCAGTGGGGTCTCAGCATTTTCAGTTCAGAGTGCTCTAGTTTGGGTTGCGCTCAGCCCAAGGGTGTTAACCAAGCTAGTGACTCCCCTGGTGACGCATCTCCACCTGGGGGGGGGGTGCATTCAGATTTTTCCCTATCTGGACTGGTTGGTCAAGGTGGCCCTTCGGCAGACGGTCCGATCCTGGTATATCTCCAACTGGTTTGTCAAGCATTGCAGGACTGGGTGTTTCTGGTGAACTGGCAGGAGTATCACCTGGAGCCCTCTCAGGATCTGGTTTTCATCGGGGCTCAGATTTGCACCAGGATGGGGAGGGTTTTTTTGTCCCGGCAGAGGGTCCTGCTGTCTGTTCTTGGCAGGGTTCTCGGGCAGCAGAGCTTGTTGCTCATGCTTCAGGGGTACATGGCCTCTTGTGTCTTCTTGGTCCCTTGGGCTCGTTTTCATCTGCGTCCTCTGTTCTCTTAGGTACCCGCCCACTGTCTCCTGGCTTCTCAGGCTTACGAGGTCTTAATCCAGGTGTCGCATGCTCTGATGGTTGATTTGCTGTGGTGGTTGTGGGTTCCAAATCTCTGGGCAGGGGTGTCCCTGGTCCCCACCTTTAACAACATTTATTCCAGAAGTCAGAGGAAGGGGTTGGGGTGCCATATTGGGCATTCTCTCGGCCCTGGGGTTGTGGACACCGGAGGAGGTTCGTCGCTCGTCCAATTTCCATTTTCTGGGCTCTGTTATACTTCAGGGTGTTTTTGGAAGGCCGGCTGGTGTTGGTCCGGACAGACAATACCACAGTCATGGCATATGTCAACCCACAGTGGGGGTCCGGCCACACCTTGAACGCTCTGGCGGCTCAGATAGGTTCCTGAGGGGCGTTGCACCTATTGTCCCTGGTGGCCTCTCATGGCGAGGGGTTGACAATGCTCAGGTGGATCTGCTCAGCCGCCGGTTCCCCTCCTCTTTGGAACTGATTCTGTCAGATAGGGTGTTTGCATAGATCTGTGTTGTGTTCGGGCTCCCGTTTCTGGATCTCTTTGCCGCTGCAAACGTTCCTCTCTTCTGCTCCCGGTTCCCGTCCGAAGAGGCTTGGTGGGTGGATGCCCTTGCTGTGGAGTGGCCTTGGGATCTCCTTTATGCATTTCCCTCCTCTCCCTTTTCTTCCCCGGGTGGTTCAGCGCATCAGGGAAAGCGAGGTGACTGTGCTGTTGATTTCTCAGTTCTGGCCCCATCTGAGCTGGTTTCCCTCCCTGTTGGAGCTTTAGTCCCGGGAGCCTTGGTTGATTCCGAGGTGGCCTTGTCCCCTGCAGGTGGGTTTGGGGTCAGACATATTCAATGGGCGGTTTGGCTATTGCACGGTCTCGGTTAGTCTCCCAGGAGTTTTCGGGTCCTGTGATCGAGCCTATCATGAATGCTCATAGACCTTCTACTCTGAAGGCATATGACAGGCACGGAGGCCCCTTTCGGGATTGGTGAGGGCGGTCTGAGATTCCCCCCCTACGTTCCGGTCTGCCCGCTATTCTCCAGTTCCTCCAGGAGGGTTTTGACATGGGCCTGCAACCCCCACGGTTCGTTCCCAGTGTGCCTCCATTAAAATCCTCTTGGCGGACTCTGATGGCCACCTGGATGCGGAGGTCTTCGTGGGGAAGTTTCTTCGGTGTCTCTTTCCCATCCTTGTACTTATAAGGGCCTTCCCCCTTGGGATCTCCCCTTGTCTTGTGGTTCCTTCCGGGGCCTCCTGTTGTATATATTGTTTAAATCATTGGACTACGTGCTCGTGGTCCCCAAGAGTTTGTTCCAAGCTTTGTGATGTTTTACCCTGCATCCGTGTGTGAGGAATGTTGAGATTTGAAGATGTGATGCCTCGATGGGGGAGAAGCGTTAAGTGAGAGAAAGCAGGTTGGATGTGTGTGAGGCGGATGCAGGCGGGGCACTGGGTCATTATATAATAAAACTTGTGTGCCCTTTTCAAGGAGTCTTCCTTCGTTGCCAAACCTTTGTTTCCCAGTTGGAAATTGATGTCAAGCACCTTAAACTGAAGACTGCATTCCTAATCGCTATCGCATCTGTCCGTAGGCTGGGGCTCTGTTGTGTTGTCCCCCTTTCTTGAGAGTTCTACCAGACTCTGCGGTTTTGTGTTGTGATCTAAAGTTTCTACCTAAGGTTCTGGCTTGGATTCGCACTTCTCAGGATCTGGTTCTCCATGCGTTTTTCCAGGATCCGCAGATGCCAGACGAGGTGGCTTGGCATGCTAATCATGTGCAGCAGGCGGTTCTGGAATATTTGGGCCCGGCTGCCCCTTTCCGGCAGTCTGATAGTCTCTTGGTTACTTGTGGCCCCACTGGTGCGGAACGGAAGGCCTCTGTGGTTTCCTTTAGCTGGTGGATCCGTACTGTTGTCTCCATGGCTTACGTGGCTTCTGGCCTGCCTGTGCCTGACCATGTTCAGGGTCACTCTACCAGGGGTTTGGCTGCTTCCTCGGCAGATGCTTGGGTAGTTTCTCTACAGGAAATTTGTAGGGCTGCCACCTGGGCAGATCAGGGCACCTTTGTCAACCACTATCGGTTGCATGTCTCCCACTCTGAGGATGGTTCCTTCAGGGTTGGTGTTTTGTCTGTTGGGATGTGATTTTGGAGTTATTAAAGGTGTGCTTTCTTGTTGTTGCACTTTCTGTCTGTGTCTCAGTGGGACCTCTCCCCGTTGCTGCTGTGGTATGCCTTGTGAAAGTACTGGGACAAGGAAGAGTAGACATGAAGGTATGCTCTGATTACTTACCGGTAATCTTCATTACTCCTAGTCCTACAAGGGGGTGGAGGGTCCCATGCTCTGGCTTGAATATGTTAAACTGGAAGCAGGGGATTAAGGACAGGAGTTGTATGGAAGAAAATAAATAGAAGAAGGTCCTGTGTTGGAGGCAGAGGCCTCACAAAGTAAGTACTGTGATGAAGAGTAGGACTAGGAGTAATGAAGATTACCAGTATGTAATCAGAGCATTACATCCACGTCTTCCGCATCCCAGTCCTTAACTCTATGAAGTAGTCCACCTTCACCCAGTCCCCTTGTAGCAGGTTATTATTTTTTTTAACCCCCCTACTCATGTGCCCATATAACGCTGTCCCTTGCCTCCTCATGTTTAATCAGCTGTAATCCAGCTTTATGTAGAGTGCTGGTCATCTCATACAAATCGCTGGCAAATTTCCCAGTTCTATGTGGGACTCTTAAAGCAGTCCAGTTTTTGTTGCACTGCATCCTGGGACTTGTTGGCAGATCCTTACTATGGGAAAAACCAAACTACAAGTTCCAGCAATCCATTGAAAGCAAAAACCTGGACTGGCTTGAGATGTCATGCCATGGTACTGGGAAACTTACTGAGCTTGGAGGATTGTGGAGCCAGGGGATTTCTGGAGCGCCCAGGTAAGGGGCGGGTCGGAAAACCCCAGCTGGGCCATGGGGCTAGGCTTTGTGGTGCGCTGAAAATGCCGTGGGCCAGCCTGAGACGTTGTCGGGGAAGGAGGGAACATGGAGTGAGAGAATCTCAGAAAGGGGTAGCGGGGGGTTCATCTCTTCACTCTGCAGCAGCGTGAATGCTGAGCAGGTCGCCCAGCTGGAGCTCAGCATACAAGGGGAGCAGGTAAGGTTCCCTGGTGTGTTTGGGGATTGCTAGAAATATGCTTTCCCTGTTTTTGATCCTGTGCTGAGCAGCAACGGTATCCCACAGGAGGTCCAGAAGACACAAGAAAAGCTCCTGTGATTCAAGTAGTTCTCCTTCCACTTACCCTCAGGCGCAGAGAAAGGAACCCTTTAAAGCAGAGCTGAAGGTCATTATTGGAGAAACTGTGTGGGAGGAAAAGTCCTCTTCTTAGGGTAAGAGTCCCAGGACAAGTCAGAGAAAGGTAGCATTCTCTTCCTGTGGCACAAGTGGCTCTTCTTCAGAGACTGACCATCATATCCAAGAGAAAGAGCCTATAAGAAAATACTTGGACCAGGACGCAGTGGGCAAGGTTGGGGACATGTGACACTGAGAATGCAGTTCAGAGGCTGAGACTGACTTCCTGAATGCTAAACCCACTGTGTGGCCATTCAAGACTGCGAAAAGCCCCCCCCCCCACACACACACACTTGTTGGTGTTCTTCAATTTACGTCCCTTACACCACCCAGGCACTCTTGTAGGATTTTGAAGCCTTCTGTGCATGGTATGGTATGGTAAAGGGATTTAACACACTTCTTATAGATGGCATAACCGCGCTAAACCAGGCTCCCCAGACCAAACCATACTCCAGAGTCACCCAGAAGGAGATTACTTGGGGAACAGGAAGGTCTTTATACACCATCTAAACTCCAGATGGTTTTTCATCAGACGCAAGGACAATGGAAGGCCGTTCCATAGTTTAACTGCCAAAACAGAAAATGAGCAGCCACCCCATCGTTCATAATTAAATCTAGGTGTCGTGAAACCATCAGCAAGACCGCAAGAAATCTGGCTCTTAAAAAAAAAAAAAAAAAAAAAAACTAGCAGTGTTATAAAAGGCCTTGTGCGTCAAGCCGTGCCTTCAACTTGAACCCTTGAGCAACAGGAAGCCAGTGGAGTAGAGGCAGCGAATATGAGACATGATCTCTGCGGCTCAGATGAAAAAGAAGCCCTGCAGCAGCATTCTGAATGATCTGAAATCTGTTAAGTCTGTTCAGGTAAACCCAAATAGATTGTGTTACACAAATCGAGTCTGCTGGAGATAAATGCATTAAACAGTTGCATCTTAGGAGGGAATGAAAAACAGTCCAAAAATCTCTTCAGAGTGCGAAGATGGAAAAAAACAAGAGCTGACCACTTGGCTCTTCAGGGAGAGGGAAGAGTCAAGCCACAGATATTCGTAGCCTTTGAGACAGGGGTTGGACACACTCCCAGTTCCTCTGGCCAGCGCAGGGCCAAAGCAGTCGCTGTGGTCTGAGTAATAACCATCTCATCCAAAAGTTGAGCAAGTGGCGGAAAAAAAACATAGAGAAAGTTATAAATTCATCTGTTCATTATTTCAGACAATATTTCTGTCCAGAACCGGATGACAGTTGTTATCATTGTTCTGTTATTTCCGATCAGTATGTGTGACCATTTCCTCGAGATCTAGTTTGATTGTGGCATTCAAATATATTTGACTGATTGAAAGGCGTTTTTCTGCAAGTGCTGGGCATTGTTGCATCAGGATACGATAAATGCTTTCAATTGTTTCTGTGTTCTTGCAGAATCTGCACGCCTGATCAAAATTGGAGGTCTGACTTCTTTTTCCTATGATTTCAGTCGGAAGAAGATTGAGTCTGAGTCTCATAAAGGTGTCACGAATCCGCCGGTCTGGGAATACGTTAAAGTAGTCTGGCATTTGATTTAGGGATCTTGTTTCCCCCCTTTCAGTTAAGGGTTAGTTTGTATTGATTTTTAAGTTTCTGGGCCATTATCAGTCAAGTCTTGCAAGATGGATTTTTGCTCTTTGTGGTCTGATCAGTGTATCCATAGATATCTCGCTTTCAATTCTCATAGAGTTGACAAAGTCTTTCCGTTTGTTCAGTACCGTGGCGTTGATATTCTCAGAGTTAGTTTGCAGGATGTTCAGGGGCGGAATATGTTAATTGTTGCTCAGTTTCCTGAATAAGTCGAATTGCTTTCATCTTATGATTGACTGAAGGGATTGGAGGCCAAGTTCAAATCTGATGCATGGCATCAGAGTAGATTGTGGGAGTGCTAAAACCTTTCTCCAAAAAATACTCTCAAGTTTTTCCCATATACTTGTGTGTATGTTGATCATGGTCAACATTACATTTCAGGCAGTTCGCAAGTCATCCACCCACAATCTGAATCAAAGACTGAAATCAAAGACTGAAAACACATAGACCCCTGCTATTACTTGCGGGGAGCAGTACGGGGCCCCTAAAAAGCTGTCCCGGCTAACTGAGATGCCCATTCTGATTGGATTTTAGATATTTTGTCCCTCAAAGTTTGAGCCTGATTATCGCATAAAATATGTGAAGGAATGAAGTTCCTGACTGCTGCTGCTGGTGTATGCAGCTCAGACGGCACTTAAAAAAGTTCCTGGGTATTATTTGGGCTAGAAAAAATGCGAGTGGAGGAATATCCACTCCATATTGGCTTGAGTCTGCATTTTCTTGGAAGAGCGCGTAGATGCCATTAAAAGGCCTGCTGGGCTGAGAGGTCATTGTTCTTTCTCCATGCTCTCTCAGACTCTTAGTTTCTTCCCTTCTCCCAGGAGGGCATTAGAAAACCAGCTATTGTGTTCCCTACTCTTTTTCCCTAGTTTTCTATTAGTAGCTGGAGCCAGGTAATTAACAGCAGAGTCAAACTTTGCATAACATTTCTCTAAAATCTGTATATGATCAGAAGAAATGGTTCCATTGAAAAACAGAGCCATGGTGACTTGGCCGATCTTGTCCCTCTTACGAAAGATTGTCCTTCAATTACCATAAGGTTGGTCCAGCCAGCTAGTCCCCAGAAAAATACTAAAGGGAATCCCTACATGATCTGACCGAGGAAAAGGAATGGGATTACCCACACTTAGAGAATCAGAATTGTCGAAGATACAGTACAAGGTGTGTCCAGCCTTAAGAGTAGGAAAAGTCACACATTGGTTCTGCCCTACAATACCTAATGAATCCAAGAAAGCCATCTTCAAAGTATTTTGGGCATCATCCACCCAGAAATTGAAATCGCACAAAATCAAAAAGTGAAAGCAAAGCTCGAAGTTGTGCAACCACATCACTAAATTCCATCTGAAACTTTGTACTGGTCACTGGGGGATGATAAACAATCGGCATATCCAGAGAGGAAGTAGCACTATGAACGCACTTCGGAGGTACATTTCAATGTCATAGAAAACCCATCCCTATAAATAAGGGCAACCCCCCACCCCCATGTCCAGATGGACGATTTGCTGCAATAGCCAAGAGCCTGGTGGTTCCAGGTCATTAAGTGTAGATAGGGAGTGAGCCAAAACCCACATCGCTGTGATCCAAAGCAGGTATTTGGTGCAGGAGTATTTATTTGGTCCTCCTGGAGCCCATGCTCCGTCGGGTTAAATGTTTGGCCTACTGGAGCCACACTTTCTCCATGTGTGCGACAGTCGCAGCCGACCCATCCATGTTAATGACTAGCAGGCAGATACTTTTCAGAAGAATGAGGCCTTGCACCTGCACTTTCAAGGCGCCAATCTGTTTGGGATCGAGCTTGAGGAGAAAGTTCAGAGTTCATAAGAAAAAGAAGCACTCTGGAACTGTAAGGAAGAAGAAGCCTCAGCTAGCTTAACATGTCTCTGCATCTTCAAAGCATTCAAGACTCTTGAATTCTTCAGCTAGAACATTGAGGCTGGCCCTCGGGAGCAGAAAGAGGGTTCCGATTCCGAAGGTCCGGTCCATAACACACTGTGCAACTGGTTGCTCCTGACTGACTGGGAAGCTTCTGAGGGTTTCCACTGGGGGGGGAGAGAATCTTTCTCTTCAAGGATACCTGGCTATCATTTGTAAAAGATCCTTAAGTGCTGAACATTCTTGGGCTTGGAGCCCTTTTGGCAACACGCACGCATGGGTGCGATGCAGAATAACTCTGACACCAAATAATCGAACCATCTCAGGAAGATTGCAAATATTTCTGTTTTAGTATCAATTGGCTAAAACAGGGAATTAAAATGGACATCAACGGACGTCGCACAAGCTCTCTCGTACATTTCATTAAAAAATCACAATCACATAGTAAAAATGGTCATACGTGATGTCATACTATGTGGAAAATACAAGAAACCTATGAAGGATTGTGATGGGGTCAAGGGGAACATCTAAGTGTTTTTTCTATATGGAGTTGGGTTGTGATTGGGTTTCTACTGTCAGGTGGACAATTTATGGCCATGCCTAGTGCAAGTCATATTCATCATTATTAAGTACACTGTATATTATTGGCTCTCAAACTATAAAGCCCTTCGTTATATGGCCCTCTATGATTGGTTGACACGCTCGTGCGATATCTGGAACATTCGGTACACTAGCAGCACTTTAGCTCATACCCAGATGCTAGGAGGTGGACTTGACTTTACCGTCCCACCCAATTAGCCCAACGTCTCATCACCCATGCCTTCTGCCATGAAGATTGTCTTCGAACTTGTCCTTGAAGTGTATTCTCATCTCTGGGAATATAAGGAAGTACGTACAACTCTATTTTCATCCTTGCCTCAAGTGACAGGAGACCACAATTCGGTCCGTTTTGTAGTAATTAAATGTCTTAACTGAATAAAACTTGGCACACATGATGTTCCTTCTTTACACCTTAACAAAGAATGATTCAGCTTCTCATGTTTTTGCCTTGAGAACAGATAACCGTCCTTGGGTTGCTTCAACTTTGATACCAGGCCAGACAGCTTCACCCTTCAAGTTTGTGTTCTCAGCTAATTCCTTGCTGCTACACAGCTCTCGATCCTTCTTTCTCCATGGGTCTGAGCTTATTAATTTATGACACCGATGTCCAGCTCCTATATAATGGTGGCTCCACCTGCAGTCTATTCACTACTCATATAGCAAGCTTCTAAGGTCACTAAATCTACTTGCTTTACAGCATCTATACAGTTATTGAACAACTTGCATTTTCTGCAGTGCTCTTCATGCGTGCAATCTTCTTTTCACATTACTTGATTCCTTATTCTGTCACCAGTTTCTATAAGGGTCATGCATCATCTTCTGCGGCCAATCTTCTCTGTGCGTCACGCTCGCTTTTTTTGTGACTTCACTAGCTCCTTTTCTTGCACCTTTTCATATTCCTTCGGGGAGTTCCTCCATGAGATTGTCATCCCTTTGGGAGTACATATCTTAATGGATACCTTTTCACAAAGATTCGGAATAGTCGCAACTACTGGTGTCAAGCATGGCACAATATCGGGCTTCCAACATACAGGTGGGAGTGGGTGGGACTTCTGCAAAGGCATTTGGTTGTTCCTCTACACTCCCCCCTCTGGTTGAGTCCTCAACCACACCTTCACCAGTCTCCACATCTTCATACCGTCTCTTGAAGTGCTTCTTCGGAGTTCAGATCTTCATCGCTCCCTTGAAAGACCCAGCTGATTTGACATGTTAATCCACACTACAGGTCATGTAGCTGCACTGTCCATTCAGATTACAATAGACCCATCGCCCTACATACTTCTTATGGTCCTTCGGATGGAGGAACTTTGTTCCCTCAGGTTCTGCGATGCTGACTTCTATGTATTTTCTGATTTCTTCGTCTGTCAATTCCTTGGATCCAAACCCTGATTTGACAACAATCATGATCTTCCTTCCTACGGCCTTCTTCGCTGTCTTCTTGCACTGTGTGATTATCCTGATGTCACAGAATCCAGAATCCAAACATTACCACCACTAACACTGCTCCAAGGAACTTGAAGATATTAGCCATCCACTGCGAAATCCATGAGCATATGGACGCAAACCAACTGTCATCTGCAATGTCCTCTGTTTCATCTTCCATCTTGTTGTACAGGTTCATCAACAGCATTATGGCCTCTGTCAAGGTTCCATTTTCATCATCGTGAGATGTTGCACGTCACACCATGATGGCCCAATTTTGACACAAACTCCTCCTTCCATTGCAGTGATCATGTCAAGGACATATCTGTTCTGCAGGTTCATTAATCGTATGGCCCTCAGCTCTTCCTTGAAAGCATTTAACCCCTTTATGGTGGTGTTGATTGTCTGCAGGAACTCCCATCTGGTAATCTTCAACCATTTGGTATTCGCCATCATCTGGATCCCAGACATGAAGATACTCAATAAAATGAAGTGACACACAAAACCGCACTCTTCCTAACTTTGATTGAAGAATTATGATTGTTGCTGTCAAATATAAATCTAGTGTCCTGACCTTGATCAACAATGGAAGTTTATTGATGATATCAGAAAGAGTCAGCCAGGTTGGCTTTAATAGATGAGCCGCACAGGACATCAGTCTCTCTTCACATCCCTTCTTGGATTTCACTCGTCCATAGACTAAGACTTGAGTTTGTTCCCAACATCCAGGTGATCCAGCTATTTGCGTTTGATCATGGCAGTCCATTATCTTCATCTCTTTAATGACTACTACTTCCTGTCCTGTCACCGGATACGTAAGCATCTTGATCTTCCATGCAGGTTCCTTTTCCATATGTGTAATCTTGCTATAATCCTCCTGGAATGGAAACGACCATTTTGATCTCCATCGTAGAGTATCCCAAACCCTTTGGAATTGTCTTCTGGTCAAGCATTCTACAAGATGAATGAGGCATCTAGCATCATGTTCTGAAACTTCTCCAGAAGTTCATACAGTATTCAAGGCATAGGGTATGAGAGCACAGATGTTGCAACTCTCCTTAGATGTTCTCTCTCCCACCTTTCTCATGTGCTGATACCACATGTTATTACCCAAATGTTCTGCATTGTCTAGATAGGTATTTATCCCCTCACTATCTTCCTCCTCATTTCTCCTATATCTCCCATACGCAAGGTGTATATACTGCCCACATAGGGTATCAAAAGCAGTTTTTATAGTGGGGAGATCCATAGGGGCCTTTGTCTTAGCAGAAGTGCCAGTGTGAAAGAGGAGAAATAGAAAAAAGAGTAATCGTACAGGCATATATTATACACAAGACCATCGACATCCACCTCTCGCACCATCCTGGCGCTGGTTGCACATGTCCATTCTCTAGAACCATGTTAACATCCATTTTTCTCATGTTTTCTAATACAATTTACCAATTTAATTTACACCTGCAGTTGCAGTATCTGTTCAATGATCGCAATTATCAACCTTCTAATCACAGTGCCATTTTTAGGATGCTGTAAAAACATTGTGACTATCAACATCTCGTCTAGAGCAAGAGCAGGATAAGCTTGAAGGATGAATACAATAACAGCAAGCACAATCCTATGCACATCACTCTCTGTGAGGACCATAGAGGTTAGCTACTTAAAACAAATCTTCACCAAGAAATTAACCTGGATATTGAGCTTGTTTCCAGTTCCGAATCAAAAACTGGTGATTAGGCAAAACTTGGCTATGTCAATGTAATTTATAAAGTTTATTTTTCAAGATTCCTAAGACTCTCAGCAAGGGTTTGCACTCCTACAATATCTATAAGAAGGTTCTGTACGAGTCTTAGTCCAAATGAAAAATACGCATTTATCAACTGGTTGCCTCATCGTCCTTCTTTGTCATTGATCGAGTCTGCATATGCTGAAATTCTTCTTGTCTTGCTTCTGGATTGGCAATGGTGGGAGGGTAGGTCTCGCCTTTATATATTTTCACATCACTTAAATGTAGCCACGTTCGCCTGCTTTGGACTTTCTATGCTGAAGGGGTTATATTTTCAATGTAAAAGGGGCTATGAAAATGTGGCGCGTGCCACTTTCGAGTAAAATTCTTTGAGCAATTTATCGCCAACAAATGACTTGGGTGCCGATAAAAGTTCAGATGATCTGGTTGCTGAATTGTCTCCATCTGTGTTCTGAGACTGACCCCCTCTGACGCTTGACTTGATTTGAACTGAGGAAGATGCTAGTGGTCCTACACGTCAAATTGTCATTTAATTCATCACCTAACGTTTTAGCTACACTCTGGGCATCGCTTCTACTCCTAAATGGAGGTGTAAGAGGCATTCTCATTCGCTGCCCTGTCACTAGTTCGTGGGGGATGAGGTGGTGGCCTGAACTAGGCTGATTCCAAAGGGCAAATAAAGCTACGGGTAGGCAATATAACCATCCTTTCTTCAGGGTCAATTTGATTTAGGCAATCCTTTCTTTAAGGAGGCCATTGAGTGTCTCGCATATCTCGTTTGCTTGCGGGTGATAAGCAGAAGGAAACTTATGTTTAATAAGAGCCCTATCTGTTCAAACACTTCATTAACAAAATGTGGCCCATTACTGGATCTCAGCACTTCAAAAATGCCCCATCTTGGAAAGACTTCATGTACTAAAAACTTGACTGTGCCTGTTGCATCAGGGGTGTGTACCCAGACCTGCCGCAATCCACCTAGAGACGGGGCACACCACCACTATCGGATACCTGTATCCATTACATACTTGCAGCATATCAACATAATCAATATGTAAATGTTGAAATGAATGGACCATTTGGTCGAGGTATTACCCCTCTAATCATTCTCAGTGTATGCCAAGCAGTAAACGTTTGACAACACAATGCAATTCACTATGAAGAATGCAACGTGCTCTAATAGATTCGGAATTAACCAGTCTTCCGCAATCGTTGCAGCAAGAGTCTGAACCGGGACAGCCGACCAATCCCTTTAAGATGAGGTAGCAATACTTTAAGATGAATGGGGATGCAGAAGATACTCACGAACGACTCAGGAAGTTGGCAAAGTTGACTGTTTTAATATCAATTATCTAGAACGGGGAGTACAACGGACATCTCATAGCATGGTCTCTCAATGCATCTCATAAAGAACTTTCTTTATATAGCAAAAACCTGTCATTAATGATGTCAACCTATGTATTTGCTGACTTCATCCAACGTGGCAAACTACAAAAACCAAGTGGCAAATGTGATAGGCTTAAGGGGAACATACTAGTCTAAAAAGTGATAGGTTCTTTAACATCAGGTGGGACTACTAAGGCCATGCTTCAAACACGTCACTATGAACATCACTAAATACACAAAATCCCTTTGGTTGTACAAACTATAGGGCTCTTAATTATGTGGCACCCTATAATTGGTTGGCACTCTTACATCTGTCAGTACTTTTCCACCCACATTAGCAGCACGTAGGCTGTACTTCTAGGTGCTGGTCATAACCATAGCATATCATCTATCATCACCTCAGTGGTCTGCACGCAATTAAGGTAATTTAGCCTTGGAAATGTTCCTTGATCCAGAGAATTCAGGGGAGTAGAGGCACGCTCTGCCCCTCTGCATAGGTGTGGTTAATGATGTTTGTCCAAGTCCATCCATCCATGTGACTGAAGACCACAAATTTGAGCTCTGGTGCATTTAAAATACTATTTTTTTAATACCTCTGAAGTCTTCCTTGCATTCGTCCATGCCTTCTGAACAGGAGTTTCATTCTTTCACATGATTTTAACTAATGTCTGCTCATCCCAGTCTGATAAAACCGTGGCTTCTTAGGGCTAATCCAGCCTCACTTTTCTGAGATTCACTTCTGCATTTCAATTGTTTTTCAACTGCGACACACTGGAAAGTCCTTCCTTCTCTGGTCCTGCTCTGCTAGAACACGTAGTGGAAATATCCATTCTTTACTTACTTCTATACATGTATACGTTGCCGCTTGCCGCAATCTATTTACTACATAGCTAGCCTCAAGAATACTTTGTCTGCTTGTATTTCTTTGCATCTGTACACATGTAAAATAACTTGAAATCTTCATCATTTCTGTAGCATAAGTTTCTTCATCTCGAGCCCGAAATGTTGCTTATCTTTGATACTTTTGACTATCTTCTCTTTCATGTTTCTGCATCTCTTCTAGGTGTGTCAGTTTTATTTCGCATGACGTCACCAATCTGCTCTTTCGCTCCCTTTTCATGCTTATTCTGGGATTTCATTCAAATGGCCATCATACTGTCTGGTATGCAGGTATGGCTTTCTCAGTGGGGACCTTGCTTCCAGTACTCTCCTTGGTAACAGTATTTTCACTGGTATTGCACGTGTTTCACACTCTGGATCTTAACATAAAGGCAAATGGGGCGAGATGCTTGAGGTGGGGGTACTTGTCTCCTTCTCTACACTCCCTCCTCTCGGTGATCCATCGACCACTCTCTCATCATCCTTCACATCTAGACATCCTTGTCTGAAGAAATGCTTCTTTGGGACCCATATCCTTATGACTCCTTTTAGGCATCCAGCTGATTTCACATGCTCATCCTTGTTTCAAGTCATGAGCATGCACTGGCCACTTGGACTGCAGTAAATCCATTTTCCCACATACTTCTTATGGTTTTTTAGATACAGGAATTTTGTACCCTCAGGTGCATGGATGCTGGCCTTCGCGAAATCTCTGATCTGTCAACTCTTTAGTGTTCCATCCTGACTCAACATTAATCATTTCTTTGCAGTCTTCTTGCATTGTGAGATTAGCCTAACCACACAGAATCCAAGCAATACCATCACTATCAGAGCTCCAAGGAATTTGAACATATCTGCCATCCATTGTGGAACCCAAGAAAAGAGTGATCCAAACCAGAATCATCTGCAATATCCTCCACTTGATCCACCATTTGGACGTCTAGCTTCATCAGCAGCTCTATGGCCTCTGTCAAGATGCCATTCTCATCATCATGAGAAGGAATAAATGTGCAACATGATTCTCCAATTTTTGCACAAACACCTCCATCCATAGCAGTGATCATATCTAGGATGTATCTGTTCAGAAGCGTCATCAGTCGTATGGCTCTCAGCTCTTCCCTGATAGCATTCAATCCCTTCATGGTAGTAGTGATTTTCTGCAACAACTCCCATCTGGTGATCTGCAGCCATTTAATATTTGCTGCAGTCTGGATCCTTGGCATGAAGATGAAGATGAACGTGAATATCGATGAAGTCTGGCTGGCTGAACAGTCTGTGTTCATATGGAATGGAATCCAAGGCTTCTATTGACTTGGCTGAGAAATAGTTCTCTCTCTTCATTCTTCATATCAGCTCCACAGATCTTTTCTTCCTAAGGTGAGCATCTGCTTTAGGAAAGCTGTTAATGTTTGTCACTTTTAGGAATCACCAACACTGGAACGTGAACATTTACTATAAAACATTGCTCTCCCCAGTCCTTGGGCAGCTTCATGAAAGCCCTGGATCCACACACCCAGTAGTGATCCATGACCACTGCCGTCCCAATGTTCATCCCTTGTGCCTCAAAGATTCGACCACAGTTCTGGTTTACTCTGACTTTTCTTGTGCCATTATTTCTGAAGCACATCTTGGCACTATTTTAGAGGTACTATCTGCAAAGGTCCTCCTTTATCTTTGACCCAGGTCAGTAGTTTAGCATAAAAGTTTATATAGCATTTTTGCGTTTTCAATAGTTGGCTGGTAATGACCCATTATTATCCAGTCTCTGAGGATCACCACACCTTCTTCCCAACCGTCTGGTGAAAGCACTGATCCCCAGATCTGTGTGTGGCCTCTGTTTTTCTATTTACTAATTACTTCTGCAGATTTCCCTGGACTCTCCAGTCTTCTGTTCACTTCCCATCTGATCCCAGCTCCTTTTTAGTTCAGGTTTTTCATTTCTGATCACATGATTCCTGGTATGAGCTCTCAGCCTTGTCTTTGTGTCTTGGATCTGTCCATTCAGTTGCCCATTTGAGGCTGTTTAGGCCATGAACTGACCTCTTGTATGGCAGAACGCAATGTGTGATAGACAATGTGCTGTCAGGACGTCTATTACAATAGCTATGAAGATCTTGGACTTCCCCATGCTATAAGGCAGGTGCCACAATCCATGCCCCTGACCCCCTCAGGTATAACAGCCCCCTGACAGCAGTGGGGCTAAAGCCCTTCACACTGGCCCCAAGGGCCTTAAAACTCCATCAGAAACATACAAGGAGTCAGTCCTGGCACCTTTGGCGCCAGGCTCATTATCAGGAATAAAGCAATCCCAGTTTTGGAGCTTAATCCAACATGGAGGCCTATTACACAGCTCAGTTCTTTAGAACCAAGCCAGTGGTCTAGTGTTTTGGGTGTGGCTGAGCCTGGAACTACTTGGCCTGGGACTACTTTACCTGGGCTATTTAAACCACATCCAAACAGCAGAACCCAATTCGACTTATTCTGCACTCCTGCAGCGTAACGCTCACCTTGTCCAGCTCCTGCTCATCTGCTTCTCTGGTGGCCCTATCCTGAAGCCCTAGATCCGGATTCCATTAATAACCTGGAAGAACAAGAACCGCATTAGCAAGCAAGAACACTTACCTGTGAAGTAACCGGCCTTGAATCCATCCTGCGCTTCGCTTACCTCGCCCATCTCCAGAGTTCGCCGCAACCTGCAAAGGTAAAGAAACAAGGACAGCATTAATAACAATTCTTACCTGGGCAAGCAGCGAGTCCTGGCAGCACCCTGCGCTTCTCTTACCTCGCCCATCTCCGGGTTTCACCGCAACCTGCAAGGGAGAAGGAACAAGGTCAGCATTAACAAAGCACTTAGCTGGGCAAGCAGCGCTTCGATCGCTCATCACTCCGGAACATCAACGCAACCTGTACAAAGAAGAGAACACAGGTCAGCAATTAACACCAATAAACAGCACAGCGCTCCGTGCATCAATAACACATTGTGGTCTTCGCCATCGGCGCAGCAACTCTGAGATCGCAACCATCCCAGTGAAAACAAAAAGACATTGTTAGGGAACAGCGTAGTGGAGCAAGACGGCAAGAAGACAGAGAAAATGGAGGGAAAGAAAGAGAGAATAAAGACGGACAAGGCATTATAACTCATCTGGAAGACAGCAAGCAGAGTCGGAGTCACAGCCGGTCTGGACCTGACATAAGGGCACACAGACCAGTGAAGCAACTAGTTCCACGGAACGCCCACACCAACCACACACCCCTGCACAGAGACGCAGGACGGAGAGTTCAACGCACAAAAAGGTGAGCAATAACCCCAAGGGAGGGGATTTGGACAGAGGGAGGTGGGAGTCCACCCATCACAGAACCAGTATCTTAACCCTCCATTCTCCTGTTATAGGTGCTACCCAACGTCTGGCACATAACCAAGCAGAGAGGGGTCCGGGATAGTGCTTAGACCTCCATCCAGTATCATGTGGCACCCCGTGGATACCAGGTGAGCGTAACAGCAGGAGTGCACATACAAAGCATTCCTACTTCAAGGTCCTCCTTCCTACCTCTTTCGTATTCTGATACCATATGTTCTTCCCCAAGTCTGCTGTACTATCCAGGTAATCATTCAAATCATGATCATCCTCAGTAGCACTTCTATTGGGTCTCATTGTTTTCTTGTGAGCTTCTATAACCATCTCGTGAAGTATGTCTGCATAATTCCTTCTTATTGGACCAATCATAGGAACATTTGTCAGTAAACCTGGTGCTTTTACATGTGTAGGTTTGCTCCTAGAGGATCTTTTCCTTTCCTTGTGAGCCTGTTTCTGGTGCTCAAGGACAATCTCTATAACGCCTTTTTCTAAGGAAAGATGTCTAGTGACATTTGTCATAGACCCAAGAACTTTTACACAATCTTCTTAAGTGGGGACAATCACGTAAGGTCTTGGCTGCCTTGTAGTTGCCACATCTGTACCCTCCTTCTGCATAGGAAGATACACAGGGATCCTTGCTTTATTTGGATCCAAATAGTAAGCAGTATGTACTGTGAGTGAAAGAAGAATCACAATAAACAATATGCATGTATAGATAACATACAGATAGGCCCACTTCATACAGCAGTAGTTTCTTGCTCATTGTGATGGCCTCTCATTATTAGAAACTTTGTTGTTGCTGTCGATATTCCCCATTCTTTTTTAAGGAAGGAAAAAATCTAAATTTATTTGGGTAATATCATGCAATACTCCGGAAATATCTTGATTTCTCAAGAAGCTCTCCAAACAGCTTGCTGATTGCAGGATGATTAACAGGATTCTGATATATTCCTGATTGGTGTGCCAGCAATGATCTTTGTCTGAATGCCAGCAAGACCGAGATCCTTCTCATCGGCATCCTTTCCCTTCACTCTCTGGCCGGCCTCCCTTGGCCCTCCTCCTTCCCCCACCTGCGAGGTTAAGAACCTCGAGTTCATCTTTGACTCCACCCTTTCCTTTTCCGCCCACATCTGAGGTCTATAAAAAGTCAAATTTCCTACTACACCTTCTCAGAGGTACTCTGCCTTTCCTCTCCTTTCTCCAGAAGCTCATGGTATCCCAAGCTCTGGTTCTCTCTATTTTGGACTATTGTAACAGCCTCTTTCTAAATCTACCTGCCTCTACTCTCCGCCCTCTGCGACTAATCCAGAACAGGACTGCGAGATTTGTCCTTGGCCTCTAGCCCTGGTATCGTATCTCTCCAGCCCTGAAATCTCTCCATTGGCTCCCAGTGGATGCAAGGATTAAATTCAAAACCCTCTGCATTGTCCACAAGGCGTTCTGGAGCCTGGTGTAACGCTCACCTGATTCCCGCAGAGGCGCCGGTCTTGACTGGGTTAATGCCGTATCTTCAAAGGTGATGTGTAACACACGGTTGGCTCTTTGGGCTGGACCTCTGTGCACTGTATGTCTGACTCGAAGAGTAAGATGTCTGCACATAGAAAATATGGGATTAATGAACTGGGGTTATTGGGTGCCTCTCTCCTCTTCCCTTTCTCTTCTCCTGTAGAACCCCAAAGGTTAACGCCCTCACCTTAGGTAAGTGAACGCCGAGCTCTCCATCTGCCTCGGGGCAGGGTGCCGTAACCAGTTCCTTCACTGGATAAGGGTGCAGGCCTCTTGACCCCAGAGGACTGCTGTCTGTCGTTAACTGCACGAACGGTAAATTCTGGGCGCTTCAAATGTCTTAAGTCTTTTGTAATGATATCTCTTGTTTTGCAGAGTTCTGGCGATGGCGGATGGCGGGCTGATGAGAGTTGAGGATCGAACCCGCGTGAGGAATAGAAGCGCCTGGAAGCACGTAGGTAAGTGCTTGTAGCCTGCTTCACGATGCGCACTAACTGTCCCTTTTATCTTGCAGGTACAAGTTCGGAGCTTTAGAGAAGCTGAAGGGTGCTGGAATGCCCACTGGATTCGGCGTGGGAAGGAGTAATGGCACGTGAGTAATAAAGTTGCCCAATGTCTTTAAACGCACCTTCTTTTGTCTTTCAGATGCGGGATGCATCGCCGAAGGCCTCCGGAGCGTGCGAAGAGCTGGTAAGCTTTTGTCTTTCAGATGCCGGAATGCAATGCGAAGACCTCCGGAACATGCGAAGAGTAGGTAAGCCTTTGTCTTTCAGATGCCGGAATGCAGCGCGAGGCTTTGGTGACAGCCGATGGACAAGGTAAGAGATGCGCTGCCACTGAAGACCGTAGTGCTAACCTGTTCTTTCTTTGTCTTTACAGGTGCTGCTGAAGACTGGATTCCAGGATGGTAAGCCTTTGTTTACTTAGGCCCAGGATCAGAAGCAGAAGACACGATGAGCGTTCTGCTGCAGAGAATGCAGAATAACACAAAACAAGATTCATCCATCGGGTGTGGTTTAAATAGCCTCCTGTATTGCTTAGGTGTCTTCTTCCACAGCCACGCCTAGGTAAGAAAAGAGTTCCTGCTTTCCAGAAGAGTTCCAGTGTTCTGAACCTAGGGAGTGGCTCCTGCCCCACCCAACAGGAAAAGTAGTCCCAAACAGAAGAGGATCCGGGGTTCAACTGGCAGGTAAGTAAGCAGCATGGTCTGCTGCAGGTAAGTCCACCCAAGCATTATGAGCCCGGCGCTTCCAGCGCTGGGACTGGGCATCTTTATGAGCCTGGTGCCACTGGCGCCAGGACAGGGTCCAAAAGGTCCCAATTGGGACTGGCTGGCACTCGGAACCGGGGTTATGGGTCTGCTTCCAAGGGAGTCGGGCAAGTACTGATCTTTTGGAAGCAGAGATCATGACAGCACCCCCCTCCTCAAGGCCCCTCCCAAACCGGGCTTCTCCGGGGGTTTGGGCTTGTTAGGAAATGTTCGATGAAATCTTTTGATTAGACGAGGCGCGTGGACATATTCTGCAGGTTCCCATGATCTTTCTTGGGGACCGTAGCCTTTCCAGTCAATCAGGTAAAATAGTTTAGATTTGGAGATCTTGGAATCCAGGATGCTTTTGACTTCAAACTCGAGTTCTCCATCAACTAGAATAGGTTTTGGAGATGTAGTTAGTCGGGTTTGAGGTTGCACGGGTTTTAATAGAGAGACGTGGAAGACCGGATGTATCTTCATGTGAGGCGGCAAGTCCAACTTGACCGCTACTGGATTTACTATGGTAGTGATGGAATAGGGACCAAGGTATCTTGGGTTGAATGTGCGTGGTCCTTTTAGAGGTAGATATTTGGTGGATAACCAGACTTGATCTCCTACTTGATATTGGGGGGCTTCCTTCCGATGTTGGTCTGCTCCTTTCTTGTATTGTTCTTTAGCCCTTTGAAGATGAGAAACAGCTTCATTAAAGGCTTGGGTGATTGTATAATGCAGGTGGTCTACTGCTGGTGTTCCAAGATCTTGGAGTGGATCCAACTCCGAGGTTCGAGGGTGACTACCGTATAAAAGAAAAAACGGGGTCTTCCCAGTTCCCGAGTGGACAGAGTTATTGTAGGCATATTCGGCTATCCAAAGGATATCTTTCCAAGTTTTTTCAGTTTTTTGTAGCATGCAGCGCAAATACTGTTCCAGAGTTTGATTGGTCCTCTCGGTTTGTCTGTCGGTTTGAGGGTGGTGGCTGGTCGAAAGTCTCACATCAATTTGAGCCGACCGACAGCAACTTCGCCAAAAATGAGAAATAAATTGACTACCTCGATCCGAAATTAGAACTGAAGGAAAACCGTGCAGTCGGACGATGTTTTCGAGGAATTCTCGGGCCAGAGTTGCTGCTGTTGGTAAGCCTTTGAGTGGAATGAAATGCGCCATCTTGGAGAATAGGTCCACAATTACTAGGATCGTATTGTATCCGGAGCATGGAGGTAGATCAGTGATGAAGTCCATAGAAAGCG
Organism: Ambystoma mexicanum; assembly: GCF_040938575.1. Classification (NCBI taxonomy): domain Eukaryota; kingdom Metazoa; phylum Chordata; class Amphibia; order Caudata; family Ambystomatidae; genus Ambystoma; species Ambystoma mexicanum. The sequence goes on from NC_090933.1 coordinate 703,580,520, forward strand.
TATGCCAAGGGCGAGGCGGGATGTCAATAGGGCGTAAGAGGCCGGCTGGTTTTTCCTTTTGACTCTTGTTTTGGGCGCATACTCCACAGGACATTATAAAGTCTCTGATATCTTTTTTCCAAGACGGCCACCAGAAGTAGCGCTTGATCTTTTCCGAGGTCTTGGTCATACCGGGATGTCCTTCCATTAAAGAATCGTGATAACAAGAGATTACCTTTTTCTGTAAATCTTTGCTGGGCAGGTATAACCGTTCTTGGAAATATAATAGGTTGTCCTTCACCGTAAAGTCCTTTCCCTGCAGATGCCAATTCTGTATGTCTGCTGGAGTTACCAGTAGCCTGGCTTTATCCTTAACTTCCTCTATGGATTGTTTGGCGATTACACCTAGAATTCTTTGTTCTGGAATGATAGGTACAGGTTTAGGATTGATCAAATGTTCTTCCACTCCCATCCGAGAAAGGGCATCAGCTTTACTGTTTTTTGTACCAGGTCGATAGGTAATTATGAAGTCAAACTCGGCAAAGAATAATGCCCAACGGAGTTGCCTAGAGGAATGAGCTTTTGCAGTTTTCAAATATTGCAGGTTTCGGTGATCTGTAATCACAGTAACGGTGTGTCGGGCCCCCAGAAGATAATGCCGCCAAGCCTTAAAGGCGGACTTGATAGCTAGAAGTTCCTTATCAGTAATAGTGTAATTGATTTCAGGAGGCGAGAATTTGCGGGACCAAAATGCCACGGGATGCAACTGATTGGTTACTGGGTCCTTTTGTGATAGAACTGCCCCCATGGCAAGGCTCGAAGCATCAGTTTCAACGATGTAGGGGAGTTCTGGGCGAGGATGTTTTAAGATCGGCGCAGAGATAAATCTAGTCTTCAAATTCTGGAAAGCTTGTTCCGCCTCGGTAGACCATTCAAAACATTTGTTTTTCTTTAACAAGGCGGTGATGGGCTGGACTATTCGAGAGAATTCGGGGATAAACCTGCGGTAAAAGTTAGCGAAGCCTAACATGCTTTGAACACCTTTTACGGAGGATGGCGATGGCCATTTGAGAATTGCATCGACCTTCTTTGAATCCATACGCACTCCGCTAGGTGATAATATGAATCCCAAGAATTCAACTTCAGTCACGTTGAAAACACATTTTTCCAATTTAACGAAAAGTTTGTGTTGACGCAATCTCTCGAGGACCATTTTCACGTGTTTCCGATGTTCAGTTTCCGATGAAGAATAAACGAGGATGTCGTCAATGTAAACAACAACACACACATCTTTGAGCTCTCTGAGGACATCGTTTATAAAATATTGAAAGGCGGCCGGGGCATTGCAAAGTCCGAAGGGCATGACCTGATATTCAAATAGCCCATACTTGGTGCGGAAGGCCGTCTTCCATTCATCGCCCTCTTTTACTCGTACCAAGTGGTAGGGTCCTCTAAGATCCAGCTTTGTATATATGCATTCTTTTCTGACTTGGTCCAGGAGTTCAGGGATCAAAGTTAACGGATATCTATTCTTAACGGTGATCTGGTTCAGGGCGCGATAATCTATACAAGTTCTAAGGTCCCCTTCTTTTTTTGGAACGAAGAACAAAGCTGAGGAAGCAGGGGACTTGGAAGGACGAATAAACCCATTCGCTAGGTATTGATCCAGGTATTGTCGGAGGTGAAGATTCCTAGGCTCGGTGAGGGCATAAATTCTACTACAAGGAGGAGTAGATCCAGGTATCAGGTCTATCTGGCAGTCATAAGACCTATGAGGAGGTAGAGAGTTAGCCTGATCCTTCCAGAAAACATCTTGGAATTCTAGGTATTCAGGAGGTAACTGGGGAGCCTCCGAGGAAATTGCTGCCAGTGCAACACCAGGTCGAGGGTGACAAGTAGAGACACATTCTGGAAACTGAACCGTTCTTGCTCGCCAATCGATCTGAGGATTGTGCTTCTCTAACCAAGAAATTCCTAGAATAATCTGGAACTGAGGGGCCTTGATCACATCGAACACGATCTTCTCATGGTGTCCATCTTGACTTACTAGCGTCACTTCTTGGGTGGTATGCGTTACTGGTCCGGAGGCTATCTCCGTACCATCCACCGTAGTAATGACGTCCTTTACAGCCTTTGGACAAAGAGTCAGATTCATCCTCAAAACCATTTCATGATCCACATAATTGCCAATGGCACCGCTGTCGACGTAAGCTTCAATCGCATGTAATCGATCCGGATGTTCAGGGCTAATGAGGACCATAGGTATCACGAAATGCGAGGTCACGGAACTGGTTTTAACGCTCGGCAAGAGGACCTCTATTCTTGTCGGGCGAGGTCGTTTCCCTGCTCAGAGTTTGTGACACTGGTAACTGCAGCTCCTACTGCCTTCTTGGCTGGTTTCACCGGACAGTCTTGAAGAAAGTGCCCCGAGTTTCCGCAATAGAGGCATAATTGCAGCTGTTTTCTCCTTTCCCGCTCCTTTTGTGTTAGTGGTCCTTTCAGGCCCCCTATTTGCATGGGTTCCCCGGAGTCTACTCCTTTGGTAGGAGTTGGTGGTTTGGAAAATACTCGAGCATCAAACTTGGAACGATCGGCCTTCCTGTTCTGCAGTCTGTGGTCAATTTGAACGACTAAGTCAATATAGTCCGAACAGTCTTGCGGGGGATTCACTACTTGGGCTAACACATCTTTGAGCTCTCCACGTAGACCTCTATAAAACAGCGTAATCCTTTTGTCCTCAGGCCATCGAGTTTCCACCATCAGTCTGTTGAAAGACGCAATATAAGCCAAAAGGTCTTGATTACCCTGTCGCAATGAAAGGAGCTCATTGTCCAAGGCCTGCCCCTGTGAATGTCTTGCAAACAGTTTTTCCATACTGAGCTGAAAAGCTTGAAAATCATGGAGAACCGGATCATCTTGATTAACTAGAGGGATCGACCAGTCTGCCGCATTGCCACTAAGGTACGAAAGCACGAAAGCTACCTTAGCTTGATCAGTCGGAAAGGCTGCTGGCCGGCATAAGAAGTGCAACCGGCACTGATTAATGAATACTGCAAACCTCTTTGGGTCACCAGAAAATCGTTCGGGCGGAGCGAGAGGTACATTCCCAGGTAGGTTGATCTGCACTGGGTTCGTAGAGGATGTTGAAGGAAGATTTGCCCCTGATGCGGGTAACAGAGTTTGTCTGTCTTGTGACTGTAGCAATTGTCTAGCGAGATCGTCTGTTCGCTCCTTGGAAATAATCAGTTCCCTTCTTAGAGCATTCGTTTCCTGACGGGCTGCATGCACTTCTGCTCTTAGTTCCCCAAGTAACTGGGCTAGTTGGTCGGTATCCGAGGTTTCCATAGCGCCTGGGTGGGAGTTTTGCGGTAGGCTTTGTGTTCTGTAACGCCCACCTGATTCCCGCAGAGGCGCCGGTCTTGACTGGGTGAATGCCGTATCTTCAAAGGTGATGTGTAACACACGGTTGGCTCTTTGGGCTGGACCTCTGTGCAATGTATGTCTGACTCGAAGAGTAAGATGTCTGCAGATAGAAAATATGGGATTAATGAACTGGGGTTATTGGGTGCCTCTCTCCTCTTCCCTTTCTCTTCTCCTGTAGAACCCCAAAGGTTAACGCCCTCACCTTAGGTAAGTGAACGCCAAGCTCTCCATCTGCCTCAGGGCAGGGTGCCGTAACCAGTTCCTTCACTGGATAAGGGTGCAGGCCTCTTGACCTCAGAGGACTGCTGTCCGTCGTTAACTGCACGAACGGTAAGTTCTGGGCGCTTCAATTGTCTTAAAAGTCTTTTGTAATGATATCTCTTGTTTTGCAGAGTTCCGGTGACGGCGGATGGCGGGCTGATGAGAGTTGAGGATCGAACCCGCGTGAGGAATAGAAGCGCCTGGAAGCACGTAGGTAAGCGCTTGTAGCCTGCTAACTGTCCCTTTTATCTTGCAGGTACAAGTTCGGAGCTTTAGAGAAGCTGAAGGGTGCTGGAATGCCCACTGGATTCGGCATGGGAAGGAGTAATGGCACGTGAGTAATAAAGTTGCCCAATGTCTTTAAACGCACCTTCTTTTGTCTTTCAGATGCGGGATGCAGCGCCGAAGGCCTTCGGAGCGTGCAAAGAGCTGGTAAGCTTTTGTCTTTCAGATGCCGGAATGCAATGCGAAGACCTCCGGAACATGCGAAGAGTAGGTAAGCCTTTGTCTTTCAGATGCCGGAATGCAGCGCGAGGCGTTGGTGACAGCCGATGGACAAGGTAAGAGATGCGCTGCCACTGAAGACCGTAGTGCTAACCTGTTCTTTCTTTGTCTTTACAGGTGCTGCTGAAGACTGGATTCCAGGATGGTAAGCCTTTGTTTCCTTAGGCCCAGGATCAGAAGCAGAAGACACGATGAGCGTTCTGCTGCAGAGAATGCAGAATAACGCAAAAAAAGATTCATCCATCGGGTGTGGTTTAAATAGCCTCCTGTAGTGCTTAGGTGTCTTCTTCCACAGCCACGCCTAGGTAAGAAAATAGTTCCTGCTTTCCAGAAGAGTTCCAGTGTTCTGAACCTAGGGAGTGGCTCCTGCCCCACCCAACAGGAAAAGTAGTCCCAAACAGAAGAGGATCCGGGGTTCAACTGGCAGGTAAGTAAGCAGCATGGTCTGCTGCAGGTAAGTCCACCCAAGCATTATGAGCCCGGCGCTTCCAACGCTGGGACTGGGCATCTTTATGAGCCTGGTGCCACTGGCGCCAGGACAGGGTCCAAAAGGTCCCAATTGGGACTGGCTGGCACTCGGAACCGGGGTTATGGGTCTGCTTCCAAGGGAGTCGGGCAAGTCCTGATCTTTTGGAAGCAGAGATCATGACACCTGGGTCCAAAATACCTTCAGCTATCCCTCCACAAATACCTCCCCTCTCGAGCTCTTCGCTCCTCTACCTCCAACTTCCTCAGGGTCAGTCGTTTTTCAAAAAAACGAGCTGGGGCCTCCCTCTGGAACAGCCTCCCTGCCACTCTAAGACTTGAGGAGAACCATCCCTGGTTCCAGAAGCACCTCAAGACCTTCCTCTTTTCTTCTGCCTTCGCTCCCCCTCTCCCCTGCTGATCTATCCTCTCTTGGCAACGTGCACCTGGCCACCCTCTGTCCTCCGGGCCCAGTACCTGTTCACCCTGCCACCCTCCTGCACTGCCTCCAGGCCACCCCTTGCACTGGGGTCTGTATCTGTACCCATACAACCCCCCCTTTTCTTCCTGCACTTATCAGACCTACCCTGTCTGCTGCCTTAAACCTAGCACTTGCAAATTGCTGGCTGAAGTACCACTGTTTGTTGCCTTTATTATTTATGTATTGTTATTTATCTGTTTCTCCTCTGCTTCGCACTTTCCACTTTTCCCCCCTTCCATGCACTTTTCGCCTCTCCCTCTCCTACGCAGTTGCGCGTTCTCAATGTCACTGGGCCTAGTAAGATCGCTGTTTTGTTCTCCCCTGTTCCCCTCCCTTGCCTTGTCGAGCTCTGAAACACTTGTGTACGAGCGCAATAGAAATAAAATATCAATATAAAAAAATATCAATATACAGATAAGAGTCGTCCTTTTGCCAAATAAAATGTGGATGCGTTTCCTGCAGGAAGTGAAAGACTACAGATGACTCTGGATCTCTTCCTCCAAAAGTCTCATTCAGGACGTTCTTAATGTTCTCTCAGAATGTCGATTTAACCTGTTTGATTATATTGCCTAGCAATTTGTTAAGTGCCACTGTATTCCTCGGATTTCTCAAGAAAGTGGGAACATCAGTTTGTCTTCCAACAAGATGTGGGCATTCCTCAATGAAATAATGGAAAACCAACCCTACTAGTCTATGGGCACTCTCCTCAGATAGGGGCATTTGTGTTTCCCCTCTATTATAGCTGTGAGCAATCTCCTCACAATTGGGCCATTCCTAGGATCTTGCAGGAACAGATGAATGTTAGTAGTTCTCCCCACAAGCACAGGATATGCACGAATAATGAACAGAAAAACTGTAAGAATCATCCTGCAAACGTGATCATCAGGCACTACCATGGGTGCCTCCGAAAAGAAACTCGGCGAGAAAGGAATCGGGGGGGGAGGGGGGAACTGTTCCCTTTTCCAGTCATCGAAAAGGAACTCCAGATCTGGCATCTTTCCTTCTCAATCAAGACTTAAATGTGTCCAATGTTTTGCAAGCTTCTGTGGCTCCTGTGGCATAGCCTTCTTTCACTCCTTTTTTAGCAACCTGTCCCGAAACAAGCCACAGTCCAAAGTATTCTGTATCTGTTTGTCAGTCTCTGCGTCCTTCTTCCTCGTCATGGATCTCGTCTGCATTTGTTGAGATTCTTGCCCGATGCTTGCATCTGATTGGGGTGCAGGTGAAGGTGTAGATCTTCACGTCTCCGAGAAGTATCCAACCACGTCTTCCTAGGACTTTCACTGCTGATGGCATTACGTCCTCCGCTCATGCCATTTACCCGTGAAGTTCCTAATCAATATCTGATCACAGAGGAAAAGTTTGGGAAGACATAATTTTTCAAATCCGTTGCATGGTTTCCATCTGTGTTCTGAGCCCCACACCCCTTCCACTTGAGCAGATCTGAAATGACAGAGATACTTGTAATCATACATGTTAAGTAGGCATGTAACGACTTTCCTAACAATTCTGCTGTCATCTGGGCATCACTTCTAGTTCTAGATGGAGGGGTGTCCTCATCCGCCTCCCTGTCACTATTTCGTGAGGCGTAAGATGGTGGTCGGAACCTGGTTGATTTCTCAATGCATACAATGCCAGTGGTACGCAATGCAACCATCATTTCCTCAGGGTAAGATTCAATTTGGCTATTCTTTCTTTAAGCAAGCCGTTGAGTATCTCACAAATTTCATTTGCTTGTGGATGATAAGCCGATGAAAACTTGTGCTTTATACTGAGCAACAAAACAAAATAAGGACCATTATCTGATCATAATACTGCACATATTCCCCATCTAGGAAGCAATTTTCATACAAACATTTTTGTTGCGCAGGCGGAATCTGGATGTGTACATGGACCAGCTTCAATCCACCTTGAAAAGCGACATACCGTTCTATATCTGTATCCATTACAGACCTGCAGCATATCGACATGGTCTCGGGATGACTCCTCTAACTGTACGCAGTGTGTGCCCAGCAGTAAACATTTGACATACGATGCAGTTCACTACATACAATGCAACATGTTCTAATACATTTGGAAGGAACCATTCCTCTGCAATGGTCGCTGCAAGACCTTCTCTAGTGACATGCACAGGGTAGTGCAGCTGTTAAATGCCACCCTTAACAAGGCTACAGGCACTATCAGTTTACCAGTGCTCTCCTGTTGCCACAATGATTCTGAAGGCGTTAAAGAATACCCCTTCCGCGTCCACATGTCTTTCTCATCCTGCAGCGCTTCCCCTTGAATTTCCATTAACTGAGTTTTAGACAAGTAAAGCTTTCATGCACGCTCATCATCACCACCATGCTTTCATTCACAACAGGCGTATCAAATTTCATAATGTCTTTCGAATATGCAATTAGTTTCGCTTCCTCGTCTGCAGCTTGATTTTCACATGAGATAAAATCTGCTCCATTAGTGTGAGCTGCGCATTTAACTACTGCGATTGCTACTGGGAGTTGTAGTGCTCTAATAAGTCTGTCCAATAAGGCGGCATGTTGCACTGGAGTGCCATCCACACAGAGGTAGTCCCTCCTTTTCGAATGTGTCAATGTCACGTAGGCGCAGTCAGTGTAGATGATTACTTCCTGGTCTGCATTTTTCTCGAGTGTGACAATCCGCGCCACTAGCTCTGCAGTCTGTGCTGAAAAGTGAGACGGTAGTCATGCACTTATCAATACTTCAAATTCTCTATTGGCTCTGTGCTTTACCACAGCAGCACCTGTTTATCTCTGTCCATCAATCTGATCGATTCTAGTAGAACCGTCAATAAAGAGAATCTCCCCAGCTGCCAAGGCATTTTACTTTACCCTCAGGATCTCATCATAGAATTCCTCATAGTTTCAGCAGTCATGCACAGGCTCATCTTCTGCCAGTAGTTCCGCTATAAACATGGCAGGGTTCACTATATAATATTTCAGCATCTGACTATTTTAATCACTGGATTCAGTATGACCACCTCCTAGGGAGAAGCCCTTTGAGAAGTCAACATACCCGTAGACTTTTGCAAAATGGCAAACAAAGCATGTTCAACAAATATCATAGAACATCCCATTACTATGCTAGCAGCCTTCTCAGTGGCGAACGCTGTGGCTGCCAAAGATTGTTTGCATGGAAAGTGACGCCTCATTACTCAGAGCAGAATCCCACTGTAATATGCTAGAGGTGTGTACCCCAATGTGGTTCTCTGTGTGAGTACTGCCATCATAACTGTGCCATTTGTATGTGAAAATAAGAATTCCTCAGCCTAATTAGGAATCCCTAAAACTGGAGCTGTGCAAATTGCCTTTTTCAACTCCTCAAATCCTTTTTCCATGTCCTCAGTCGAGATCATTTTTTCCTGAGTTGCCTGTGCTTTTTTCAGAACCTGCAACAAGGGTTTTATATATGAACTGCAATCAAAGACCCGCGCTCCCACATAATTGAATAGACTCAAAAATCTTTGCATGTGCTTTATCGTATGTGGCATTGTTGTTTTTAAAATCGCTTCAGTTTTCTCAGGAGTCACTTTCTTTCCTTCATGCAAAATTAGCTGACCTATGTATAGCACTTCCCTTTGGCAATACTGTAACTTCTCCTTGTCTACTTTATATCCTTTCTCTGCAAGAATAATCATTAACTGAACAGAGTCCTGTCTGCACTCTTCCTCTGAGGTGCTACAAATTAAGATGTCATATACATATTGCAATACAACACTTTTCAAATCCATATTGCTTCCATCTGCAAGACTCTATTGAAAATGGATGGAGACTCACAGTACCCCTGAGGTAATCTCGTGCTTTTTAACTTAGTCTGATCAAACGTAAATGACGTCAGATCTTGAGAATCCTTATGAATGTGATGGACTTGAAAAATGGATTTTTCTCAATCACCTTGAAATATCTTGCCTCAACAGAGATGCTACATAAGATTTTCACCGGATTAGGAACTAGAGAAAAGAGAAACTCAGCCTTTACAATCTGATTAATTGGGCGTAAATCCTGAATTAAACACCATAACTCCTCCCACCCCCTACATTTTTTGATAGGATATACTGACGTATTACATGGTGACAGTGACGTCACTAAAATGCCTTGTTCCATCATGGCGGATATCATCTTGAAAATACCTTCATCTGCCTCTCGAGACATGGGATACTGTCGTGCTTGAGGCAAAATTGCTCCTGGTTTCAGTTTAATCTTAACTTCTCCAGCCCCTTTCAATAGGCCTACATCATAGGGGCATGTAGTCCATATTGAAGCTGGCCATTTTGCGATATTTTCATCGAAGAAATCAGATGCTTCAATCCTAGCATCATCTTTTGAGGAACCTCGCGTTTTATTGCTCTCACCCAATAAGTAATACCCATTTCAAATACTACTTCGTCGTCTGATGGATGGTCTCTAAACATATCCTCGTCAGTGACGTCAGCCAATTTGTAACTGTTAGCACATTTCTGTGAATTCTCCCTAATTTCTCTCTACCCTAGAGACCCCCAGCAACCTTGCTGGATTTTGAGGACTTGATCTTTTTACGTGGGGAGAGTGAGACCCTTTTTCCCTCTCTCTCATGCATTTTTATGTGATTTCTGAACTCTGTTTCTTTTGGTTGTGGAGTCTGACGAACTCTATAGGCATTATCTTTTACATTGTGTCACACAGCACTTTCAGTGCAGTGCACAGGGAAGGCTTTCAGATTTCCCAATACCTTCTCTTGGATAAACTTCTGTTTCCAAGAGTAGTAGAGTGAAATTGACTTTACTTACCATTGTAACTTTCTAGACCCAGCACACACTATCTTACAATAGGGTGCTTGAGGGGTTACTTAATATCCCTTTTGTCTAGCTTCTCATGTAACATTTTAATATGACCCTTTCCTCACTGAATGGCTGGTGGCAGTGGTTTACTTTTAACTACCGTGGTGTGCATTTACTGCGAGCTGCATTTGCAGCTGCAGTAAAGCACCCAAGGGTGCCATTCTTTTCAAAATGGCCCTGGTCGTCTTTTTATCTCCATTTCTTTTGGAAAGGTCCTTCTTGAGATTAACTCTGTGCGCCCTTTGTTCACTTTACCTTTGCCGGGATTCACAAGTGAAGCCAGCCTCTGGCTCCAGAGTGTCTGGTGGGGACAGGAAGTGAGGGAGGTGCTCGAAACTCCCTGTGCTTAGTCTCCCAGGAGACCCAAATGCACTCTGTGGTGATTGGCCGGCTGAATGTCCGGCAAGGACAGCCACCCTGCTGGGTGACTGACAGCTAGGCTGGAATGAATGGGAGAAACCTGCATAAAAGGTGAGACTTTTTGGCTTGGAAGGCAGAGTCGACCACTGGATGAATGAACCAAAGAAGAACTTGAAGAGGATGCCTGCTGCAACTCCTGGATCGTTGGATTGCCCGGGGAAGCCCTGCTGCTGTGCTGAAACTACAAATTCGTATCGACAGAGAAGCCCCTGCAAGGACAACTTCTCCCCTCGAGTTGGTGAGACCAATCAACTCCAAAGTAAGCCACCTGGACATCCTCTCTGAGCTGGTTCAATTTCCACAGACCTTGCTGCTGGAAACAGAATCGCCAGGGAGAGGAACACCAGATTGTGTGTGCTGCTTTTAAGCTGACCAAGAGCTCCAGGAAGATCCTCCAGAATCCCAGGAAGCAGGACTGACCGAGCCCGAGCCACCTCAACAGAGTGCTGGACCCCAGATGCAAGGAAAGTCCATCTCGACAGCCAACAACCGCAGTGTTGCTATTTGCGGTAGACACGAGGAGCTGAAACACTGAAGTGCCACTTGTTTGAAGATTGCCAGTTGCGGTTGGTGACTGTCTCATTGCAGTGCATGAGTCCCCAGAAGTCCTCCCTCTTGACCCCACGACTGAGGTACAGGAACACCAGGATCTGCAGAGCTACACAGGAACAGAAGTCATCTGCTGCAGTTTTGTTCAACCTAAAGGTACTGTACAGTCTAATAGAACTTAACTCTTGTCGTGTAACAACACTTGTTCTCTGTTGGTGAGACTTGTCGTGGTTGCTCTGTAGAGTTGCTGACAGCTTCTTTACCTCATAAGCCTAAACAGCTTGTGGCCCTACTTTGAATTCTTCTATCTACAAAGACTTTTAAAACATTGTGCAAGACTTTTACCTACCTCTGAGAAGTGCTTCAGTTGGTTCCATGTCATTTGGGATGTTGTTTCGCAGGGTTTTTTACAGTGATTTTTTTATCGAAAAAAACCCATCGATATTTTTTCATTTATTTTTGGGGGGTTTCCCCCCTGACCCATTCCCTTTCAGTTTATATCTATTACTAAAAACCCACATCCCATATATATAATTTTTTAAACCCCCACTACCCCCCCAAATAAATTTGATGTTTTTTTTCCGATAAAATATTCATGGTAAAAAACCCTGTGAAAAAATGCTCTGCAATGAGCGAGCGTTGTACCCTTAAGTTTCACCTAGACATTGACTCAAATTGACTTTGACTTAGCCTGGCTCCCTGAATGACTCTTCTTCCCTCTGCAAATGTGCTTGGTCTTCCTTCCAGAAAAGGGTTAACTAACTTTGCATTGAGGGGTTTACAAAAGTACTTACCTACTTTGAGAAATATTTGTGAGATCTGTGGTTATGTCATAATACCCTCACTCTTTGACAAACTCTTAAATCTGATTCTAAACAGTGATATATTAATGTCCCCAGCACCCTAATTAATGAAGTCACCTGAGGGTGTAGGTAGTGTCTGTGGGCCATCCCAAAAGGGTACTACTGATTTAGAAATATTAACATTGTGTATTTTGTAAGTGCATTTGAGTGTTACTGTTATATTGCCTCTTCTGAAGAAGGCTTATTCTAACTGACTGATAAATAAATGAATAATTGTTTATTTGAATACTTGTCACTGTGAATCGCTGTGTAACTCCCCTACAGCTCACATTGACCCCCCTTGAGATGAGTCTGGCTGCTCAACACACTAACAACCTGTGTAGTACAAGCTTATACCAAAGGTTGGGTTCCTTTTGCCAGGAGGTCAGGGCTGTTGTATTGCACCCAAAGGGTACTGCATACAATCTTGCCTAACCGTAACCCTCCCCAAAGGCAATCACCGTGCACCATCTTCTGCCTTCATAAGCAACTCCATCAAGCACAGCCGGTTCCCCTCGTACTATAGCTGCTTGTAATTCTATGGGAAAGATATGTCCTCCCTCTTCATCCATAGGTATCCTTGGCCTAAATAAAAACTCATCAGGTATCCTCACCGTTTTACCCACTAAACCTGGTAGCCATGTTAGCAAAATGCGTACCCCATAGCAAATAACCTCTGGTTCAAGCGGTACTCCTTGTATGGTCATTTGTCCTGTGAATGCCATAATAAATTCACTCATGATTAAATAATGCATTCCTCCCATTGAACATACTATGCCTTCACCAGTAAATGAAATCGTCATGTTCAATGTTGTAATTAAATCGCAACCTAATATATTAACAGGTGTCTGTCTGGAATATAATAATGGTACAGACATATCAAATTCTCCTATAGAGACTGGCAATTTCTCAGTAAAAGGAACTCTACTTGTAGTTCCTGTGAAACCTTGAGCATTCATGGCATTCCCAGATAATGTACATTTCCACTCTCGTATACATGAGCATGTTGCCCCCGTGTCTACTAAAAAAGAAAAAGATTTGCGCCCTATAGTAACGTAAACCCTCGGTTCCTCTTGAGGATTGGGAGTCACTGATAGAATTGAACACATCAAGTCTCCCAGTGAGCTGTCCTATTGTGGGTACATGTATATTCCCAACCCTGTGAAAGGATTACCTCTTTCAACAGTGACACCCCCTATCCTTGGAGTCATTAACTGTCCTGTGTTTGCGCCCTGCTGTATCTGCATGGGTGAGTGCTGTAACTGCCCTTGCGACGGATTCATTGTTGTCTGCTGTGTTTGTAAACCTTGCTGCATTCTCGTCGCTTGTGTTTGCTGCACTCTCTGATTTTGGGCAAACCCCTCTCCACTTTGTTGAGTGTATGTAGGCGGGTATGAGGTCCCCCCTCTTGAGAATTGCCCATTTTGCACGAACCCTTCACTTCCATGCATGCAATGTGTCCTGTCATTCCACATGTCCAACAAACAGGAGGTCTCCTAATTTGCTCTCCCTGCATGCCTTGATTATCGTTCTGCATCTTTTGAAATCAACTTTGATTATTCTGGAAATTTCCCTCATTATTCTGGAACCCTCTCCGTCGGAAGCCTTCCCTTCCCTGTGGTACAAATCCACTATTACCCTGATCAAACTGCCTTTAGTTATTCACCTGTGGCATGCCTGCTGCTTGCTGTGAACCTGACCCTTCCCCACTAGTCAACATTGCCCATTCTATGATGTATTTTGACAATTTTTTTCTGTACTAATTTTGCTTCTTCACCTTTCCTAGCATCATCTTTCTTTATATTCTTCTCCTGCAATAATCTGCAATAGTGCACAATGGTCAGTGGATCTCCGACCATGGTTTCGCTTCCATACTTACTAACTTCTTGAGCTGCTTTGGTACTGGGTCTGGCAGCCCTTGGCAAAGTATATGATAAAACACAGGTATAGATTTCTCCCACGGTTCATGCGTTTCCAAAGACAACTGCTCTTGGAAATGTTGAATGTACACAAGAGGCTCCTCCACTTCCTGCATCTTCCTTGCCATTATAGGTCCCATATCTGATGTATCTGGATGTAGCACTCTAAGCGCTTTCCAAACTGCTACTCAACAGTTATTAAATGGTGCTCTGTCATGAGCCGTGTTCTGCATAGTGACACTTGAGTTTCCTTCTCTCGACCAAACATCATCTGCTCTCTCCTCAAGGATAGCGGCTAGAAGACATTTAATGTCTCCTATAACTAATGTGTTTCATCCTGTCATTTTTTCTAACTTATATATCCATTTCTCAGCACCGGAAGTTAAACTCAGAAGTTTGCACCTTAAATTGTCCTTAGCCATCTGTGGCCAAATTGTGGTCTGGCTCCTCCCTTTTCTAACAAAGGAAACTGCGATATCCCAAACTCCCATTCAACCCCCATAGTCTGTCTGCCCATAACAGGTATAATGGTTCCACACCGCCTTCTTCCTGGTAGCGATCTTAACCTGCTTACATAAGGTGGCGAGTCCCCTCTCCCACTATGGGATCACCCTCTAGGTCAATTTAGTCACGCCAGAGACTCTGACACCCACAATTTGGGTAGATCTAGATCTCTCTATCTCACTTCTTTGTCCATCGGAGAACATCCTTTGGGACCACATGCGTTATCTCCCTCCTCCCCACATAAGGTTTCTCTGTCTTCGTCTGACATTGCCTGTCCCCAACTTGTATGGTTCCTTCCTCTTCGTCTCTAGTCAGTCTGTCTAAAGACAACTCTTTAGGCTCTAAACTACACAAGCCTCCCTTTCTGTCGCATAACTGTGTACTCTCGAGTCAATCATTTTTACCCTTTCCTTTCAGTTCTTTCTTAGTCCTCATATCATGATAGACTTTATCAATTGCGTCCCCAGTGCTCCTAGAGTCGAACTCATCTTCTAGATTTGCTCTAGACAGACCTGGCATCGGTTCATGTGCTGGGAAGAATTCTTCTATGTCTTCCCATGCTACTACTGGTTTGGGATCCATTAGTTCTTTTTCTACACGCTCAATGTCACGTGCTCTCTGTCTTCTCTTTTATTCTATTTCATCATCAAGCTCTCTTTGTTTCCTTGCTTCTTCTCTTACCCGTTCTTCTTCCCTTCTTTTCATTTATCTTCTCTCATTTGCCCTTCGTATTTCTTCATCTCTACGTCTTTGTATCCTTTTATCCCTTAATGCTTGTTCTTCCACTTCCTCTCTTCCTTTTTAGCCTTTCTCATTCTTCAATTGACCTCTGTTTGTTGTCATATTTTCTGTTCTTCTGCCCTTTTCTGCCTTTTCAGTTGTTCATCCTGATGCAACTGTTCCTGTCTTTGTCTATCCTTCCTTTTCACCCCATCTTCTTTCAATCATTCCTCTCTGTCTCTATCTTTTTAGTCTTGTTCGTCTCGATCTTCCTTTTGCCTTGATTTCTCAATGCTCTTTCCATCAAGTTTGAGCAAAATCTGACCACCCATCCATTTGTTCTGTATGAGTGCTACCTCATCAGCCTTATCTTTTTCTCCCTTCCATCTCTATATTTCCAGTTCTATATCTAAGGATGTAATCGGTCGATCACTTCTCTCTTTGTCCCTTCAGACTTTAGAGATCACCTCTCTTTCTGGAATCTTCTCTGCACCTTGAAGTGAAATGATATTTTATTTATATCTCGCTCGTACACAAGTGTTTCAAAACCTTCATCGCTGCTTTGCCCAGGTGACTCATATACCAGATTACTGTACCCTGTCGCTGCCTTAAGGTCTCTCAATGGGTACACTCTGTCATTTTTTATACTATTGCATTTCATTTCAGGCACGGCGGGGGTAGCAGAAGGCTCCTCACCCCCCTCATTGCATATATTAAGTATCCAATCCTCAGGAGGCGGCTCTTCTCTTTCCTCCAGGTACATTTTCCAGAGCTCTAAGCTCGCTAGCCTTTTAGCTAGCTTTTTTCCCGTGTATGCTGCGTGCAAGTATGTCGTCATGTGTTGCAAAACTGCTTTTGATAGTGATCCCCCTTGTGGCCATGGCATGAACATCTTGTCTGACGTGCCCTTAACCCATTCCACACTATACTGTTTAAGCTTGGGTGCCGGCTTTGGCAACTACTTACATAGATGTATAAGCAGAGTAATATACTTCATTTTGAATCATCACACTTAACTGTCAATACTCACCTTTACACTTTGCACTCTTTCAAAAATACATTTCAATCGTCGCAGATCCAAACCCTTTCTAATACGTTTTTATTTGAATCTATTTATTCACTAAACACCTTCAATTCAACTAAACAAATAATTAACTCTGGATGCAATTTATTCCAGTACAACCAAGCACCTAAGCTGATTCTCAAAGAGGTCCTTCATAGTTTTGGCTTCTTCTTGGCAGTGGTAACCTGCGGACTACTGATCTACAACTTGGTTGTTTTCTTTTTATGATATTTGCTTAGTTTGTTGGAATTTTTATTGAGTGTTTATGCTATTCTGTGGATCATGTATCATTTTTTTATTTTTTTCCATCTACTTTTCACGTCATGATCCTCCTGTCTCTTGTTTGTTAAAGCGAATGAAGTTTTACTATTTTGTTTGGTTTGTTTTTATGTTTGTACAAAATGTTTAGATTAATGCCAAACAAATTAATGTAAAGTTGTGTATTTTTTGTTCACATTTTTGTATGAATTTTGCTCTTATTTTGAAAGGTTGATTTTGTTTCAGCCAACCAAAATAATTTAAAAAAAATTAACTCTCAAGTCTCGTGTTTTTCCTTTTCACGTTTCTTAATTTATCTATTACTTGTTCTCCTTTCTGAGATACACTTGTGTATTTCAACTGTTTTTCCACTGCGACACACTGGAAAAGGCCTTCCTTCTCTGGCCCAACTCTGCTAGAACACATAGGGGAAACATCCATTCTTTATTTACTCCTATATATGTATACGTTGGCGCTTGCCGCAATCCATTCACTACATAGCTAGCCTCAAGAATACCTTGTCGTCTTGCGTTTCTTTGCATCTGTACACATGTAAAATAACTTAATATCTTCATTGTTTCTGTAGCATAAGTTTCTTCATCTCGAGCCCGAAATGATGCTTATCTTTGATACTTTTTGATGCCTTATAGACTATCTTCTCTTTCATGTCTCTGCATCTCTTCTAGGTGTGGCAGTTTTATTTTACATAACATCACCAATCTGCCCTTTTGCTCTCTTTTCATTCTTCTTCTGGGATTTCATTCAAATGGCCATCCTACTGTCTTGTATGCAGGTATGGCTTTCTCAATGGGAACCTTGCTTCCAGTACTCTCCTTGGTATCTGTATTTTCACTGGTACTGCATGTGTTTCACACTAGTGTTCCCAACATATTGGCAATATGGGCAAGATGCTTGAGGTGGGGGCACTTGGCTCCTTCTCTACAACTCTCCCTACTTATATGCGTGGGGTAATGCAGCTGTTCAAGCTCAATCTTTAATAATGCTACTGCCATCGCCGGCTTTCCAGTGCAATCTTGTCTCCATAATGCTTCTGTTGCGGATAAAGAACATCCCCTTCACTTCCATAATTCCTGCTCTTCCTGTGGTGCACTTCCTTGAATCTCCATTAATTGAGTCATTGGTAATTTATTAAACACTTCTTGCACTATCATGGTCATGACTACCTTTTACTTAACATTCGGAGTAGCAAAACCTGAAATATCTTGAGAATATACAACCCTTTTGGTGTCTACGGCTGTGTTTCGTTCCTGCAAGAGATAACATCTCTTTGCTTAGTATGAGATGTGCACTTAACCGCTATGGCTGCTGGGAGTGTAAGTGCCTTGATAAACCTGGCCAATAAGGATGTGTGCGCCACTATGGGAGACACCCAGGGTGTCAGACCATCAGCCGGTTCAATTATTCCTTCCTTTAGCAACCACTGTATCTCTTCTTCAACGGGAGGTTGCATGTGGGCTGGAATTCTCCTTGGGTGCTGAGCCACGGGCGGTATAGACTCGTCGATGTAAAGCATCACAGGGTCTCCTTTGAGGAATCCAATGCCTCCGAACAGCATCGGGAAGGCTTGCATGACTGTGTTGCATAGTGTATGACACAACTGCAATTTCCCTCTCAAGGGCAGTGGGACACCCTAGCAGGTTACTTCCGGGTATTTCCCCTTGTAGGACATGAAATTAATCTTCTGCGCATTTCTCTTTGTACCAAATTGTTGTGACGAACTTCAGTGGTTCTGCACGGGGCCTCTCACTGTACACTGGAAGACTCTGAGATCCGATGACCTTAGGTGGGGTGGAGACGCCATTTTACAATATTCTGATATGCACATTATCTTGCGGGTTGCGCCAGTATCAATGAGGAACTTGTCCTGGTGATCGCCCACTAGTAAGGTGATGTCGCCCTGCAAGGTCACTCCATTCATCATGTATACATATTCCTGTGGGGTGCACTCTGTAGATGGTGAGGGCAACGGAGACCTTCCAGTCACTTGCCTGACATGTCTTACAAGGTCTCTCCTTTCGGCTGCATCTCTTCTTCCCCTGCCACTGCGAGCACCAGACTCTGACCGGTATATCGTGGAACTTCCGGTTAGGAAGTTGCAGACAACCGCTAGGTGTTCTCCCTACCATATTTGGCACAGGCTTGCCCGAAAGCAGGACATCTATTACCTTCCTGGTGAGGAAATTGTAGACCACACCTGTAGCATCTTACGGATGAGGGGAACCCTCTGGGTGCAGTGTTGCTGGTGGGTTTTGTGCGAGCCGACGCCATGAATGAGACCTGGTGGGCCTGTTGTCGGACTGGAGTCTTGCCGGTCCCGATTTGCAAAGTTTGCGTGTCCTCTCGTGACTCCATCCTACCCATCTGTAATATCGTTGCCAGCGGGAGTGGTTCACCAACTAACATTTTTCTGAACAAGGAGGACAGGCACTCTCCTATAATCCTCAGTCTGATGGCTTCCTAATTTTTGAACTTGCGAAATTCACAATGTGCCACTAGTTTTCAAAGGTGGGTGGTGAATACATCCACGGACTCGCCCGTCATCTGGCAGGCTACATTGAATGTGTGCCTCTTGTAGTCAATGTTGCTCTGGGGGGGTCAAAGTAGTTGCTCATCGCTGCTTTGAGGTCATCATATGTGCCAATGGTTTCAGGCGGGAAAGTGAAAATGAGGTCTTCCACCTCATCTCCCACCAGATTCACTAGTGATTGTCCAGCACGGTCTCGCCCTGGGCATGTAGGTAATCTGAATCCATCTTTCCCACCGTGGCCCCAACGCTTGATGATCACCCATATCAAATGGTCCAGGCTGGCGAAAAGCTGCAGCATTACCTGGCTCTTCATTTTCTGACATCCCGGCGGTTAGCAGAATTTGGCGCGGATTCAAAACCTCATCTGCAGGGCACGTTGTGACAAATGTTCCTGTCTTCCTTTACTTTCAAGAGAGAAATACCATCCTCAACGCCATTGTCGGATTTCTGTGGGTTCTTTTAATTTTGCTGTGGAGGGAAGGCAGCATGCAGGGAGTGTATGCAGCACACATGCAAATTCAACGGGCCTGGGCCTGTAAGAAAGACCAGGAGCCCTCAGCAGGTTGAACCGCCTTTATTCAATTCCTGCGGCAAACTGCTGCTTACCGGGCTTCTCACCTCGCATGCATGAACCTCGTGCATGCTCATTGGCCCAGCCAGCAGAGCTCCAAAGCTCTGATAACTGTGTCCTTGCCAGGACACTATATAAACAATAAGTGCACTTGTAACGCTAGTGGTCCTCCATGTAAGAGTCAGATATACACAAAACAATGCCCCATAGCTATGAGGTTGGAAAGAGACTTTCCTCTACAATTTTAGCAAAATATATAATTTTATTGCAAAATATAATATTCAAATTCTTAGTACTGCATTATCATAACAAACGGATCAGTGCATAATTCTATAGAAACACACATCCAACATTCCTCCTTTCTCTCCACCATACATACCCTTTCTCTCACTTTCCCATGGCATCCATATATTGCATATTACCTAGGTCATAGAGACTATATATCCTTCTAATCACAACATCTATTCACCTATTCCTTCACACCCTTCTCAATTACAAATATGTCTAATAGTTAAACAGCAAGTAAAGCTTGTCAACCTGTCGACACATGTTTTAGTTGGTAGTTCGAGCTTCTGTTGCTGGCCATTTATTGCCCAACCTTTTTCCGGACGATAGGGGGGCTCGAGTAGTGCCTCGCCCTTAGACATATGGAGTGGGGGGATGTCATATACAACAATACAAATAACATCAGTACACCCATATTAGCAAAGAGTTCTGACCAACCTCATTTCTTTAACATTATACCACAAATCAATTGAATTGTGCGTATAATTCATGCGTAATTGCACAAGTTCCCACTCGCCTCCATTATGAATCATGGAGGTAGTGCAGAACAAGGAACCAATCCACAGTGCTCCTGTAATACAACTCGTTCTCCACAGAGCCTGTTGGACAAAGGCAGAGGGTGAGGAAAACGGCCTCTCCTGTTAATAATTCTACTCGCTTCAGAGAATTAGTCATGGGCATTGCCTAAATATTTAGGAAATGCAGTGTCTGTACTTACTACATGTCTTCAAAGTAAAAACGCCTATGGCCGATATCATCCAGCACTTTCAAAACTAACTATCATGGTGGCCCTTAGAATTTCTATGCTCAGGCTATTAAACGCGGGATGTCATTCTTCTTAGACCGGCGTGTTTTAAACTCCTAGTAGGGCAAGAAAGACGAATGTGCAAAAAGGTAAATAAACCGTGTGCCATATTTTTAGACCCACTTTTCAGCACCCGATTGTGTCCGGTGTCTACTTATTTCCTACCCAGTCTCTCGTGTGGTAATTGCCACCCAAGATGGATATTTGTTTTTAGATTTTTTGTTTGAATTCGAGAGGTGCCCCCAGGCATCACATCTCCAAACTGTAATGTCCAATCTGCAACATTCCTTGATGGTTATTTTAAGCCCCCTCATACGGTAGCCAAAACACAGTAAAGGACCTTATGCTCCTCCTTTGTCTAAACATCTCCCAGGTTAGGTTACACTTGAGTTACAACTCGTGCACTTAGCAAAACCATACTCCTACACCATGCAGACCATCACTGCTGCAGACCCACACTGTGTTTCTCGATCTAACATCATTGTTACTCATGTTTTTAACTTTATGGTCTTGGATTCCAGCTCGTACAGCTTAATCACTGATCGTTGGCATCTGGTCTACCGCCCTCTCTGTCATTATTGTATTCTAAGCATGGATATAGAAACAGGACTAGATTGCGCCTTTACCTATATGCCGCATACTGATTATTTTTTTCATACCTCGCAGCCGTGTAACTCTCAACTGTTAGTGTTGCTTAAATAATGGGTAATAATTGAAAATACTAAATCTGTGGGAGCCAAAATCGCACTTACCATAATGCATCTGGTGTCTTATTTATCACAGGTCACAAGGGCAAAACTTCCCATCCTTATGCTTTATGGGAATTGTGGTCCTCTTCTACCATCATGCCTGATATCAGATGCAGCCCTGGTCACCTAGACCCAGGCAAAGTTTTGCATGGCTGCCATCGTATCCACGGATAGACGTGGATTTCGCACATCGACGGCCCCTGTTGTTCTCACTATCTGTGGTCCTATACTCAGTGCCCACCGTCGTAGCACGCTGTATGATGCCTATGAGAACATCTACAGCCACCCGTCCCTTAGTGCTCATATTTTGGCTTATTCCATTCCACCGATAGGTTCAAACCTTGGCGAACTGTGACCAGGGAATAAATCCATTTTTTTTCAATCTTGTGAAGGAGAGCGGATATGTCTCCACCTCGTGCTTGTGCTTTGTTTGTTTGTAAAACAAACCACTTTAAGTCTCTCTCTGTATGTCCATATCTCACATAGTGCTCCACCATGGGTTTATCCTCAACCCTATTTCTAATGCAAGATCTATGCTCAGAAATCCTCTGTCCCACCGGTCTGATGGTCTTGCCCACGTAGATAAGGTTACATAGGCATATAATGATGTAGATCACATTCTTGGTGAGACAATTCGTATGTTGTCTGAGTTACCATCTCATTGTACCGTGCTGGAAAAAATGTCTGGTTTCTGTAAAAGGGCATGCTGTACAATTGCCACATTTATGGTGTCCAGTCACCGGGGTTAATCCCCATTTGTTCAACACCGACTGATGTCCATCAGTATCTCTGTAGGTGTGAACTAACTTTTCTCTGAGACTCTCATTCCGTTTGAAAGCGAACATCTTTTTTTTTTTTGTTTTTTTTTTTTGCTAGACTCCCAGCATGTTTTACCAAATGCCAGTTCTTGTTAATGCTTTTCCTGATTTTGTTGCTTATTGGATTATATGTGGTTACACATCAGTCTGTCATTTGTTGGCTTCATTCTAAGGGTTAAACGCGCCTCCCTATGTGTGTTTGCAGCTCTTTTGTAATTCTCTTTTACCATGTTTCTGGGGTATCCCCTTTCAAGCAGTCCTTCTTTCAAATGGCTGGCATGTTACTCGAATTCTTGTTTCTCGGTACAATTCCTACGGATCCTTAAGAATTACCCGTAGCGCAAATTGGTTTTTAGGCTATCTGGGTGGAAGCTGGAGAAGTGTAGCAGGGAATCTTTGTCGGTCGGTTTTCTATAGAGTGTTGTTTGTAAGCCTTCTTCCGTTTCTTTGATAGTTAGATCCAAAAAATGCACTTTCTCACTGCTCCAATCCATTGTGAAATGAATAGGGGTGTCGCATTTGTTCACTCACCCAAAATATTCCATCAACGATATCACTGTGCCTCTCCAAATTAAAAACACATCATCGATGTATCAGTTCCATTCTATTAACTGGTCCCCATACACCAATTTCTTTAATGCGCTGTTGTGGCCCAGTATAAACATGACTTCAAATATTGCCATATATACGTTGGCCACATCTGGAGCAAATGTGGCCCCCATGCTAATCCCCTCAGTTGTTTAAACAATTTTTGTTTGAAGAGATGAATCCAGTAGGTGGATTTTGTGGTACCTCGGCTGGTCTAGGTAGTTGGCCAGTACCTCTAGACATTCCATTTGAGGAATTGATGTATAAAGTGATTCGACATCCATGGTTACCAAAATATTGCTCGGTAGTATTCTAATATTCTTGATGGTGGTTCTGATCATGTCCGTTGTATCTTTAAAGTATGCTGGCATTTTCAGCACAAAAGGTTTCAGAAAAATGTCTGTATGAACAGAAAGGGACTCTAAAAGTGAATCAATGGTCGAGACTATGGGTTCTCCACATTTTTATGCACCTTTCGGTAAGATATAAAAGTCTGCTCTTTTTGGATGTATTTTGCACAGAAAAAAGCCCTCCACTTTGCTCAACCTTTGCTCCTTGATAGCATAGATCATCAGGTTAGTATCTACTCCTGCAATCTAGTGGTAGGATCCTGGTCCAGTTTCTTGTAGGATGATTCATCTGAAAGAAGCCGTAGGCACTCTTTTTCACATTTGCTGGTTTTCATCATGACAATGCCTCCCTGTTTGTCAGCGGGTTTGATCGTTATCTCCCGTTTGTCCCACAGAACTTTCAAGCTAGATCTTACTGCCATACTCAGATTGTCTTGTTGGTAATTACTTTTCTTGATGGCCTCGTGCATTTGCTTAGTCCCGATATTTTCAATAGATATTATTGTTGATAACAGAATTATTTCTTAAACCTTTTGTGCTGAAAATGCCAGCATACGTTAAAGATAAAACAGACCTGATCAGAATCATCAACCTTTATTAGAATTCTACCGAGCGACATTTTGGTAACCATGGATGTTGAGTGACTTCATACATCCATTACACAAATGGAATGTCTAGAGGTACTGGCCTACTGCCTAGGCCAGCCGGAGGTACCACAAAATCCACCTACTGGATTCATCCTAGAATGTGCACGCCTGGCTATGACTGAGAATGTCTTTCTCTTCAAACAGCAATTGTTTAACCAACTGAGGGGATTAGCATGGGGGCCACATTTGCTCCAGATGTGGCCAACGTATATATGGCAAGCTTTGAAGACATGTTTATACTGGGCCACAACAGCACCTTAAGGAAATTGGTCTATGGGGAGCAGTTAATAGAATGGAAATGATACATCGATGATGTGTTTATATGGAGAGGCACAGTGACATTGTTGTTGGAATATTGTGGGTGGGTTAACAAATGCGACACCCATATTAATTTCACAATGGGTTGGAGCAGTGAGAAAGTTAATTCTTTAGATCTAACTATCAAAAAAACAGAGGAAGGCTTACAAACAACACTGTATAGAAAACCTACCGACAAAGGTGCCCTACTACACTTCTCCAGCTTCCACCCAGATAGCCTAAAAACCAATTTGCCCTACGGGCAATTCTTCAGGATTAGTAGGAATTGTACAGAGAAACAAGAATTTGAGTTACATGCAAGCCATTTGAAAGAAAGACTGATTGAAAGGGGATACCCCAGAAAGATGGTAAAAGAATTACAAAAGAGCTGCGACTACACACAGCAAGGTGTGTTTAACCCTGAGGATGAAGCCAACAAATGACAGACTGATATGTGTAACCACATATGATCCAATGAGCAACAAAATCAAGAAAAGCATTAACAAGAACTGGCATTTTCTTTCAAACAGAATGAGAATCTCAGACAAAAGTTAGTTCACACCTACAGAGATGCTGATGGACATCAGTCGGTTTTGAACCAATGGGGTTTACCCCTGGTGACAGGGCGATCTTAAGCACTTTTGGGGGCACCCCTCCACCAAACCAAAGGAATGAAGTGATCAAGAATATCTACCCCGCCTATCCCCAACCCCGCCGCAATCACAACCCATAGGTTGATATGCTGCTTCACAGCATTAAAAATAATTATGTTTACTCCCTTTTAGATCCACTTACCCTCTTCATTCTTGGTCTAATCAGAATGATAAACAAGTACCATTTGAGGGCCAACATTGTCAGTCTACGAAGAGGTTACTTCTGTTCTAGCATAGATACAGGAGACCTTTTATCATTATCATCCATGAAGGTATGCAGCCTGTGATATTGATCCAGGACTGTATGTAACAGGTACACGTAACCCAGAATAGACCTAGAACTCACATTTGCTGCCTCACAGAAAGCAAACGCGCTCAAGCATGGATAGAGGAGACCATTTGGTAGGAATCAGCAAGCTACACATAGGATAGCATGGATAGTAGATGCAGATTAGAAGCTACCAGGAAGGTGTCTGTATCCAGACAGAATGAGATTATAAGTGGGCATGGTTTTCAAATAGTGTTGCCATTGGAGATCAAAAGAATAAGGTGCCTGTGGTGTGCAATATATCAATGCTCACTATTATAGTGGAAGCAACAGTATAGCTAGTGAAACTATGAAAGAGGCTGCTTTGAAGATCATACCCTGAGAAGGAAATCTCTCGGAAAATCTGGCAATTTTGAAAGGTTTAGGGACTTGCAATTTCGAGAGGATAGGCAATACAAGATTAAATTAGATGCCAAGCATCACACACACACACACAGGAGTGAATCTGGATTGATGCAAACTCTGCAATTTCTGCATTTGAACACTTTCATTACTAGTTCTTACCATGAACTAAAATATTCTCATTTTATAAAACTGACTTGGAAAGTACACCAATCACATTACCACACATGACAATTTTTAAAAACAAAATGGAATAGTTTAACACAGAATGATTCTAGTTTAATTCTCTCCATCATCAAAAGAAGTATTAAAGTACCATCATACCAATCAGTGTGCTTTAACAGATTTAATCTGGGTTGGTCTTTTGTATTTTAAAGCTTTACATACTTTCAAAACACTGGCTTGTGAAATTGTCATTTATAAACGTGCAAAAAAACCTTTGGCTTAAAAAAAAAATGCTAAGCGTTTTTTGTATTAAAGGAGCAGACTTAAAAATATGCTTGCCCGAGTCCTGCACCATTTGGTCCGCTCCCGTCTGTCTACCACCCCTTCCACTTAAATGGCCTACATAAGAAGAAAGCTCAAGTAATTGGCTAAATGATGCCACCAGCATGCAGGGAGGAAAACCTCACAGAAGACAGTACAGTAATGTACGAGATATTCAATGATTTTACCAGGATCACTGTGTGGTCTGCTGGCAAAGTCAGGATACAAGCATGAATGCTTTGGTTCCAAATTTGGTTACTTATTCATCTCTTGGACTAACAGTTTATGCCCACCGTTGGAGGTGATTGCCTAGGTTTTACAACATCCCATCTGAACAAACACATTTTTATTCCTTCACCATAAGGATTACATGTTTGCTTTTATAGCAACCCCTATCTGGTGCAGATACATTGCTGATAATGGCACCTGTTGTGCTGCAAGACCAAGCACATACGCAGGCAAGTTTATAAACATCAGACATAGGAAAGGCTCTGCCAGCCATACACGAATTGTGCTATTCTAATCTTGCATAGGAACACACATCTCTGCAATGAGTGCTTAACACACTGATCTAACGTCTGAACCATTGTGGCACTCAATTTACCAATATGCATTTAAAAATTGGCTATTGCACATGATCAACAGAATTCCCTTTATCACAGTGAACACAAAAAGAATTACATGACAAATTGATCGAGGCAGAATGTACTTGCCAAAACAGACAGGCAATAATAGGTTTGAGCCTCAGCACCATGCCATACATTATCCTGATATGTGCTATTTAAATCTGGTGAACAAAAAACTTCTTTAGATTAGGCAGGCTTGTGGGCCCCCCTACTTGGTGGGGGCCCAGGGCAAGGGCCCCTTTTGCCCTCCCATAAAAACGTTTCTGCTGGTGACTGGACACCATAAATGTGGCAATTGTGCAGCATGCCCTTTTACAGAAGCCAGACATTTTTTCCAGCACAGTACAACCAAGAATGTTATCTACATCATGATATGCCCATGTAACATAATCTACGGGGGTTATACAACCAGACAGGTGCGACAGAGGATATCTGAGCATCGATCTTGCACTAGAAATAGGGTTGGGGATAAACCCCTGGTGGAGCACTATGTGATATATGCACATACGGAGCAAGACTAAAAGTGGTTTGTTTTACAAACAAAAAAAGCACAAGCAGGAGGTGGAGACATATCTGCTCTCCTTCACAAGATTGAACAAAAATGGATTTATTCACTGGGCACAGTTCGCCAAGGTTTGAACATGTCAGTGGAATGGAATTAGCTGGTATGTGAGCACTAAGGGATGGGTGGCTGTAGATATCCTCACAGGCATCATACAATGCGCTATGACGGTGGGCACGGAGTAGAGGACCACAGATAGTGAGAACAACAAGGGCCGTTGATGTGCAAAGTCCACGTCTATATCCGTGAAGATGGTGGCAGCCATGCAAAACTTTGCTTGGGTATAGGTGACCAGGGCTGCATCTGATATCAGGCATGATGGTAGAAGAGGACCACAATTCCCATCATGAATAAGATGTGAACGATTTCTCTTGTGATCTGTGATAAAGAAGGCACCAGATTCATTATGGTAAGTGCGATTTGGCTCCAACAGATTTAGTATTTTCAATTATTACCCATTATTTAAGCAACAGTAGCAGTTGCGAGTTACACGGCCGTGAGGTATGAAGAAAATAATCAGTAAAGCAGCGTATAGATAGAGGCGCGATCTAGTCCTGTTTCTTTATCCATGCTTAAACTACAATAAAGACAGAGAGGGTGGTAGACAAGACTCCCGTGAGCAGTGATTAGGCTTTCCGATCTGGAAGCCATGACCACATTGTTAAAAACGTGAGTAACACTGAAGTTAGATCGAAGAACACAGTGTGGGTCTGCAGCAGTGATGTCTGCATAGTGTAGAAACATGGTTTTGCTAAGTGCACAAGTTGTAACTCAAGTGTAACCTAACAGGGAAGATGTTTAGACAAATGAGGGAGCACAAGGTCCCGCAGTGTGTTTTGGCTACCGTATGAGGGGCTTAAACCATCAAGAAATGTAGCAGAATGGACATTACAGTTTGGAGATGTGATGCCTGGCGGCTAGGGTGGCCAACTTTGTGAGATCCTTTTGCGGGACATAAGGCGGTGATGACGTCAAAGCATCATCCACAGGGCAGAATCAATGAATTACTGTTACGTCAGCAGCTGCGGGTGTAATGCAATAGGGCTCTTATTCACAGGTTAGTTGACACTTGCCAGCCACTGTTATTCCCATTCGCAGGGAAATGTCTGTATATGACCCCCTCCCGAGCGGGGAGGGGGGGTCATATACATACATTTCCTGCATATTCTCCGGCAGTGCCACTCGGCAAACTGTGGGACACAGTCCCCAATTACGGGACAATCCTGCAAATTACGGGACACTTGGCCACCCTACTGGCAGCTCCTCTCGAATTCAAAGAAAAAATATAAAAATAAATGTCCATCTTGGGCGGAAGTTACCTCAAGAGGGACTGGGTAGGAAATAAGTAGATGCCAGACACAATAGGGAGCTAAAAAGTTTATCTAAAAATATGGCGCACGACGGCAAAAGGGTTTATTTACCTTTTTGCACATTGATTTTTTTGTTGCTCTGCTAGAGTTTAAAACATGCCGGTCTAAGAAGAATGACATCCCGCGTTTAATAGTCGGAGCGTAGAAATTCTATGGGCCACTACGACAGTACGATTTGAAAGTGCTGGACGACATCGGCCACGGGCGTTTTCACTTTGAAGACGTGTAGTAAGTACAGATGCTGCATTTACTAAATATTTAGACCATGCCCATGACTCAATTCTCTGAAGCGAGTAGAATTATCAATAGGAGAGCCAGTTTTCCTCACCCTCTGCCTTTGTCTAATAGGCTCCGTGGAGAACATGTTGTATCACCGGAGCACTGTGGATTGGTTCCTTGTTCTGCACTACCTCCATGATTCATAATGGAGTGTTAGCAGTTATGATTGCCCCAGCCCGCCTCTCGCATCACACACGCAACTGTCAGAATAAGGCACGGACACGTCTGCTCTGTTTGGGGTCCCGGCGGCGAATGAAGCCTTCCGGTCCTTCTTTATTATAACCTGCATGCACGAGCCGGAACGAGGCTCGCGCATGCGCATGAACATTAATACGCTAAGTAACATTCCTCCTTTTCTTTAAACAAAACAGAACAACATACCAACAGTACAACAACTCATCTTGAGTCAACTCGTGTTACCGTCCAAGCCGTCTAGGCCTCGGTGTCCATGATATACTCCTGGAATTGAGCTGGACGCCGCCTCGCTTCTCTGCTCGGGTATCTGGCTGTCATCATGGGCCGGACGTGGCAGTTACCTTGATGTAGGGTCTCCAACCTATCCTGTCCCTCAGTTGTCGGGGTGGCATCTGGGTTCTCAGGCTCATGGGCCTCGTGAGTTCCTTCAGGCGGGTTGACTTCGATCTTTTTGAAGTAGGACACATTGCGGGTCACAGTTCCTCGCCCATCTGCTGCAGTTATCATGGAGCCTTTCACATGTGTCACCCCCATTGGTTGAGGCTCATACGTGAGGGACATTTTCGCATCAGGATGTCTCTATCGTATCAGTACTGTGTCCCCTACAGCGATGGCCTTATCTTGTAGATTTCTCCGACTGCTTTCTTTCTCATTTCTGGCCTGACACTCCTGTCGGACGTGATCATTGTCAATCACCCCAGGTTCTCTTCCCTCCACCTCAGGTATCAGGCCTCTGGGACAAGGTCTAAAAAATGCCTCTGCTGGTGCTACTCCCGTGGACTGGTGTAGGGCCGCCCTGTACTCTCTCAGGAACTCAAACAATTTCTGGCGCAATTCTCCTCCACCATTTAAAGGATAGTTCCGGGACTTTTTTTTTATTGTTCCTATGGTTCGGCCATGTGTTTTTAAGCATAAATCGGTAGATCGTAGAAAACTTTCCTATGGACCTTACCCGACTTTTCGTCCATTAACGCACTCGAAAACATCCGCCATTTTATGATAATCCTATCATTTCCCCCCATCGCCCTGGCTCACCTGCTTTTGCGGCACTAAATCAAATCCCCCGCCCCTGAGCCTGACATCAGCAGACGCGTACCGCCCATTTCCCGTTCCGTGTCAACAATCGCTGCGCCTCAGCTAATGAAGTGTCGCCATGGAAATGGCAGGACGCCTCTTTCCTCAATAAGTATAAACAGACCGTTTCACAACACACAGCAGCAGATTTTCGAATCCATTCCTCTCTCTGTGTTACTTTGAGTATTCTGTGACTCGTTTCTGTGCTCTGGTCAGCTACCTTCGTTGATTGTAGCCCGTGTGAACAGATACCAGTACCACCGCTATAAATTATTTTACTTTCTTTACCACATAATGGCTACAATAATGCCGTATATGTACGAGCCCGAGTACACCGAGGAAGAACTACTGGAAAGGCAAGCACGCGAAAACGATGGGGATTCGGACGGCAGTTGGGAGGACCAGTCAACGGATGAAGAGCCTGGACCATGTCGCATGGACGGCGTCTCCACCTGGAATATTTTGTTCAATGTCCGCATGAACCTTTCTGCTTCCCCATTTGCTCTTGGCCAGAGAGGTGTCACTCTTCGGTGTCTAATGCTGCGTACCTCCAAGTATTTGGCAAATTGCTGCCCCTGGAACGGTGGGCCATTGTCCGAGCAGAGTTCATATGGGAAACCATGAGTGGCGAAAACTTTCTCCAGAGCTAATATAGTATGGTCGCACGCCGTCGACTCCACTAACTCGATCTCTGGATATCTGGACCACTGATCCATTACTGCTACAAAGTACATTCCCCGTCCTGTAGACCCAAAGTGTGCGTGCACGGTTCCCCATGGCTGCTCACTTCTTTCCATGGATTGTATTGTGGGTCCCCTCTCAACTGGGCTGGCAGCTTGGCATGGAATGCATAGGCGTACAAATTCGTCCACATGCCTCTCTAGGTCTGTAAGCCATACCTTGGCTCTCACGCGTGCTTTAGTTTTGGCCGCGCCTTGATGCCCCTTGTGGGCTAGCTCCAACACCTTCGCCACCAGGGAGCGAGAAATAACAATTTGCCGTGCCCTCAACATTAGTCCTTCATCAGACATAGTTCATTTTGGGCCTTCCACAGTGCCTGCAAGTCTTGTTGTGCCCCCATCTCTCGTCTGGTGTTGTTGACTAACACGTCTTTCGACTTCCCGCTGTCCATGGCTGTCTGAATGATCTGAAGCACCTCATCACTTCTCGAAGCTGTCACTATCTCTTGAAGTGATAATGCCACGGGCATGGCTGCTTCCACGACATTACGAACCAGTTCGATGCAATCAACCACCTCTGAGTTTTCTTGCGTACAGCCAGCCCCTGGGTGGCGAGATAAGTAATCAGCAGGGTTGTTAGTTGCCGGTCGGTATTGTAGTTTTACCCCATATTCGATCAGAGATAACATCCACCGCTCAATCCAAGGGGGTGGTTTTGAGGATCCGCATGCCATAATGGGTATCAGTGGTTTGTGGGCTGTGATAACCACCACAGGTTTCCACAAGATGCATAGTCTGAAGTGTTTACACCCCCATAGGATGGCCCGCACCTCCCTTTCAATCTGCAAATACTGTCTTTCTGTATCCGATAAAGCCTTGCTGGCATATGCGATGGGATGCATTAGTCCTTGGGCATCTGCTTGTAGAAGTACCGTGCCGAGGCCTACTGGGCTGGCGTCCACCACAATCTCTGATTCCCTCTCGGGATTAAAGTACGCCATTGTTTCCTTGCCCGTGAATGCCGTCTTAATGTCAGTGAACGCTTTCTGCTCTCTGGTGGTCCATGCCCAGACAACACCGTTCTTGGTAAGTGCCCTCAGCGGCTCGGACAGAGACGCCAAGTCCCGAATAAATCGGCCGTAGTAGTTTAGCATACCTAAGAAGCTTCTGACCTCTGAAGGTGTTTCTGAGGCTGCCGCTTCTTGTATGTCTCGCACTTTCTCTGGGTACGGGGAAATGCCCCCTGCATGGAAGATGAACCCAAAGAATTCAATGTGGTCCTTGGAAAAACTCACACTTTTCCTTGTGTAGCATGAGACCTAAGTTTTTGATTCTGTCAAGTGTTTTTTCCAGTCTTTTCATATGATCCGTTCCAGAGGAGGCAAAGACCAGGATATCGTCGCTCAAGTTGATGACCCCTTTCAGTCCTGCAAGGACACCACGAATGACATTTTGAAAAACCTCTGCCGCTGACGATACACCAAAACATACCCTTTTGAACTGGTATAAACCCTTGTGGGTGGTGAAAGTCGTAATATAACGGGACTCTGGGTGTAGCTCCAAGCTCCAACTGATGATACCCAGAACGCAGGTCTAATTTGGAGAACACTCTGGCCCCTTGTAGCTCACCTATGATATAGTCCAATGTCGCAATGAGGTGCCTCTCCCATTTGATTGCCGCATTAGGCAATCGCATATTGACACAAATGCGTACAGCCCCGGGCTGTTTTGGTTTCGGTGCCACCACAATTGGGGACACCCATGGGGTGGGGCCTTCTGCCTTTTCGATTATGTCCATATCAACAAATGTCTGTAATTCCTTCTCGACTTGCGCCCTAAGGTGAAATGGTATTCTCCTGTGCTTTAGTGCCGTGGCCTCACTGACTCATCGATGTGGAGACGGATAGGGTCCCCCTTCAGCTTACCCAGCTGTAACGCTCACGTGGTTCCCACGGGGGCGCTGGTCTAGTCTGGATTGCTGTGGCCTCTTCTAGCGTGATGCGCAGGACCAAGAACACCGATTGGACAGGACCTTCAAATCGTGCTTGCCTGGCCCGTAGGAATAGCCTTCTGCAGATGAGAAAGGGGATTAACAGTCTGCAGAATAGTGTGCTAGCTCCCCTCTTTTCCCCTTCCCCCTTCGTTCCTCTCTAACTTCCTCCAAACCCCGGTTTAAGCTCACCTTATGGTTTGGAAGGATGAACTCTCCATCCTGCTTCTGGTGCAGGGGCGCGTGTTCGTCCAGTTACTTCACTGGTTTTCAGAATTGCGCTGGCAAAATCCACTTGACTTTCCTGAGCGATGCGCCGTAAGTATGAAAGTTCAAAGTTCAAGTGAGGCCCCCTTTATGTTGTCTTTCTAACCTGTGCTCTGTCCTTTATTTCAGGTGCAGAATGAAGGCGATGCGTCGAGGGGTTAAACTGCTGAGGTGATTAGTGATGAGGGCGATCCCTCTAAATGTCCTTATCATTCCCCAGAAATGTATCTCGTCCTTTCCCCATAGGGGCCGGGGTACGGTACCTGCCAACGGGGCGGCGCCGACCCGAAATGTGGAAGAAAAGCCGGTAAGTATTATGGCTGTTAATCAGGCTTTCCTTCTGTGTTCCTTCTGCTCACCTTTTTGTTTCTTCCTCTCTCCCCTAGGTGCAGAGATATGGCATCCGATGCTGACAGTCGCGATGGAGCCGGGAGATGTCTCGAGGACAGGTGAGTGAAGCGTGGCGCTGCAGCGAGCAACGCAATGCGTTTAAATGGAAGTCTTTCTTCAGGGATGCTGGCAAGAAGATTCCGGATGCAGGTAAGAAGTTTGAAATAGTCCTTCGTTTTCACCTTTCTCTTCTCTTCCTTCCTTGCAGGTCTTCCAGGTTCGAGGCGGGTGTGGCTGGAGTCCAGGAGCAGGAGCAGACACGGTGAGTGTTAAGCTGCAGGAAGCAGAACAACGCGAAGCATGAGCTGCTGTCTGGGCGTGGCTTAAATAGCCCACCAAAGAAGTCCCAGGTATGTATCCTTCCCCAACTAGGTATGTATCCTTCCCTGGCCACGCCCGAGTGAAAAAATAGTCCCTATGAAAAAATAGTCCCTTTCAGGTCTCAGGGAGGCCTGAAGCATGCAGCATGGTCTGCATCAGGTAAGTGCACAAAACACCTCCCTTTATGAACCTGGTGCCTATGGCGCCAGGACTGATGTCCAACATGAGCCTGGCACCAAAGGCGCCAGGACTGAGTCCAAAGAGCCCCTATAAGGGGCCGCTGGGCTTTTACCCGAGGGCATGATGCCTACTTCCGGGGGTGCTGGGCCTGGCCTGGTGCTCCGGGGGTAGGCATCATGACAGCACTCCCCCCCAAGGCCCCTCCCTTGGTCGTTCCTTCTGGAGGTTTCGGTTTGTTTGGGAAATTCCGATGGAACCTTTTTACCAGCCAAGGTGCATGTACGTGATCACTGTGTTCCCAAGACCTTTCCTGAGGCCCGTACCCTTTCCAATCAATTAGATAGAAAAGTTTTGATTTTGAGATCTTAGAATCCAAAATGTTCTACATCTCGAATTCAGGCTCCCCATCTATCTGAATCGGTTCTGGTGGCTTTGTTAATCTGGTTCCTGGGTGCACTGGTTTCAAAAGTGACACATGAAAAACGGGGTGAATCCGCATGTAAGCTGGTAGATCGAGCTTGACTGCCACTGGGTTGATAATAGCTTTGATCGAGTAAGGGCCTAAATACCTTGGATTAAAAGTTTGAGGCCCCTTGAGTGATAGGTGTTTGGTAGCCAACCATACTGATCCCCTATTTGGTATGGAGGCGCCTCTCTTCGATGCAGATCTGCATTCTCTTTGTATTTCCCTTTCGCATGTTGCAAATGTGCAGTTGCATCCTTGAAGGCTTGAGTAATCGTAGAATGCAAATGGTCCACTGCGGGCATTTCAAGGCTCAGAGGTGAGTACAAGTCTGAAGTACGAGGGTGATGTCCATATAGGGTATAAAAGGGGCTCTGACCAGTTCCAGAGTGTATCGAGTTATTGTATGCATATTCTGCCACCCATAAAATGTCCTTCCAATTACCCTCCGATTGGTGCAACATACAGCGTAGATATTGTTCAAGGGTCTGGTTCGTTCTCTCCGTCTGACCATCGGTCTGTGGGTGGTGGCTGGTCGAGAGTCTTACGTCGATTTGTGCCAGTTGACAACACTTTTTCCAAAAATGAGAAATAAACTGGCTTCCCCGATCAGAGACTAGTATGGACGGGAATCCATGCAAACGGATGATATTTTCGAGGAATTCTTTGGCAAGAACAAAGGTTGAAGGTAATCCTTTCAACGGAATAAAGTGGGCCATTTTGGAAAATAAATCCACCACGACCAGAATAGTATTGTAACCATTACAAGAAGGCAGGTCCGTGATAAAATCTAGTGACAGGGTGTGCCAAGGTGCTGGTGGAATGTCTAAGGGCTGAAGAAGACCGGCGGTCTTGTCTTTTGACCTTTGTTTTGGGCACAAACTCCACAGGACATCACGAAAGATTTAATATCCTTTCGCCAGGAAGGCCACCAGAATTGTCGTTTAACCTTTTCCTCTGTTTTGGCAATGCCAGGATGTCCTTCCATCAGGGTATCATGATGACGGGAAATAACCAGTTCTTGCAATTCCTTTTCTGGCAAAAATAAGCGTCCTTGGAAGTAAGGTAAGCCATCCTTGACTGAAAAGTTAGACCCCCTTTTGATCCAATCCTGCAAGGCTGAAGAGTCCAGGAATTGTTTCACTCGTGCTTGAATGTCTTCAAGGGTTTGTAAAGTGGTTATCCCCAAAATTCTTTGTTCGGGAATTATCGGCACAGGTTCTGAGTTTGTGTCTATTTCTTCCATTCCAATTCGGGATAGAGCATCCGCCTTACCGTTCTTATAGCCGGGGCGGTAGGTGATTACAAAATCGAACTCAGCAAAGAACAAAGCCCATCGGAGCTGTCAAGACGATTGAGCCGTGGCAGTTTTTAAATATTGTAAATTTCTGTGATCAGTGATCACGGTGATGGTATGCCGGGCGCCGAGGAGATAATGCTGCCAAGCCTTGAAGGCGGACTTAATGGCTAATAGTTCCTTATCGGTGATCGTATAATTTATCTCCGGCGGCGAGAACTTTCTGGACCAAAATGCTACGGGGTGCAGTTGGTTGGTTTCAGGGTCTCTCTGAGACAGGACAGCTCCCATGGCTAAGCTGGATGCGTCGGTTTCGACTATATATGGGAGATCGGGACGCGGGTGCTTCAAAATAGGAGCTTTCAACTCCTGAAAGGCCTGTTCGGCTTCCTCGGTCCATTCAAAACGTTTATTTTTTCGCAAGAGTGCAGTGATGGGTTGCACAACACGTGAAAACTCTGGGATAAACCTGCGATAAAAGTTGGCAAAACCAAGCATGCTTTGGACACCTTTCACCGAACTAGGTGATGGCCATTTGAGGATGGCATCCACTTTCTGTGAATCCATTCGGACCCCTTTAGGTGTCAGGATGAATCCGAGAAACTCAACCTCGCTGGTATGGAAAACACATTTTTCCAGCTTGGCAAACAGTTTGTGCTGGCGCAGTTTCTCTAGGACGGCCCTGACATGATTATTGTGATCAGATTCCGAAGAGGAGTACACAAGAATGTCATCGATATACACGACAACACATACATCGATTAGTTCCCGAAGGACATCGTTCATGAAGAATTGGAAGGCTGCTGGCGCGTTGCACAACCCGAAAGGCATCACCTGGTATTTGAATAGTCCATATTTTGTACGGAAGGCCGTTTTCCATTCGTCGCCTTCTTTTACTCGTACCAGATGATAAGCCCCCCGGAGATCTAACTTGGTGTATACGCAAGCGTCCTTCACCTGGTCAAGGAGTTCAGGGATCAGAGGCAGAGGGTAACGATTTTTAACAGTTATCTGGTTCAATGCGCGGTAACCGATACAAGTTCTAAGGTCGCCTTCTTTTTTAGGCACGAAGAACAAAGCTGAGGATGCCGGGGACTTTGACGGGCGAATGAAACCATTGGCGAGGTATTGATCTAAATATTGTCTCAAATGCAGATTCTCTGGTTCAGTAAGGGCGTAAATCCTGCTACAAGGGGGTTGTGCACCGGGCACCAGATCGATTTGGCAATCGTACGATCTGTGGGGAGGTAACGTGTTGGCCTGTTCCTTTTGGAAGACGTCCTGAAAGTCTTGGTACTCTGGAGGTAGTTGCAAGGGGACAGAGGTTACTGATGCTAGATTAATCTTTGGATTTTCTGGGTAGCAGGTTTGTGCACAATCCGGGAAGGTTATTCTCTTCGCTTGCCAATCAATTTGAGGATTATGTGTCTCTAACCAAGGGATTCCGAGAATAAGCTGAAACTGTGGAGCCTTGATTACATCAAACACAACTGCCTCCCGATGGCCATCCGGACCTACAAGTGTCACCTCAGCTGTGGAATGTGTTACTGGTCCAGAGGCAATTTCGGTTCCATCTACTGTGGTGATGACATCTTTGTTGGTTTTAGGACGCAGAGGGAGGTTTATCCTAGAGACCAATTCTCGATCCACATAGTTTCCTATAGCCCCGCTATCGATGTATGCCTTTATAGCATGCAACCTTTTAGGCTGTTCCAGATCGACGAGGACCATTGGCACAATGAAATGCGAAGTCTGAGAGTTAGTTTTCAAGCTCGGCAAGCGGACCCCTACGCTTGCCGGGCGTGGTCGTTTCCCGATACAGAGTTTCCATGGATTTTATCAGCGGCTCCTACCACCTTCTTGGGCGGCTTAACCGGGCAATCTCATAGAAAGTGTCCAGAGGACACACAATAAAGGCATAATTGCATCTGTCGTCTTCTTTCCCGTTCTTTTTGAGTTAGGGGTCCTTTAACACCTCCGATTTGCATAGGCTCCGAGGCATCAGCCCCCTTGGGGTTAGCGTGGGTCTTGGCCAACACCCGGGTTTCAAACTTGGACCGATCTGCTTTTCTGTTTTGCAGCCTGTGATCCAATTGGACCACTAAGTCTATATATTCAGTGCATTCTTGGGGCGGATTTACAATTTGTGCCATGACATCTTTCTGTTCTCCGCGTAGACCTCGATAGAATAACGTGATTCTTTTATCCTCTGGCCAACCAGTTTCCACAATTAGTCTATTGAAGGTTGCAATGTAGGATAGAAGGTCTTGATTGCCCTGTCGCAGAGATAGAAGTTCGTCATCCAGAGCCTGTACCTGGGAGTGTTGAGCAAATAACCTTTCCATGCTTGTTTGAAATCCTTGAAAATCACGAAGAATCGGGTCATCTTGAGTTACCAGTGGGACAATCGGCAGCACAGCCGCTGAGATATGACAACACAAAGGCTACCTTAGTCTGATCATTAGGGAAGGCCCCAGGTCTGCATAGGAAGTGCAAACGACACTGATTCATGAATACGGCGAATCGTTTGGGGTCCCTAGCAAAGCATTCAGGTGGGGCCAGCGGCATGTTTCCAGGTAGATTAATCTGCACCGGGTTACTGGAAACCACAGGAGCGGGGTTCCCCCCGGAACCGGGTAAAGGAGTTTGTCCAGCTTGACCTTGCAAAAGCTGTCTAGCCAGGTCATCAGCTCTATCCTTTATTACAATCACTTCCCTCCTGAGGGCACTAGTCTCTTGATGAGCGGCGTGTACTTCGGCCCGTAATTCCCCCAGTAATTGGGCCAACTGGTCAGTTTTGGAAGTTTCCATAGCGCCTGAGTGGGAATTTGTAGGAAGGCTTCGCGTTCTGTAACGCTCACCTGGTTCCCACGGGGGCGCTGGTCTAGTCTGGATTGCTGTGGTCTCTTCTAGCGTGATGCGCAGGACCAAGAACACCGATTGGACAGGACCTCCAAATCATGCTTGCCTGGCCCATAGGAATATCCTTCTGCAGATGAGAAAGGGGATTAACAGTCTGCAGAATAGTGTGCTAGCTCCCCCCTTCCCCCCTTCCCCCTTCGTTCCTCTCTAACTTCCTCCAAACCCCGGTTTAAGCTCACCGTATGGTTTGGAAGGATGAACTCTCCATCCTGCTTCTGGTGCAGGTGCGGGTGTTCGTCCAGTTACTTCACTGGTTTTCAGAATGGCACTGGCAAAATCCACTTGACTTTCCTGAGCGATGCGCCGTAAGTATGAAAGTTCAAAGTTCAAGTGAGGCCCCCTTTATGTTGTCTTTCTAACCTGTGATCTGTCCTTTATTTCAGGTGCAGAATGAAGGCGATGTGTCGAGGGGTTAAACTGCCGAGGTGAGTAGTGATGAGGGCGATCCCTCTAAATGTCCTTATCATTCCCCAGATTTGTCTCTTGTCCTTTCCCCATAAGGGCCGGGGTACGGTACCTGCCAACGGGGCGGCGCCGACCCGAAATGTGGAAAAAAAGCTGGTAAGTATTATGGCTGTTAATCAGGCTTTCCTTCTGTGTTCCTTCTGCTCACCTTTTGTTTCTTCCTCTCTCCCCTAGGTGCAGAGATATGGCGTCGGATGCTCACAGCCGCGATGGAGCCGGGAGATGTCTCGAGGACAGGTGAGTGAAGCGTGGCGCTGCAGCGAGCAACGCAATGCTTTTAAATGGAAGTCTTTCTTCAGGGATGCTGGCAAGAAGATTCCGGATGCAGGTAAGAAGTTTGAAATAGTCCTTGGTTTTCACCTTTCTCTTCTCTTCCTTCCTTGCAGGTCTTCCAGGTTCGAGGCGGGCGTGGCTGGAGTCCAGGAGCAAGAGCAGACACGGTGAGTGTTAAGCTGCAGGAAGCAGAACAACGCGAAGCATGAGCTGCTGTCTGGGCGTGGCTTAAATAGCCTCCAAAGAAGTCCCAGGTATGTATCCTTCCCCAACTAGGTATGTAGCCTTCCCTGGCCACGCCCGAGTGAAAAAATAGTCCCTATGAAAAAATAGTCCCTTTCAGGTCTCAGGGAGGCCTGAAGCATGCAGCATGGTCTGCATCAGGTAAGTGCACAAAACACCTCCCTTTATGAACCTGGCGCCTATGGCGCCAGGACTGATGTCCAACATGAGCCTGGCACCAAAGGCGCCAGGACTGAGTCCAAAGAGCCCCTATAAGGGGCCGCTGGGCTTTTACCCGAGGGCATAATGACTACTTCCGGGGGTGCTGGGCCTGGCCTGGTGCTCCGGGGGTAGGCATCATGACACCAGCCCACAGAAAATGTCTGCATATCGTTCCAGGTGGCGATCAATGTCCGTTTGGTATACCGACATGGTGAAATGGACAATGTCTAGTGCCTCAGAGGCTGCACAGCTCAGTAGTGAATGAGGAATCAAATCTGTGACAAAGAATCTGGCCTTTATCGTATTTTTTCCGTGGGTGACGGTGCCCAAAAAAAACCTTGTATGGGTAACGGCGTGTCCCCTCCCCCCCCAAAGGTGTAGATTCTTGCTTTGGTGTCCTCAAGCCCCGGCGGGCCTGGAAGGGCCTCATAATGTTCTGCCACCAAAACACAGACTGATGCACCTGTGTCAATTAATACTGGGGTTGAGGTGTCCCTGATGTTGACCATGCAGGAAGGTTGCCTCCGTTTCCCAGCACCCATCGCTATATTGGAAATTAAAAATACTTCCTCTTCATCCTCCTCCTTCTCTGCTATGTCTAGCTCCTGTATACCATGTCCTATCGCCGCCACATTCTTTGATTTCCTATGGTTACCGCTGCCAACTCTCGCTGGGCCCCTGGACGTGGCCACCGGAGTCACTGCGCTGCACACCCTTGCGTAATGTCCGGGTGTGCTACATCTGCCACATACACTTGTCTTTGCCGGACACTCGCCCACATGAGGTAGATCATAGCCACAGTATTGACATGAATGCGGACTGTTCGAGTTTAGAGGACCTTCAGGCCTTTTCTGACCCCACCGTGGCTTAGTAGGGGTCGATCGGCCAATGGCGAAAGCTTCTTCACTTTTCCCCGGGGCGGACAGCTGCCTCCATCCGAGCACCCCTGCTCTCCGCCAGCTCATATGCACGTCCAATGTCCAGAATTTGTGCCCGCGTTAGGCCAGGCTCACTGAGGATCTGTCTTCTCAGCTTCCCTGAGCTGCACCCTTGAATAAATTGGTTGCGTACCATGCCTTCCTCATTCTCCCTCCTGCATGTGCTGGCCAAATGTCTTAACCTCCCACAGAACTGGTTCAGTGACTCATCCCCCAACTGCTTCTCTGCACACAAGACAAACCTGTCATAATCCATGGTAGCTAGAGGTAGGAAATGATTTTGTAGGGCCGTCTTGACAGCCTCATATGTGGTCGCCTGCGAGTTCAAAGATTCAAAAATCCAGTGCACCTCCGATCCTGCCGAATACTGCATAGTTGCCACCTTCACGTCATCCTCTGTCTCACCAGTGGCTCTAAAGAACATTTCCAGCTTCTTTACCCATAATAACCATTTGGGGCCAAGCTTGGAAGGGGGCCCTGAAAGGTCAAATGGGCGCCAAAGTATCCTGTTGTCTGCGTGGCACTGGCGCTGGAGC
The DNA here is from genome assembly GCF_040938575.1 of Ambystoma mexicanum. NCBI lineage: Eukaryota > Metazoa > Chordata > Amphibia > Caudata > Ambystomatidae > Ambystoma > Ambystoma mexicanum. Next base: position 703,621,481 of record NC_090933.1, read on the forward strand.
AAAAGCACCATCATCCTGTTCTCCCATGCTTACAGACCGCATGAGCACCCCACTTTAGTGTGTGAGGCCGCAAATCTATCCCCTTTTTGAGATGATGCACTCCCCCACTCACTTGGTTCTTCTTGGGTAGTACCTTCTGGTGGTGTTCCTCTAATGCTGGTGTCTTCACAGTTGCAGGAAGGAAGTAGAATGAGATCAGCAAACCTCACTTAATTGTCCTTTATCACTGTCATCAAAGGCTCTGGTAGCAGCACTTTCACATGAGGTACCTCCCACTGGCAGGATCAGCACTAGTAGGCTATGTCCTCGTAGTTGAGGAATGATGTGAAATGAGGTCTCCAAACCTCATTTAAAAGTCATTAATCACGGCCATCGGAGGTCTGACAGCCATGAATGTTCCAAAAATTGACTTTATCGGTAGCACAATCGGCGCACGAGCAACCTTTCAGGCTGCAAACGTTGTGTACAATGTGCCCAAAATGGCGGCCAACTTGCCGCGTAGGAATCGGTACTGCGAAGCCTGTCGGATCAACTCGTCCGGCGTTGATAATCCACTTGAGGATTCCGCCCACCCTCACGCTGCACTTTCCTCGTCGCCAATGTTAGCAGTTATGATTTCCCCAGGCCGCCCCTCCCATCCCACACGCACCTGTCAGAATAAGGCACGGACACATCTGCTCTGTTTGGGGTCCCAGCAGCGAATGAAGCCTTACGGGCCTTCTTTATTATAACCCGCATGCGCGAGCCAGAACGAGGCTTGTGCATGCGTATAAACATTAATACGCTACGTAACATGGAGGTGAGAGGGAACTTGTGTAATTATGCAAGCAATTGATTTGTGGTCTAATGTTAAAGAAATAAGGTTGGTCATAAAATGTGTGTACTGCTGTTATTTGTATTGTTGTAGATGACACCCCCGCTCCATATGTCTAAGAGGCACTACTTGAGCACCCCTATCGTCCAGAAGAAGGTACGGCAATAAATGGGCAACAACAGAAGCTCGAATTACCAACTGAAACACGTGTTGACAAGTTGACAAGCTGCACTTGCTAACCATTAGACACATTTGTTATTGAGAAGGGTGTGAAGGAATAGTTGAATACATTTTGTAATTAGAAGGTTATGCAGTCTCTATGAACTAGGCAATATGCAACATATGGATGCCACGGGAAAGTGAGAGTATGGGTATGTATGGTGGAGCGAAAGGAGGGACTTTGGATGTGTGTTCCTATAGAATAATGCACTTGTCCGTTCGTTATGATTATGCAGTACTAAGAATTTGAATATTATATTTTGTAATAAAATTATATTTTTGCTAAAATTGCCGAAGGACGTCTCTTGCCAGGACACTACAGGGCTGGGGTAAATACCTATGGGGATTTGGCGTTTATTATCAGCACTATCATACAGAAAAGCAAGTTAGGAGGGGAGGTAAACAATAGCATATCGCAATAGTCGGCCTATTGTGTCACTTGCTTCCATCTGAATCTGTGTCCGCCACAAGTCTCGGGAATGTAACCCTTAATGTGCTTAACACTGTAGGAAAGTGACTTGAATAAATGACCATGTGGACTAGGAATGTTTCTAGAACAAAAAAGAACTTTCCTTCATGGAATGGGCCAAACAAAAATATGCACCTCGCGTGAACATAAAGTGCATCTGCTCTGTTTGGGGTCCCAGCAGCGAATGAAGCCTTACGGGCCTTCTTTATTATAACCCGCATGCGCGAGCCAGAACGAGGCTTGTGCATGCGTATAAACATTAATACGCTACGTAACATGGAGGTGAGAGGGAACTTGTGTAATTATGCAAGCAATTGATTTGTGGTCTAATGTTAAAGAAATAAGGTTGGTCATAAAATGTGTGTACTGCTGTTATTTGTATTGTTGTAGATGACACCCCCGCTCCATATGTCTAAGAGGCACTACTTGAGCACCCCTATCGTCCAGAAGAAGGTACGGCAATAAATGGGCAACAACAGAAGCTCGAATTACCAACTGAAACACGTGTTGACAAGTTGACAAGCTGCACTTGCTAACCATTAGACACATTTGTTATTGAGAAGGGTGTGAAGGAATAGTTGAATACATTTTGTAATTAGAAGGTTATGCAGTCTCTATGAACTAGGCAATATGCAACATATGGATGCCACGGGAAAGTGAGAGTATGGGTATGTATGGTGGAGCGAAAGGAGGGACTTTGGATGTGTGTTCCTATAGAATAATGCACTTGTCCGTTCGTTATGATTATGCAGTACTAAGAATTTGAATATTATATTTTGTAATAAAATTATATTTTTGCTAAAATTGCCGAAGGACGTCTCTTGCCAGGACACTACAGGGCTGGGGTAAATACCTATGGGGATTTGGCGTTTATTATCAGCACTATCATACAGAAAAGCAAGTTAGGAGGGGAGGTAAACAATAGCATATCGCAATAGTCGGCCTATTGTGTCACTTGCTTCCATCTGAATCTGTGTCCGCCACAAGTCTCGGGAATGTAACCCTTAATGTGCTTAACACTGTAGGAAAGTGACTTGAATAAATGACCATGTGGACTAGGAATGTTTCTAGAACAAAAAAGAACTTTCCTTCATGGAATGGGCCAAACAAAAATATGCACCTCGCGTGAACATAAAGTGCATCAGGGTTCTTCTATTCAAATGAGATACTGGTAGTCCTCTCAATCTTGCATACAGTCTCAGGGATATTGGATTCTGCATGCTTCTTTACAAAAATCACAGCCTCGGGGATATAGCAGCCAGTTCATTATGTGTAATCCATTCGGGGTTATAATGCCTTGCTCACTGTTTCCGGATTCAAATTATGTCTAGCTCACCCTTCTTGGGGATATAGTGGCTCGCTCCCTAAGGGGTATGGTGCTCTGCTCACTACGTGCATAGCTCACACAAAGTTATAGTGAGCAGTGCTCCAGTAGAGGTCCCAGGTTTATCAATGCCCTCCGGCTTCCCAGCTCATCAGGCCCATTTACTGTCTTCATGATTCCCAGCCAAGAGAACTCGCTTCTCTTTTTCAGCTGATGGAATCTGGCCTCCTCTTTCTTCTCTCCCAGGGGTTGAGGAGGCACGCTGATGTCCAGGCTGTCCTTTCAGCTACTTGCTTCCTGGCTGGCTCTTCCGTTCTGCCTCAGTTTTGGGCCTTTGTAGGTCCCCTCTACCTTGGGCCATTCCCTCCGGTTCCTACTTTGGTTATTCCCTGCTCTTGTCTCACTCAAGCCATTGGATAGGCTTGAGTGAGTCGGAGACTTCAGAAGGGATGGCAGCCATTCAGCATCAGGCTTCTCTTTGGCGGCCTGAGGCTCATCGGTGGCTCTAATGGCTCTTCTTTGCACAGTGGTGAGTTGCTGTAGGTAACCCCTCCGACATATTGGACTCCTTGATATCTCCTACTTTCCTGCACAGTTGGGTGGCAGCATTCTTTGTATTTTTTTCTCAGTATGACCTGCCACAACCTTTCTTGTCACTAACAATGGGTATTGGAAAGGGAGTCTCTACAATGGCCCCATCGGATGGATGGGACCCTGCAGTAAGATTTGGTGGTGAGTGGGAACCCTACTGTTCTAGCAAGGCTCCCTATGGATCTGTAACGAGGTTTGCTAGAGTATTACTAATTTCCCCTGAACTTGACCTCAGGTACACTAGGGGAATAAGTCTTTAGAAAAAGTGAGGAGATGCTTTAGTGTAACTGAGGTCTTTATAGGCTAGGTCATCTGGTTCAGAGATGTGGTTTGAACTGGGAGGGGGATTTTGCAAATCCCACCCTATACCATGGTTGTGCGGCTATTTATAGATTACAACCTGCTCGAGGGCCTTTTACCCAACCACAACTGCTCGCCCTCTATTATTGCCTATGAGCATTTGCATATTGCTTGACCCCCAGGTGCTTGCCCCCTCCCAAAAATGTATCCCTCCACTTCTGACCTTTTACTTGTCCCCCCAATACCCTTCTTTCTGGGGGTTTCAGCTAAACCCCCATTGCTCCACCCAGACTCTGGCACCCACTACCCCAGGGTTGCACCAGTCCCTATCGCTCCTGGCCCCATTCTCCCTGTTAGTTACACCTGCCCCGCCACACCCACCATTACAAGCATACCCCCACTATACATCCCCACTCACGCCCACCCCATCACAAGCATCCCTCCGCCGTACATTGCGCCCACACAGACCTTCCCAGCCCAACCCCCTGCCTAACGTGCATACATACTCCCCACAATGCATTCCCCCCAAACTCTCCCACTACAGCTCCCTTTTCACCTTGTAGATTTTGGTGCCTGCTGATCACTAAGAGGTCGATCAATTGGACAAGGCCACCTCTCCTTCCCTCATCTCCGACTGTCTGTCTGCTATCCAGGAATGGTGTGCCGCCAATGACCTCTGCCTTAATGCCAGTAAGACTGAGATTCTACTCATCGGCACACCCACTCCCTCCTTCCCTGCACAGCTCTGACCAGCCTCTCTTGGCCCGCTTCCTGCTCCTACTTGCAAGGCAAAAAACCTCGGGGTCATCTTCGACTCAACACTCTCCTTCTCTCCTCATATATCTGACGTCTCTAAGAAGTCACACTACCAGCTGCACCTCCTCAGAGGTATTCTTCCCTTCCTCTCCTTCCACCAGAAGCTCACGGTCTCCAGAGCCCTGGTTCTCTCGAAGCTGGACTACTGTAACAGCCTCTATCTTAATCTGCCTGCCTCCACTCTCCGCCCTCTGCAACTCATCCAGAACAGGACTGCGAGACTTGTCCTTGGCCTCAAGCCCAGGGACCATATCTCTCCAGGACTGAAATCTCTACACTGGCTCCCAGTGGCTGCGAGGATTAAGTTCAAAACCCTCTGCATTGTCCACAAGGCCTTCTGGGGCCTGAGGCCTAAATACCTTCAACTCTTTCTTCCTAAATATCTTCCTTCCCGAGCCCTCCGCTCATCTGTCTCCAACTCCCTCAGGGTGAGCCGCTTCTCGAAGCAACGAGCTAGGGGGAGATCTCTCTCTGCGGCAGGGGCCTCTCTCTGGAACAGCCTTCCTGCCTCCCTGAAACTTGAGGAGAACCATCTTCGGTTCCGGAAGCACCTCAAAACCTTCCTCTTTGCTTCTGCTTTCTCTCCCCCTCTCCCCTGCTAAATTCTTCACTGAAACTGCACTGAACCTGCACCTGGGCCACTCTCACCGACCTCGGTCCTTGGCCCAGCCACCCTCCATTTGCACTGCCTCCCTAGCAACCCCTGCACTGCGGGGCTGTCTCTGCATCCCTACAGCTCCCCCCTCCTAGCACTTGTCTGCACTTGCCACCACCTGGCCCTACTTATTTATTTATTTTATTCTACTTACCCTGATCAGCACTTCCCTCCCCTCCCCTTCCCCTTGCACTTTTTCCCTTCCCCCTACCCCTGCACTTGCGCGATCTGAATGACACCTGGCCTAGTAGGATCGTTGTCTGTCTTCCCCTTGTTCCCCCCCTCCCTGCCTAGTCGCGCCTTGAAACACTTGTGTATAGGCGCGTTACAAATGCCATATCATATCATACCTATTTAAAAGGTGTCCCAGTTCAAACTGGAGACCAGTTAAAGGCGTGAACAGCTAGAATTCAACAAAAGATCAATTACCTACACCGCCTCCAAGTAGCACAATACTTCAGCTTTCAGGCCCTGGTAGGCTGAGGCTCCTGCGGGGCAGGGAAGACCTTTACAGGGCTCTAGGCATTTATTTAATTTTCCTGGCTAGTCCCGTTAACATAGAAAGAATGCTATGTCTAACAGTACTGGGAGTGTCATTTAAAAAATGTCAATTAAAGCAAAAATGCCCAGCAGCCCGTGGTTGCCTCACCTCGACTGCAGGAGGCTTCAAATAATTTTACAAAGGTGTATTTTACATTTAGCATTTGCAAAGAATTCGGGAACAAATGATTTCTATGCACATAAGCAAAATGTAAAAGAAAAGTTAATCAGGCCCAACAACAGTGGCGGCTCATTCATAATGGGCAACCTGCCTGTACCATCACCCATTATGGAGGAGCCACGCCAGCCCAGCCCAGTGCAGTGCAGTGCGTGCTGCCGCTGAGGGAGCGATCCTGAGATGGCTTAAAATGTCAGAGGGAAACAGAGTTTACGTGAATGGTGCCGGTGCATCCGACATGCTCTGCTCGAGGGTGCCGGTATGCCCGCCTGGTCAGATCTGGCGGCCGAAAAGGCACCCGTGAGCAGAACTCGTAGTTTTCCAGTCTGTTAGTAACAGCGCCGGTGGCTTACCGGCGCCATTACTTCCAGACCGGCAAACTTATAATGAGGCCCTATGTGCTTACATGGAGCTACTGCCATATAGTAGCAGAACCGGCGTGGATATTTTTTTTCTAGTATCAGTACTGGCATTACGCACAAAGCAATCATGAGTATGTTCTTATGTAAATGCTTCATATTTTGGTGCAGCGAGCATGGAAATGTATGGGCACAGCCAGCATGAAAATGCATTGGGAAACGCTACTGTGCACTGTTGGTAGTTTGCATCTATTGCATTTTTTCTGAGTTACCCTACAAAACCAGAAAGTGTTACAAAATGTAGCATTTTCACTTATTATTCAAAAAAATGTTGCTGAGGAACAACCCACCGAATCCTGTTTGGTTGGCTCAGTCCCCCTTGCTGCTCTCATTCAAGCTGGCATATTTGTGATAAATATTACACCCCCACAAAATAAAAAAAATTCACCAGCCGCCACTGCTCAACAGTACAAGCCGCAGATCAATGGCACCACTGCATATGTGAGCATCTGTGAATATGTTTTCCTGCCTGCCTGCACCCATGGTCGTATATCTGTGTGTGACGGTGAGCGCCTACCCGTGTATGCCATCTGCTTGCCTATACATGTGCGTGTGTTTCTGTGTGTGCGCCTGTAATTAAAATGGTGGTGCCTGCCAATGAGTTTGTGGCTGCCCTTTTCAGTGATTGTTGATGCCTCTATGGGTATTTTGCCTGTTTGTGTATTGCTCAAATTGCCCATCAGTGCCTGCTGGCCTGTGAGGCATCTGAGGCCATTTTCCGGGAATTTGAAGATGCAAGATGTTGCCTTTAAATATGGTGGCGACACCCATCTAGCATCCTCACGGCATTTGAAGTACCCTTGACATATAATGCAGCCCATGTACATATAGGGTTATAACTGCAAACTATGATGATTATACCAGTCATATGGTGTCATTATTGTTTATTTGAGACTGCACTTCACATGATATATTAGTATCTGCAGGTACTAGTTTTCGGGGATTGGAGGCTAGATTTAGCATATGCTGACAGGAACTAGAACCATGGAGCTAAACCTCTCAGATGGTTACCATACCAGTCATATGATGTCATTATCATGACATTTACGTCTACACTTGGAATATCATGGCAACACCTGAGCACCTGGAGCTATATGTTAATGTTAAAGGATATTTGTACCGCGCACTATCACCACCGGACTGGTCCCCTGGCGGCTCTGAAAACAGAAGGGTAGGAGTTAGTGGGAATAAGAGGGAAAAGTGCAAGAGAGCAGTGATGTGTCATTGGCAGCCGGTTAGCACCGTTCGCTGGGCTTGGGGTGTTTTCCGGTCGGTAGCCGTAGTGTGCTGTTGTGCGAGACTCTGTGTGGTTTGTTTTGTTGTTGCAGTGTAGTGAAGTTTGGGTGGTTATGTTTGGTTAGAGTTTGAGAGGTGTATGCAGAGGGGTGACATTGTTAGTGGATTGGTTAATTGGCATTGCTACCTGGAAGCGAAGAGCTAAACCTCCACATTCCCTCCAGGTGTGGTGCGCGAATATCTCCGCCCCTCCATCTAGATCTGGCCGATACCCACAGTCCCTTCCACACATGACCTAATCTATACCTATACTTAACCTCGGATACTCGTATGCTCAGGAACTTACACATATGCCATAATTTTCCCGTTTACTTGCACCATTTGGAATATGGAGGTCCTTCCGCCCGTCCGTGCACTCATAGAGCCCTCACATGGTAATGCCTGGAATGTTCTGGTCCTACCTTGCCATAGGATGCCAACAGATGTCAAATTGTGTGGGTACCTGCGCAAGTGGTGGCAGTGCCTGGCAAATGCCTATACAAAATACAAAACTGTTGGCCTTGCCAATGCTCATTTGGCAGTGCGAGCATTCATTGACAGTGCAAACAGTATTCACACATTAAGGTTTAAAGCATGATGTCTCTGTCTTTTATTAAAGTATGTTTTACGTTCTGTGCTGAAGTTCAATAAATGTAATGTGTTCATTCTTTCCTCAAATCACCAGGGAAATTCTCACTCACTTCTAGCAATTAAAGGAAAGCTCATGGTGGCTGAAGATTCTTTTATTTGAACTATAGTCATGATGTAACCAGTGTTACACTGGGAATGGAATTACTTAACATGATATTAAGTGTACATTTGCCTTCTCTGAATAGCTATGAAAACAAATCTGCCAAGGTTTCATGCCAGGCTCATCTTTTCAAAACTGAAGTAGGGATTTGTTATGGCACCTGTTATGTGGTGAGGGGCTTCAGTGCCTAATGGTGTGATCAGTCGGGGTTTGATGATGTGGGCACTGGGCAAGGAGAGGCACTTTGGGGAATCTGAACCTTAGAAGAGACATGCGAGAAGGGATTGTGTATGAGGTTATGTCTGCCAGTCTGCCAAGGCAGCTAAATAGCAGGCGGCTCTAGGGAACGATGTACCAGCAAGGCCTGCTTTTAAAAGTGGCACGCAGTGAAGAATAAGTGCTTAGTTGATGCCCATCACCCACCCTTCTTCCCGCCTTTTACATATTTCGGCGTTTAACGAAGTCTGAAACTGCTGGCGGTGCAGTTTATTTTAAAATTAGGAGCAAATGAGAAGACGCCCGTGAGCAGGTTTCATTTTCACCTGATACCTCATAACCCATTCATAAAGACAAAAATTGGAGAAAATCCGATTATGCCTGAATATCTCTGACTCATGTGGAAATGCGATTAGAATGGATTTGCTCAAAGGGATCTCTGAGATGTTCCAGTCATGCTTCAGTATTAGGGGTTGTGAATCAGGTGTGATAAAAGCCCCTGCTTAAAAATGGGGACCGACAGTGGGTTGGTCCCCAGTGGCTCCTAGGGGCTGGTGGCCAACCCAAGGTCGCAGATGATGGACCCAAAGGAGGTACATGTGGGATCGCCCCAATTGGTCCCTGCACTAAGGAAAGGGGAACAGATACCTCTCCCTTTAAAGACACAGAGTTGCAGCGTGTTGACTTCACTGGCAAGTGTAGATATACAATACCCCTCTTCAGCATAACTTCCAGAGAAAACATTTAAGATAATGAGAAAGAATCGCACAGACCACAGGACTCCTCCTGAGTACAAAGTCATGCTGCATAAACAAAATGAAACTTGCGTGAGGGTCGAAACAAACATGGCTCTCCCACTCCTGCTAGCCTTGCAGGGATTACAAAGCTGCAATTTCCCCTATGACGAAGACTTCCTACTTAAAAGAAACCGCTTTCCTGCTTACCGACGGTATTCCGATTGTTGATAAGGCCATGTGAACAGGGCTCAAAAGGGCGAAAGAAATCTCATAAAAGAAACCTCATATATGTTCAAGGCATTTGTAGAATCTAAGATGGTGGGAGGCCTTTGTATACGCTCAGGCCACCCCCTTTCCTGACCCAATCGGAGAACACAGCTACCAACAAGGCCCATGTTCAACTCATCACAAATTTCACTACAAGAGATAATTAAACTGATCAATAAACAAAAACAATTACGTATGCAATGCTATGCAATTTCGATTTTCTTAAAAGGGCTAGCAGTTCGGTTTACCGATTGGTACAATGCATATGGCAATTATGATTTCAGTCACAACTTTTTCTTTAAAATAACAAAGGGTAATTTAGCAGTTTATTTTTCAGACCCAAGCCCCTACTTTGGTCTGCATTGGGGAAGTCGGTCGGACAAATTGGGATGATTTAAGAATTCGGGATTTCAGACCGCCGTCCACTTAAAGGCCTGTGTTTGGGATGCTGGACAGCAAACATTGGATTTTTTGTTAGTTCATGGACAAAGACACCCCTCTTCCTAAAGAAGTCGGGGTCAACAAGACAAATAGGATCACCCAATTAAATTACAGTTTATAGTTTTCAGCGCACACCTGGAATGAGCTTTGTTAATTTCGCATTTTAACAAAAATCACCTGTGGTTTTCTGCCAAGGGGAATTAATTAAATTAAAATCTTTGGTTAAATAGGCTAAAGATCTACAGTTTCGTCCACCGCCGCCCACACCCACTATAAAGGGAAAGGATTTAAGGCTAGCCTATTCCCCCATTTTTTGGTTGCAAAGGGTTAACTTCTACTTACATAGAAAACCTCTGTTTAAAGTTCAGGTAAGCCAGCTGTATGTCAGGACCATCTGGAAGGACAATGCAGGAATCTGGTAACCCCACTCTCAAGGATGGTCCCCAGCTCTCCACCATAGGACGCAGTCAGCTTTTAGGCCTTGCCAGAAATAGGCAGCTCCACCCAGAGGCACTCTTGGCAAAATCTCCTTTTGGTGTTTCGTGGCTGGTATCGGATGGCAATTTTCAGCAGCTCTCTTCCCGATGATAGGAGCTCTCGCTTTCTCTCATAGTGCATCCATTTTATATAGCAGTGATGACACTGTTAAGTTTACAATCTTTGGGAGTAGCCTGGAAGAGTTCTCGCACCCAGGATTGGACAGTTACACTTCTCCCTCCTCCCAACTCTAGCCCGTCTTGAGGATTGGTTTAAGAGTCTGAAACAGACATATGGCAACTTCCATTTGAAATCCCCTTTTATTCTCATGTCACATTTTGGCAAAAATCTAGTTATTTGTCAAAAACTTTGTGATTCAATAGTAACTGCCATAATCTGCGTATTTTCCGATTCGGCCAATCAAGTGGAATTTAATAAAACAGCCGGGTCCGCACCCTGTCGCACGGCCGTTTGGCAATTTTCCGCTGTCGATACAAAAAGCATAATCGTTATGAACATACAATTTAACCTCCACATTCCTAATGTTACCCTCCACCAGTTCACCATCTGTCAAATTCGGAACATTTTCAGATCAGCCAGAAACCCATTTCAGATGGCCATTACAGTTCCAGGAGTCGCAAATGGATGCATTTTATATTACAAAAATTGCCTTGAAATTATCTAAAAAATAAAACATACACATATAGAGTGTGATTTGTAGTTTCTGAGAAAAAGCAACAATTGTGACAATCCATTTAAACAAAGGGAATCTTCATATGTGCAAATGTGAGATCCCTTCCTCTAGGCCATTTGCCACTTTGGGCCAGCCTGTGACCGTAGATTTGTATTAGTCTCTTGAGAGTTGGTTGTTTGAAGTTGGTTGCAGCTCGTAAATACCTGGAATGCACTGGCTAGAGCCATTTAGGTGGGGGGGAGTTCTTTATCAATTTTGCCCAAAGCCCCACCATTTGTCTTTGGATGAAAGGAACCCACATATTGCATTTTCTAACATCAGCCTTGACTCTTTGACATACAGTGTGTTTTCAGGGCCCACATTGCTTTTGCCCCGAAAGTACAGGGCGGTTTCTTTTAATCATTAATAAAATACACATTTAATGATCTACTGTTTGTTTTTCTGCTGAAAAGCGGGCCTGAATTATCACAGTGCACCACCTTTTGATGGGTGGCAATTTCATTGAAAATGCTGCATTTATTTGTAAGCCAGCAATTTGAGGTGCTTTTTCCAATCTGCAATTGGTTTACATTTTTGCATGAAGACACCCTTGCAAAGGCGTTTTTGTGTCAGTGTTTGGAAATCCTGTTTGTGATGTGAAAGGGACCTTTGAATTTCTTGTGACATTTGTGAAAAAACATGCAGCTTTTTCTTTGGTAATCACAGGTAGGCTTTTTTCACATGGCCTTTCAGTTCCATTAGTTTGGGGCCTTTCATTACACCCCACATGCCGTCCGCCCCTGTTCATGCATGACTCTTTGGTGGGGAAGAGCAGGGCAGAGTGGGATTTCATCCGAAGTTCCCTTCTCTTTTTCTTACATTTTTGTTTTTGTTGGAGCCCATCCGGCACATTTTCCTTCATTAGGGAGTGGGTACTCCAGACTTCCCTTCCGTCTCTGGGTTGGGGGTTTAGCACAGCACCCCTTTTTATTCTTTCCTTCCCGGGTCCGCAGGATACTCTACAGACTCCCTTCTTGCCTGGAAGTTAAGGAAGTTATTTATCTAATTTATCTAACAGAAAGACAAGGGGGTTCAGTACTTTTTCCACACCACTTTTCCCCAGAAGATGGACATTGCATTTGAGAAAACATATTTACATAGAATAGACATACGTTTCAAGACTTCATTCAAAAGAGGACAACATTACCTAAAACTAGACACAATATTTGAGAACATCACTTCAACAAGTTTATTTTTAACATTTCCAAATAATGTTCATTAAAATACTCAACTGTTATAATTCTCCACCTGGGGTTTTCACTCCTCGGATGGTTCCTCTAATTGACTTTCATTTGGCTCGGCAATCAGCCGTAAAGAGTGTATGGAATGAAAGCTTTTCTACTAATTGATGTGCACCCATTTTTCTTCTGTCTTATTCTCCTTTTGGGACGCAGATTTTGTAGACAACAGGTGATATTTTAACTACAATTTCAAAGGCACCACACCAAGAAGGAAGACATTTCCGCTCCTTGGCCTGATTCCTTTGATAATTGTACATGTGAACCTTGTCATCTACTTCATATTCTTTCTTGGTGTTCTTTAGATCATAATAGGTCTTCATTGTTTCAGCTGACTTTTCTAAATTGTGCTGAGCATAAACAAAAGCGTGCTGGAGGTGCTTCCTTAAATTTTCAATTTACTGTTGAGTAGTGGACGCATTTATCAGGGTCTACGTCTGAGTTCTGTAAAGCAGATGCTGAGGTAACACTATTGCTCTTACGTCCCATCCCCTTTCCTCCATACTGTATGGGCGTCCCTTCCAAGGGACGGGAGACAAAACCTTTTTCACCAGAAAAACCCTTCTTCCTCTTTAAATTTAGAGGCGCGTGGCCCAGGGAGCATGCGCTGCCCTGACTCCGCCCTCCGGTGCCACACCCGAATCCCCTTTTCTGCGACGACATTAACGGGCCGAATTCACCAGCGCTCCTGGGTTTGGCTTCGGCCATGTAATTCCACGTGCGGATACTTCTTCTCTTTGTTTTTTTTTGTCTTATCTATCATTTGTGTACTCGGTCCTCAGGCGTCGTGCTCCTCCCCAGCACATGTCGACTTCTACAGGGTTCAGCAGGTGTCCATCCTGCAATGGGCTCTTCCCAACTTCAGACCCCCACGCCCTCTGCCTACCTTGCCTTGGCTCAGACCACGGTTGTCAATCATGTTCGGCGTGTGACTCCCTGTCCTCGAAGGTGCTGAAGAACAGACTAGCCAAGTGGAGGGAGCTCTTCCAGAGGTTGCCTTCAGAGGATCTCAAGAACTTCGTGAAGCATCGAACCAGGCCCAAGATAGGGCCAATATTTTCTAGCGCACCCTGCAAGGGAGATGCCTTCCCAGGGACTCTCCCGCACAGGAGGGACCGGCCTGGTCCTTCTACCTGAACGTGCCCTGAGGCTGCTACAGCTAACGGCCTTCGGGTCAAGGGGTCCTCGGATCCTCCCGGGCGCAGTGTCGAGGGACCCGAAGGTTCTTGTACCGGGTCTACACTCGAGGGGCTACGCCCTTTTACCGGCACAATGGCCGAGGGGCTATGCCCTATTACCAGCAGTATGTCCGACGGGGTGCCTAAACGCAGCTCTACCGACCCCCGGGTTGAGGGTGTCACATCTACCGGACCAAGGCCCGAGGAGCAGGGTAGTCCTCGTGATCCACACGCAAGAGTCTTGGACGAGGCCAGGCCAAGCGGGCTGAGCAACACGTTGCAGGCAACTGTCAGGCAGCTCCACAAAATGGCCGCCATGCAAGAAAGGAGCACCCGTCCGACGCCATTGCCCAAATTTGGCGAAGAACGAGTGTCAAGGTGGGACTGGCCTCAACCAGGTACGTGGCCTACAGTCTACCCTTCATTTGAGCAGGGCAACTTTCCTTTGCATACGTATGGACAGGGTACGCAGTGGCTGCAGCAGCCCCCCCGCTACCCTGTCGGTACCCCCTGCCACCTCTTTGGACAGTGAGAAGGTGCTCTTCAAGAAGTTTCTCGGCCTCATGAGGTCTGCTTCGATGGGGGTTATCATCAAAGACGCAGTCAGGGAAGTCCTCGCCACCATGCTAGAACCACCACAGATGCCTTCATCGGGCCCTCGGGCCCCGGTGCAGCCAACTCCGCAACCTCTGCAGGATACGGACACGCCATCCTCAGCCAGGACCTTCCATGAACGTCTTGCTGGCCTGGTGGAGTACCTGTGCCTCTCCCAACCCGAGGACGAATAGCTGGCAGAGGGGGTTCTGGCTGAAGTCCTCACAACACGCCCCTCTGCCAACACAGGGATTCCACTGCAAACTGATGTAGTCTCCCTGGCCAAGAAGGGTTGGCTCATGCCCCACTCGGTCCAGTCAGTCAGTCGATGCCTGGACGCCAAGTACAGGCAGACGGAGGGTGATACACTCTTGCTCTTGACCCATCCGCAGTCACACTCCTCAGTGATCGCTGCAGCATCAGTATGCTCCAAGCCTCAGTCGTCCTCAGCAGCCTTCTCTACGGCGCTGCTAGGCAAGGAGGAGAAAATCTTGGAGGTGTATGGCAAGATGATCTACTCCAACGCCTCCTTGCACCTGCGTCAGGCCAACGCAGATGCCATGCTGGCTGCTGCCAACCAATGTTTATGGAGGGAAATTGTGGACTTCCTACCGGAACTCCCCACCCAGTGGCAATCATGCTTTACGGCGGGGCTAGCTAAAGGCAAGCTGGTGGCGCATGACCTCATGGAATCCACAGTGGCTCATATCGATACCTCAGGCAGTGCCATCTGTATTGCCACGGACATCAGAAGAACAGCCTGGCTCCGGGCAATGAAATTCAATGCGGATGTCCAGGAGCGCATTCTAGATCTACCGTTTAGTGGGGGACCAAGAGGGGAGGGACCTCTTCCACTCCTCTATGGACGAAGAGCTGGACAAGAAGAAGAACAGCTCACAAACGGCAAAATCTTTATCCATTCTTACAAAGACGACGCCCCAACCCTTCCCCCAATCTGAACAGCGCTCTGGGAAAAGGGTCCTACATATCGAGGGTTCCGCGGCTTCCAGGATTGCAGATCCAGGCAGCCAGACCGCCCGCCGTCTCAGAACTGGCGCAAACAACAAAAAGGGGGACAGAGTAAGGGCTGATTCCAGTCCCCCTCCTCAGCGTCAGCCTCCGAGGGAAAGGAGGCATGACACGCCCCTTCGGGTCCACGTGTCTCCAGTGAGGGTGCAGGCTTGCTCTCCATGCATAATTCTGGCACCAGAATTTCGTGGACCCCTGGATCTTCTCCGTAGTATCCATGGGGTACCGCCTTCCTATCCCAGCCTCTCCTCCCTCTTCCCCTCCACTCGCACAGGTTGAGACAGAAACTCTTTTGGCAGAGATCCAGCCGCTCATAGAGAGACAGGCAGTGGAGGAAGTCCCAGCCTCCCAGCAAGGCTTTGGATTCTACTCAAGGATTTTTGCCATTCAGAAGAAGAACCAGGTGGCCCTGAGAGTTGTGCTGGACCTTTCCACCCTCAACCTCTCTCTACACCTGTAAAAATTCAAGATGGTTACACCAGCTTTTATAGCGGTGTCATTGGACAAGGGAGACTGGATGTGCTCCCTGGACCTGAAGGATGCGTACCTACACGTCTCGATTTGGCAGCCCCATCATTATTTCCTACGGTTCAGGATCATGGGCTACCATTTCCAATACAAAGTCCTTCCATTTGGCCTCAACTTGGCCCCCAGGGTCTTTACCAGACTCATGAACGCTGTGGCAGCCCTCCTCAGAGCGCAGGGCCTCCACATCTACCCATACCTCGATGACTGGCTCGCCAGGACTACATATCCAGAAGTGGTTTGCCCCTCTTCCCATGCCCTTATGAACACACTGCACGACCTGGGCTTCTCGCTCATCCTCAAGAAGTCACCGCTGCCCCCTACGCACACTCTGACATTCCTGGGACTCATTTGGGACACGCGCTCCGAGAGGGTTTTCCCATCGGAAGACAAAATCTCGGCCATCAAGAGGGCCACCGCCCACTTCCTCAACAGAGAGAGGACCTCGGCATGGTGGTACCAACATCTCGTGGGTCTACTAGCAGCGGTCCTGTTAGCAGTGCTGCACACGAGACTAAGGATGAGAAGGACTCAGCTGCACTTCGCAGCCTCATGGAATCAGGAGCGGGACTCGCAGTCAGAGATGATCAACGTTCCTCCATCTCTCCACCCAGACCTAACTTGGTGGTCCATGGACTGCAACCTACAGATGGGCAAGCCCTTTCGGCAGCCCTCTATGCAGGCCACCATCACCAGACTCCTTGCTCGAGGGTTGGGGAGCCATCCTGGACGATCTCTCGGTCCACGGCACCTGGACTCGACAGGAGCAGGAATGCCACATCAATTGGTTGTAGCTGAACACCATCTGGCTAGCGCTCAGAGCATTCCTACCACTCCTCAAGGGAAAGGTTGTCCTCATCCAAACAGACAACTCGACCAGCATGTACTACGTCAACAAGCAGGGAGGCACCAGATCCCCTCCTCTGTGCAGGCTGGCAATCAGCATGTGGGAATGGGCCCTGGAAAATGACATTTTCCTCTCGGCAGTCCACTTCCCGGGGGAATCCAACCTGGAGGCGGACAGGCTCAGCAGGCTGGGAGCAGACAATTACGAGTGGCAGCTAAACAACCTCGTTATTCAGGAGATATTCAATAGGTGGGGCCAGCCCCAAGTGGATCTCTTTGCCACCTGGCACAACAAGAAGTGCCCCCAGTTCGCATCCTGGCAGGGTCAGGGCCCCGGCTTACTGGGCGACGCATTTCACCTCCAGTGGACCGGCATGAAGGCCTACGCCTTTCTGCCTACTCCCCTGTTCCACAGGGTAATTTTCAAGATCAAGGAGTCTCACTGACTCCTCGTCATTCTGATAGCTCCATGGTGGCCGGCCAGGCCATGGTTTTCGGAAGTAATCAGCCTCTCGTAGGTGCCCCCAATACACCTTCCGATGGGCCCAGCACATCTTCTGGTGCAGCAGGGGGGCAGAATCATCCACCCCGCGCCAGGGAAACTAGCCCTCACAGTGTGGTAACTGAGCAGGTAACACTTCGGCATCTTAGCCTCTCACAGGCCAATCTGGAGATCATGCAGGGCGCCAGGGGCAAAGCCACCAGGGCCCAGTACAAAAGCAAATGGACCAGATTCTGCCACTGGGCAGACTCCAAGGGAATTGACCACTTGGCCTGCAATTTGGACGACGTGCTCTCCTTTTCGGCGTACCTCGCTCATTCAGGCGTACAGGTGGACACCTGCCGTATATACCTTGCAGTCATCAGGGCTTACAGGAACTCGTAGGAAGGAATTTTTTCCTCCTCCAACCCTATGAAGAAACATCTGACTGGTCTCGCTAGGCTCTACCTGCCCATCAAGAGACCGCACCCTGTGTGGGACCTTAACATAGTCTTAGGCGCTCTGGCGCACAAACCATTCGAGCCAATGGCTTCCGTGGACATTGGCTGGTTACCATCAAGACGGCCTTACTAGTTGGTCTTACCTCGGCTCACAGAGTCAGCAAGATCCAGGCGCTGGTCGCCTCTGAACCATATACCACCTATCACAGGGACAAGGTAGTCATGCGGACGCACCCAGCATTTCTGCCCAAGGTTCCATCCGCATTTCACTTGAACGAAGAAACAGTCCTTCCTACGTTCTTTCCCGATCCCAAGGACGAAGCACAGAGAGTGCTGCACTGCCTGGATGTCAGGCGTGCCCTAAAATTCTACTTGGACAGGATCAAGGGCTTCCACAAGTCAGACGCTCTGTTTGTCACCTTCGGAGGCTTCTAAGGCCTCCATATCCCACTGGATGGTCTCTGCCATCAAGGAAGCATACGAGGCCCAGCACAAACCGCTCCCGGCCAACATGCATGGCCACGCAGTCAGGGCCAAGGCAACGGCCTTCGCATTCCAGCGCCATGTCCCTTGGCAAGTCATAAGCAGGGCGGCCACTTGGGCCTCTCCCTCGGCTTTCTGCAAGCATTACTGTTTTGATGCCGGCTCTAGATCTGATGCGGCTTTCGGACAGGTGGTTCTCAGGAACCTATCTGCTTAAGGAGGGTCTCCTCTCCACCCTGGGGCTACAATCAGTTGTCATTGCCCATACAATCTGGAGGAAAGGGGACGGGGCATAAAAGTAATTATGTTACTCACCGTAGTGACTAACATACTCTTAGTCCATAGTCCCCTTTCCTCCATACGTCGCTCCAACCTCCCCCCTAATAATGCTGGTGTCATTAGGCAATGATAAATCTGTTGTCGACGTGTCAGTGGGGACTGAGTTGTGGCGCCGGAGGGCGGAGTCAGGGCAGCGCATGCTCCCTGTGGTGCCCTTCTAAATAAGGGGAAGAAGGTTTTTTCTGGTGAAAAAGGTTCTGTCTCCCGTCTCCTTGGAAGGTACACCCATACAGTATGGAGGAAAGGGGACTATGGACTAAGAGTACGTTAGTAATTTATAATTTTTCGTCCGGTCATGAGCTCAAATGGAGACATCTTTGTTGCAGTACATGGTGTAGACCTAATAGCCAGCAGGACAAGCGGCAATCGGATGTCCCAATGGGTCCAGTGTCTGCCACAAACCTCTTTTAGATACTCACATTTGTTTTGTTGAATCTCTCTACCCACCTCCCCGATGTGAGGCCATGTGGTAGGCAATGAGGAGTTTTCTTTTTACCCCTAGAATCTCCCACATCTTTTCCATCACCTCACTGATAAAATGACTTCCTCAATCCGACTCAATCCTTTGCAGGAAGCCAAAACGAGAGAAGATGTGATCGATCAATAGTGCAGCAGCTGTCTCTACCTTACAATTCGGGGCTGAAAGACATTCTACCCACTTTGTGAACAAGCATGCCACAGTCACATGTACTTGTTTCCTCTAGAGGAGCGGATCTCTGACCCGATGAAATAGGCTTGCAAATCTGACCAAGGCAGTGTCATTCCCTTTTCTGTGTGTGAGTGAACTAGGTTGAAATTGAGAACACACAAGACAACCCTGTGTGCCCAGTAGGCAACCCTGCGCAAGATTTCTGATGTGTGAAACCGTGTATGGCCAGCAGTGACTGCATCATGGGCGTGGTTCAACATCAGGCTTCGGAAGGAGGTAGGTACCACCCACTGGCCACAGCCAAATATGACTCACCTTACCAACAAACCGTCTTCGTTCTGAAACATCTCGGAAAACTTCATCAACACCCGGACATCCTCTTTACCGTTAAATCGGACTCTGTTAGAGAAAAACTCATGGGGTCTTCAATGTGTTGATAACATTTCCCAATGATCGGGTCCTCTTTCTGTGAAGTTATCAAATCTGCATCTGGGGTATGTTTACTCCACTGGGCTGTCGAGAGTTCGCTGTTAGCACGAGTTAGTGACCTTGTGACCACAGCAATTTGGATTTCATCCAGCAGGGATTCTGTTTCTATTCTATGAAATCTCCCTGCAGGGCTCTGGTTTTAGCCAGTTGGCCAACCAGATAATTCCCTGTCTGATCTGGCACCTCAATTTTGGAATAACCCCTTATTTTCTTCCACTGGATGGTCATCTCATTGGAGGTCACCGTATGTAAATTGACTGGATCAGTTTGGCATGCTTTAGGCGTTTGTCGTTGGCACAAAGCAGGCCTCAATTCTTCCATTTAATCAGGTGCTCCACGAACCCATTGCTGACATAATCACAGTCAGTGATTATAACCAATTCATTGAGTTGGTGGTGCACTGCAGTGAGGATGGCTTGATGAACAGCCTTGAACTCTGCAGCAACTACTTTGTGGTCCTATTTTATAACCAGCAGAGGGTTCTGGGGTATCATTCACCTAGGCATTCCCAACGCCAGCCACGAGTTCCTTTTCGCCATTGTTGTCAACATGGTAAGAACACCCATCCACATAAACTGTGGGTATCCCCTGACACAGGTCTTTTTCATAGGCCTTGTGTGGGGAAGATAAGTATGCCTCCATGTTGTTGCTGGTCATTAGACTTTCGTCCTGAAGACAGTTTTCTTGAACACAATCATGCAAGTCCACCAACCCTTGCACCATGGGCCTCCCCTTGTTTTAACTATCTCTGACCTCCACAGGAAAGCCTTGCATGTACAGAATCCAGGAAGTAATTCTGGAATTACTAACATTCCCTGGCCAGAGGTATTGCAAGGGTTGGTGAGGAGTTTCGACTATGATGTGCTCCCCATGGATGAATGGGCAGTAATTGTTCATTGCCCATACCATTGCCAGGATTGCCTTCTCGCAGTCATTGAATTTTTCCTCCACAGAGGCCAAAGTCTGGCCCTTGTATGAGATGACTTTGTTGACCTTTTGATACAACACTGCTGTTAGGCAAGTATCTGAGAACGTTGTCTCCAAGAACTCCTTGTTCTTTATGGAGTAAGCCAAACAAGGTTTTCTTTTCAGTTGTTTAACTGCCTCGGCTTGTTCCGGACCCCATTCCCACTTGAGTCCATTCTTTAATAAATGGACCAAGGGTCGAGGGACCTCTGCGTAGTCTTCAATGAACTTTCAACTATAATTAGTGAGTCCAAGAAGTCTTCTTAATTCTCTGAGTAGTAGGGTCTTTTAATTTCATTAAGGCTTCCACTTTCTTCACCTGGGGATTAAGACCCTCGGAGATGATCCCGTGCCCTAAGAAGTTCACTCAGGTCTTACATCACTGTCCCTTCTGATGGGAAAGTTTTCTGCAACTGGGTTAGAACATAGCAGATTGCGGCTATATGTTCCTCCACAGTTGAGCTCTTGATCAGAACATCATCTATATAGGCCAGGTTTCCCCTTTTGCCCAAGTTGGGCATGCCCTTATGTAGAAAGATGTTGAACTCATTGCCGGAGTTGATGTAACCAAAGGGGGCTCAGAGCCACGTGTATTGCTACCCCATGAAAATAAAGGCATGTCCAGTAGCCGTTGGTCAGGTCAATGGCGGTGTACACCTTTGACCCTTGGATCTGGGCCAGCCCGTGATCGTTGTAGGGAAGGGGCCATCTTGACATGTGGACCCATTTGTTCAACTCCCTCAGGTATGCACATAGGGCCTCATCACGAGCTGGGTGTTATCTGATCATAATTACTGTCGAGTGGTATTTGCGTTAATGTCGGGAGTAGTCGCGCAGAGACCACTGTATCACAAGTCGGTGGACCCATCTTCGGTGTTTGTGCTAATACCGCTGGTCTGAAATAACGCTAACGTCTGAAATACCAGCCTAAATGGCGCTAGCACGGCCGGCAGCCAATATAGCGCAGTATTATTCTGCGGTAATAACGTGTGGTAATAGCACACAGGAAATGCATCACTGCCGAAATGGGAAACACTGCGATGGCCATCTTGGAAATCACAATCCATTAAAAAAACAGAGCCCCTGGAAGCCACCCAGAGCAACGGAAGACAATAAATGTCACAGGAGCGTGCAAGGGGTTAGTCAGCCCAGGAGCCTGAGCTCAATGTCATTGTGGAGGAGGTGTTGGGGCACTGTGAGGAGCTGTACGAGGCACACCATAAAAAAACAGCTCAAAGCGCTGCAACCACTTCTGCGGCACCATCAGCAAGAAGGTGTCTGCAGTCGACCGTGTCCCCAGGGATGGGGAAGACTGCAGGAAGCGCTTTAATGACCTGCGGATCCGGGGCATTGTAGCCCAGCACGGACAGACTGCATGGCAACTGGAGGCAGATCACCACCACCGTAGTCATGCATGGGAGGAGCACTGCAGCAGCATCATAGACATGACAGGGGGAGAGGGAGTTGGAGGAGAGGAGGCATGCACTGCCATCCAGGAGGCAAAGGTGAGTCAACCCCCCCCAAATACCAAATGTAATGTGAACATCACACCATACCATCCCCCACTGTGAATTCCCATGAGCTGGCCATTGTGACTGGGTGCAGTGTGTGTGAGCCACCACAGGCACCCACAGCAGCACCCATTTGCCAGTGCACCTAGGCCAACACTGTGAGCCTGAGCTGTGGAGAGGGCAGCCAAGGGACACATCCAAGTGCCATGCAACACCTAGCCCTCCATAGCGTGGGCAGAGCAGTGCACACCTACGCCAACAATTGACCCCTGCCATGCCACCATTGTGAAGTCACATTCCCAAGTGTGACCCCGTTCCCGAACCATGGCCGATATATGCAAACCCACTGCAAAATGCAAACAGGCCAGGCCCATGCATGAGTCCGACCGCCCCATGCGACCCCCCCGTGCATCCCCCCCTGTAAGTACTGCAATGCTTGCCAAAACATGTGAGCAAATGTGACCTAATGCCATCCCCTATGTCCCCTAAAGGCACACAGGCATCACCTGAGGCATCCAGGGAGGGTGAGGTAGTGGGGCCATCCCATTGAGTGCCCGCCCACACCTCCACCAGCACTAGCACCCCACGAAGGGGCTGACAGGGCACACCAAGGCAGAATACCCACCCCACCACAGGGTCATGCCAACACCAACGGCCAAACCCTCCAGGGTCACGCCAACACCAAGGGCAAAACCCTCCAGGGCCGACCTGGAGGAGGCCGTTGAAGCGGCCCCAATATTAACCACCCAGGAAGGGGCAAGCAGCGACGACCAGCAGGCTGCTGCGGCCCCCAAACCTGAAGACATGCATGTGCCGGGAATGAGCACACCATCGGAGAGCCATGACCATGTGGAGATGCACAGCCCAAGGCCGCATTGCCAGGCATGCCGCCACCGTTGCACCTACACCCCGGTGACTAACAAGGACACACCCTCATATGCCTCATCAGGCAGACCCCCTAGGCAGGACAGCCCCCCCCCTAAGCAGGACAGCCCCCCCAGGCAGTACAGCCCCCCAGGCATCGCAGCCACACCCCAACACCCCCACTGGTCCTGTTGCTGCTGTGATGGTGCAACGGTATAGATGCACGTCAGCTGAGAATCGAAGGCCTTGCCAGAGGACACAATATGCACATGAAGGCCATCAGGCGTGCCATCGGTGGTGCTACGAAGACCATGGCCATGGACAATGCCCACACAAGAATGGTGGTGGACGTATGCCCAGCATCGCTCACGGGGGTTCGGGCAGAGGGTAAGGGAGCTATGCGAGCAGGTCTCTGCATTTGCAGAACAAATGAGGAAAACAAATAACCGCCTCCGCCAGCAAATCCAAATGCCTGCCTCCATCCCATCTACTTCCACCACCCCCACCGAGGAGTCCCAACAGGGAACCCCATGGTGGAGGACACAGCAGAGGCTGCTACAGCGCTCTTCTGAATCCAGTGCACATGGAAAGCGGCCACATACCCAGTGAATGGACTGTGCACTGTCAGCCTGAGGGGCCACCACATGGACACATGGTTGGGTGGGGGGAGGAGGGACTGTCTGCTGGGGAGTTGGTGATAGGTGGGGGAGGGGGCACTGTATCCTGGGGAGTTGTTGGTGGGTGGGGGGCTGTGTGCTGGGTGGGGGAGAGGGGGGACTATGTGCTGGGGAGTTGATGGTGAGGGAGGGGCAGGGGAAGGGCCGGGGATGGGTTTAGTTTCACATATATTAAAGCCTGTTGAAATCTGAGAAAATGCAACGACAATCATGATTGTGCACTAGTGCTCTTTATTCAAAATGTGAAGGTCGTGTTCTGGGTCCAGTCACCGTGCTAAAAACAATTATCCATCAGTGCCTGTCGGGCCAGCCTCCCCTCCCTCACACCATCCCTGTGTGTATCAGCCCTGGCTCCTGACACATGGTCATCTTCCTCATCAGTCCCTGGGGCTTGCCTGTCTGTGTCGGGGGAAGGGGCACATTCCGCCTGAGGCAGATGTTGTGCAGCATTGCAAAGACGATTTTGCCAACTTTGTCCGGGGAATACATGAGGGCCCCACCAGTGTGATCTAGGCACCTGAATCGTGCCTTCAAAAGTCCAAAAGCACATTCAATGCAGATGTGTGTCCGGCTGTGGGCATGGTTGTATGCGTGATCATATGGTGTTTTTAAGTCACGCACAGGTGTCATCAGCCAGGTGAGCCGCGAGCATCCTGAGTCACCTGCATGGAATGGGAAGACAACATCAGGCATTTGTACCATGCATGGGTATGCAGATTCAGAATATTCAGCCATTATGCACCGTGGGGATTCCTGTGATCAACAGAGCCATGCAATGTGTATGCATTATTTGTCCTGTACATGCACCATGTGTTGTTGAGGTGACTGTCCTGTGGCGGCTGGCAGTTGTCTACTCATGGGATGGCTGCTGTGACATGGGTGGAAACAGGGCTACAGGTAGGGGGTGCATGGGCCACTTTTACTCATTATGATATGATAGGTTATGATAGGTTATTTATAATGAGTTTATTACCCAGAGGTTTCTAAGCGCGGTCCCGGGATGGAACCTGTATTGCTCTGTGTCGTCTTGCTTCCAAGGCAAGCACGTTGCCGCTGAGCTATCCTCCCGAGACTGAATAGGAATGAACTCACGTTTTTGACTTATAATGGGGTGCAGCAATAGTCCCTTCAATTATTGTGCAAGGGACACCGGGAGCCATGTGCCCCGGTTTCCACCTGCACCGTTCCTTGGAAAACTTTGGGCCAGTTGTGCATGGAGTCCCATAGGATGCGGCTACTGTTAATGACTGGCTGATCAGGGGAAGTAGGCATTTGTCTTTTGATGTGCCTGTATCACTAGATGATGATAAATGTTCATTACACCAACAATTTCGTTTAACAGTTGGTGCATGGTTTAATGCCCTAATGGGATACTCTGTGTGTGATGTTGATGTACATGTTTACTCCTCAGTATTCATTTCACAGTACTTTAGGGAATAGGGAGTGGGATCCTCTCACTTTGGGTTCCTGTCTCGGGCCCTGGTTGGACTTGCTGTTGGGTGATGGATGTGGATCTGCACTGCAGCACATTCTAAGTGCATTCTGGTCATTGTGGTATGATGTTGTGTTTGCAGCAATGTGTGTCCATCACCATATGTGGGTCCAGATGTGGTGGCTGTGTGCATGTGCCCTTGGATGCCCCCCCTATAAAAGGTGCAGGAGCTGCAGAGGTGCTGACGGTGCCTCCTATTGGCATGCAATGCTTTCTGTGGCTATTCCCCAACCTTTTTTACTTGTGTTTAGACATGCATTTATTGCAGGGTTTGTACTCGCCCACTATCCAGGTCCATTGTCCCCTGTGCCTCTCCATGCAGGCCGGCAGTGTGCTGTTGTGTAGCACCATGGAGTTGTGGGTGGATTCAGGGTAGCAGGCACAGCAGTGGCTGATTTTTAGGTCAGGCCCAAAGGTCATCTGCACATTCAATGAATGATCGTGCTTGCTGTTCCGAAAGACTGCTTAATGGGCCTGGGGCGCAACCAATGCAACATGGGTGCAGTCAATGGCTGCAATGACGTTGGGCACTTGTGCCATGGCATAGAACCGTGCCTTGAGGTCATTCACCTGGGCCTGGGTTGTGGGCAGTGCAATGTGCAGGTTGACATGGCGCAGCAGGGCATCCAGCACCTGGCCTAGGACTGCACTGAATGTCAACTGGGCCATGCCATGCATCATAGCCACAGAGTGCTGGAAGATGACCATCCCAAGAAACTGCTGGAATGACAGCAGCTTCACCAGGGGGCACCACTGTGCGGATGGCAATCCTGCTACCAATGTGGTTTTGTATTGTGTCCAGCAGCTCAATGATGGTTGCCCGATCAGCTGGTACTCTGTTACTAACTGGGTGTCACTGAGGGGCCAGGGTGATAGCCTGACCCTGGGGATGGGTGCATGCCTTGCTGGGGCTGGTCTCCTCCTCCTCCTCCTCATTCAACCCCCACAACCCCTTCTGTGCTCCCTGTGCCCTGCCCTGGTTGCTCAGCATCTGTAGCTCCAGGTGTAGCATGGGGAACTTCATGTCAAAGCTCCCAGCAGGGAATGGCAGCATGGTGTTGGAAAGTGTGTTTGGGGCCTGGGTGGGTCTTTTGTAGCCCTCTGGTGTGCATTGTATGCACCTGTGGCTTTATTCCTGGCACCTGGGTTCATTTACCTCCAACTTGATTATTGCCGATTTTCAGGCAGTAATACTGCTGGAAATAGGTCTATGATAACGCTCTGAATTGATGGTGGTATTACCGCCGGCTGTAATAATGTCAGCTGTGATACTGCCGGCTCTGATACCACCGGCTGTATTAACGCTGGTCCCTTTTTGGGTCTGGTGCTAATTTTGCAGGGTCGTGATTGGGCAGAGTGGTATTCAAGGTGGCAATACCTTTACCACCACATTTAAGGGCTGCCGCCCAACTCGTGATGAGGCCCATAGTCTCCATTGGCCATTTGATTTGAGTATCCCCGGTACCAGGTGGTTGAAGGTACTGTGGATCAGACAAATTATCCCACAGGATTCTAAGTTCTCAATAATCTCTGTGAGTGAATACATAGAGTGAGAGCTAACAGGTATTGATTGACAAATACTGTAGCCATCTTGGGGTCCGTGGGTATGGTGGTTGAATGAATGGATGTGGGTCCACAATCGTATGAGTCCACTGAAAATATATCTTGGAATTCCAGGAAGACCTGTTTCAGCTTTTGTCGTTGCTCCTTGGTCTTGCAGGCATCCGAAAGATTGATCCTTTCCTCGACCATCTGCTTGAAACCTGGAAAGACCTTGGTCTTGGCAATTTCACCAGTATCCTCCAGTTGGGTGGAGAGATATCTTTTGATGGTGTTGACCTAAACAGTAGGTTGCTGTCATGATGCCTACCCCCGGGGACCCAGACCAAGTCCAGCAACCCTGGAAGCAGGCATTAAGTTATCCCAAGAAAGCCCAACAACCCCTGCTATGGGCCATTTGGGTCCAGTGCTGGCGCCTATGGCACCAGGCTCATATGGAGAGTCAGTCCTGGCGCCATAGGCGCCAGGCTCATAGATTAAAACTTACCTGGTGCAGACCATGCTGCAAAACTACCTAATGCAGACCATGCTGCAAGAGCTCCAAGCCAAAAGAGGCTTGGAAGGGACTACTTTACTTGGGGACTATTTTTTACTCGGGCGGGGCTGGGGAGGAAATCTTACCTGGGACTACTTTGGAGGCTATTTAAACCACGCCCGAAGAGCAGCACACGCTTCGCGTTATTCTGCATCCAGCAGCGTAACGCTCACCGTGCCTGCAAGTCTGCATCCAGCCTTCTGCCACGCCCCCCTCGAGTTTGGAGCTCCTAGAAAAAGGGAGAAAGAAGGAGAAAAGGTTAGAACAAGAGCAATACCTTTGATCCTTACCTGAATTCCCGATCCATTGTGCCTTCGAGCTGGAAGAAAGAAGCTATTTATGCGCGTCGCCTCGCCTGCTGCAGCGCCGCGCTGAACTCACCGGCCTTCACAGCATCTTCACATTCCACCGCATCCTCCTGCATGTTCCTGCCGCACTCCAGCACCTAAGGAGAAGACAAGAACAGCCAGGTGAGCCAAGGGAATACACAGAGGAATATTAGTTACCCCCCCATAGACTTACCTGATTTTACCACCGGGGGTACTATTCCTCTTCACGGGTTGGCGCAGCTTCCACTGCATCTTCGCCAAACCCCGGCCCCTAAGGGGAAACAAAAGGACAGCAAGGTGAAACAAAGGGACTAACAAGGGGAACCCTCCTCACCACAATAGACTTACCTGATTTTACCGCCGGAGGTATTATTCCCCTAGACTTCATACTTTCTCTCAGTGCCTGAATAAGGGAGAAAGCAACAGGTTACATATTGACATTATTTTATCGAACTGTGTTGGAAAATACAAATCCTTACCAGAATACTACCGGTTGCCGCGAGGAACTCTTCATTAGGGTCAAGCTGCAACCTGCAAGGAATCGGACAAGAGTGAAAGTCAGGCATTTGAACTCTTACGAACTTTATACTTACGGCGTCTTGCCGGGAATCTCGGAGTCAATATTGTTCTGGAACTCACCAATTCCTTCGAGCCAGTGAAGCAAATGGTTATCAACGCGCCCCTGCGCTCAATGCAGGATGGAGAGCTCATCTTTTCAAACCATCAGGTGAGACTATAAGAGGGGACATCAAAGGTGATCTGTGGGGAGAACAGCGGGGGTGGGGGATTTACGCTCAACTCCATGGGTGGTTAATTCCCTTTCTCCATTTGCAGAAGAATATTCCTACGGGCCAAGCAAACGAAGCTAGGTGGGCCAGTTCAGTCCGTCATCTCGGCCCTACGCGTCACATTGGTGGAGACCGCAGCTGTCCAGTTCCAATCGACGCCTCTGTGGGAGCCAGGTGAGCATAACAGAACGCAAAGCCTACCCACAAATTCACACCCAGGCGTTATGGATACCTCAGAGACTGACCAATTGGCCCAATTACTAGGGGAACTGAGGGCTGAAGTGCATTCCGCCCGTCAAGAAACCAATGCTCTTAAGAGAGAACTGATTTTGTCAAAAGAGCAAACTGATGACCTTGCTAGGCAACTATTGCAAAGCCAGGCTGGACAAGCACCCCTACCTGGTTCCAGGGGAAATCCAGCTCCTGTGTTATCGAGTAACCCAGTGCAAATAAACCTACCAGGAAATATTCCATTAGCTCCACCCGAACGCTTTGCCGGAGATCCCAAAAGATTTGCTGTGTTTATGAACCAATGCCGCTTGCACTTTCTATGCAGACCTGGAGCCTTCCCAAACGATCAAGCCAAGGTAGCCTTTGTATTGTCATATCTCAGCGGCAGTGCAGCTGATTGGTCAATTCCACTAGTTACTCAGGATGTCCCAATTCTCCGGGATTTTCAGGGCTTTCAAACGAGCATGGAAAGACTATTTGCTTGGCACTCTCAAGGACAGGCCCTGGATAACAAACTTTTGTCCCTACGACAGGGTAACCAGGACCTTCTATCCTACATCACAACCTTTTATAGGTTGATAGTGGAAACTGGATGGCCTGAGGTGAAACGAATCACGTTATTTCATTGAGGGCTTCGAGGAGAACTCAAGGATGACTTGGCTCAAGTCGTGAACCTACCTCAAGACTGCGCTGAATATATAGACTTAGTGGTCCAGTTAGATCACAGACTTCAGAACAGAAAGGCTGATCGAGCCAAGTTTGAGAATCGGGTGTTGGTCAAAACCCACGCTAACCCCAAAGGAGCAGATGCTTCAGAACCCATGCAAATTGGAGGGGTTAAAAGATCCTTAACCCAGAAGGAAAGAGAAAGGAGACGGCAAATGCAATTGTGTCTATATTGTGGAACGTCTGGGCATTTTCTACGGGATTGCCCTGTAAAACCACCCAAGAAGGTGGTAGGAGCTGCTGATAAAAGACATATGGAGTCAGACTCAGGAAACGATCACGCCCGACAAGCGTAGAGGTCCGCTTGCCGAGCTTGAAGAAGGATACTCAGACCTCGCATTTCATCATACCAATGGACCTCGTAGATCCAAGACAGCCATCGCGTATGCACGCAGTAAGGGCATACATTGATAGAGGGGCCATAGGAAACTATGTGAACTACGAATTGGCTTCCAGGATGAATCTACCTCTCTGCCGAAAAACCACCTTAGATGTCATCACCACAGTCGATGGAACTGAAATTGCCTCTGGGCCTGTAACTCATTCCACCACAGAGATGACACTATTGGGTCAGGATGGGCATTGAGAGACTATTGTGTTTGATCTAATCAAAGCCCCACAGTCCCAAATAATACTGGGGATACCTTGGTTGGAAACACATAATCCTTGTATTGATTGGCGAGAGAGGAGAATAACCTTCCTGGATTGTGCACAAACCTGTTACCCAAAGAAAAATCCCAACGCAGGCCTGGCCACAGTAACCACAGCAGTCATGCAACTACCTCCAGAATACCAGGATTTCCAGGATGTCTTCCAAAAAGAACAGGCAAACACCTTACCTCCTCACAGATCGTACGATTGTCAAATCAATCTCATACCCGGTGCACAACCCCCTTGTAGCAGGATCTATGCCCTTACGGAACCTGAGAACCTTCACCTACGACAATACTTCGACCAGTACCTTGCCAATGGCTTTATTCGCCCATCCAAGTCCCCTGCATCTTCAGCTTTGTTCTTCGTGCCCAAAAAGGAAGGTGACCTCAGAACGTGCATAGACTACCGCGCATTGAACCAGATAACTGTTAAGAACCGATACCCATTGCCTCTGATCCCTGAACTACTAGACCAAGTGAAGGACGCTTGTATAAACACTAAATTAGATCTCCGGAGGGTATACCATCTGGTATGTGTAAAAGAAGGCAACGAATGGAAGACTGCTTTCCGCACTAAATATGGGTTATTCGAATACCAGGTGATGCCTTTCGGGTTGTGCAATGCACCAGCAGCCTTCCAATACTTCATGAACGATGTCCTTCGTGAACTCATTGACGTTTGTGTTGTCGTATATATCGATGATATTCTAGTATACTCCTCTTCAGAATCTGACCATGTGAAGCACGTCCGAGCAGTCCTTGAGAAATTGCGCCAGCACAAACTATATGCAAAACTGGAAAAATGTGTTTTTCATGCCACAGAAGTTGAAATCCTTGGGTTTATCCTGATCCCAAAGGGAGTCCGAATGGACTCACGAAAGGTGGATGCTATCCGTAAGTGGCCATCACCAAGTTCAATTAAAGGGGTACAAAGCATGCTCGGCTTTGCCAATTTCTACCGCAGATTCATCCTGGATTTTTCACATGTTGTACATCCCGTCACAGCACTCTTGCGAAAAAATAAACCCTTTATGTGGACTGAAGAAGCTGAAAATGCCTTCCAAGAGTTGAAAGCGAAATTCACGTCTGCACCTCTATTAAAGCACCTGCACCCTGAACTTCCATACATAGTGGAAACTGATGCATGCAGTCTAGCCATGGGAGCTGTCCTGTCTCAAAAGGACCCTGAAACTGGCCAGCTTCCTCCAGTAGCATTTTGGTCCAGAAAGTTCTCGGCACCCGAGTTGAACTATGCGGTTACCGACAAGGAGTTATTAGCCATTAAATCCGCCTTCAAGGCTTGGCAGCAATATCTTCTCGGTGCCAGGCATACCATTACTGTGATCACCGATCACCGGAACTTACAGTATTTAAAGACAGCCAAGGCCCAATCGTCACGTCAACTCCGATGGGCATTGTTCTTTGCCGAGTTCGATTTCGTGATGACCTATCGACCAGGTTGTAAGAATGGTAAAGCAGACGCCTTATCCCGAATAGGGATGGGAGAGGCAGAAGTGAACCCAGAACCAGTACCTATAATTTCTGAACAAAGAATTCTTGGCATGACTACTCTACAGACACTAGAGGACATTCAGGTAAAGATCCAGCAACTCTTTGATCCTACAGCCCTGCAGGACTGGGTAAAAAAAGGCCCAGACTACTCTGTCACCAATGATCTGCCTTATTACCAAGGGCGGCTATTTCTGCCACACAAGGAACTACAAGAGCTAGTCATTTCCCGTTATCATGATACCCTAATGGAGGGGCACCCAGGTATTGCAAAAACTGAAGCTAAAATTAAAAGACAATTCTGGTGGCCCAACTGGCGAAAGGATATTACATCATTTGTGATGTCTTGTGGCATTTGCGCCCAAAACAAAAGTCAAAAGAAAAAACCAGCTAGACTCTTACAACCTTTAGACATTCCACCTACACCATGGCACACCTTATCGTTAGACTTTTTATTACTGATCTACCCCCATGCAATGGATTTAACACCATTCTAGTTATTGTGGATCTTTTTTCCAAGATGGCCCACTTTATTCCTTTAAAGGGATTACCTTCAGCTTCAATCCTGGGCAAGGAGTTCCTCGAAAACATTGTTCGCATACACGGATTTCCGTCCATATTGGTCTCTGACCGGGGCAGTCAATTCATTTCACATTTTTGGACACAATGCTGTCAATTGATGCAAATTGATGTGAGGCTATCGACCAGTCACCACCCCCAGACCGATGGTCAAACGGAGAGGACCAATCAGACTCTCGAACAATACCTGCGTTGTATGTTACATCAGACTGAGAGTAATTGGAAAGACATTCTTAGGATCGCTGAATATGCATACAATAATTCAGTACACTGAGGAACTGGACAAAGCCCCTTTTATACCTTATATGGGCACCATCCTCGAACCTCAGACCTTGACTCACCCCAATACTTAGAAATGCCCGCAGTGGACCATCTGCACGGTACGATTACACAAGCCTTTAAGGAAGCAACTACACATTTAAAACAGGCGAAAGAAAAATACAAGAAAGAAGCTGATCGGCATAGAAGTGATACTCCACAATACCAGATAGGGGACCAAGTATGGTTAGCCACAAAACATATACCCCTAAAGGGAACACGGATCTTTAACCCCAGATATTTGGGACCTTACTCTATTAAGGCCATTATCAACCCGGTGGCTGTCAAGCTGGACTTACCTGCTAATATGCGAATTCACCCCGTTTTTCATGTGTCACTTTTGAAGCCAGTGCAACCAGGGTCAAGACTAACCAAGCCACCAGACCCTATCCTTGTAGACGGAGAACCCAAATTTGAAGTTAAGAACATCCTGGACTCCAAGCTGATAAAGTCAAAACTCTTTTATTTAATCGACTTGAAAGGTTACGGACCACAGGAAAGGTCATGGGAACCTAGTGACCATGTTCATGCACCCCGATTGGTGAAAAAATTCCACCGAAATTTCCCAGACAAACCGAAACCACAGGGAAGAACGACTTTAGGAGGGGCTTTGGGGAGGGGTGGGGGGAGTGCTGTCATGATGCCAACCCCAGGGGACCCAGACCAGCAACCCCAGAAGCAGGCATCAAGTTATCCCAAGCAAGCCCAACACCCCCTGCTAGGGGCTATTTGGGTCCAGTCCTGGCGCCTATGGCGCCAGGCTCATATGGAGAGTCAGTCCTGGCGCCATAGGCACCAGGCTCATAGATTAAAACTTAACTGATGCTGACCAAGCTGCAAACTTAACTGATGCAGACTATGCTGCAAGAGCTCCAAGCCAAAAGAGGCTTGGAAGGGACTACTTTACTTAGGGACTATTTTTTACTTGGGTGGGGCTGGGGAGGAATACTTACCTGGGACTACTTTGGGGGCTATTTAAACCACGCCCGAAGAGCAGCACACGCTTCGTGTTATTCTGCATCCAGCAGCGTAACGCTCACCGTGCCTGCAAGTCTGCATCGAGCCTTCTGCCACGCCCGCCTCGAGTTTGGAGCTCCTAGAAAAAGGGAGAAAGAAGGAGAAAAGGTTAGAACAAGAGCAATACCTTTGATCCTTACCTGAATTCCCGATCCATCGCGCCTTTGAGCTGGAAGAAAGAAGCTATTTATGTGCGTCGCCTCGCCTGCTGCAGCGCCGCGCTCAACTCATCGGCCTTCACAGCATCTTCACATTCCACCGCATCCTTCTGCATGTTCCCGTCACACTCCAGCACCTAAGGAGAAGACAAGAACAGCAAGGTGAGCCAAAGGAATACACAGAGGAATATTAGTTACCCCCCCCCCATAGACTTACCTGATTTTACCACTGGGGTACTATTCCTCTTCACGGGTCGGCGCAGCTTCCACTGCATCTTCGCTGAACCCCGGCCCCTAAGGGGAAACAAAAGGACAGCAAGGTGAAACAAGGGGTCTAACAAGGGGAACCCTCCTCACCACAATAGACTTACCTGATTTTACCGCCAGAGGTATTATTCCCCTAGACTTCATACTTTCTCTCAGCGCCTGAATAAGGGAGAAAGCAACAGGTTACATATTGACATTATTTTATCGAACTGTGTTGGAAAATACAAATCCTTACCAGAATACTACCGGTTGTCACGAGGAACTCTTCATTAGGGTCAAGCTGCAACCTGCAAGGAATCAGACAAGAGTGAAAGTCAGGCATTTGAACTCTTACGAACTTTATACTTATGGCGTCTTGCCGGGAATCTTGGAGTCAATATTGTTCTGGAACTCACCAATTCCTTCAAGCCAGTGAAGCAACTGGTAATGAACGCGCCCCTGCGCTCGATGCAGGATGGAGGGCTCATCTTTTCAAACCATCAGGTGAGACTATAAGAGGGGACATCAAAGGTGATCTGGGGGGATTTACGCTCAACTCCACTGGTGGTTAATTCCCTTTCTCCATTTGCAGAAGAATATTCCTATGGGCCAAGCAAACGAAGCTAGGTGGGCCGGTCCAGTCCAGTCCGTCATCTCGGCCCTATGCGTCACATTGGTGGAGACCGCAGCTGTCCAGTTCCGATCGACGCCTCTGTGGGAGCCAGGTGAGTGTAACAGTTGCAGGGATTCTAGGTAGTGGTCCCTGACTCTGAACACTACCTCCTCCCTTCTAATGTCACAGGTCAGCTCTTCCACCCCATAGGGACAGGAAAAGTACACCATAAAATTCTCCCATGTCTAGTAAAAATCTTTTCTGGAGGAATACTGTCGCTGATGTCGAAACAGTAATTTGGGATTGCTCCCATGATTTCATTACCTAAATCAATAGAATAATGTTGGGCATCAACTGCCATTCCAATAAAGGTGTCTGCGCCAAAAGTGATACTTCGAGGGTCGCTGTTATCCACCGATATTCAAATGGTGTCATGTCATAGGTCTACTAGAGGTGTCAGATTTAAATACAAGCCTTGTTGTTGGAGGGAGAATTTAGATTTGTATAGGCCTCCTGATGTTTAAGGTTCTGTCGTCGCTTAATTCTGAGGGGGAAAAGTAAATCATTGCACCTGTCCTGAGATGGTAACCTCTTCTCGCACTTGAACTTCAATGGCATAAGGGAGCAGTTGAGCTGACCTTGGTGCTTTTTCAGTGTTGTCAAAGCCCATGGGGTTACCCCCCAGTCAGGACCAGGCTTTATTATTAATGAGGTCCTAATTTATTGGGAATCGATTGAGAATGTCACTACCTAAATAAAAGGCGATAGGGACACCTCTCACGGTCCAACAATTATGTTATAAACTTTTGTCACCTATGGAAATATTTAGCATACACCTGCTAGGCAGGAGATTCTTGGAATTTGTGTTTTCCAGACCTATTTCCCATTTGTCAACCAATTTAAATGTGGGAATGGTCTGATCTTTTGGGAGTTTCCTGAATAATCCTGCGCGGATGAAGCTCCTTCCGTTATGCAGGCTCCTCCCCCCTCATTTAACTGAATGGAGAAAAATGTCTGTCACACTTTGAGCGGGTCCTTTTTGTCTGATTTCACAGGACTCAAAGTTTCTTCTGATTTTGCACTGGTGTCAAATTTGAGTGTGTTCCCTTCCAGTGTGGATTGACACTTAAAACTGTGAGGAAGGTTCATTTTCAAGAATGGGCAAGGATTCTGATCACCAGTTTTTTCTCCTACAGAGATGACAGTGATGTCGGGACTTGGTTGTTCTTGAAATGGAATTCTACTTTCTCAGAAAGTTGATCAATTAAATGACCGGTACCATTCAAGCTTACATAATTGTTACTCATTTTCAATTTTATAGGCGGGTTAGTCTGCAGATTCGATCAGCGGTGATAACCTCCTCAGCGCAGATCGTTCCTCAGTAAACAAGGTGGACCCTCTGGAGTCACGACTATCACTAGATGTTTCAAGTGATGTCATCCAATTTGTATTTCCAGATCCACAGTCCCTTTGACGGAAACATCATTCCCGTTGAAATTTTGAAGTTGTCCGGGAAGTGGTGTGAGGGGAATTTGATGTCCTCCCCCTGTTAGAACTACTATAATATTGTTTCGTCCTCATTGTATATGTTGGCCTATGCCCAGTCGCTTTGCGAGGAAATCCGTATTGCAAGGTTGTGACCTTAAGTGAATCACGCCTCCATTTTAGGTTGAAGCCGCCATTTTAGTTTATTGTACAAAGTACCATTCAAGCTTATTTTGTGGCCTAAAATGGCCGTCTTGTGTTCTCTTGTTCTTGTTTTAATCTCTTCAACCTCTGTAGGAGAGTTAATGTCCAACCTGCCTTCAGACTACATGTTAGGGTCATGTAGACCTTGTCCTTTGTTGACCTCGGGATCAGGGGATTACTTGAATCGGCGATGTTAACCTACAAGTATATAAGAACAATAACGCTATCTAAACACGATATGTGAAACATCTGTATGATCTGTATTAAAGCAATATGTAAAGAGTGTAAAGTTAAACCTAGAGAATAATAGTGTTTGTTAGCAAAATGTATTAAAAAGTAAACCGCATGCACGAGATATGTAAATTAGGAACTAACATGGCACGACCCTAGCCCAGTACATGATTAACTTGTAAGAGGCTGGACATCGTTGTAACGTAACTGTATAAATACGCTGATCTCCAGCTAGCAAATCCTGTTCACTGCTCACATTGAACCCTGCTGGTGGTCTCTGTGATGTACTGACGGCCAAATAGCTATTTGTGTACTTTGTTTTGTAAACTGTACAGAATTGCAATAAAGATTCTGGGAATCTTTACAAGCACGTGCCGGTGTATTTCGCTTTGCACAGTGTAAAAGCCTTAATATTGTATTTTCTGATTCCACAGATGGCGCCCGAATAGGGACCCTCAAGATCGACTTCGTCTCGTTGAAGGTTGGCTCGGCTATCGGACCGGGATCGGACGGTGCCAACAGAAACGGCCCCTCTGGACGAGAAGTGAATTCCTCGACAGAACAGCACGATCCGATCCCTGAACGATGAGCTGTAGCCCGAGACGACGTCTTGACGAGGGTCCATATATATCGAGGTGGGTAAATTTGCCGAAATCACCAGACACGTGGGTCCTTAGCATTCTCCTTAGTAACCCGATCGGGCCTCCCAGTCCTTTGGTCAGGTGAATCGTGACCCGATTCTTAATTTAACCCTGACAATTTGAATTTGGCGCATTGTACTCGCGAGCACAATTATTTGACCAGGTAACACCAGAACCTTGATATGCCTGGGAAATTGTCTGCCTGCTTTAGGGCATTATTCCGCAGCGACAGACAATCTTTGGAAGATAGCCGTCCCGCACCACAGGAGAGGTCGCCGGCATGTACTATGTACTGTAAGAAAGGCTTTGGTAGTATAGCATTTAATGACATTTGGCACAGACAGACATAACTCTAATCTTCGGTGGCCAACCAATGGTAGCTTTGAAATCCCTCGTATAGAATATCTAGAGTCTGTATTATTAAAGAAAAAGGCTAGACCTGCAGCATTTGATGCATTACACAGTTGGAAAACAGAAGCTTTGCAGCAACAAAAGAATAGAGAGAAACATATGCGTCGACATATGACAAGTGTCGAAAAGGCACGGTTATATGATGAAAATAAACAATTGTAGTCAGTTAGTAACACGGACAGAGCGTTTCAATTAGGCATTCAAAAAATGTACCCTTCGAAAGATTTTCATACGTCAGATGAATTGATTAATAAACTTTTGCATGAACGAAGGCCCGATGCCTGCGCGCCACCGCCGTACATCCCTCCTCCTGGCGCTTTGCCCCTTCCCGTTGTTATTCCTCCTCCTATAGCTCCTCCGGTTCTCCCTGTTGTTCTTCCAGCC
The DNA here is from genome assembly GCF_040938575.1 of Ambystoma mexicanum. Taxonomy (NCBI): domain Eukaryota; kingdom Metazoa; phylum Chordata; class Amphibia; order Caudata; family Ambystomatidae; genus Ambystoma; species Ambystoma mexicanum. Next base: position 703,659,143 of record NC_090933.1, read on the forward strand.
TTCGCTCCTTTGCCTGCCCCTTGCTTCCACCTGTTGATATTCAGAATATGCCTACTCTTCCTCTTCCAAGTGATTCTGCATCGCTTGTAGTAGACCAGTGAGCGGGATCAAGGGTTGTGACTCGTAATACTGTGTCCCCAGATAAAAAGAATGAATTGATTGCTTGGGCTAAACATTGCATGGAGAAGGGTGAACAAGCTGATGTTTTTTCCACACTCGAAAATTTTAAACGTATTCCTGAGAAAAATGTCTTTATTGAAGGATTAGGGATTCATTTGAGTATAATGTGGAATAGATTAAACGATGTAGATCTCCCACAAGGGTTACAGGATTTGAATGCCTTAGTGTTGTCCAGAGATACTGCGGAGAAAGTATATGAGCATGTCGAGAAGATTTTTGTGTATAGGAAGGAGTTGGAAGGGTTACAGAATGAGGAAGCAGATGGTGATAGTTTAGGTATTATGTTCTTACAGAAACGGTTCTCTCCTCACCGTGAATTAAAAGGTGAGGAAGCGCGAATTTGTACAAAGGATGCGATAAGATGGATTTCGGATATGTCGATAACTCCAGATGAAGTATATGACACATATAGTCAGTATACGTTAGAAATGCAAAAGAAAGTGATACAGGTTATGGTAGAATACCTGCAGAATGAGTGTGTAAAAAGAAAGATTTGTTGTAACGCAGAATTATTGAGTGTTTATAAGGGAGCCTTTTTCGATTGATACTTCTTCGACTGCCTTAGTGCTTGATTTGGCTCTGCTGCATAGTAAGCGTTCGGAGCTACCTACTTCTCAGTTGCCTATGAAAGAGGTCCCTCCGACATTTGTCCCAAAAGTTGAGATTGCGGCCGATGCTGCACGAGGAATACTTGCGGTGGACATTCCTGCACATTACGTATCACAGTTTGTTCACGTCCCGTTTTCAAGACAGGAAGTGAACACCATAAAGCAATCTATTCCCGATGTAAGAAAGAATCCGACCGGGTTCTATAAAGAAATAGAGTCGGTCTTACAATCATCGGTATTCACCTTAAGTGATATTGATTTATTATTTCCCGTACTCCTGCCAGTTGATTTGTGGAAACAGATTAGGACTGTAGATGATGTATCTGGGTTTGAAGATACATGGGATAACATGTTTAGGCTCGACAGAGAAAGACCAGCTGGCGAGCGACCGCCTCAAGTGATATTAACTTTGCCTGATAGGATTATTATAAAATTAAAAACTATAGTTCCTGAAAAAAGAATAATTTGGGACAAACTTACGCCTGTGTCCAAGTAAAATTTGAGGGTGCTACCGATTTCTACAATCGGTTTGAGCAGGTATTTTCAGATTTCAGTGGACAAGACTTAGGCACAGAGTCAGGGAAAAGGCTGTTTGTCGACAAATTTGTACGAGGATTGCTGCCTGACATCCAGTTACAGATTAGGTCTTCCGAAAGTGCTTGGCAGGCGAAGTCTCAATCAGAAGTACTGCACATGGCTCAGTACTATGAAAATTGTGTGAATAATGAAAAGGAAAAACGAGAAAAAAAAGGGTGACCTGAAAACAAAAGTCCTATTACAACAGATTGCTAGAAACCCTAGAGGGGGTAATCAATTTAGAGGTCGGTACGTTCCACAGGGAAGTACGCCCCTGGCTCCGGTAACCATTAACCAGTGTGCCTATTGTCGACAGGAAGGCCACTGGCGCACACAATGTCCGACCTTGCAGCAAAGGTCATTTGGTAACATGGGTAGACGATCCAGAGGTCGCCCAGGTGCAGGGGACCCTGGCAGAGGTCAGTTTGCACCAGAATCACAGCAACCTCCTTCACAGGTTAAGCAAGTTTCGAATGTGGATAATAGAAACATTTTTGATCACCCTTCTGCGCGTACCTCTCTGAAGAGCTTCCTTTTGATGATATTCTGTTTCGTTAGGATTGCCTGAAGCAGGATTTGGAACCAACGCCTATTCCCGTTCATCAGAAAGGCCCCTACGTTGAGATGGCGGTGGGAAATGGGAAGCATCTATTTTTAGTAGATACGGGAGCACAGAAATGTTCCATTGACCATTCGCGGGTTCCAAATATTCCCCTGTCAGGGCAGTCCAACGTTTCTGTAGGGTTTTCAGGCACACCTGTAGTTTGTCCGGTTTCTTTGCCGGTACCGATAACACTGGGTCCCTTCACGGAGCAGTGTCCATTTCTACTTACCACAAACGGTGGGGAGAATTTGCTGGGGTTGAATTTGTTGAAGGAATTGCATGCAGTAATACATTGTTCTCCAGACGGAGTTCGGTTAACAATTTCACCTCAGCAATCACTCGCCTCTCAGTTTTTGACTCGACCTTTACCGCCAGAATTAAGTAATATTCCAGAATGCTTATGGGCAATTGATGATAATGATGTGGGCATTCTTCAAATTGAACCTGTTAGAATTATTCTGAAACATGGAGTTAAATTGCCTCGCATCCCACAATATAAGATCTCCGTTGAAGGTGAACAGGCTTTGAAATGTATAGGGCCTCATTACGACCCAGACGGTAAGTTACCGCCTGGGCCGTGACTTTACCACCATGACGTAAACTACGTTTACGCCATGGTGGTTGGCGGACTTACCGCCCCATTCCGACCTTGGCGGGGCGGTAAGTCCCCAATCCCCATTTACCCTTCCCCATTCCCATTTTTGCCCCATAGGGCATAATGGGAGTGGGGAAGGCGTTAATTACGCCACCGTAAATTACGGTGGCGTAATTAACTCCATGGTCCCTTAGCGCCATGGATTTTAACACCTGCTAAAAGCAGGTGTTAAAAGCACCATGGCGCTAGGGGACCTCGTAATTGGTGGTAAGGGGTCGGCGCAGCTAACGCTGGCGTAAACCCCTTACCGCCAGGGTCGTAATGAGGCCCATAGTCTCTGATTTTGTACATCGTGGAGTAATTGAGGAAATTACGGGTAGCTTGTGTAACAGCCCGATTTTGCTAGTATACAAAAAAGGTGATAATGCGATTCCCTTTCGGTTTATAATTGATTTACGTGCTATTAACAAAATTGTGGCTCCTCAATTCCCTATTGTACCTGATGTTACAATGATGCTAACCATGATTCTGGCTTCTGCCACTCACTTTAGCGTTGTTGACCTCAAAAATGCGTTTTTCAGTGTTCCCATACACAAGGATAGTAGGTATTTCTTCGCGTTTACCCTAGGTGGACGCTCGTTCACATTCACTCGTGCACCACAAGGGTACACTGAGAGTCCAAGTATTTATAGTAGGGCACTAAAAGAGCAGCTTGATACTCTCAAGTTGCCTACTACTTGCACGTTACTACAGTATGTAGATGATCTCCTCTTGGCTGCTGATTCTGAGAGTGCCTGTAAAGAAGGCACCATGTTGTTGCTTTGTCATCTAGCAAAACATGGCCACAAAGCTTCACTCAAAAAATTCCAATATTGTTGTCAGGAGGTCGCCTATTTAGGCTATCTCCTGTCAAAGGAGGGAAGACGGTTGACACCTGAACGAATAAAAACTATTTCTGGCATGTCTGTCCCGAATACGCAGAAGGAAGTTAGAGCCCTGATAGGTATGGCTTCTTACTGTAGATTGTGGATCCCTAACTTTTCGTTAACGATTAAACCAATGCTGGCTTTGACAAAGAAGGGCATTTCTTTGCCATTGCCATGGACTTTGGAACACCAGGCAGCATTTGACTTGCTCAAAACCGCGCTGTGTTCGGCGCCGGTTTTAGGAACTCCAAATTATGAAAAGGCCTTTGTGTTGTATGTGCATGAAGATGATGGATATGCTTTGGCTGTGTTAACGCAGGAACATGGATGGAAGAATAGGCTGTGCGGCTATTTCTCATCCGCCCTTGATCCTGTTCCATGCGCTTTGCCGAGATGTTTGAGAGCTGTCGCTGCTGCTGCTGCGTCTGTAAAACAGAGTGAGGGAATGGTCCTGGGTCATTCGTTAACCCTAATGGTACCTAACTCTGTAGATATTTTATTGAATAGGACTCAAACGCAACACCTCACTTCCGCACGATTGACAAGATATGAATTCATCTTGTTTGCACCCCACATTCAAATTCAGAGGTGTTGTGTATTAAATCCGGCTGAACCTTTACCTGTCCCGCAAGATACTGTTGATGGTAATGAAACGTCACACGATTGCCTTTATGTGACAGAACAAGAGACTAAAGGTAGAATTGATCTGAAAGACACGCCTTTGAATAGCCCGCAAGGAGAGCTTTTTTGTGATGGCTCTTGTTTTAAACTTCCGAATGGTACATCCACGGCTGCTTATGCCGTCACTACTTTAAGCGTGATTGTGGAAACTAAAAGAATTATGCATAACTCTGCGCAGGCCGCAGAAATTATAGCGTTAACTCGAGCTTGTGAAATTTCTGAAGGGCTTACAGTAAATATATATATACTGACAGTCAGTATGCTTTTGGGGTGGTTCACAACTTCAGTAGACTTTGGAAAGAACGAGGTTTCTTGACCTCACATGGCACGAAAATTCAGCATGGCACTTTAATAGTGCGATTACTTTCAGCACTCGCACTCCCTGTTCAGTTAGCTATTATAAAATGTGCAGCACATCAAAAAGTTACAGATGATATAGGAAAAGGGAATGCTTTTGCTGATCAGATAGTTAAACAAACTGGATGATGATGGTTATTGGGTGGACAATGTTGAAGGAAAATGGTTACTCCCTGACGCCTACATTACAATGATGGTTATTATGGCTCATCGTCCGACACATGTCTGCGTGCGTAAATTGACTAAAATGCTACACAGTGTATGGGCCAATGATAAGATTTTAAAAATTGCGGAGCGCTTTGTCCATGGGTGCATGGTCTGCTTGCAGCCCAATGTAGGAAAAGGTACCTCGACTCCTAGAGGAAGTTTCACTCCACCTTCTGTTCCGTTTGAGGTTATTCACTTTGATTTTATTGAAATGGAACGTTGCAACAATCTTAGATATTTATTGGTTGTCATTTGTGCCTTTAGTAAGTGGGTTGAGGCCTTCCCTGTTAGAGATGCAACGGCCATAACCACGGCAAAAACTCTGTTGAGTTTTTTCCTAGGTTCGGGCTGCCGAGAGTCATCTGGTCAGATAATGGGCCACACTTTTTATCGCTGCTGTAATCCTACAAATATGCAAAGGATTACAGATTGATAAATGGTTCCATTCGGCCAGACATGCCCAAAGTGTCGGATTAGTGGAAAGGCAGAACGGCATTATAAAGAACAAGCTCACTAAGACGTGTGCTGGCACTAAGTTAAAATGGCCGGACGCCTTACCGATCGTGTTGCTGTCGATGAGAACAACCCCTCAAACTAAGACTGGGCTCTCTGCCTTTGAGGTGGTGATGGGGAGGCCTGCTAATATTTGTGGTATGCCAAAAAGTAGCTTGTTGCGGGATATAGAGAATGTGCTTCTTTCAGATTACTATAACCAGTTGACTAAAAATCTGTTTTCAATTTATCACCAGGTGCAAGAGGCATTACCTGTACGTTACGAGGGTCCTGGTCACAGTCTACGACCAGGGGACTGGATCCTCACAAAAGTTTTCGAGAGGTCGTCTTGCCTTGCACCTCGGTGGAGGTGTCTCTACCAGGTCCTGCTAGTCACACAGACTGCTGCGCGGGTAGCGGGTCATAAGAACTGGATCCACGCGACGCACACCAAACGGATCCCGCAGCCCGTGCCATACGATACAGAAGACACAGAGTCCCTTTCCACTGCTGTAACCAACGTGCCCGAAACAGCAACAACCGACACAAGAGTATCGGAGACCGTTCCAGAGTTCGCAGGGCCAGACAAAACGGCCATCTTCTCTCCACACTCTCCAACAGTGGTACTTCCTGATCAATCACTTTCTGATCCCATTTCCGTTCACTCGTCACCTCCAGTGGGAAGTGGCGACATTTTGTTATCCGATCCTTCGGCACCAGAAATAGTGAAATATAATTTACGTCCAAGGAAATAGACGTACGGCGCGGTTTGACTGTGCAGTTGAGGAAATCATTTGAGGGCTTGCCTTTTGGCCCGATTGTACGAAAGGATTCTGTTGGCTAAGGGTTGTGGGAAAGACATTGAGAAGACGCGCGACTGGAGTCGCCAGCAAACAAACAATTGGTGTTTTTCGATTGAAGACTACGATGCCTGCACCCGCTACCGCTCGTACCGAACTTTTAGATAAATATGTGACTAGCAGAGACAATGATCAAGAATGTAATGGGACCCCCAAAGTGTATTGTTGAATTTTTGTAATAATAACTGGGTTTTTAGTAACTATTGGTTTTGGGTTATGGTATCTGGAGGAAGCATATCCGCTAGAGGACTTTTTACCTGTTGTAAATGTATCTGTTTTCCCCACTCCTTCCGTGCAATTGCATACCTTGTCGCCTAGAGATTATTCGCATAGACGGAACTATCAGAATAATACCCTTTTGTTAATAATGAATGCCACTCATGCAACATTAAATAGGACCAATTGCTGGATCTGCTCACATCTACCGCAACGTGGGGATAAGGGGCTAGGTTGGTATATTCATCCTTTACCTTTGACAACTGCTTGATATGCTTCTCTTAGAGCACTATTCTTTGGCCGATGGAATGACAGCATCTCAGGGAACTTTGATGGTACAAATTTGAATAGTTTTGAAAAACATGTTTTGATGCCCCTGGGATGCTCGCTTTTTGCAAATAGGAGTACGCCAAATGTTGCTTCTGTTAGGCCCTCTGATAGATTGTCTCGTTCTTTTCAGTCTTTGAGCTCTTTCAAAATGGCTCCTGTAGGCAATAAGGATGCCACGCCTCCATCTTATTCTGTTAACCATAGCCCCGATTCAGTATCCTTCTGCATACAGAGAAATGGAACACGGTCAATGGGTAATTTTAGGAAATGCGCCAACGTTGCGAATTTGACTAGTGAGAACAGACCTCTGTACGCAGGTGAACCTGTCTATTTTGTTTGCGGTAATGTGGCATTTCCATGGTTGCCCAGGGATTGGCAAGGAACCTGTTATTTAGGGATTCTATTACCTGGGGTATTTATTGCCAGTACTGCAGAAATTTCGAAGACTCGCCCACAACGAGACGTGAAAGGGGATACTCCAGCGCAAACTCTAAGAGACATCATGAAATCTTTTGTGCCATTTTTTGGGCAAATTACGAATTCAGAAGATATCAGGGGACTAGCAAGTGTATTGGAGAGAACCATCAACCGGACCACTGACATACTCTATAATATGACGTTAGAACAGAAAGCGATAAGATTAGTGGCTCTTCAGAACCGGATGGCATTAGATGTCCTTCTGGCTGAGCGTGGAGGAGTATGTAAATTAGTGGGGTCCGCTTGCTGCGTTTACATACCAGACTCCTCTCCAACGATCTTTAGGGCTCCAAAATCTACATGTTCTTAGTTAAGAAGTGCATGTTCCTGAGGGAAACTGGGAACTTAGTGCATGGTTTTGGGACCTCCTACGGTCGTGGGGATGGAAGTTGTTTTCAGCCCTGTTGATTATCTTGGGAAGTTTTCTGTTCCTTTGTTGTTGTATACAGTGTCTCCCTGGTTTATGCTCAGTATTAGGGGGGGTGTTGCGCGCATGCAACAAGTGTATTAGGGCATAAAATATACGCCCCAGATAAGGTCTCCAAGGAGTATGTGTTGAAAGAAACTCTAGTGTCTGAATGGCAATAGATATGTCCGATAATGATTTGGGGTGTATAGATGTTGAAATATGGATTTAGTCGCAAAGTGATTGAAGGTAGTTTAGCGCTTGGCATAGGCCAAAAGGAGGGTTTGTTAGAACTGATATAATATTGTTTCGCCCTCATTGTATATGTTGGCCTATGCCCAGTCGCTTTGCGAGGAAATCTGCATTGCAAGGTTGTGACCTTAAGTGAATCAAGCCTCCATTTTAGATTGAAACCGCCATTTTAGTTTATTGTACAAAGTCACCCTGTGGCCTAAAATGGCCGTCTTGTGGTCTCTTGCTCTTGCTTTAACCTCTTCAACCTCTGTAGGAGAGTTAATGTCCAACCTGCCTTCAGGCTACATGTTAGGGTCATGTAGACCTTGTCCTTTGTTGACCTCGGGATCAGGGGATTACTTGAATCGGAGATGTTAACCTACAAGTATATAAGAAAAATAACGCTATCTAAACACGATATGTGAAACATCTGTAAGATCTGTATTAAAGCAATGTGTAAAGTTAAACCTAGAGAATAATAGTATTTGTTAGCAAAATGTATTAAAAAGTAAACCGCATGCACGAGATATGTAAATTAGGAACAAACCTGGCACGACCCTAGCCCAGTACATGATTAACTTGTAAGAGTCTGGACATCGTTGTAACGAAACTGTATAAATACGCTGATGTCCAGCTAGCAAATCCTGTTCACTGCTCACATTGAACCCTGCTGGTGGTCTCTGTGATGTACTGATGGCCAAATAGCTATTTGTGTACTTTATTTTGTAAACTGTACAGAATTGCAATAAAGATTCTGGGAATCTTTACAAGCCTGTGTCGGTGTATTTCTCTTTGCATGGTGTAAAAGCCTTAATATTGTATTTTCTGATTCCACACCCCCCCTCCCCCAACCCCATCCTGAGTTTAGTTTGTCAAAGGCCTATTTGGACAGGAGAGTGACTTGGGATTCAGTATCCACCAGAGCTGATAATTCACACTGACCCTGCACCTTGACCGGTACATAAAATCTGCCTTCTTTCTCCTCCAAGGAGCAAAGAAAGCATGAGTTATTCGACAGCCTGGTTGTTATTTTCGTAATATTTAACTCCGGCACCGTGTGATCTTGGGCAATTTTCTGTGTCAGAGTTCAGGAATCTGTAAAGACATTTTTGCAACTCGCAATGGGAGTCGTTGGGGAATCCTCTTTTCCCCGGCTCCTTGCCTGTCCACCTTTACCTGGTGACAATTCTCAGAACCTGTTTGGAGAAAGGACTCCCCCCTCAGTTTCAATTCTGTCTGGCTCGCCTTTTTGGAGTTGAAGAGTTCCTTGTTCTGAATCGTTATCCATAGTTACCCTGTCCCACTCATGGTCTTTTGGGACCCATTTTTCATTGGCAGTGATCGCCCCGCCCTGTTTTTTAAAGAGAAGGTCTGCTTACCTGAATCCTCCAGGGATTCTTCTCTTTCAAATGGGATACTCTTTATCTCCTCCACAAAGTGGTTTCCTCTTTGGTCTCTCCTGATTAACCTTTGCTCTTTAGGTTCTAAGATTTCTGGGGCAGAAGAGAAACTTTCAGGCTGGGAGGTTTTTAGGGGTTCTTTCTGGGTGAGAAAGGAAGCATCCACTAGGGCTTGCATCTCCCCTCCACCCAGGCCCGCTGTTCTGGAACCTGTGGTTTGTCGGAAGTTTCCTCCTGTCATTTCCTCACTGGGGCATCAGAGCTGGGTGTTGGGGAATGCTGGGAAGTAGGGTTGGGTTGAGGGTTGGACTGAGCCCTCTGCATGGGTCCCATATCCTCAGTCAGTTGCTGGACCTGTCGCTCTAGCTGTAAGACCTTTTCTGGATGGTAGGGAGGTCTCAAGTCCTACCTCTGCTGCGACCCAAAAGGGTAACTGTCCCTTATCCCGGAAAAGCTTGTGTACTGGACATTTCCCCATAATTCTCCATCCTGAATCTCCCTTCTCCCGGGTTCAGGGATCTATTGTCCTGGAATCGGGGAGAGAGAGGAGGATTATTTTGGAAATTCTGATTCAGGTGATATCTAGGGAAGAAGTTCAAATTGGGAGGTGGAGTGATGCTTCTCTCCTGAGAGAGGTTTGGAGGGAAGTTTCCCATGACTGTACTTACCTGATTGGTCCCCCCACCACCTTGGGGTGGGGAAGTGTATACATACCCCAGGATTTGTTTGGTACCCTTGCACGTAGGGCTTACATAAGTGGCAGGGTCTGAGGGATCATTGTTCTGGGTCCCTGCCCGACTACCATTCGATTGGGCCAGATTGTGGGGTCCCTTCTGCCTTCCATTTTTCTTGTTGGCAGGAGGGTTACTTTTAGGCCCCCCTGTCTCCAGATCCAATGGAGGGGTAGTTTTTACCTCCACCACCTTCGCAGCAGCAGGGGTGTTAGATGGCTTTGAGGGTTTTGATTTTCTTTTTACTCTCAGCAGGCTTCTGGACCGCATTGATCCTGGTGGCCTGTTCAATCACCCAATCCAGGGTACTGTGCTCATGAAAATCACACACCAATGGAGTCATTGTGTATTTGGGGAGTGCATGGAAATATGATGTAGTTATGAACTCCCTACTATTTGTGTTCACCCCCTGGGAAGTCTGAACAAATGCCTGCTTCAACTCCTGTCCAGACTCCCTAGATGCCCGATTCTCCCCACATGGCACTGTGTGAGGAGAAATGTTTTAAAATGGCCGCCTTATAGTTCAACCATTTATAATGATACTGGTCCTCCAGTCATGCAAAGAAACTGAAGTACTCAGGTGAGAAAGTCCATTTAGCAAATGCTATACAATTTGCACCATTTCGGATCTGAAATGATGCCATCATCTATTCATAAATTTCCAGATGCTCCCATATCAAATGCTCTTTATGTCCGTGATTTGTCTTATTGGGTCTTTCACAAAACCCTTGCTTGGTTTACCTGTCTTTTTCTTCTTATGCACCAGAGGCCATTCACTTTCTGACTCAGAACTGCTACTGGTACTCCCTTTCTTGTCTTCTAGGTGCTCCCAATCTCTGAGACTGGGAATATCTCCCAGAACTACGGCGCCTGGACTCCTCTCGCCTGGGCAAAAGTGAACTCTCAGGGTCCCTCTTCCTGTAGTTACCTTTAGGCCCAGGATAGAAGCCAGTTTCTTCATCCCTCCTACCAAGGAAGCCTTGGGAATTTCCCCCTTCCCCTGAATGTATGGAGGTTTTTAGAATGCCCCTCCTGGGCTTAAGCTTTGAATGTTCTTCTCCAGCTAAGCAAGCTAGGTGGTCTCTCTGCAATCTCATTTATTTTAAGTCCAACTCCCTCATTTTCTCATCAAGGGAGTTTTCATGGTCTGAAGTACTCACCGGATTATTCCTTACTTCCCAGGACACACTGGTCCGGCCACTCTCCCTTCCATGGGGTAGACGTGAGTACTCCTCAATCTCAGATAAGGACTGGTCTTCTGGATCAGTTTGGCTAGGCCTGGTTAAGTCTAGGTGCCTCATGTTTCCTTGGGCTTGGCAGGTGGAAAGCATGAGGTCAGTCTCAGTCGACCCATAGGAAATTGTGTTTAACTAGCATGAAGTTCCTGATAGGGAGGCCATCATCCCCGGATCAATGGGCCCTTTCCCATACCCTGGTTGGTCAGGGTGCCTCAATGCTTGTTTGTAATTTTAAATTTAGTTTGCCAAACTCTCACACCTGCTTCTCTCTGTCCTTATTTCCTTATGGTGTTCAGAGAGCTGGCTTTTTAACTCTGAGAACAGGGCCTGATTTACTCTGGCCCATTAATCAATCTTTCAATTCCCTGATTTCATTCTGACTCTGATTTTTGTTTTGTGCGGCCTGCATTGTGCACACATATTGAAAGCCATTATCTTTCAAAATACCAATCTTTCTCTTGAGCGTTTCTACACTGCACGGCCTGTAACAGGTCAGCTTCCGCTTGCCTCACACGCTCCATGAGTTGGACATTTTCTTGCCTAATTCCAGTCAGTTCCTGAGAACCTGACTCTTTTTTGCATCCATTTTCAACTGATGCAACTCTTTTCCAAGTACACTATTCTCCTGGTTCAAGAGGCATTTTTCCATCACCACTTGAATTGTCTGTTGGTTTAAAGCATGTAGCTGCTGATATATCTGATCAAAGTCATTTTGGGAATCAACCACTTTTATAATTAACTGACTGTTTTCATTTTTCAACTGCTTTATTTGTAATTGAAAGGCCATAATGTCATCTAACAGCCCCCTATGAAGAATAGTCTGCTCATTCAGCCTATGTTGCACTGTGCTCACATTTTCCACACACTCTTTATGTGCATGTTGCAGTGCAGAAAATGTTTCATGCTCTGCACTCTCTTGTTGCTGGATTTTTAACTAATTTTTGAGTTGCTCCATTAGGCTTTCTTGTTTTAACTCTAACTCATGGCTTCATTTTCTAACTGTTTTAGTTCTTTCTGGCCCTCATTTAGCATCTCAGTCTGACTTTCTGCACAGGGCCCACTCTTCTGCACTAGCTCTTCCACGAACTGCAAGTGGAAGTATAGATAAGATGTGAGCTGGGCCATTTGACTCTGTTCTTCTTGAGCATTGCAGATCAGAGAATAGGCCTCTAATGCTTTGTGCCATATGGCACCTTGACAACAATTCCTTCTGATGTGACATCTTGTATCATTTTAGCTTATGTTTATTTGAATGACATGTTAAGAAAATCATACTAAAATGTCAAACACCACTTTATCCGTGGCACAGCACAATAAACTTCCCTCAACATAAATACATCGGACAAGTGGGTTGAAAAGAACACAAATCGCAATTCTTCACTTTCTACAAATTTCATTTCAAGAAATAATTAATTAAACTGAACAAAAACAATTCCGTATGCAATGCTGTGCAATTGCGATTTTTGTGTTTACTTAAAAGGGCTACCAGTTTGGTTTACTGAATGGTACAATGCATATGTCAATTATGATTTCACCCACACTTTGTTCTTTAAAATAATAAAGGTGATTTAGCAGTTGATTTTTTTAGAGCCCCTACACTTAAAGGTTTTTGCTGGGGAAGCTGGATTGTAAAAATTGGGATGATGTGAAAATTTTGGATTTCAGTCCCCCTCCACTTGAAGGCCTGCATTGGGGAAGCTGGACAGCAAACATTTTGTTAGTTTATGGACACAGACAACCCTCAACCTAAATAGGTTGGGGTCAACAGGACAGATAGGATCACCCAATTAAATTACAGTCTATACTTTTCAGCGCACGCCGGGAATGAGCTTTGTTAATTTAGAATTTTAACAAAAATCACCCTGTGGTGTTCTGCCAAGGGTAATTAATTCAATTAATAATTTTTTGTTAAATAGGCTAAGGATCTACACAGTTTTGACCCCCATTCTACCCCTATCCCCTAGGCCCACTATAAAGGGAAAGGATTTAAGGCCAGCAGATTCCCCACCTTTTGGTTACAAAGGGTTCAATTCTACGTCCATAGAAAACCTCTGTTTAAAGTTCAGTAAAGCCAGCTGCATGTCAGGTCCCTCTGAAAGGACAGGACAGGGAGATTTAGCCACTCCACTCACAAGGATGGTCTCCAGCTCTCCACCATAGGTCCTACTCAGCTTTTAGACCCTCCCAAAAATAGACGACTCCACCCAGAGGCAATCTCTGCAAAATCTCCTTTTGGTATTTCCTGGCAGCTGTCAGATGGCAATTTTCAGCAGCTCCCTTCCCAATGATAATTTTGGTAGCTCTCATTTTCTCTCAAAGTGCATCTACTTTATATAGCAGTGATGTCACTGTCAAGTTTACAATCTGGGGGAGCACCCTGCAAGAGTTCTCGCACCCAGGATTGGACAGTTACCCTTCCCTCTCTCCTCCCAACTCCAGCCCCTCTATAAGGATTGGTTTAAGAGTCCGGAACAGACATATGGCAACTTCCATTTGAAATCCCCTTTTGTTCTCATGTCACATTTTGGTAAAAATCTAGTTATGTGTCAAAAACTTTGTGATTTTCTAGTAACTGCCATAATTTATGTATTTTCCGATTCAGCTAATCAGGGGAAATTAAATGAAACAGCCGGGTCCACACCATGTTTTATGGCCATTTGGCAAGTTTATGCCATTTTTACAAAAAGCATAATCGTTAGGAACATGCAATTAATTCCCCCACATTCCGAATTTTACGATCCACCAGTTTGCCAACTCTCAAATGCGAACATTTTCAGATCAGCAAGCAACCCATACTAGATGGCCATTACAGTTCCCTGAGTCACAGGTGGATGAATTTTATATCGCGAAAATCGCCTTTACATTATCTAAAAAAAAATGCGTGTATACAGTGTGATTTGTAGTTTCTCTGGAAAAGCAACAATTGTGACAATTCATTTAAACAAAGGGAATCTTCATATGTGCAAGTATGAGCTGCCTTCCTCCAGGCTATTTGCCATTTGCCACTCTGGTCCATCCTATGACCAGAGTTTTTTATTAGTCTATTTGAAGTTGGTTGTTTGAAGTTGGTTGTAGCCCGTAAATGCCTGGGATGCACCAGCCAGAGCCATTTGCTCTGCATAGAATTGCCTCCAGAGACAGCAAGTTTGGAGGACACTTGGTTTTGACCACTCTTAAAGCAGGACACATTTTATTGTAGTTGTAAATAGTTGGGATGCAAGCCAAGCTTTCAGTGGGAGAGTTATTTGTGAATTTTGCCCAGATCCCCAATACTTGTCCTTGACTGCATGGAACCCAAATATTGCATTTTCTAACATCAGCCTTGATTCCTTGACATACAGTGTGTTTTTATGGTCCACACTGCTCTTGCACTGAAGGTATACGTCTGTTTCTTTCAGTCATTAATAAAATACACTTTTAATCATCTGTTTGCTTTTCCGCTGAAAAGTGACTCTGAATTGTCACAGTGCACCACATTTTGATGTGTGGCAGTTTCAGTGGAAATGCTGCATTTATTTCACAGCCAGTAATGTGAGGTGCTTTTCAAATCTGCATTTGGATTACATTTTTGTTTTGGCATGCTCTGGATTTCCCTTGCCGAAAGAGACCCATGCAAAGCCATTTTGGTATCAGTGTTTAAAAATCCTGTTTTTGTGAAAGGGACCTTTTGAATTCCTCTGCCTTTGGGGATTAAAAATGCTGATTTTCCTTTGTTAATGACAGGTAGGCCATTTTTCTCATGGCTTTTCAGTTCTGTTAGTTTGGGGTCTTTGATTACACCCCACAGAGGATTATCCCATCTGGAATGAGTTATATTGATGAGGCCGGAGGAGACATTTATATTGAAGGTGTTGCAGGAAAGAGTCATATTATCTTGAAAGGAGGATTGGATAAGGTAGTTGGATGAGGGAATCATTACCACCTGGGAAGGAGGGGGAGTAGCTAGAAGGGGAGATAGAGTTGCCTGAGCTGAGGAGGAAGGAGGTTAACGGGTATATATTTTAACAAGCATAGACCAGGTCGGCTCCAGCTGACCAGATTGGTCGAAGGCAGAGTTTAGAGGCAGGTCGCAGTAATCTAGTCATAGTTTCATCAATAAAATGATCTATGTCTTTGTTGAGTTTCAATATATTCCAATACTTCTGGAGAATATTTTTATTGCTTTTGCGTTCGGGCTGTACATGGTGATGAACCTGATGTTTTGGTGTTTGGGCTGTACAGGGTGATGAACCTGATGTGTTGGTGTTTTTGGTGTTTTTTGTCCATATCTTTGTTGCTTAACAAGTCCAATCTGTTTATAGTTCTGGCTTTTAGAATTGCTTTTTGTAGGGTTTTCTTATGATAGCCTCTTTTTTCAAATGTGGTTATTGCATTGCGTGCTTTTGTTTCATAATCTGATTTATCACTGCAATTTCTTTTTATTCTCAAATGTCTACATGTGGAATAATCTGTATAATATGTTTTGGGTGATTGCTTCTGGCATGTAAGATACTGTTTCCTGCTGTAGGTTTGATATACACGGAGAGTCTGGGCCGATGGCTCCAGCTTCCCAACCATGGCAGCGACATACTGGAACACCTCCTAGACCAAATCAGATTGATCGAAATCTCATGCAGCCTTCCGTAAGGCATTAAAAACCAGCCTCTTTGTATTATGGCCTCCCCTTCTAACCTGCTTTGTGCCCTCTGTTGTTCTCATATTATGTACTGTATCTTGCAATGCAACCTGTGTTGGGTCTACGAACTCACTTTAACTAAGCAATTGTATCAACCTGGGGCCGCTCTCCTGTAACCCGAAGCAAGCCTACATACATTTTCTTACAGCGCCTCGATGCCCATGGGCTGTAGTGCGCTATACAAATCCAAAAGTTTAAAAAAAGTTATAAAAAATAAATAAAATAAACGGTGGTTTGGATTGTGTTGTTTTTCACATACAATTCTAAATCTAGGAAAGAGATTTTTTCTATGCTCTCATTCATGGCTAACTTGATATTATAGTCATTTATGTTTAGAAAGTGTACATGTTCCCTTAATTATTGTCTCTCTCCATTAAAGATCATTAGAATATCATTAATAAAACGTGCCCAATATATAATATTGTTTTATCTGTAAATGCAGAATCTGTCCAGGCATGTTCACTTTCATAGTTGCCCATGAACAAATTCGAATAGATGGTCCATATTTTGCCCCCATGTTAGTTTCTTGATGTTGCCGGTATATTTGTTCTTCAAAACAGAAAGTATTATTGCTGAGGGTGAATTTGAGCATGGATAGTAGCTTCCGGTTATGTTCATGGTATTATATTGATCTGGATCTCTAATAGTATCGGATAATCTGTATTCCTTTATGATAACTTGTAAACAGTGATGTCACATCCAACGTGACAAATCACGTTGGATGTGATTTGTCACATGGACAAGAAAAGGACCATAGAAGTGGAAAGTGTTCAGGTGAGGCAGAAACCGCATCCCGAGTACATGCTTAAGACGCTGGGAGTGCAGACCTTTGGGAAATATCCACCAGTAGCTCCAACTATTTAGGGGGATCATAAGACCTTGTCAGGCTGTTGGCCCATGGGCCTTAGGGGGCTACCACTAGGGACTCTGTTACAGAGGATTCGGGAGCCTTGTAAACCTGAAACGTGAAGATGAATACCTGGATAATGAATTGAACGTTGGAGTGGGCCAAAGGACAAGCCCAAACCAAGGCCTTTCTAAGAGGCTACTTTCTTTGCTCCTTTTGATGGCCTTTTTTGAGTTTGTTTTCACACATTTTGGATTACTTTACACACCCTTCGCTCCATGGCCGCCGGTACAGGCAACGGTTATGAGATACTTTTCATTGTCACCTTTGTGAGCTGCCCACCTCATAACTAGTTTATTTCTACTGCTCGGGTGAGAGAGAATCACATTAGGGAATATTGACCCTGCTAAACTGATGCTTTTGTCTGGTTATCCCCTTCCTTCCGCTAGCAATTGTAATATCCCCCCCCACCCATCTCCCTGAATTGCATCCACCTTTTGTTAACAAATAAACCACTGTGTTCTACAATAGAACTTATCTTGTGTTTCCACTCTGCACACTACATGACACAAGTATAAGGGAGCCTGTGTGCATCTGCCGGTAAGGTAGCTCAGTGGGTTGAGCACTCGCTGGTGCAATCTGTGTGTGATCTACAGGTCACAGGTATGAATCCTGGCAAGGCCAACTCAGTCATTCACCCTTCTGAGGTCAATAAATGAGTCCCAACTTCAGTTGTGAGATAATTCAATGTACATCGCTTTGGCGAAAGTGCTCATCTAAAATGCTCACAGGACTCATTCCCTTCAGAGCAAATTGTCCCTTTATCATCATGAATTCACAAGAACTGTGCTTGGCTGTAACCCATTGCATCCTCCTGAATTTCTAGAAGGGGTGTGCTGGGGGGAACACAAAGCGTTTCCCCCCAGAGTGGGGTACTTAAGGGGGCAGGGAAGGTTCTGGAGCAGGTGACGGTTGGGACGTGTGTTTGACAGCAGCCTTTCCTTGCATGGGGCCGCGTAGTTGGTGTAGGTGGTGAGGCAGGTATTGGGTTAGTTATATTAAGTGGGCGGGTAGGTTTATATTAGCTTAGTTGTTTTAAAATAAATAACTAGTCGGAGGTGCCGTACATAAGGCACCTCCTCCTACCTTCTACCTCCTACCTTCAGCAGAGTTTTCGCTTTTGCTGTTGGGGGTCCCGGCAGGTGTCCGTGGGTGTGTGGAGTAGAGCTTCCTCAGCGGGTCGTCTGCACCCCGAGCGCTGGTTTTCCTGCTTGTTAGGGTTTTTTGTGCGGTTTCTGGGGAGGGGGGAAGGGGGTAGGGCGGTGTGCTGAACCGTTTATTAGGCAGATTATTGCTGCGGCGCACGAGCGCCGGCGCCCGGCCCAGTAGTGCGGTTTTAAGTTGTGGGCACAGGTGGCAGTCTTAGGCTCTTAAAGGGGCCGCATGCTTTAGGGTGATTTAACAGAACGGGATGTTTGGTGAGGGCTGCACGCATCCAGTTGTCAGTGTGTGCTTTACATATTATTGTATTGTTTCTGGCTTAAGGAAGCGGTGGGGGTTACCTTTTTTGGTACAGATAGCTTTTAGGGCCCCCTTTTTTTTCAAATTTCCCTTATCAGGCAAGGTATATACATTTTTTCAAAAAAAAGTAGAATCAAATTTTTCATTTATGTTCAGTAATTAGGGACAGCTAGCCTGTCGTTCCATATTTCATTTAGCTGTTCTTCAGAGGATATTGTCCTTCTTTAATGCCCTGCTGGCTCAGTGAGGCTCTGATATGAAATAAATAAATAAATAGTATTTTAAGAAAGTTACACATTATATTGGGCGGGGCAAAAGATGTTTGTCAACCTCCCAGTTTCTATTTCTAGTTTACGTTTTAATTTTTCGGGGCCATTGTCGGTGGTATCATTGTCACTGGGTTCCCCAGGTTCCCAGCGCTTTAAGAGGGGGAAAGGCTCGGGACAAGTAGGCAGCTCGGTGGGACGTTGCGCAAGTGCACAGCTTCACTGCTTTTGAAGGATGGTGGGATGGGGCAAAAAAGAAGGGACTTGTGGATGCTAAGGCATTGAGGGAAGCATTGGAGATCATAAGTAGGGCTTCCAAGGCCCAGCTGGAGGGGGCTGTGGTGGAGGTTACAGGTGAAGGGGAGGTCGGAGGAGGAAGGCCACAATGGAGAGTAGCGGCAGATGGGGCGCTCACGGCAGTGGTGGCTTGTAGCCCAGCGGCAGGTAGAGGGGAGGTTTGGGAATCCAGGGGCAGGAAGATTAGAAGGGAGATTGACAGTAGTGCGGCTAGGGGTGGAGTTCAGTTAGGAGAGGAGTTAGTAAGGGGTTTGGATGATAATGAACAGGTGGATGTAGGGGACGTTAGGTGTGTCCAAAAAGGTGTAGGTCAGGTGGGGCATGAAGGTGGAGGTGACGGGGTTCAGAGAGTGGTGACAGGGCAGAGGGGCAAGGAGGGGAAATCCCTGCAGAAGAGTGCAGGGGGGAGGAGGAGAGAGCGGTCCCCATCAATTAGTGAAGTTAGGCAAGGGGGTGGAACGGCCCCTTAGGATAGGAGGATTTTGGGCAGAGGGCTCAGAGCAGCCCCTGCCTTTACAGAGGATGAATACAGAGAGGGTTTAGGAAGGGCTCCTCCTCAAACGGCGCGCGGACACTCTAGAAGGCACAGCTCGGCCTCTAGCGAGGAAGAACACACGGTGGAGGAGAGGACACCTTGCCTGCGAGACGAAGACCAGGAAGGGGTTTCTGCGGCCCCGCCAAGAAGACGCTGAAGGAGTGGCCCAGGCTCACAAGAGGAGGATCCACTCGGCCCGAGCATGTTCTCGAAGGAACAATGGTATTTCATGGGTGATGATGAAGGGATGGAAGAATGTGTGTGGCAGTCGGAGGATGAAAGGCAAGGGCGATAAGGGGCCTTAGGTGGGATTGTGAAAGACAGTAGCAAAGGGGTTGGGGTAATAACTGACTGGGTGAGACTGCTGACATGTTTTGTCCCCGCAGCAAGAGCCCATTAAGAAAACAGATGAGGAGCATCAGAGTGGAGGCCAGGCTGCAGCCGGGCGATGGCAGGGCGGAAAGAGGTGAGCGGGAAGGGGACTGGTCTACTGAATGGCAGAGGGGGGACACAAGAACCGGAGCTAGAAGTGAAGGGTCAGGAGTGCAAGGAGTAAGGAGAGAGATTGGTGTACAGGCTATTGGAGCCTTGGTTGGAGAAAGGGAAAATTGCTCGGTGGAGGTCCAGACAGACAAGGTGATTGAGACAGTGGCAAACGAGGTACAGGTTTCAAAAGAAAAAGAGGTTGAGGTGCGGGGCAAGAAGAAAAAGCTACCATATATGGGCATCACAAAACCTTTGGGAGCACACTTGATGACAGCGACTGAAGATAAGATTCAGGCAGGGGAATTTGTGGATGTGTTTAAGTTGCTTCATAGGGAAGTGAGAGCAAAGGAGGGTTCTGAGGAGGGAGGAAGTGGGAACAAAGGAGAGTTCTAAGGAGGAGGAGAGGGAGCTGGCCTCGTGCCCAAGGGTACCCGTGACAATTGAAAATTGGACGTCGGCACTTATTATCTATGCAAGTGTCTATTGAGAGAAATTTCCGGAGAGATGTGTGGCTCTGCTACAATATATGGATGTGATTAGAAAGGCATTTACAAGTTTTGGGGTCTTTGAGTGGGTGCGTTACGATGAATAGTTTAGGGCAAAGATGGCAGAGCACAGCCAGGCGGTCTGGGGCAAAATAGACATGGATCTATGGCTGCAGTGGATGGCACCGACGAGGCCCGCCCCGACATTGCACACAGCAAGTGGTTTGCCTGTGCCTTTCTGGCCCTTTCTTGGTCGCCCCTCCCAGGAGGGGGCAGGGGGAGGAGGCAGAGGGCAAACCTCAGCGGCATGCTGGGACCTTTAATAAGGCCGGCTGCACAAGGAATGTGTGTAGGTTCAGACATGAATGTAGCAAGTGTGCAGGGAAGCACCCACTTACACAATGTTTCCAACAAGGAGAAAGAGGGAGGGGGGAGAGGATCCGGCAGAGGGGTTGTGGGGAAAGGCTTTTACTCCAATTAAATTGGAAGTGTTGGAGAAGTGGTTGGAATTGTATCTGGACAGGGAAGGGGCTGAAATTCTGGGAGACGGTTTTCATCATGGATTCAGGCTGGGTTACCAGGGGCCGAGGGTGCGTCGGTTGGCGGAAAATCTGAAGTCCGCCAAGGAAAATGTGGAGGTGGTAAGGGAGAAATTGGGCAAGGAGATGGTGGTTGGGAGGGTGGTAGGGCCATTTGATGATCTGCCACGAGATTTAGTGGTATCCCCACTGAGAGTTGTACCCAAGAAGGTCGCAGGGAATTTAGATTGATACACCATTTATCATGGCCTGATGGCATATCTGTCAGTGATTTTATTGTGCCAGAAGAGTGTGGGATTGTATACGCAAGCGTGGACCAGGCGGTGGATTTGGTGAGGAAACCTGGGTGTGGGACCTACATGGCCAAGTGTGACATTATGGCGGCTTTCAGGTTGTTGCCGGTGCACCCGGAGGATTTTTGGCGACTGGGAACGCAATTTGAGGACCGCATCTACATTGATAAAGCTTTGCCATTTCTTGCGCCTTGTTTGAGCATTTCAGTTCCTTTTTATAGTGGGTTTTCTCATACAGTTCTGGTTGGGAGGGGCTGCTACATTACCTAGATGATTTACTATTCATTAGTGGGGCAGACAGAGAGAGGGAGTGCGGGGAGATGCTAAAAATGTTCCAGGACCTGATGGGAGAGTTGGGGGTGCCTTTGGCAGATGACAAAACGGAGGGACCGGCAGTGGTGTTGACCTTTTTAAGGATTGAGTTGGACTCAGTGGCCATGACCTCATGCTTGCCGCACGACAAGGTGAGCAAACTGGTAGGATTGCTGGAAGAAGCGGTGGGGGCCCGTAAAATGTTGCTGGTGGAAATGCAGAGACTGGTGGGGAATTTGAATTTTGCATGCAAGGTGGTGGCCCTGGGGCAGACTTTTTGTAGAAACATGGCACGGTCTAAGGCAGGAGCAAAGTGCCCACATCATCGGGTAAGGGTATCCGGTGTAGTTTGGGAAGACTGTAGGATTTGGCTGTGTTTTTTGGAGAGTTTTAATGAGGTATCCATGTGGTTGCAGGGGGATCAGGTGTCATTGGAAGTGCAGGTGCGGGAGGGTTTGGAGTGTTTTGGGGAGGAAAATGTTGCGCCGAGAAGTGGCCATCGCGTTAGTTGAAGGAAGGGAGGAGCATAGCATTTCTTGAATTCTTTCCTTTGTTGGTTGCAATGGAGTTGTGGGGGAAGGATTTACAGAACAGGAAAGTGAATTTCAACATTGACAACGAATGCGTGGTTCATGTAGTGAACAGGCAATCAGCAAAAGATCAGAGAGTGGCGAGACTGATGAGAGAGTTTGTTCCGCGTTGCATGGAATGGAATGTGGTGTTTAAGGCAACACATGTCCCGGGGAAGGATAATGGCATTGCTGATGTATTATCTCGTGTTCAATGGCAGAGATTCTGTCGATTGGCTCCAGCAGTGGACCTGGAGGGGCAGCGGATTCCGGAGGAGCTGTGTAAAATAGGAAGCTGAGAGCGCTTTCATTGATGGAGCGTTCGCTTGCCCCGGCATCTAGGGAGTCATACAGGAGAGCATGGGAGGATTTCATAAAAGGGGGAGCTCGTAGTTGGAAGGGTAGAGGGGATGCGGAAGAACGGAGAAGGGATGATGTCACAAACGTCCTCTTGAGATGCATGGATAAGGGTTGGTACGATAACGGGGAAGATGGGAGGGATCGCTTTCTATGGGAAATGGTTTTGGGGTTTTCAGCCGAGCGGTGGAGAAATGGCGACCCGGATGTTGGAAGGATGGGCAAGGGAGAGTAGGAGGGAAAAGGACAGGAGGAGACCGGTATCCGCAGGATCTACTAGCCAGATTGTGTCGGGCTGTGGGTGGTGTTTGCTGGCCGGCCTGGGAAGGAGAGTTGTTTGCGACTTGCTTTACATGGCTGTTCTTTGGGGACTTTAGGGTTTCTGAGCTGGTGGGAGGAAAGAGTGGGGTAAGTGGAATGCGCTGGGAAGATGTTTATTTTACGGAATTAGGGCTGGATATCAGGATCAAGAGGTCTAAGACCAATCAAAAAGGGAAGGGCTCCTGGGTTCTGCTGGGTCGGGGGAGCAAGGATTTGTGCCCGGTGCGGCAGGTTTGGCGTGGAAGGAGCTATGTGGTGGGAGGACAGGTTTGGTTTTTTAGCATGAGGACGGGGCGGCAGTATCAGCTGCGCACATTTTGGGGGTGCTACGAAAGGTTTTGGTAGCGGTAGGGGAAAAGGCAGAGGAGTTTGGAACGCATTCATTTAGGATGGGTGCAGCATCTGAAGGTAGTAGATTGGGCTTATCGGAGGATAAGGTGAAGAGTTTAGGACGGTGGAAGTCTGGAAAATACAAAGAGTACGTCAGGGACTTGGGTAAAGGGGACATTTGAAACAAGGTTTTGGAGGATTTCAGGAGTGTCAAAGGTGGTAGAGTGGTTTTGATTTGAAAGTGATATTGTAATTTCTTTTTCAGATGCTGCTCGGAGGCCAGGGGAGATGCCACAGATTTGGATTGTGGGCCACTCTATTGTTAAGTGGGCGGGGAAGGAGGCAGAGAAAAGGGGTTTTGTCAGGCAATTGGTTGCAGCTACAAAGTGGCACTGGTATGGTTTAGGGGGGCTTTGCTGGGATCAGCTGCTGCCTATGTTGGTGGGGTTGAAGGAACGCTACAGTCTCCAGAGGGGGTGATCATTCATGCAGGGGAAAATAACCTTGTAAGAGATACACGTGTGGCTCTTCTTAGAAAAATGAAAAGGGATTTGGCATGGGTCCGGGAAATGTGGCCACAAGCATGTGTAGCTTGGACTAAGTTGTTGCCGCAGAGAGTTTGGAGTGGAGCGAGAAGTGAGGGAGCAATAGAGCGGGCAAGGAAGGGAATAAATAGAGAGATGGAAAAATGTTGTGCCTCATAGGAGGTGAAGGTTTTAGAACACAAAGAAATAGTTTATGAAGGTTTCAAGATCTTTAGAGAGAATGGCGTCCACTTGTCAGTTTACGGGAATAGTTATTATCTGGTGGATTTGACCTTGCAGGTGGAAGAGATAGTAAGGAGTTGGAAGTAGAAAGAAATGGTAGGGGTGGGGCAGAAAGAACACCTCGGTGGAGGGTTTTTCTGTTGCCGGGGGCATGGCCCCTTTAGATGTAGGGGGAGTGAAGCACAATGGGGGAATAGCGCAGAAAAGGATGGGGGTGGTGCTGTTTGCACAAGCGGGCTACCCCGGGCGAACGGGTATTGAACTTGGAGGGGCATGGCCCCGGGGAGAAAGCGGGACACCTTGAGAAGATGGTAAGGTGACGGTAGCGACCAACGGATAGTTAGGGAGGAAGTGGAACTATTTAATTATTTATTTGTTGGTGAAAAATGAAAGTGTTCAATTATTAAATTGGTTGTTAAAACAATTTGTTAGTCTGTAAGGCCATGGGAGCCAGGTTACCGGTTATTTGTGAGCTTTGGCCTGTCACATTAAAGCGACCTTTTCCACTACAAGCGAGTCTGGGTTTTTGTGCAGTAAGCCAAAAAGCAGGCCATAGAAAATAGTGCAGCGAGCTACATCCATTACCTGATCATGTGCTACGTCACAGTTCACTAATTTTGACATTTTATTTCCTGCTGTGCATAAACATTTGCAAAGGTGTCAGTTTTTAATGAATGTCCTCAAATCGCATGTGGTTTGTAAATGCATAGGTTATGCTAAAAGTGTGTGAATGTGCCTGTACAGCTAGAAAAGAAATCGATCCAAACGACTTTGGTTCTTGCTGGATCTGTCGTGCCCCACATTTCTGTGTTTCAAACCTGATGCCTCCTATATCTCCAGACCTTGCAAGATGCACTAGCCCTTTGCCACGTGCCTGCTGTGACCTTGGTGCTATCACATTGGGATAGGCAAACTTCACTTCTCCTGTCTGGTCCAATGCTGCTACCTTCCGAAGGCAACATGTGCTGTGAATCCTGTCGCCTTCAAAGCCTGTCTGCTACCTAGTCTAGTATGTCTCCCACTCTTGTTTTCCCAATCCACGGTATCTCCCTACTTCAAGCCCTGTTGGATGGCCCTCATTTTGGTAAATTCCCATGGGGTTATCTTTCACACTCCTGGGATACGTTTAGCTCTGCATGCTTAGTTTTGACTCATCGTTGGCGCAAGCACCGCAAAATGAAGTAACGTGTTTGGAACAGGGTGTATAAATAAAGATGGCAATGTGGGGGCAGAAACGTCCACAGGTGTCCTCAGGCTGCTTAGATTTGGTGCAGGTGGCCATAAGGTTTGGCTCGTAGAGGGCACTTCAGTGCCACCTTTTAGTTTTAGCCCTTGCTTGTCACTTTAGCAGCAAACAGAGGGAAGCAAGACATTGTTGTGATATAGCATTCAACATCCAGCGCACAATGAAATGCACTTGCACTACTCTCCTTTGTCAGTGCGCACCTTGCCGTGGAGTCTGCCTCACCAGTCCCTCTTCCTGCTATCTAAGAGAACTCTGGGGCTTACAACCGTTCTGTTAAGAAGATCCAAACGTTTGGCTTCGACGATTTAAAAAACTTTCTTAGAAAATGTGTTAGCAGGAGTGAGGACCTGACTATGGAGCCCAGTAGATGCTCTGGGTAACAAGGCTTGAGACAGACCTCCTTGAAGGATAACGGGGCAATACCCTGTATATTCAAACATTATAATAAGAGCAAACACTGATCGCAGCCAGCTTGCTTTTCACGTAAAAGGATTATTTATGCCACACCACTAACCATCATATAGAGCCTAAAGGGAGTGGTACAACCCATTGGATAAAGGGGTAGAAGCTTATGGATTTTCAATGTTCTATATAAGAACATTATAATGTAGATGCTGATTATTATTGCTATGACAGACACGAACTTGAATGATGCTTTGGATGCAGGAGGATACAAGTCAGGATCAGTCCCCATACTGAAATTTCTATCCAATGGGCAATCATATGCTTCAGTGGCCCATACCCCTATACTCGGGTACTAAAGGAATGGCAGACAAAAACCAATGGGCCTAATGTTATCCCATTGCATTCATCCCCTAGATCCCATTGCATTCTTTCCCTAGGTCCCAATACAGCTAACTGTGAATCAGATAAGGTTAAACAAGCAATCCAGAGAAAGCAAGAATGGTCAGACCTCTGGATTTCCCCATTATTCAGGAGAGACATCAATGCTTCCAAGAAAATGAAAATGAAAAAGAAATTTGCTGAAGACCCATGTCTTCAGCCGGGTGAGCCAGGAAATGAAGTCACATAGATAGGTGTGGTGGTGGCTGGCCTTGGGTTTGCTGGTCAACCAGGCTCAGATCAGAAAAATTGGAATCCTAAATGATCTAACTCTATTGGCATTTTGCAGTCTCTGGGACTTTGAGGGTTTTAGAGTCTGGAGGTCCATAGGAAGTAAAGCAATACCCTCTGCCCCTTTAGCAAGAAGGTGTCAGTAGCTGGTTGTGATATCAAAGCTCTGGAGACTACCTCTCTGGAGGTTCCAGGAGACATGTGATTGATTAAGAGTGCTAGTTGTCGCCTCTGACCCTCTTGATTTGAATGGCAAGACGTCTTCAGCAATGCAGTACACGAGGAGCACTGGGATCTACTTGGGTGATCAAGTGGGTAATGTATGTCATCTTTTTAGGCATCCAGTGATAGTCGCCTGAAAAAGCACTCCTACAAAAATCAAGTACTTCCTCCAAATATTCTAGGACTGGAGTTAGAATAGTAATTACTACCCATCCTAGAATATTTGGGGGGAAGACCCTTAGGGGTGCAGGGAAAAAATGTCCTACCTGGTGACTTTTTCCCAGGGGACATTTTCACATAGAACCCTTTTCTGCTATCCAGGGATGAACTACATCTGTCTTTGAACCAGCCTGCTTTCATTTTTGATGGGAGACCTAACGAAGGATGAGATGTTGGTTGCCTGGACTCTGTGATGAATCAAGGGAATGTGTCCCTTCTCTCCAAGGGGGAGCCACCACCTGTGAAGCTAGGGAGGTGAGCCCACTCCGCAATACCCTCCCTAGGGGTAGAGGAAAGTCGGACCTCCCCAGGAAAGACTCCTCCGTTGGGGACTACGACTCCCGTTCCGAGGAGGAGCTCCCTAGAAAATAGAACAACAATGCCTCTTCAAATGTGTCTTATTAAGGTTAACCTGAAGAGAGTACCAATGTGGGTTATATTCAAACAGGAACAGTAACTATTACTTTAAATGAGGAATTTCCATTTACTGAGATGAAGAAGAGGACCAGTGGAGGAGAAGAGAAGCAGTACGAGACAGGTTTACAACACTACACCGGGGAAGTCGCACAGCTACGTATTGTATGAAAGGGGAGGAGCCTGGGGCAGAGAAGGAGAAACCTACGAGATACAAAAGTGCTTGCATACCAGCACTCAGCAGAGGCTGGTTTTTTGACATCTTGAAGCAGTGAGGAACCAACAGCCATACTGAGAAGCGCAGAATCTCTCTTTAACAGGAAGAGGAGAACGGAAGCAGGATGCACAGCGTCCCAGAAGCGAGGAAACTAAGAGTGGTGGCATGACCACAGGAGAGTTGTGGTGGACCTGCGGTCCATTGAACAACACCGATACCACTCAAGTCACAAGGAATTAACTGGTAATGGAGAGGCCAGAGAACATACTAATCCAGTGGCCCAAAGAAAGAGATGTGAAGGAAAGATAACAGGCCAATCTGACAAAGCGAAAAGAGAAGCCCAGAGGAGAACGGAAACCTCAGTGCAGGTAACGGGGGAATACGGGAGATCCGGTAGGGGAACGGAGAAGCCATATGGGAATGCTCCCACACATCGCAGTACAGAAAAAGGAACTATAGTACTAAAAGCAAGTAAAGTAAATGAGAAGTCATATGGGATTACTCATACTCGTCCCGGTATAGACAAAGAGACTCTAACTTCAAGAACCAGTGAAACCAATAAGAATCATTATTGGAGTAATCATAAACTTCCCAGTAACGAAGAAGAGTATAACAAATTGATGTTCAGAAGAGTGCATGAGAATCATTATAATAACGCGCATACTCATCTCTGTGATAGAGAGGGAGACGGCATAAGAATAACCATAAGAAGGAATCTTCATGTGCAAGTGAATCAAGGGAATCTAAGTCGAGAAGAAAGATTAAAAAGCAGGGGAAGCATAACAAGAAAGATTTGTGAATCCCTAACAACGTTAGCAGGGGAAAAGAGGAAAACCTCTATTAATAGAAGAGGTCACAAAGAGAACAAGCAAGAAGCCGAGAGTTGCAGTCCAAGAGAAAAGAAAGGAAATCTCTCAAAAGTTCTGAATGAACTGTATGAATTCATAAAAGCAGTCACCAGAGACTATTGGAAAAAATCATATTGAACTGAAATGTACAAGAACTGAACACACCAGAAGTGAGTCATTCTCCTGGCCTTAGTTATTAGGATAGTGGTAGGGTCAGATAAGGTTAGTTTTGGACAGTGGACTGATTATTTCGGACTTTCACTGACACCTGACAAGCACCCTAGTTAGTTCGGTTAGGTAGGGACACCTCGTAGCATAAGGAGTGATAGACTGATCTTTTTACTTAAATAAACCATTCAGTGAAATTAGTGGTCAGACTCTGCATCCTTCTTCTGACCCGCCACAGATCATTGATGAAGACTTCAGGAAATCACTGCATCTTATTGTTACTTGAAGGGGGGTTTCAGGTGTGATTTGAAGAACCTTATTTATTTATGTTTGCATTTGTAAAGCGCACTAAACCCATAGGCTTCAAGCCATTGGTTACAGGAGCAGGAAACAAGGGGAGGGAAACATGAATTTAACAAAATTAACTATCAAGTTGATGGGCCTTTGCAGTGTGGTCCTCTAGCTAAAGAGTCAAGTTTGTAGATGTTTGCGGAATGACCAGTAAGATTGCTTGGATCTCAGAGTCAGTGGCATAGAATTTAAACGTTTTTTGTAGCAGTGACCGGGAAACTGGCCCCACCGGATCTGACCAATCCGAACCTCTGTGTGATGAGGCGATGCAAGTCGGTCTCAGGAAATGGGCTTTCTAACATTTTTGTGCAAGGTAGGGGAGCAGACTTGGACAGGCATCTATGGGTGATCAAGAGCGTTTTAAATGTGATGCGTTCACGTATGGGAAGCCAGTGTGCCTCTTGTCTAGCGGCTGAAATGTGCTACCGTTTGGGAATGTTGAGGGCCGCTCGGAGTATGTTTTGGATGACATGTAGCTTCTGCACATTTTCTGTTGAGGAGCCTGCAAATAACTGGTTGCAGTAATCTAGTCTGGAGCCGATCACGGCACAGGCAATAGTGAGGCAGATACTAGTAGAAAGGAAAGGTCTGCATGCATTAATACGTTTTAGTGGTGTGGGCGGCTCAGGACACAATGG
This sequence comes from Ambystoma mexicanum, assembly GCF_040938575.1. Classification (NCBI taxonomy): domain Eukaryota; kingdom Metazoa; phylum Chordata; class Amphibia; order Caudata; family Ambystomatidae; genus Ambystoma; species Ambystoma mexicanum. The sequence goes on from NC_090933.1 coordinate 703,688,258, forward strand.
CGCTAACTTGCCGGGTTAGTGAGAGGGTGGTGTCAAGGTGTACACCCAGTGTCTCCACTACTGGGGAAATGGCGATCAATCTGCCATCGATGCAGAAGGAACGGAATAACTGGTTTAAGTTCTTGAGCATGGTTGGGCAACCCAAAAGTAGAATTTCAAGTTTTTTTCATCATTGAGGTAGAGCAGATGAGAGGCCATTGTGGAGAATCCTGCAGATCCCCCACTAAAGCCCTGCCTAAAGTCTACTCCTACGTGGCCAGGAGAGGGCAGACACTTCCTGATCCCAATCCTGGGGGTTGTTTACTGCAGATCACCTGGGTGGAGACCAAGCACACGGAAGTGGGGAGATTGTGCAGGGTGAGACATTGTACTTTTCCTGGGAGAGGAATACTTTTATCCCAGACTTAGAGGAGGGATTGGCTTATTGCCATGTCGATATAGCTCAGCCTTCTACTAAGGTTAAAAAGGTAAAATCTAGAGAGGTACTTCAATCCAGTGTTGAGCCTAAATAACCTATTTACCCCTAAAAGTCTATATCCTCCACAATGCCAAAGGTATGCCAACAACAACAGCAAATCTGTGACTTTTTCAGCCCCATCTGTCTCTAAAAAGTTTACACATTTTAACCGTTATTATAACAACATCAAGGGAGAATAATGTCTACTTAACGTTTTTAAAGATGTAGAGAAATTGAAACTTTCTACAGTGGACTGCATCTCCCAGAATCCCTCCGGTACTGTGAAGAAGAACAGGGCTAAAGAGACATGCAGGAGCTCAGGTCAGGCAGACAAGACTAATGGCTTTTGGCAGGGTCAGGCAATTACTTCTAAGGGCCTGTACCTAAATCCAATTAACCCACCTGAGGGGCATAAAAGGATGCTGCAGGGAGGAGCAGTAGAAAGAAGCTGGAGCAGGAGCTGGAAGGTCGGCAGTAGCAGAAGCAGAAGTAGTAGAGCACAAGCCTGGCAGTTTATAAGGAAGTGTCACCACAGAAGGGACGCCAGAGCAGAGGAAGAGCAGATTTTACCTGCAGGTTCTGAGTTGGTCCTGTGCTCACAAACCCTGTTTTGCTATGGCAGAAGATATGCCCAGAACAGGTAGAAGTCATCCAAGACACTGGTTGTTGGGTAACCTTTAATTTATGTTGTTTTCATATTTCTATAAATGTTTATATTGTTTAGGGTGAGGGTTAGTATTGTGAATGCTAGGAGGTTTTCCCTTAGATCCTAGACTAGGTAGGAAATCCCCTGGTAGAGTAGGTTTAGTTAGGGTTTATTGTTTATTTTGGTTTAAAATAAAATATCAAATCTTGAGAAAACTAAACATAGTCTGTAGTCTCACATTACTTACCCCTCACACCATCCAAGCCTGGTTAGTTTGCTACACTGCTTGTAATGTGGTTGAGTCAGCCAAGTAATCCCCTGAGAGGGACAGGAGGATTTGGGTATCATCCGCATTGTTAGTGTAGGAGATACCAAGTGTGTCTAGGAGGTTCAGTAAAGGTTTGGTGAAGATATTGTAGTGTGACCAGGGCGGAAGCGTGACTGGCAGATTGCAAGGATGTTATTGGACTTCAGGTATTGCTGGATTTGTAGGTAGGTTGCTCGATCCAAAATCTGTAGGAGAAAAGGTGCTGTGGTGAGGGAGCAGTAGTTTGTGGTGATAGAGGGTTCTAAGGTGGGTTTCTTAAGCGGAGGAAGAACCCAATGGTTCTTTAAGGCTTGGGGGAACTACGCTGGCGGTAAAGGAGCTATTAATGAACATAGTGATGAACAGAGTCCGCACGTCAGAGCAGTGGGCAGGTTGTTGATAGGGATGGTGAAGGATATGATATAACGTTCAGTACAGGGGCAGGGAAGGTTTGAAAGAACAGTGGCATGGCAATTGAAGTCTGCCAGACAATCTAGAGGGCAGTCTTTGATGTGAGTGGGAGTCAGTATACGTTGCCTAAATTCTAGGGCATTGAGGGAGTTGGCTACAGATGAGGCATACGTGTCATGCTCCTCATTAAGGCCTAGGTTGAGGTCTCCAAGGAGCATTATCTTAGAGATGGGATTGATACTGGTGGTGAGCACATGTAGGAGGTCCTCTTCGAAAGATAGCAGCGGGATGGGGGTGATAGACAATGTGTAAAGTGATGGTAGATGTGTGGTAAAATGATACTTAAATGGAGAGTAAGTCACAGATGGGTATCTGGGTGGAGCCGAGCTGTCTGACAGGGAGGATATCTCTCACAATCAGGGCTACTCCTCCCCCTCAGAAGTCAAGTCTGTCCCTATGGAAGATTGTAAACCCCAGCGGGATCGCTAGAGAGAGGGCGGAGCCAGTGGCTGGGTGTAGCCACGTTTCGGAGATGGCCAGAAGGTCCAGATTGTTGGAAGAGATGATGTCTTGGATGTCTAATAGGTGAGTTTGGATGGATCTGGCATTGACTAGGGCACATGTTAAAGGCGGGGTAGGTTGATTGGGTGAGTGAGTGTTGGCTTTGCTAGTGAGAGAGAGGCTAGAGAAGTTGTATGGTATTATAGCAGAGTGCTTGGGCGATCTAGTTTCAGTCGTGCTGACGACAGGGCGCCGTTCTGAGGTATTGCTGGATATTCAGGCAGGCAGGTTAGGGCCAGGCTAGATGACCTGCGGCTAGAGGCTCTTTTATGGGCATTGCCCAAGACAGTGGTGGTGTGGTTGGTGAGACTGTTATCGGGCGTGGTGATGGGTGAGGGGCTGGATGCCACGGTTTGGGGTCACCACCGCAGAATGACTGGCATATTTAGCAGGATGGGGCTCCTAGTAATGGAAGTCAAGAGGATGGAAGAGATTGACCTAGGGGCCTGTTAGGTGCTGTGAGAGTGCTTCGGTGAGGTTTGCCAGGTAAATGCGGATGCAGGGGGGGGGGTTCATGCACATGCAGGGCCAAGAGTTCCTGTGCAGTAGTGTAGGTGGTTGCGCATGGCTGGTGCAAGGTGATTGGGTCTGGGTGCTAAGTCTAGCATGCCTTGGGGTACCTGCACATGGTTTTCTGGTGCAGGCTACGACCTTTGTGCTTGGTGTCAAAGCTGGATGGCGCTGGGCTGATGGGCTATTAGCTTGGGCCTTAGTAGCATAGAGTGCAGGCGCACCAAGAGGGACGAAAGGGGTAGGTGCGATGGTGTAATGAGAAGGTAGAAGAGTGGGCCGGAAAGGGGTAGTTTACCCTGCAGCATCTGGTCTCACGAGGAGAGCAGCTTGGTTTCACATCCAAGCAGGTTTGCCCCCTTTATCGCAATGTAGACCTTTCTTAGGGCACTTCTGTTCTTTTAGTTATTGTCAGCAATAAAGTAGCCAATTGTGGTAATTCGATGTCCTGAATAGCGCACAGGAGCAATGTCAGGTGGTCTTAGACTTCCCACCACAGTCTCCAATTTGGACTTGTACAAGGCTTCTTCCATAACAGCATACAGTGAGCCTGAGTAAAAAAGGACTTATATCACCTTTCCCCATACGCTCACAGGATCCTTGGGAGTGACTTAGGGTTCATCATAAACTAGGATGAATTTCATCAGCATCCCACCGTCCAGGGGCTTTCCCACCATATCCACCTGGTAGACTTTAGGGGCTTGCTTTGTTAATCTGGCTCTCTCACTGTCCTTTTGTCTTCTCGACTTGCATACCTTTTGTAAAGTGTCCAGCTTTCAAGCAGATCAAACATCACTTCCAAAGGGCTGAGCACAGTGTACCTGCATGCATGCCAAACCACATTCGAAGCATTCCCATGTATTCATTTGGGTTATTTTGTAGATTGCACAAATTGCTGAATTCTTTCTCCACCACACAATGCATGTTTGAGCAGGAGGCACAATTTGTGCCCTAGTCGACCTCTTCGGCCCATGCTTTTTTTCTCCTCTATAGTCCTGGCGAGAGAGGTGGCTTGTGAGGAATTGCCCCATGTGACATCCACCATTTCTCTCATATTTGTTTGTCTCTCGACCTCACCATGAGTTGGTCCTTCATTACCTTGTTTAGAAAGGAGCTAAACGCACATGTCATGGTAATGGCTCAAAGCAAGGGCTGCAACATACTATTCAATGGATTCAACCACCTGCTGATACCGAGTGGAAGACGTCTCTCTCTCGCACTACATTGATTTTTGTGCCAAAATGTTGCTCCATCAAACATGTTCAAGTCTTGGATGGGCTCTGTGACCCCTGGGGGAAAGGTGTGGAGCATGCATTGCCTCTCTGACCCCAGAGCATGCAAGAAAAGAGATCTCTTGCGAGAGTCCGTAAGAAAAGACATCTCTTGCTAGAGTTCAGAAAGCCTTCACCTCCAAGTGCATCTAAGTAAGTCAGACATTCCTGCATCCATTAATTCCTGGGAAGGGCTCTCTAGGAACTTGGAAAAACCAGGAAGTCGGTTCCAGATGTTGCATAGTATTTGCCTCCTTTCGTGTATGAAAATAACTGAGAAATGTACAGAGGCACTGAAAGTAGCTAATCCTACACACTTGTATGCATCTGAAATGTCCACCTGGAGCTTGTGGGCTTGGACAAGAAGTCGTTTACTAGATGACGGCCCTCCATTACTTAGTCTTCCTTGTAACATGTTCTGAGCAGTAACAGCCATGGGCAGTGGTCGAAGTGTACGAAAAGAAGCAGTGGAACTATTTTCCATTTTGGCCTGCCCACGCCCCCCCCACAACTCCCATCGCCACGCCCCCTCCCACACACAGTACAAACCCCCAAACACATGAACCTGCTGTTTAAGGGAACGTTCAGTGCAGTGCGCTGAAAGTAAAGGTTTCAACTTCTTGCTTCACTTTTATTTGAAAACAAAACCCCCTTCCGGAACAGTTTCTTTTTAACATAAAAGTATAGGAACAGTAAAACCTAATTTTAAAAAAGCAGAGGAGAACCATTCCCGCCCACTTCGACCACTGGCCATGGGACAATGACACTGGAGCTGTGTATGCTGTCTGGACTGGTGTACTGACCGACACACATTTTTTTACGAGGGGAGCAAACAGCTAGAAAATGTGATACACTGCACCTGGTTGCTGTGTAATGATACAAGGGCAACCTCTAGGGGCTGTGACGTGCTGCGTATGTGCAAAGTTGCAAATATGATAACGAGAACGATCAGCAATAGGACAGTTGACACTGGAGTAAGTCAAGCAGGGTGCGCGTGACTCTGGTACTGCCTGTGGGTCTGGAGTCGGGTGTGCCTTCGGCAACACCGTCGGCTCCTTAGCAACTGAGCGCTTTCCAAGTCCATATGGGGGCAGTACAAAGTGAAGGAACCAAGGATACAAGAGAGGGGAAGCTAATAATGAGGAAGTGGGGGGGCGGTGGGGTGGTAATTTAACAGCAAGGGCTCAACAACAATTAGGGGAAAAACAGGAGGAGCAGATCCCCAAGTCTCAGGTTAGTTGGGGAGTGTGTGTGGACCTAGTTGTTAGGGAGGAGCCATTCCTTGAAGTGGGTTTGGTGCTCCTTCCTGAAATGTAGTAGCAAATGAGCGATTCGCATGTTGATGGGGAGTAGGTTACAGATTCTAGGGACGTAGATGGAGAAGTGCTGTCTTATGGTTCATTCCTTCCTGCACCGATAGAGTGCAAGTCTACACATCCTTACTTCTGGTAGATCGTAGGCCTCTGGAGATGCAAAGCTTGTCAGCGAGGTAGCTTGAGGACTTGAGGGTGACGGCCTTGTAGATGATGCAGAAGGACTGGAGGGTGATACGTACTTTCAGTGGGAGCTAGTGCAGTTTGATGAGGGCCGTGGCAATGTGGCCAAATTTGCGAGTCCTTTGAGTTGTGCTGCAGCATGTACGACACATATCATTGGTGCCAGGGTGGTTGCAGGAACGCCTTCCAGAAGAGCATTGCCATCACCCAGGTGGGAGAGGATGGCTTAGACAACAGATCTGAAGTTGTTTGCTGGGATGAAGTGCTTAATTTTCCACAGGAGGAAAGGTTTCGGCAAAGCCGTTTGCGCCTGCCTTGCTATGTGCTCCTTGAAGCGGTCTGCTGATGTAGAACCTAAGGGACTTGGTACAGGTAGTCAGCTGGCATGTTAAGCCCTAGAGGTTCATAGCGGAGAGCCTGTTCTGGATGTCATGGTGGTGTTGGTCAGCAATAGGAATTCGTTCTTGGAGGATGTACGCACTGTATATCCAGGACTTGGTCGATGCAAGGCAGGACTTGAGCCTGTGGATGTCCTCTATGGGGGATATCTTGAGATAGAGCTGTGTGTTGAAGTTCCAGGTAAGTTTGATTCTTTTATTAAGTTAGGCACGTACATCCTTGCAATCCCCTCTTTACTTCTCAGTCTCTCTGCTCCTCAACCGTACCTAGCATTCTGTTTTCCTTCAGAGCATTCTTATTCTCAGCTCATGTCATGCTGAACAAGACACGTGCCAAAATGTCAGCACAACACTTCACTCTATTAGGATATAACACATCCCTCCCCCTTCTATTGGAGGGCATAGCATAGGCTAACTAGAGAAGATCACATAGCAGCATCTAATAAAATAACAATAGTCTAGAGCAACAATAACTTATAGTTAGTAATCATTAGGGGGCACATGAATTGTCTCTGGATTTGCATGACACATCTAATATAGCAGTAATACTCTTCCATAGCAACGATAAACGTATGGTTAGTTAGTAATTATCAGATGGTACAGAAATGATCTCTTGCCTTGTCTAAGGTCCATTTGGAATCCTTGATACCTCATTGGCATCTTGAATGCGCGCTTAGACTTTGACATTAGCCCATGTGCACTGTTGTAGTTATCTACCTCACTGTCACTCGCATTGATCTCACTCCTACCTGATGTTTCACCGTGCACTGTACTCCATGTATCCTACCCTCAATTCAACATAAACATACTATTTTGCATTTTCCTCCTGCCATTGGGGAAGCCCGAACTGTAAGGACGTGTGCTGTGTGGTCCTTACAGGGTGGGGTTTACGGGCATCGCGTGGTGGTGCTGCACCCACCCCCAACAGTATCTGAACCTCATATCTTCTATTCTGTCTCCTCTCTTGCTTCCCTTACCCCATTGTGTCCATGACAAGTGTATACTCTGCCCAAGTTCCAAATGACCCACCCTAGTTTCTAATGGCCTTGGTAAATGTACCCACTATTTGCATCAGCTCAGAACATTTAGACATCTCTTTAGGTGTCATCCTGCACTTCTTTATTGTCACTGCATCACCTATAGGAAACCTTTCTGTCATTTTACCCGTTGAGTACCCCCTATCATTATCTTTCTCCTAATACATTACCATCATCTGACGTAACGTATTAGAATCAGTTTCTTTTACATGTTTTCATTCACCCATTATGGATTCAGTATTGTATTTGTTGGCCTACCTCTCATAAGACTAAACGTGAGACTCACGTAATTCTATTTGGTGAAAATCTGACACTCCGAATTAGATCATTCAGTGCTCTTACTGTGTCCATATTGTTCCTGTTACTATGTCCATATTGTTCCTGAACTGCGACCCATTGTCGCTGATGATCTCCATGGGACATCTTTCACTTCTGAACACTTTTTCTCAGAATATCATGATTTCTTCTGATTTAACCCTTGTCACTAATTTTATTTCCGGCCGTTTAGAAAATGAGTATACTATGTCTAATTCCAGTATTGTCATGCCGTGACTTTGCAGAGGCCACGCTGGTCATTATGGCAACAGTGGAATCTGCCTTTGATTTGCTTCGATACAGGCAGGATGCGCAGCCCATTCCAACATGGCCGCCACACCAGGACACACAGAGAGACGTCTGGTGACTTCATTAGCCCTGCCTCTTCCATCATGGCACCCGCTCCATTATCCACTACTGAACAATGATATAAGGTAGGAGTTCTGGCAGCTCCTCGCATCAAAACTCTCTCAAAGAGCTAAACGTTGCTGGCTTCCCTGGGTGGCAGTTTTCCCAGCTTCTTGTTGCCCTTCCTTGCTCAAGCTCCTCTTGGTTCCTCCTTTTCTTTGCTTCCTTGCTCTTGGCCCATCTTCCCTTATTCTGTTGCCATCTGCCTGCATTAGTAGGACAGCTGGAGGATCCTTGACTAGGACCATCATCATCAGAGATTTTTCAACCCCACAAGGGTTTTCCTTTGGCTGCCCCTCCTGGAGCTCACTTAAGTCCCAGTTTTAAATCCCTGGGAACACAGTGATTACAAGAACGAACAGGCCATTTCTTGAAAAACAAGAGATCGTCATCAACCTGAGTATAAACTTTACCTGATGCCTGAGGTTGAACTATTGATCCAAAATGTCAACCATTAAATGTTTCCATGCCTCATCAGATGGGCTTGTGTTGCTTGGATCGATATCTACACTATCTACACTATCCATCGATAAAGAATTCATCGAATTAATATCCATCAAATTTTATTAATTGAAAATACTTTCCATCGAAATGCATTTTCATTGAATAAAAATCGATGGATTTTAGGCAAGGGTTAGGGAAAGGGTTAGGGTAAGGGGTAGGCAAGGGTTAGAATTAGGGTTAGGGCAAGGGTTAGAATTAGGGTTAGGGCATGGGTAAGGCATAGCTCTCAACCATTTGTATCGCAAAGGCGGGTGTAATCACCCGATTTTGTTTTTGGCGGGTGAGACGCCCATTGGAATGAATGGGCTTGCAGGAGGCTTGGCGGGTGAGTCAGCCCTTCACAAGGCGAGTGACACCTGCCAAAAGCATGTGAGTTGAGAGCTATTGGTAAGGGTCAGGGTAAGGGTTACAATTAGGGTTACGGGGGTGCCCTTGAGGTGCGGGGATTTGGGGTATTCCCCCCCCAATAAACAATAAATACAACAATTTACAGGGAGCTGTCCAGCGCTGAAATACATTAAAGATTTCAGCACTGGACAAGGGTTACATTTTGAAAATGGCAGTTAGAGGGGGAGGACTCCTGAGGGTTGAGGGGGATTGGGGGAAGGGGCAGAGCCCCAATTAAAAATAAACACCGTACATTACAGGGAGCTGTCCAGTGTTACAAATATAGATGTTTGCACTGGACAGCTCCCTGTAACGTTATGTTCCATCGAATTTCCATGCAAAAAAATGTAAAGTGTTTATGTAACGAAAAGCTATTCGAGGAAAGTGTTTTGATGCATTTACACTTTGCACTTTATGTATAGGAATTCGATGGAACAGTTTTCAATTGAAAAAATTCGATGGTACTTGGATTAGCTTATTCAATCTTAATGCTTTGAATTACAGCGTGGCATATCTTTCTACGTTCACATCAACCTCTGTCCACCAATAGTTTTCTCTTATTTTCCTTAATAATAATCAGTCTTTCACTTGCAGCTCGCATCAACTGTCCGAATGATTGACATCCCTATCACAAATCCTCCTAATTCTTTAGCTTTGCAAATTTCGTTTTTTATCTGTTTTAAAGGATTTTCACATTCTGTGGACCATTTAAATTTTGTTTCCTTCTTTAATAATTTGTGTAATGAAAGATGATATCAGCAGAATCTTTTACAAATGTATTATAGTATTCTGCTAGCCCTAGGAATGAACGAATTTCATCTTTATTGGTAGGGAGTGGCGCTTCTTTGACAGCCCTCATCGCATCTAGTTTGGATTTGTAAACCCTACCGTTAATGATATGGCCCAAGTATTCTACATTGGTAGCATTACATTTATATTTAGATGGTTCAATGGTCAACACATTGTCTTCTAACCTTCTTAACACCATGTGCAATCTTTCATCATGCTCTTTTTCTCCATTCCCAATAACTAGTATATCATCTTCATACACAAATGGCATCCTTGAGTTTCATAACAATCCAAATGATGTAATGAATGGCATCAAATGTCTACAATCTTCCGTCGGCACTATATGTTGATAAACCGCCAGTAGTTCCAAGGTCGTAAAGGAGTCAGCGCCATGCAAGCAGTTTAGCACGTCTGTGATAAGAGGCAGAGGAAATCTGTCAAGCAATATGTTTTTATTCAGCTCCCGCAATTCGACACATACTCCAATCTTTCCTGTTTTCTTCAGCGCCACTACCACTGGACTGATCCATTCAGCTGAGTATTGTGAGAAACCTGAAGGTGTCTTACCCGCTAGTCCCCGGGGATCTGTCATCCAGGTGGCCAGGTGTGATGCTAGAAATTCATTAGAGGGACAGGGCCTCCCTGTCCTTGTCCTGTACTCTTTTATCATGTGTGTTCTGTGTTGTTTTCTGCACAGGAGTCCATGAGGGACTCCTGGCAGTGCAGCGCTTCCTCTTTTTGATTGTGGTGAACAGACCCTTAAGATACCCTTATGGCACCCATGGGTGGGGGTACAACCCTGTATCCCTAGTGTATGCTTTTGGGCAGCTGTGGGTGACCCACAGAGCAGGCTATGGGCTGGTGGCAGCTCCATGCTGAATTTGACAGGTGCTCGGAGTATCCTCCATTTTGGGATACCCAGACCCAGCCATAGGAATCAGTGGATTCCTGATAGGAGACAAGATGGCCCCTGTGGCCTCTTGCTTTCTATATCCTGTTACCTTGTTTTCCCAAAGTCCTGGGAAGCCCTGACTCTGTCCCTTCCCCTGACTGGATGTTGGGTGGAAGTTCCATATATGGTATTGTGGGTAGGTCCAGGCCAGACTGGCTGAAGCCTTCCCAATGAGTGTATGTTGTGGGTACACCCTTAGGGTGGGACCTGGGTGAATGGAGTGTGTGACCAATATAGATTTCATGTTATGGGTGTCTGGTTTCTGGTGTGTGGCACAATGATTGAGACAGCCCTGCCCAAAACTGGTATGGGTGTGGTGTGCTGATAGGATGGGTGCTTGCCCCAATCCACATTCCTTGTTGCAAGTGTCTGGATGGAGAAGAATGGCCTGAATGCACTCTGAGCCTGATTGGCTGCCTGCCTGCTGAATGCCCTTCTGAATGATTGGCTGCCTGAGCCTGGCTCAGCAGTGTGAATGAGAGACCGAACAGTATATCTGAGGACCTGTCACCTGTCACCAGAATTGTTCAAAAGCTGAAACTAGATGCTTAACCTTGAAGCCCACCTGGAAGAGAAGAATTGCTGCTGCTTTCCTTCACCAATCTGAAAGCTGTGGTGTCTCCAAGAACTGATCCAAGAGAAGACCTGGTTAGCAGATCTCTTCCCGAGCTACAAGGGAACATCGTGCAAAAGCTACTCTTCTTCAAGTCGCCTTGGAAGCCAGTCCTCAAAAGGCTGCCAACCGGAAACGGGGTCCGCCAAGAATCTGAAGTGAAGCACCCAGACATTGAAGTCCAGCGTCATCGACCAGGGTTCTAAAAGAACTGCCATAACGGCTGGAAGCCCGTTGAGTCGTGTTGCCCAGAAGCGGGGACAGCTTGACGCTGTGCTGCCGACGACCGGAGCCGCATCACTCCACCTTTGCCTAAGAAACTATGAAATCAAGGACCCCCTTGCCATCACTGTCGACCGCTTTGTCCCGCCGGAGAAAGCCGAGGTCGTCGTCGAACCAAGGAGAATCCACCGGTGGGCTTCCCGCCACCCAAAGTCCATAAAAATGCCAACGAAGATCCGAAAGCCAGCTGTGGTCGAGCCCCGATCGTCGACACCAGCGCTGATGACCCGACGCCCTTGCTGGGCCTATGTTCTTCATCATTCTGTTTTGCGGCAACAAACTCTCGTCATCGAGGTGCCCCGCAGGCCTCATCTGCACAGGACATCCAAGACCGATCGTCGACGAACACTGCGAAGGTCTAAACTGCTCCCTCAACAACAGCGTTCACATTTCTTCGTAGGAATCTCGACGACCGGTGGCTCCTGATTTAAAGGGAGTCCACTCAAGCGGGATCTGTCGACAAACCATCGAAGAACTCTGCTAAACCAGGTATATTGGGGTGGTAGTACATTTTTAGAAGGAAACAAGACTATTTTAAACACATATGGTCTGGGCTTGTTGATACACTTTATTTACAGGTTGCCCAGAATGGTGTCTTTGGTAGGGAGAAAGTATTCTGCCATTTGTTTAACCCAACTTGTCTTCCTTCCTATGTCTATTGTTGATTCACTTTACTGTTTGATTTGTATGCCATTGAAACTGTCAGCAGTTGGTGCATTTTAAAGGAGTCAAAAGTTAACTTCGGTACCACATAGACATTGTACATATTTACCATGTTAGTATTGCCAAAGCACAGAGTGTGTTATTGATTGTGCATATATTTTGAGCCTTATTTATATAAAGAACTGTGTTATCAGAGACCACCAGGGGGCGCAGACGTGATGGTCGCTTAAACCACCGTCTCCCTCTCTGGGCACGAACCCAGCATCAAAAACGGCACAAAGGAGAAGAAATCAACCCAAATAATGCAACAGGCAGCACCTTAAACCGTTGCAGAAACAGCAAGAGAGGTTTTGTTTAAAACCGCACAGGCTTCAATAACGAAAACTCTGCTGAGTCCGCTCCCCCCAACCGAGTGTACACGGGAAGAAAGATGGCGGCCAAATCCAGTGCACGGACATGAAGTGAAGGGAGGGAGGCACTGGTTAGCACAGCCCAGACACGCGGCAGACTATCAGGAGAATCGCTGCAACGCGATGCGACCAATCACAGCTACACCCACAAAGGCACGGTGCAGCCCGGGACCTGGCCGCGACACCCCACCCCTCCCACCATCAAGAGGGACCCAGTCTGGTGGAGGACGAGCACGCCGGGCAAACCCTGCAAAGGAGATAAGCGGAAGAAACCGGCAAAGCAAACCCGATCACCCCTCAGAGCCATCTAGCGCAGGGGGGAAAGGAGAGGGGTACAGGACACATCAAAGAGACTGGAGTCGGTCCCACTCGGGAGCAAGCAGAAGCGGGTGTGGGGGCCCTCCTCCCTGCTATCCATATGGTGCCGCAACGCACCGGGGTCTTGGGAGGCATCCCCCCTCTCTTGATAAAATATACCGGCACAAACGTCGACAGCTGGGGGACACCCTGGTGTTAATCATACATGGCACACTACGGGCAGCAACTCCAGGACATGAGCGGACCGCCTTGCAGAACAGGGAGCACACAAACGCGGCAACCAATAAACCAACAATACAAATTACAACCAAGAGTGCATGCACAGCAATCAAGTATAGTGAAAGGCCCACTTGCACAGTGAACAAACCCCAAAGCGCTGGCTCCAGCCGCGAAGCACTACTCCAGAGGAGGAGCAGGAACCTCAAGGAACCTGTAATCGCTTTTTTACCTCACCAGCAACCAACTGAAGTCCCCCCAGCATAAGTAAGCCTATGAAACCATCAGGGGGGGTAGAGTCCTCCGACCCCTCACCTAGCCACGCAGGTTACACTCGCCCAAGTAGCGGAACACCACCATCTGCACCAGTACAAGAGCCCAGCATACAAACAGTTCAGAACATCCTCTTTCTGGTGGCAAGAAACTCGCAGGAACTACAAGTGACCGCTCTGCCAACCGATTCTTTAACCTAACAGACATCTGAAACAAAGCAAAGCCGCACGCCCAAGTCCAATCAGCCATAAAGAGAGGAATAATCCCCTCTGTCAGAAGAAGATTAAGACAGCCACACACTATGCCGGGGTGAATTGGCAACACAGCAAAAGGGGAAGGCTGGACCCACGCACCCTAGCAACACTGCGTACATTTTCTCATACAGGCAAAGTCATGGAGCCGGATGAGGTTCAGAGCTCCTGTGAGATCCCAGGGAATGATCTTGACAGCGACACAAAATCTTATATAAGGCTACTAATGGGAGAAATTAGATCAATGAAATCCAGCCTAACAGAAACAGTCACTGACTTGCAGACGAAGATGGCTAAAGTGGAAGACCGCCTGGAAGCTGTCGAGAACAACCAACAATCTGGCGACATAGCAACAATGCAATATGAAGGCAGGCTCCTAGACTTAGAACAAAAAGAAAGAGACATGGAGTCTAAGATTGACGATCTGGAAAACCGGGAGCATTGCCTCTAATATTCGTATCACAGGCCTGGAAGAGGAGAAGGGGGAAACCCTGCCGCGTCTTGAAAGCAAGGTCAAGACTCTAATCCTTTCCCTGTATGACGAAGCAAACCCCCCCAGCCTAGAATTCGATAGGGTAAACGGGGCTGGTGGAGCACCAGGAGGACTCTGATCAGTCCTCATGAAGTGTCACTACTATGGGCAGAGACAGGATATTTTACAGAGGGCAAGGAAAAAAGACACAATAGTCTTCAAGGGCACGAATGTCAAACTGTACCAAGACCTCTCGGCTATGACTCTGGCAAAACGGAGAGGATGTCGACCTCTCACAGCATGGTTGCACGATAAGGGGGTTCACTACCACTGGGGGCATCCTTTTTCCCTGTCAGAGTTTTGCGGGGAAGAGTACAGGCTGGCCTCAGTGGGAGAAGCAGAGCAAGCCTACCGTCTCCTTCAAGGCCCAATTGCCGGCTCAGACTCTGACTCTCGGAGAGGGCCCACAGGCCCTCAACAGAATTCATCACCGAAACCCCCCAAGAAGAGATTGGGCACAGCAGAAGTGGAAATACAAACGATTAAACACCCCCTGAGGAACGTGCACAGAGCTCTTGTTTAATTGTTACTTCCTAGCACGAAACCTCTGGGGCTGACCAAATATGCCCTGGATACACTACATAAATGGTTGTATGTTTAAGCAAACCAAAGGTTGAACTACGTTAAATGCTATCACTAAACACGGTGCATCAAGAATGTAAATTTCTTCTCTATAAAATCTCGGTCTGCCGGGGCCATTGCCCAGAGAGGGGTCCCAGTAGTGTGGCCCTTCTATGTTTAGGGCGTCTCATTTGTTACGGGAGAGAATGCATCCATCAGCATCTCAAGGAAACTGGGGAGGGCATCCATAGCACTAAACCACATATTCATGCAGCACTGTTAAGGCAGGCTTACAATCCTTTGGCTGGGATACATCACCGTTCCCCACGAAATTCATGGGGTAATGAGGATCCACTGGCGAAAGTTACATGGGGGTGTGACTGGCTCAGAAGGACTAGTCTTCGGATCCCTAAATGTGAAGGGCCTCAATTCATTACAAAAAAGGTCTATGTTGGCACGACCATTCACATGGTCCAAATTAGACGTATTGTTTGTACAAGAATCGAAATACACCCAAGGCGAAGACCGTAAGGTCATGGGTAAAATGGTTAGAGAGGCACTGTGTGCCTCAGGCCACCGGAAGAGAGGCGGGGTGGGGATTCTGTACAGAAAATCTTTAGGGCTCCAGATAACCCACACACATAGGAACCCACAAGGTAGATATATTGCACTCAAGGGACAAGTTAGGACACGCATTATCACTCTCTGTTCTGTTTATGCCCCCAACCAAGGACAGTCAATTTATGATTAACCGCTATTTGCCTTCTTGGACAGCTGGAGAGAGGGAACGTTGGTCTGCGGGGGGATTTTAACATGGTGTCAGAGCGGGAACGAGATTGGTACCCTGTGATACAAAATATTCATCCACCCAGTACCCTTCAGGGGAATAGATTTTTGAGCCAATTGAGGGAACACCATTTAATCGATACGTGGCACACAGCTCATACAGACGAAAGGTCTTATACATTCTTCCCCCCCCGCACCCGCACCAAACCTACTCAAGAATAGATTACCTACTAATAGGAGCAGAAAACGAATACGACATGCTGGGATCCTCGATAGAGGTGGTAGCCTGGACCAACCATGACCTATCAAAATTAGAACTCAACCTGGACCCCTTCCCAGGCCGAGCCGAAGATGGGTCTGTAGTGACTTCTTGTGCAGGGACCCCATGTTCAAGGAAACGCTCGCAGATGCCATTACGAATTACTTCAAGACCAATAGTCAGTGGGATGTCGGTAAACACAGTCCGGGAAGCAGGGAAAGCCACGATTCAGGGACTTCACATAGCAGAAGGGGTGGAAAAAAAGGCTTAGGCAACTCAGAGAAGAGAAACTAAGAGCACATATTTCCCGTTTAGAGCGAAACCATAGGAGCCACCCTACCCAGGGAGAAGACATGATGGGCCAAATTAAGAGGTTGAGAGATGAGTTAAGGGATATATGGATAGGCAAAGTGCTAACCCAACACAAGTTCCTTAAGCAAAATGCTTAACACAATGCTTGCCAACCGGCTACAAAAGCAAAGAGCTGACAGGGCAGTGTACAAAATCAACAATGAATCCGGCTACCACCTCACCTGCCTGCCTGCGGGAAATAGTCAATTGCTTTTCAAGGTTCTTCTCGGAGCTATACAAAGGAGAGGGGGACGACGCCCCCGCAGCACTCAAGGGTTATCTGCCCGCCCTCCCCCGTCCGCCGATTGCTATCGGGCTTGCGAGCCAACCTTCAAAAAACTATTGCTGTCCCAAAACGAATGAGGAACTATTAAAGCAGTTAAAAACAAATTGGGGTTTCCAGTTACAACCCCACTCTGTAAGGTACCTGGGAGTCAACATCACAGTCTCTCTCTCAGACCTCTTTGAGGCTAATTATGTCCCCCAACGGAAAGCCATCCGCGAAGACATTGGCAGATGGTGCAAACTGCCCTTAACTTGGGCAGCATGCTTCACATCCATAAAAATATACGTCCTGCCACAGTTATTGTTTTTGTTTCAATCCCTTCCGGTGATTATCCCCAAACCATTCCTAGCGGAAGTGAAACGCATTTTACTGAACTATCTTTGGGCCGGGAAAAAAACCTAGAACTCCTTACTCCACTTTGATTAGACCCAAAGAATTGAGGGGCATGGGGTACCCAGACTTAGAGGAATACTATAGGGCCTCCCAGCTCTGGGTACTGTCAGATCACTTATGGGAGAATCCTGAAAAACAATGGGTAGAGATAGAAAACATAATTTTTGCTCCAGTCACGCTAGGGGAATGGATGTGGGGCCCACTATCGGCAATGACGCAGTGAATTCGGGAGCACCCAGTTTTAAAAGTGTTGTGGACTCTTTGGCGTCCCTCCTGAGACATGCAGGGAGTAACAACGTGGCCTTCACCCCTCAGCTGCATTTGGTCCCCCCACCCATTTGAGACCTGATAAGAGAGGTTCATAGTTTCCAATCTTGGTATGAGGCTGGGCTCGTGCAAGCGGGATAGTTGTGGGAAAAGGGAACCTTCATCCTCCTTGCGGAGCTCGGAGAGGCCCTGCAGGACACCGTCATTTCCCCCATGCTATTCCTCCAGCTACGGAGTGTCCTGAATGATGCCCGCTAGGGCAGCTCTTTGAAACGCTCCCTTACCGCCTTCAAATACATCCTTTGCGTCCCGCAAACGACAAAGGGTCTCATTGCACAAATGTATAAGAGTTACGCTCACCTGATCTCTGCGGAGGCGTTTGGGCACGGTTGCAGCCCTCCCTGAACTTGAATCACCCCCTTCAGGCCTCTCCTTCAGTAGAAAGCTGTGAGCAGTGGTATGTAGTGATACTGCTCCTGCGTGGATATAAGTGTGTGAGTGCGCCAATCTGTGATTGTTGTACCTCTCGAACCCTTCACCCCAAAGTACGGTTTCTGTGAGCATACGCTGGCCCATAAAGCTCACCTGTGAATTATGGAAGATAAGCTCTCCGTCCTGCTACTTCTAGCAGGGGCGTATCGAATGGGATCTAGTTCCTTCACTGATCCCTCATAAGGATTAGTAAGTCTTTCTTGAGCTCTTGTGATGCTGTTTGTTCTGTTTAATGTCTTTATATGTTGCTCATATTTTTGCTTACTTTTGTTCATGAGCCCAGTGCCAAAGGCGCCAGGACAGTGTCCACCCAGGTCTCCTGTGCATACAACCCCTGCATGCCTGTGCCCCTGACTTCATGACCATGACAATAAGTAATTGATTACTAGAGGTCACCTCAAACGCCCACCGTCAGAGGTTAAATGGGAGGCGGAGCTAGGGCTGGAAGACAAGCCAGAGGTATGGAAAGCTATACACAAGGTTATCTGGGCATCAGCAATTTCTGTACAGTATAAGATGCATAATGCACGCCTACTGGTCAGGTGGCACTACACTCCCCAAAGATTATCAAAAATGTTTCCAGGCACTTCACCATACTGTTGTAGGGGTTGTGGCGAGAGGTGTGATTATTGGCACCAGTGGTGGGCATGCAAGGAAGTGCAAACTTATTGGAAGGAATCCCTGGGGTGGATTCACGCCATAGATGGGAAACACAGAGTCCTCACACCAGTGTTAATCTTGTTTGGCGTTGAATCAGACGTCACTCTCGTATATGCCTCGCAACCTACTGTTGGCGGCAAGGGTATGCTTAACAGTGAAATGGAAAGCAGCCACCCTTCCCACAAAAAGAGAATGGCTAACCAAGGCACATGCCATTTACAAAATGGAAAGTCTGACAGCCGCCATCATGGAGTCTCGTAGGAACATAGACATGCGTTGGTTACCCTTTCTGGAATATTACACAGCATACTGGGACTCCGTAAAACCATCTGACTGATACCCAGGCTGAGTTTGTTAAGTAATGCCACTAGATGAGCCTCAAGCCACCCACCGACTTCCCTTCAAAGTAAATTAACCTGCGATGTAACCAGTGCAATGTAAATTAAGCAGAAAGAGTGGCGCAATACAGAGTTCTTAACGTTTCTATGTAATTGATTTATTAAATCTCGATGAGTGAGGGAGGGACAATTATGACAAGTTATATGTTCCACCTTTTGATACTCACTTTGCAGTTATTGTATTGACACGCCCTTGACTATTACTGTGAAGCCAACATGTATTATGTCAAACCTTTTTTTAATAACTCTGTTTATTTGAATTTAAACAGCACAACAACAACATGGATATAAACATAGGCAATATTGGCAACAGCAAAGGCGATGCGGGGTCGAGGGGCCATGCCACAACCGCAAGACGGGTAGTTGCAGGCAATACTGGTAACGTTTTGTGTCCTCTAGTCCTGGGGAGGGTGGAGTGGAAGAGAAGAAAGGAGTGAAAGGGGATGGAAGAGGGAAATAGGGAAGGGTGGAATTCAGGGAGCATCGAGCCATTTACCCCACATCTTTTCAAATTTACGGGGGCAACCCCACGCATTATAGATTCAGCGCTCCAAAGCTGCACATCTGTTAGTTCATTGCTCCAACGGTTCAGGCTTAGTGGGTCTGCGGAGCCCCAGTTAGCAGCCACAAGTCTTTTTCCCCGCCCCCAACGCAACCGGCGATAAAAAATGTTCATACTTTGTCAAATCCACCTCCCCCCCAAATTCCCAGAAGTGTCATTTTGAGGTCTTTAGGAATTGGCGTCGCCAGGATGGTAGAGATCGTATTAATGCAGTCTCCCCAGAAAACTTGTAATACTTGACAGTCCCAGATCATGTGGTAGAAGGTGGCCGGCTCACGTTTGCATCTAATGCATGCCCCATCCTCGGTCCCTCCCCATCTGACCATGGCTGTGCGAGAGTAGAAAGAGCGGTGGAGGATTCTAAGCTGTATTAGTCTGAGCTTGGCTTCTATACCAATCTCTCGGGGGACATTAATGCGTCTATCCAATCTTCTGGTTCCAGTTCACCTAGGTCTCTTTCCCATCTTTTCTTGAGTCGGTCTAATTGTTTAGCCCTAAGGAGTTAAGGGCCTGAAAAAGGGTGGAGGTGACTTTGGAGATAATTTGTTGCGGGAGAACATTGGTCTCAATGGGGGAGCAGGAGGGTATGGTTGCTGTGTCTGGAAAATGGGTAAGGATGGCATGAGCCAGTTGTGCATGTCAAAATTGATCCATAGGTGCTAGGCCAAATTGATCTTGCATGGCATCAAAGCTCAGGAGGCGACCCCGTTGGATCACGTGGGCCAGTGTTTTTATCCCTTTTGCTCCCCAGTGTTCAAAAGAGCCCATTTTCACTATTTCCGGTAGGTATGCATTATGCCATATGGGTTGGGATAGTGTTGGTTTCCCTTTCCAGCCAACCAGTTTGTGTGCGACCATCCAGGCGTGACGAATATGGCGTGTCATTCTAGGTAGCCTCGGGAATTGGTTGTTAGTGCCGTACAAGACCTGTAGTGGGGGTACTGGGAACATGGTCTCCATTTCAATACGGATGTGTGGCAGTGTGGGGTCTATGTGTAACCAGTCATTTGCCACCCCTATCTCTGCCGCAAGATAATATGTGCGTATACAGAGTAGACCGATGCCTCCCACCCATACCGATTTTGGAGCATATTAAGGGCATTTCTGGGTTGTTTCCCACCCCATAGCAGTGTGCGGAGGTTCCTATCAATAAGTGTGAAAGTTTCCTGGGGGATAGTAAGCGGGGCATTTTGGAGGACGTATAGGAGCCTGGGGAGGGTCATCATCTTAAACAGTGCGGCCCTGCCCATTAGTGATAGCGGGAGCGCTTGCCAGTGGGAGATATATCTATTAAACTGCTCTAATACGGGCTGTAGGTTAAGTTGGAGGAACCCATCTAGCGTCAAGTCAAGCCATATACCCAGATATTTAAATTCCCTAATACAGACATGGTAGGGGGAGGTCTCTGGAATCGCAGATTCGCCTCCCTGGATTGGGAAATAGATGGTTTTGGCCTCATTCACCTTTAGGCCTGCAAAGTTTTGGTATTCCTTGAGGATAAGAGAAACGGTCGGGCATGAGGCAATTGGGTTACTGAGGTATACGAGGAGGTCATCTGCGTACAGTGAGAGTCGATCTTCTCCTCCCCCCGGCCAGGCGAATCCAGACCAGTGTTTGTTTGATCTGAGTTCTATTGCTAGTGGTTCGATGGCGAGGAGGAAAAGAAGTGGCGACAGGGGGCACCCCTGCCTAGTACCTCAGCCCAGAGGGAATGGTCTGGAGGACCTGCCGTTCACCCTCACAGTGGCTTCTGGAAATGCATATAGGAGTTTGACCCACAATATGAAGGTATGCCCAAGGTTCATTCTGGCCATGATTGCCCATAAGGCGTCCCACCCCACAGAGTCAAATGCCTTCTCAAAGTCCACCGCCAGGAGGGCCAGTGGTGACGGGATTTCTGCGGCTCTGCTCAGGGCAACTTGGACTCTACGTAGGTTCATGCGAGTGGACTTATTGGGCATAAATCCATATTGATCTGGATGGACCAGCGTCTCGATCACCTTTAGTAGTCTATTAGCAAGTGCTCTGGCGAGGTCCTTAGCTTCTCCGTTGATCAGTGAAATGGGATGGTAGGAGGCACATTCCTCTGGGGGTTTTCCGGGTTTGTGTATAACCACTATGCACACCCTTCTGAGGTCTGGGGGGAGTGCGCCTTGCTCTTTACATCGTAGGAACATGCAGTGCGCCGACAAGGCATTTCCAAGTCTCCGTCGGGAAGCCGTTGGGACCCGGGGTTTTCCCCGGTTGGAGCTGTGCGAGCGCCTCTTGTATTTCATTCTCCGTAATTTTGGTGTTCAGGAGATCCGTTTGCTGTTGTGAGAGTTTTGGGATCTCAATCCGGTTGAGGTAGCAAGAGGGGTCGAGCGTGGGGCGTAGGTGGAGTATAGAGTTTCTTATAGTAGGTGGTAATTGTTTCCACGATGTCAGAGTCTTCCGTCAGCAATGTTCCCTCCGGGGCTCTGATAGCTCGCACTTGTCCTCTGCTTTGTTCACGTTTATCCAGCCAGGCCAGGGTTTTGTTTGCTTTGTCACCATTTTCATAGATTTGGCTCCGGTGCAGCCGATGGTCTGTTTGTGCGTTGTCCAGAGCTTTGTTGCTGAGGGCTTCCTGTGCCATGACTAGGGCCTCCTTTGCCTCTTGGGTTTATATGTTAGGACTTGTCGTTCACATTCCAGTACATGCGCTTCTGCCTCCCTAACCTTTTGGGCATGGCGTTTCCGGTGGGCGGATACCGCCGAGATAGCTTCCCCCGGAGGACCGTTTTATATGCCTCCCAAATCAAAATTGGACATTCCACTGAGCCTTCGCTTATCTCAAAATATTCTGTGGTCTTTTTCTTGAGTTCTTCTGCGATTTCAGGGAGCCGCAGGTGGTATGTGTTCAGGGCCAGTTGCTGTCCGGGCGTTGACGGGTGTTTTTCATGGTTATAAGGAGCGGAGAGTGGTCTGAGATTCCTCTTGCAAGGAATTCAGCTGATAGAAGTCTATGGGTTGTGCTGCAGGGGCTGAAAGCGTAATCAATTCTCGAGAGTGATTTATGCACACCGGAAAAAAAGGAAAAGCCGGCCTCATGCTATGGAGTGAGCGCCATGAGTCTATTAGCCCCAGTGCTTCGGCAAACGCGGAGAGCGATGTCGGGGCAAGTCGGCTTCCGGTTCTCCTATGGGACCTATCAAGTGTTACATCCATCACTTCGTTGAAATCTCCACCTATGACCCATAGGTTGGCTTCCTCCTCTAGGAGCAAGTTCCGTAGCTCAACCAGCAGTTCCTTCGTGAGCGTGGGGGGGCGTAGATCGCAGCGAGACCCCATTTCTCACCCCAAATGTCTGCAAGCAACATCACATAGCGGCCCCGAGGGGACCTGTAAGGGGACTCGTTTATTGGCGAGTATCATTGCACCCCTGGCGCCTTTTGTAAATACGGCTTGGTAGGTGTGCGGGTAGTTGGATCTTTTAAAGAAGCTGCTGTTTGTGCCAATCCGATGTGTTTCATTGAGGAGAACTATGTCTGGTGAGTATTGGTTGAGATACTGGAGCACCAATCTTTGTTTCACGCTGGAACCGAGGCCGTTAACATTCCAGGACAATAAAGTGTGCGTGTTGGTGTTTGTTTTATCTGCGTGGGTCACGTAGTGGGGCATCCGGAAGGATCAATGGTGGTCTTGTATGCTTCTGGGATGTTCGGTGGTATTCACAAGAGGAAGACGTCCAGAGATTGCCATGTGGTTGTGTGATTGACATCTGGGTCGTATGGGTATCATTGGCCCCGCCAGTAGTCAGTGTCTGCTTTCCGCGCCGTTGTGCGGCAGTGCCATGCCTCCTCATCCTGTGATTCTGGTTACTTACACCCTTAAAACTCCCCCCACCCTGTACTCCCCCCGCCACCCCCCAAACTGGGAGCACCTGTCGCCTAACTAGAAAACATCTTCGGGGATGACCTGGACTGGGGTAGTGCCTACACCGCATATCGAGCGGCAGCCGCTAGGTTAAAGTTCCCATATACCTTCACAGAAGGTTGGTCCCCATGTTGCGGAGGCCTCATCCTTTCTCCGTCGGGCTGCTGACAAGATGCTGCGTGGTATCGACATCCGCGCTTGCCGGGGATAGCGGGCCACCCAGGCCTGGGTTTCTGCACATGCGGGTCAGGAGATGCACGTCGTACTCTGGAGTCATTGAGGACTCGTGTTTCGAGCCAGTCCCATGCGCCCTTGGGGTTGTAGAAAAGATGAGTGGTGCCCTCGTGATGGACTTTAAGCAGTGCCGGGAAGAACAGAGCTTACTTGATTGATAACGACTGGAGTTTCTTCTTAACTGAGTCGAACGACTGGTGGGCCTTTGAACATCCTTAGTGTAATCAGGGTAAAACTCGACTCTGTAGCCGTTATATGTGATTGGGCCGGAAGCCCTGGACATTTGTAGGATAGCGTTGCGATCACGATAATTCAGCAGGCACGTAATTATCATTCTAGGCGGGGCTCCAGGAGTAGGTCGTCCGGTGGGCACCCTGTGTGCTCTTTCTATGGAAAAGAATTTGGATAATTTTTTGGGGGCGAAGACATGAGCCAGCCAGTCTTCAAGGAAAAGTTCAGCACTGGGGCCTTCCTCCTTCTCCGGTATTCCAAGAATCCTGAGGTTATTACACTGCACCGTCCCCTCACTGTCCTCAGCGCGATATTCAAGCTGGGTGACTTTTTGGGTGATTGCAGCAAGTTGTTGTTCCAGGCGATGAACAGTATCTTCGGTATCTGACACCCTTTGTTCCACTTCGCCGACTCTAGCCGACAGGGTGCGTAGGTCCTGGTGAATGAGGGACACTTCTGTGGATAGGCCTCCAATTTTGAGTTCCAGTGATGTTCTCGAGTCCTCAATCGCTTTCATGAGGTCTGTCAGAGATATTGGCGGGTCGTGGGATTCCTCACTGGCCCCTTCCTCTTCTGGAGTCTGGGTCCCTCGGCGAGGAGGGGCCCCCATAGTGTAGAGGTCCATTTTACTTTGAAGGGTTTGTCTTTTGGTATTTTCTTTTCCCATGTCGCGATCAGTACACCCGGTATGGCGTAGGTCCGGGGATTTCTAGTTGCCGCCTCAGGGAGGGTTGGTGTTCGAGCTGAGGGGGGTGCTGCGCAGGTCAGACGTCTATGCCGCAGTGACACGGGGTGCCCACGGTGTGCCCACTCAAGGGCGGCGCCAAGAACCGTAGAGTGTGTTCCCCTTGTGTGTGGGGCCCTCCTCTAGGGCTGCCAGTCTGGTTAGGATAATGCAAAGTGCCTTGGGGGGGGGGTCCGCCCCTATGGTTGTGTTTCCTTGTAGGGGCTGTTCCACTGCCAATCCTCACGGGCTCTGGCCCACAACATAATGAGGGGGGGGGTCCAGGGGTCCACTGTGGTCAGAGGGTGGTTGTATTGGCTGTGAGGAGGGGTGTCCCCAGCCACCGCTCCCCCACCACAGCCCGTCGAGGCGTAGACTTCGTGGAGGGGGGGAATATGGTCTCCCCAACTAGTGTGGGACGGTGCTGCTAATCCGCTCACCCATGTAGCACTGACCAGTTCTTACCCCCGTGTCGCACAGTTCCACTCCCTGGTTCCGTGGGCCCTGTTGTAGGTCCGGTTATATAGGAAGCCAATGCGGGGACGAGACTACCCCTGCCCCACACCCTCCCGTACCTTGGTGCTGCCGGGTCTGTTGCCGTCGTATCATCCGCCAACAGGAGAGCGCAGCACTCAGAGCTTCTTGTTGTGCCGCGACTCAACCCCGGGCGTTGCAGTCTCGCTGATGAGGGGGGGGAGAAGGAGGGGATCACCAGGGGAAAGGCTGGCGGTGTGGGCCCAGGCCGCGGGGAAAATGTAGAGTGGCTCCCAGGTCTGTCCGCAGAATGTGGCGAAGCATTTCCCTCGTGGATCGGGAGGGGCGCGGTGCAAAGAACCCTAGGTGCCTCTGCGTTGTCCCAAGGGTCGAGCAGGTGGGAGAGACCTCAGTGGCTGCTCGTTGGTGCCAGGTGAGCGCTGCGTGGTCTCGTTTGCAGGCTGCCGGCTTGTCTCCGGCGCGTCTCCCCGCCTGGGAGCCACAGCGTTCTCAGCGTCTCGGAGGGGGAGGGGTGATCAACTGCTTCCGCCTGTGCCGCGATGGCCGTGGGTTGTGCGCCAGCGATCTGCAGGCTGGTTCTGGCGTCCCCTGATCCGTTTCTTCTCCGGAATGCAGCAACAGCTGCTCCAGTGGGTCTGCTTCTGCTTGTGGGCAGCTGTGGCGGGATTAGTTCTCGTAAAGGGAATATAATTCAGGATGATTGTAGCGGCCGCCAGGAGCCGATGTATTTAGCTCCGCATGCGTTGCACGTGCATGCGCAGTCCTATTATGTCAAACTTGTTAAAAAAAAATCAATAAAAACGTATTTAAAAAAAAGAACTGTTATCACATAACATGGTGTGTGGACATTCCTTTGTGGGAGCTTTGGGACTACACTGTATTTAAGAACCAGCCTGCATCAACTCCTGAGAGCTAATCCTTGATTGCTCATCCATTGCTACCACAATAGAGAATCTTGGCTGGGGTGCTCTGTGCTTCTACTCTGCCATATAGAAGGCAGGAGTACACACGACCCCCCTTCAGTCTTTACACTTGTGCCAGAGGTGGGATGCTAATGGTTTTAAGAATCAGAGTGTAACCTTGCCACTTACAAAATATCCACACTTTGTTCATTTGAGGTTTTAGTTGTGTACTGGATAACTTCATTACAAGCAATGGAAGCTATTGCAAATGATACATTGACTAGGGTGAGCTTAGAGGCTCTCCAGAGTGCTTATGAAGCCAGGGAGTTAGACTTTGAAGATACGTCTAGGGCTGAGCTGATAGCTGCCCTGGTGGACTACCAGACTGATGGTGATGCTCTTGATGAAGAGGGGTATGCAACCATTGAGGACCCTGCCCCTGGGGTTGTTATTGAATCTGTTTCTGGGAGTGCCACCTCTTTTGCTGTTTCTATTCTGAAACCCAGCACTGTTTCCTCAGGGAATTCCTTGGAACTTGAATTATTGAGGAAATTGGCCTTTGAATATAAAAAGTTGGAAACTGAAGCTGAACTTAAGAAGGAAGAGTTGGCGCAGCAAGTGATACTCAAAAATATACATCTTGAACTCAAAGACAGGGACCTTGAACTTAAAAACAAGGACACTGAATGTTAGAGAATCCCGCTAGAGAAAGCTAAAGTGGAGACTTCAGCCAAACCAGTTGAAAGTGTCAGGTCCTCTGCCACCAAGTTAATGAACGATTTGGTTGGTATGTATGTGGAGGGTTCTGATCTCCTCCAATGGATTGAAGCGTTTGAAATGGCTTGTGTAATCCATGATGTCGATAAGATATTGGTCTAAGTGTTTGATAAGTAGAGTGCCTCAGACTGGTTATGGCTGTATTCTGAAACTGAGTGTGGAAGAAAGAGGTCAGTAGAAATGCATGAAATCTGCTTTGATTGCCAAGTTTGGCAAGACACCTACCCAATACCTTAAAAGGTTCAGGGATCATAAGAA
Organism: Ambystoma mexicanum; assembly: GCF_040938575.1. Taxonomy (NCBI): domain Eukaryota; kingdom Metazoa; phylum Chordata; class Amphibia; order Caudata; family Ambystomatidae; genus Ambystoma; species Ambystoma mexicanum. The sequence continues at coordinate 703,714,798 of NC_090933.1, forward strand.
AAGAGAGAATGTGTCTTGAGTTAACTGGGTGAGCACTGCACATATGAACATGATGGGGTGGATCGATGGATACAAGATGATAACGTTTGTTGAATTGTCCCACCTTTTTGTTTTTTGAGCATTTTTCTGAAGCCTGTTCACCAGAGCTGCGTCAGTATGTTGCTGACCAGAACGTTTTATATCCCTTTAAGCTGGCCAGGCTGGCTGACAAGTGGGCCTTCCACTGGGTGTCCCCTGAGGAACCCAGTGGGAAGGACAAGGACAAAGAAAAGGGGGCCTCTCAGAAGTCTGAGGAATCCCAAAAGCAGTCACAGTCGAGTAAATCTAAACCTTCCTCTCCAAAGACCCACAAATCTAGTGGGGATACGTTTTATGTGGGTGGGAGTAAGAGTAGTGGTCCTCCTGCTGCAAAGCAGGCTCCCAGTGGATCCAGTACCGTACCTCACATTCCTGGCATTTGTTGGGACTGTGGGGCTCTGGACCACAAGAAGAGTGACCCAAAGTGTAAAGGTAAGGCACTTGGAGTCCAGGCTGTCTACCTGACCTACCCTTACTTCATGCCTGAGGTGGAGGCCACTGTCCTCCCCTCCTCTGCAGGAATCACCTTTGGTGCTCCGGCTAACATTTTGTTGGGGAATGATCTGGTGGAGTTGGGGTTGATCTTGGATTGTCTACCTCTGACTGCTGCTGCAGTCACTAGATCACAGGTTGCACTGGGTCTGACTGCTAATCAGGTACCCAAGCCTAAAGGGAAACCCAGGGCAAGACAGAAGAGTAAGAAGGCCACCTCTTCTCCACTGGGATTCAGGCTCCAGATGGGCTGGGTCCAGTGGTAACCTGAGACACAATTCCTGAGGGAGAAGAGCCAGAAGACCCTCCTGTGGGAAGGGTGCTCAACCCAGAGGATCACCCTGATCTTCAGTGCATGCTGGCTGAAGGGCGGCCCTCTAGGGGAGACTTCTGTAAGGGTCAGAGAGAGTGTCACTCTCTCGAGGGTCTAAGAAAACAGGCCCAGGTACAGGGTGTAGTGCCTAGGTCTTCCAAGATTTATTGGGAGGGTGAGCTCCTTTGTAGTGAGCCCACTAAGCCTGAAACTGGTGCCCTCAAGCGGTTGGTGGTACCCCTTCCTGTTGCAGTTGGTGTATGAGGTGCCCTTAGCTGGTCAAGTTGGGACCAAGAAGACTAAGCAAAGGCTCTCTGCCCATTTCTACTGGCCCCGGATGGGAGTAGAAATGGAATACCACTGCCGGACCTGTCCCACTTGTCAATTGTCTGGCAAGACTGGAGGCAGTGTCATTGCCCCACTGCAGCCTGTGCCAGTGGTTGGCACACCATTTGAGAGGGTTGGCATGGACATTGTTGGTCCCTTAGACCCTCCCACTTAAGGTGGACTTAGGTTCATCCTGGTCCTGGTTGATCATGCCACCAGGTACCCTGAGGCTATAGCTCTTCGGACCATTACAGCCGAGGTGGTTGCCAGGGCTCTTCTGGACATTTTTACCAGAGTTGGATTCCCTAAAGAGGTGGTCTCTGACAGAGGATCCAACTTCATGTCTAGTTACATGCAAGTGATGTGGAAGGAGTGCAGAGTAATCTATACATTTTCCACCTCCTACCCTCCCCAGACCAATGGTCTGGTTGAGAGATTTAATAAAACTCCAAAGGGCATTCTTAGGTGGGCTACTTTTGAAAAGGAATGTTTCAGTATAGTTTGAAGCCTTAGGTGTTTTAGGCCCTACCTTACAGGGTCTACCTTCAAGGTCCAAACAGACCATAAACCCTTAAAATGGCTTATGCAGATAAAGGTTGAGAACCCGAAACTGCTCCAGTAGGCCATTAGCCTGCAAGGGCTAGACTTCCCTATTGAGAATATACCAGGGAAGAGCCATGATAATGCAGATGGCCTTTCCAGAAGGTATGATGAGGGTGTCAATCTTGTGGAAGATTAGACCACCCAAACCTCAGTCTGGGGGTGGGGGCGCGACTGTGCTGCTGGAAATGCATTGGAGGGACAGGTTGTCCATGTCCTTGTCCTGTACTCTTTTATCATGTGTGTTCTGTGTTGTTTTCTGCACAGGAGTCCATGTGGGACTCCTGGCAGTGCAGATCTTCCTCTTTTTTGTTGTGGTGAACAAACCCTTGAGATACCCTTATGGCACCCATGGTTAGGGGTACAACCCTGTACCCCTAGAGTACGTTTTTGGGGACCTGTGGGTGACCCACAGAGCAGGGTATGGGCTGGTGGCAGCTCCATGCTGAATTTGACAGGTGCTCTGAGTATCCTTCATTTTGGGATACACAGGCCCTGCCATAGGAATGAGTGGATTCCTGATAGGAGACAAGATGTGGCCTCTTGTGTTCTATAACCTGTTACCTTGTTTTCCCAATGTCCTGATTCTGTCCCTTGCCCTGACTGGCTGTTGGGTGGAAGTTCCATATATGGTATTGTGGGGAAGTCCAGGCCAGACTGGCTGGAGCCTTCCCAATGAGTGTATGTTGTGGGTACACCCTTGGGTTGAGACCTGGGTGAATGGAGTGTGTGACCAATATACATTTCGTGTTATGGGTGTCTGGTTTCTGGTGTGTGACACAATGATTGAGACAGCCCTGCCCGAAACTGGTATGAATGCAGTGTGGTGTGCCTTCGTGCTGGGTGCTTGCCGCAATCCACATTCCTTGTTGTGAGTGTCTGGATGGAGAAGAATAGCCTGAATGCACTGTGAGTCTGATTGGCTGTCTGCCTGCTGAATAACCTTCTGAATGATTGGCTGCCTGAGCCTGGCTCAGCAGTGTGAATGAGAGACCGAACAGTATATCTGGGGACCTCTCACTTACCAGAATTGTTCAGAAGCTGAAGTCGAAACTTGATGCTTAACCTTGAAGCCCAGCTAGAAGAGAAGAATTGCTGCTGCTTTCCTTCACCAATCAGAATGCTGTTGTGTCTCCAAGAAGTGATCCAAGAGAGGACCTGGCTAGGAGACCTCTTTCCGAGCTACGAGGGGACATCGTGTAAAAGCTACTTTTCTTCAAGGTGACCTGGAAGCCAGTCCTCGAAAAGGCTGCCGACAGGAGACGGGGTCCGACAAGAATCTGAAGTGAAGCACTAGGACATGGAAGTCCATCGTCGTCGGCCAGGGTTTCGGAGGACCGATGGAAGCCCGTCAAGTTGTGTTGCCCAGAAGCGGGGACAGCTTGACGCTGTGCTGCGAACGACCAGAGACGCAACGTGCCACCTTTGTCTAAGACACTTTGAAATCAAGGACTCCCTTGCATCACCTGTTAGGTCAGATTTTCACAGAACTGGTAAATCTTCGTGACCTGGGTCAACCCCAGAACATTTTGCTTTACCAGTGGGATATTTTACCTTAATACCTCTATGAGTGGGAACCTTTTTCCACACACACAGAATCTTTTACTGTTTTTATGGGTGTCATTTTTTTTGACTCTCCATAGTGTCTTTTTAAAGTTATCCTCTTTAACCACTTATAAGCTATAAGTGCCTGTTGTTGCTGGGTTGCCCTACGGGCTACCCTTTTAACTGTCTTTCACTAACCTTGAGAGAACTACAGTTCTCAAGGGTAGAAATAATCTTTGGATCCCTTTTACATTTTATTTTGTGAAACCAGCCCGCCCCACCTTATGTGGAGTGCTGGTGAGATACAATAATCCCCTTTCACACTAAAACTGTAACAATTCTGTTACAGGGACAAGCTTCCCTTCGATGGCTGGTGGCAGCGATACCTTGTATTCATTTGGTGCACCTTTACCCCGGGCTGTGTTCACAGCTGTAGTACAGGCACCTAAGGGTGATCATTTTACCAAAATGGTCCCTGTCTTTGTTTTTCGCCATTTTAGTGTTTCTTGTCCTTTCTTGTTCTTTCCCCTGACATCCAGGGTGGGAAATTCCTTTGTGTGATTTTTATCTTCGGTGGGAGTCCCCTGGACTCCCCCCCCAGGCTTCAGTCAGTCTTTGAGGGTAGGAAGTGAGGGAGGAGTCCAAAACTCCACAGCCCTTTGTCTTCTTCCTTGCCTGAATGGGGACAAATCCCAGTGGGTGGGGGTGGGCTGGATGTCCTGATTGGACAACCAGACTGCCCCTTCTAGTAAAATGCAGGGAGAGAATGCGGAAGTTGTGCTGTAGTTCCCGTTAAATACTGCAAACCTGGAAGCTGGAGACAAGTCCACCACTGGAACCAAAACAGGAGAGGATTATGATGGAAAAGCAGCAGAAACGATTTCCAGCGACCAGAGAGCCTGCTGTAGCCCTTCCTTCCAATCGACCTGGGGGCTCCTAAAAATGACGACCCTGACCTAGAGCCTGGTGAGACCCACTAGACTCAAGAAGACCTACACTTTGAGCCATCCCATGCTTTGCTGCGACATTGCGTTGCTGAAATACCCCAACACCCTGGGACCTCGATCCACTGTGCAGTGCACGGTCTTCCGAATTCTGAATCTCACTGAAACCTCGTGGGCCTCCTGGTGGATCTCGAGAGAAATTAATCGAGTCTAAAAAGTCCCCTCAACAGAGTGCTGGACCTTTGTAACGATGAGAATCAACCTCAACCACGATTTTCTGTCTTCTTCTGGGCTCCTTGAAAATGCACCAAATCTGCAATACCACATTCAGCCATGAGGAAAGCCTTGCCTAGAGCCTTCTTCATCGATGCCTGCTGCAAAGTTCCTTCTGAGGTCTTGTTTTTAGTCACCATGACAAGGAATCCAGTGACCCGGGTATTTGGCTGTAGACCCTGAAGTCCTCCTGCTGCAAAATCTTCTTCAATGCTGAGGTACTGTGTTGACTTGGGTATGTACTTACCTTAAGTCTGGTAGGATTTCTGTGTAGCTGTGGGGTGTTTTATGTGATGGGGAGGTCTCTTATCCAGTGCACCCAGTCCCACTGATAGAATCCTGCTAGAGTGTCTTCTGTGAAGCCCCTGGACCCTGTTCTAACTCAGAAGTAAAGTACTCACCTGTTTGCCCAGTCTTCCTAAGGAATTCTGACTTTTGCTACTTAAGAACCTATCCTGATCCTGCCTGTTGGACACTAGATCCTAGGGACCCCCCTTCTGCCACTGAGAACGCTCATGCTCCAAGAATAAGGGAAATACTTGTAAGGGATTGGGCCTTTTGCCTAGAAAAGAAAATAAGTGTTTAAAAGTTACTTACTTGAAAAAGAATTGGTTGGTAACGGTAATGGTAACTCGAAGAGTGACCAGTTACAAAAGTTTTTACTTGCCTTGGATATGTGATGCACTATTCTTAAAAGTATGGTTAACATCTGTCTTTCCTTGGAAACCGTTTTGCCATTCTAATAGAAAGTAGATGTGAAGGTATATTACTCACCTGTGATTAGGTTGTGCCTCTTCCCAAAAGTTATATGTTGGTTTCACCATATTATTCCTGTTAGGATAATTGTACGAGTGTTCCCCAACTGGGTCTTGCTTCCCCTGACTTGCTGCTAGCCTGTCCAGAATAAGTCTGTATTAGGTTGTTGCCTACCTAGAATAACTTTGTCATTCAGTTAAGTGTAACATTGGGGTTTACTTTGCCTGTGCTATCAGTCTGTGGTTCTAACTGTCCTTTATAAGTCCTACATCAGTGCCTTGTATAGTTGGGAAAGATCTAACCTGGACTCCTTGTGAGATTAAAAAAGTATATGGGTTTTACTTACCTTGAGTTAGTTGTGTGCCATCCACAAATAATTTACCAGAGTTACTGCTTATCTCAATCTGTGTTTCAATGATCTCAAAATCACCTGTAATTGAATACTACATCCTTAGGTTTTGGTCACCTAGTATAAATGTGTGTTATCACAAAAGTAGTTATAGGTTTTTACTGTACCTGGAATAAGTGTTCCACTATTCACAAAAAGTATATTGTCCAGTTGACTGATTATGTGATTTGTACAGAGTCACCATACAACTAGTAGTTTCTACTGCCCTTGCATTACTGAATGTAATTTTGAAAGTAATCATTTGTTTTTACCCCCCAAGAATAGGTGTGACCTATACTGAATGTGTATGAAAAGGTTTTGACTTCCCTAGAATTACTGTTAGGTGTTCCAAATAAGGTTTATACTATGGTCTGTGTACATTCAAGTATAGTGTGTTTTTATAATTGTGATTTCATAAAATGTGTTAGTACTTATTTCCCCTAAATTTATCTGGTCCTACCTGTGTTTGTGTTTCTTTGGACCATTTGTATTACAATTTCATTTGTACTGATTCTACAGCCCTCTCTCCCTCCTAAGATGAGCCTGGCTGCTCGGTCTACGCTACCATGAACTTAGGTGGTACAGCCTTATATGAAGAGTTGAGTCTTGTACTGCCTCAGTTGAATGGTTTTACTAAGCCCTTAGGTGGACTTCAGAAAAACTGTCCTAACATCACAGTCGACCGCTTTGTCCCACCGGAGAAAGTCAAGGTCGTTGACGAACCGAGGAGAATCCGCTGGTGGGTTTCCCGCCACCCAAAGTCCACAAAGATGCTGACGAAGATCTGAAAGCCAGATGTGGTTGAGTCCCGATCATCAGCGCCAATGCCGACGACCCAATGCCCTTGCTGGGCCTACGTTCTTCATCGATCTGTTTTGCAGCAACAAACTCTTGTCATCGAGGTGCACCACACGCCTCATCTTCACTGGACGTCCACGACCGATCATCGAATAGCACCGCAAAGGTCGAAGCTGCTTCCTCGACTACAGCGTTCGCATGTCTTCATAGGAATCTCAACAACCCGTGCCCCCTGCTTTAAAGGGAGTCCACTCAAGAGGGACCCGTCGACGAACCATCGAAGAACTCTGCTAAACCAGGTACATTGGGGTGATAGAACATTTTTAGAAGGATACAAGACTTTTTTGAACACATATGGACTGAGCTTGTTGATACACTTTATTTACAGATTGTCCAGGTGGGGGGATCCTCACACAGAACAGTGTCTTTGGTAGGGACAAAGTTTTCTGCCATTTGTTTAACCCAACTTGTCTTCCTTCCTATGTCTATTGTTGATTCACTTTACTGTTTGATTTGTATGTCATTGAAACTGTCAGCAGTTGGTGCATTTTAAACGAGTCAAGAGTTTACTGTGGTACCACATAGACATTGTACATATTTACCATATTAGTATTGCCAAAGCACAGAGTGTGTTATTGATTGTGTATATATTCTAAACCTTATTTATATAAAGAACTGTGTTATCACATAACATTGTGTGTGGACATTCCTTTGTGGAGGCTTGGGGACTACACTGTACTTAAGAACCAGCTTGCATCACCTCCTGACAGCTAAGCCTTGATTGCTCCGCCATTGCTACCACAATATAGAATCTTGGCTAGGGTGCTCTGTGCTTCTCTTCTTCCATATAGAGGGCAGGAGTACACATGACCCCCTCCAGTTTTTACACCAGGACACAGCCATTGCTATTGGATCCAGTTCCTGGGGGTAGACCAGTGCAGGAGGATCACCTGGATGAGGGGTCTTCGAGGAGTGGAAGTGGGACACCGAAGGGTGAGATGTGGTATCCCCTTCCCTGTAACACATTTTCCCCATCCTACCAGGTAGGATACCTAGAAGCTCAACCACCCCTTTCCCGACACAAACACTTTCTCGCAGACAGTAAATTGTGAGCGACAACGGACTAACACCAAAGCCGTATATCTGACATATCCTACCACAAGGGTCCAGCAGAGTCAGGCAATTAGCGGTTATTACACACACCTGACTTCCATCACACTTCCCCACACAGATAAAAGGCAGGCACGAAAGCACACTCTGAGCAAGGCAAAACACATGAGGAAGCAGCAGTTCTGAGATGGTGGTTTAACAAGAGGAGAAAGGCGGTAAGACCGGAAACGGTTGCAAGGAGGGAATTGCCCTTGGCCTTTTCAGAAGAAGAAAACCGCTACTTTCACGAGCACTCGATAATAAAAAACAGAAGACTGGGAGGTGCACCGGGGCTCTCCTGCATCTATAGCTGAGGTGGGGAGGAGCGATTGCCACCAGTGTGCTGTAATTGGCTCCTGCAACAAAGCAGCTCCAGTAAAGTCAGCACAGTCAGTGAGCCGGGGAGATGGATGGCAGACTGGTCTGTGTTAGAGCCAAGGTTGCAAGAGGCAACATTGTATGACAAAATCTGCAAAGAACAGAGTGTAGAGAATGTGATGGGTGACGCGAATATAATTGAATATCTAAGGAGTGATTAAACTTTTAAAACCAAGGTAGATGCCATATGCAGAGTGGTCCGGCGCCATGTTGGTGCTCTTTCAAAGGACTCCGTTAGGCATCCATCTAAGAGTGTACAATTGTGAACTGCGAAATCGAAGTGGTCCTACAAAGCGTCAAGCCAAACCCTGTGCACATTCGAAAATCTTAGATTGCTAATACGAACTGTAATTGGTCTGAAACCGACTGAGGGAGACTAATTGTGAAAGGGGACCTGACCCCGACAGAGTGGATCCAGGGTTAACCATGAGTCAGCCGAGGAAAGATATACAAACTGTAATTGGAAGTAAGATGGTTGGATTTAAAATTACCTATGTCTAAGGCATCAGAGCCACTGACACAGTCAGACCGACATAAGGGGCAACCCCATGGTCAGAGGGGGGAGTCTCCGCCCTATGTAAGCAGGCTAAGGTCATTTCCATGTAGACGGCGATGTGGGAGGAATATTACTCCAGCAGTAGATAGACAAATGATGAGAGATGAGAATGAGTTTGGAGCATCGCAGTTCCCCATGTTAGAAAAAAGAGGAGCAAGGCCACAGTATATACCATGGCCCCAAATGGACAGGGAAAACTTAAAATGTAAACTCCCGAATTTAATTTCCAGTGCTGGAAAATGGATACATGAGTTAGAAAAAATGACTGGAGGGAATACATTAGCTATCGGGGATATTAAAGGTCTTCTAATCGCCATACTTGGTGAAAGAGCGATTGACGTATGGACGCGAGCAGGATACCCTGGTGTGACTACAGTCAACACCGTGGATGATGGAGCACCGCTTAATAACTGTAGAGCAGCGATTTGGAAAGTGCTTCGAGTGCTATATCTGGACACATCCAATATGGGAGCTACAATGACAAGAAAAATAAAAGGAGAGGATCTGTTGCTTTATATTCAAAGTTTGGGCGCTTGAAATAATGGAGGCTTGAGGGTAGTCTATACCTGTATTTTACCATGTATTACGCAAAGGGTTGCCAGAGCAGGTGCAGAAGCAGCTCAAGAAATTGGTGGGGATAGAAGCAAAACCATGGTCGGAAATTCTGTTGACCATCGCACATTATTGCAGGATAAGAATCGCCAAAAAGACGATGCACAAAAAGGTGAAGAAGCAAAGTTAGTACAGAAAAAGTTATCCAACTATGCCATTGAAGGGGCAATGTTAACTAATGTGGGCGGATCAAATCCACAGCAAGCAGTACCTATGCCGCAGGTAAATAATCAAAGACTGTTTGATCAGACAAATAATGGATATGCTCCAAGAGGAAGGGGATCTCAAGGGAGAGGTTGGCAAGGTAATCAAGGATATTGGCAGAATAATCAAGGACGTTTTCAGAATAACCAACAAGGGTTTCAGAGTTTTCAAAATGGTAATCAAAACATGCAAAATGGACAGATGGTAAGACAACCGCTTGTGTGTTTGAAGTGTGGAATGACAGGGCACATAGCTCATATGTGTAGAAGCCAAGGGATGGTACAGAATGCTCAGTTTTCAATGCCAAATCCACCTGCATATTCGTAGCCAAGTGGAAATGGAGTTGTGCAAAATCAAACAGTGCAACAGCAAGCACCGAGAGTGCAACAAGGCTTGCAACCACAGCAACTAACAAGTAACCAACCGCAAGGACAAACGCAGCAATCTCCTATGCAACTTCAGCAAAACACAAACACAGAGCAGCCTATGACGCATAGAATAGGAGGTGTCACGGTTGATGGAGGAAATCCATTCACGAGTGATAGAGTGAGGCTGTACCCGCAATAGGACAGCTCACTGGGGGACCTGATGTGTTCAGTCCTATCTATTACATAGTTATAGGCAGCAAAGCTTACTCTTTCTTAGTGGACACATTTGCAACACGCTTGTGTATACGTAAGGGCAACATTTTTATGTCTGGCGATGTGATGAATACTTAGGGCTTTACAGGAGCTACAAGTCATGTTCCTTTTACAGAAGAATTATCAGTCTTTATGGGAGAGTGTGATATGAAGGTGCTCCTGCTTTATTCAAGGCAAACACCTGTCAACATATTAGGACGAGATTTAATGACAAAAATGAATATGACCATTTCATTCACAGATGATGGCATAGTATGCTCATCACTGGGAATGCATTATTTAAACGTGTGCGAAATGATCAGGGCATACGCAGGACAAATAGCGCCTGGAGCAATACCGCTTGAACCCGAAGTGTTCCATTATGGGATACGCATTCTGTTAACATGGCTGCCAGGTTTAGTAGGAAGAACCATGAGAATACCAGATGAGTTTCTATTTAGACCACATATACCCATGGATGAAGAGGAGGTGCAAATTTTCCCCTTAGACATAAAAGCAGCTATAGTCCGAGTAAATATGGCTTTGCTTAATGCATCTGATGACAATGGTGCACAGTAATTGCCATTGAGGAAGGCTGCAGCGTGACTGACGTCACTGATGAAGATTGTTTGGAGATGACAAATCTGATGATTTTATGATATTTGAAATGTGCATTACTTATTGGGTCAAAGCGATTAAAAGAGAGGTCCTGTAGAGAATGATGCTAGCAAAGAAGTGTCCTGAATATTTTTATGGAGATATGGCGAAAGTGCCAATTTCATTATGGACCACAGGCCCCTATGACATAGGCTTACTGAAATGAGTTGGGGAAGTGAAGATTAAGTTAAAACCAGGAGCAATTTTCCCTCGAGCATTGCAATATTAAATGTCTCGAGAGGCAGATGAGGGAATTTTCAATAGGATTTCCGCCATGGTGGACCAAGGTATCTTGGTGACGTCAGAGTCACCATGTAATACGTTAGTTTATCCTATTAAAAAATCAAAGGGGGGGTTTTGGTGTTTAATACAAGATTTAAGACCAATAAACAAGATTGTAGAGGCCAGGTTCCCTCTAGTCCCTAACCCGTCCACAATTCTATGTAATATACCTGTTGATGCACGATATTTCACAGTGATTGACTTGAACAATGTTTTCTCAATCCCATTGCACAAATACTCACAAGATTTGACATTGTTCACTTTTAGACAAGTGCCATTAAAAAGCACAAGGCTGTCCCATGGGTACTGTGAGTCCCCACTGATTTTTAACAGAGTCCTCCAGATGGATTTGCGCAATGTTGCTTTAGAAAGCGCTGTGCTGCAATACGTAGATGACATTTTAGTTTGCAGCACCACAGAGGAAGAGTGCAGACACAACTCTGTTCAGCTAATGATTATACTTGCTGACAAAGGATATAAGGTTGACAAGGAAAAGTTACAATATTGTCAACAAGAAGTGTTGTACATAGGCCAATTGATTTCACATGAGGGAAAGAAAGTTACTCCTGAAAGAGCTGAGGCCATTTTAAAAACAGCCAAGCCACACATAATAAAACAAATGCAGAGTTTTCTAAGATTATGCAATTATGTCAGAGCACGGGTCTTTGACTACAGTTCGTACACTAGGCTGCTTTTGCAGGCCTTAAAAAAAGCACAGGCTATGAAAGAAAAGATCGTATGGACTGATGCAATGGAAGAAGTGTTTGACGAACTGAAAAAAGCCATTTGGACGCCTCCAGTTTTAGGGATTCCCAATTATGCAGAAGAATTATTTTTATTCTCGCACACAGTACTTTTATGACAGCAGTACTTACACAGAGAACTACATTAGGGTATAAACCCCTTGCATATTACAGTGGAATTTTGAACCCAGGAATGAGAGGTCACTTTCCATACGAACAAAATTTAGCAGCTGCCGCATTCGCCATAGAGAAGGCAACAGATATAGTGATGGGATGTTCCATGACGTTATTTGTTGAACATGCATTATTTGCAATTTTAGAAAAGCCAAAAGGCACGTTGACTACTCAAAGGGCTTCTGCCTATGAGGTAATCATATAGACTCCAGCGATTAAAATAGTCTGATGTAAAATAGTGAATCCAGCTATGTTTATAGCTGAGCCAATCACATAAGGAGAGCCTATACACAATTGCACAAACTATGAAGAGTTCTGTGATGAGCTCCACAAAATAAAAGAGAATTTACTCGCAGGGGGAGAGATTGTCTTCATTGATGGTTCTTCAAGAAACAATGAAAATGATGGGCAAAGATATACAGGCGCCGCGGTAGTGAAACATTTGACAAATGGAGAATTCCGAGTGCTCGTGAGTACTCGATTGCCATCACATTATTCAGCGCAAGCTGCAGAATTATTGGTGTTGATACTCGCAGTTGAGAATCACGCAGACCAGGAAGTAACAGTGTACAGCGACTCCGCCTGTGTGACCTCGACGATACATGCAGGATTAGCGTGCTGGAAAAGGAGAGGCTACCTCAGAGCGGACAGCATGCCAGTGCAGCACGCAGCCTTATTGGATAGACTCATTAAGCCACTACAACTCCCAGTGGGCATAGCAGTCGTTAAATGTGCAGCTCACACGAAAGGGACAGATTTAATCTCGCACGGAAATCAAGCAGCAGACGCTGAAGCCAAGCGCATAGCAAATGCAGATATAGAAATGATGAATGTTCAAACCATTGATGTAAATGAAAGAATGACTGTATTATTAAATATGGACGAGAGATATAATAACTTGCCTAAAACACAGAAAGTAGAGCTCCAATTGGAGGTATCGCAAAAAGAAAAGAACTTATGGAAGCGAAGAGGGTGTTCTTTAAACCCCTCTGAAGCATTGTGGTGACAAGACAGCAGTGGTAAACCAGTAATGCCTATAGCCCAATTAAAGATAGCACTAGAACAGCTACACTACCCAGCACATACAACTAGGGAGAATCTTGCTGTAACCATTGCTGAGGATTGGTTTGTACCAAACCTAATGGAACATGTTGCATTTTTATGGTAAATTGTATTATTTGCCAGCAGTTCTCAGCTGGGCATACACTACGCTTAATGATGGGGGTGATCCCTAGACCCAATGGCCCTTTTCAGCACTTGCATATCGACATGATACAAGTATGTAATGGATACAGATACCTTTTAGTTGTAGTATGTCCTTCTCCAGATGGATAGAGGCAGGTCCATGCACACACCCAGACTCTACCTGTGCAGCCAAGTTTTTGATGCAGGAAGTGTTTCCCAGATGGGGGTGTGTGAAGTATTGAGATCGGAAAATGGAACTCATTTTGTTAATGCAGTTTTCGAGCAGATCGCGTCGCTTCTCAGAATAAAATATACGTTTTCTTCTGCTTATCATCTGCAAGAAAATGGTATCTGCGAAAATCTCAATGGCCTGTTAAAGGAAAGAATAGCTAAGTTGAACCTTACGTTGAAAAAAGGGTGGTTGCACTGCCTAACACTGGCATTGTATGCATTGAGGAACCAACCAGGTTCTGGCCACCATTTTACGCCGCACAAGATTGTGACTGGCAGGAGAATGAGAACGCCTCTAATTCCTCCATCCCGAGTTTGAAGTGATGCTCAACCAACATCAGAAGTGTTAGGACTTGATTTACAAAACTACTTGAACTGTTTAACATTTAGGTTTTCTGTGATTTCAGGACAGTTGCAGAGACCAGGGTGTACAGCAGTACAGAACACAGAAGGAGATGCTTCAACAATCCAAACTCCCAAATTTATACACCCAAGAATTTACCCAGGTGTCAAGATCCTGATTCGTAACCACACAAGGAAAAAGTGGGACGAGCCCCGCTTTCACAGTTCTTTCATTGTCGAGGACGTCACGCCATCTGCTGTCAAAGTGCAGGGTAGGCGAGCTTGGATCTTCCTGGGCGATACAAAGATCTACGCCGGAGAGACACCTCTGCTTACACCCCAGCGCGAAGAAGCTACAATCATCGGGGAAGAAATACAGCATGTGCAGATGAGATCCATGATGAGCAAGAAGGATGCATAACCTGTCAAGTGGAAAGCAGGAAGAACTTGTTAATGGACTGTGGCTTAATTTGGACACTCCCCTTTTAGCTACAAATAAAAGGGTAACTACAAATAAAAGGGTAAACGGGCACATTCGAACACTCTGTGCATCCTAGTTGCAGAGTAAGAAAATATTTGAATTCATGAAAGCCACAGTAGGTTATTAACTTTCGACTGAGGCACACTTAAGCCTTGATAAGAATAAAGATATGCCAAATTTTGATCGTGGACGTTTCAGACAGAGCTCTTGCTCGGAGTTACCCATGGTTGTACCCAGTGATGACCTTTCTAGGCACATACTTACGTACTTTGAGTTGGTATTGCGTAAGTATCTGCGACTGGTGGGGAGAACTTGTCGCATTCCAGATTTTCTTGGCAATACTGACAACGAAAATTATTTAGAAGGCTGCTCATAATCATCACTGAAGAGTTTTTTTAAATTGCCTGAGTTTGGTGAAGATAACACAAATGCCCCTATCACCCGACACAGCACATAGACTGCTCAGTGTGGTGTTCTTTTGTTTAATTGAAGAGCACCCATATCTCATTGGAAGGCACACAGATGTGGTGTGATTTCTAAGGGACCCAAGGAATACTACAAATTTTAATGTGATCCTGCAGAAAGAAACCACAGAGCTATATAGAAACTTTTCCTCTGAGGGACAGATCGAGGAAGTGAAAAGACTCAAAACTTTGATCATGCTGACAGGGACGCTACAATGTCATCTGGTCTGAAGCAGATTCGAGGTATCGAATGGGAACTGGTTAATGAAGCAGAGTTCATCGCAGCTCACATAAATCATCTTTTTTCATGATAAAGGAACATTTGCACCGCGACTGGTGGAGAAATTGGTTCCAGAAAGCAGCTAGGTGATCAAGCACGAATGCTGCAGAAGACAAGATTCCAGAAACAAATCTAAAAATGCAGTGCCATTAAAGATATTTTTCCTTCCTTAGCATCAAATGATCGAGATGGACAACCAGAGCAGCAATTTCATGCTGCCCCAAGAAGACAGGCGGTCACATTGCCCTAGAACCAGATGCTGTAAACTGACATACCATTGCATCATTTACACATGTATTGTATTCATACTAATACTACTTTCGCTGATAGTAAGAACTGCTTTCTATATAGGAGCAAATGTTGCAAAGGTTCCTATGTATGTGTCTGAGCAGAAGGAAAAAGTAAACGTGGCAACTACAAGACATCCCAGGCCATTCATAGTCATTCCCGCATTCCCATCCCTAGAGAAAATGAACAGATACCTGAAAATGAAATGGATGCCATTAGCAATACATCACACATAGCACTTGCTTCAAACACTGCTTTTGAATGTCGTAGACAGGGTCGGCTAAACAAGCAAAATAAGGGATTGACAAAGGTTGGGCCCACACAGATAATGCATGCAGACACACCTGATGCAGTGACAAGAAGCCCAAGTACAAGTCACACAAGACAATCGCGTGCAGAGATGATAGCAGAATCTATATGGCATTTCATAGCCATTGCAAGAAAGAGACAGAGGGATAAAGAAAGACTTGCCGAACTTTCTTTTACTCATAGAACCCGGAGGATGTTCCTGCAAATCAACCAGCCAGAAGAAATTATACTGATGTATTCAGAGATGTCTTTACAGCAAACTACAAAAAGACTTTGAAAATTAAAAGAAGCACCCAAGAAGACAATTATGAACTGAATGATTATCTGGACAGCACAGCACACTTGGGAAACAACATATGGTACCAACACATGGAAGAAGTTGGAAGAAGGACACCAGAAGAAGACTGCTTCGTATGTGCACACCTGCCATACAGCATGGGGAAGTCAAAAAATCTTCATAGCAATTGAAATTGATGCCCAGACCGCACATTGCCTATTGCACATAGCACTTTGTAAAACAAGAGGTCAATTTATGGGAAGCGATGCTTCTCTTAAATGGGCAACTGAAAAGACAGATCCAGATGAAGATGACTACATACAAGATATAAAGACAAGAAATAGAGCCCCAACGAGAATTCTCGTGATCAGATATGAGAAGCCAGGTGTGAAAGGAGCTGGTATTAGATGGGGAGTGAACAAAAAACTTGATGTCAAAGGAAAAACTGAAGAAGAAGCTTGCAGATGGAGGAACAGGGGACAAATGCAGATTTGGGGAACAGTATTATCACCAAACGGATGGGAAAAAGAAGTGATGATCTGCAGAGCATGGATGATCATTGGATACTATAAAGAAACAATTGAGAATGCACAAATGTTATGCAAGCCAATATGGCCAAGACTTGCTTAACTACTAACATGGGTTGAAGACATGAGGGTACCATTGCAGATAGTACCGTTAGAAAGTTCTAAGTTTTGCTTCAGGAACAATGGTACAAGAAACATGGGAGACAATCAGAACTGTGGACGAATATTCGATACACCAGGAATGATGCATGGAACAGCAGTAATCATGGATCATTATTTGGCTTGTGGATCAAAAGCCTACACCAGACTGCCTAAAGCCTGGAGAGGAATTTGCACAATAGTGAATGTCCATGTTCATGCATTGGTGATTCCTAAAGGTGACCTGAACATTGACAGTTTTCCAAAAGCAAATGCTCATCCAAGGAAGAGGAGATGTGTGGAAATGATAAGTCGAACAAAGAGATAGAACTACTTCTCTGCTAAATCAATAGAAGCCTTTGATGCCATCCCGTATGAATACAGGCTGTTCAGCCAGACCTCATCAGTGTTCACAATGATCTTTATGCCAAGAATCCAGGTTGGAGCAAATACCAAGTGATTACACATTACCAGATGGGAATTGCTATAGACAATTAACACAACTATAAAAGGATTCAGTACAATCAGAGAAGAACTGAGAACTGTAAGACTCATGGCTCTCCAGAACAGATATGTTCTGGATATGATTACAGCCATGGATGGAGGTGTTTGTGCCAAAATTGGAGAATCATGTTGCACATTTATACCTTCTCACGATGACGAAAATGGAACTTTGACAGAGGCCATAAACATGCTGACGAAACTTCATGGTCAGATTATAGAAGAAGTAGAAGATATTGCTGATGACAGCTGGTTTGGAAATCCATTCTCCTGGGTTCCACAATGGATGGCAGATATGTTCAAATTTCTTGGAGCGTTACTATTATTAGTGATGCTTGGATTCTGTGTGATCAAGATAATAATCTTGAAGTGTAAGAAGACGGCAAAGAAAGCCATGGAGATGAAGTTCATGATCAATGTTGAACCAGGATGGAAGCTTAAAGACTTGACTGATGAAGAGATCAGAGACCTTGTGAAGTCTTGTATCCATGCACCCGAGGGAACGAAGTTCCTGTATCCAAAGGACCACTGGAAATATGTGGGAAGATGGATCTACTGCAGTCAAACTGGACAGTGCACGCTCATGACATGGAACAAGGATGAGTATGTGAAAACAGCAGGGTGCTTGAAAGGAGTCGTAAAAATATGGATCCCTAAGGGTCATTTTTTCAGACCTGGATGTCTGGATGTTAATGTTAATGTTAAAGGTCATTTGTACCGCGCACTATCACCACCGGAGTGGTCCCCTGGCGCTCTGGCGGCTCTGAAAGAGGGGGGGGTTGGTTAGTGGGTGGAGGCTGGAAAAGTGCAAGATTGCAGTGATGTGCTGTTGGCAGCCTCAGCCCGGTGGTTCCGTCGGCTGGGCCTGGGGTGAATGCGGCCGGTAGTCGTTGTGTGCTGATGTGCGAGTCTATGTGTTTTTTTGTTTTGTTGTTGCAGTGTAGTGAAGTTCGTGATATGATATGATATGATATGATATGGTATTTGTAACGCGCCTATACACAAGTGTTTCAAGGCGCGACGAGGCAGGGGGGGAGGGAAAACAAGGGGAAGATGGACAAACGATCCTACTAGGCCAGGTGTCATTCAGATCGCGCAAGTGCAGAGGTAAGGGGAAAAGGAGAAAGTGCAGGGGGAGGAGGTGGGGGGAAAAGTGCAGAACAAGGTAAGTGGCGTAAAAAAAAAAAAAAAAAAAAAAAAAAAAATAATAAATGATAAATAATAAATAAAAAGGGCCAGCTGGTGGCAAGTGCGAGGTAAGTGCAGAGCAAGTGCTGGGTAGGGGGCTGTAGGGATACAGTGACAGTCCCAAAGTGCAGGGGGAGCCAGGGGGGCAGTGCAAGTGGAGAGTGGCTGGGCCCTGGACCGAGGTCGCTGAGAGTGGCCCAGATGCAGGTGAGTGCAGAATTCAGTGGGGAGTTAAGCAGGTCTAGCAGGGGAGAGGGAGAGAGAAAGCAGAAGCGAAGAGGAAGGTTTTGAGGTGCTTCCGGAACCGGAGATGGTTCTCCTCAAGTTTCAGGGAGGCAGGCAGGCTGTTCCAGAGGGAGGCCCCTGCTGCGGAGAGAGATCTACCCCCAGCACGTTGCTTCGAGAAGCGGCTGACCATGAGGGAGTTAGATATGGATGAGCGAAGGGCTCGTGAAGGAAGATATTTAGGAAGAGAGAGTTGAAGGTATTTAGGCCCCAGGCCCCAGAAGGCCTTGTGGACAATGCAGAGGGTTTTGAACTTAATCCTCGCAGCCACTGGGAGCCAGTGAAGAGATTTCAGTCCTGGAGAGATGCGGTCCCTGGGCTTGAGGCCAAGGACAAGTCTCGCAGTTCTGTTCTGGATAAGTTGCAGAGGGCGGAGAGTGGAGGCAGGGAGATTAAGATAGAGGCTGTTACAGTAGTCCAGCCTTGAGAGAACCAGGGCTCGGGAGACAGTGAGCTTCTGGGGGAAGGAGAGGAAGGGAAGAATACCTCTGAGGAGGTGCAGCTGGTAGTGTGATTTCTTAGAGACATCAGATATATGAGGAGAGAAGGAGAGTGTGGAGTCGAAGATGACCCCGAGGTTTTTAGCCTTGCAGGTAGGGGCAGGAAGGGGGCCAAGGGAGGCCGGCCAGAGAGCTGCAGGGAAGGAGGGAGTGGGTGCGCCGATGAGTAGAATCTCAGTCTTACTGGCGTTAAGGCAGAGGTCATTGGCGGCACACCATTCCTGGATAGCAGACAGACAGTCGGAGATGAGGGAAGGAGAGGAGGAGGCCGAGGGTAGCCTGAAAATGAGCTGGGTATCGTCCGCATAGCACTGGAAGTGCGGGCAGAGGGCGGCGATGCGGTGGGCAAGGAGTGCCAGATACTGGTTGAAAAGCCAGGGAGAGAGATTGGATCCCTGGGGGACACCACAGGTGGAGAAAAAGATGTCAGAGAGGAAGGGGCCCATTTGCTGCGCTAGAGGTTTGTGGTTGTGTTTGGTTTGGAGTTTGAGAGGTGTATGCAGAGAAGGAAATTGTTAATGGTATTCGTTAGTCATCTCTATCCTGGACTGAACCGGTTGGGCTCGTGTAATATGGAAGAAGATGTGACAGTGGTCGATAAATCGCCCAGAGGGGGGAGTGTAGAGGAGGATCCAAGTACTCCTACTCCACCTATCCCGCCTACATTACTTGAGAAGTATGAACCAAAGTATGTGACAAATACTGCGCCCATCAGAAGGCAAGAAGAAGAGCAGCAACTCTGTGCAGTATCCATAAGAATACCTATACCTAAGAGAATATGGGAAGTAAAGTATCCATTAAGGAAACCATACCTACATCCAAGACAATATCATGGCCATTTGAATGCCATTCCTGATGAAATAAAGAAACTAAATGAACAGGATGAATGGTGACCTCATACAAAACTGATTGATTCCATTTATAGACGATAACAAGACCAGAGAGGCAGACGATTTATGAAGAATGAAGAAGTACTAAGGATAAGTGGCATTTGGAGATCAAGATAAAGAGATTTATGTCATAAGCATGATGAAGATACTTAGTTTAAATGTGTACACATGTATGAAACGCAAGCTATAAAGCAATCATGAAGCTAGCCAAATGCTTATAGTGAATAGATAGCGGTAAGCGCCAACATATACATATATACCTCATAGATACATATGGATTGAATAAAGAATGAAGGTTCCACTACATATAAAGCAGTCTTGAACAATGAGGAAGGCCTCAAATTCAGTGTCACAGTTACAAAAGCAATTGAATTAAAGAGAATATATTTCAGCTAAGAAGTTGGATGAGCCAAAGAGCCAAGGTCTTATCAGAACTGAAATTGGCTGACATTAGATACAATTAACGTGAAAGAACAGAAGCTCCTGTTCAAGAAGGTCAAGTGAAAACAACAGACATCAGAGGACTATTGGGGAATAAAATCAAATACAAGAAAAGGCTCAATTCATGATGTCCAGTCACATGATGAAAGAAAGTTGGACGCATGAGGAGATCACACCTACTCATGGAAGCCAGACAGTAACCATACTCCTTAGAAAATCCCAGAGAACAGTCCAGACTCAAGGCCAACTTCAAACACTAATTGACAATGAAACATTGAGGTGATGAAGGAAATGTACTTTTAATTGGTGGGAAGCTAGTATCGAGATAAACTCACCAGCACCTGGTTATTCAGTCTGCATGCTGCTCACGTAGGTGGAAAGTTATCGACGGTGATTAGAGGCCAACCAATTGTAGAGGACCACGTAGTTGTGGTCCTATAGTTTGTGCAGCCAATGGGACGTTGTACATTTAGTGAGGTTCATAGTGGCCATTTTGAAGGGAGGGCTTAGTTGCCCCACCTGTTGTTGACTATCCAATTATTTCTCTGTTAACTCTATACAGATATTACACCTATGCTTAGTAGTTCACTTAGAGCCAATCCCGCTTCCAGATAGGTTTTAGAGGTTTGCCACGTAGGATGACGTTGGTAATGACGCAGGTCTACACGTCAGTAGTGACAAAATATAGTTTTTTCTTAAGAGTTGAGAGTTGAGTATTGAGCGATTGCTGATGTTCGTTGTACTCCCTGTTTTAATTACTTACATTAAAACAGACAAACTTTGCCAATCTATTTGTGTCGTCTGACTTGATTAAAATCTGCATCCCCATCCATCTCAAGGGTATTGCTACTCATCGTAAAGGGCTGGAAGTCTCCAGTTCAGTAGTTTTAGATTTGAGGCTCACCTGGGGTTTGCCGGCAGTCTTGCTCTTTGTATCGTGCAAATAAGGACCGTCAGGGGAAAAAGCTTTTCCATAGGCTGTATGAGTTGTAGAATCTGGTCTGATGAAGCTCGAGTCCCGAGCAATGCAGGAGATGGCAGAGAATTCCAATGAGGGCTCAAAGTAAGAGGGTGGTGGAGCCAGGTGTAAAGAGAAGCAGGATGGCACGAAACAGCGGGAAGACACAGCAGGTAAGGCTGAACAGGCGGTCATGGAAGAATCAGAGGGAAGAGGAGGCAGAGAAAGTGGGAAGAAAAGAGCAGCTCCAATGGAAGGCAGAACGAACAGGGGAAGGCAGCGATGATCACGTAGTGAAACAAACTAGTGTCTACAAGGAAACAAAGTTTCAATGTGAAGAGCCTGCATTTCACATACTTGTTTGTGCAGTCAGTGGCTCCTCCTCTGCTTGCGTTTGACGTGCGAGTGGTGTGGTGGCCATCTTGGGATTGTTGAGTAGATCTTGCAATATAGAGCCTGAGGCCATAGAAAGGTTGGCAAGCGCACGTCTTTGCCGAGGATGCGGCCCGCTACAAATTTCTTTTCATTGGTGCCACAGAGACCACAGAGGATGTTGGGTCGTAACAGGTAGTAATTCCCAATTCATCAGCTCCATTAGTTATAGGAGGTGATATTCCCCATTTTAACAAATGTGTTGCATGAAGAACACCAATCAAAATGATAGTCCACATAGGTGAACCTCCTGACGAAGTAAAATGGGTAAACAGTAGCAATTTGATCCTTCCCTATTTCTATTTTTACTTGTGGAATGAGAGGGGTTTGTAACTCACGGTCCTAGTTGGGAATGAAACACTAAAACGGAGGCAGAAATCAATTTTCCAGAGGAGTCCCCAAATCATAATCTAATCAAGTAACCTTTGGCAGGAAGCCCAGCATTAGGGTAAGGGCATGTGATAAATCTGATGACCTCATCACTACTTTTCCTGAGATAACTTCTCCCCATGTGGCCAGCGGACAGCAGCCACTGCCTGATCCTGACCATGGGGGTGGCTATATGAGGGAGGACCAAGTGGGGGGAGGTGACCCTCGGGGAGATAGGATGGCATCATTGGGGAAAGTCACATACCCCTCCTTCCCTTCTAGGGATGTTTGCTCTGTTCCCCAGACTGTAATGCTATATTGTCATAATCCTCCCCAATGCCCTTGTAGATCTACTTTGATCTCCTCCCAATATCCCATTAGGGACCATAGACTGATTACTGAGATGAGGAAGAGGTCAGGAGCATTGAGGATTACTCTTAATGGAGCTTGGTATCTACTTCTTCAATATCATTCAAGAGGAGGAACCACGGCCACTGAAACGAGAAAGAATAACAGAGGACTGATGATTACTAGGACCGGGCATCCAACGCAATGGTCTAGTTGTTGGAAAAAGAATAACCAGAAATGTGGATGCAAATTGTGATGTATCTCAAGGAACGTTCATGAACTTGATAATTATGAACTGTAAGAGACGGATCGGAAGAAAGGCAATATCATTGTAATTGTGAACTAGGTACATGAAGGAAAGCAAACATCCTTACGAAGAAGTAGAACTTAAGGATTGGGGCTGAAGAGAAAACTAGGGGAAGGGAGTGGTTTCCCCAAAGGAAGTAAATATTCTGTCTGTGTAAAAACCTTTGCTGGATGTTAACTTTTAAGTTGAACTTTGGTTATTTGAGCAGCTTAAGAAATCAATAGACAGTACCCTTTCTCCTTAGTTAATTTAGAGTGTGAGGGCAGAGTAGGATTATTGACATAGGACTGACTCTTTGTTTGGACATCTTGACACCGACAGACCCATTAGTTTGTGGTTGAGGAAGGAACATTCCTCCTAAATCAGGGCTGGTGAGGCATTTTCCAACTCTCATTTGTTTTAATAAAAGTGTGTAGCCACAAACATGTCTCCTCTGTGCCTGTGACTCATTCGTGGCTCCTCAGACTTGCCAAAGCAAAAATACAAAGAAAGCGAGTCTGGGATTTGCACCCATATGAGGTTTGCATCCAAGAAAATCTTCAAATTCACAGTACTGGGAATGGCTAGTGTACCAGGTTGGCTGTGACCGAAGAAAGCCTACAGAAAATGAAACTCACAAATGAAGCATCCTGAAGAGGGTGAGTAGAGTGCCCATGCACACATGAAGATTAAAAACAAGATTCCTCTACATAATCACAAAATCTGGCAGGATAGTGCACCGGGTTGGATGTCCGAATAAGAAGAAAGAAAGGGGAAGAAAAGCCAGAACTGTTGAGAATAGTGCTGAAATTCATTTTCCTAGTCACCATACCTGGGAGAAGATGACGTCAGGTTGACTGGAGAGAGACTGAAGGAAACAAGAGGAAGGGAAGCCTACGCCTTGACTTTTGGGTAGCCAAGAAAAACTTTTGAGAAAATAAATATTAATTATATAAAGGCAGAAACCAAGGGAAAGGGAAGCAAACCCCTTGTTGTTATTTGTGGACCTAGTAGAAAGCCAAGAGAAAGAAAGCCCTCTCTTGGCAGTGTGAGAATCCGACAACCTCATTGGACAAGGTTGTCAATCTTTTTGGAAGTTGTTTTTTTTGGGGGGGTTTTGTGTTTAATTGTGGTTAGACAATTATTACAAATTCAGTGACAGCAGTGTCGTGATTTTTGCTCCGTGGTTAGTCCTTTATGTTTTCTTCCTGTAGAACTGAGGATTTAGCCTTTCCGTCTAGGTCCAAGATCTGGAGGAATTTGGCTGTTGCCATGGTCAAGGATGTAGAGTCTCCGCTCATCATCCAATTCCACCAGTCTTCTTCGTTTAGTGTAAGATGTTTGAGTCTGTGTGGTCGGAGGTAGGCGGATCAGAGTATTGCTGTTCCAGGGTAAAGTAAGAGAAGATGTTGCACTGTCTCGATGTTGTTTGTGGACTTACAGTAGCGACGGATGTTATCCTTAGATTGTTTCCGAAAGAATAGGATTTAGTTCGTCTTCAGAACTTTTAGACGGGCTCGTAAGAAAGTTGTTCGGAGTGATTTGTCTGGGAACTTCTTCAAGTACTTTCTAACCTCGTCCACCTTTTGCATGTTGAGTGTCAGGTGGGCTGAGGATGTGTACTCACTTGCTTTTTCTAGCGTTACAATCCAATCCCAGATTTTCAATTTTTCTTTAACTTTGTATGGGATTCGGTCAAGGTCCCATCTGATCACGTTGGCTTTTAAACCAACCAGTCATCATCCTGTTTTTTCCGTTCGTCATTTCTTTATGGATGATGTCAAGAATTATTGGTCGAGGTTTTCTTACGATTTTACCCAGAAAAAGCATGCTGTTCCCCTCGACCACAGACTTCATTGATGGCAGGCACAATTCCCGTCTGATTACTGCCATGGGAGTCGAGGTTGGAAGTTTTAGTACGTTTCTCCAAAATAGGCCTTCAAGTTTTGCCCACAGTATGAGTAGGAGTTGTGGCATCGCCTGTGCGCCGTATGTTATTGCTGGTGTTGCTTTCGCTTTGAAGAAGTGAAGCAGGGGCAT
The DNA here is from genome assembly GCF_040938575.1 of Ambystoma mexicanum. NCBI lineage: Eukaryota > Metazoa > Chordata > Amphibia > Caudata > Ambystomatidae > Ambystoma > Ambystoma mexicanum. The sequence continues at coordinate 703,739,447 of NC_090933.1, forward strand.
ACACTGGTAAGTGAGTTGGGAAATATTTAATGGGTAAGTATATAGTGTATAATTTAGTAATGTTTCAACTGTTTAGATAAATATATATTAATCCTAAAGAGCATAACGTGGGGAGGGGAAACATGAACGTCCGTCGTGTAGCTTCTCCGTCTCTTCTCTCACGGTCCCGCTCGCTCCATGTCCTGCGGCTTCCCGTTCCTCTCTCAAGCCTCCTGCTGACTCCCGCATTCCATTTACTACGCTACATGCTACACATCCCCTCTCTTTAATAATGAACACACCCACAATTAAAACTCTTCATAGTCTAATAAATGTCTAGGTCTGACGTATGTCCTGCCAACTCTTGATGACTTCCTCTGCACTTCTCTGGAAGATTCCCGTTGCATATCTGTATCTCGTGCCAAGGAAAACCTCTTAACTTCATCACTCCTTTCAACACCACAAACAGATTTATACTCCCCAGACTTATACTCACCATCCGTACCATGAGCACATCTCCTCTTACTCTTTCACCAAAAACCATCACTCTCTCATTGTTCCATACTCTTCCATCACTAGTCCTTAGCGCATGCTTAAACACCTCCACCACTTCCACAGGTTTCGACCAACAACAGCCACTCTCTCTCATTACCACTGGAAGTTTGATTCTAACCCAACTTCCCACTTCTGGTAAACTTCTTTTCCTGTATCTCTTATTATAATACTGTTCCTTGTTGATCAACTGTCTTCTCTGAATATTCTCTGTCACATTACTCAAGTCAACACACATACCAGCAACCGCATTCATCCATCCAGGAAATAACTTCGTTTTTGCTTTCCTTCCCCTGCTTAATTCGAAAGGGGAGACCTCAGTGGTGCAGCGTGGTGTGAATTTATGAGCCGCTACTGTCTCTTTCCCTTCCACTCTCCAATCTCTCCCATTGGACCATGCTAGCCTAATGGCATCCTTTATCACCCTATTATACCTCTCAACCACACCATTGGACTGAGGATGATAAATAGCACACACCTTATGAACAATCGATCTCTCATAAAAATATTTCTTCATCTCCTTGGATTTGAACTGAGATCTGTTATAAGATAGTACCTCCTCTGGCTACCCCTCACACTCACACACTTCCTCCAAAAACTCAATAATTGTCCGGGTCGTGACATGAAGCACCATGGTTACTTCCGCCAATCTTGTCAACATATCAATCATAACAACACAATAAGTACCGCCTCCATCCCTTCAAACGGGACCCAACCGTCTTCCAGGCCCTCTCCGGGATGTCTCTCAATACCATTGGATAACTCGCTCCCACGCACACTTTATCACTTTTCATACAAAGGATACAGTTCCTTATTCTTCTTTCCACTTGTATATTGCATCCAGGCTACCAATACGTGTTTCTTATTCTATGCTTCGTTTTCATCATTCTCGGATGACCTTCATGTCCTAGTTGAATGATTTTGTCTCTGAGTCCCTCCGACGGTACCAGCTTGTCACTTCTCATCAAACATCCACTTTGGAGATACAGTTCATGTCTGACGTTCCAAAAGATGAGAGCACAAGCCTCTGTCATTTTGTTTTTATTCCAATTTGTTTCTTCCACATTCTTTATTACTTCTAGAATAGTATTATCTTTAGTCATCTCCTCATCCCACATTTGCTTGGATATTGCTGCATTTGATATTTCACAAATCATTTCTTGTTCATCTAAGTCCTCACTCATATCATCATAACTGGTTAGTCTTGATAAACAATCCGCCGTGCATTTCTTCACACCCGGAATATAGGCCATGCTGAAATTGAATTCCTGCAACCTGGACACCCATCTGCGAATTCTACTCGAAACTTTGTCCAACCCTTTCGTGGCCAACACTTCGACAAGAGGTTTGTGATCAGTGTGAATTTTGAAACTAACACCCCATATGAAACTCCTGAATTTCTCAGTAGCCCACCTGATGGCAAGAGCCTCTTTTTCTATGGTAGCATACGTCTTCTCCGCACCTTTAAGTAAACGTGAAGCAAATGCTATTACCAATTCCTTTCCTCCATGATACTGTACCAGCGTTGCTCCCAGCCCCACATTGCTGGCATCAGTGGTGATCACTGTTCTCCTTCCTCTCACTTAGTTCTGGAGTGTTGGGGCTTCCGCCAAAGCTGCTTTAATGGAGAAAAATTAGCTTTCACATCCTTTATACCACTCAGATTTCTTATTGCTTTAAGCATATTTCTCAGACTGTGTGATCTGAAAATCCTTTCATGAATTTCACATAGTACTCCGCCATACCTAGGAAAGTTCTGAGCTGATCCTTGCTCTCAGGAGTTACCATGGATTTTATTGAGTCTGCCAACTCCTTTTTGGGCGAAATCCCACCTCCAGAAATCACATGCCCTAGATATTCAATCTCCTTCCTATTGATTTTCAATTTCTACTTACACAGTATCATTCCTGCCTCATGTAGTTTTCTGAAGACTCTCTCCAATCTTTTGTTATGCTCTTCCTCATTGTTTGCATACACCAATATATCATCTTGGAAGAAAATCACATCACTTTCCCCATCCAAAATCCTGTACATGACCTTCTAAAAGTCAGAGGCTGCTGATATTAGCCCAAAAGGCATTTGCTGAAACTGGTATAGCCCCTCCGGGGTAATGAATGCTGTTAAATGTTTGGAATCTCTATGTAACCTCACCTGATGGTACGCAGCAGTTAAATCCAATGTTGAAAATATTTTAACTGGACCAATTGTTGAAATTAATTCCTGAATATTTGGTAATGGATGCCTTTCTGGGATAATACACTTGTTCAATGCTCTCATATTGATGCAAAACCTTATCTTTCCTGAGCTTTTCTTGACCACCACCATTGGCGATACCCACTCAGAGGAGTCTATGCGCTCAATTATCCCTTGATCCTCAAATTTTTTAAGTTCCAGTTTAACTTCCTCGCTGAGTGACAGTGGTATATTGCGTAGCTTCTGACCAACTGGTCTGGTGCCTGATTTGAGTAAGATGCGATGAGTAACACCTTTTACGCATCCAACAGCATTTTCTTTGAAGATTTCTTCTCGGATTTTCTCCATATTTGCTTTAGCTTCAGTTCCTTCTACTAACAGCACTGAATCACTCGCATTGGGGTCCAAACAAACTTTTAAAAGCTTTTGATGAGTCCAACTCAATAACGAAGATGCTCCATTCTTTGAAACATAAATGCGACCTTCCGCTTGTCTTCTCTTGAACATGAATGTGGCATTGAATCAACCAATCAACTCAATTTCGGCTCCTCCATATGCCCTTGGTTTAACATCCACCTCATTCAAAAATTCTGGTCCACTGCTCTTCCATACCTTCTCTGCAATCAATGTATATCTGGCTCCCGAGTCTACCATCATAACAATGGGATGGCCGTTCACTGAGATGATCGTTCTCGGGCTATCAATTTCCTCACCTTCATCCTAAACCATGAAGGCACATTCTTCTTCTTCATCATTATAGTCACCACAAATCCAATTTGGCAAAATGACTCCTGCCTCTGCAGTTTCTGCAGATAATCTTCAAAGCAGGACACGTCGCACTGCTTGTCCAATGCGATGGGCTCCCACATCTGTAACAAGTTCTTACCAATGTTCTCCCTCTACCTCTTTGGGCATATCCACCTCGGTTCTGGTGTTCCACTTCTTTCCTATTACTCCTATATTTTCCATCTTTAACCTCTCTCTTCTCAGGATTTGGCCTGTTCTCAACCTTTATCTTCCTATCCGCTTGATGGTAGGCTTCATTTTCAATAACTGCAACTATGTTTTCCAAATCCGGCTGCACAGCGCCGACCGATGCCTTGGTCGACATTTCTTTCATTCTGCCTTCTAAAGTTTTCACACACTTTTCTGTATGTTCTACTTCTTTGGCCATTTATAGTACATCATCCAATGAAGGATCATCCTCAGCCCACAGTTTTTACCTGACTTTACTACTGCCACATTTGAGCATGAACTGATCCCTTATCCTTTCTTCCAACTGTTGATCAAATTTACATGTCCTTGCTAACTTCCTCAATGCCGTAACATACTGTTCAACTGTTTCACCTTCTTCTTGAACTCTCTTCCCAAATTTGTATCTTTCCAAAATCGTACTGATTTTCTTTTCATAGTGTTTGTTCAATTTTTGAATTGCTTTCTCATACTCATTCATGTCCCCTTTTTCACCCATTGACAAATCTGGTAAATCCTCATACTTCCCCTGACCAGCCGATCCAAGACAATGTAATAATAAATAATGTTTTCTTTCCACACTGTAATTGGTTCCACACACCACACTGGCATAGTTTTCAAATACTTTAAGCCACCTCTTCCAAGGTAGTATAGGTTCCCCTATGCCTGGCAAGAACATTTGAGGGGCTGGTACACCATGCAGGGACATATCTCCAGTGCCTCTGCATTTTCTGTGGCCAAATAATTGAACAGTTTTAAAAGCAAGAAAATACTGTGACGAGTATGAGGATGATTAATGATGATTTCCAACTCACTGTACGACTGCAATGATGTCCAGTAACTTTGTTTGGCCGAGTACTGCTGCGAGGATGAGGGTGATCGGATGACGATTACTGGGTAATTCAGTGATGCCTAACCGTATGTTGGCCGGCGAGTCGATCGTCACTTAATCTACTTCCCAATACTTTCAGTTACTTCAACTGTGTATTTATGCGCATGCGCACGATCCACTTCTCCTTCCCCCCCTTTTTTTTTTTTAGGAGGTTTACAGATGAAGTCACTATCTGCTACGCCCCTACCTGCTGTTGGCCAGAGATCCTTCTCAACGGCCGTGGGAACGTCCTCGTCGCCACTGAAGCATGGGCATACACTAGTGAGTTGGGAAATATTTAATGGGTAAGTATATAGCGTATCATTTAATAACGTTTCAACTGTCTATATAAACATATATTAATCCTAAAGAGCGTAATGTGGGGAGGGGAAACGCGAACATCCGTCGTGTAGCTTCTCCGTCTCTTCTCTCACGGTCCTCGCTCAATTGTCGTCCCGCGGCTTCCCGTTCCTCTCTCGAGCCTCAAGCTGACTCCAGCATTCCATTTACTACGCTAGATGCTACAAAAAATGTATTACTCTTAAGAGTGAACATTTGCCAAACTTTCTTTCTAAAGTCGACGCTTGGGCTGCTAGTGTTTTTGTCCTTGCAAAAAAATGTTCCTGCATGGTAATTTCAATTCGTCTTCGGGAGATTTTGACTCCCAGATAGGTGAAGCTTTCCACTGTTCCCAATTTCTCTAAATTTACAAACCAGTGTGACTTTCTTGTTGCTTTTTTTGATTTATCGATGATCTTGGTTTTGTTTGTGTTAAGGGCGAGATCGGTTTTCTTTAGGTAGGCCGAAAGACTGTCTAGTTGGCGCTGAAGGCCAATAGCCGTTTGGTCCAAGAGAATTATGTTGTCCGCTTAGAGGAGTCTTGTGACATAAGCCTCCCCTATTGTTGGGGGAAAGGAATGGGTATCGTTTTCGGTGTCCAAGATGTCGGCCATGTAAGCTTTGTACAGCGCTGGGGCCAAAGACAACCCTGCTTGACCCCTCTGGCTGTCTTTATTGGATTTGACAGCTGTCCTGCTGCGTTTAATCGCACTCTTATTGAACTATTGCTAAACAATGCTTTAATTGGTTCCATGATGGAAAGTGGGCATCTTGATTTTTCTAGTTTATCCCAAAGTTTTTTTCTGTTCACACGGTGGAATGCCTGGACCAGGTCTACAGAGGTTATGAATACTGTTGGATGGCCTTCCATCACTCTCGCCTTTAGGATGCTGATCAGCATAATGTTGATAGAAGTGCTGAGGTTCTTTTCAAAGCCCAATTGGTACGGATCCGCTGTTTTTGCATCCTTCTGCCAATCCTGGAAATCGTCCAAAATCAGGGCCGCAAATAGCTTACCTATAACATCAAGTAAAGCTATTGGTCTGTAGTTTTTTGGGTCGTTCGTTGGTCCCTTTTTGTAAATTGGGACAATATTGGCCGTTTTCCACGATCCAGGGATGTTTCTTGTGGCGAGGCATCTGTTGAAGATCTCTGTGATTAGTGCTGCCCAACCTACCGGGTACTCCTTTAGGTGAATGTTGACGATTCTGTCAGGGCCCGGGGCACTGGAGTTTTTCAGCATCTTTATCTTTTTCAAAATTAGTGTTTTGTTGTATGTTATAGTCCAGTCACATGGGGCATGGCTTGCGGCTTCAGGTTCACTGTGAGATTGCTGTTTGAACAGGTTAGTGTAATACGACTGCCACTTTTCCGTGCTGACACTGTTTTGTATGGCTGTGTCTGTAGATGTTGTTGTGCATTTGATTATAGACCAAAAGTCTTTGGAGTTTCTGCTACAGACTGCTCGAAGCATTGTTTCACGTCGTGCTGGTATAATTTCCATAAAAGTTTTTAACCAAGATTTGTAACTTTTTTTGTTCTAGAGCAAAAGCTACGTTCTCTCAGGTAGGATGTGTTTGAGCATGTCTTGAGGCTTTTCTCGAATTTGCTTTCCTCGTCCTTAGTTCTTAATTATATTTGTGAAGATGTGGGTTATCCGGGCCGGTTCTTGTTGGCCTGAGGTGTAGGTAAGGAACGAGGAGCGGACGGTACTCCAAGTTTTCTGCTCTCGGATCTTCAGTGTCCAACCCCGTCCTTTGGTTATAAGCAGTTGTGATGGAACTGCTTGCTTCTTTTGACAACTTCAACCTGGTCCCTTGTGCGTTGGCTTCGACCTGATACGGCATTGCCGTAAGTGTATCTTAAAATGATGACCATGTTGCTGTTAATAGATTATGGTCACTTTGGGTAGTTTTTATCACCTCGAATGATTCAATGAGTGAGTACAGTTTTTTAGAGGCAAAAATGTAATCAATCGTGCTCTTGTTGCCTTCTCTTTCCCATGTAGGGACCAACGGTGAAGCTTTGTCTAATGAACTGAGGTTGTGCAGGTCGCGAGAGTTCATGAGGTCGGACCATGCTCGGCCTCTTGTCATCGCTTGTACACTGTGGTTGGTTTTAATGAACGTGATTTGGTTTTCTCCTCTGGAATCCGGACAAGTAGCGTTTAGATCGCCACAAATCAGAATGTGATCCACACTGTGTGTGGTTGTTGCATCAGCTAGTATTGTTTCTACGCTGTTAATGAAGTCTCTGGTGGAGTGCACCATGGGATTCCAGTAGTTATTAAGTAGTAAGATAAGGTTGCTCTTTGTGCTTGCGGGTGACCTCTGATTTTTGTTCCCATTCTAAGAGGGTAGCTTGGATGGCAGAGGATGATACCAAGTTGTGATCAACGCTCAAGCTCTCTCCTGAACAGAGGTTGTATCAATTTCTTTTGTCAAGAGAATTTGCTTCCGGACTTTGGTCCCCGTTGTTGTAAGAAGTATTTCTCTGGACGTGAAAGTGGTTGGATTTCTCTCTTGTTCTCTTACTGGTGGAATACTTTTCACTTTGTTTTCTTTCACTGATAGGCATGCCTTTGTTGCGCTTTGAGCCAAATTATCTGCGAGTTGATCCTCTTATTGGACTCACAGGATAATGTTCACTATATTTTCTATCCCTTTTAGACATGCCTTTGTTCAACTTCAGGCCTGACAGTTGACAAAGCATGCTCCTTTCTGAACTCATTCGGTTGCTGTCATGGCGTTTGTTGTAAGTTTTTTTTTAATGCACTTTTAGTGATGCTGTATGATCTTCTGATCAAATCTTCCTTAAGACTTGCGGCGGGGGTGTGTCATCCGCAAATGACACCTTTCTCTTTTTCACTATTGGAAGAAGAATTTCTGATTCCGAATTTTGTATGGAGTAAACACTCATGTTGGATAAGTCGATCGGGTTGTCACTTAATTCATCTTGGAGATCTTTTCTATCACCCCTTTGGGACCCTGGCTTCTTGTGGTTTGGAGATTTTTTGTCTAGAATGGTAATCCATTTTGTTAGGGTCTCGTTTGACTTAACCATGTTCTCCGATTGGTGTTTGTCTTGTAACGGTTTGGAATTGTTGGTTACTGAAGCTGGAGACAATTTTTTGTGATGCTTCAGTACAGTTGAGTCTTTGTCGTTCTCCTTTGCTCTTGGTAACGGGTTCAGATTTCTACTTGTGCCTCCTCGGATCCGCTTAAGATTTTGATTGTTCCGCTCTGTACTATTGCCTTTGTCACTGTGTTTTCCATCTAGTTTTTGGGTAAAGGTTGGGAGCTTGCGTTGTCGCACCTTTGAGGCGTTAAGTTCAACTTGCTCCACTTTGGGTGTACTTAGTGTGTTCTTGGCTTCTCTTGCCAGTTTCTTCTTCATATTGTTAGTTTTCTTCACTTCAGGTGGCTCCAAGTCCCTGAGTTGAAGATTCACCAGAGTGTTGCACATACTAGAATCTTTAGTCACCTCCGCTTGGTCTTTCTCTTTGTTTTTTTCTAAGTTGTAAACTTGGTGAGTCTGGGTTCCAGTTGTGACAGACTTTTTTTAACTGGAAAACCTCTTGTCTTTGTTGATCCGGCAGGTTGGTGAATGGTTGTATTTTGTCTGTCATTGTGCCCTGTTCTCTTGTGTTCACCTTTCAGGCTTCTGCGGCCATAATGTAACCTTTTAAGTGAGTCAATTTAGAATTCATGGAGGCTGTCATAGAGGTATGGTCCTTTAGTGTTTCATTGAGTGATTCATATCGTTTTCCAAAGGGGGCCAGGACTAAGGTCACTGCAGACATTATGGCAAAAACATCCAATTTTTTGCCCGGTGTGTTTTTTTCCTTTACCTTAGAGGTTTCTGTTTCCAATTTTCCTTTTGCTGGAGCTGAAAGGAAGGATCGAGATATGTCCACAGGGGAATCTTCTCTAAAATGTTGCAGTGTCAATTTCGGGCGAAAATTTGTCTCTTTGTTTGGTGGTTGTCACTTCTCTGTTGTTTGGAGTGACTTCCGCCGATTCGGCTTCTTTGCGATCCACAGTGTAGAGAAGTTTGGCCTTTGGTGCAATATCTTGTTTATGCGGGGGTCTGTTCCTTATCTGTTTGCAAGGAGGCTTTCTCTCGCGGTGAAGGTGGAATCCCCTCGAGTATTCCTGCATCTGGTCATTTGAATTGGTTAATGGATACGCTTTTGCCCAGTTTGTTGAAAAACTTGCCGATTGGATTGTGACAGCCATGTTTGAGCTAGATTTTCTAAGTTGAGTTTTTGTAGCAGCCCTATGACATGGCGTTGATGAGCAAGTTTTGTTGGTTTGCGTCAGTCTGTGTCTTTGGGGACTCTGTGTCTCAAAAGCTTTGTGCGTTTTTGACTCGTAGATATTTCTTTCACTTTTTTGCCCGGGCGGTTAGTGATTCAGTATGCTATTGGGCTCTCCCCGAGTAATCACACCTTCGAGCTTGTCTGTGACAGAGTTGGTCAGGGCATTTGCCCAGTTGTGTTCTCTCAGCATGTTAAGATCATCAGTGTCAAGGTCATCATGATCATCCGAGTTGATGACAGTTATATTTAGCAAATGATTTTCTTTAAAATCAGTTAAGTCTAAGTGTGGATAGTTCACCCCTTGCTGTTACTGGGTGAACTTCATTCTCAAAGGTTGGACAGGGCTTAGGTAATGGTTGCTCCGTCTCATAATCGATGGTTGATTGCTTTAAGTTTGAAAAGTGATTGTGCACTTTCTCTTTATTAACATTTGCTTTCTCTTTGTTTGTGTTCGTTGTATTCGAACATTGCTCCGTGAGAGGTTTTTCAGTGGCTTTAGTGATTTTTGTAATGGCGGGGGACCGCAGGTCTGGGCACTGTTGGCCTATGTCCTCTCCCCTTAGCATGCCCGCGTCTCTTCTCTCCACCAAAGCCGAGCCCGGGTGTTCCCCGAGGACTCACTGCACCCTCCTACGAGGGGCGGGCTGTTGCGAGTAACCCATTTCCACATTGACAGCCGCCCCCTCGGCAGTCTCCGGGTCCTCCAATTGGTTGCTCTCTGTTTCCAGGGGACTGCTCACCCTCGAGCACGGATCGTCGTCAGAGGAGGAGTAATCCAAGCGTCCGGAGAAGCGAGCCGAGCCAAAGGCCGAGCTCCCACCTTGAGGTGAGTTGTGTTTGCGGATGTTTGGGGACCTCAAGGGGGGGGATTGAGCAGGGAGTGCTTGTACTTCAGAGAGTCATTATTCTGTTTGTGATTGGTAACGGTGATTCTGGAAAATCAGGTCTATTTCTGATGTCACTGGTTAGGTTTCGAGGTGACGAGGAGGGGGAAGGTGAACAAGAAATGGGTTGGACGTTAGGGACTTTGCAATCAGGTCTAGCCAGGAGGTCCTTCGTTGTGTAGCAGCCATGTCTCAGGAGGCGGCCCACGTCCTCTTGGATATCTGATCTGTCTTCCAGTACGGGGCTCTTCTTTGTGCTCCTGTTCTCTCTCACGATCACCTTCTCCTCCAGTTCGGTCACACTCTCATTGAAGTTAATCTTATCGGATGAAGCTGCCATACTGCCCAGCTGCCGGACTGTCAGACTGCACCTCCTCGCAGCTCTCTGTGCCCGCTCCACAGCCAAAATGGGTTTTTAAACCCTCCGCCTTCAATGAAAGGCAAAGAAAGACTGAGCTTCCAGCAGGAAACAAAGAAAGAGAGCTTTCTGCCAGACTGCACCTCCTCGCAACTCTCCACGTTGTTTGTTGTTTTGTTGCATCATTTTTGGAACTTTACTTTATGAACTGGAGAAAAACTTTGGCCACTGATCTGAAGAAGATTCCCTTGCACATTAGTTTGAGTTATTAGTGTTACGTTTGGAAATAGGTTTTTCACACAACTGTGGACTTGTTTTGTTTATCATCCTGACAGACTCCTTAGACTATTATTTCAAGGTAGGGAAACCCATCCTAATATTAGGGACAGGAAGACATTTACCCAACCCTTATTATGCTTTAAATAAAAGGTTGTAGCCATCAACATGCCACCACTGTATCGATCTCTTACTTCTACACCCTCACATGAGCTAATACGACAGACTAATGTAATTGCAAACAGAAAAGCTGTTTCCCATGTTACCAAGTGTAAGTCAGCTGACGCCATTGGCTCAAAGGGCTTGTGCATGAGAGCTGTCCAGACTATATCCAGGTCCGAGTTTGCAATAGGATGTCGTGTTGGAGGGAGCAGTTGGACAAGTCCCTGAAGTGTAATTTGATTACTGGATTGGCCAAGGAGACTAGCCTATTGTTATTTGAGAGGTATGCCCCGATAGCCACCAGATACATTCTGTATGAAGAGACTTGGGTCCCCTCTGGCCAACACTTTCAAGAAGGAAAGACTATCATCTATGGATGAATTTAGGGGATCACTGTCATGCCTGCTGGGTGGCTAGTCGCTTACCTGGCAATGGGTAGCAGCTTTACCCATGATGGTGGCTCCTTCAGGGGATGCCCGGGACACAGAAGCAGTGGGGAATTGCCAGCTGCAGGTCGGTACAAAGGGGGGCGGCCACAATGATGGACTGTTCTCACGCTACGGGACAGGCGTTCCTGGTCACCATGGCAGCACATCCCCACAGCTGCATTCTGGAAGCCTACAAAAGGCTGCATTCTGGAAGCCTACAAAAGGCTGTAAAGACCCCGCATATGGAAACTAAGGCACAATCACCATATACTAGTGACACGACAGACACAAGGTTCGCTTTTCCAAACAAGTCTGGTTTATTTCAAAGTATGCTCATTCGGCCGACTGGGGCATAACGTCTCGCAACGTGTGTACCCAGACCTCGTGAGACGCAAGAGAGCAAGCAACGCTCAAGCAACAATATATATATACATAACATGCAATCTTTGAAGGCAATTCAATACGCCCATAATGTATCTTTTAGGCTAGGGTTCGGTGATTGACAATCATGACAATTATGACACGTTATGACAAGTCTCTATTCAGTCTAAATATACTTATTCTTAGCTATAGTATCAGAGACAGCTTTATATTGTGGAGAACATAAAGCTCTTGTTTAGCAAGGATATCATGTTCGTAAGGGAGAAACATTCCTTAGCACGTTATCTCAGTGTTTCTTTTCATGAAACAAGGGTCAGACAGTTCTGAGGCAGAAAATACCAGTCTCCGCGAAGGAGTACCGCTACAAGAATATAATTCATGCTTTAACTGCCTATTGCTACAGCGTTTGCAAGACAGGCCGGCATCTAGGCCGCTGATTTGATGCAGTTTCTGCTCGCCTCCAAGGACTTTGTGAGGGAAGAAAACAATGTATTTCTGTATCGTTTGGCATTCCTTTCTGGGTTGGTCTTTCAACATGCTGGCCGTGGCCTCACACCGCGCATGCCTTTGAAGCATAGAATACATTTTGCAAAGCGTTTTAACAGAGAGGAAAAAAGCAAATGGCGGATATGTTCACAAAATGGATGCCCTCTGGTTACATTGACGATTCTGTGTTTGTGATGTTTGTCACATGATGCGATTGGTTTCTGGCCAACATAAAATACATACCATACATACTATAGGGTTGTTTCTGGACTAACAGTCTCCCTATTCATTTGGTGCATCTTAATGCTCCGGATGCTAAAACCGTGTTCTCCAGTGTCCCAGTTACCTGTTCTTTCCCTGCCTTCTGCTTTTGTCCAGTCTGGATCCTTCCTTCACCTTGGTCCATGCATTTCATGACCTATCTGCTATCTAAGTCTCTTGTTATATTTTTGCCCTGCCTTTGTTGGCCTCCTTGTCAGCCTGCCTTTGTTGAGCGTAGTTATTGGTCCTGCCCTTCTTGCTCGCTCTGTTTTTTGTGTCGGCCTGTCTTCGCCTGAAGATCAGATCTTTTGTCAGCTTGTAAGTAACATCTACCTGGCTCCCCTGTCAGTGCGCTGCACTGACCCTGTACCACGTGAATCGGGGGGAAGCCATACCGTGGTACAGGGAGCTGACTCAGAGGAACCCAGACTGTTCATTCCTCCTGTGTCCTGGGGGTCGACTCTTAGTATTGCCAGTACCACAGCTGAGTCCAGGGAGGAGAGACCACCCAGACGAAAGGTACTCACCAGAACCGAAATACATCACTGGACAATCACTTGATTTTCCCAACATCCAATGGCAAAAACAAAGCCCCTTTCCTTTGTACTGGGATCATGTAGAACGTTTTTGAGATGCCTGCATTATCTCAAGTTTATCCTGTGATAAATCCAAGTGACCATAGATTAATTTCTCTGGTGCCAGAGTGCCAAGGTAAGCGATTGTGGGTAAGGATGTATTACCTTCCCCCTTGCTGATAAAGCAGGTCCGGCAGGAGGGGGAGAAGTAGAGGTTGTCCACTTGCCACTTACCACTTGCAGTAGGTCAGAAAACCAATGCCTCTGCAGCCAATGTGGAGCTATTAGGAGATGTTTGCAATGATTGCAGACTGTGAACTTCTGCAAGACTCTCTGGATCAGAGAAAGGAGGGAAATGGACAGGCAAACACGGTTGTTCCATGAGATCAATAATGCATCTCCCAGTGACATCCATTAGGTGTAATGATGCCACTTGTGGTTCAGTTCCATTGCGAATAAATCCACCAGAGTAAGCTCCCTAGAGGAACAGATCTCCCAAGGGACTTGCTTGTTCAACTCCCATTCATGGTTGATGAAAGATCTTCTGCTTAGCCTGTACACTTGAACATTGTCCATTCCCGCTAGATGAGCCGCTTGTAGTACGATGCTGTTGCCCAGTGCCCACTCCCATAGGTGCACTGACAGCGCATATAATTTCACCAACTTGGTGCCTCCCTGCTTGTTCATGTAGAAAGAACAAGTTACTCAATGTAGTGACTTCTTAACTCTTAGTACTTAGTGCCCTTTCCTCCATACTTATGGATGTCTGTTCTATGGAGACAGGACCGGACGCTTTTGGCACAGCAAAAAGAATGTCCCCTTTACATTTATCCTGTTGCCTGGAAGGCACAGGCGCATGGGCATGGCTAGCCCCGCTAACTCTGGCTACCAGCTAAACCCGTCAGTCTTTAGTTCTGTGAGACATGAAACCTGACTAACAAACAATTATTGGTGGATTGCAAGCAGGTTGAATGGGGGAATCGGGACTAAAGAGGACTAAGAGAACAGAAGTCACTACGATTAGTAACTTCTTCTTACTCTTGCGCCCCGTCCCCTTTCCTCCATAATTATGTGAGATTACAAAGCATTAATCTGCCTGGGTAGTAGGAACACCATTGTTTTAGGCAAAAAGATTCTGCAGAACTGCCTGCCCAAATTTTGCATCAGATCTGGCTGCAGTATACATGCAGTAGTGATTACAGAAAGCAGAGGGGGAAGACCATATTGCTGTTTTACTAATGACTTCCCATTGGTGTGCAGTTATAATGTCGGCTGCAAAAAGTCGAAAACAAAAATGTCGAAAAAATAAATTTAAAAAAAAAAATCAAATGTGTTTTTGTATTTGTATGTTTTTTTGGGTTTAGCTATAAAAAATAAACAGGGGGTTGGGGGGTGAACCCCCATTAAAAAAATAAAAAATAAAACATTCAACCTTTTTTTTCAACATTATTTTTTTCAACATTTTTGTTTTCAACATTTCCAGTATAAAACCTTCCCATTTGATGTTTCTCTGGTACAATACCACTGTTGTTTTTGCTTGAACTGTATGAGCATTTAAGCCGTTAGGAACTTGCTCTGGAGCTTGTACGACTCTACATTACAAGAGAAGATCCACCTTGCTTTGGTGACTTTGAAGCTTGACAGCCTACTTGATGACCCCCGTAGGAGACAAACAAACTATCTGCTGTTCTAAATTCCTTGGTGTGATCTAAATAGAATTTCAGACCACGTCCGAGATCCAAAGAATGAAGGACTCTCTCTCCCCTTCTGATTGGGGAGAAGGAAAAAACACAGGAAGAACCACTTCCTGGATCAAATGAAAAGATTACGCAACTTTGGGCAGGAACTTATGATGTGTCCTAAGAACCATGTGATGAATCTGGTGTAGTCATCACTAATTTCCCCACAGTGACCTCCTTCCATGTGGCCAGGAGAGGGCAGCCGCTATATGATCCTGACCCGGGGGGTGACTGTATGAGGGAGGATCACATGGGAGGAAAAAGCCTTCAGGGAGATGTCATGGCTTCATCGGGTGAGACATGGTATCCCCCATTTTCCTTTGAAAATGACATTCCCATATCTGAAGCCCTCATGGCCTATTGCCATGCATCTACTCCCTTTCCTATGAAGAACAGGGAAAACCTTTTTTACCAAACCCATGGACCAACCTTCCAACTTTTGCCAATCTGAAGAAATCACTTTTTTAATTCCACTTGTCACTCAACCAGAACTGACTTTCCATTAAAACCCTTTAAAAATGCTTATCCAGATTCCTTGAGTCAATTTTCAACAGTGGACTTCTTTTCCCAGAATTCTCAAAATACCGGGACGAGGAAGAGAGATCAAGCAATGTGGAGCAAAAGAGACTACAAACCAAAAGAAACCAAGATTATAAAGTCAGACGGTACTGTGGACAAATCTTGTAAGTGGCCAAGAGAGGCCTAAAGAACCATAGTGTATTAAACCCTAAGGAGTACAGCAGAATCCAAGGGAAGGGGACCACCCTCTTGAACTTTATCCTTAAAGCGGCCCAAAGAACTGTTGTATATAAAATCTCAAGGAGTAAAGACAAATTCAGGGGAAGGGAGGTACCCTCTGGAGAAAGGACCTTTATCCTTGAATGAAATTTGTTGGAGCCATTTATTCTTCCTTTATGAACACTTTGTTAAACTACTGAAGGTTAAAGACATTTTCCTTTTCACCTTAGAGTTAATTTATAGTGTGAGGGTCAGAATAGAACTTTGGAAATGGGACAGTTTTTGTTTGGACATTCTGACGCAAATGGATCCTTAGTTTTTGGTTTAGGTAGAGAGGCATTCCCCGTAACTCTTTTATTGTCACTAAAAGTCTTTAACCACAATCATGGCTGGCTTGTGTCTGAGTTTCATTCCTGACTCACAACTGTTGCCTTCTACGAGGCCTGAAAGGAGGACGCGCACACGGAGGAGTTTCTCAACATGTCTTTATTTTACTTTCCCTAACAGTAACTTGCGCTTCTCGTGCCTTACCCAGAACTCCCCTCGTTCCCCAACTCCCCGTCATAAACTCCGCCTCTCCAATGGCGGGGGCTAAACAAGTTAACCCATTGGTGGCCGGCAACACCATCCCCGAACAATATGTCCAAACATCAACTCAACACTCTTCAACAAGCCTCATAGGTTTCTTGATGGCTCGCCGTGGTCTCTCATCTCGGGCAACTGGCCCTAACATTTCCTGAGTTCCTGCTTCATGGCTTGTCCCTCCAGGGTCTGCTACCGGAAGGGTCCACAGGTCGTCTTGTGGCTCTCGCGGTTCTGGGGAAACCGGTCTCTGAGGTAACTCCGCTCCCTCTCGCCTGACATAGTGTCTGAATTGCTGACAGTTCCTGGTCACAGCTCTGTTTTGATCTTCGGCTGTCACCATCGTACCTTTCACTGTGGTTACCCTCATGGGACTTGGGGCAAACCGCGGATCTGTCTTTCTGGGCGTTGGCTGTTGGACGAGAACTTCATCTCCTATGTGGAAATCTTTTGTCACTGCATGGCGGCAAGTGTCAGTGTCTCGTCTTGCTCTCTCTTTGGCCTCTGCATCCTTTTGGAGTATGTCCATGTCCGGCGGCTCATCGCTTGACGGGTTGCGTGGTATGCGGGTTCACACTTCGTAGCGGAGCATTAGCTCGGCGGGTGTCTTGTTCGTAGCTTCATGGGGTGTGTTTCTATAGTCTCGTAGGAGTCGGCACAGTGCCTGGTGGGGATTGACTGCTTCGACTCTGGCCCTCTGTATCGTCTTTTTAATTGACGCCATGAAGCGTTCTGCCATTCCGTTCACTTGCGGGTGGCGGGGGGTTATCTTCATATGTCTGAAAACCAGATGCTTCGCCAGTGCCCCAAACTCATGTCCACAGAACGGTGGTCCATTGTCAGATTTGACTGTTTTGGGGATTCCCCACTCGCTGAATACTTCCTCCAGTGCCGCTGCTACTTGGGGAAACGCTGTGGTGGTAACCAGTTTGACAAACGGGAATCTTGAATGTTCGTCTATTAGAAGCAGGAGATAGTCACCCGCTTCCGTGGGCCCATAGAAGTCCATGGCTACTCGCTCCCACGGGCGATAGGGTATCTGCATATGCTGTAGTGGGGGAGGGTTTTCAGCCGGGGCCGTGCACTGGCAGGCATGACAGTTCTTCACCCATTCCTCTACTGCTGCATCTAAGAAAGGGAACCAGACTGTGCCCCTCATGGGCCATTCGGACAACCTCGCTCCTTAATGAGGCAGGGATGACAATCCTGCACCCTCTGAGAAGAATATTGTTGTCCTTGACAGCCAGTTCCTTGTGCACCCTTGCCAGTCTTTCGATCTCCTGTCTGCTCACTCCCGGGTGTGCCAGCATTGCCCTGTGATGGTCTTTCCACTTATTGGTCAACGTGAGGCTGATAGCGAGGGCTGTCGTAGGGTCAGCAGCTGATGCGGTGGCAACCATCTCAAGGGATAAAGCCGGTGGTAACGAGTTGGATGCTACATACTGCACATAGGCGACATCACCTTTCCGGGTCAGTGGGGATCCGACTGGATGTCGCGACAGATAGTCAGCGCGGTTGAGGTCACCCCCGGGACGATGTATAATGTCATAGTTGTATTCCTGTAGACGGATGCCCCACTGCTCAATCCTTGGGGGCATCTTGGTGTGTGGGTTCCCGAACAACGACAGCAGCGCCTGGTGGTCAGTGATCAAGGTGAACCGTTTCCCGATGAGGAAGTTGTGAAAATGCTCACATGCCCAGACCGCTGCCAAGCTCTCCTTCTCCGCCTGGGAATAGGCCAGTTCTGGGGTTGACAATGCCCTGCTTGCATAAGCAACCACGTGTCTGGGGTTGATATCTGCGCTGCTGGTCTGGGCTAAGATGGCTCCAAGGCCAACTGGGCTCGCGTCTACCACCACTTCTGTGTGCCACGAGGGGTTGAAGTACGCAAGGTGGTGGGCTTCTGTTAGGGCTTGCTTGATGCTGGTAAAAGCCTGGCAGCATGCGGGGGTCCACTCAAAAGTTGAGTCCTTTTGCAGAAGCTTTCTCAGCGGGTCAGTGAGAGAGGCATAATGGGGTATGTACCTTGCACAGTATCCCGCCATGCCGAGGAAGGAGCGGACATCTGCGACCTGCTGTGGTTCGCTGAGGTTGGTGATTGTGTCGACTTTGTCGGGATCTGGCATCATCCCTTCACTGGAGAAGAAGTGCCCAAAGAATTTCAGTTTTGTCTTGCTGAATCGGCACTTGGTGATGTTGTGTGTGAGGCCCGCCTCCTGAAGCGCTGCACAGGTGGCGTGTAATGCTTTGTCGTGGGACTCTTTTGACGATCCAAAAACGAGGATGTCGTCACTGTAGTTCAGAGTGCCCATTATGGGTCTGATGACTTGGCGTATGGCTTCCTGGAAGATCTCTGCGGCGGACGAGATACCAAAATTCAATCTCCGGTATCTGAAGAGTCCGTTGTGCGTCGCAAACGTTGTGATGGGCCTGGAGTCCGGATGTAGCTCCAGCTGATGGTAGCCTTGGATTAGGTCGAGCTTGGAGAACATCCGGGCATTGTTTAGTTGCACAATCATGTCCTCAATGCACGAACCCGGATGCCTCTCCCGTTGAATGGCGGTGTTTGCTACCCTCATGTCCACACACAACCGGATCTTGCCTCCTTCCTTGGGCACGACCACAAGAGGGGATACCCATGGTGTTGGCCCTGTTGCTGGTTCGATGATACCATCGGAAAGCAGTTGTTGGAGTGCTTCTGACACTGCCGCTTGCATGTGGAACCCAACTCTTCTGGGATGTTGTGGCAAAGGTCTTACCGAGGGGTCGATGTGGAGTCTGATGGGAGGGGCCTTGAGTTTACCCAGCCCTGTGCATAGGTTGGGGAATTTTCTTGTGATGTCGCCTTGTGTGATGAGGTTCTGTGATTGGTAGCATGCTATAGTGCCGACAGAGTCCCTCGGATTCAGTCTGTTCGAGGTTGTGGTAATGGTGTCTCCCGCCTTCACATGTATCTCAATCAATCCTAGGCGGAATGCCGTGTGATAGCTGAGTAGGCATCGGCTTCTGGCAAGTGAACGGATGATGTTTATTGTTGTGTCCACTTGCCGACCATTCAGGAGGAGACGGTGTGTGAAGCGCCCCACTGTCTGCAGGGGGGTGGCAGCTCCCCACTGAAAGATTCTCGAGTGTGATGGTTCGAGCGTCGGCGGGTTTGGTATTTTGGCGTAGTCCTGCTTGCCCATGATATTAACAGTAGCGCCTGAGTCGACCATGAATTGGAATTGGCAGTTCCCCATTTTGATTGGGATTTTGGGGGCCTCCCTGGCCTCTTCATTGTCAAGTATGAGATTGACGTACTCGTCCTGGTCGTACTGATCACATGGTGTGTTGTATGCTGCTTCCTGCTCGTCATGGTAGAATGTTTCAGGCCTATATTCTGTCGGTGGGTAATCATACTCATCCGTGAAGTATCTGGTTTGGTCTGCCTGGTCTAGCTGTGGTGGGTACCCCTGTGCTTGGTACTCATCAATGGCTCTGACGTATCGCCTCTGTCCTTGCCCTTGTTGGTAGTATCTGGGTTGATTATATTGTGGGGACGGCGAGCGGAGAGGCGTCCTGGCCGGCGCTTGGGGGCACATTGGAGGAAATGGTATGCTTTCTCTACATACAAAGTGAAAATGTCCCTCTCTTCCGCAGTTCGTGCATCGTTGAGATAAAGCTGGGCATGACCCTGAGTGTGGAAAAGACATCCCACAGCGGTAGCATTGTCTCTGTTGGCGTGGAACCTGCGTAGCTTGTGCTATGTATGGTTGCGACCCTCTGTCGCCTTGACGAGGGGGGCTATATGGCTACGACGAGTTCATTGGTGTCTTGTTTGCGGTCGCCTGTGTTGCCCATGGATGAGGCTTGGGCATCAACCCTCTCATGTATGCGAGCAAGCTCACTGACTTCTGGGATGGTGAGGGTTTTTTTTAGTAGCTGTTACTTGAGTGCGGGGGAAAGACACCCTTCTATGACCCTCAACCTTATCGCTTCTTCTAGAGAAAATGCGTCAAACTGGCAGTTTGCTCCCTTTACTCTTAAGCGGATTATGAATTCGTCGACTGTCCCTTGTGGCAATTGGGTGCATTTGTTAAATAAATACCGCTCATAGTCGCGGTTGACTTCGATGATGAGGAGTTTGTCTAGGGCCCCGATCAGGTCTGTGAAAGTGTTTTGTACAGCTGCGAGAATCGTTTTCACAACTGTCTTTATCTCCCCCCCCACCAAATTGAGGAAGATGTCCCTGATGTTGGGGGAGTCGCCGTCACCAGACTCCCTCACATAGTGCTGGAAGTCTTCCATCCAGTCAGTCCATCTCGGGCCCTTGGTGGCTTGGGGTGCCATGGTGAATGGCGGGGGTAGCCGTAGCTGTATTGGTTTTGTCTCGCGGGCCAGTTGGGGGGATCCAGGATTGGACACAGGGTTGCTCATGTTGCTGGGCGGTGGGAGCCTGGGGGTGTACAATCAGCCCATGGTGTGGTGGTTTGCTGCCTCAAACTTGCTGGCCTGGAGTGGTGACCGCGCCGCGGACGTTCACACACGCTGGTGTAGGCCTACCAGGCAGGTGAGCGTGAACTTGCACCCACTTGAGAGTCCGGTGACAGGAATGGGCCCCCGTGTCACGTGGTGGAAACGTGCAGCCGGAGGGCGTGGGTGGGATCACCGGCACGCGTCGCTTGAGAGGATCTGGCGGACTGCCAGGACCAAATGCGCACTTCCCAGTGCTCTCGCAGTTGTCTGGCATGCCGTACCAGGCGTGACGATGGAGGAGGAGAGGAGCTCGGTGTGTAGGCAGACGCCCACGCGTACCCGGCGGATTGCCGTTACTCGTACTGGAGGAGGAGGAGTAGGAGGAGACTCGGCAGGTCATCCGAGCGAGGATGTGGCGGATTGCCAAAGGAGGACTCCGCTGTGCGCACGGACAGCCTTCGTCACCAGTGTTGCCTTCTACGAGGCCTGAAAGGAGGACACGAACACAGAGGGGTTTCTCAACGCATCTTTATTTTACTTTCCCTAACAGTAACTGGCGCTTCTCGCGCCTTACCCAGAACTCCCCTCGTTCCCCAACTCCCCGTCATAAACTCTGCCTCTCCAACAGCAGGGGCTAAACAAGTTAACCCATTGGTGGCCGGCAACAACAACCACCTTGTCTCTGTGAAAGACAGTGTCTGAGTTTGATAATGAAGAGCCTGTATCTCCCCGATCCTCCTAGAAGAAGCTACTGCTACCAAAAAGGCAGTCTTAAAGTATATAAGTTTAATGTCAGCTGTGGCCATGGATTTAAATGGTTTATGGGAAAGGGCTGACAATACCACGTTTAGGTCCCAGACCGGGTGTGGTTTTGAAGTTGGAGAATTGAGCGATCTCTGGGTTAGAAGTGGAGACCTCAAGGTTCGGAGAGCTAATCTAAGCTCTGATAGCAGAGAGATAAGTATGACAAGATTGGATGCTGACTCCTGTCAACACTAAGTAAGACACAAAGGAGATAATGTTGCTTAAGGAGGACTGCAATGGATCGAGTGACTGTTCAAGCATCCAGAAACAGAAGGGAGTCCACTTGCTTTTGCACTGGGACCTTGTGCACTGTTTCCTAGCATCTTGAACAATAGCCAAATTGTCCTCTGAAATCTCCATAACCTCAAACACTAGTTGCTCAGGTACCAGGCTGCTAAGTTCAGTGATATCGGAGAGGGGTGGAGCACCTTCACCTGCTGCTGGGAGAGAAAATCCTCAGTCACCAGTAGGAGACATGGCCCGTGAACACTGAGCAGTATCAGATCCGAGTACCAGATGTGGATCGAGCAATTTGGCGCTATCAATATTAGAGAGCAATGTTTGAACATCCTGAACTTTGAAAGTACTCTTGCAATCAGGGGAATTGGTGAAAATGCATAACATGCCTTGACATCCCAAAGAATTTGAATCCCCTAGGGAGTGAGGACTCTGTCCTAGATATGCTGCAGGCACTTGCGGTTCAGAAAGGTTCCAAAAAAATCCACCTTGGGGGACCTCATTCATGAAAGATCTGATCTAGTTCTTTAGCTACCACTAGTGGTTGCATGTGATAGACGACTTAATGCATCAGCTGTTGTGTTGAGTTCTCCCACAAGATGAACCGCATGGAGTTGCGCCCCATGATGGGTGGCTCATTTCCAGATTTCAATTGCCAATTAACACAAAAGGGGGCTAGGGGGTCTCATCCCTTCTTGTTGGTTAACATAAAACATGGCTGTGGTGCTGTCTGTCCGTATGAGGACTTATGAGTTTTGAATTAAGGGCAGAAATTACCCAAGGGCTTTGAAAGTCGCCAACAGCTCCAGAATGTTTATCTGTAAAAGGGATTCATCCAGAGACCAAAGCACATAAGTTTGAAACTGACGCAATGTGGCCCCCCACCCTGTTGGAGGAGAGTCTGCCGTTATGGTCTGAAGGTGAGGAAGATCTTGGAAAGGGTCTCCCACTCTGGGATTCTGTTTGTCCCTCCACCACAGGAGATACGACCTCAAGCTGTGGTGAATCGGAACTATTTTAGACTGAGGTACCCACTCCTGGACCCAACAGTCCGCTAGATGAAGATGAGGAAGCCTCATCTTGAGGCGCGCAAGAGGTAAGGCTAGAATAGAAGCCAACACCAGGCCTAGAATATGTTGAAACCACCACACCTAGGTGTTCTTCCAGCCCAGGAAATGGGAGACTGCTTGTAGAATGCCCTGTATTCTTTGTTCCGTGAGGAACACTCTGCCCGCTGCTGCATCCCACCTGAACCTTATAAAGGTGATGTCCTGCATAAGCAAGACTTTTTGCATTGACTGATAGGCCATGGTTGAACAGAAGGTCCAGCAGCTTTTGGAGAGAGGCTGAATACCCCTCTACGTGTTTACCAACCTTATGGGCCAGTCATCCAAGTACAGCTAAATGTGAATACCTTGGAGCCTTAGATGAGCCGCAATCGGAGCCATCAATTTGGTAAATACTCTGGGAGCAGCATTGTGTCTGAACAGCAGAACCCGATTTTGAGAGTGCCACTGGTCCAGTGAAAATCAGAGGAATTTTGTATGCCCTTTGTATAGTGGAACATGAAGATATGCATCCTTTAGATCCACTGTGCAAAACCAGTCTCATTGGTTGAGAGTGTTCTGAATATGAGCTGGGCTGACTGTCTTATACTGTCTTCGGGGTCGCCTGGTTCTTCTTTGGGACAGTAAAAAGGTGGGAGTAAAAGCCCCACCCTTGCTCTTCAGGGGAAATTTCCTTGATCGCCTTTATCTGTAAAAGGTTGGTAATATCCTGGAGAAGAGTTGCCAAGCCTACTTGAATCAACAGGGAAGGAGGAGGGTGGGGAGGAATGGGTAGTCTGTAGCCTCCTCTGACCACCGACAAAAGTCCAGGAATCAGCTGCCAGTTGTATTGGAATGCTGAAATCCTGCCCCCATCTGGTGAGGATTGGATCTGGATGATCGTATCATTGTTTCTTGGAATCTGCGAGCAATGTTGCGGGTGTGGAGAGCAAACCTCTGAAAGTCTTCTCTTGCTTTCTTTTTGGAAAGCTGGGCGATCTGTCAGAATGTCGGCTTCTTCTTTCCTGGTATCCACGAAAACCACCAAAGGTTTTATTCTTGAAATTGGTACATGGCTGCCAGGAGCCCTGGGGAATTTTGTGAGGACTGAAAGGGAGTTTATGCTAACTGTGGAAGTCTTCTTTTTATTTCACGCCTCGTTGGTAGAGGAGTGAAACAAATAATTACCTTTCAAAGGGCAAATCAACAATTTTGTCTTGCACATCCATAGTGAAATGGGTTGCTCTTGCCCAAGCAGATCTCCTAAAATCGACCTCTATCGCTAGAGCCCTATCGACGATATCAACATGGTGAGCTACCGACTCCCTCATGGTCCTGTGAGATAAACTTTGCCTCAGTCGAGTCCTGATTTAAAAGAAGCAACTCTATCAGCTGGAAGGTATGGTTGAAAATCTGTGATCTTCTGCCATAACTTGTGATTGTCTGCGCACAACAGAGTATCTGAGTTGGCTAGCCTCAAGAGTAACAATGCATTGGCATACATTTTCTTTCCGTAAGAATCTAGGAACCTGACATCTCTACGCAGAGGGCCAGAGGTCTTTGGTGTGAAAGAAGAAGACTTTGAAAACATAGTCACTGAGGCAGCTACTGATGACTGAGGCTGAGGATTTGTGGCCAAAGGGGGGTATCCGCAAAAAGGTTCCGGTAACTAGAATCATTTTGTTTTACTTATAGTAGTTGCCATTTGTGGATTCTTCCAAACTGCCTTTGCTTCAGCTAATGCATCCTTTTGAAATGAATGCCCGATTTGTTTGCCTTGTTTAGCGCTCCAGGTTTCATATCAGATTTCTCTGGTACAGGAAAACCTAAAAAATCTTGCACTTCCACCATCCTGTTGTGAAAAGCTCTCCCCGATAATGAAGCCTCCTCACCCTCCTCATCTACTGTGTCCGCATCTGTTACCGGAGACTGGTCTACAACAATGTCCTGTGCAACTGGCGTAGAATTATCTGGTTTTGAGGTATCTGCCGGCAAAGGTGCCACAATAGGTGGCGTCACAGGCACAAGCATTTCTGAAGGTACAAGAGGTGGAAGTGGAACCAATGGTACCTGAGGTAGAGGAGCACATTGCAGCATCACCTCCTTTATTAGATTCTTAAAATACCCCTACATAGGGTCAGAATGCATTATTCTTTGAAATCTTTCAAAGAATCTATCCTCTGAGGAGGAAAGCTACGCTGCTGTGAGTGTACAAATGGAGGTGGTTGCAAGAGAGTACGACTGAAGAGGTTTAGGGCACAAAGTTGGTTGCCTTACCTGAGGACGGACCCAAACCTAGGTGTAGTGGATGGTATGGAGTAAGAAGAAGACCAGGTGGCAATAGGTGACCAGTCCACCCTCACAACATCCTCCTTGGAGACAGTAGAAGGGAAATGGATCTGCTCCGGCCTAGAGGGAGCGTAGGCCCCGACTTTCTGAAATGTCCTCCGCCGAGCGGGACACCATAGTAGAGGCATCCATCCGCTTGGTCCAGACTCTGGTGGCTATCTTAGGTGCAGGAGGGCACTGATCATGAAACCACAGCGTCTCTAGGGGAAGAAGTGCCATTTTTTGGCAGGTGGGGAAGTATTAGAATTTTCACTTGAAGCTGGCATGGAGACGCAAGGAGTAGTACTCAGTGCACAGCTCTGTTTTTGATTTGATCTCACAGGATCCTCTGGGGAATGCCTGGTGGCTATTTGTGAAAGAAAACCCTCGGAGTGAGGTCCGGTAGGCCGCTGGCCCTCAGGCCTTTGCCCGGTAGATTTTCGCTGGTGAGGTGTCACCTTGGGTACAACCGACCCGGTCTTAGACCTCGAAAGGCCATTGGCACTTTGACCTGTACAAGCCAAAAGGGCCTCGGAGCATCCTCTTGTCACAGGTCTCGGCGGAGCCTCGGTGCTCACCGCACCGATATGAGCTAATACAGCCTCTGAGCTCACTCCGGCATTGCAGTGGCTAACCTGTTTGGGACTGTTACCCCTCCTGTTTGTGCAGAGTGCCTGACTTAACTGACATGAAGATAGCTTAGAAACAAACTTCTTCAGCTCACACGGAATATGTCCCTCCACTTTAAGAGTTTTCTTTGAAGATCAGTTGGAGAAAGCGCGCGGTAGAAGGTACAGGCCACCATCTATGATGTGGGCCTAAACGCTCGAGGCACCAAGCTTGGGGATCCTCCACCACAAAATGTCAGCTGCAGGACGCGCAGGTTGAAAAACCCTTCACACTCATAAAAGAGTCAAGGGAGTTGCCAGAGGGCGAAAGAACTCAATGGGCCTCATTCTGAGTATGGCGGTAAGGGATAGCGGCCACCGGTAACGAGACCGGTGGCGGTGATCCCTTACCGCCATACTCCGAGTTCCCTTTGCGCCCTCGCCCTTAACGCCTGCTTTGAGCAGGTGTTAAAGTCGAGGGCGCAAAGGGGCCTCCAAGCCAATAACGTTGACCGTAATGAACGGTCACCGTTATTTGCATCTTCCCCATTCCCATTGAGCCCTATGGGGGCTCATTTGGGAATGGGTAAGAGCCTTAGTGAATGGGGAATTACCGCCCCGCCAACCTTGGAATGGGGCGGGAATTCCGCCATCCACCAAGGCGTTGCCGGTCCGGGTACGGCGTCAACCAAGGCGTTAATAGCGCCATTGGTTAGCGCCGTACTCGGAATGAGGCCCAATGAAATTAAGTAGAAAAAGGCCTTGGGGATATGTGATGCAGTAAGAATCTGTGCACGCTATGCCAAACGTCCAGTCCAGTCGCAGAAAAAAGGGCTGATGAGTGTTGCCGGTAGGCAGAGTCAGCAGGGCTAGCCACGGCCACACACGGCCTTCCAGGCAACATAATAAATTTATAGAGCAAATTCTTTTTGCTGTGTCAAAAGTGTCCGGTCCCGTCCCCATAGGTGAGACACCCATAAGTATGGAAGAAAGGGGACGGGGCGTAAGAGTACATAGTCACTACATTGTCAGTCAGGATGAAGACATTAGAATTACTGATCACTGGTAAGAATGTCTGCAAAGCCAGGAAGGCCACCTTCAATTCTAGAAAATGTATGTACTACCAAGAATCTGAGATTGTGGTCATGAGATCCCTCAAAGTTATTCTCCACGCGAAAGGTGTTGTGATGGTGAATCAGTGAGAAGCGTCCTTGGGAGGTGTGTCTAGCAGAATGTTATTGTGGTCTGCCTACCATAGCAGATCATATGAGAGCAAGGATGTAACAAAGACCACCTTGGTTAGGTTAATTTCATTTCATTTTATTCGATATATGAAGCGCTTTTCCCCAAAACAAAAAAGCAGTACAATTACATGAGAGTGCAATGTCAGGTAAACATAGAAGAAGGGAGAAAAAGCAGCACTAAGTGGAAAGAGAAGACAAGAGATGAGCTTTCAAATGAAATAGAAAAATGCGAAGAAACGTAGAAGAGCGCAGAGAGAGAGGAAGATAATTCCAGTATTTAGGGGCTAGAAGAGCAAATGAATGGAAACAAGATGAAGCAAAAAGGGGTCTAGGAAAAGTGAGAAAGAATAGATTCTGCAATCAAAGAGACTGAGAAGGAAAGTAGAATGACACTAATGAGGAAAGATAGGGGGTAACCAGAAAATGGGTACATTTAAAAACAATTGAGAGGAAATGATTAAAAAAGACGTGATTCAAAAGGAAGCAATGCGATGGAGAGTAAGGATGAAGTAATGGAGGAAGAGGGGGTAAAGACGATAGGAGCCAGAACGATGAATTATAAACAGAGCAAAGAGGAAGAAGATGTGAGGCAGGGAGACAAAGGAGAAGTGATGAACAATAGTCAATGTGAGAAAAAAACAGGGAAAAGAGAGGATGTTTAGTAGCATCGAAAGAGAGGTAAGGACGAACACGACAAATGTTAAAAAGGGCTATAGAAGAGATATGGAGTGAAAAAGAGGATGAAGGATCAAAAATAACGCCCAGGTTACGCGCAGATAAGGAAAAAGGCAAAGAAGATGGAGGAAAGGAGTGAGAGACGGCAGAGGAAGAGTAGGAGGAATAGTTGAAGCAAGGAAGAATACAATGTCAGTCTTAGAGGGGTTGAGGTGAAGAAAATGGGAAGACATCCAGACAACCAGTTACGGACGGCATAAAGACCGTTCAACACACTAGAGTGAAGCATATACTCAAAAGAAGGAAAGGATTTGAGTGTCATCTGCATACAGATGAAAGGAGAGATTAAATAAGGAAATGAGAGCCGAGAGGGGGCAGTAGCAAGAGAACAAAGGAGAGGAACATGTAACAGAACCTTGAGGGACACCATAAAGGAGAGGAAACGAGAACCACCTTCAACACTATTCAATCTTGGATGACCAGAAATTATCTGTCCTTGAATGATAAGAACACAGAACTACTTATCCTTGGCACACAGACAAAACTCAAATGTCTTGATCCATCTTATAGCAGCTTTGTGATTGCAGGAAATCTAAGCAAGGTCTCGGACTATTTGAAGACACTGGGGGTCTATTTTGATCCTCATCTTTCCTTTAAGAAAAACGTTCTTCACTTTAAATCCTGCTGTTCTTACTATATTCATCTACTGTGGCAAATTCGACCATATCTCTCAGAGACTAATAGGGCTACAATAACGGCTGCTATCATAAATACTAAGCTGGATTATTGCAATAGCCTCCTCATTGGATCCTCTCAGGCAAATGTAACAAATCTTCAGGTGATCCAAAATGGAGCGGTCCAGGGAATCTGCTGCATTGGTCGATGTACACATATCACCAAAGCGTGCAGGAAACTACACTGGCTACTTGTTAGCCAAAGAATCAGATTCAAAGGCACTATGATAGTTCATAACTGCTTGGCAGGCAAAGCTCCTAGTTATCTCACGTCTAGAATCATTAGAGTTCACTTGCACAGAACTCTTTGCTCCAATAAGGACACCCTTCTACAGCAACCTGAAGTCTGGCTGAAGAAAATAGGTGGCTCAAGCTCTCATGCTTGGGGTCTGTACCTTTGGAACCACCTCCCACCTGCTCTCAAGAGCTGTGAGTCAACAGCTAACTTCAAAAAACAACTGAATACCCACATGTTCGACTTAGGACCAGGCAAAACTCCATCTATTAACCTGCCCTTATCCTTTCCTCCACTATGACTCTTTCCGTTCTTTGTTGTTGCTGTCATTTCAGCGCTTAGAGGCCTACGGGTGTTAGGCACAATACAAAAAGCTGAATAGATAGAATAGATATAGAAAGAGGTGTCTCCAGCCCAAGGAACAGAGTAGGACCGCTGAGAAAGATAGGAGCAAAACCATTCAAGAACAGAACCAGAGATGCCCAAAGTGGAAAGAGAAGGGATAAGAAGAGAATGATCAACAGTATCGAACTCCGCAGAAAGATCAAGAAGAATAAGGATAGATGAAATCCTGGAAGGATGAGCAGACAGGAGAGAGTTAGAGACATTCAAGGGGGCAGTCTCTGTTAAAAGAGAAGGACAAAAACCTGATTGAAGCGAGAAGAGAATGAAGATTTAGATAACTTGCCACCTGAGCGTAGGCAGCCCACTCGAGGATTTTAGAGAGGAAAGGGTGTAGCTAGATGGGGTCAAAATTGGCAGAAATAGACAGATGTTCCCACTGTCCCTCGTGGGCAGACTGTCCCTAATGAAAATGATTGTGGTCCCCAAGCTCCTTTATATTTTTGCCAATGTACCGATATGGCCCGGGAAGCAATATTTTTAGAGGCTCCATTTGGCGTGTACCCAATTTCTTTGGCATTCTGGAGCGGTCCGCAAGAAGTGGCAGCATATGACCTTACCATATGAAAAAGGGGGTTTCACAGCCCCTGATCTAACTTTGTACTGGAATGCGGCACAGGCCCAACACGACACTCACTGGTACACACACCTAAATCCGCCTCCTCACGTCAAATTGGAGAACCTTGCAGGTGATGGAACTAATATCATGACTTTACTATTACACCGTACATTCCAGGCAGACGCCCCCTCGGACCCGGTGGCCGCCATGATTAGAGCATGGAAGAATATCTTGCACCCTAAACAAGGCCACTGCCCATACTATAAATGGCTCCCCATATGGCAATTTCCTGGACTTGCCCCCACACACGATCAGCATCTCTCACGACACTGGGAAGACCTGGGTTACCGAGCCCTAACGGACCTATACTCCGATGGCACATTTATCACCCCCCAAAGATGGCAACCCGAGCACTCCAATTCTGCGCTTGAGCTACTGCAATATTTCAGACTAAGGGCCTCATTACACGGACACCGGTAAAGGTTTACCGGTACCGTTAAGCCCTTACCGGTACCGGTAAACCCTTACCGCCTTACTACGAGGTCCCTTTGCGGGTTGGTACTTTAACGCCTGCTGTTTAGCAGGCGTTAAAAACCAACCCGCAAAGGGACCAGGTTGCTAATTACGGTACCGCAATTTGCGGCACTGTAATTAGCGCCTTCCCCATTCCCTCAGAGCCCTATGGGGCAAAAATGGGAATGGGGAAGGGCAATGGGGGAGGGGGAATTACCGCCCGCCAACCTTGGAATAGGGCGGTAATTCCCCTTTCCACCAAGGCGGTGCCGATATTTTACCGGCATAGACCAAGGAGCTAATAGCACCTTGGTCCTCCGCCTACCGTGTAATGAGGCCCTAAGAGCGGCGGTACGGGCAATGTGGCCATCATACCCGGACGAACCCCCAGGCTCACCTGAACTCCAATACATAGCAAACTCCACAGGGGCCAAGGGCATCATATCCTCCCCATACAAAATGCAGCTGGTAAAACTAGAGGACACATCCTTTAAACCACGGGAGGCATGGGCCAGGGAATTGGGAACGGAAATCACTGAAGGAATGTGGAGCAAGATGTGTGCGCACACGCGCAAAGTCTCCCTTAGTGCTAAATATCGTTACATACAGTACAAACTCCTCAACAGGCTCTATTACACACCGCTCAGAGTTGCGAAATTCACTCATACTTCGACCCACTCATGCCCGAAATGTAAATCTGAAGAGGCAGATCATGTACATATGTTCTGGTCCTGTCCTGGACTAAACACGTTCTGGACGGAAGTAACTAAGGCGCTTTCAGAGATAACTGGCTCCACAGTAGGCCTGGACCCGTTTGCCTTGTTGTTTGGAGTTTGGGCCGGGGAAAATGAAATGAAAATGTCAAAGTTTTTGATTGTGAGTGCCATTGTCGCCAAGAGATGTATATTGCAGTGCTGGAAGCGCTGCGCTCCACCCACCTTTGAGATGTGGCTGAAAGCCCTCACTTGGGTACAAATGTGTGAAGAGGAGTATATCAGATCCCTGCCTAAGCCTTCCCACCCCAAAAATGTGTGGTCAGAATTCTGCAGCTTACCTGAACAATAAAGACGAGGTTGAGTGGTACTCCACCCCCCCCCCGCCGTGCCCGCCCAACTAACCCTGAGAACCGAGCATCCAAGCTCCCCATTGCTGTCAACCCCCCCTCTCCTCACCCAGTCCGTGATGTTTGAAATAGTTGTGATGTAATGCCTATGTGTGATGCTATGTTGTTTGCTTTCCTCTGCGCAATCTGTGCTGTACCTGTCTTAACCTTCTGCCAATAAACAAAAGTTTTAAAAAAAAAAAGAAATAGACAGATCAAGAGGAGGTTGCTTCAGAATTGGGAGAATAAGTGCATGCTTAAAAGTAGTAGGAAAGCAGGATTTTGATATAGAATTATTAATAAGAGAAGTAAGATAAGGAAGATGAGGATAGAGCTGGGAAATAAGAGACGAGGGAAGAGGATCAGAAGGGGAAGCAGTAGCATGAGCGCGAGCAAAAAGAGCAGAGGTATCAGAGTCAGCAAGAGCAGAATGCAAGTAAAGAGAGTGTGGAGATAAACTAGGAGAAGGGGAAGGGTGAGGAGTACCTGGGAGAGTAAAGGAAGAGCAAAGATAAGCTACTTTAGAGGTAAAGTAGATGGCAAAGTAAGAGGAGGTAAAGGATGAAAATGGCAGATGGGTCAGGAGATTTAGGAGATTTAGGAGAAAGGAGATTGTGGAGGAGTTGAAAGAGGTAACGAGGGTGATGGGAGAGGGAAACTGAGTTCTGAAAAGTACGATTTCTTTTTTGCAGCAAGTAAAGTGGAGTCAAAAGAGGAATGCAGAGATGAAAGCATGATGAGGTCAGAGGGAGACTGAGATTTTTTCCAGTGCTGCGCAGCTTTACGCATATGGCAGCAGAGAGAGATGAGGCCGGGAGAAAGCCACGGCTGGGACATTTTTCGAGTAGGAGAAAAGGACCGCAGAGGGGAGGTACAATCAAGTACAGCCAGCAAAGTAGAATGAAAAGTGTTAGTAGCCACATCAGGAGAGAGAGAAGAAAAGGTGGGACTAGATGGAAGAGAAGAATATAAAGACGAAAGAAAAGAGGCAGAGTTAAAAGAGCTAAGATTACGGCGAGTAAAGGTAGGTGGAGTGGACGAGGAAGTAGGCTGAGCAGGAAGAGAGAGAGAAAAGGAAAGTAAAAGATGGTCAGAAGGATAGAAGGACACGAAGACAGCAGTAGAGAGGAAGGAAGTGAAAAGAAAATTATATCAAGACAAAAACCAGATTGACGAGAAGGGGGATGTTTGTTGTTAATGTTAAAGGATATTTGTGCCGTGCACTATCACCACAGGAGTGGTCCGCTGGTGCTCTGGCGGATTTGGAACAAAGGGGGGTAGGTTAAGCGTGTTAGTAGGATAAAGTTTGCAGAAGAGCAAGGGAGCTGTAAAGTACTGTTGGCAGCTTCGGTTAACAGCGTTTGCCGGGCATATTGGTGTGTTATTGGGTTCCAAGTCCGTCATGTGCTGTTGCTGGCGGGTCTGTGTGGTGTGGTTGTTGTTGTTGTGGTGTGGTGACGTGCATGCGGGTTGATGCAGTTTTAAGAGATCTGGTTATGTTTGATTAGAGTGTGTGAGGTGTGCGAGGAGCGGTTAGGTTTTTAGTAGTTTTTGGGGTTTGGTTAGTATCCGGTTTGTTAGGAGATATGTATATTCCTATTGCGTCTCCTTCATAATTTAGAGAAGGTAGTTTCCTTTCTGTGATTAAGTTTCATCGTCATAAGGCTGTCTCATCTCTCTATCATTATGCTTACATGTTTCCATCTCTGTATTAGGCCAGCCCTTTTATCCCAGTTTGTCCATGCTATGACCTAGTTTAGGAGTGATTTATTTGCGAGCTACACCTCTACCATACATGTATGCTAATTTTGTTCTCATGGGGTTGTCGCTTGTGTTCTATTCCACCTAGCATTGTTTCTCTTGTTCTTGTAGGGGTTACCCTTAGTCGGCTTTGGGGGTTGACTGTGCCATAATATAGTCAGTCAGTCTGTTCTTTGTGTTTCCTGGTTGATTGTTTTAGTTTCAATTTGGTTCTGAGGTGTTGAAGCGCCAGGCTTTTAGAAGTTTTCTGAATTTTAGGTGGTCTTTGGTGTTTCTTATTTCTTTCGGGAGGTTGTTCCAGGTTTTTGCAGGTAGTTGGGAGAAAGAGGAGCCCCCTAGTTTTTTTTAACATATGGTTTTGGTTCCAGGGGGATTTCATTGCTTCATCTGAGGAGTCTCATTGGCTTGTAGATTGTTATTTTCTTTTGTAGGAATTCTCTTCCCTGTCCGCTGTTTGTCCTGTGTGTTATGCACATTGTTTTGAACGTGATACAATGTTCGATTGGGAGCCAATATAGAATTTTTATTGCTGGAGTGATGTGGTCTCTTCTGGATATTTTGAGGAGGAGTCTGGCTGCTGCATTTTGGATGCATTGTAATTTCTTCAGGAGGTATTCCGGCATCCCGAGGTAGAGGCTGCTTGCGTAGTCTATTCTTGACATGATGAGGGCGACGATAGTCAGTGTTTTGTGGGTGAAGGAGAGGAAAGGTAGGATTCTTCTTGTTGTGTGAAGGAGGAAGAAGCATTTCTTAATTATTGTGTTCACTTGTGGTTTTACGGTTAGGGCGTTGTCCATTAGGACTCCCAGGTTTTTTACTACCTTAGATGATGTTGGCACGGTTCCCATTTCCGTCGGCCAGGGAATGTAGGTGTTGTTCTCTTGGTTTTTAGATATGATCATGATTTTAGTCTTTCATGGGTTGATTTTCAAGTTGTTGGCATTCAGCCAATCAAAGATTTCTTTTAGACATTCTATTAGTGTTGATTGATCGGCTTGAGTGTCTTCGATTTTGTAGATGATTTGAGTGTCGTCTGTGTAGTTGTAGTGAAGATCATGATTGCTGGAGTTTGGTAGATGTTGAAGTATAGTGGTGATAGTGATTGTGAGGATCCCTGTGGTACTCCACAGTCGTTAACTCGTGGAGTAGATTTGAAGGGATTTATCCATACAGTTTCTGTTCTGTCTGCTAGGAATGATTTAATCCAGAGTAGTGCCATGTCTGGTATACCTATATCTTCCAATCTTTTGATTAGGGTGTCATGGCTTACTGTGTCGAAGGCTGCGGAGAGGTCGAGCAGAATCACAGCCGAGGTTGAGTTGGAGCCTGCGTTTGTTTTTTGGTCGTCCCAAATAGATAGTAGTGCTGATTCTGTTTCTCCTGTGGGTCTGAAGCCGACTTGTGCTTGATCTAGCAGGTGGTGTTTTTCTACATATTCTTGGGTTAATTTGTATACGTATGGCTCTAAGAGTTTCGCCGGGTAGGGAATGTTTGAAATCGGTCTGTAGTTAGAGAGGTCTTCCACGTCGCCACTTGTGTTTTTTAAAAGTGGCTTGATGTATGCTGATTTGAAGGATCGTGGTACAGTCCCTGTTGTGAGTGACAGATTTAAAAGGTTTCTGTAATAGTCTGAAGGAGTCCCTTGTGCAAGGATTGATTTGTAGATGTCAGGGGGGCAAGGATCCATGGGTGATCCTGCTTTCTTTCTGTGTTGAACCAGATTGACGAATGTCTCTACTGATATTTCCGGGAAGTTTTGGAGTTTGTGCTGTGGCTCCTCGTCGGGTCCAGTTGGTTGAGTGTTAGGGTTGATTGGTCTGTTTTTTATGATTTGCCCGATGTCGTTGATTTTGTTTTTGAAATGGCCTGCCAGGTTGTTGCATAGTTTCTGTGAGGGTATTGGAGTGTTGTCCCAGCCTGGTGGGTTTCTCATTTCTTTTATGATGTTGAACATTTCTTTTTGTATGTTGGTGGCATTGGTGATTCTGTCATCATAATGCCTTCTCTTTGCCTTTTGAATTTCCTTTTTATATGATCGGATTTGTTTCTGGAACTGTATTTTCTTATCTTGGTCGTATTCTTTCCTTCATTCCAATTCCAGCTTATTGGTGTTCTTTTTGATGGTGTTTAGTAGTGGTGTGAACCATTTTGCCATTGCTCTTTTTCTAGAGGGGTTTGATGCTTTTTCCAGGGCAATGTTTTTGATTGTATCTGCAACCCATTTGTGTAGTAGCTCCACTTTCCGGTCTTGGTCTGCCTTCTCCAGTTCTGTTGTTGAAGGTTTGGTCGTCTCCAGTTGTTCTGTTAGGTTGCCTGCTTCGACGGTTTTCCAATTTCTTTTTGTGATGGTTGGGATCTTGAGGGGCTGGATGCTGACTTGAGTTGGTAGTGTGATCACCAATGGAATGATGAGAATGTCGCTCAAAGTATTTGTATCGGTGGTGCCGTAGGGATATGTTTTTCCTTGGTGAAGAATGGGTCAAGGGTGTGTCCTGCCGAGTGTGTGGCTCTTTTGACCAACTGTTGTAGTTTCAGGGTTGTTAGCTGCCCAATTAGTGAATTTTGAGAGTTGGCGTGTTTTTCTTCTAAACAAATGTTGAAGTCCCCCAAGATTATTAAATGCTTGTGTTCGATGGCTATGTTGGAGATGGCTTCTATGAAGTTGTCGACGAAGGTTTCATCGTATGTCAGTGGTCTGTAAACCAGTATGAATTTAATGTTTGTTTTTGGATTTGCCGGTAGGTGTATGACCATGGATTCGCAGTTCATGATGTTAAGAGGTTGGTTTGTCTATTTTTACTTTCAGGTGTTCTTTGAATGCTATTGTGAGGCCTCCTCCTTTTTTATTTTTCCTGTTTAACTGAAGGCATTTGAAGTTGGTGGGGAGGCATTTTTGGAGTATGATTTTGGGGATTTCTTAGAGATGGAGATGGAGATAAATGCAAATAATAAGAGTCAGTAAGTGCAAGCTGCAAAGGGTAGGACCGATTAGATGAGAGAAGATTAAAGTGGTTCTAGGTCAAAGTTTCGAATGCATAGGATCGAATGACCAAAGGGTTGAATCAAAAGGACTGAAAACCAAAGGGTTGAATATTTATTTATTTTTTACATTTTTTTTTTGTTTTCCAAAACGGAAACCCAAAAAAATATATATTTAAAAAAAATAAAATTCGACCCTTTTGTTTTAGGTCAAATTGAGTCGACCCTTTGGCATTCGATCCTTTTGTATTCGGTACTTTAACTGGACACCGATTAAAGTCGCCAAGAAGAAAAAGAGGTGACGAATAGGGAAGAGGAGACGATAGAAGGAGATCAAGATGTTAAAAAAAGTCAACAGCTGGGCCAGGAGGATGATAAACAACAAGGAGCAAGGCAGGGAAAGGATTGGCGAAGGAGGAAACATTGTATTCAAAGGAGGGGAGGGGACAGGACGAAGGCAAAAGAGTCCAAGAAGAATTATAGAGAACCGCAGTACCCCCACCACGTCGAGATGGGTGAGGACTGTTGGAATATGAAGTAGAAGCAGTATGGAAAGAGGTTGGTGTAAGAGAATTATCGGGAGTAATCCAGGTTTCAGTTAGACAAAGAAAAAGTAACTACAAAAGAATAAATCAGGAATTTAATTAGATTTTTTGCAGACTAAACGCGTATTAAGGAGACCAAAATTGAAAACAGGTAAGGCATCAGAAGAAATAGGAGGGCAAGATAGGTTAGAATGATCGTGGATGCGAGCAGAATGTGTCTGAGGGAAGGAACCGTTGGTTATCCTGGGTGGGATAGGACAAGGCATGGAAACAACAAAAAGAATAAGGGGTAAATAGAAGAAAGAGTGGAAATTAAGTTGGCGCATGATCTGGCGCAAACAGGATTTGACAACGCCTTTAAGTGAATTGCCCGTAGGAAGAGGCGCCCAGGACAGATGGTAAAATGGCACGTGATCTGTCACGTGAGCCTGGCGCCAGCAGGACAGCCCCAAAGATGTTGGTAGGCCACAGGGGCCAGGCAGGTCGGGCAGGCCGAAAGAGGCAGGAAAAGACTCCCGGTGGCGGTGACGAGCCATAATGGTAAGGAGTCACGTGACATGTCCACCTCACTCCACCTAGAAAGGCAGCACAAACAAGACTGGTGTTAGGGCACAGGGCAGAACACCGGCCACATCAAGCCCAACAAAAACGTAGAAACCACCATTCTGTCTTTTGAGAATGAGACAGGAACAGGGCTGCAGTCCCCAAAATGTTGCTTATTTGTATTTCTGAATGGAAGACATTGCCTAATGTTCAATCCGATAGGAAGCCTATGAACTCCAAGCTCTGGGTTGGAACTAGGGTGGACTTCTTTATATTGACCGACAGACCCAGTGAGTACATTAGGTCAAGAAGGAACTGTTGGTGCGAAGAGGCTTGGACTGTGGACTGTGGTCTGATTGGCCAGACGGCCAGGTAGGGATACAGGTGAATGCCTTTCAGGCATAGGAATGCCGCCACTACTGCCATAAGCTTGGTGAAGGCTCCCTGGGGCCAAACCGAGGCCTAAAGGTAAGACTTTGCAGTGATAGTGGTCGTGGCCTATGGAAAACCACAAGTAAGGGCAGTGAGGAGGTAAAATGTGAACGTGCAGATATGGGTCTTGCAGGTTCACAGCTACCAGCCAGATGTCCGGCAGAAAGGATGATCAGATCAGTGCAGGCTTAATAATTTTTTCTTCAGGTAAGAAAAGATTGATGGGAGAAAGGTCTTTTACCGTCCACAGGCTAGCCTTGTTCTTCTTCGTAACAGTAAAGAATCTTGAGCAAACACTGCACCCTTCCTCTATTGCTTCCATGAGAACAGCTTCTGTATCTCCTACGAGAGAGAGTCTGAGCTTCATTGCATATTGAGGAGAAGAGGAAGGCAAAAGACCCTGTGTGCTACTCACAGGGATCGGCTGTCATTGATTATGACACTTGTGAGAAACCTGGGGGTATTCTCACTCCTGTTCCCCATGGATCCTCTTCTAAGATGGACGGGGGACAGCCATTGCTCTTAGATCCAGGCCCTGGGGGTGGACAAGCGAAGGAGTATTACCTGAGTAGAGGGTCACAGGGGATTGGGCAGAGAATACCCCAGGGCGAGACATGGAATTCCCCCTTTTCCCATTCTACCTCAAAACCCTTTCTCTTAACTTTCATCGGATATTTCCAAACCCATTCCATCTCCCCCTCCCCATTTCCAACAAATACAAGGGACGAGGAAGCGGCAACCGGGAGTAGAGAAGATTTCTCATGGGGAGTGTAAGGGAAACCGGCTGTAGAAAGAACTTAAGTTGTCCCATTGATAGTCAGACATTTACTAATTATCACTCACACCTGACTCCACTTGATTGTTTTCACAACTATAAAAGGTGTGGTTCTACACAGGTGACAGAGCGAGCTGGGCACAATTGTGTGGACCAGAGAAGCCAAGGAGCAGAGAGCAGCAGGATCTACGGGCCAGAGGAGATCTGTGTGCCGAGATGCTGGCCCTGTGTTGGTGAGGGGCTGCAGCATGGCTAGGGACCTGTGTCTCCAGGGAGCTGGAGCGAAACACCTGCAATCAGAACATTGCTCATTTTCTTGGGACCTGTGCCGTCCCTAAGGGTATCTGAGAGGCAGGTGGCGAGATCCTGACCTCAGGCCGACACAACCAGAAGGGATCGAATTTCAACGTGCTGCTGCTCAGAGAGAGAGAGAGAGAGAGAGAGAGAGAGAGAGAGAGAGAGAGAGAGAGAGAGACGGTGCGTGCAACGTGAAAGAAATGTAATAAAGAGGGCGCATGCAACCCAAAATGAGAGAGAAAAGTGCAAGCGACCCGGCAGAGTGCAAAGTGTGCAAGAGTGCACAGGAAAACCGGAAAAGGTGCCAGTGGACACAGAAAGGTAAAGAGTGTGATTGTGCATGGGAAAGTTGGAGAAAGTGCCAGGGGCTCAAGAAGGACAAAGAAGGGACAAGTATGCATGGAGGAAGTTAAAGAAGGTGCCTGTGGGCATGAGAAAGAAGTCAAGAAAACAGAGGGGAAATGAAAAGAGGGTGCAGAAAACACATGGGGGCAAAAGGTTAAGAGAAGGACAAGGACAAAGAAGGTGCAAGTGCACAGGGAAGAAGTTAAAGAAGATTCCATTTGGCATGAGAAAGAAGTCAAGAAAACAGAAGGGAAACAAGAAGGGGGTGCAGAAAGCTCCTGAAGGCAAAAGGTTAAGAGAAGGAAGAGCAGGAAATTAAAGAGAGGGGTTAAAGTTCGGAATGGTCACGCTTAGGAGGAGCAAAGAACCTGACGTTTTTGAAAGTCTCTGATGCTACCCCTTGAAAGAATTGTATATGAAAGAAAGGTACATTATGACAAACTGAACCTGTCTTGTGAAACTCAGGAGGGACCTGAGCTTGGGGAAATGAACCCTACGATAACTATTAAAGTGAAATCTTGATTATTTTGTGTTACTGAATGAATTGAAGCTTGGAGAAGGGAACCCCAGGAAGCTTAAAGAAGAACTGTTGAACTTAGAAGGACTAAAGCATAGGCAAGGGACCCCCAAGGCATTAAAGACATGGGGCCTCATTACAACTGTGCCGGTCCGGAAACAATGGTGCTGGTAATGCTACCGGCACTGTTGTTTCCGGACCGGCACAGTATAACACAGACCTGCTGGGCGGGACGACACCTGCTCGCAGAGTTCTCATGGAAGCACCGGCACCGTTGTTAATGGTGCCGGTGCTCCTGTGTCCCCATTCCCATGGAGTCCCATGAGACTCCATGGGAACGGGCACTAACAAAATTACCTGCGCCCGTATTTCCGGCCACTGGACTCGGAATAGCCCAGTGGCACTGGGAAGTTAAGCACCAGTAATTTGTTTCGGGTCCAGCGGCAACCTGCCGGTTTTACCACTTTTACCAGTTTTACCGACAGGATTACCGCTGGGCCCGTAATGAGGCCTATTGACATGGTTTGAACCATGGAGAATCTTCTATGAACAGTCCCTTTTTGATTAAATTCATTCTTTTGATGCTGAACAACTTACACCTGGTGCGAGGACCACCTGAAACCAATCCTGATTTCCTATTTTTGTTGAACAACCACTTTTTGCTTTTGAAATACGTCCTAATGCATTTTTGTTAAAGAGTGAGGGCAAGCATAGGTTTAGACACAAACGGACATCAGCAGCCCTTAGACATCAGTTAAGGGAACCATCCCTTTAGTGTTATAGCCAGTTAGGTATTACACCAACCCAGGAACTTTAGTAAATAAAGGTTTTTAAAACAAATATGTTTGAATCTGCATCTCTCTTGATACCAGGCCTGTCTCACACCCTCTACTGAGCAGGATAATGATGCACCCATCCTCTGACCAGAGACCTGTGTATCTGAACCCTCACATTACATAGACTTCTTGGCTTCTGCTAGTGGTAGTGGGCTGGGAAAAGACTCCCCAGGCTGAAGGATGTGCTTTTGTGTAAAGGGCATGGAGATCTGTCTTGTCTATTCCGGTGGTTGTAGAATGTGAAGGCGTCATGAAGTAGACACAGACAATAGGTTCAAGTTTGGTTCACAAAGGGCTTTTATTAACTTAGAAAGGATGTGTTTTTCTAGTTATCCTCTACTTAGTCCCAGTAGCATACTGGTGTGTTTTGAGGAACGTTTTAGGGCAAGAACAGGGAAAGGGGTGACAAAGACCTAACAAACTTGAGGGATAGAGGGTTCATTGTGAAAGGGAAACGTGGATAGCATGTCTCACCTAAGGATGTCCTCCTCGCACTCCCCAAGTCTCCTCCTCCCAGGTGATCCTCCCTCGCATATTCACCCACAGGGTCAGGATCCAAAAGCAATGGCCTTTCACTGGCCACCCGAGAGAAGGCTACAGGGGGAAAAAAGTGAGGATGCCCTCAAGTTCCTCACAGGAAGCATTTAAAACCTCCTGAACTTGGAAGTGAATGACTGTCTCTGAAAGCCCGAAGTCCCTGGCTATGCTGGGCGTTTAGTAGGTTCAGCTCGTCATCTGTATCAGGGCTGAATAATTCCACCACCTCAAACACCAGATCCATGATCCACTCTTGCACACTTGGTTGGAATTTGGTGGCTTTGATATGATAGTTTATGATATGATATGGTAGTTTATTTATATAGCCCCTATACACAATGTGTTTCAAAGCGCTTCACGACAAGGGAGGGAACAAGGGAAAATACAAAACATTCTTACAGGCCATGAACAACTAGAATGTGAAATTAACCATCAGACACGACCTAGCAACATTTCAGATAGTGCAAGTGCTAAAACACAGATAGGAAGGAAATGGGAACAGACAGGCGACTACCGTACTAGGCCTGACGACATTTCTGGTAGAGCTGGAGAATTACACGAGGTAAGGAAGAGGGGAGGAGAGAGGAGGGAGAGGAACAAAACAAGAACTATTGTACTAGACCTGACGACATTTCAGATAGTGCTGGAGGGGGATAGGGGATAACAAGTGGGGGGGTTGGGAGGAAACAAACATGTGTTACTATCATACTAGGTCCAAGGACAATTCTGATAGAGTAAGTACACAGAAAAAAAGTAGGGGAGGTGAGAGAGAAGGGGAAGAGAGTGGAGAGGAGAAGAGTAGAGAATAAAAACAGTGAAAAGGGCACAGAAGCAGTGGGGAGGGTGAAAAAACGTTCAAACTGCAATATTCAGCCAGTGGGTTTAGATCACTGTTCTCATCTAAAGCTGTTCCTGGTATGGGCATTGTAGAAGAAGTGCAAGCCTTTTTATCCCTTGAATGGCCCTCAAGGCATCCACACCGCTAGCAACTGTGGCCAGGTGCTGATAGGAGCCCTCCGTGAGGTCATGTGCTACTTGTTGAGTCTCTGCCAATCCAGAATGGAACCCTGCTTAAAATTCAGGAAGAGGAGGACATTGTAGTCACTGAGCTCTTTCCAGAACTTAAAGTTGGCAGCCGCCATGACCACTTCTGCATTGGCCTGCCTGAAGCTCAGAGCAGAGTTTTGTAAACATTTTTCCCTACGTTATCCAGGAGATTGTCTTCACACCCCAGAAGACTCTGAGAAGAAGTAAAAGAAGACAATGCATGGCTTTTTCCAAAGACCGTATCAGCCGCTACTAAAGTGGAATGAGCTAGTGGGTGGCTCATCGTGCACAGCTTTTCTCCTGGAAGAGACCTGTATCTCATGTCCATTCTTTTCATGACTGGTTGCACAGAAACCTGTTTTTGCCTGATTTTTACGGGCTCCCTCCTCCACAGTAAGTGTCATGGGTACCAGGCAGGTAGATATGATATGATATGATATGGCATTTATAACGCGCCTATGCACAGGTGTTGGGGCAAGCTGGGTGGAGGCTTGGCTGGCCTGGCATAGGCACACAAAAACCCCATAGCAGATACCACCTCTTAATTCCTTCCTAGTGTTTGTAGTAACTTCCTGGTTACCACTTCCTGTTGCCAAACAGGAAGTGCATGACAATTCATGATCTCTCTAGTGTTTGGGTGTGGCTGGCTCTATAAGCCACACCCAAGATTCTTCCAGTGCTTCGTGTTGCTTACTGTGAGCTGCATCGGCAACACACTTGCCGTGCTCTGGATCAGCCAGCTTCTGCTTACCTGCTCTAGATCATCCTGCTTCAGTTTACCTGCTCCGGATCATCCTGCTTCAGCTTACCTGCTCCGCAACATCCTACTTCTGTTACCTGCTCTGGATCCTCCCACTTCTGCTTACCTGCTCCGGATCATTCTGCTTCTGCTTACAGGTATTCTGTGCTTTCTCCACCCCGCAGCTATCTCCGGTCAAAAGGGGACTTCAACACCGGCACCTGTAAGAACAATGTTAGCACGCGCACTTCAATAACGCTGCGCATACTCACCGAATCTTCCCGCAACGCTGGAATCCAGGTCAGTTGTACGAGCGCACAAACCCCTGCAAAAGAAAAAAGAGACATTAGTCATTGCGCTCGCCCCAATAACGCGGAGACTATTGCACTGCGCTCCCTCTCATAACGCAGTACATACTTACCAAAGCCTCCGTGCAAACTTACCAGACCACCAAGTCTCCGGTAGCGCTGAACCTGGACTGGAGGCGCTAAAATCACATCATCCACGCCTGCAAGGGAAAGGGAGAGACATTATCAGGCACACTCGAATTTAAGATGCTGCGCTTACCTACCAGCAGCTGACTTCTACACGCAGCGCTATTCACCCACAAATTACCTTGGCAAATAAAGACAATACGGACAATTCAGGACACTAAACATTCTCTGCGCAACGTTCACTTGTGGAAAAGACTTTCTAGCCAGTGAAGAAACTGGAACCTTGAACACTCGCCTTGCTGTGAAGGCATATAACAGCGTGTGGTATCTGAACTCAGCCAACAGACATTGGCATCATTCATATGAGCGAAACACGCCCCTGTGAATGCAGGATGGAGTGCACACCTTACTAAAGATCAAGGTAAGCCCTTAGGGGACATCACAGCACACAGTAAAGAGAAGGGAAGGGCCCAAGGGAATCAGGTCTGAGTGTATATCTTGTATTTGACAGGAATCCCTCCGGGTGAAATCAGGGGAAGTGAGAACTCAGGATCAAGGGAGGCTCATCCATCGCTCCTGCAGAGACACAGGTGAGTATGACAAAACACAAATCCCTCCTCAATACCTCTGCCCGAGCGATGGAAACCTCCGAGGTAGACCAGCTTTCCCTATTGTTAGGTGAACTACAGGCCGAGGTACATGCAGCCTGCTCTGAGACAAATGCCTTAAGGCGCGAACTGATAGTCAACAGGGACAAAACAGACAACTTGGCAAGACAACTATTACAGACCCAAGCTGGTCTAGCACCCGTACCAGGTGGAGTTCCCCAGGGACAGCCTACCGGGGCACCTGTAGCCACACCCCTTCAGGTATTGCTTCTTGGCAACATCCTTTTAGCACCCCTGGAACGCTTCTCTGGGGATTCCAAGAAATTTGGAGCGTTCATGAATCAATGCCGCCTACACTTCATATGCAGACCAGACACTTTTCTGAATGACCAATCTAAAGTAGCTTTCGTCCTCTCCTATTTAGGAGGGCATGCGGCAGACTGGTCTGTCCCGTTAGTGCTTAGGGACGACCCTTTACTGAGAAATTACCCAGGTTTTCAGCGTGAACTGGAAAAACTATTTACCCATCGGACTCAAGGTCAGGCCCTGGATGTTAAGCTACTCTCTCTGCGACAGGGTGGTCGGGATCTTATTTCATATGTCGCCACATTCAATCGCCTAATAGCCGAATCAGGTTGGCCAGAGGAGAAACGAATAACGTTATTTTATCGAGGACTGAGAGGAGAATTAAAAGATGTCTTGGCGCAAGTAGTTAATCCTTCCGAAGATTGTAGTGGATACATCGATTTAACTATGCAACTAGACCACCGGTTACAGGATCGCAAGGCCGACCGAACCAGATCAGAACATAGACCAGTGTATGTCTGACCAAAGGAATTGTCCCATCGACAAGCCTCAGAAACATACTCAGAGCCCATGTAATTGGGTGTTCTCAGGGTACCACTCACCAAAGCAGAGAGAGAACGGAGGAGTCAGGAAAAAATGTGCTTATATTGCGGCCAATCTGGTCACTTCCTCCGGAACTGCATGGTTAAACCTCCATGGAAGACATGGGGGTACTAGATAACACAGGGGAAGACACCGAAGCAGAAATCTCCAACGGCCGGCAGATGTAGAGGTTGGTCTGTCGAGCCAGGAACGGAGCACTCAGATCTCACATTTCAGTATTACTTTGGTTTTGGTAGACCCTTCACAGCCCACACGAACACATTCCCACAAGGTCTTCATAGACAGTGGGACTGTTGGGAACTACCTAGATATAAACACTGCAAAGACCTTAGGATTGGCATTCCACCGTAAGGGCACCATTGAAGGCATGACAGCTGTGGATGGCACACAACTCCTTTCGGGACCAGTAAAACAGTGTACTTCCACCGTCACCTTACTC
The DNA here is from genome assembly GCF_040938575.1 of Ambystoma mexicanum. Taxonomy (NCBI): domain Eukaryota; kingdom Metazoa; phylum Chordata; class Amphibia; order Caudata; family Ambystomatidae; genus Ambystoma; species Ambystoma mexicanum. Next base: position 703,784,229 of record NC_090933.1, read on the forward strand.
TGCCAAGATGGCCATAGGGAAAGTATTAGATTCGACCTTACCTCTGCACCCCAATTCCAGCTGATTCTTGGGATACCTTGGCTAGAGACGCACAACCCAAAGATAGATTGGCGAGCTCGAACCTTACTCTTTTCCACGGAATGCGCCTCTTGCTACAACAACAAAGGGATCCAAGGAAGCCCATTGTTAGCTTCACAGGAAAAGATGGCAGGTTTAGGCTTGGTGGGCACCTTACCAGGAGTTCTAGGATGTGTTCGCGAAGGAGCAAGCTAATACGCTACCACAACATTGAGATTACGACTGCCAGATTGATCTGCAACCAGGGGTACAAGTACTGTGCAGCCGCATTTAGGCATTAACCTAGGAAGAAAATGCTCATCTACGGACCTACTTGGACCAATACCTGGCCAATGGCTTCATTAGACCATCTAAGTCACCAGCCGCCTCCCCACTCTTCTTCGTACCAAAGAAAGAAGGGGACTTAAGAACGTGTATTGATCACCGGGCCCTAAATCAAGTCACCATAAAAAATAAGTACCCGTTACCTCTGATACCAGTACTCATAGACCAGGTGAGACGAGCGAAGATTTTCACAAAGCTTGACTTACTTGGTGCATATCACCTGGTGCGCATGAAGAAAGGGGACGAGCGGAAGACCGCGTTCCGTACCCGCTATGGTTTGTATGAATACCAGGTCATGCCGTTTGGGCTTTGCAATGCCCTGGCCGCGTTCCAGCATTTTATGAATGATGTGTTACAGGAACTCCTCAATGTCTGCGCCGTCGTCTACATCGATGACATTCTAATCTACTCCACCACTCCCCAAGAACACATAACCCACATGCAAGCTGTACTCTGTAAACTGCATAAAAACCATCTGTACGCAAAGCTAGAATAATGCTCCTTCCATGTCACCAAGGTGGAATTTCTGGGGTATGTACTGACACCGGAGGAGATCAAGATGGACAACAGAAAAGTGGAGGCAATCCTCACTTGGTCCTCACCCACGTCTGTAAAGGGAGTACAGAGTTTCCTAGGGTTTGCAAACTTTTATCAACGCTTAATACCAGGATTCTCACATATTGTACATCCAATCACGTCCTTGCTGTGCAAACACAGAAAGTTTGAATGGACACCAGGGGCGGAAGAAGCCTTCCGAGCCCTCCAAGGAAAAATTCACCTCAGCCCCAATACTGCAACACCCACACGTACATCGTGGAAACGGACGCTTCAAGCATTGCCATGTGGCCCGTATTGTCTCAACAAAATCCCGAAACCATTACCTTTTGGACATGGAAATTCTCCCCAGCAGAATTAAACTGTGCGATTTCTGAGAAGGAACTCCTAGAAATCAAAAGCGCACTGTGTGAATGGCGACATTACTTACTAGGAGCAAAACACACCATCACAATAATAACAGATCATCGGAACTTGCAATACTTGCGCTCAGCAAAAGCTCAGTCTTCTAGACAGCTCTGTTGGGCCCTATATTTAATGGAATATGACTTTGTGATCACCTACCGCCCCAGAGTTAAGAACGGGAAGGCAGATTCGTTATCTCACATTGGCACAGGAGAGGAAGTCTACAATGCCCCTAACCCGGTGGAGATCATACCCAGCCATAAAATTCTCGGCTTCTGCATCGGCCCATCCCTGTTAAACACACTGCAGGAAGCAATAAAAGAAAATATGTCCAAAGAAGACCTACTGGCTTGGGACATGAAGGGAGATCAGTTCACCATTCAAGACAAACTACCATACTACCAAAAACTCCTCTACGTTCCAACTAAGGATCTGCAACAAGCAATTATATCAGACTACAATGACTCGCTGTTAGAAGCCCATCCGGGTATAGCCAAAACCATGAAGAAAGTAAGCAAATCTTATTGATGGCCAACTTCACAAGAGGATATTGCCACCTACATAGGCACCTGTGAGGTGTGTGCACAATACAAAACATCCAGGCAAAAACCAGCTGGCCTCCCTTCAGCCAATCACCATTCCACCAGCGCCCTGGCACACAGTATAAATGGACTTTGTCACTGACTTACCTCCTAGCTCAGGTTATAATACCATCCTCGTTGTAGTGGACCTCTTCTCCAAAATGGGCCATTTCATAGCTCTAAAATGTATTCCCTCAGCTCAGACTCTGGCGCAGGTTTTTCTAGACTGAATCGTCAAGTTACACAGATTCCCTACCGTAATCGTTTCTGACAGAGGCAGCCAATTTGTATCTCGTTTTTGGAAAAAATGTTGTGCCCTGGCAAGAGTCGAAATCCGTCTGTCTTCAAGTCACCATACTCAAACGGACAGCCAAACCGAGCGCACGAACCAAACCATGGAACAGTATTTGCGCTGTCTATTACACCAAACAAGTCAAAGTTGGACAGAAATATTATGGATGGCAGAGTATGCCTACAACAACTCAACACATTCATCAACCCAAGCAACACCCTTCTTTACTATATAGGGTTGAAACCCCAGAACGTCAGTCTACGATCCGCCAGAAAACATTGAGATGCCCGCAGTAAAGAACCTGCATGCCAGCATCATGAAAGCAGCCAGAGAAGCCAGCAAGAACCTCCAGCAAGCCAAAGAAACACAGAAAAGAAATGCTGATCCCCATCGACGAAAAGCCCCAGATTACCAAGTAGGAGACTCGGTCTGGCTGGCAACTAGACACATTGCTTTAAAGGGTCCCAAAAAATGTCAGCCTAGATACATCAACCTGTATACAATTGAAACAGTAATTAATCCAGCAGCCATGAGACTGGCCTTACCTCAACATATGCGTATACATCCCGTATTTCACGTGTCACTATTAAAACCAGCACACCCAGGAACCTGAACTTCCACACCTCCGGCACCCATACAAGTGGGTGAAGAAGCACCAGCATACGAGGTAAAGAACATATTAGATTCCAAACTAGTACGAAAGACCCTGTATTACTTGATTGACTGGAAGGGGTATGGACCCCAGGAAAGATCACGGGAACCCAGCACACACGTGCATGCCCCCTGATTGGTGTGAAAATTCCATCGGGACCATCCTGAGAAAACAAAGCCCACACACACACCTTTGGGAGGGGTCTTGAGGGGGAAGATTGTCATGGGTACCAGGCAGGTAGTTGGGGCAAGCTGGGTGGAGGCTTGGCAGGCCTGGCATAGGCACACAAAACCCTGTAGCATATACCACCTCTTAATTCCTTCCCAGTGTTTGTAGTAACTTCCTGGTTACCACTTCCTGTTGCCAAACAGGAAGTGCATGACAATTCATGAGCTCTCTAGTGTTTGGGTGTGGCTGGCTACATAAGCCACACCCAAGATTCTTCCGGTGCTTCGTGTTGCTTACTGTGAGCTGCATCAGCAACGGACTTGCCGTGCTCTGGATCAGCCAGCTTCTGCTTACCTGCTCTGGATCATCCTGCTTCAGTTTACCTGCTCCGGATCATCCTGCTTCCGCTTACCTGCTCCACAACATCCTACTTCTGTTACCTGCTCCGGATCCTTCCGCTTCTGCTTACCTGCTCTGGATCATTCTGCTTCTGCTTACAGGTACTCCGTGCTTTCTCTATGCCGCAGCTATCTCCGGTCAAGAGGGGACTTCAACACCGGCACCTGTAAGAACAAAGAAGAACAGCATTAGCATGCGCACTTCAATAGCGCTGCGCATACTCACCGAATCTTCCCGCGACGCTGGAATCCAGGTCAGTTGTACGAGCGCACAAACCCCTGCAAAAGAAAGAAGAGACATTAGTCATTGCGCTTGCCCCAATAACGTGGAGACTATTGCACTGCGCTCCCTCTCATAACGCAGTACATACTTACCAATGCCTCTGTGCAAACTTACCAGACCACCAAGTCTCCGGTAGCGCTGAACCCGTAATCGAGGCGCTAATATCACATCATCCACTCCTGCAAGGGAAAGGGAGAGACATTACCAGTCGCGCTCGAATTTAAGATGTTGCGCTTACCTACCAGCAGCTGACTTCTACACGCAGCGCTACTCACCCACAAAATACCTTGGCAAATAAAGACAATACAGACAATTCAGGACACTAAACATTCTCCGTGCAACATTCACTTGTGGAAAAGACTTTCTAGCCAGTGAAGAAACTGGCACCTTGAACACTCTGCCTCGCTGTGAAGGTATATAACAGTGTGTGGCATCTGAACTCAGCCAACAGACATTGGCATCATTCATATGAGCGAATCGCACTCCTGCGAATGCAGGATGGCGTGCACTCCTTACTAAAGGTCAAGGTAAGCCCTTAGGGGACATCACAGCACACAGTAAAGAGAAGGGAAGGACCCAGGGGAATCATGTGAATTCAGGTCTGAGTGTATATCTTGTATTTGACAGGAAGCCCTCCGGGTGAAATCCGCAGAAGTGAGAACTCAGGGTCAAGGGAGACTCATCCATAGCTCCTGCAGAGACTCCGGTGAGTGTGACGGTAAGGTCATGGTGTATGGCTGACCCTTTTGCTGCTTTCTTTGAAAGGACAGAGGAATGGACTCTTTGGTACGACTGCAGACTTTCTGGTAATGGAATCCTCAAGTACCCCATACCCTTTGCTCCATTTCATGGAATTCATTAAGAGACATGGGCACTTACTTTGTGTCTTCTGACATACCACTTCTGCCAACTGGGTCATTATCCTGACGACCGGGAGGCAGAGGAGGTAGAGGCAGGGAGGATCTTTTGGAAGCAGGGATGGGGACGGCACATTGGATTGAAAGCCTGGGTCCCCTGCTGGGGAAGGTGGTTGTGGCGCCTCCGCTGTCCCTGTCTGAGGTACCATGGGTTGGTTTTGTGGAGCCACTGGTTAAGGAGTAAGGACAAGCACTTCCTTCATGAGTGACTTAAAATATTGCCTCATGGGACCTGAATGCATCAAGTCCTGAAAATATTTGAAGAACCTTGTTACGCTCACCTGGTATCCACAGGGACGCCACCCAGCCGGGTTACTCGCTGGTATGCTTCTCAGCTTTGCCCTGATGTGGTCTGCGGGGAAGGTTCTGCTTGAAAATACAGGAGGACTGTGTTCAAGACTGATCGACTGGGGTAAGTATCCTCCCTCCACCCCCGTATGCTTTCAGTCCCTCTGGCACCCTCTCCTCACCTTGTGGTAGAATTAGGTGTGCTCTCCGTCCTGCCTTCTTTGCAGGGGTTCGTTGTCTTTCATGGGCGAGTGCGGTCCAGTTACTTCACTGGCGCCGGCCCGTTTGATATTGTCCAGGTAGGTCTTATTGCTGTTCTTTAGTTTTGTTGCTATCCTGCATGCCTTTCTTTGTTTAAAATGTCTCTTTTTTCTCCCTTAGGTATGCAGAGCTTCTGCGCGGCGAACTGGCTTGGTTGAGCCCCGCTGATAAATGATGGCGCATTAAGAGCGCTATGATGCGGTAGGTAAGCGCTATGCGCAGCGCTGTGAAGTCTTGCCTTTGCTAACCTGTGCTTTCCTTCCTTGTAGGTCGCGGTGTTCTTCAGCGCGAGTGGAATGTCCGGAGTGGTGCCAGCCGAGAGGCGACCAGCCAGGTAAGCCTTTTGAGAAGTTTGTAATTTGTAAATGTCTCTACAGCTTTCTTTAATGTTGCCTCTATCTTCCTCTTTCAGGTCGTTCTGTCCGGGAGGCATGCAGATTCGAGGAAGCTGTTCTCAGTAAGATGAAGACTGCAGGTAAAATGCTGCTGCTATTGATGTTCCTTTTGTCTCCTTGCAGGTTCTGCTTCTCCGAGGTTCGAGGGAATAGCTGGACACAGTGAGCATCACGTTGCAAGCTGCAAAGTAACACGAAGCAGGTTCTGCAGTCAGGGTGTGGTTTATATAGCCCAGGTAAAGTAGTACCAGGGAAAATAGTTCCAGGCCTGCCACACCCAAAACACTAGACCGCATAGCTTGGTTCTTAAGGAACCAAGCTATGTGGATGCCTCCATGTTGGCTGACAATACAATAAAGTAGTTCCCAAGCACATTGTTGTTCATGGTGTATGAGCCTGGCGGCATAGGCACCAGTGCTGGCCCCATGAGGGCTTTTGAAGAGGATGGCAGGCTCTAGAGGCCCGAGTCCTGACTCCACCTGGCCAATGGGTTTGCCAGAGGGGGTTTTGGGCAAGGGTCGTGACAGCAATCCCCCCTAAGGCCCCTCCCATGGTGTTCCTTCTGTCTGGCCCAGGTTAGGTTGGGAAGGTCCATTGGAATTTCCTGATTAAACGTGGTGCGTGGATATTCTCACTGGGCTCCCAGGACCTATCTTGTGGTCCAATTCCTTTCCAATCAACGAGATAATATAGCTTGGTCCTAGAGTATTTAGAGTCCAAGATATCTTTGACTTCGAATTCTGGTTCTCCATCAACAAGTATGGGCTTAGGTGGTGTTCCAATCCGTGTGCCGGGTTGCATTGGTTTCAGGAGGGACACATGGAATACCGGGTGGATGTGTAGATTAGGTGGTAAATCCAGTTTCACGGCTGCTGGGTTGATAATTACCTTAATGGTATAGGGTCCTAAAAATCTGGGATGAAAGGTCAGGGTTCCCTTGATGGGTACGAATTTAGCAGCTAACCAAACTTTGTCTCCTACTTGATAATCAGGGGCCTTTTTCCGGTGTTGGTCGGCGAATCTCTTTTGTTTTTCTTTGGCATGAATAAGGTGTTCCTTTGCCCTTTTGAAAGCCTCAGTAATGGTTGTGTGTAGAGTCTATACCGCTGGCATTTCCAAGCTGGCTGGAAGGTCTAATTCAGAGGTACGTGGATGTCTGCCATGAAGGGTATAGAAGGGCGTTTGTCCCGTGCTTGAATGCAAAGAATTGTTATATGCATATTCGGCTATCCATAGTAGGTCTTTCCAATTCCTTTGTTTGTGTTGCAGCAATATTTGCTCGAGTGTCTGATTGGTTCTCTCGGTTTGGCCGTCCGTTTGGGGATGGTGACTGGTATATAGCCGAACGTCGATCTGCGCCATTGCACAGCATTTTTTCAGAAGTTCGAAATAAACTGGCTCCCTCGATCAGAGACCAGAACCGAAGGGAAGCCATGTAGCTTAACCATGCCCTCCAGGAACACTTTTGCTACAGTGGCTGCGTCTGGGAGGCCTTTGTGAGGGAATAAAATGGGACATCTTCAAGAATAAGTCCACAACTACAAGGATGGTGTTGAACCCTTGGCTTGGAGGTAGATCAGTGATGAAGTCAAGGGAAAGAGTGTGCCATGGAACTGGAGGAATGTCCAATGGTTGTAGGAGACCAGATGGTTTTTGTTTCTGTGATTTATTTTGTACGCAGACACTGCAGGACTGAATATACTGAATGATGTCCTTACGCCAGGTAGGCCACCAAAAGTTCTCTTTCACCTTAGCTAGGGTTTTGTCGATCCCAGGATGCCCTTCAATCAGTGAATCGTGATAGTTTGAAATAATATGCTGTTGTAATTCCTTCTTGAATACTTATAGGCGGTCCCTAGAAAAGGTTAGGTGGTCCTTCATGGTATATTGTTCTCCCTGAGTTTGCCATGCGAGGTAGGCATCAGGATTCATTGTCCGTTGAATTTCGTTTCGTAGTTCTGCTTGTGTTCCGGCTGTAGTGATACCCAAGAGTTTGTCTTCAGGTATAATAGGTACTGGGTCTGGAGTTGTATATACTATTACATCTATGCCCATGTGAGATAAGGCATCCGCCTTTCCGTTTCTGACTCCTGGTCGAAATGTGATTACATAATCATATTTGGCAAAGAAAAGGGCCCACCGTAATTGGCGCTAGGACTGGGCCTTGGCTGTTTTGAGATATTGCAGGTTTCGGTGGTCTGTGATGACTGTAATGGTGTGTCTGGCCCCCAGAAGATAGTGCCTCCAGGCTTTAAAGGCGGATTTGATAGTCAGGAGTTCCTTGTCCGTGATGGCATAATTAATCTCTGGAGGTGAGAACTTTTTCAACCACAAGGCTACAGGATGTAGTTGGCCGGTTTCCGGGTCTCTCTGTGAAAGGACAGCCCCCATTGCGAGACTGGACACATCAGTTTCAACGACATAAGGGAGGTCTGGACAAGGATGTCACAGGATTGGAGCGGAGGTAAACCTTTGTTTATGTTCCTGAAAGGCTTCTTCTGTCCAAGCAAACTTTTTATTGTTTTTTTGTAAAAGTACTGTGATTGGGTGCACAACCTGAGAGAAGTCTGGGATGAACAGGCGGTAGAAATTTGCAAAGCCCAGCATGCTTTGTACCCCTTTCAGAGACGTCGGTGAAGGCCATTTCAGAATGGCATCTACCTTGTGAACGTCCATTCTGATGCCTCCTGGAGTAAGGATAAACCCAAGAAATTCTACTTCGGTGACGTGAAAAAAGCATTTTTCAAGCTTTGCAAACAAGCGATGTTGACGGAACTTGGTGAGGACTGAAAGAACGTGCCTGACATGATCTTATTCCGAGGCTGAGTATACTAAGATGTCGTCTATGTACACTAAGGTGCACACATCAATTAACTCCCTTAAGACGTCATTCATGAAATATTGGAATGCCGCAGGAGCGTTGCATAACTCGAAGGGCATGACTTGATCTTCAAACAAGCCGTACTTAGTACGGAAGGCGGTTTTCCATTCATCTCCTTTTCTGACTCGGACCAGGTGATACTGTAAAGACTGGTAGGGGGTGTATGTACTTCTGCTCTCTATATGGTAGAGGAGAGGCACAGCGGACCCCAGTCAAGATTCTGTATAAGGTAGCAATGGGCGAGCAATCAAGGCCTAGCTTCTCAGGAGGTGATGCGGGCTGGTTCTTAAGTACAGTGTAGTCCCCGAACCCCTGCAAAGGAATGTCCACACACTGTATCACTGAAAACACAGTCTTTATATAATTAATATTCAAGGGTATGTACACGATCACAATAACGCACTTTGTACGTGGAAGTCAATAATGATAAATGTATACAGTTCTAAAGTGGTACCACTAATGTTAGCCAATCTCATTAAAGTGCATCAACTGTACGGTTAAAATGTCACACAGATTAATAACGAGGAAACCAGCAATAGAGATAGGCAGGAACGTAAGATGTTTGAAACAATAGGCAGAATACTGACCCCTACCACGAGGCACAGTTCTATGTGGAGATCCCCCCACCTGGGCAACCTGTAAATAAAAATATATCGCACAAGCCCAGTCCATATGATCAATAGTCTCACTTCTTCCTATTAAGGTTTTACCCCCAATGTACCTGGAGGAGTAGAGGTCTCCAACGATGCGCCGACTGATCCTTCTTGAGTGACTCCCTTTTAGGCTGGAGCCACAGATCGTCGAGAGGTGTCGAGGACCTCGGCATTCGGTGTTGGGGAATCGACGGCCCTTCTTGAGTGTCCTCCCTTTAAGGCGAGAGTCACTGGTCGTCGAACATCCGACGGTGAACAGGTTGAACTATGGCCGTGAAGTGGCAGCTTCGTTCCTAGTGGTGCTCGTCGACGACAGAGCGTTGGCATCCTGCAAGGAAGAGGCATGCGGGGCACCTCAGTGACGATAGTTCTGGACTGCGAAGAGATGATGAAGAACTGTGGCCCAGCAAGGGCGTCGAGTCGTCGGCATCTCTGCGGTCTTTAGGTGGCGGGAAACCCACCGGTGGATGCTCCTCGGCGCATCAACGGTCGGGCCTTCTCCAGCGGGAGACAAGCGAGTGACGATGCAGACGAGAGCGTCCGATGATCAATGGAAGTTCTTAGGCAAACGGGAGCACGGCGGCTCCAGTCGGCGACGGCGGTCGTCGACAGTGGCGGACAACAGTCCGAGTGCTTCTCCTTGGAGTTCCGCAGCAGTCCCCGTATCGGGTTGACAGCATGTCGTAGGTCTATCTACCAGGGAGCTTTGGCAAAGATCAGCTGTGCACGATGGTCCCTCGTAGCTCGGGAAGAGGGCGCCTTACCAGGTCCTCTCTGGGTCAGTCCTTGGAAACACAGCAGCTTTCAGGTTGCAAGGGAGAGCAACAGCACTCCTTCTCGTCCAGCAGGGCTTCAAGGTCAAGCGTCAGTTTCTCCAGTTACTCGTCGTAGTGGACTTCAGCTTCTGAACATGATTCCTAGCAGTGAGAGGTCCCCAGATATACTGTTGATCTCCCATGCATTCCGCTGGGTCACACTCAAGTATCCAATCACGACTACGGGCATTCATGCAGGCAGGCAGCCAATCAGGCACACAAGGCATTCAGGCCATTCACTTCTCTCCAGACACTCACAACAAGTTATGTGTATTGGGACAAGTACCGAGCCATTCAACACTCCAAGCCGCATTCATACCGGTTTCGGGCAGGGTTGTCTCAGTCATTGTGTCAACCACCAGATACTAGACACCCACAACACAGAATGCACATTCGTCACACACTCTATTCACCCAGGTCCCACCCACAGGAGGTACCCACAACATACATCACCGGGAAGGCTCCAGCTAGTCTGGCTGGGCCTTCACAACAACACCATGTATGGCATTTCCACCCAACAGCCAGTCAGGGGGAAGGGACAGAGTCAGGGCTGCCCAGGACTTTGGGAAAACAAGGTAATGGGTAATAGAAAGCAAGAGGCCACAGGGGCCATCTTGTTTTCCTATCAGGAATCAACGGATCCCAATGGCAGGGCCGGGGTATCCCAAAATGGAGGATGCTCCGCGCACCTGTCAAATTCAGCATGGAACTGCCACCAGCCCATACCCTGCTCTGCGGGCCACCCACAGGTGCCCAAAAACATACACTAGGGGCACACGGTTGTACCCCCACCCATGGGTGCCATAAGGGTACGAGGTGGTCCTACTCGTTGGACACAGGATAGGAAGCTAATCTGGCCCTCTGTTGAGACACCCAGACCCCACCGGTGGGGAACCAAGCGGTGGGGGGTGGTATCTAGTGGGCAGTCAACCACAGGCAGTGTCTGGAGGGGAGGGGGGTGACTGAGTTCCACTATGTGTCTGTGGTGATCTTGCTAGCGTGAGTGGCAAGGTAACCAACAGCATGTCAAGAGGGAGAAAGGGGGACAAGGGTGGGGCAACCAGCGATGTTAAGAAAAAAGTACGAGAGAGGGATTAAATCTCGTGGTCAAGGCCTAAGGGGCTGGTGATGACAAGTGCAAAAAAGGAGGCATCGGGATTTCCTTATGATTTATTCACCCTGGTGACTCAAGAGTTCTTTTGCAGATGGGTGGTTGACCAAAAATGTGCATCAAACGTTATCAAGTTTTTCTAAAAACGCACAGTCCCACTGACTATGGGATGTGCTCAAAACCCATGCTTTCTGGGTTTTGAGTGTAGTTTCGTGTGGTATCCCCTGTTGGTCTTGGGGATATCGTAAAAAGTTGTGGTGGAGCCACAACAGGTCAGGTCGACCGGTTTCGATGTTGTGTTAGTGGTTATCGACCATCTTCTTCAGGACAAGCTCAAACTTCATGTGCTAGTCAATAGTGACTGTCCTCTTAGTAGGGCAGCGGTGGCAGGCTGCATAGGGATCCTGGATAGGGTGGCTGCATAGTCCAGGGAGGCCGTATGGGGTGGAGAATGACTAACTGCAACTTCGTACCTGGTTTTCTCAGAGCGGACACAACCGCTGCAGCCTGCTCAATACGAACAGCTCTGAGAAAACCAGGCACGAAGTTGCAGAGAGTCAATCTCCGCCCCATACAGCCCCCCTGGACTGTGCAGCCACCCTATCCAGGATCCCTACGCAGCTTGCCACGGCTGCCCTACTAAGAGGACAGTCACTATTAACTAGCACATGAAGTATGAGCTTATCCTGAAGAAGATGGTCGATAACCACTAACACACCATCGAAACCGGTCGACCTGACCTGTTGTGGCTCCACCACAACTTTTTACGATATCCCCAAGACCAACATGGGATACCACACTAAACTACACTCAAAACCCAGAAAGCATGGGTTTTGAACACATCCCATAGTCAGTGGGACTGTGCATTTTTAGAAAAACTTGATAACGTTTGATGTACATTTTTGGGCAACCACCCATCTGCAAAAGAACTCTTGAGTCACCAGGGTGAATAAATCATAAGGAAATCCCGATGCCTCCATTTTTTGCACTTGTCATCACCAGTCCCTTAGGCCTTGACCACGAGATTTAATCCCTCTCTCGTACTTTTTTCTTAACATCGCTGGTTGCCCCACCCTTGTCCCCCTTTCTCCCTCTTGACAGGCTGTTGGTTACCTTGCCACTCATGCTAGCAGGATCACCACAGACACATACTGGAACTGAGTCACTCCCCTCCCCTCCAGACAGGCACTAGATCCATCACCGCCTGTGGTTAGACTACCCACTAGATACCACCCCCTCACCCCTCGGTTCCCCACCGGTGGGGTCCGGGTGTCTCAACAGAGGGCCAGATTAGCTTCCTATCCTGTGTCCAACGAGTAGGACCACCTCCTAAACACCACTATCAGTTGTTCCGCCTAGCCTTGCAAACTGACAAACTTTTTCCCCAGTGAACTGTTCTTTGTGTACCAGTATGTTCCTACGGTTTGGGAAGGCAGTTGCCACCCCGGCTCTTTGAGCCTTAATTGACCCTGTTGTTTTTTCCTGCCATAAGGGTACTCCACGGGTCCGTTCACCAAACCAAAAGAGAGAGAGCTGCACCACCAGGAGTCCCACATGAACTCCTGTGCGGAAAACACGACAGAACACACAATAAAAAGCAGTAAAGGACAAGGATACAGAGGCCCTGTCCCTCCGATTCATTTCCAGCATCACAGTTGTCCCCCCCAGACTGAGGTGGAGGGTGCCTAATCTCCCACGGGATAGACACCCTCATCCAGACGGTCAACATACCTTCTGGAAAGGCCATCTGCATTATCGTGACTCTTCCCTGGTCTGTGCTCTATGGTGAAGTCTAGCCCTTGCAGGCTAATGGACCACCTGAGCAGTTTCGGGTTCTCATCCTTCATCTGAATAAGCCACTTCAGGGGCTTATGATCGGTTTAGACCTTGAAGGTAGACCCCGTAAGGTAGGGCCTAAAACGCCTAAGGCTCCAAACCATACTAAAACATTCCTTTTCAACGGTAGCCCACCTAAGTTCTCTACACTTGAGTTGTCTACTGATGAATATGATAGGATGTTCTCTCCCTTTGTCATCTAACTGGGACAAGACAGCTCCAATTCCAGTGTCGCAGGCATCCGTCTGGAAGATAAAGGGTCGGCTGTAGTCAGGCGCACACAACACGGGTGCTCGACACAGACTTTCTTTCAAGCCATCAAAGGCCCTCTGACAGTCTACAGTCCAATTAACCTTCCTCGGCTATTTGGATGAAGTCAGAGCTGTCAGTGGTGCAGCTATGGTTCCATAGTCCGCCATGAAATTGCGATAATACCCGCTGAGGCCCAAATAGGCTCTCACCTGGGTTTGAGTAGTCAGAGTCTCCCAGTCCTGTACATCCAGTACTTTACTGAGGAGAGGTTGGATTTGACCCCCTCCTACCTCATGACCAAGATACGTGACTTTCCCCTGAGCTATCTGGCACTTGGTGGCCTTGATAGTGAGGTTAGTCCTCTTTAAGGCCTGCAACACTCTACCCAGTTGTGTCAAGTGCTTTTCCCAAGTGGAACTGTAGACGGCAATGTCGTCTAAATAAGCCACGCAAAAGGCTTCTAGCTCACTGAGAGCATGATTGACCAATCTCTGGAAGGTGGCAGGGGCATTCTTCAACCCAACAGGCATGACCCTAAACTGGTAGAGTCCCTCTGGTGTTGAGAACGCCGTCTTTTCCTTGGCATGGTCCGTCAGAGCTATTTGCCAATAGCCTGAGGTGAGGTCAAAGGTGCTCACAAATTTGGCAGCACCTATGGTGTCCACAAGCTCATCAGCCCTGGGCAATGGGTGCGCGTCAGTTTTGGTGACGGCATTGATTCCTCGGTAGTCCACACAGAACCTCCAATCTTTGGTACCTGCCTGGGAACTTGCCTTGGGGACAAGGACCATGGGACTGGACCAGGGACTGGTTGAGGGTTCAATAACACCCAGATCCAACATCTTGGCGACCTCAGCCTGGATGTGGTTCTTAACCGCATCTGACATTTGGTAGCTCCTGCTCTTGACAGGCACGCTGTCACCAGTGTCAATCTCATGCTTACACCACGGTGTAAGGCCTGGCGTCAGCGAAAACAGAAGGCATACTGCTGGAGCAAAGTCCTGCAGGCCCTCTGCTGCTCGGTTGTCAAATCTGGAGAGAGCTGCACTCCCTCCACTGAGCCATCCTGAGGGTTGCTATACAGCAAATCAGGAAGGGGCTCACTCTCATCCTCTTCTTGCTCTGAAGCTAGCAAGAGACATGAGACTTCTGCTCGCCTGTGGAAAGGCTTGAACCTATTGACATGGAATACCTGAGGGGCTACCCCTGGGACTCCCATGTCAACCAGATAGTTGACCTCGCCCATCTTGGAGATTATCCTGAAGGGTCCAGTCCATTTATCTGCCAATGCCCGAGGCTTGGTAGGCTCCATCACGAGGACCTCCTATCTCGGAGTCCAATCAACTTGCAATGCTTTCAGGTCATGCCAGTATTTGTTCAATTCCTGGCTGGCCTTGAGATTCGCCGTTGCTTGACCCATCATCTGTGTCATCCTCCGTCTGAGGCCTAACATATAGTCCCCCACGTGCTTGGCGGGACCGGGAGGGGTGGCCTCCAAATCTTCTCTGATCAAGGCGAGGGGCCCCCTCACAGGATGTCCAAAGAGTAACTCAAAGGGGCTGAAACCAACACCCTCTTGAGGTACCTCTCTGTAAGCAAACAGCAGGCATGGCAGGAGAAGATCCCATTTCCTCCTTAGGGGCTCTTCCAAAGCACCTAGCATGCCCTTGAGAGTTTTATTAAATCTCTCAACCAGCCCATTGGTCTGGGGGTGGTAAGAGGTGGAGAACTTGTAGGTTACCCCGCACTCTTTCCACATGGTTTTCATGTAACTAGACATGAAGTTTGACCCTCTGTCAGAGACAACCTCCTTGGGGAATCCAACACGGGTGAAAATGCCCAGGACGGCCCGGGCAACCACCTTGGCAGTAACAGTCCAAAGGGGTACAGCCTCAGGGTACCTGGTGGCATGATCTCCCAACACCAGGATGAACCGATGTCCACCTGACGTGGGAGGGTCAAGGGGACCGACAATGTTGATGCCCACCCTCTCAAACGGCGTGCCAACCACTGGCAATGGCTGCAGTGGGGCAATGATACTGCCTCCAGTCTTGTCAGACAACTGACAAGTTGGGCAGGTCCTGCAGTGGGACTCCACTTCTACTCCCATCTGGGGCCAGTAGAAATGGGCAGAGAGGCTCTGCTTAGTCTTCTTGGTACCAACATGACCAGCCAAGGGCACCTCATGCGCCAACTGCAGTAGGAAGGGCCTGTAAACCTGGGGTACCACCAACCTCTTGAGGGCACCAGGTTCAGGCTTAGTGGGCTCACTAACAAGGAGCTCACCTTCCCAATAAATCCGGAAAGTCCTAGGCACTTATCCTCGTGCCTGGGACAGGGCCTGTTTCCTCAGACCCTCGAGAGAGGGACACTCTCGCTGTCTCTCGAAGTCCACCCGGGAGGGTCCCCTTTCAGCTAACAAGCATTGAAGATCGGGATGATCCTCCGGGTTGAGAACCTCTCTCACAGGAGAGTCTTCTGGCTCTTCTCCCACAAGAGTTGAGACAGGGTTTACCACTGGACCCAGCCCGTCCGGAGCATGGATCCCAATGGGTGCTGTAGGAACAGCAGGAAGAGAAGGAGCTCCCTCCATAGAGGTGGCCTTCTTGCTCTTCCTTCGTCATGCCTTAGGCCGCGCCTTCGGCTTGGGTACCTGACTCACAGCCAGACCCGGTGTCACCTGTGACCTAGTGACCGCAGCAGCAGTCATGGGAAGACCATCCGCGATCAACCCCAACTCGACTAGATCGTTACCTAACAGAATGTTAGCAGGGACGTTGTCCTGAACCAGGACAGGAAGCTTTGCTGTCTTGTCTCCAATTACGAGTGTAACTCGGGCTACAGGCGATAATTTGGGAGGCCCAACAGCTAACTTGGTGGTTCTCAGAGGAGTATATACATAGTCCTCTGGCGTGAGCAGGGTCCTGTCCACCACTGTCATGCTTGCCCCAGTGTTTCTCAAACCAGTAGAAGGCTGGCCATTCAGGAGGACACTTCTCAAAAATCTACAGGTGTTCTGTGGGATAATCGCCAGCTCTTCCGTGTACTGGTCCCAGGCCCCAAGGGACACTAAGGAAATCTCTAAGGGTGCACCAAAAGTGATCCCTGTAGAGGAGGGGAGGACAGTGGCCTCCACCTCAGACATGAGGTAAGGGTAGGTCAGGCTGACAGCCTGTACTCTGAGTGCCTTACCTTTACACTTGGAGTCACCCCTTTTATGATCCAGAGCCCCACAGTCCCAACAAGTGCCGGGAGTGCGGGGTACGGTAATGGAACCACTGGGAGCCTGCTTTGCAGCAGTTGGACCACTACTCTTATTCCCACCCACAGATGACTTATCCCCACTAGATTTTTGGGTCTTAGGAGAGGAGGGTTTAGGTTTATTCGACTGTGACTGCTTTTGGGACTCCTCAGCTTTCTGAGAGGCCCCCTTTTCTTTGTCCTTGTGCTTCCCACTGGAGTCCTTAGGGGACACCCGGTGGGAGACCCACTTGTCAGCCAACCTAGCCAGCTTAAAGGGATCCAAAATGGTCTGGTCAGCAACATACTGACGCAGCTCTGGTGAACAGGCTTCAGAAAAACGCTCAAAAAACAACAGGTGGGACAATTCAACAAATGTTTTCACCTTGTAACCATCAATCCACCCCATCATATTCATGTGCGCAGCACTCACCCAGTCAACCCAAGGCACATTCTCTCTTTTCTTAAAATCCCTGAACCTTTTAAGGTATTGGGTAGGCATCTTGCCAAACTTGGCAATCAAAGCAGATTTCATACACTCATACTGACCCCTTTTCTCCACACTCAGCTTCAGAATACAGTCATATCCAGTTTGAGGCACTCTTCTTAGCAAACACTTAGCCCAATCTCTTTTGTCAACATCATGAATTGCACAAGCCATTTCAAATGCTTCAATCCATTGGAGGATATCAGAACCCTCCAAAAACACACCAACCAAATCCTTCATAAATTTAGTTGCCGGGGACCTGACACTCTCACTGGGTTTCGTTGAAGTCTCCACTCGAGCTTTCTCTTGCTGGATTCTCTGACATTCAGTGTCCTTGTGTCAGGCTCGCCGTCTTGCGCGGAGGTAGCACGTACACCTACCTCCCCGTTGGGTCTTGGTGCCTGGTTTGTTTAAGAAACACAGGCCACCGCGACCCGCCGGGGAAAGAGGGTTAGGGTCCGCTGGAGTGGATAGGTAAGGGGAATTAGGGTAACCCGGTAGGGGGTAAGGGAGTGGTTTTGGGTTGGGTAAGGAGACTGGGGAAGATTCACCTTGATGTTCCCTGCCTGAGCTCCTGAGTTCGAGGTACACCTTCTCAGACTTGTGCTCCCCAATACCTCAGGCTTAGACACCGTATTTGAACATTAACATAAAACCATATGCATGAGCGTTTCCATCACACCCCAAATCAAGCTTTTCCCTGGTTGGTATCTCCCAAGCACACTACTTGCCCAACAGGTAGAAATCGAGACTGCACTTAGCTCTGAGTGTTTTCTGCAAGGCGACTGCCTGTTCTTGCCGTAATGCCTCAGCGCTGATTGTTCGTGCTGTCAGTTCTGCGGAGCTCCGCTACAAGAGAACCAAAACATACGTGAGGCCAGGTCAAATCCGTGTTGTTTTCACACGGCGTACATACAAACATCAACATACGACTCCACTAGACGCCGAGTTGCTGCACTCAGCGTTACGGGTGCTCGTAAAGGTCTGCACCAAGTCTTGCCACAACACTTGGCATGCCCAAGCTTTCCCCAGCTGTCCGGCGCGTACGTGCGCCTGATTTGCCAAGGGAGTATTCCCCACGAGGGCCTCTACATATAACAAGCGATCCACAAACTCGCTTGTGCGAAAGCATGCACAGAGAAGGAGAAGCACTTATCTGTCTGGGTGCGCGGGGCCTGCAGTTCTCACAGGCGGGGGATGGCCCCGCACGTTGCTGCCTGCAGGAGCCCTCTGCCAAGACGTCTTCTCTGCTCCGTGTCCATTAGCGCAAGCAGGGATCCTTGCGCGCACCGCGCGCATGCGCTGAAAGTCGGGCGTGGTCCGGAAAGTAGTTCTTTGGCTCGCGGACCCGCGAGCATGCTGGGCAATGTAGTCTTTCACCAGTCTAGGTGCCGGATGGCGTTTTCTGCCGCCCCAGCCCATCTCCTGCAATAAGGACACAACAGAGTCCTGAAATATAGTTGTCTGTACCCCATCACCTTTGTCCCGAGTCCAGGTTGCTCCCTTCCATGCAGCAGATTCACCTTGGTTACAGTGGTGGCCCTGACAGTACTCCCCCTCCCAACAGGTCCTGCTTTAGCGGGATTATCTTTGTGGAACCTGCGTACTAGTCGGGCAGCATGTACATTAGACGCCGGTTCCCAGGAGCGTTCCTCAGGCCCGTAACCCAACCAGTCCACCAAATAATATAATTGTCCTAGGCGAAAACGTGAATCTAAAATTGCCTTTACCTCGTACTCAGGAACCCCGGCAACAGTTATTGAGGGAGGTCTCTTTGGGCAGATAGACGCTGGGGCTGGTTTGAGTAATGCCACATGAAATACCGGGTGCACCTTCATTTGTGTTGGTAAGGTAAGGCGGACAGCAACTGGATTGAGGATCTTTTCCACAGGAAATGGACCCACAAACCTGGGCTGGAACTTACGAGGCCCTACCAAGTGCAGATTGTGCGTGTTCAACCACACCCTATCCCCAACTCGATATGTCGGGGCTTGTCCCCTGCCAGCATCAGCGTACTTTTTATAGGATGCTTTAGCTGCGTCCAAGTTAGTCATCATACTCCGCCAGACCTTTCCTAAATGTTCCTTGAGCGAGGCAACAGCCGGTACCTCTGTTCTTGTTACCACTGGTACTGGCTGAAAGCGCGGATGGAAGCCATAAGTGCCGTAGAAAGGAGATACTTTGGTAGATGCGTGCACGGCGTTGTTATATGCCAGCTCCGCCAACCAGACGACGTCTGCCCACAAGTTTTCGTTATCATATGTCATACACCGTATGTATTGCTCCAGTGTTTGGTTCACCCGTTCGGTTTGCCCATCCGTCTCGGGATGATAACTGGTAGACAATTTCAACTGCATACCTGCATTGGCGCAAAAAGCTTGCCAGAAGCGTGATGTAAATTGCGCCCCACGATCCGAAACAATATGTAGGGGTATGCCGTGTAGACGGACAATATTTTGGAGGAAAAGGTGAACCAAAGCCTGAGCCGTGGGGGCCCCTTTACAAGGTACAAAGTGCGCCAGCTTAGTTAGTGAATCCACCACCACCATCACTGCAGTATAACCATGGCACCTTGGTAGTTCTACTATGAAGTCCAGAGATATTGTGTGCCAGGGCATTGGCGGTGTGGGCAAGGGGCGTAGTAACCCGGATGGTTTTTGGTGATCCGCCTTGTTTCTCATACAACATTCACACATACGTAGGTGTTGTTGAACATCCTGCTTCATCCGAGGCCACCAAAAATGACGTGTTAACAGCTCATAAGTCTTGGCTACTCCGGGGTGTCCTACAAATGGGGAATCGTGACACCATTCAATGGCTTGTAGACGAGTTGCTGACGTTGGGAGATAAAGAGCTGTGCCGAAGAAAGGTAGTCCATCTTTTACAGTTTTCTTCTTGTCAGGATCGTTCCACTGGGCCAAATCGTGAGCTGTCAAAGCTTTTCTGATATTTGCAAACATGTCATCTACTACCACACTACCCACGATGCGCGTTGGTGGTACTATAGGTTTTGGTTCTTCCTTTTCACAATTGGATTCCAGTTCCGGGTAACGAGATAGGATGTCTGCTTTCCTGTTTTCTGCACCCGGGCGGTATGTGACTATGAAATCGAAGTCGGCAAAGTACATGGCCCAACGTAACTGCTGGGGGCTTAGTGCTTTGGCTGATTTCAGGAATTGCAGGTTTCTGTGGTCGGTCAAAATTGTTATAGTGTGTTGGGCTCCCATCAGGTAGTGACGCCACTCACCGAATGCCGCCTTAATAGCCAATAATTCTCTGTCTGCAATTACATAGTTGCGTTCCGCAGGTAACAAGGTACGAGAGTAGTATGCCACTGGATGTAAGCGACCGGTGTTATCCCGTTGGGACAATATGGCCCCAAGAGCATAACTCGAGGCGTCCGTTTCGACAATGTAAGGACGAGTCGGGTCCGCATGCAGTAAGACCGGAGCTGTGGTAAAGGCCTTCTTTAAGGCCAGAAAGCTGGCTTCGGCGGCGGCGTCCCATTGAAATGTTACACCTTTCCTCAATAGACGAGTAATCGGCTGCACCATGTTTGCGAACCCATTGATGAATCGCCGATAGAAATTGGCAAATCCTAGCACTGTTTGCACGTCTTTGACAGTCGTGGGGGATGGCCATTCCATAATGGTTCGCACTTTGCTTTTGTCCATGGTTACGCCTTCCGGGGAGAGAACGAATCCCAAAAATTCCACTGTAGTTTGATGGAACACACACTTCTCGATCTTAGCGTACAACTGGTGCTCCCTTAAACGCTGCAAAACGGCCTTTACGTGGTCCTGATGCTCGTCCAGGTTTTGAGAATAAATGAGGATATCATCTATGTAGACAATGGCGAAGAGATCCAAATAACCTCGCAAAACCTCATCCAGGAAGTGCTGAAAAGCGGCGGGTGCGTTGCAGAGGCCGAATGGCATGACCTGATATTCGTAGAGCCCATACTTGGTTCTGAATGCGGTCTTCCACTCGTCCCCCTCGCGCACCCGCACAAGATGGTAGGCCCCTCGTAGGTCGAGCTTAGTGTAGACCCTAGCGTTTCGTACTTGATCCAGTAAGGTAGGGATTAAGGGCAGCGGGTATCGGTTTTTTATGGTTATCCGGTTAATCGCTCTATAATCGATACATGTTCTTAATTCTCCGGTCTTTTTGGGGACGAAGAATAACGGTGACGACACTGGTGACATGGAGTGTCGTATAAAACCGTTAGCTAAATTTGTGTCGATGTAGTTCCGTAAGTGTTCGTTCTCTGATTCCGTCAAGGCATAAATGCGACTACACGGTAATGCTGCTCCAGGTTCTAGATCGATCCTGCAGTCAAACGTGCGGTGAGGTGGCAAGGTTTCTGCTGCGGCTTTACTAAAAACATCCCGGTAGGCTTGGTAGACGACTGGTAAACTCTCAATACTCCCGATCACATGCTTCTGACTTGGCATCTGTTGCCCTTCCGGGGCCACGACTGGGTTTTGGTGGCAGTGCGTCGAGCAATGGCTGGATGCGAAACGTAACGAGCCTTGAGCCCAGTTCACATCTGGGTTATGCTTCCTTAACCAGGGTAATCCCAAGATCATCCCAAACTGTGGCGCTGCAATTACATCAAATCTGATGACTTCGTGATGCTCGGGGGTGCATTCCAGATGTACCCACCTAGTTTGTTTTGTTATGAGACCGGAAGTAAGCGGCGAACCGTCCACCGACTTAACTTCCTCCTGACGTTCCTTCACAAGGAGGGGTATATCTAATTTTTCTACTAGGTTCTGGTCAATAAAGTTGCCCGTGGCCCCATAGTCAATCATCAGCAAGACTGGCACCTGTCGAGTGCCCCAGCTAATTTGCCCTGGGATCGTTACATGGACTACTTGCACGTGACTGGTATTAGCCAAAAGCTTCGGGGTGTTTTCCGCTTGGCTCGCCTGGACCACCCTCACTGGCGAGCGCTCTCGTTTCCCGGCCTTTCCCCTTTAGGTTTCGCGGGACATTCCCTAACAAAGTGTCCTCCCTTACCGCAATATAGGCAGAGCGTTTCCCTACGCCTCTTGTCCTTTTCTTCCTTGGTTAATGGCCCACGAATTGTTCCAATCTGCATAGGCTCATCGATTGGCTTCTCAGGTTTGGTAGTCTTTAGGTGTTGGTCAAATCGAGCTACGGGTCTGGGTTCCCATTTCCTTCTATCCTGCCTTCTTTCGCTCTGTCGTTGATCCAATCGCAAAGCAAGATCAATCATCGACGAGCAGGTCTCTGGCTGGGGGTCTACTTGCACAATAAGGTCCTTCATATCTTCCCGCAACCCTTGGTAGAATAAAGCTAAGCGCTTCTCCTCTGGCCAGTCCGTTTCTACTGCTAAACAATTAAACGTGGTTACGTAGGTAACTAAGTCCTTGGCTCCCTGGCGCAGAGTGAGTAGCTCTTTATCCTTAATCAAGGTTGCTGCTTTGCGGTTAAATATCTTGCCAAACTCCTCCAGAAAGGTATCCCAGTTGTATAATATTATGTCATCTTTGGTTACCAAGGGTTTGGCCCAAGAAGCTGCATCCCCACCCAGATATGATATTACAAATGCAGTGCGAGACTGGGCGCTACGAAATATGTTGGGTTTGGTAATGAAGTGTAGCTGACACTGCATGATGAATTGGTTATAACGTTGCGGGTCCCCATGGTACCTTTCTGGGGCTGCCAATGGTATTGGTGGCTCGGTAGATACGTGCACCTGGACTGGGGTGGGGGGAACGTGATCCCGGGGTAAAGGAGTAGCTTGGGCGGTGCTCTGCAAAGTCAATGTGTGTACTTGCCCTGCTAGATTCACATAATCTTGGCGGGTGGCCAGTAACTCCCCCTTCAAATCTTGCAAGGCTGCTAAAACCTCTTCCATGGTGACGTGCTACCCAGGCGCTTGAAGATACGTGGGCTTGCGCTACTGTCAGGCTCGCCGTCTTGCGCTGAGGTAGCACGTACACCTACCTCCCCGTTGGGTCTTGGTGCCTGGTTTGTTTAAGAAACACAGGCCACCGCAACCCGCCGGGGAAAGAGGGTTAGGGTCCGCTGGAGTGGATAGGTAAGGGGAATTAGGGTAACCAGGTAGGGGGTAAGGGAGTGGTTTTGGGTTGGGTAAGGAGACTGGGGAAGATTCACCTTGATGTTCCCACCGTATTTGAACATTAACATAAAACCATATGCATGAGCGTTTCCATCACACCCCAAATCAAGCTTTTCCCTGGTTGGTATCTCCCAAGCACACTACTTGCCCAACAGGTAGAAATCGAGACTGCACTTAGCTCTGAGTGTTTTCTGCAAGGCGACTGCCTGTTCTTGCCGTAATGCCTCAGCGCTGATTGTTCGTGCTGTCAGTTCTGCGGAGCTCCGCTACAAGAGAACCAAAACATACGTGAGGCCAGGTCAAATCCATGTTGTTTTCACACGGCGTACATATAAACATCAACATACGACTCCACTAGACGCCGAGTTGCTGCACTCGGCGTTACGGGTGCTCGTAAAGGTCTGCACCAAGTCTTGCCACAACACGTGGCATGCCCAAGCTTTCCCCAGCTGTCCGGCGCGTACGCGCGCCTGATTTGCCAAGGGAGTATTCCCCACGAGGGCCTCTACATATAACAAGCGATCCACAAACTCGCTTGTGCGAAAGCATGCACAGAGAAGGAGAAGCACTTATCTGTCTGGGTGCGCGGGGCCTGCAGTTCTCACAGGCGGGGGATGGCCCCGCACGTCGCTGCCTGCAGGAGCCCTCTGCCAAGACGTCTTCTCTGCTCCGTGTCCATTAGCACAAGCAGGGATCCTTGCGCGCACCGCGCGCATGCGCTGTAATTCGGGCGTGGTCCGGAAAGTAGTTCTTTGGCTCGCTGACCCGCGAGCATGCTGGGCAATGTATCTTTCACCAGTCTAGGTGCCGGATGGCGTTTTCTGCCGCCCCCAGCCCATCTCCTGCAATAAGGACACAACAGAGTCCTGAAATATAGTTGTCTGTACCCCATCACCTTTGTCCCGAGTCCAGGTTGCTCCCTTCCATGCAGCAGATTCACCTTGGTTACAGTGGTGGCCCTGACAGTACTCCCCCTCCCAACAGGTCCTGCTTTAGCGGGATTATCTTTGTGGAACCTGCGTACTAGTCGGGCAGCATGTACATTAGACGCCGGTTCCCAGGAGCGTTCCTCGGGCCCGTAACCCAACCAGTCCACCAAATAATATAATTGTCCTAGGCGAAAACGTGAATCTAAAATTGCCTTTACCTCGTACTCAGGAACCCCGGCAGCAGTTATTGAGGGAGGTCTCTTTGGGCGGATAGACGCTGGGGCTGGTTTGAGTAATGCCACATGAAATACCGGGTGCACCTTCATTTGTGTTGGTAAGGTAAGGCGGACAGCAACTGGATTGAGGATCTTTTCCACAGGAAATGGACCCACAAACCTGGGCTGGAACTTACTGTCACGCCGCGGGGAAACTGGCGGCTTTGGAGGAGGTGGAAGCTGCGACCGCCATAGCGGATTCCATTACGTTTTGTGTTTTGAGCTTGCGGTGCAGGTCTAGTCGTCGTTGTGACGTACCTGAACCGGTATTTAATCCTTTCCACTTCCGGGTTCAGGTGCGTTGCAACGTACAGTGTTTCGTCCTGTTCCTGCGCCGCTGCTACTTTTCGAAGTTAATTCCTTTTCCCTTCCGCTTCGTTAGTTTCTTTCCCTCTTCCAGTCCTTTCGCTCCTTACCTGCTTCGGTAAATTCTTCTCGCCTTCTTTCTCTTTCTCCCTTGTTCTATTCCGTTCCAATCTATTTCCTTCCCCCCCTTCCGCCTTGATCTTTTCCGTCTATTCTTTTCCCGTCTTTTCTTGTTTTCCTCCTGTGTTCTTTCTCCTCGCTGTTCCTCCAGTTACCCCCCTCTGGCCTCTCTGTGAATTCGCGGATTCCGACCTCTGTCTGTTTTCAAGGTTTGCCTCGTCCAGCCCTTTTCTGCTAGTCTGCTGATGATTACTGTGTACCGACCTCTGTCTGCAAATTGGATTGCCTCGCCTCATCCTCTACAGTCTACTATTTAAGAACTTTCATCGTTCTGGTTCGTTCCCGATTCCTCTTTCTACTGCATCCTCAGGAGAGTCCATTACATCACTACGCTTGAAGATCTTTATCCTCCGGGGTTTTTTGTGCCTTTGGCTTTTTCCCCTTTGTACAGCGACTGAGGAGGGCTGCCACAGATCACCCAAAGGGTGTCACTGTGGCGTCCTACCTTGGTCGCCCCTCTCTTCAAAAAAAACAAGGAGGGAAGGCTCGAACTAAGGACAATCCAACGCTAACTCAACGTCGGAGACTTCAAGGTGAGGAGGAAGGGGAGGAAGGGGAGTCTCAGGAGGAAGAGGAGATTACCGACCTTCCTGACAGTTTGCAACGCCCGAATCTAGACATGGCCACTCCACAGCAAGTTCAGGAACTGGTAGCAGCCGTCCAAAACTTGAGCCTAGAAGTCCAGAATTTAAAGGGCACTAATGCAGTTCTACAACAGAGGATGGCAGAGCGAGTACTACCGACAACCGATTTGCCTCCATTACCGTTAGTCTCTGGGAAGTTTGATGGGACGCCCAAAAGGCTAAAAGAGTTCTTAGATGCTTGTCACCTACATTTTTCATTTCGTCCACATGCCTTTACTTCTGACCATACCAAGGTTGGGTTTATGATAACCCATATGTCTGGCAATGCCTTGGCTTGGGCCACCCCTCTGGTCAATAGAACAGATCCAGTGCTTCTGGATTATGAGGCTTTCAAGACCATGATGAAACAAACTTTCATTCGAACAGAGAGCACTTTTTTAGCCTCCGAGGATCTATTGGACATCCGACAAGGGAATGCAGACTTAATGTCCTATATCACCTCCTTTAAACAGATCGCTGCGGAGGCTGGATGGCAAGAACAAGCTCAGTACGCCATCTTTCGGAGGGGTCTATGAGAAGAGCTAAAAGATGAACTATCACGTATCGAACGCCCCTTAAATTTTGCCGATCTTATCACTGCAACACTTCGGATCGATTTCAGGCTGTCTGAACGGCGAGCTGAGCGACGTAAGATTAAGAGTGGTCTTCCGATGCCCCCAGCTACTTCTTCTTCAGCACCCCTTCCTCCTACTCGTCTCTCGCGTGAAGAGCCTATGCAGATCGGCACTACCCGTTCTCCTCTCTCTGCAGAAGAACGAAAGAGGAGGCGTGAAGGAAACCTATGCATGTACTGCGGATCTTCTAATCACCTGCTTCGAGAATGTCCTGATGTGCCTCCTAGACGCTCGGGAAACGAGTACCCTCGGTAAATTTGGGGACATATTACCGAGGGAAGGAGTCAGGTCCCTTTGTTACCCTCTCAGTCACCTCTTTGGAATGCTCTGACGATGATCGTCTTATGGTAATGACAGTCACTCTTCTGTATGGCCAGACCTCAATCCAGACTCAGGCTCTTCTGGATTGTGGAGCCGCAGGAAATTTCATCGATACCCACTGGGCAGAGAGTCAAGGACTGACTCGGATAGCTAAGACCGAGGATCAGACGGTGGAGGGAGTTGATGGCGAACCTTTGAGCTCAGGCCTTATTACCCATTCTACAGAAGTCCTCACCATGCGTATCATGCAACATACTGAACACCTTTCTTTTGATATCATCAGAGCTGCTCATTTCCCCTTGATTCTAGGCATTGGATGGTTGCGTCGTCATAACCCTACCATTGATTGGTCTAGGAACCTGTTGAGTTTTCATTCAACCTTCTGTAAAGCAAGCTGTTTGCCGAAACCAGACTTTTCGACGATACAGACTTCCTGTGGGATGGAATCGAAGTCCATACATTGCTTACCATCCTATTTGAGCAGTTACGCTGAAGTGGTGGCAGAGAAGATTCCATTAGAGCTTCCTCCTCACAGACCTGAGGATTGTTGCATTGATTTGCACCCTGAGGCTTTAGTCCCTTTTGGTCGCATGTATCCCTTGACTTTGCAAGAAAGACATTATTTGAGAAATTACCTAGACAAGAACTTAGCCAATGAGTTAATCAGACCTTCTAAATCTCCTGCTGGTGCCTCCCTATTCTTCATTCCCAAGAAAGACACGCAAGAACTACGACCCTGTATCGATTACAGAGGATTAAACAAGGTAACCATCAAGGACAGATATCCTATGCCTCTCATCTCTGAAATTGTTCATGCCGTCCAGTCGGCCACAGTGTTTACTAAACTAGACTTACGCAATGCATACCATTTACTTAGGATCCAAACCGGAGATGAGTGGAAGACTGCCTTTAGGACACCTTTTGGCTTATATGAGTATCAAGTGATGCCCTTTGGCCTGGTAAATGCTCCATCTATCTTCCAACGTTTCATGGACAGACTTTTTTCAGATATTCTGGGACACTCTGTCATCATTTATCTTGATGACATATTAGTCTTTTCCCACTCTCCAGTAGAGCATAACACTCATGTCAAGGAGGTATTTCACAGACTCAAAGAAAATCATCTCTCTGTCAAATTGGAAAAGTGTGCGTTTTCGGCCACGTCCATATCATATTTGGGATACATACTCTCCTCTGAGGGTATTGCCATGGACCCTCAGAAGGTCAATGCCATCCTAGATTGGCCGTCTCCTAAGTCCGTGAAAGACATCCAAAGATTCCTGGGATTATCGAATTTTTACCGGAAGTTTATACCCAACTTCTCTCAACAAGTACTCCCGATGACCTCACTCCTTAAAAAGTCTTCCTCTCCCTTCCGGTGGTCTTCGCATGCCGAAGAGAATTTTCAACAACTCAAGCAAGCCTTCTGTTCAGCTCCCATATTAAGACAACCTGACCAGCTCCATCCTTTTATCGTGGAAACTGATGCATCCTCTGCTGCAATCGGAGCAGTGTTACTACAAGAGCATGAAGGGAAGGAACATCCAGTGTCCTATTATTCCAAGACACTTAACCCCAGCCAACGTAACTACTCTGTGATAGAGAGAGAATTGCTGGCTATGAAATTAGCTTGCACAGAGTGGCGACACCTCCTCCAAGGTGGAGAACACCCTTTTACACTTCGAACGGATCACAAGAATTTGCAGGTATTGCGTCAATTCGAATGTTACAACACACGACAGGCAAGGTGGGCACATTTTTTTGCCCAATTTGATTTCAACATTACTTATATCCCGGGTGAACAAAACTTAGTGGCAGATGCCCTGTCTCGACCAGGTGATTACCTGTCAGAACAAGAAACTACTACTGAATTGATGTTTGCAAGATCTCGGAAAATCGGAGCGGTGTCCACATTCCTGCAACAAGTTAAGGACGATTCTGGAGGGAGGTTTGAAGCAGAAAAGGACATCGTCAAGACCGATTATGTAATCAAGGAAGGTTTATATATGGTTAAGGACAAGTTGTATCTGCCAACTACGTCTTTAAGGAAGACAGCATTATCCTGGTGCCATGATACCAAGATTGCGGGCCACCGTGGAATTCGGAATACGCAAGAACTTTTATCGAGATATTTTTTCTGGCCTCGGATGAAGGAAGAGACTAGACAATACGTTCAGTCTTGTGTTACCTGTCTTCGTAACAAATATTCCACACAAAAGCCTTTGGGCTTGTTAGAATCCGACGCCATACCCACAGGTCCGTGGACCACAATCTCGACCGACTTCATTGTAGAGTTGCCAGTGTCTCAGGGTTGTACCTGTATAATGGTGGTAATCGATTCTTTCACCAAAATGGCACATTTTTCGCCTCTACTGGGTGTACCTTCAGCATCTCGCATGGCAGAAGTCTTCTTGAGCGACATATTTAAGCTACATGGAATGCCTACTAAGATCATCTCAGACCGTGGCAGCCAGTACACTTCTCATTTCTGGTCTGCTTTATGCAAGCGATTAGGCATTGAAAGGGCCTTGACCTCGGGATTTCATCCACAATCAAATGGACAAACTGAACGTCTTAATGGTACATTAGAGCAGTATCTCCGGTGTTTTGTCAACCAACAGCAGGATGATTGGGTCCAATTGCTTCCTACGGCCGAATTTTCATATAACAACACCTGCCACTCTGCCTTGGGTTCTAGCCCTTTTTTCTGTATGTACGGGTATAATCCCCGTACCTTTCTTCCCTTGGTCAACATTGAGTCCTCGGTGCCCTCTGTGGAAGCTTCCCTATCTAATATTCGAGAAGCCCAAACCAAAGCTAGACAAGGACTCTTAGAGGCAAATGAAAGGAACCGATCCCAAGCAAATAGACACAGAAGACCAGTACCGAATTGGGAAGTTGGATCTAAGGTACTTCTGTCCACTAAATTTCTACCACGTTGGGTACACCCATCTAAACTGTCCCCTAGATTTATTGGACCTTACAAGATAACACAAATGATCAACCCTGTAGCATTTCGCTTACAGTTACCTGCACAACTAAGTCGAGTACATCCGGTGTTTCATGCCTCTCAATTGAAGACCTTCATAGAAGATAAGTGGTTCCGAAGAAGGAAGAACACTCAGATCCCCTCAGGCCCCACTGGAGACGTTTATGAGGTATCCCAAATTTGTGACTCTAGATTTCATAAGGGTCGTCTAGAATACCTAGTACACTGGAAAGGTTACCCTAAGTCTGAAGATACCTGGGAACCCAAAGCCCATTTAAATACACCTCTCCTGTTGCGCAAGTTCCATTCCAGACATCCCAATAAACCCGGTGGGGAGACCCTTAGGAGGGGGCATACTGTCACGCCGCGGGGAAACTGGCGGCTTTGGAGGAGGTGGAAGCTGCGACCGCCATAGCGGATTCCATTACGTTTTGTGTTTTGAGCTTGCGGTGCAGGTCTAGTCGTCGTTGCGACGTACCTGAACCGGTATTTAATCCTTTCCACTTCCGGGTTCAGGTGCGTTGCAACGTACAGTGTTTCGTCCTGTTCCTGCGCCGCTGCTACTTTTCGAAGTTAATTCCTTTTCCCTTCCGCTTCGTTAGTTTCTTTCCCTCTTCCAGTCCTTTCGCTCCTTACCTGCTTCGGTAAATTCTTCTCGCCTTCTTTCTCTTTCTCCCTTGTTCTATTCCGTTCCAATCTATTTCCTTCCCCCCCTTCCGCCTTGATCTTTTCCGTCTATTCTTTTCCCGTCTTTTCTTGTTTTCCTCCTGTGTTCTTTCTCCTCGCTGTTCCTCCAGTTACCCCCCTCTGGCCTCTCTGTGAATTCGCGGATTCCGACCTCTGTCTGTTTTCAAGGTTTGCCTCGTCCAGCCCTTTTCTGCTAGTCTGCTGATGATTACTGTGTACCGACCTCTGTCTGCAAATTGGATTGCCTCGCCTCATCCTCTACAGTCTACTATTTAAGAACTTTCATCGTTCTGGTTCGTTCCCGATTCCTCTTTCTACTGCATCCTCAGGAGAGTCCATTACATCACTACGCTTGAAGATCTTTATCCTCCGGGGTTTTTTGTGCCTTTGGCTTTTTCCCCTTTGTACAGCGACTGAGGAGGGCTGCCACAGATCACCCAAAGGGTGTCACTGTGGCGTCCTACCTTGGTCGCCCCTCTCTTCAAAAAAAACAAGGAGGGAAGGCTCGAACTAAGGACAATCCAACGCTAACTCAACGTCGGAGACTTCAAGGTGAGGAGGAAGGGGAGGAAGGGGAGTCTCAGGAGGAAGAGGAGATTACCGACCTTCCTGACACTTACGAGGCCCTACCAAGTGCAGATTGTGCGTGTTCAACCACACCCTATCCCCAACTCGATATGTCGGGGCTTGTCCCCTGCCAGCATCAGCGTACTTTTTATAGGATGCTTTAGCTGCGTCCAAGTTAGTCATCATACTCCGCCAGACCTTTCCTAAATGTTCCTTGAGCGAGGCAACAGCCGGTACCTCTGTTCTTGTTACCAGTGGTACTGGCTGAAAGCGCGGATGGAAGCCATAAGTGCCGTAGAAAGGAGATACTTTGGTAGATGCGTGCACGGCATTGTTATATGCCAGCTCCGCCAACCAGACGACGTCTGCCCACAAGTTTTCGTTATCATATGTCATACACCGTATGTATTGCTCCAGTGTTTGGTTCACCCGTTCGGTTTGCCCATCCGTCTCGGGATGATAACTGGTAGACAATTTCAACTGCATACCTGCATTGGCGCAAAAAGCTTGCCAGAAGCGTGATGTAAATTGCGCCCCACGATCCGAAACAATATGTAGGGGTATGCCGTGTAGACAGACAATATTTTGGAGGAAAAGGTGAACCAAAGCCTGAGCCGTGGGGACCCCTTTACAAGGTACAAAGTGCGCCAGCTTAGTTAGTGAATCCACCACCACCATCACTGCAGTATAACCATGGCACCTTGGTAGGTCTACTATGAAGTCCAGAGATATTGTGTGCCAGGGCATTGGCGGTGTGGGCAAGGGGCGTAGTAACCCGGCTGGTTTTTGGTGATCCGCCTTGTTTCTCATACAACATTCACACATACGTAGGTGTTGTTGAACATCCTGCTTCATCCGAGGCCACCAAAAATGACGTGTTAACAGCTCATAAGTCTTGGCTACTCCGGGGTGTCCTACAAATGGGGAATCGTGACACCATTCAATGGCTTGTAGACGAGTTGCTGACGTTGGGAGATAAAGAGCTGTGCCGAAGAAAGGTAGTCCATCTTTTACAGTTTTCTTCTTGTCAGGATCGTTCCACTGGGCCAAATCGTGAGCTGTCAAAGCTTTTCTGATATTTGCAAACATGTCATCTACTACCACACTACCCACGATGCGCGTTGGTGGTACTATAGGTTTTGGTTCTTCCTTTTCACAATTGGATTCCAGTTCCGGGTAACGAGATAGGATGTCTGCTTTCCTGTTTTCTGCACCCGGGCGGTATGTGACTATGAAATCGAAGTCGGCAAAGTACATGGCCCAACGTAACTGCCGGGGGCTTAGTGCTTTGGCTGATTTCAGGAATTGCAGGTTTCTGTGGTCGGTCAAAATTGTTATAGTGTGTTGGGCTCCCATCAGGTAGTGACGCCACTCACCGAATGCCGCCTTAATAGCCAATAATTCTCTGTCTGCAATTACATAGTTGCGTTCCGCAGGTAACAAGGTACGAGAGTAGTATGCCACTGGATGTAAGCGACCGGTGTTATCCCGTTGGGACAATATGGCCCCAAGAGCATAACTCGAGGCGTCCGTTTCGACAATGTAAGGACGAGTCGGGTCCGCATGCAGTAAGACCGGAGCTGTGGTAAAGGCCTTCTTTAAGGCCAGAAAGCTGGCTTCGGCGGCGGCGTCCCATTGAAATGTTACACCTTTCCTCAATAGATGAGTAATCGGCTGCATCATGTTTGCGAACCCATTGATGAATCGCCGATAGAAATTGGCAAATCCTAGCACTGTTTGCACGTCTTTGACAGTCGTGGGGGATGGCCATTCCATAATGGTTTGCACTTTGCTTTTGTCCATGGTTACGCCTTCCGGGGAGAGAACGAATCCCAAAAATTCCACTGTAGTTTGATGGAACACACACTTCTCGATCTTAGCGTACAACTGGTGCTCCCTTAAACGCTGCAAAACGGCCTTTACGTGGTCCTGATGCTCGTCCAGGTTTTGAGAATAAATGAGGATATCATCTATGTAGACAATGGCGAAGAGATCCAAATAACCTCGCAAAACCTCATCCAGGAAGTGCTGAAAAGCGGCGGGTGCGTTGCAGAGGCCGAATGGCATGACCTGATATTCGTAGAGCCCATACTTGGTTCTGAATGCGGTCTTCCACTCGTCCCCCTCGCGCACCCGCACAAGATGGTAGGCCCCTCGTAGGTCGAGCTTAGTGTAGACCCTAGCGTTTCGTACTTGATCCAGTAAGGTAGGGATTAAGGGCAGCGGGTATCGGTTTTTTATGGTTATCCGGTTAATCGCTCTATAATCGATACATGTTCTTAATTCTCCGGTCTTTTTGGGGACGAAGAATAACGGTGACGACACTGGTGACATGGAGTGTCGTATAAAACCGTTAGCTAAATTTGTGTCGATGTAGTTCCGTAAGTGTTCGTTCTCTGATTCCGTCAAGGCATAAATGCGACTACACGGTAATGCTGCTCCAGGTTCTAGATCGATCCTGCAGTCAAACGTGCGGTGAGGTGGCAAGGTTTCTGCTGCGGCTTTACTAAAAACATCCCGGTAGGCTTGGTAGAAGACTGGTAAACTCTCAATACTCCCGATCACGTGCTTCTGACTTGGCATCTGTTGCCCTTCCGGGGCCATGACTGGGTTTTGGTGGCAGTGCGTCGAGCAATGGCTGGATGCGAAACGTAACGAGCCTTGAGCCCAGTTCACATCTGGGTTATGCTTCCTTAACCAGGGTAATCCCAAGATCATCCCAAACTGTGGCGCTGCAATTACATCAAATCTGATGACTTCGTGATGCTCGGGGGTGCATTCCAGATGTACCCACCTAGTTTGTTATGAGACCGGAAGTAAGCGGCGAACCGTCCACCGACTTAACTTCCTCCTGACGTTCCTTCACAAGGAGGGGTATATCTAATTTTTCTACTAGGTTCTGGTCAATAAAGTTGCCCGTGGCCCCAGAGTCAATCATCAGCAAGACTGGCACCTGTCGAGTGCCCCAGCTAATTTGCCCTGGGATCGTTACATGGACTACTTGCACGTGACTGGTATTAGCCAAAAGCTTCGGGGTGTTTTCCGCTTGGCTCGCCTGGACCACCCTCACTGGCGAGCGCTCTCGTTTCCCGGCCTTTCCCCTTTAGGTTTCGCGGGACATTCCCTAACAAAGTGTCCTCCCTTACCCCAATATAGGCAGAGCTTTTCCCTACGCCTCTTGTCCTTTTCTTCCTTGGTTAATGGCCCACGAATTGTTCCAATCTGCATAGGCTCATCGATTGGCTTCTCAGGTTTGGTAGTCTTTAGGTGTTGGTCAAATCGAGCTACGGGTCTGGGTTCCCATTTCCTTCTATCCTGCCTTCTTTCGCTCTGTCGTTGATCCAATCGCAAAGCAAGATCAATCATCGACGAGCAGGTCTCTGGCTGGGGGTCTACTTGCACAATAAGGTCCTTCATATCTTCCCGCAACCCTTGGTAGAATAAAGCTAAACGCTTCTCCTCTGGCCAGTCCGTTTCTACTGCTAAACAATTAAACGTGGTTACGTAGGTAACTAAGTCCTTGGCTCCCTGGCGCAGAGTGAGTAGCTCTTTATCCTTAATCAAGGTTGCTGCTTTGCGGTTAAATATCTTGCCAAACTCCTCCAGAAAGGTATCCCAGTTGTATAATATTATGTCATCTTTGGTTACCAAGGGTGTGGCCCAAGAAGCTGCATCCCCACCCAGATATGATATTACAAATGCAGTGCGAGACTGGGCGCTACGAAATATGTTGGGTTTGGTAATGAAGTGTAGCTGACACTGCATGATGAATTGGTTATAACGTTGCGGGTCCCCATGGTACCTTTCTGGGGCTGCCAATGGTATTGGTGGCTCGGTAGATACGTGCACCTGGACTGGGGTGGGGGGAACGTGATCCCGGGGTAAAGGAGTAGCTTGGGCGGTGCTCTGCAAAGTCAATGTGTGTACTTGCGCTGCTAGATTCACATAATCTTGGCGGGTGGCCAGTAACTCCCCCTTCAAATCTTGCAAGGCTGCTAAAACCTCTTCCATGGTGACGTGCTACCCAGGCGCTTGAAGATACGTGGGCTTGCGCTACTGTCAGGCTCGCCGTCTTGCGCGGAGGTAGCACGTACACCTACCTCCCCGTTGGGTCTTGGTGCCTGGTTTGTTTAAGAAACACAGGCCACCGCGACCCGCCAGGGAAAGAGGGTTAGGGTCCGCTGGAGTGGATAGGTAAGGGGAATTAGGGTAACCAGGTAGGGGGTAAGGGAGTGGTTTTGGGTTGGGTAAGGAGACTGGGGAAGATTCACCTTGATGTTCCCTGCCTGAGCTCCTGAGTTCGAGGTACACCTTCTCAGACTTGTGCTCCCCAACACCTCAGGCTTAGACACCGTATTTGAACATTAACATAAAACCATATGCATGAGCGTTTCCATCACACCCCAAATCAAGCTTTTCCCTGGTTGGTATCTCCCAAGCACACTACTTGCCCAACAGGTAGAAATCGAGACTGCACTTAGCTCTGAGTGTTTTCTGCAAGGCGACTGCCTGTTCTTGCCGTAATGCCTCAGCGCTGATTGTTCGTGCTGTCAGTTCTGCGGAGCTCCGCTACAAGAGAACCAAAACATACGTGAGGCCAGGTCAAATCCGTGTTGTTTTCACACGGCGTACATACAAACATCAACATACGACTCCACTAGACGCCGAGTTGCTGCACTCGGCGTTACGGGTGCTCGTAAAGGTCTGCACCAAGTCTTGCCACAACACGTGGCATGCCCAAGCTTTCCCCAGCTGTCCGGCGCGTACGCGCGCCTGATTTGCCAAGGGAGTATTCCCCACGAGGGCCTCTACATATAACAAGCGATCCACAAACTCGCTTGTGCGAAAGCATGCACAGAGAAGGAGAAGCACTTATCTGTCTGGGTGCGCGGGGCCTGCAGTTCTCACAGGCGGGGGATGGCCCCGCACGTCGCTGCCTGCAGGAGCCCTCTGCCAAGACGTCTTCTCTGCTCCGTGTCCATTAGCGCAAGCAGGGATCCTTGCGCGCACCGCGCGCATGCGCTGAAAGTCGGGCGTGGTCCGGAAAGTAGTTCTTTGGCTCGCGGACCCGCGAGCATGCTGGGCAATGTAGTCTTTCACCAGTCTAGGTGCCGGATGGCGTTTTCTGCCGCCCCCAGCCCATCTCCTGCAATAAGGACACAACAGAGTCCTGAAATATAGTTGTCTGTACCCCATCACCTTTGTCCCGAGTCCAGGTTGCTCCCTTCCATGCAGCAGATTCACCTTGGTTACAGTGGTGGCCCTGACACCTTGTCTTTGAGTTCAAGATCCCTATTTTTGAGTTCAAGATCCCTATTCTTGAGCTCCACTTGTTGAGCCAACTCCTCCTCCTTAAGTTCAGGATCTATTTCCAACTTGCTATATTCAAAGGCCAATTTCATCCTTAATAACTCAAGTTCCAAGGTATTGCTGGGGTTCGGAACAGAGGCAGCAGGAACGGCAGCATTCCCAGAAACAGATTCAGTGGAAACCCCATTGGTTGCATTCCCCCCCTCATCAAGAGTTTCACCATCGGTCTGGTAGTCCACCAGGGCAGCTATCAGCTCAGCCCTAGACTTATCCACAAAGTCTAACTCACTGGCTTCACAAGCACTCTGGAGAGCCTCTAAGCTCATCCGAGTCAATTTACCATTCGCAATAGACTCCATTGCTTGTAATGCAGTTATTTTGTACACACCCAACCTTAATCTAAAAAAGTGCAGATATTTTGTAAGTGGCACGGTTATACACTGATTCTTAAAACCATAAGCATCTCACCGCTGCCACCAGTGTAAAGACTGGTAGGGGGTGTCTGTACTTCTGCTCTCTTTATGGTAGAGGAGAGGCACAGCGGACCCCAGCCAAGATTCTCTATAAGATTCTCTATAAGGTAGCAATGGACGAGCAATCAAGGCCTAGCTTCTCAGGAGGTGATGCGGGCTGGTTCTTAAGTACAGTGTAGTCCCCGAACTCCCACAAAGGAATGTCCACACACTGTATTACTGAAAACACAGACTTTATATAATTAATATTCAAGGGTATGTACACGATCACAATAACGCACTTTGTACGTGGAAGTCAATAATGATAAATATATACAGTTCTAAAGTGGTACCACTAATGTTATCCAATATCATTAAAGTGCATCAACTGTACGGTTAAAATGTCACACAGATTAATAACGAGGAAACCAGCAATAGAGACAGGCAAGAACGTAAAATGGTTGAAACAATAGGCAGAATACTGACCCCCTACCACAAGGCACAGTTATGTGTGGAGATCCCCCCCCCACCTGGGCAACCTGTAAATAAAAATATATCGCACAAGCCCAGTCCATATGATCAATAGTCTCACTTCTTCTTATTAAGGTTTTACCCCCCCCCCCCAATATACCTGGTGGAGTAGAGGTCTCTGACGATGCGCCGACCGATCCTTCTTGAGTGACTCCCTTTCAGGCAGGAGCCACGGATCGTCGAGAGGTGTCGAGGACCTCGGCGTTCGGTGTCGGGGTATCGACACCCCTTCTTGAGTGCCCTCCCTTTAAGGCGGGAGTCACGGGTCGTCGAACGTCCGACGGTGAACAGGTTGAACTATGGCCGTGAAGTGGCAGCTTCGTTCCTAGCGGTGCTCGTCGACGACAGAGCGTTGGCGTCCTGCAAGGAAGAGGCGTGCGGGGCACCTCGGTGACAATAGTTCTGGACCGCAAAGAGATGATGAAGAACTGTGGCCCTGCAAGGGCATCGAGTCGTCGGCATCTCTGCAGTCTTTAGGTGGCGGGAAACCCACTGGTGGATGTTCCTCAGCACGTCGACGGTCAGGCCTTCTCCAGCGGGAGACAAGCGAGTGACGATGCAGACAAGAGCGTCCGATGATCAATGGAAGTTCTTAGGGAAACGGGAGCATGGCGGCTCCAGTCGGCGACGGCGGTCGTCGACAGTGGCGGACAACAGTCTGAGTGCTTCTCCTTGGAGTTCCGCAGCAGTCCCCGTATCGGGTCGACAGCCTGTCGTAGGTCTATCTACCAGGGAGCCTTGGCAAAGATCAGCTGTGCACGATGGTCCCTCGTAGCTCGGGAAGAGGGCGCCTTACCAGGTCCTCTCTGGGTCAGTCCTTGGAAACACAGCAGCTGTCAGGTTGCGAGGGAGAGCAACAGCACTCCTTCTCGTCCAGCAGGGCTTCAAGGTCAAGCGTCAGTTTCTCCAGTTACTCGTCATAGTGGACTTCAGCTTCTGAACACGATTCCTAGCAGTAAGAGGTCCCCAGATATACTGTTGATCTCCCATTCATTCCGCTGGGTCACACTCAAGCATCCAATCACGACTACGGGCATTCATGCAGGCAGGCAGCCAATCAGGCACACAAGGTATTCAGGCCATTCACTTCTCTCCAGACACTCACAACATGTTATGTGTATTGGGACAAGTACCAAGCCATTCAACACTCCAAGCCGCATTCATACCGGTTTCGGGCAGGGTTGTCTCAGTCATTGTGTCAACCGCCAGATACTAGACACCCACAACACAGAATGCATATTCGTCACACACTCTATTCACCCAGGTCCCACCCACAGGAGGTACCCACAACATACATCACCGGGAAGGCTCCAGCTAGTCTGGCCGGGCCTTCACAACAACACCATATATGGCATTTCCACCCAACAGCCAGTCAGGGGGAAGGGACAGAGTCAGGGCTTCCCAGGACTTTGGGAAAACAAGGTAATGGGTAATAGAAAGCAAGAGGCCACAGGGGCCATCTTGTTTTCCCATCAGGAATCAACGGATCCCAATGGCAGGGCCGGGGTATCCCAAAATGGAGGATACTCCGCGCACCTGTCAAATTCAGCATGGAGCTGCCACCAGCCCATACCCTGCTCTGCGGGCCACCCACAGGTGCCCAAAAACATACACTAAGGGCACAGGGTTGTACCCCCACCCATGGGTGCCATAAGGGTACCCCACGGGTCCGTTCACCAAACCAAAAGAGAGAGAGCTGCACCGCCAGGAGTCCCACATGAACTCCTGCACGGAAAACACGACAGAACACACAATAAAAAGCAGTAAAGGACAAGGATACGGAGGCCCTGTCCCTCCGATGCATTTCCAGCATCACAGGTAAGCTCTTCAAAGGTCCAATTTGGTATAACTCTGGACATCTTTAACTTGGTCTAGCATCTCAGGGATAAGCGGCAAGGGGTAGCGGTTCTTCACAGTGATCTGGTGCAATGCGCAGTAGTCAATACAGGTTCTCAAGTCTCCTTCCTTTTTCGGTACGAAGAACAAAGGACTGGCTGCGGGGGACTTCAAAGGATGGATAAATCCGTTTGTAAGGTACTGGTCTAAATATGATTACAAATGAAGGTTTTCTGGTTCTGTGAGAGCGTAGATCCTGCCGCAAGGGATTTGTGCACCAGGAACAAGGTCGATCTGACAGTCATAGGGCCTGTGTGGCAGCAATGTATTGGCTTGGTCCTTTCGGAAAACATCGTGGAAATCATGGTATTCACTTGGCAAGGTATTAGTTGCTCCCAGGGTTGATACTGTCGCTCTGGGAGTCGTGGGGATACAGACGTCGGGTTTTTCCTCTTGGTAATAGCAGGCAGGGGAGCAGTCACCGGGAAAGGTTAATTTTCGTGCCCGCCAGTCTATCAAAGGGTTGTGAGCAACCAACCATAGCATCCCTAGTATTAGCCTGAACTGAGGTGCCTTGATGAGATCGAATGAAATAGACTCCCTATGTCTGTCCTGGCACAGCAAGGTTAGCCTGGCTGTGCACTGGGTTACTGGTCCGGAAGCAATTTCTGTCCCATCCACGGTGGTTACCTTATCCATAGTTGGCTTAGAACAAAAAGGAAGCCCCATCTCTGTTGCCAGTTCTTGATCAATATAATTTCCAACTGCTCCGCTATCGATGTATGCTTCAACGGCATGCATTCTTGACGACTGTTGGTGGTTAATTAAGATCACTGGTATTGCAAAGTGCAAGGTCAGCAACTCTTTCTTCTCACTTGACAAACTGACCTCTACGTTTGTCGAGCTTGGTAGTTTCCTGATTCCTTAGCTTCATCCTTCTCTGTAGCCCTGACTGTTCTTCTTGGGGGATTTACTGGACAATCCTTCAGGAAATGTCCTGGTTTCCCACAATACAAACAAAGCTGTTGTTGTCTTCTTTTGTCCCGCTCTTGTTTTGGTAATGGAGGCCGTATCCCTCCAATCTGCATGGGTTCTATAGCATTTTCAGGTACACGGGGTGTGTTTTCCCTTGGTCGAACATACACGGTCCGAGGGTCCGTCTTAGATCGGTCTGCCTTTCGGTCCTGCAACCCAGTGGCGGCTGCTTAATTAGGGCGAGGGGTCGCAGCCCCCTCCCTCGGTCTCCAGAGAGAATGAACAAAAAGAAAACAGTGCGCACTGCAGCAGCATATATGATTTATTCTTTGACAACAACGTGCAGCGTTACGTAGCTATTGAAAATAAATACATAAATAAAAATATCTTTCACATCGTGGCTGGCCCTGAATGGGACATACATTGGCAGAGGGGCGCGTCCCATTTTGCACTGTTTTTTGCTATGCATACTGCAAGGAGATTGTAGGTTCTGCGCAGTTAGCGTAATAATTATAAAGCAGTTGTGTTAGGAGGCTGACGGGGCGCTAGAGCTGTGGCCCCGCCAGTATGAATGTATGCGCAAACAGCGCAGTGTAAGCAGACACGGGATCTGCATAGTAACAGTGGGGTTAACATTGGTTCATTGGCTGTTTGTCAGCCAATGACATTTCGTTACTTTGAGTGTGGTTGGGGTCATGTGGGTGCACAGCATGAGATTCAGAGCTGCGCGGTGCTGCCTTCTGACTGGATTGTTTGTTTAAGCCCTCTGAGCCAGCCAAGGCCTGTATGAGCCAGCAGGGCATGGTCGGCCTAGCTGAGCCCGAAGGAGTAGAGGCAGATCGGCGAACCACGTGCGTGCTGGTGCAGGACTCCACAACTTGTGGTAAACAAAGTGTGAAAGTTCCGTTGTATGTATGTGACCTCTCGAGCCAGGCCCTCCCGGGGCTGTTCAGACTACTGGGTTGGGTCCATTGCCTGTCTGCACAGTTAGCCTGTGCGTTCAACGTTTCCACCCGTCGTTGACAGGAGTAAGCTGAAGCAGCACTGTTATAGGACAGTAACAGTCCAGAAGCTGCAGCTGTCTGGTAAACATGTCCCTCCAGCCCCTGCCTATATATGGGAGTCCACCGTCCATGACCACCCTTCTCCTCTCAGGTGACATGCGCTCTGTGGCTCGAGAGGAGAGGCCCTCTGGGCAGTGGGAGGCAGCTCCTGAAGAAGGAACTGGGTCCTCCAAGAAGAGCAAGAGCCCGGAATCCCTTCATATAGCTGTGAGATCACAGGACCATGGCGAGCCTGCAGCTCGAGGCAACCAGGTGCTGAAGAGGCAGCACCCCATGCAGAGTAGGCAAAGCAACGCCTTGTGTATTGTGCTGAGTTCCTACAGAAGCAGGCACATGGAGAGACTGTGCATTGTCCTTTCCAGATAATGGAAGGGCTCAGTATGTTCTCGAAAAGACAGCACCAAGGAGCAGGCCCTGAAGAGGCAGCACCTTTTGTCAGAATCCATAATCACCTGCTGTCCCATACTATAATACTGAGTTATTAAACATGCACAGTGGTGATGCTACAACGTGTTTAGAATGCATGTTTGCAAGCATAAACATCTGGTTACTATATCTAAATTAGGTGGATGTTTCCTTTTCTGGTAAAATAGCTTGACGAGTGAAGTGCTCTCCTCGTAGCCCTGTGTGAAACCTGCAGTCACAGAGTACTGGCAGGGCCGACTCAGATCTACGTACTCACGAGGTGGTACATTTAGTCCCATTTAAGAGATTGCACACTTTTTTTGTTATGGCACTTTGGGGCGGGGGAAGCTGGCACTAGGCACTATATCAAAAGCACTTCCTGTCACATGCGCTAGGCCCGCATAATGTTCACAATCATATTGACTGCATGTCTTTTCCTAGCTATACTTGAATGGCGTGGCACGGTGAATGCCTGCATGTGATGGGAACCCATGCTGAATTTACGGCCACAGGGGACATTGCACGTCCAGTGACATATCAGCTTTTCCCTACCACTAAATGCCTGCATCCTCG
Source organism: Ambystoma mexicanum (assembly GCF_040938575.1). Taxonomy (NCBI): domain Eukaryota; kingdom Metazoa; phylum Chordata; class Amphibia; order Caudata; family Ambystomatidae; genus Ambystoma; species Ambystoma mexicanum. The sequence goes on from NC_090933.1 coordinate 703,825,871, forward strand.
TCATGGGTGCACATGTGCTTTCCCAACTGAAAGAGTGATGAGCTAAGTGGCTCTGCTATATGTATCTTTAAAAGACAAAATAACTGCTAACTCTACAACAACCTGCCAATACATCACAAACACTGGCAAAACTGCAAGTGTCGCTACTTTATAGTTTGTGCATTCACTTTTTTTGTTTAATTTATTTAATTGGTTAACTGTTTTTTCATAGTTCTCTTTGGGCGTTGTTTATACCATAGTAAATTATGTTGTATCAATAAAATAAATCTAGTTTGAACGCAGATTTTTTGTTTTTGTTTTATAATTTGCATTATTCAGGCACCCTTTCACGGAGCACATTGAAGAAATCAAATATATGCGTGGCGTTTTTAGGACTGGTTGAAAACGAGTACGTGGAGCATTGCCTGTAAATGCTATATCAAGAGGATTTGGCAATGCCATCAGTTTCGGCTTCTGTGTAGGTGTGGGAAAGGCACTTGCCAGGCAGAGCCGTAGTGGCACTAATTACACATTGTTGGTAGCAGCAGCGAAATGGTGGGTACCTGGACATCTAATAGCAGTGCCTGGCAAGTGCTTACAACTTATGCACAAGCCAAACATGTTGGCTTTGCCCATGCTAGTTTTAAACGGGACTTCAGTGGCTTTGGAAAAACTTGTTTTTGACAGGAGGTCAGTGAAGGACACGCAGAGCCCTTATAAATCGAGTGGCTGAGAGCCGGCCTGGTAAGACATTTTCAGTGGCAACTGGAGTTGAGTGGGGCAAAGGGAGCTGTCAGATAGGAGAAGTTGCATCACACATGCAGGTTTTGGTATGCAGTGCCCCTTCCTGTTCTGCTGCAGGTGTTTTGTTTGCAGGGGTGCAAGGGTGTGCACTTACGTGTAAGGATTGAAATGTGCAATTCTGTCCGACTAAGGTGAGTGTGGAGGCGGCAGGGCGGGGTAGTGGGGCAGTGGGGGGCAAGACGTCCAGGCCTCTTAGCCGTGTTTCCTGGGGTGACCAACAATAGCTGAGATGCAGACGCAGCTCAGAGGGGACATGCGCTTTCGGGCTGTGTGCTAAGCCTCACAGGATTTCCCCTAAGGCTTAAGGCCTAACTGCTTCCCCCTATAATGAAACCACCCTTCCACCCCTTTACTCACTGGCAGTGAAAGAGAAGCTAATAGATTTGCTGTTAGAAGCTATTTCCTCAGACCACCTTCAGTTTACCAACCAAAGTGATTCGGACTAGCCACAAATAATAAATATCTTGGAGCTCCACAAAGGCCTGGCAATTACTAAGAAAAGTGTGGCATTGTTAGCACCTGCAGTCCTATATGCATACATTTCCGTGATGGGGTGTTAGTACTTGCATGTCAGTCAGGGCAGTGATTGGGTAGGGGGACATAAGACACAGTTGTCTCACAGACGTGAAGGAGAGAGTTAACAGCTTGTAACATTTAAACTGCACTAGAATAATCTCAGAATATGTAAAGAACTTGGATGCAGCCACACAAATAAGTTTTCCCCTCACTCACAGTCTCTAAAGTTAGCCCCTCTCACAACTTGTGTTGCTGCAACTTGAACTTAACATTGTTGATTTTCAGTACGGCTGCTGTAAGCGTCAACGGCTTCCCTTGAACACTAGCGAACCTAGAAAAATAATCACTCTAGTCTCCAACTGTTGTTCTCACTTATTTAAAAACAGTTGGAAACGGTTAGAGACCGAAGAAGGGTTACAATCTTTTCCAGCAACGAATGCGCAACCTCACAAGGCTAACTTTGATGAACTCTTTGAAATAATCAGCTCTTTGTGGATAAAGAGGATGCAATATGTACATGGTGATTGCACACTTGGATTTCTATATAATGAATTTCTTTATGCATACAACATAGTATCAGCTATTCTCAATACAAGCTGCTGCAAAATACACCATCACACTTGCACACGTAAGCAAACTGTACCATCATTAGTAGCTAAATTTTAATGCTTTTTATGTTATGTTTGTTTAGGTTTGGGCAGTAAAATGCACATTTTGGAAGGCATTTTTCCAAACTTTTTACAGGGGAAACCACCTTGCATCCCCTTCCTGTGGGGCCGTGAAATTAATGCCCTGCAAAATGTACACCCCACCACCTTTCAAAGTCAACAGCCGCCACTGCTGCAACCGGTGGTCTAGCTGCACGACTAGATTTATGAATTGTGCACAGTCTCTGGGTGGATCAACCACCTGGGCTATGACGTCCTTTAATTCGCCTTGTAAGCTTCGATAGAATAACGTGGTTCTTTTGTTTACTGGCCACCTAGCTTCGGCAACCAGTCTGTTGAAGGTAGCAATGTACGTTAACAAGTCCTGATTCCCCTGTCGGAGGGACAAGAGTTCATTGTCTACTGCTTGTTCCAGGGTATGGCGAGCAAAATGTTATTCCATTTCTCTCTGGAACCCCCCAAAGTCATGTAATAGAGGATTGTCATGGGTTACCAACGGCACCGACCAATATGCTGCACTACCACTCAGGTATGATAAGACAAAAGCTACCCGAGCTTGGTCGATTGGAAATGCTCCAGGCCTACAAAGAAAGTGAAGGCGGCACTGACTGATGAATGTCGCATACTTCCGTGGGTCGCCTGAAAACCTTTCTGGTGGTGCCAGGGGCACTGTTCCAGGTAACATAATCTGTACCGGAGTGGGTGGTATGGCGGGGTTTTGCATCGTTGGATTGCTTCCAGGTAGAGGCGTCTGTCCTGCCTGTGATTGCAAGTATTGCCTGCTAATCTCTTCAGTGCGTTCTTTGGTCACTATTAGGTCTCTCCAGAGGGCATTAGTCTCTTGTCGGGCAGAATGAACCTCAGCACGAAGCTCTCCTAGTAATTGGGCCAATTGGTCCATTTCTGATGTCTCCATGGCGCCCAGGTGGATTTGTTATGGTAGGCTTCGTGTTCTGTTATGCTCACCTGGTATCCACAGGGACGCCACCCAGCCGGGTTACTCACTGGTATGCTTCTCAGCTTTGCCCTGATGTGGTCTGCGGGGAAGGTTCTGCCTGAAAATACAGGAAGACTGTGTTCAAGACTGACCAACTAGGGTAAGTATCCTCCCTCCACCCCGTATGCTTTCAGTCCCTCTGGAGCCCTCTCTTCACCTTGTGGTAGAATTAGGCGTGCTCTCCATCCTGCCTTCTTTGCAGGGCACGTTGTCTTTCATGGGCGAGTGCAGTCCAGTTACTTCACTGACGCCGGCCCGTTTGATATTGTTCAGGTAGGTCTTATTGCTGTTCTTTGTTGCTATCCTGCATGCCTTTCTTTGTTTAAAATGTCTCTTTTTTCTCCCTTAGGTGTGCGGAGCTTCTGCGCGGCGAACTGGCTTGGTTGAGCGCCGCTGGTAAATGATGGCGCATTAAGAGCGCTATGATGTGGTAAGTAAGCGCTATGCGCAGCGCTGCAAAGTCTTGCCTTTGCTAATCTGTGTTTTCCTTCCTTGTAGGTCGCAGTGTTCTTCAGTGCGAGTGGAATGTCCGGAGTGGTGCCAGCCGTGAGGCGACCAGCCAGGTAAGCCTTTTGAGCAGTTCGTAATTTGTAAATGTCTCTACAGCTTTCTGTAATGTTGCCTCTATCTTCCTCTTTCAGGTCGTTCTGTCTGGGAGGCGTGCATATTCGAGGAAGCTGTTCTCAGTAGCTGCAAGTGTTTAAAGATGAAGACTGCAGGTAAGATGCTGCTGCTAATTATGTTCCTTTTGTCTCCTTGCAGGTTCTGCTTCTCCAAGGTTCTAGGGAATAGCTGGACACGGTGAGCGTCACGTTGCAAGCTGCAAAGTAACACAAAGCATGTTCTGCATTCAGGGTGTGGTTTATATAGCCCAGGTAAAGTAGTACCAGGGAAAGTAGTTCCAGGCCTGCCACACCCAAAACACCAGACCGCATAGCTTGGTTCTTAGGGAACCAAGCTGTGTGGATGCCTCCATGTTGGTTGACAATACAATAAAGTAGTTCCCAAGCACATTGTTGTTCATGGTGTATGAGCCTGGAGCCATAGGTGCCAGGACTGGCCCCATGAGGGCTTTTGAAGAGGATGTCAGGCTCTAGAGGCCCTAGTCCTGACTCCACCTGGCCAATGGGTTTGCCAGAGGGGGTTTTTGGCGAGGGTCGTGACAAACCTGTCCTCCCTTCAGGGATCATTACTGGATGTTCCTGGAGAGACCCTTGAGGCTCTCATGGCCCAATTGCTGAGAGGCTTAGAGAGAGGAGGGACCGAATAGCCCCTCACACTGGCCAACCATTCCACCTGTGTGGAAAAAAGGTGAGACCCAAATGTGCTGTGGGGAAACAGTGGGAGTAATCTGTCTGAGTCTCCTGGTGTGTTCTCAGACATTGCTGGAGATGCTTGAACCAGTGACTGGCCAGGATCTCACCCAGAGACAGTGACAACTGAAGTGTTGTGAGCCATGACCTGCTGTGGGTGAGATATGGCCATGGTCACCCTACAGCCCACAGTGCTCCCTGAGGTAAACTGAGGAGCGGGACCTACCACTAACGCAGGCTTCTGTGAGGTGTCGGAATGAAAGGCGGACACAAGGTATTCATTATGTTAACCAAAGACTTTTATTAAAGGATAAACGGGTTGGGAAAATGCCTTTCTAGCCCTATCCTAAAGTGGAATTTCCCTACATAGAAATCAAAACTAAGAATCTGTCTGTCTCAAGATGTCAGTAAATAATAAATCACCCTTGTGTCCAAAACACCCTATACTGGCCCTCACACTATAAACAAAACAACAAAGGGTACAAGGACATTTCTTTGCCTTGATGTTAGCAAAAGTCTTCAAAAGTATCAGAATAACTCCACCGAAAATGTTCTCCAAGGAAAAAGCCCTTGGATCCAGAAGGTTGTTCCCTTTCCCAGGATTATTTAAACAGGATGGCAAAAAGTGTCTTTTTAAATCATTGTTCCTATGGACCTTCTCTGAGCCCACAAAGTTCTGGTTTAAACAATAAAGTTCTGTAGCAGTCTTTCTGTAGACTTCTTGTAATCTTATAGATAGCCTGGTATACTCCCCTGCCAGGAATCGTTGTTCCATTTCAATTGCCTGGTGTACTCGCCTGCCAGGACTTCTTTTATGCACTTTCAGATTACCTGGTATACTCCCCTGCCATGAATCTCCACACAATCTCAGCTGCCTGGTATACTCGCCTGCCAGGACTTCTTTGATGTTTCTCAGTTCTTTAATTGTATCAGAATATCTTTCATGATGCATACCCCCGGGCATCCAGACCACGTCCTTCAGCCCCGGGAGCAGGCATCATGTCACCTTGAGAAAACCCAGCTACCCCTGCTAGGGGCTGTCTGGGTTCAGTCCTGGCGCCTATGGTGCTAGGCTCATATGGGACATAAGTCCTGGCGCCATATGCACCAGGCTCATAGGTGCACACTTACCTGATGCAGACCATGCTGCAAGAAGATCCAAACCCATGTGAGGCCTGGAAGGGACTACTTTACCTTAGGGACTATTTTGTTACTCGGGTGTAGTCGTGGAGGAATACCTACCTGGGACTACTTTGGAGGCTATTTAAACCACGCCCGAAGAGCAGCACACGCTTCACGTTATTCTGCATCCAGCAGCGTAACGCTCACCGTGCCAGCAGCAGCATCCAGCCTTCTGCCACACCCGCCTCGAACCTGGAACACCTAGAAAGAAGGAAAGAAGCAAAGGTTAGAGCAAGAGTATTACCTGATTTCTTACCTGATTCCGGATTCATCGCATCTTCAAACCAGAGGAAAGACTTAGTTTTAAACGCATCGCATCGCCAGCAGCAGCGCCGCGCCATACTCACCGTTCCACGCAGCATCTCTTCGATCCGGCGCTGTCTCCATCTTTACATCTCCGAATCCCGGCACCTAAGGGGGACAAGAAACAACAAGGTGAGCAGAGAGAACAGACAGAGACAATCTCTTTAACCGCCATATGCTTACCTGATTTTACCGCCGGAGGTATAATTCATCAGCATGCCACATCTTCTAATGCCGCACCTGTAAGATAAGGAGAAAGCAGCAAGTTTAACCCTTGGCATTATTTACCGGACAGTTTTGGGTAACACAGACCTTTACCGGAGCGCTTTCAGCTGTAAATCTTAATTGGGTCAAAGCTGCAAGATAAAAGAGGAATTGGACAGGAGTGAATTCCAGACATTTTGAACTCTTACGAACTATATACTTACAGCTCTTCGCCATAACCTTTTGGAGTCAGGATTCGTCTACAACTCTTCCAATATCTTCAGGCCAGTGAAGTAACTGGTCATCAACACGCCCCTGCGTGCTTCGCAGGATGGAGGGCTCATCCTTCAAGAACATAAGGCGAGATTGCTGAGGGCGCTTCAGGGGTGATTAGTGGGGAGGACAGAGGGGGTGCCATCACTTGAATCCACAAGTGGCTAAATCTATCTCTCCACTTGTAGGAGAATATTTCTACGGGCAAAGCAGACAAGATTAGGAGGGCAGATCCAGTCAGTCATCGCTGCACTACGCATCACGTGGGTGGAGGCCGCAGCAGTCCGGGTCCGACCGAAGCCCCTGTGGGAGCCAGGTGAGCGTAACAGAACCCGAAGCCTAGCTACAAATCCCCACCCGGGCGTTATGGAAACCTCAGAAACCGACCAACTGGCACAACTTTTGGGGGAATTTAGGGCGGAAGTGCACTCCGCTCGCCAAGAGACTAATGCCCTCAGAAGAGAACTAATTGTATCGAAGGAGCACACAGATGATCTTGCTAGACAACTGCTGCAAACTCAAGCTGGACAAGCACCCCTACCTGGGTCTGGGGGAAACCCAGCTCCTGTGTTATCGAGTAACCCTGTGCAAATAAACCTACCAGGAAATATTCCATTAGCTCCACCCGAACGCTTTGCCGGAGATCCCAAAAGGTTCGCCGTGTTTATGAACCAATGCCGCTTGCACTTTTTATGCAGACCAGGAGCCTTCCCAAACGATCAAGCCAGGGTAGCCTTTGTATTATCATATCTCAGCGGCAGTGCAGCCGATTGGTCAATTCCACTAGTTACTCAGGATGACCCAATTCGTCGGGATTTTCAGGGCTTTCAAACGAGCATGGAAAGACTATTTGCCCGGCACTCCCAAGGACAAGTCCTGGATAACGAACTTTTGTCCCTACCACAGGGTAACCAGGATCTGCTAACCTATATTGCAACCTTCAATAGATTGATAGTGGAAACCGGATGGCCTGAGGAAAAACGAATTACATTGTTTCATCGTGGACTTCGGGGAGAACTTAAAGACGTCTTGGCTCAAGTTGTGAACTCACCTCAGGATTGCGCAGAGTTTATAAACTTAGTGGTCCAGCTGGATCATCGACTCCAGAATAGAAAGGCTGATCGAGCTAAGTTCTAAAATCGGGTATTGGTTAAATCCAACGTTGCCCCCAAAGAATCAGATGCATCGGAACCTATGCAAATCGGGGGGGGGGGTCAAAGGACCCTTAACTCAAAAGGAAAGGGAAAGAAGAAGAAAGATGCAATTGTGTCTGCACTGTGGAACCTCAGGACATTTTCTACGGGATTGCCCTATAAAACCACCCAAGAAGGTGGTAGGAGTTGCTGATAAAAGTCCAAAAGAGCCTGATTTGGAAAACGGCCATGCCCGACAAGCGTAGAGGTCCGCTTGCCGAGCTTAAAGAAGGACACTCAGACCTTGCATTTGATCATACCAATGGTCCTAATTGATCCTAGACATCCCTCACATTTGCACGCAGTAAGGGCATACATTGATAGCGGAGCCGTGGGAAACTATATGGACCACGAATTGGCTTCCAGGATTAATCTACCTCTCTGGCAAAAAACCACCTCAGATGTCATCAGGACAGTCGATGGAACTGAAATAGCCTCTGGGCCTGTAATTCATTCCACTGCAGAGATGACACTATTGGGTCAGGATGGGCATCGAGAGACTATTGTGTTTGATCTAATCAAGGCCCCACAGTTCCAAATAATACTGGGGATACCTTGGTTGGAAACACATAATCCTTGTATTGATTGGCGATAGAAGAGAATAACCTTCCCGGATTGTGCACAAACCTGTTACCCAAAGAAAAATCAGAACGCAGGCCTGGCCACAGTAACCACAGCAGTCATGCAACTACCTCCAGAATACCAAGAATTCCAGGATGTCTTCTAAAAGGAACAGGCAAACACCTTACCTCCTCACAGATCGTACGATTGTCAAATCGATCTCATACCCGGTGCACAACCCCCTTGTAGCAGGATCTATGCCCTTACGGAACCTGAGAACCTTCACCTATGACAATACTTAGACCAGTACCTTGCCAATGGCTTTATTCGCCCTTCCAAATCTCCTGTATCCTCAGCTTTGTTCTTCGTGCCAAAAAAGGAAGGTGACCTTAGAACGTGCATAGACTACAGCGCACCAAATCAGATTACGGTAAAAAAACGGTGCCCATTGCCTCTGATCCCGGAATTACTAGACCAAGTAAAGGATGCTTGTATCTACACTAAGTTAGATCTCCGAGGGGCATATCATCTGGTACGTGTAAAGAAAGGTGATGAATGGAAGACGGCCTTTCGCACCAAGTACGGTTTATTCGAGTATCAGGTGATGCCCCTCGGGTTGTGCAATGCACCAGTAGCCTTCCAGTATTTTATGAACAATGTCTTTCGTGAACTCATTTACGTCTGTGTTGTCGTATACATAGATGATATCCTTGTGTACTCCCCCTCAGAATCAGACCATGTTAAGCACGTACGTGCAGTCCTTGACAAACTACGCCAGCACAAGCTATATGCAAAATTGGAAAAATGCGTTTTTCATGCTACGGAAGTTGAATTCCTTGGATTTATCTTGACTCCAAAAGGAGTCCGAATGGACTCACGAAAGGTGGATGCAATTCTCAAATGGCCATCACCTAGTTCAGTTAAAGGGGTGCAAAGCATGCTCAGATTTGCCAATTTCTACCGCAGATTCATTCCGCACTTCTCACATGTTGTACATCCCATCACAGCACTTTTGCGAAAGAACAAACGTTTCTTGTGGACCGAAGAGGCTGAAAAGGCCTTCCAAGAGCTGAAAGCGAAATTCACGTCTGCGCCTGTCTTAAAGCATCCACGCCCAGAGCTTCCATACATAGTGGAAACTGATGCGTCCAGTTTGGCCATGGGAGCTGTCCTGTCCCAGAATGATCCTGAAACTGGTCAACTTAACCCAGTGACATTTTGGTCCAGAAAGTTCTCGGCACCCGAGTTAAACTATGCGGTTACCGATAAAGAGTTATTAGCCATCAAATCCCCCTTTAAGGCTTGGCGACACTATCTTCTCGGTGCCAGGCATACCATCACTGTAATCACCGATCACCGGAACTTGCAGTATCTGAAAACAGCCAAAGCCCAATCATCGCGCCAACTTCGATGGGCATTATTCTTTGCCGAATTCGATTTTGTGAGCACTTATCGACCAGGCTGTAAAAATGGCAAGACAGATGCCTTATCCCGAATAGGAATGGAAGAAGCATATGCGAACCCAGAGCCGGTGCCTATAATTTCTGAACAAAGAATTCTTGGCATAACTACTTTACGGACACTAGAAGAAATTAATTTAAAAATCCAACAACTCTTCAATCCAGCAGCTCTGCAGGACTGGGTAAAGAAAGGCCCGGATTACACAGTCATCAATGACCTACCCTACTATCAAGGACGACTATTTCTACCACATAAGGAATTACAGGAACTTGTCATCTCCAATTATCATGATTCCCTAATGGAAGGTCACCCAGGTATCGCAAAAACCGAAGCCAAAATTAAGAGACAATTCTGGTGGCCCACCTGGCGAAAAGATATAAAGTCATTTGTGATGTCTTGCGGCATTTGTGCCCAAAACAAGAGTCAGAAGAAAAAACCAGCTGGCCTTTTACAACCTTTGGGTATTCCACTACACCATGGCACACCTTATCTTTAGACTTTATTACTGATCTACCTCCATGTAATGGATTTAACACCATTCTAGTTATCGTGGATCTTTTTTCCGAGATGGCCCACTTTATTCCTTTGAAGGGATTACCTTCTGCTTCAGTCCTGGGCAAGGAGTTCCTCGAAAACATCGCTCGAATACACAGGTTTCCTTCTGTATTGGTCTCTGACCGAGGTAGTCAATTCATTTCACATTTTTGGAAGAAATTTTGCCAATTGGCACAAATCGACGTAAGGTTATCAACCAGTCACCATCCCCAGACCGATGGTCAGACGGAGAGGACCAACCAGACCCTTGAACAGTACCTTTGTTGCATACTTCGCCAGACCGAAAGTAATTGGAAAGATATTTTATGGATTTCCGAATATGCATACAATAACTCTGTACATTCAGGAACCGGAAAAAGCCCCTTTTATACCATATATGGACACCACCCTCGAACCTCAGAACTCAATTCACCTCAGCACTTAGAAATGCCTGCAGTTAGTCATTTACATTCTACTATTACACAAGCTTTCAAAGAAGTGACAGAACATTTGAAGCAAGCAAAAGAGAAATACAAGAAAAATGCTGATCTACATAGAAGTGAAACTCCACAGTACCAAATTGGAGATCAGGTTTGGCTAGCTACAAAACACATGCCTCTGAAAGGAACTCAGACTTTTAATCCTAGATATTTGGGACCTTACACCATTAAGGCCATTATCAACCCGGTGGCCGTCAAACTGGAATTACCCTCCAATGTGCAAATTCATCCAGTCTTTCATGTTTCACTTTTAAAACCAGTTCAACCAGGAACAAGATTAACCAAACCACCAGATCCTATCATGATAGATGGAGAACCTGAATTTGAGGTGAAAAACATCCTGGACTCCAAGGTGGTTAAATCAAAACTTTTTTACTTAATCGATTGGAAAGGTTACGGGCCACAGGAAAGGTCATGGGAGCCTAGTGACCACGTTCATGCACCACGATTAGTGAAGAGATTCCATCGGGACTTTCCAGACAAACCAGGACCAAGGGGAGGAACGACTTTAGGAGGGGCCTTGAGGGGGGAGTGCTGTCATGATGCATACCCCCGGGCATCCAGACCACGTCCTTCAGCCCCGGGAGCAGGCATCATGTCGCCTTGAGAAAACCCAGCAACCCCTGCTAGGGGCTGTCTGGGTTCAGTCCTGCCGCATATGGCGCCAGGCTCATATGGGACATCAGTCCTGGCGCCATAGGTGCCAGGCTCATAGGTGCACACTTACCTGATGCAGACCATGTTGCAAGAAGATCAAAGCCCATGTGAGGCCTGGAAGGGACTACTTTACCTTAGGGACTATTTTGTTACTCGGGTGTGGTCGGGGAGGAATACCTACCTGGGACTACTTTGGAGGCTATTTAAACCACGCCCGAAGAGCAGCACACGCTTTGCGTTATTCTGCATCCAGCAGCGTAACGCTCACCGTGCCAGCAGAAGCATCCAGCCTTCTAGAAAGAAGGAAAGAAGCAAAGGTTAGAACAAGAGTATTACCTGATTTCTTACCTGATTCCAGATTCATTGCATCTTCAAACCAGAGAAAGACTTAGTTTTAAACGCGTCACATCACCAGCAGCAGCGCCGCGCCATACTCACCGTTCCACGCAGCATCTCTTCGATCCGGGGCTGTCTCCATCTTTACATCGCCGAATCCCGGCACCTAAGGGGGACAAGAAACAACAAGGTGAGCAGAGAGAACAGACAGAGAATCTCTTTAGCTGACATATGCTTACCTGATTTTACCGCCGGAGGTATAATTCATGAGCACGCCACATCTTCTAATGCCGCACCTGTAAGACAAGGAGGAAGCAGCAAGTTTAACCCTTGGCATTATTTACCGGACAGTTTTGGGTAACACAGACCTTTACCGGAGCGCTTTCAGCTGTCAATCTTCTTATTGGGTCAAAGCTGCAAGATAAAAGAGGAATTGGACAGGAGTGAATTCCAGACATTTTGAACTCTTACGAACTATATACTTACGGATCTTCGCCAGGACCTTTTGGAGTCAGGATTCGTCTACAACTCTTCCAATATCTTCAGGCCAATGAAATAACTGGTCATCAACGCGCCCCTGCGTGCTTCGCAGGATGGAGGGCTCATCCTTCAAGAACATAAGGTGAGATTGCTGAGGGCGCTTCAGAGGTGATTAGTGGGGAGGACAGTGGGGGTGCTATCACTTGAATCCACAAGTGGCTAAATATATCTCTCCACTTGTAGGAGAATATTTCTACGGGCAAAGCAGACAAGATTAGGAGGGCAGATCCAGTCAGTCATCGCTGCACTACGCATCATGTGGGTGGAGCCCGCAGCAGTCCGGGTCCGACCGACGCCCCAGTGGGAGCCAGGTGAGGGTAACAATATCACATACCTAACTTGATATATCTATTTTTGTTAGCACTTTTTCAAACTGTTCCCCCACACTCGCATCTCATGCATCTGTATTGAGCTGGGGTTTGCTTTTGCACGGGGTTTGCTTTTGCACTTTATCTTTTCTGTATTTAAACATTCCTCTTATTGGGTATGAACTTTGTATTTTATCTTTGCGACATTCAAACAGCCTTTGGTCATTTTCTACATTAGCAATCTTTTATTTTTCAAACAACTGGCCTTGTCATGCTTATTGGAATGCCCCAGGATCCCCAGTTACCTTGGGCAGACTTACCGGTCTCTTCCAGCGTTTCCGATCGTGGCTCTGCGGGACTGCTTCTTCACCCGCTTTCCAAGGTCGCGAATGCAGACACTCCTCCAGCATCCTGAGCAGCTCTGTTGTAGCAGGCCAGCTTCCCAGGAAAAGCAGGGTTCTCTATGTGCACTGGGTGTCACAGGGTGTTAGCAGTGACAGACCCTTGGACTCTTTGCTTATACTGTTTGAACCCACTTCACCAATGGGATGTCTGTGTACTCTGTGATGCCCTTTCGTACAAGTCCCTCAAGAGTCGGCTGATGTGATGGGAGGACATCTTTAGGTCATCAGCTCCGGATCACCTCAGACTCTTCCTCATGTCCAAGAGAGTAATTCCAGTTCTTTGTACTTCAGCAACCCTAACCAGACGAGTCGCTTGCAGGGATTAGCTGAGGATGGAAGGCTCCTTCGGGGCCTGTTGCGGTTAGCCAACGCGGTACTAGTGCGCACCCTGACTTGTACTGGTGTTCGTGCCTAGGGCCTGCAAGGGTCTAATACCAGGCTTTGGCCCAAAGGGATTTTGGTTCCCGACAAGGCTGGTACTGGGGACACAGTCAATGAGGGAGATTCGCCTTACACCAGACCACAATTTGAGGCCAAACTTGCTGCATTCACCGGGCAGCCACACAAGGAAGTATGATGAATCCACTGGAGTCACCACTATTTCCCCGGTGGTAACCCTTGGGAGAATAGCTCAGGGGCAGCATGCTCGCCTTGGAAGCAAGACGACATTGAGCAACACATGTTCGATCCCCGGGTCCGCACTTAGAAACCTCTGGGTATTAAGCGCATTATAAATAACCTATCATATCATATCATAACCCCATCCCATATGGCCAGGGGACGGCAGCTGCTACCCTAGGGGTGGTTATATGAGGGAGGATCACATGGGAGGAGACAACTACTGGGGAGATATGGTGACTTTACTGGGGAAGACACGATATTCCCCCTTTCTCATGAGGAAGACCATCCGACACCAAGCACCTTAATAGCTTGTTGTCAGTTAAAAGTCCCCCCCATAGAGAAAGTCAAGAAACCTATTCTATAAACTACTTGTACCCTTGTATGAAATCTTGGAGAAAAACCATTTAAGAGTTAACTCATACATAACCCCTTTTCTTTCCAATGTACCATTATGTGAAATCCCTGAGAATAACCATGGTGGAGTTAAGTCCCATGTTATCTATGGACTCCAACTCCTAAAATCACTCAGGTACTGAGAAGAGGAGGAGGATGAAGGAGTGTATGCAAAATTACAGTACCACAAACTACAACACGCAGACTAGTTGTTGCTCCAAATTTCCAGTGGGTGGGATATTTAAAAATTGTTACTGCACTTTGAGAGAGGGCGAAGTAGAAGGCAATGCAGGAGGAGGCACTGCAGGAGAGGACAATACACTCCCAGCTGGGGCCTTGAGTGAGAATCACACAGAAAGGTTTGCTGGCACAAAGAAGGACGCCGGAACAGATGAGGAGACGCAGGCAAGCAAAGAGGGTCACAAAGACACAGGGAGCCGCATAGAAGCTCCTGGAAGTCAGATCGCACGCAGAGGCTGTGTTCTTTGGAGTGTGTGCACAAAACAAGTAATTGAAGCAAAGACCAGCTGGCCTCCTGCAACCATTAGAAATACCTCCGGCACCATGGCACATACTCTCTCTTGACTTCATTACCGATTTACCTCCCAGCCAAGGGTTCAATAACATTTTAGTTGTAGTGGACCTATTTTCTAAAATGACACATTTTTTCCCTTTCAAAGGCCTTCCAGATGCATCTCAGCTAGAAAAGGTGTTTTTGGAAAACATTATCAAGCTGCATGGATTCCCTTCAGTCCTGGTCTCTGATCGAGGGAGCCAATTCGTATCGAACTTCTGGAAAAAGTGCTGCGCTATGGCTCATATCGACATACGGCTTTCCACCAGCCATCACCCCCAAACGGATGGTCAAACAGAGAGGACCAACCAGACTCTCAAACAATACCTACGATGCATGTTGCACCAAGTCAAAGGAACCTGGAGAGATTTATTATGAATAGCCGAATATGCTTACAACAATTCAGTACATCCCAGTACTGGTCAAACACCTTTTGACACCCTCTACGGCAGACATCCACATACTTCCGAACTAGACAAAGAAAGACTCTTCATTCAAACATCACTCAAGCCTTTAAAAAGGCAACTGAGCAGTTGATCCAAGCCAAAAGTAAGCAAAAAGATTTGCAGACCAACATCGGAAAAAGGCTCCTGACTATCAGATAGGAGACAGAGTTTGGCTAGCAGCAAAATACATACCACTAAAGGGAGCCCAGACCTTTCGCCCTCGCTATTTGGGACCTTATCCTGTCCAAGCCATCATCAACCCGGCAGCAGTTAAACTAACATTGCCTGCTAACATGTGAATTCATCCAGTGTTCCACGTCTAACTGCTAAAACCAGTACAACCCGGTACACGAGTTAAACCACCACCTGAACCCATCATGATCGATGGAGAACCCGAATATGAAGTGAAAGAAATCCTAGATTCCAAATATACCAGATCCAAACTATACTATCTAGTCGATTGGAAGGGTTATGGCCTTCAAGACAGATCTTGGGAACCTAGTGAGAACATTCATGCACCGCGTTTAATTAGAACGTTTCATCGAAACTTTCCAGACAAGCCTGGACCGGCAGAAGAATCACCTTAGGAGGGGCCTAAGGGGGGGAGTGCTGTCACGACCCGTGACCTAGAACCCCACTGGCATGGTCACATGCCAGGTAGGGTTAGGACTCGGGGTTCCGGGGCCCCAAGGGCCTCACATTATCATCAGGGACTCTCCTGGAGTTAGTCCTGGCGCCTTTGGCGCCAGGCTCATATTTGGAATGGGACTTGAGGGGACTCATTTTTGTGTGTAAGCCTGCAGCCAACATGGAGGCACCCATACCTTCTAGTCCCGAAGAACCAGACTGTGCGGTGCAGTGTTTTAGGGTGTGGTAGCCCGGACTACTTTACCTGGACTACTTTACAGGGGTAGGCTATATAAATCACACCCAAGCTACAGAACGTGCTTCGCGTTATTCTGCAGCCAGCAGCGTGACGCTCATCGTGTTCAGTGACCAGCACCCGGCGTTCCTGGAATAGCGGACCTGCAGAGGAGACAAAAGAACATAATTAGCAGTCCCTGCTTACCTACAGCTTTCCATCCTTCGACCCCGGCTGCTCACGGTGTCCCATCCCGTTGGCAGCAGCTTCAGGACATCACGCACGCACCGAAACGAAGCACCTGGAGAGAGAGAGAAAAAAGGACAACGTTAAACAGGTTACTCACTGCAATCACAGCAGTACCATAACCTCCTCACCTGGCTGGGCATTTCTTGACCGGTTCCGCTCTGGAAATCTCTGCACGCCCAGAAAGACCATCACGACCTGGAAAGGAATAAAGACTACAGGTTAGCCCAAAAAGACATTAGCGTGCCGCACTTCGCGCTGAACCTACCATTCTTCATACGCACTGCGTCCATAATCCCGGCAGGAGCCTGATCCAAGCAGCGCACCCAGCGAACCTCTGCACACCTAAGGGGGAAAAAATCAGGGAAAGACATTAACAGCACGAAGGAAAAGCAAAGACTGCTATAATAATACTTACCTCCTTAAAGACACTTGAATGGGTTGGCACCAGTGAAGTTAACTCGGTCCCTTCAACCCGCAGAAAACTATGCGCCCCTGCGCAGAAAGCAGGACGAAGAGCACGCCAGACATCATAACAAGGTGAGGAGGGGGCCATCAGGTTGAGTCAAAGGGGCTCGTGGGGAGGAAACGAAATCTGTTTCTAAGTCCAGTCCTCCTGTGTTTTAGGCCCACCTGCCATAGAAGACATCATCCCGAATTGGGCACATCTGGGGGAATCCGGCAACCAGGGCATACGGGCGTCCCCGTGGATACCAGGTGAGCGTAACAGTTAGCAATAACACTAACACCTTTTGTCCTACCGGTAAAGATCTTAAGGTGACCTTTAGATTGTATGAGGTCTTTTGCTGTTCTTGTACCTCAGCCATATGGGTTTGGACTAAAGATCTTACTGCAGACATGTGTTCTTTAAGATGGTGGATGGTCTGGGAGTGTGGAATTGTGGCTCCCTCTCTTTCTTACCAGGTATCTATCAACATGTTCAGGATATCTCTGGATTCCCGTCCGTAGAGTAATTCAAATGTGGAGAATCCTGTAGAAGCCTAAGCCTGGGGGGGTCTTTCTAAGAGCAAATATAGCCCAAGGTACCAACTGGTCCCAATTCCTTCTGTATTGTCCCACTAACTTCTGTAACATCATCTGCAGAGTATTATTAAACCTTTATACAAGGCCATCTGTCTACAGGTGGTATACTGAAGTTCTTATGGTGGTAATATGGAAGAGTTGCTTCACTTCCCCCATGAGTTTGCTCATGAATGTAGAGCCCTGATCTGTTAAGATTTCTTTGGGAAACCCTACTGTACCTTTCACAGATGGGAAATATTAATTTGCATATCAGTCTTTGTCCCGCCCACATGGGCAGTCCAGCACTGAAATGCTATGACAATTCCCTTCTGAACAAGAGTATAGACAGCAACCCCATACACGTGGTTCAGCATTGTTAGGCCTCATCAGTGAGGTGAAGCTGTGCCTCGCTGAGCAAAGTGAGCAGGGAGTCCACGTCTGGTTGCCCCCAGGTAATTTAGGGTGACCAACCCCAAGTTCCTTCCAAAAATCTTTGAAAGGTACAGTGAGCAAAAAGCAGATGGCTGCGAACTCTCAAAGTGGTTAAAAACCACTGAACAGGTTATCATGCCGTGTTCTTTCGAGAGAGGGGCGCCTGCTACCTTTTTTGTGTTGTTAAGGATATGTGCATAGGTTTTTGTCTGCCCTAAATGACCTCCCGTCAAATGGGAATGGGCTATTTCCAGGACAACTTGTTTATGACTCTTAGGTATAACTAAATGTGTTCTGACCGTGCCCTCTGAAGTGGTATCTCCCCTGTACACCAACCCATGAGTTAGAAAAAAACTAACTCACTATCTCACGGTCATCTTGTTCAGGTATGATTTGCACGAAGACTTCAGCTAACAGTGGGTCATTCCTTTGGGCAAAGGCTAGGTCGGGAAGAGATGCTGGTTCTTCTTCCATGACCCTTCCGGGCACGGGTTTTAATGGGATGTCAGGTGTTTCATCAGCCTCCCTGAAGCCTTGGGTACCTCGATCGGTTACTTCTTTCCCAGCCTCTTCCTTTATCCTAGGGAACATTGTTCTTTTGAGCACCCCCTGTACAATTGTATTCCCCTGACGGATCTGTAAGGGATCTTTCCCATGGTTCTGTAGTAACACCTGTATTTCTCCCCTGAAGTCTGGAGCTATAATCCCGGCTAACACATCTATTCCAAATCTCCATGCTAACCCCGATTTGGGAGCCAATCTGATGTAGGTATTTTGGGGTAGAATCAAAACCAGATCAGTGGGTATTAGTCTTCTTTCGCCTGGGGAATGATTTCTTCCCTACTGCTGCAGATACAAACCCAATAGAGCATTCTGTGGCTACTGAGGAGTCTGATGCTTTGGGACTTAACTTCTCAAACCTTACGGTTCTCCCAACTTGTATCGGTTGAGCCGCATTCCATTTTTGACACTATTTGTGAAGGCATCATGAAGCAGACACAGACAACTGAATTCAAGTTTTTCTTAGAAATGTTTGACAGAAAAAGGGTTGGAAAATGGCCTAACGTGCCCTGTGCTAAAGTCTGATTTCCCTACCTAAATAAACTAAGTCATGGTACTTGACTATAAAATAGTACTTGTCAGGAAGTCCAAAGTTAAAGTCTGTCTGTGTCCAAAACCTATGCTTGCCCTCACATCTATTTGTATACAATGTGTGGAGATGTCAGAGTCAAAAGATTAGAAGTGTTAAAATAAATGCTTTGAGCTTCTTCCAGCTCAAAAGGGGTTTCCCTTCCCTAAAGTTTAGAATAGTTCACAATGCAAAGGGGTTCCCTTCCCCAAGCTTTCAAGTCTTTCAGCTGCTTTAACCAACAGTTTTTAGTAATACTTTTCAGCTCTTCAGTTTCTTAATCTCAGTTCACAACAACATTCTTTTATATGCAATCACAGGCTTCTTGGCATGTATTTCATAGGTGGGTGCCCTTGGTGTAGGATCAGTTTTTGGACCACACAGTCTAGCCATTACAGGTCATGCACCCGAGACGCCGGTCTTGCTTATTCCTTGTATGAAGGTTGCCAATGTTTCAGCTCTACTGCTGTACTTGATTCAATCCCATTTGACATCTTTATGATGCTGTACCAGTTATGCTTTGTCAGTATTCGCTTGGCTGGCTTCGCTACCATTCACTTGGTCTGCTTTGCAACTATTCACTTGGCCTGCGTTGCCACGATTGACCTGTTGCACAGTCATATATTAACATGGCTCTGGCCAATGCTTGTTTTCACAATTTACACAGTTCCTTCTCAGTGTCTCATTCTGCAAATCAGTTTTTATTCAGCTTAATATTCAATAGTGCTTGCTTTTCATTTGGATCAGTATTCAAAAGAGATTGCTTTCTTGCTCTCATTCAAATCGGTATTCAAAAAGGTTTGCTTTCTTGTTTTCATTTAAATCGGTATTCAAAAGTATTTACTTTCTTGCTTTCATTCAAAGCAGTATTCAAAAAGGTTCTCTTTCCTTTAGTTTGGCATTTGTTAAAGTTCCACAAGTGTAAGACGCGCCTGCCGCCCCGGTGTCCCCCTTCCTAGTTTGACTCACCAGTTGGTGCTTATGGCACTCCAGCGAGGTCTCTGGCCGCCACAAATTCTTTCTCTCTCATGCAGAACCTTTCTCATTCTCCATAGCAGCTCTTTGTGGCTTCGCTTCTGCCACCGATGCGTCTCACACAGCCCAGGACTCCGTGTCAAGCCTCGCCTGGTCACAGCGGTTCCGGTTTCAGACTTCACCCCAGGCCTCCGGCTTCTTTCAGTCTCACTTCCCACTGCATACACTCTGCATCGTCCTGGAGCTATCAAGCACTCAGCCTGCCACGCCGCTTTCCCGAGAGGTCTGCGCTTCTCCAGCAGTCCGTAGACCTGCTTCCACAGGGGACTCAATTTTTGCCGTACTTCCTGCTTTTAAACTTCCTGCTAGGTTGATTGATCCGCAAAGCACTATACCGTACATTGCTGACTCAGAAGTTCTGCATTGATCTTGCTCGCCTCCTCCTCATCCCAGTCCATAACTGGTGTCTATTGGGGAATGATTTACAGGAAAAGTAGGGAAGGGATTGACAATAGCCTATGAAGGCTTGGGGGACTGTGGACTCATGGTGAAAGGGAAATGGGGAATACCGTGAGAACCCAAGGGTGCCTCATCCCCTCTACTAAAGTCTCCCAAGTCCTAAATCCCCTACACCCAGGCGATCCTCCCTCACATATCCATCCGCAGGGTCAGGATCCAATACTGATGGTCTTTCCCTGGCCACCTAAAAAGGATACAGTCCAGCGTTGTCACCTCTAGAGACGTGCGTGCCAGTGGATTTACCACCATTCCGAACTGAAGAATGAGTCCTGAGGGTGCAAACTTAGTGGCAGCCTGCAGATTAGTAGAGTGCTCAATTTCAAGTCCCCTGAAGCCAACTTGTCATTCGTGCTGCGACTACAGCACTGAAGAACCAAACGACAGCCAACTGCAAAATACCTAAACCAGACACCTACTTCTGTCACTGTGCCCGTCGCCATCAAAGATCATCAGTGAAAACCAAAGGACTCATCCTCACCTTCTAAGCCTTGTCGAGGTCCACAATGAGTTTCAGCTTTGTGGGATATCCACAGCCGGCGAAGCAACCCGACCGAGGAGAATACCAGGACAGACCTTCACTGCTTCCTTCCCGACACTGCTTGGTTCCCTTCTCCTGCTTGACAGCAATAACTCAGTGACCTCTTCTTCCAGAGGGGGTCATCCACAAGGGGCATCATCGAGTAAAGCTGTGAATCTCCACCACTTCGCCTACCAAGGCACCCAAGGTACTGTAATGAGGAAGAAGGGCTTCCTCCTTCAGGGTCCCATTCAGTGGTCGTAGATTTGTCTTGGGCCTGGCTCCTCTGTTGCTTCCCAGGTACTTTGGGGTAGTGGGACCTGTAAAGAGAAAAGCAGACAATTACTGAACAAAGAAAAACTAGATATTAAAATAAACGCAAAGTATAATTTACCGTTTCTTACAGGTTGCCCAGGGGATCGCCACACAGAATAGCATTATATTACTCTGAAAAGAATTCTGCCAGTGTTCTGAAGTATTGCCTGCATTTTCTACATTCATGACTGTGGCGTTAAACTGTGTTTAGTAACTTTAATGCTTTTTAATAACTGTTACCAGAGGGTGCATTATTGCTGAACTGGGAATGACTGTGGTATCACATAGAACTGTACATTTTGTGTTGACTGTTGGAGTAGAACTGCATAATACAAAGTGAGTCTTATTTATTTGTATACATCCACTTCAACCTTATGTTATGTAATAAAAGATCTAGGGTCTCATTATGAGTCCGGTGGTAGCCGTGCCGGAAAAACCGGCAGGCTGCCGCCGGACCCGTAATACCATTCCGCCTCAGTGACTGCCGAAATCACCGGGGCATTAAAACCCCTGTGACCCAGTAATTCCGGAGGTGGAATTCTGTAAATCACAGGGACCATGGAAACACTGGTTCCGTCTATGACAGAGTCTGTGTTTCTATGTCCGCCTGCAGGTGGGTGGTGTTACTCCTGCCAGGTCAGACCTGGCGGGAGTGACACCTCCCGCCTGCAAGACTCGGAATCAGCCGGTCCGGAAACAATGGTGGCGGCGGATTTAGCCACCGTTGTTTCCAAATCTGACTGCAATGAGGCCCCTAGGCTAGCACATAACATATTGTGTAGACATTCCTTTGTGGGGGCTTGGGGATTCACTGTACCCAAGAACCAGCCTGCATCACCTGCCTTGAGTCTCAGCCTTTGAGAGCCTTGGCTGGGGTTCCTTTGTGCCTCTACCTCTAACATATAGAGGGTAGTATCACAGAGACCCCCCTCCAGTATTTACAGCTCAGAAGAAGATAATGCCTGCATTTCACATATTCCCCTTGCAGAGGTGAGCACTACAAGGAGAACTATTTTCCAAGTGACCAATTTGATATCAGCACTGGCCAGAGATTGCTGACCATTCCCCATCGATGAGGCAAACAACGGGCACTTGGCGTTGTCTGCTGTCGCAAACAAATTGATCTCTGGGAATGCCCATCGGCTGAAGATCCCTGTTGGTCTGCCCTGATCTACTTTATTTTTCATTTTTTGGATTTGTAGAGCACACTGCAGACTAAGGGCATCGAGGCGCTATTGCAAGAGATTGTAAGTAGGCTTCTTTGTGGTTACATTGTTTCTTAGTTACTGTTACAGGTGGTTAGTTAAAATACATACATGGTTGGTCACATCTTGGCATATAATGCATTACATGAGGGTTACATGATAGCTAATGCTAGCATCCGGCCACATACGGCGGGATGTCAGGAAACAATGATTGAGTTCCCATTCGTGGTTGCCCACATTCAATCTGCTGAGTCTGTCTGCATCAGTGTTCAGATCGCCTGGTAGATGGGATGCCAACAGGAAGATTTTGTGCTGTGTAGCCTCCCCATCCTTCCAGAGATGCATCTGCAGTAGCAACCACCGAAGGTGACAGAAGAGTCCAGGGAGCACCTAATAAGAGGTTTTGAGCATCACTCCACCACAACAGGCCTGATCATATCTGCATGGGAATCGAAATTATAGCTTTCTGGTTGCCTGTGTCTTGTGACCAACTCTGAGCAAGGTGCAATAGAATGCACCTCATCTTGAATCTGGTAAAAGGAACTGATAGAATGCAGGATGCAAGAAGCATTTGGAACCAGCGTGATGACATTTGACATTTGTTGTCTGTTCAGAAAATGTGTAGTTGTCACCCGAATGATATTCTCCCTTGAGTAGGGAGTACTATTCCAAAAATTGTGTCTCACTTGAACTTGATGAAGGCCAAAACTTGAGTGGGGCATAGTTCTGATTTGGGCAGGTTGAAGGAGAAGTCCAACTCCTACAGAGTGTTGCACAGATACTGAAGCATCCTGGACGCATCCTCTGGGGTTGAACCACTCACCAGCTAGTCGTCCAGATAAGGGTGAACAGGTAAATTCCTCACTCTGAGCATTCCCGCTACCTCATTCATCAATTTTGTGAAGCCGCGCGGAGCAGAATTGAGTCCAAAGGAAAGGACTGTGTACTGGAAATGATGAGTCATCACTAAGAATCATAGAAACTTGTGATGGGGCTTCCAAATTGGCATATGTCAGTAAGCGTCCTTATGTTCACCAAATATATCCAATCTGCTTTGGATAAAAACTGAGTAATTTGAGCTGGCGTCAACATCTTGAATTTTTGAAGGGAAGAAAGAGGTTTAGAAAAGACAGTTCCAACACTATCCTCAGGCCAGTCTGGTTTTTTCTTGGGAACTAAGATAATGCGTGAATGAAACCCTAGCCTACGTTGAGGTTGAGACACACTACTGCATTCATCTGAATGAGTTTTGCAATTTGCAACAGAAGTGCTGGAGACCCTATCTGGATCAATTCAGGAGTACGGGGGTAATGCAAGGTGAAAACCCCCCTGAAATTATAGACAATATCCATTGGTCTAAGCAATGGAGATGCCAGGCATGAATATACAGAGCCAGTCTACCGCCCACTGGTGTTCCGTGAACCTGGACGCAATCCTCAATGTTTTTTGGGGCCTGAGGCGGATGAAGAGGGGAGCCCATGAAAAACCCTTGGAGATGTTCTTGGATGTTTCCTCCTCTGCTCGTTCGGAGACCTGTCTGGGCGACAAGCTCTTCTCTCTGGATATCCTGTGAAGCCTGCAAAGGCGCTAGAGCCTGAGTTTTGTCTTGTTTGAGACCTTTGGAAAGGCTTAGACTGCAGCTTTATTAGAACCGACAAAGACTTTACAGTAATAAAACGTGTCTTATCAGTATCAGTAGTTGACTGCCTCAAATGCAAAGACGCATTAGCGTAGGCGTTCCTTCCATAAGCCTCGAAAAGCCGGTTCTCTTTTGAAAGTAAGGTTGTAGAATTAGCTGAAGAAGCTGCTTTAGATGCTGACTTTCCATACAAAGATGTGGCTGAGACCACAGAAGACAACGGTTGAGGGTGAGTGGAAAGCAGAGGGTCATCAGATGACACCTCTCTGTATCTTGCTTCTATTTTCTTATTTGTAGGATGACATGTGTGCGGTGCTGCCCGGTTTTGGCAGCTCGGGCTAAAACCATTTTTGTAAAGGGGTCCCAGACAGCTCTGGCAAATGTATGGCTAACTCCTTGGCTAAGAACCCCCTTCAGAAGCAGCCTGTGGGGGGTGGGATGGAATTCCCAGAAAGGAAGAAATTCCCACCACCCGATCATGGAACGATCTAGCCGATAATGAGCACTCCTCCTCTTCCTCTTCCCCCTCATTATCAGAGCCAGGAACAAAAGTGGACAAAGAAGACAGATCAGGGACTTCTTCAGTCTTATCAGGGATGACGACCCGTGAAGGAAGAGAAATCTTAGGAAGATCGGGTGGCAAAGGCGCCAGAGTCTGAGGCGCAGGTACACTTGAAACTATCAGCAAGACAGGTGCAGATGGAACTGAAGTTCTCTGAGAAGCAGACAGAGCTGCAGTATTCCATAAACCTGATTGATCCCCCCACTGGCATGCAAGGCGCTGTTACCGGGGTCACAGGAGGAGGTAGCACTTCTTTTATAAAGGACTTAACTAAATCTGTCATTTGACAGGATTTCATTAGCCCCATGAAATTAATAAATCCCCAGAGTCATGCCCTATATGTAAAATGAGGAAATGTACAAATGAGTAATTCTGGTAGATCAATTATTACCCTGAAGGATCAGATGAACAATAAACGGAATGAAATTGGCTCGGCAAATGAAGAGCTAATCTTAAACCAAGCAAAAGAAAACATTAGAAGACATAGCGAAGCACACACTCTACAAGGAATACGCTAAATTGACATACAAGCGGGAAAAAGTCTCAAGGTATATTCTTACTTTTCCGTGCCCAAGAAGGAGGTCATTATCCCTCTGTTTCCATTTAAATCACCTGCCTACGCTTGAGAGAGTTGGTAGCTTGAATGGGGGCGGGGGGGACACTAAACTGTAGGCTACGTGGCATGGTAGATTTGAAAGAAACCACAAAACATCTGGTCATGGGCTGCACTGCCTTAAGGGAAGAGCGTAAAAAATGCCTAGACATGCTGTCTAGAAATGAGGCATGGTGGGTTAGTCTGATGGGTGGACAAGCACAGAGTCGTATCCTGGCTTTATGTGAATTCCTGTTTGTAATCTTGGGAAAATTAGGAAGTTTGACAGATGAAGAAACATGATCTGCACTTGCTCACCCGACACCTGTACAATTGTCTCACTGATCTTCCTTTGTTGCTTTTAAGTACATCAAATGTGATTGAAAATTGTGTAATTGTTTATGTATGAATTTCCTTTTAAATGACATTGTTTTGTGTAAGAGTCTTATCTGTTTTCAGATGGGAGTCAAAATGCAATAAAAAATAAGAAAATAAAATAAATTAGCCCCATAAACCTGGTAAAGAACCTATCCTCACTGGATTGTTGAGGTTGAGAGGGAGGAGCCAGTGCTGAAGATGTTGGTGAGGTGTGGGTAATGGGTACCCAGTAAGGTTGTTGAACTGGTGTGGACCATGGATCCTAGTACCTCATGGATGACAAGGAGGGTGGATAAGATTTGCACCAGGAGGTCAGCATGGAAGACCATTGAACATTTGTAGTGAAATCATGTCTCAAACCTGGGTGGTAATCAAACTAACCCACGTCTGTAGTGCAAACCACTAGGCCGCAGCCGTCTCAGAGGGTGAAGAACCACATGAGGATGGATCAAAATCTGTATCTGCCTCACGTCTGGTGACCATGTTGTACAAGCTTGAGGTGTCTTGCAACTCAGCGGTGTGCAGGAAGCGTTTGTCCAGTGCTGTGACCTGATGCATAGACTCTTTTGAACCATCGTGGCAAAGCCCGGTACTTTATGTATGGAGACCTCGAGCAGATGCTCAGTAGACAAGGTGTCTTCAGAGGAAGTGGCTCTGCTATTCTCACGTGAAGGGGTCCCCTCAGACAGATGTCTGGTAGAAGAGCTAGGCCCCTCGGCATCAGCCCCGGAAGTAGCCGTACAGGCCTCCAGCTTGCGCTTGGTACGATGGCCCTTGCACCCCTCGGTGCAAGCACCAGCAGAAGCAGCTTGATGATCCTCAGGGGGGGGGATCCCCAGCACCACACGCAACTGGCACGGAAGAGTCAGCTGATCGATCCCTCTCAGCGGTGAGGACCTTGTGACAGGACCCACTCTGCTGAGGTGACCTAGACGACGAAGAAGAATGGACTGAAGATTCACTTAGCTTCCAGTGAAGCCTCACACCTGACTCCACTTGAGACTCCCAGGAAGTATAAAAGCCGTAGCACACTTTGAGCGAGCTGGGGATGCTGGAAGGTGTTGAGACGGCAGAGAAAGATCACTAGAGCGGCAGAGACCCTGGGAGACCTGGATGAGGAGGAAACCACCACACTGGCCCTTTGAATGCAGGAGAGGCTGCAGGGAGGGGAGAAACCTATACCTCCAGGAGGCAAAACCAGGGGCAGCGGGGATCTCCTGGCAGTGTCACACCAGCGCTCCTCCCCTGTTCCCAGCAGGCAAGCCCAGGTCTCTGAGAGGCAGGGATGAGGCCCTGACCTCAGGACTTATCCCCATTGAGACTCCTGCAGCTCCCAAAGTCCAGGACTGCTGTTTTGGGGAGCTTTGAAGAAGGAGCAAAATGCACTGAAATGCATTCTGGGAGTGGAAGTCCACAACAGTTTTTTTTGGAAAACTGAAGAAGGGTCCACACCTGGCAGAGGGAGACCCTTAATGCAAGGTGAGAAGGTCTGAGCCGGAAACAGGAGGACCTGGGGGTCTGCGACCGGCAGAGGGAGACCCTGAGAGCGAGACCCTGAGAGCGAGAAGGTCTGAGCCCGGAAGAGGGGGACCTGAACTGTAAGAAAACCCAGTGAATGACCAGCAGCATAGTGGTCCGGCGCCACGTGGGCGCTCATGCGAAGGACTCTGGTTGGTCCTCTTTGTTGAAACTGCACATACCAAGAGGCCCTAGCAGAGGCTGGCATAAGAAGTCCAAGTGGTCCTGCAAGGGTCGTGAAAAGCTCCTTGTACAATTTAAAGTCTTTGACACGCTGAGGAAACAAAGTAAATTGCATTACCAGAAGCAAATGTGGGATGCCTATGAATTACGGTGACCGGTTCCAACCCTTAGAACATTGTGATAAAAGAACGGCGTGAAGCCTGGCTGGGGGCTCTAAGGAAAGCCTGACTAGGGGCTGAGACCCGGACTTAGGTAAGAAAGTAGGGGAAGGTAACCCCGCTTTTCTGATGAGGAATTGTGAACTGTGTTAGAAAGGCTATGTGATCCCGACGGAGGGATGCTAAGGGAAAATTATCCTGCATTGTAATAAAGCAAAGTGAACTGTGTATTTGGTAAATGTGAACCCGGCTGAGGGATGGCTACAGTGAATGGTTGTTTAAAAGGACATTGAGACTCTTGAATGGTACAAGTTGCTGATATTTTGAATGAAGAGTGGTAGTGAACCCAACTGAGGGGGCCCCACGTTGCAAGAACGATCGGAATCCGGTTGAGGGGGATACAAGTGTGAAGAGAAATCACCCGATGTGAAGATTATTGAAAGAAACTTTTGTTTTGTTGGATATGGCACATCAGGACCTCTGAGGCAAGAGACTTTCTATAAAAGAGACTTGGCCACAGAAGGCCCTGATACTTTGGAAACAAACTGTACACTCGTGCTGGAGAAGCCCAGGAGTGTGCTGTGCTTAAGTCCCACCTTGTGCCGTGCTAGAAAATGTGGGGAAGGGAGACCCCAGCTTTACCATCCTGACTTATCATTTCGTGAACACTTCCTTCTTTTCTGGTGAACATTATCCCACACTATTTTGTAACTCATCGGGAAGGATTGTTACATTTATTTATTTTTAGTATAGGCCCTTTTTATTTGACACAACGCCACTAGGACTGCCTTATTATTATTTGATGGTCGTAGCGTGTTCCCATCTTAGATTTAGGTTTAACTTAGGTGGTTTCTCTCACCCATTTATGCAGTTTAATAAACACCCTTGAACTGTGATCAGTTGTGTCTGTCTTTACTGTTGACACCATGAGTTCCTTACAGAACCTAATTCTATCGTTGTATTATTGTTTGAATGTCTAACGCCAAATTTCTAACCCAGTACTGCCCATCCCTTGTATGCCACTGAATAAAATAAAGTTGTTAAAAAAAAAAGAGTTGGCATCACCTTTGCTCTCCCCGGTACAAATCACAGACTTTGTTGCCCTCTGCTCCCCCTTATCAGCTACCTCTCGCGAGGGGCAAGCCTGAGTTTCTTGCAGGTCCCACTAATCAGTCTAAAATAGTGAAGTATTTAGGAGTTTTGCTCATGGGCATCCGGTAGTTTAAATGGGATGGCTGTTTGTGTTTTAGCAGCTCAAGACCTCTGCCCTGGCTCCCATGGGTTTGTCCTTCACAACCGGCCGCAGCCCTTACCCGTGTTGGGCCGCTCAGATTCCTTTCTAATTTCACAAAGCTCAAACAAGATGTATTTGTGAGTGTTTTTGTTTCCTACTTCACCTGGAGTGGGGGAGGAATATTCAACCACAAAGCATTGTTGTTTCATGCTTCCAACGCAGCCTGCGAGGATTCAGACCTACCGTCGAATATGGTGTCAAAGATCCATTCTATGTGTATGTCGTGTGCATGTAAGCCATTCACCTATACCTGCAAGTCTCTCCCTACTCTCTGTACATGCTCATGTGCATTTCCCACATATTAGTACACTTTGTGCAGTCAAAATCATTGGCTGGGATCTGAACATGCATCCCAACAACCCGTCCCTGGAATCCCTGTCAATGCAGTAGAATCTCGTGAAGGTGTGAACAGACCTCCACTTAGCATCCCTACAGATGTCGAGCAGGGAAACACCAGACAGGAACACCATGGTAGAAGCTGCGCCCTTGGCCTTCCTGCTGGAGTCTGTTTGCAAGTCGGTGGCAATGTGTGGTACAGCCAGATAGCCACATGGAGATGGAAGACTTTGCCAGGGCACTGTCTCTGCCCACAGGTCCGAATGAAACAAACAGTTGTGATGTCTTTCGGAACTCCTTTGTGCGTGTGATATAAAACTTTAACGCACACACGACATCCAGCGAGTGCAAGGTTCTATCAGCTAGAGAAGTGGGAGCACCAAAGAAAACGCGTAAAATCTAAGGTTTATTCAAGTGGAAAGCTGAGGGAACTTTTGACATGAAGGCAGGATTCGTGCAGAGCACCACCTTGGATTGGTGAAAAGTCAGTTATTGGCAGTTGTGATGCTGGAAATGCTTTTGGCGAGACACGGCCTCCTCATCTTTGTCCTACCACTTCCCTGTATGTATTTTCTGCACAGAGGTCCAGTTTGGACCCCTGGCAGACCAGCTCTTCATCTTTCCTTTTGGTGAAGAATACCCATGGGATACCCCTATGGCACCCATGGGTACAGGTAAACCTTGGTACTCCTAGTGTATGTTTTGATGTGTTGCGCACAGAGCACGGTATGGGCTGGTAGCAGCTACATGCTGACTTGACAGTGGCTCTGAGTGTCCTCCATTTTTGGAACATGAGGCCCTGCCATAGGAATCAATGGATTCCTGCACAAAGGGAAGATGGCCCTGTAGCCTCTTGGTTTCTTTTGCCATTACCCCTGGTTTCTCAAAGTTCTGTGAAGCCCTGGCTCTGTTCCATTCCCCTGATTGGCTGTTGGGTGGAAGGACCACATATGGCTCTGGGGGCTGCCCATGCCAGACTGGATGGAGCCTTCACATGGACTGCTTGTTCTGGGTACACCCTAGAGGATGAATGGAGAGAAGAGTCAATTTACATCCTGTGTTGTGGGTGTCTGGTTTTGGTTGTGTGATGCCTGTGGTCTTCCTGAGCCAGCCCTGACAGGAACTGGAATGAATGCAGTGTGTGCTCTGAAAGGCTGGGGCTGCCTCCAATACACATGAACTGTTTTGGTTGAATGGCCTGAATGCCGGTGAGCCTGATTGGATGCTGCCTGATAAATGTGCTAGTGTGTGATTGGCTGGCTGAGCCTGGCTCAGCCTGAGTGAATGGGAAGCTTTTTGGATATCAAGGGGCCCCAACACTCATCTCCTTGTCATAAGCTTGGAGTCTCCTAGTAAGAAGCCGAAGTCTCAGAAACTTGTATCCTGAATCCAGCTAGAGGAAGAAGTCTGTGGCTGCAACTCTTCAAGAAATCCAAAGGCTGCTTTGCTGATTCAAGGACTGAACCACAGAAGACCTGGAGAGGCGGCCTCTTCCTGTAGCTACAAGCGGGCATCATGCAACTGCTGCTCTTCAACCAAAGTGCCCTGGAAGCCAGTCATGTGTGCCAGCTGTCCTGCAAATGTATCTTCATGGATTCTGAAGAGGAGTGCCTGGACATCTTGAGCCCAAGAAGCCCATCAGCATCATCTAGGGTCCAGCGGCTGTTTGTGACCGCTGGGAAGCCAGATTGCTGTGTATCACCCAGATAAGGGGGTACCATGTCATAGTACTCCCTGATGCTCTGAGATTGTCAGGTTCCAACAAAACTGAAGAAACCTTCAAGGGGAACTGCAACCACGACATCTGTTCACTTTTCATTGGCTGAAGAAGTCCAGTGGGGCTGCCTGCAGGGAAGTGACCGCTGGGGGGGGATCCCGCCATTCCGAACCAAGGATCGAGTCCTGAGGGTCCAGACTTGGTAGAGATCTGCAGTCCAGTGCTCAGGTCCAAATCAGCAGAATCCACCCTGTCATCTGTGCTGCGGTTGCATCGCCAAAGAACCAAACAGCGACAAACCGTGAACTGAAGAAACCTGACAACTACCTCTGCCACTGCACCTGCCACCACTGAAGGTCATTGATGGAAACCAAAACATGTATCTTCACCTACCAAGCCTTGTCGAGGTTCACAGCAAGTTTCATCTGCGTGGGACATCCAAAGCCAGCGGAACAACCCATCCAATGAGACTACTGCAACAGACCTTCATTGCTGCCTTTCTGACACTGCTTGGTTCTCTTCTTCTGCTCAACACCGATGTCCCAGTGGCTTGTTCTTCCAGAGGGGGTCCATCCTCATAGGGGCATTGTTGAGTAAGACTGCGAAACCACCATTGGGCCTCACAGGGAGCCCAAGTTACTATGACGAGGAAGAGCATCTTCCAACTTCAGGGTTCACTCAAGGGTAGCAGATTCATCTTGTATCCTGTTCTCCTGCTGTTCCCCCGGTACTTTGGAGTGGTGGGATCTGTACAAACAAAAGCAGACAATTAATGAACATATAAGGACTCGGCTGTAATAAACAATGTAAAGTATAACTAACCTTTGCTTACAGGTAGCCCAGGTGGGGGGAATCCTCACACAGTATTGCATTTACACTAAAGAAAACATTCTGCCAATGTTCCAGGTATTAACTGCACTTCTATAATAATTGCCTAATAATGTAATGCTTTTTAATAACTGTCAGAAATGTGTGCATTATACTGAATCTAAGGGCAACTTTGGAACCTCATAGAACTGTACATAATGGGTTGACTATTTGTTTAGATTTCTGAGTGAGAAAGTGAGCCTTATGCATTTGTATATATCCACCAGACTTATTCGACCCTATGTTAATTAATAAAAGATCTAAGGTAGCACCTATCATACTTTGTAGACATTCCTTTGTGGGGGGTTGGGGATTCGCTGTGCCTAAGAACCTACCTGCATTACCTCCCTTGAGTCTCAGCCTTGGTTGCTAGCCCACGTTTACCAATTGAGAGCCTTGGCTGGGGTGCCTCTGTGCCGCTACCCCAACCATATAGTGGGTAGTAGTACAACTACCCCACTCCAGTCTTTACAGCGGCTTACAGGAGAGGGCTGTAGTTCTCCCACATGCCTGGCAGATGTAACTGCCACTAAGAATGCGATTTTCCATGATAGAAACTTCAACAGAGCCCGGTGAAGAGGTTCAAACGGCGGGCCCATTCATTTGGAAAAAACAAAGTTCAGGTCCCACGCTGGAGCTTTAACTGGAGGGCAATCTTGTTGTTCCAAAAACCTGACACTTTCTGCCATCGAGCATCGAGGAACTATTGGAGAGGCCACATGCAAAGCATGCAGTGTGGAACTAACAGGATGCAAGATGACATCGTCCCCAGCAAAGATCTAAGGGAGCGGACAGTTGCCACCTCCAATGTGGATAGTTGGTGAATCTTGTGGAGTATGGCTTTGACCCTCTCCTCCGAGGGGGTATCAAGACCTTTCAGGGTGCTGAGCCGTGAACCCAGAATCAGAGCGTTCTGTGATGGGACTAGACATGACTTCGAAAAGCTGATGGAGAATCCCAGAGAAGTCAGGCACTGGATGGTCTCCACTGTGTGCTGCAAGGCTAGCGGCTGCAAGGGAGCACTATTAACCAGTCGTCCAGGTACAGGTAGACGTAAATGCCTTCTCAGCAGAGATGGGCTGCCACCAGTGCAAGGCATTTTGTGAAGACTCTTGCAGTTGATTTGAGACCGAAAATGCAGAGCCTTGAATTAGCAATGCTTGTACTACAAATCAAAGGAAACTCCTGTGCCTGCAATGTATGGGGATGTAGAAGTAAGCATCCTCTAAGTCCAGAGAGGAGAAGAAGTCACCTTGTTCTAGTTGGTCTAGAATGTGCTGAAGCATGACCAAGCTTCTGTGATTTCAGGAACTTCTTGAGCTGCCTGAGTTCCAGGAGGGCGCTCCTCCCACCAGACATTTTTCTCACCAGGAGGTATCTGGAGTACACTCCAGAGCCCCAGAGGTGCGACGGTACGGCTTCCATAGCCCCCTTCTTTACCTCTTATCTGAAAAATAGTAGATGTAGCTCTCTTTTCTTTACGGGAAGGATGGAACAGCATTTGCCCGGAAACTCGAGGCTGTGTCCCTGCTGAATGAAGTTGAGCACCCATTTGCTGAGTGCTGGGTGGATGCAAATGATGAGCTACTGACTGACAAATTGCGGCAACCAGCCTCCCACTGGGTTGCTGAAGTAGGGGCGCGGGTCCTGGCGCTGGTGAGGCCTGGTGGTGGTTTGAGTTCTTGAGGACACTCTGCGTCATCGCCGAGTACCCCTGTATGCTTGCGTCTTCCCCCTGTACACTTCTTGGTGCAGGACGGCTGGTGATATAAGGGCTTGTAGTCTCTGGAGGTCCTGGAGAAGCAACCCTTACCGGAACAAAAGGACTACTTTCGCTGCTGCAGGGTTCCTAAGGAGCATGCAGTACCAGTGTCAACTTTGATGTCCTGGAGGGTCTCATCCACCTTCTTTCCAAAGGGGTCCACTCCATCAAAATGGTATATCCACCACCTTGGACTGCACCTCTGGATAAAAATTGGTGGCCTTTAGCCATTCTTGTCTTCACAGGACTGCTCCGTTACCCATTTCGCAGAAGCCTGTATCGGCTATGTCCAGAGTGACAGTAATGGCGTGATCCGAAGCAGATTCCCCTTGATGCAACAGAGCCAGAGCCTCACCCCTCTTATCATCAGGGAGAAAGAACGAGTTACTTACCCTAGTGACTAATGAACTCCTAGTCCATAGTCCCCTTTCCTCCATACTGTATGGGCGTCACCATATGGGGACGGGACTGGAGTCTTTTGCCTGGCAAAAAAATGCAAGTTCCCTTTAAGGGAATTAATTTACTTAAATGTTAAATATTTTTATACCACGCACAGGTGCCACTTGCGTGGTCTCTCGGCTCTCTGGCTGTTCCGTGAGAAAAAGAAGAAGGGGTAGGTTAGTCAGAGGAGCGGGAGAAAAAGCAATGGAGCTGTGATGTGCTGTTGGCAGCTTCAGTTCGGACGTATGGTTCACTGAGCATGGGTGTGAGATTTGGGATGCCGACGTCATGTGGTGTTGTGCAAGGTTGTGTGTGCTATGTCTTGTTGTTGCATTGTTGTGAAGTGGGTGCGGTTTGCTCTGCTGAGGAGTTCTGGTTGTTTTAGTGCAGTATTTGAGAGGTGTATGCGGAGGGTTTATTCTTAGTAACAGTTTGGGTTGTTAGTGGATGTGGCTGATCTTCAGCTTTTCCGGTTTATCAGATGCATCTTCCCTTCTTCAGTGTGCCCTTTCTAGTTGTATCGGTAAAGTTGCCTCTGGTTGAAGGGTTCTTGCGCAACTTTGCTACTCTGTCTGTTGCCCGAATTTTGAGTGCAGTTCCTATTTCTGATTAGATGCCCGTTCCTAGCCCAGAGTGTGATCCTCGGGCAGGGAGTTCTTTAACTGGATTCCCTTGGGGGTTAAGTTCTAGTAGGGGTGTAGTTAGTGTTTGGTCCAGTTCCCTCTTGTTGCCCTTACTCGTGTTCTGCCTGGGGGTGACCCTCCCTTTCCCATTTCCATCCCTGGGTTTTCCTTAGCCTACTTCCCTGGCCCTAGCGTTTCTGGCTTATCATCCTCTCTTTTCCGGTGCTCTGTGTTGACCGAAGACATGGGGTGCAGGGGTGGCTTTCCTTTTCTTGCCGGTTCTATCCCTCAATCTTGTTTTTCCTGGTTACTTTTCTTTTTTCCCGTGCTTGGTTGATCAGAAGGTGTGCAGAAGTTGGTCAGTCGGCTTTGTTGTGTTCGGAGTTGAAGAGCCAGGTTTTCAGCAGTTTCCTGAATTTTGTATGGTCCTCCACTCGCCTAGGGGTGCATTCTCTTCTTGTATGTCCCCGAGTTTCGAGATGATTTGTGCATCGTCTGTGTAACTGTAGCATACCAGTCTGTGCCTTTTGATGAGGTTGATTAGCAGTGTCATGTAGATGTTGAAAAGAAGCGGGGATAGTAAGAAGCCTGGTTTTACTCCACAGGAGGAATCCTGTGGTGTTGATTTCAAAGGCTTTAACCAGATTGTTTCTGATCTTTCCATGAGGAATGATATGATGCAGAGCAGTGCTGTGTCAGTGAGCTCTATCTCTACTATTCTTTTTATTAGGATGTTGTAGTTGACTGTATCGAAGGCAGCTGAGGGATTGAGTAATATCAGTGCTGATTTGGTTTTGGAATCTGTGTTCATCATTAGGTCATCCCATACTGAGACTAGTGCTGTTTCAGTTCCTCTCAGGGGTATGAATCCTACTTGCACCTGATCCAGTAGTTGGTTATTTTCAACATGCTGCAGTAGTTGTTCGTAGTCATAGGTCTCTAGTATTTTTGCCAGGTACGGGATGTTAGAGATTGGTCTGTAGTTTGAGAGGTCTTCCACATCGCCTGTTGTGTCCTTGAGTAGAGATGTAGGCCATTTTGAAAGCTCTGGTTACTTTCCCTGTTGACAGGGATTGATTGAAGAGGTATTCCGCTGGTGTGTCCTGTGCAAGGATAGATTTATAGATGCCTGGAGGGCAGGAGTCCACCGGAGAGGTTTTACCCAAATTGGTAGTTTGGAATTCACCGAATGGTACAATTGGCTGAATTCGGCCAGTACCATTTGGTCATTTTGAAACAACCAATTTCAATAATCACTGCCAAAAATGGAGAGAGGAGGTTGCGGCCTTTGGGGCTAGTGGGGTGTCCCCCGCTTCCAAAGGTATGAAGGCGGACGACAAAAAAAAAGAAAAGCAGACCCTGCGGTGTCGGATCCGACCCACCTAGGAGGGACGGATACGACGCCGCAGGGTCAGTAAAGGCCAGAACGGTGAAAAGGAAAGTAGTGGGTGGGTGGGACGTTTTAAACAGGGCGATCTTGGCCACAGCAAAATTGGCTTTGCAGCCGAATTGACCATAGTCAATTCGGCCACGACCAATTGTGCCACGCCCAAAATGTATACATCCATCAGAGAACCTGCATTGTTGCTCTTTTTCATCAAACATAGCAGTTTTCCTCTCGATATCTGTTGGAAGCAGTAGTTTTCGTTAGCTGGTCCCGGGGTTGGTGGTAGCTGGTGGGTTGTCTGGTCGATTGGTCTGCTTTGTATGATTCGGTGTATGCTGCTGATTTTGTTCTTAAAATGGTCTACAAGATCATAGCATAGTTTTTGGGAAGGTGTTGGTGCGTTGTTGCTTCCCGTTGGGTTTCTCATCATTTATGTTGTTGAATAATTATTTTTGAGTTTTGGCAGTTTTTTCAATCCGCTTGCTATAGTATTTCTTTTTTGCTTTTAGAATTTTGGATTTGTAGTAGGTATTATTCTTTTTTCTTGGTCACGTTTGTTCCTCTTGGTTCTTCTTTTCTCTTTTCTGTTAATTCTTTTCATTACTTTTAAGTGGGATGTGTGCCATTTTGCCACCACTTTCTTTCTTGATGGGACAATGTGTTTTTCCGGGCAGATGGCATTTATTGTTTCTGCAATACATTTCTGGATTAAGGTTGCTTTTTCGTCTATGTCTGTTGGATCCAATGATGTGGTTGATGGCTTCGAGATTTCTAGTGGCTCCTCTTAGTTGCTGTTTTCGATGGTTCTCCAGTTTCTTTTCCAAATTGGTAGGTATTTTTCAGGTTTTTTAGGTGGCTTTGATGGTATTTGGATCATGAAAGGGATAATGAGGTGGTCACTCCATAGTATTTTGATGGGTGGTGACTTTGTGACCAGGTTTTTATTGTCAAATATTGCATCCAAGGTGTGCCCTGCTGTGTGTGTCTCTCCTTTCACCATCTGTTGGATGTTCATTGTCTCAAGTTGCTTGATTTTGATTAACGTTTTCTGCAAGTAGAGATTCTCATCTTCGAACCACATGTTGAAGTCTGAGAATGAGCTGATGTTCATGCTGTATGGCTAGATTTGTTACTGCATCAATGAAGGTGTCTGCGAAGGGCGCGTTGTAGGTTGGTGGCCTATAAATTAGAATAAATGTGAGGTTTGATTGTGGGTCTGTGGTAAGTTGAAGGACGAGGGACTTGCAGTTAGGGATTTTTAAGGGTGTAAACGAGGGGGAGTGACTTCTGACCGGCCCATAGAATCAGAGCTCTCCCTCGAGATAGCTACACCTTGAGGTGGATGGGGTGCGGGATTCCCTTACTCCAACACCAATCAATAAGGACAGCTCAATGGTTTGGCAAAGGAGAGTCTGTTTAATGACAAGTACAAGAAACGGGGAAACATGGAGATCAACAATGATGCGATGGTCCGTCTCGCTTCAACTCCCAACAATATTCATTCAAACAGCAATAGTTATAGTCAAAATTCGTCATCATTGACGTGTAACAATCAAAGTTTGTCATGCAATTCTATTGGTTGGAAAAGGTAACTTAAGTATAGGTGCTATAGCTGTATATGGCAATGAAGTGTGAGGATTGGATAACTCTTATCGGGTGGGCGTCATTACTCATGTAAAACGTCACTACAAGTACGACGTCCCATTTGTTCTACTATCTATAGGACCTGAGATTATTTGGCCCCTTGTGATTGGGCTGGCTACAACCCTAAGCATAAATCTCCACTTTAATTAGCAGCATGCAGAATGGTCACCCAGATGCAGTATGCCCCAAGATTCACCCTGCCTCCCTTCACTTTAGGGCTATGTGTCTTAGTTGGCTGAGGTTGGCTTCGAAACTGTATCTTCTTGTCAGGAAAAGTTATGGTATCTCCTGTTCTGGATGACATCAGACGTTGGTACCTCTTCGTGCTTGGCTGGTCACGTGTTAGCACACCGTGAACTGGCTACGTTTTCGTTCTATTTGTGCATTTAATTCTTACTTTCGGCCACTACCTAACTGGGCCTCCTTATCTTGACCTTCACGGGGCAGGCTGCTCTGCTCTTAAGTTTCGATTCTCCGAAGTTACTGTACGCCTCCCTCTCTTGGGTTGACCTCGATTTCCCAGGCGTGGCCTGCTGCTTGCTGAGTTTCGATTCCGCCGTCTCTCTTCTTGTTTTAGCTGGAATGTGAATCCTGGCCTGTTTGACCCTTAGTAACCTGGGTTAATTCTGCTTTTGTATAAAGTGGACTGCACTTATATAATGTGCTTCGTTGAGGTAGATAATATATAGTTGCCGCTCTTGTCTTCTACTAAGCATAGCAAGCTGCACTGTTTTCTTAGCTTCTTGCGTTACCAGCCTATGTACAGGCGTTAGCTGGTTGAATACTTTCATCCTGCTTTACAGTTACATTTCCTTATATTTCAACATCGTCTCTTCTTCTATGTCTGTGATATCCTTATCCATGGTGTTTTGGCTTTGTGTGTCATCTTTTTGGTTGTCGTTCGTTCATCTGTACGTCTGTCCGGGCCCTCGTGTCGTCATCATCCGTCTTCAGTTAAGGCCTCTTGAGTTTCTTCTGGGACAGTGTTTAAGCAATCTTCATTTCGTGTCATTTGGTGGTATGGTTGTCTCAATGGATACCTTACTGTCCATATTTTTATCACTTCTTTCAGGCTTCCTGCTGTCTTTACATGTTCGTCTTTATTCCATGTCATTAGTTGACATTGTCCATTCGGGCTGCAATAGATCCATTTTCCTTCATAGTTTCTGCGTTTCCTGGGATACAGAAACTTCGTACCTTCTGGCGCATGCTCACTTGCCTTCACAAAGTCTCTTATTTCGTCATCAGTTAGATCTGTGGGCTTCCATTCTGGGTTGATATCTATCATGATCTCCATCCCTATGGCTTTCTTTGCAGTTTTCTGGCATTGTGATATTATTATCTTAATGACACAAAATCCTAGCAATATCATCAATAGCAGGGCCCCCAGAAACTTGAATATGTCTGCCATCCATTGTGGGACCCATGAGAATAGCGATCCAAACCAGCTGTCATCGTCAACTTCTTTAGTTTCATCGATCATTTGGTTCTGTAAGTTTGTCAGCATACCTATTGCTTCTGTTGAAGTTCCATTTTCTTCGTCATGAGAAGGTATGAATGTGCAACACGATTCTCCGATTTTTACACAAACTCCTCCATCCATAGCTGTGATCATGTTAAGTACATATTTGTTCTGGAGAGTCATCAGTCGGATTGCTCTTAACTCTTCCTTGATTGCATTGAATCCCTTTATTGTTGAGTTGATGGTTTGCAGTAACTCCCATCTGGTTATCTGCAACCATTTAGTATTTTCTCCAAACTGGAATCTTGGCATGAGGATCATTGTGAACACTGATGAGGTGAGGCTGAACAGCCTGTGTTCATATGGGATTGCATGAAATGCTTCTTCTGATTTGGTAGAGAAGTAATTTTCTCTCTTCATTCGGGATGTCAGCTCCACAGATCTCATTTTTATCAGGTGAGTATCTGCTTTCGGGAAACTGTCAATATTCAGGTCACTTTTCGGGATCACTAGTGCTGGAACATGGACGTTCACTATTGTGCATATGCCTCCCCAGTTTTTTGGCAGTCTGATGTATGCTTTGGATCCACACACCCAATAATTATCCATGATTACTGCAGTTCCGTGTGTCATTCCTGGAGCTTTAATAATTCATCCACAGTTCTGATTCTCTCCAATTTTTCTTGTGCCATTGTTCCTGAAGCACAATTTCAGGCTTTCAAGTGCCACTATCTGCAGAGGTCCTCCGCTGTCTTCGACCCATGTTAGTAATCTTGTGAGGCTCGGCCATAGAGGTTTGCACAACCTCTGTGAGTTTTCTATTGCTTCCTTGCAGGCTCCAAGGACCAATCATGCTCGGCAGATCACCACTCCTTCCCATCCGTTGGGGGAAAGCACTGTTCCCCAAATCTGCATTTGGCCTCTGTCCTTTCAAATTTGAGCCTCTTCTGGGGTTTTCCCTTGGACATTCAGCCTTGGGTTTATTTCCCATCGTATTCCTGCTCCTTTAACTTCAGGTTTCTCGTACCTGATCACGTGATTCCTAGTGTGGACTCTATTTCTTTTCTTGATGTCCTGGACATAATCATCTTCATCGGGACAAGCTGCTTCAGTTGCCCATATCAATGAGGCATCACTTCCCATGAACTGTCCTCTGGTGTTGCACATTGCTATGTGTGAGAGACAGTGTGCTGTCGGAACATCAATTTCTACAGCTACGAAGATTTTAAACTTCCCCATGCTGTACGGTAGGAGTGCATAGACGAAGCATTCTCCTTCTGAATTTCGTCTTCCAACTTCCTTCATGTGTTGGTACCAAATGTTGTTTCCCAGATGTGCTGTGCTATCCAGGTAGTCATTTAGTTCATTATTATCTTCATGTATGCTTCTTTTGATTCTCAGTGTCTTCCTGTAGTTTGCTATAACTACATCCCTAAATGCATCTGTATGGCTTTTTCTTGCTGGAGGGCTCTTAGGTGTTTTGGTCCATGGTATAGGTTTCTTCACCTGCGCCATTTGAGTGGACAAGTGTCTGCCGGCTTCTTCCTAGTCCTCATGCACTTTTTCTCTGCTGCGTGCAAGTGCCCATGCCACCCAGCCTAACACTGGTCCGATATATGGCTGTATTGTAGATCTGATGCTTGTCCCTTGTGTTCGACCACGTGTACTTGTAGATTCAATCTCTGTCAGTTTGTTCTTCAGTTTGTCTTGTAGTTTTCTTACTCTGGTTATGTGCTGTAGTAGAAGGTCTACTAACATTTGTGTCTTTGCAGTGAGTTTTTCTGAGGCCGCTTCAGTCCTCTTGAGGGCTTCTGATATGACTGGTTTTGTTGGCCTTTCTCTTGATTCTTCTCGATTCCTCTCATTATTTCCTGGGACTGGTTTTTCAGCAGGCAATCTCACCTTCTCTGTTTCTTTTGTTTGCAGTTCTGCGGTTATTGATACTAGGCCTATCTCGTGTGCTTTCTGTATGTGTGTGCGTGTATGTGTCAGTGCTTTGTCTTCGTTCCTTTCGTGTCGATCCTGTCTCCGGCTTTACCATTGATTTGTTACCATAGATGTGTGTGTATCACTACTAATCATGTTCATTTCAAGTTCATTTACTCTATCATTAGATTTTCTAGGGACTGGAATGACTATATAAGGTCTGGGCGCTCTTGTGGATTTCATATGTACATCATCAGGTGGGTGTACTGAATTTGGAACACTTCGTGCACCAATAAAGAATGCAGTTCTGATCATTAATGACAGGAAAATAATGACAATTATAATACATAAGTGCATTATAGTTTGATATGTACGGCGACAGTATTTTCTTCCAGAGAAGCGAGGGTGCCTCTCTGCTTGTGGGAGGACCAGGTTACTCTTCTGTGCCCCCATCTTGATCATTTACCAAATGCCAATGTTATTGTTCCCTCACCCAATGACGTTCTTTGAACAATTTTGTGTCGAAAGTGTCAAGTGTTTCACAAGTGTCTCCCCTCTTGCGGGAGGTAATTGTCTTTTTATACAGGATACAGTTCCTTTGCTAAACTATGGGAAAAATATATTATAATAACACATCGATGAGACACCTTCACTGTGTATGTCCAAAATATGTGAGTTCCCAGTCCACACCTCTGATCTGCTTCATTCCGGAGGACATATTGGACACTGGACAGTACGATGAAATAGGGAAAAATGACAACAATATAACAAATTAATTCTTGACTGTGCTTCCTCGATCTGTCCCTCGGCGGAAGGTTTCTTAGAATCTCCCCAGATAATCTCTCTGATGATTTGAAGGTTCCACTTGGAGGATTATTCCATGCAGGAGCATTCCCAATTGTGCGATATTAGCTGGATTTCGGATGAATGTGGGGACGTCAACTTGGATAGGTCTCCCCACTAATTCAGGGAAGTCAGCAACTATGTGAAAAAAGACACTGTGCTCTAATCTGCTGTCTTCTAGTGATAGGGACATTCGTCCAGTCTTTGTTGCGATTCAGGATCATGTGTTCTTTCCTTGACGTGAACAACGTTTGCACTGTCCGGTTGCGTGGAGTGCGACTAAATAACTAATTTTGTTTAACAGCTGGCTCAAACGTTCAGCGTTTCCTGGATCTCGGATGAATGTCAGCGTGTCTGTTGTTCTCCCGACAATAGATGGGCACTCTTCGATTATGCGAAAGAAAAGTGTATTGATGAGTTCATCTAGTATCACCTGTGGTGGAAGCATTTGTGTCCTTATCACTGTACTCCGGGAGTACGATGAAGGCTTTCGCAATGACAGTAAGCAGGTGTCTGATTACTTTTTCGTTCTCAGGATCTTGTAAAAAGTCTGTGACACTGGTGACCCTCCCTACCAGTGACGGATATGATAGTAATACTAAGTGGAAGTATGTAACCACGTCCTTTGTCTCTACTGGGGAAAACCATAAGTGCTGCAAAATAAAGTCTTGGTACTGGATGGATCAAGATACTGGGCCTCATTACGACCCCGACGCTAAACCATGGTGCTATTAGCACCATGGTCCATGCCTGGGTCTGCCATGGTGAATGGCGGAATTACCACCCCATTCCAAGGTTTGCGGGGCGATAATTCCCCATTCACCATGGGCCCTTCCCCATTCCCATTTTTGCCCCATAGGGCTCAATGGGAATGGGGAAGGCGCTAAGTACGGTGCCGCAAATTGCGGCACCGTACTTAGCACCAAGGTCCCTTTGCGGCACCCTACTTTAATGCCTGCTAAAAGGAGGCGTTAAGGTCGGGTCCCGCAAAGGGACCTCGTAATCAGGCGTTAAGGGTTTAACGGCACCAACACCTTTTACGGCGCGGTTAAACCCTTAACGCCAGGGTCGTAATGAGGCCCACTGTATCTGCTTTCAATATAAGAGTCCTTTATCAAAGTTTGTTACAGTCTTTTCCTCGACAAGGCTTAAGTGTGACTTGGTTCAAAAGGTCATGTCAGCAAAACGTGCTGTGGCTTATATGCACAATTATCTTATTCAACTTGCAACTAGGATGCACAGTGTCCGTTTTTTATGTCCTTATCCCCTTTGGTCTAGAGGAAGTGTCCAAGTGAAGCCACAAGTTGCAAAAGTTCTTCGTCTTTTCTTCGCTGCTCATGCGTCCTTCTTCCTCGTCATGGATCTCGTCTGCACGTGCTGTGGTTCTTCCCCGTCGTCTGTAGTCTCTTCGTGGTGGGGTGCAGCTAGGGGGCTTTCTTCGATACAGTGCTTAATGTCATTGAGAAAAATCCATGCTCTCCTGCCCTGCAACTTCACAGCTGACGGAGTGCAGTCCTCCACTATGAAAGGACCATTGAATCTTTGCTCGTCCCACCCTTTCCTCGTGTGGTTCCTCACCAGCACACTATCTCCACAGAACACGAGTGGAACACGTAGATCTTGAAATGGGTCTGTTGTAGTGTCTCCTTCTGTGTCTTGTACTGCGCTGCACTATTTTCGTCGTTGCTGCAGCTGATCTGAAATTACAGTAAGGCTGGAAGTCATGCAGTTCGGGTACTTTTGCATTTCAGATCCCAGGACCTCTCGGGCTAATTGGGCATCACATCTAGTTCTCTCTGGAGGGTTAGGGGAGTTTTAATTTTCCTTCCTGTGACTATCTCGTGTGGCGTAAGATGATGGTCGGAGCTTGGTTGGTTCCGAAGAGCATACAATGCCAAAGGAAGGCAGTGCAACCATCCCCTCTTTAGAGTAAGCTTCAACTTGGCTATCCTTTCCTTTAACAAGCTGTTGAGCCTCTCACAAATCCTATTACCTTCTGGATGATACGCCAATGAGAACTTGTGCTTTATACCAAGCAACAAGCTGATCTGTTCAAAGACTGCATTTACAAAATGAGCCCCACTATCTGATCTCA
Organism: Ambystoma mexicanum; assembly: GCF_040938575.1. Taxonomy (NCBI): domain Eukaryota; kingdom Metazoa; phylum Chordata; class Amphibia; order Caudata; family Ambystomatidae; genus Ambystoma; species Ambystoma mexicanum. Next base: position 703,869,288 of record NC_090933.1, read on the forward strand.
TTACTTCACACACCCCCTACCTAGGGAACACTTCCCTCACTAGTAATTAGGCAGCACAGGTAGAGTGTGGGTGTGCAAATGGACCTGCTTCTATCCATGTGGAGAATGGACACAACATGACAATTAAGTGTCTGTACCCGTTGCATACTTGAATCAGGTCAACATAGTCTACATGCAGATGCTGAAAAGGGGGATGACTCCTCTCATAACGTTTAACGTGTGCCCAGCGGTGAATTGCTGGCAGATTATGCAGTTCACCATAAAGAATGCAACATGCTCAGCTAAATTCGGTATAAACCAGTCTCCCGCGAGCGTTGCTGCTAGATTCTCTTTTGTCAGGTGCATCAGGTAATGCAACTGCTCCAATGCTATTTTTAGTAGTGCTACAGGCATCACTGGGTTACCAGTGCTGTCTTGCCACCACAAGCTGTCAGAGGGGTTCAAAGAGCACCCTCGACGATTCCACAGGTTTTTCTCCTCCTCTGGTGCCTCCCCCTGGAGCTCCATCAATTGTGTCTGCCCAAGATTGCTATAGGCTTCTGGTGTGGTTCGTGCTACTATCATCCTTTCATGGGTGCATGCCACTTCTACTTCCATAACCGTCTCACTTTTAGATGCCATACGCTTGGCTTCCATGTCTGCTGCGTGAATTCCGCGTGACACAAAACCTGTCCCCTTCGTGTGGGCGGCGCATTTCACGACCGCTAAGCCCACTGGGAACTGTAGTGCCTTAATCAGCCTGTCCAATAAGGCTGCGTGCTTCACTGGCGTGCCGTCCGCTCTGAGGTAGTTCCTCCTTTTCCAGCACGATAGGCCCGTGTGCACTGTGGATGTCACATAGGCGGAGTAACTGTACACCGTTACTTCCTGGTCTGCGTGATTCTCAATGGCGAGTATCAACGCCAATCATTCTGCAGCCTGTGATGAATAATGAGATGGTATTCGTGCACTGACGAGTACTCAAAATTCTCCATTCTCTATGTGTTTCATTACAGTGAAGCCTGTGTATCTTTGTCCGTCATCTTGATGGATTCTTGAAGACCCATCAATAAAGACGATCTCCCCTCCCGCCAGGGCATTTTCTTTCACCCTGGGGATTTCTTTATAGAATTTTTCATACTTTGCACAGTCATGTATAGGCTCTCCTTCTGTGACTGGCTCAGCTATGAACGTAGCTGGGTTCACTATTTTACATCGGATTATTATGATCGATAGATTTGATATGATCACTTCATAAGCAGAAGCTCTCTGAGATGTTAATGTGCCTTTTGGTTTCTCTAATATGGCAAATAATGAGTGCTCAACGTACAACGTCATGGAACATCCCATTACAATGGTTGTCGCCTTCTCTATGGGGAACGCTGCGGCAGGTAAGCTTTGTTTGCATGGGAATTGACCTCTCATTACTGGGTCCAGGTTTCCACTGTAATATGCCAGGGGCTTGTAACCCAACGAGGTTCTTTGAGAAAGCACTGCCGTCATGACGCTTCCACTTGAGTGCGAAAACAGGTAGAATTCCTCTGCATAGTTAGGAATTCCGAGAACTGGAGCCATACAAACCGCTCTCTTGAGTTCAGCAAATCCTTTCTCCATTGCCTCAGACCATTCCATCTTTGTCACCTGAGCCTTCTTTAGGGCCTGGAGTAAAGGCTTGGTATATGAGCTGTAATCGAAAACCCATGCCCTAACATAGTTGCACAGGCCTAGAAAGCTCTGCATTTGCTTTATCGTGTGTGGCTTAGCTGTGTTCAATATTGCTTCAGCCCTTTTTGGGGTCACCTTCTTCCCTTCATGAGAGATCAGTTGGCCTATGTACAGCACTTCCTGTTGACAGTATTGTAGCTTTTCCTCCTCAACCTTATATCCTTCCTCAGCCAGTATAGTCAGTAGCTGAACAGAATCATGCCTGCATTGTTCTTCTGTGGTACTGCAGATTAGGATGTCATCCACATACTGCAAGACGACACTCTCTAATGCAATATAGCTTAAGTCCATTTGCAGGACTCTGTTGAAAATGGACAGGGACTCACAGTACCCCTGTGGCAGCCTCGTACTTTTCAGACGCATTTGTCTGAATGTGAATGACATCAGATCTTGTGAGTTGCAATGCAACGGGATTGAGAAAAAGTCATTTTTCAAGTCAATCACCGTGAAATATTTTGCCTCGACCGGTATATTACATAGGATTGTAGATGGATTAGGGACTAAAGGGAAATCGGCTTCAACAATATTGTTTAATGCTTGTAAATCCTGGATTAAACGCCAAGACCCTCCCTTTGATGTTTTGACAGGATAAACCTCCGTATTACATGACAATTCTGACGTCACTAAGATGCCCTGGTCCATCATCGCAGAGATTGTCTTCGCAATCCCTTCGTCTGCCTCTCTCGACATGGGATTTTGTTGGACTATTGGCAAAATTGCTCCTGGCTTTAGTTTAATTTTCACTTCTCCCACCCACTTCAAGAGGCCTACGTCATAGGGTCCTGTAGTCCATACTGAGACAGGTACTTTACCTATATCATCATCAAAATATTTCGGACACTTCAGCGCCAACATCATTCTCTGAGGCACTTCTCTTCTGATCATTTTTACCCAACAGATGAGACTTACTTCCATCCTTGCCTCTTCTGAGTCTGATTGTTCTTCAAACAAATCATCATCGGTGACGTCAGTCACTCGATACCCTTCTTCAATGGCGATGATCACGCACCATTGCCTGCCTTCATCATCGTATCCGTCGACTAATGCTACTTTCCCTCGCACTGCTGCAGCATGTATCATCAAGGGAAATACTTGTCCCTCCTCTTCATGCATAGGTATTCTTGGTCTGAATAAAAACTCATTGGGATTCTCATAGTTCTGTCTGCGAGGCCTGGCAAACCTGCCATAAGCACATGCATGCCATATGTGAAAACCACTGGTTCCAGCGGTATAGCTCTCATGGCTATGCGTCCCAAGTATGCTCTAATTATTTCGCATACATTCGAATAATGCATTCCCGGAGTAGAGCATACTATGCCCTCCTCTGTGAACAAAATCGTCATGTTCAATTTTGTCATTAAGTCTCGACCCAAAATGTTTACAGAGGTCTGGCGTGAATATAATAAAGGTACATTCATGTCGCACTCTCCTATCGAGACTGGGAGTGCGCCCGTAAAGGGAACTCGACTGTGAGCTCCTGTGAAACTCTGAGTATCTATGGCCTCGCCGGACAAGGAAAATTTGCCTTCATGTATGCACGAGCGTGTTGCACCCGTGTCTACTGGGAAGGAATATTCTTTACCCCCCATATCGACATTCACCCTAGGTTCCCTATGAGGGTTTGGTGTCACTGATAGGATAGAGCACATCAGGGTTCCCAGTGAGCTGTCCTAGTTATATATAGGTTTGACCCACTGTGCACTTGCGGATTTTCCCCATTTCCAGTGTTTCTTCCCCTTCCAAAATTCTGGACCTGCCCTGTGCTCATGGTGTGTGTGACACGTGCAACAGTATTTGTTGGGATTGTCCTTGTGAAAAATTCCCCATGTTCTGTGATTACACCCCTTGTGTACCTTGCTGCACTCCTGGTGCTTTCTGTTGTACCGTATGATTCTGTGCAACGCCCTGTTGTGGGGTTGCAGGTGGTTTTGCCGTGCCTGCCCCCATTCCTTGGCCATTCTGCAACATACCTATACTTCTGCACGTGTACGCCAAATGTCCTGTCATTCCACACAACCAACATACTGGTGGTGGTCGGATTATGTGTCCATTTGACATATCTGGACTACCATTCTGCACAGTTTGAAAACCTCCTTGATTATTTTGGAAACCTCCCCGATTGCTCTGCCATCCTCTTCCTCTAAACCCTCTTCCACTCGGGTAAAATCCTACGTTACCCTGGTTATTCTGTTGCGGGTCAATCACCTGCTGCATGTTCTGTTCGGCTGTGTTAGTTAACATGGCTCCTTTAAGAGCATACTTCGATAATTTATTTTGCGCCAACCTTGCTTCCTCACCCTTTTGAGTCGCCTCCTTTTTTTGATTCTGTTCTTGTAACAATCTACAGTAATGTGCAACAGCTGTACTTCAGTCCAAAGTTTAGCCTCAACTCCTTGGCTTAATATGTGGTAAAACACGTATTGATTTCGTCCAAGATTCATGCGTTTCGAGCACCCACGAGCCTTGAAAATTCTAAATATAAATTAACTGATCTTCCAACTCTGTCATTTTTCGAGTCATTATAGCACCCATATCGGAAGTGTCTGGGTAAAGCACTCGTAGTGCTTTCCATACTGCTGCTCTACAATTATTAAATAGCGCTCTGTCATGCGCTGTATTAATTGTGGTTACACCAGGGTACCCGGCCCGTGTCCACACATCGTCTGCTCTCTCACCAAGTATGGTGATCAGGAGACCCTTCAAGTCCCCTATAGCTAGTGTGTTTCCTCCTGTCATTTTTTCTAACTCATGTATCCATTTTCCAGCTCCGGATGTCAGCATCGGAAGCTTGTTCTTCAGGTTTTCTCGGTCCATGTGTGGCCATGGAATATATCATGGAATATATTGTGGTCTTGCCCCCCCCCCTTTTCTAGTAGCGGAAATTGGAATGCGCAGCCTTCTTTCTTTTCTCTCATAGCTCTCCTGTCTTTCACAGGGGTAGTATTCCTGCATCGCCGTCTACCTGGCAATGTCCTCAATCTGTCTACATAGGGCGGTGACGACACCCCCTCTGACCATGGGATGTTCCTTCATGCTGATCAGACTGTGTGGCTGACTCTGATGCCCTTGGTGCGGAATCGCTAGCATCGGACCCTCGTACCCCTTTGTCCCTTGGGAGTTGTCTTTCACACCGTCTCCCTTCTTCTCTTGCCTCGCGCTCCTCCTCTTCGGAGTCGGACAATGGTTGCTCCCAATCCACGCAACTTCTTCTGTCATCATCGTTTCTACTGATTTCTAATCTATCCAGGGACAGTTTCTTACGCCCACTACGCCAGGTGACATCCTCCGTGTCATATAGCTGAGTGCTCTCCAGGCGCTCATCCTCCTCCTCTCCTCTGGGTAATTGCTCTAACCCCATTTCATCATATATTTTATCGATCGTTTCCCCAATGATTCTGGTGTCTAAGTCATCTTCAATATTTGCCCTAGACGTTCCTGGTACTGAGTCGTACGCAGGAAAGAATTCTTCAATGTCTTCCCAGTCTACAACTGGATCAGGCTTTTTAATTTCCCTTTCCACATATTCGAGATCGCATGCCCTCTCTCTACGCTTACGCTCAATATCATCATCGAATTCCTTGCGCTTCCTCGCCTCTTCTCTGACTCTATCTTCTTCCCTTCTCTTTTAATTTCTACGTTCAGCTGCCTTTCGAACTTCCCCATCTCCTTATCCTTTTTTCATGTACCCTTTGCTCTTCTTCCAACCTTTGCTGTTTCTGTCTGTCTTGGTCATAGACTGCTCTCTGTTTGCGATCGAGCTGTTTTTCTTGCTCTTCGCAATATAGCTGTTCTCGCCTCAGTCTACCCCTCATTCTTATCCTTTCATCCCTTAACTCCTTTTCTTTCTCCTTTTTCTTGCCTCATCTAACCTCCCTTTAGGTCTCACATCATCACTTCCTTTCCCATCGAGTTTCAATAAGATTTGCCCTCCCATCCATTCATCTTTTGTGAATGCTGTCTCATCAGTTCTGTCTTCACTTCCTTTCCACTTCTTTCCCTCTCTCTCCTTATCGAGAAATGCACTTGTCTGTGCCTGATCCTTTCTTTCATCATCGCGTCTCCCCTTGTCCCTCGGGACTATGGAGGTGAGATTCGAGTCCTTATCCTTCCCTTGATTATCGCCACTACTGTAAGTAGGTGACTCATATGCAGGGTTGCTGTACCCTGTGGCTGCTTTAAGCTCCCTTAATGGGTGGAGTCCCTCAGGCTTACTCTCTTCTGGTTCTGTTTCAAGCGGGGCAGGTGGCACGGTAGGCGTCTCACCCCCCTCCGTGCATACATTTAATATCCAGTCTGCAGGTGGCTCTTCCTCCTTTGGCTGTTCGAACATTTTCCAGAGTTCTATAACAGCAAGGCGTTTCTCTAGCTTTTTGCCTGTATATGTGACATGCAAGTACGTCGTCATATGTTGTAAGACTGCTTTAGATAAAGACCCATTTTGTCGCCACGGCATAAACATCTTGTGGGCGGTACCCTTAACCCACTCTGTGCTATATTTCTTAAGCTTGGGTGCGTGTTTTGGTAGTTGCTTACATAAGTGTGCTAATGGAGTAATTTCTTCCATGCTTAAATCTGTTTCTATTTCTCTTATACGATGCTTTTCAATGCTTCCATGCAACTTTAACACTTCCAACAATATGAGCGAGCACCAAACACTGCAAGCTCCAATCCAATTTTTCCCACCAAAATCTTTTATATCACCAATTTACTCAAAAACATCAATTCGTGTACGATTCCGTCTCAACTATCGAATCGCGCAAATCTTAATCAGGTCTTACTCAAAACACACAAAAGAATTCCTTCACACACGATGGCACAACAGAACATGTAAGACAGACACTTAACAGACTAGACCGACACCAGCTAGACACAAATATCTCTGCCTCTAATTATTACCCCTACATGGAGTTTAAACAAACCCCTTTCACAACGTCTTTAAATGTGATGGTAGCCTAGTCGTCTCCTATTAAGTGGGGCTCTGAGTTCACGTTTGTTCTAACCGCTACTTTAAAGGTCAGGAATAAGGCGAATGCTCTCTCTCCTGAGGTGTCCACCCTGGTATCCTTCAATTATACAATTATTCTCGAGTCATTATCCCCATATATATATATATATATATATATATATATATATATATATATATATATTTTACATGGATTAGTTATGGTTAAGTTGGTGTTTCCATAGGAAGAGCACTTTTTGGGTGGCTTACACCTTCCCTCCTTCTGGACGAATCCTCACCAAACTTTGCAAAAAAAGTATATGGCCCACTCTGAATTTTTTTGCAAAGTTTGGAGAGGTTTGGTCCAGGGGGGGGCAAAGTTATAGGGCGGTCCCAAAACTTTTGTTTTTTCCCATAGACATAATGGGAAAAAACTTTGGGCACGGCAACAGCCCGAACCCCTGGACGGATTTACACCAAATTTGCGGCAGGAGCGGCGGCTTGGTCCAGAAAGCGTGCTTTTGCAAATTTGGTGTAAATCCGTCCAGTAGTTTTTAAAAAAATGACCAAAATGTAAGGCAAAAAAAATTAGTGATATCTGTGTTCACTTCGCGGACGGACTTCCCTGTTCGCTCCACGGACAGCACCCCGATTGGCCCATGGGCTTGCGTCATTTCCGCGGACATGCGACGTGTTCGCTGATTGGGCGGTGTGGTGCTTGATGCGCGTCAGATTTTCTGTCGCGCCCGCCATCTTGCATTCGCCGCCGACCTCGGACAGCGCAGTGAAACTTGAATTAAAAATTGTATTTAGTGGCGTGTGTTGGTGTGTAAGAGTGTTTGGGGAGGGTGGGGGAGTATGAGATTGGTTCAATTTTTTATTTATTTTATGTGCTAGACGCTTTTGCTGTGTTCGATTTGTCTGCGGACAACACAGCTGTTCTGGAATGTTGGTAAATAAACAGAATGGATTTGGTGTCAAGTTGAAAGTGTTCTAAGAACACTTGTGGGGTCTTGGAATGTTAGCAGGGGGTGTCCTGGAGACGTCGTGTGTATTGTTCGTTGGCAAGCTGAAAGTGTTCTATGAGCACTTGCGGTGTCCTGAAATGTTCGCACACAAAGAAAATGGGGGTGTCTTGAGGACGCAGTCCGTATTGTCCTCTGGCAAGTTGAATGTGTTCTAGGACCTTCCTTGTGTCCGAGGACATTAAAATGGTTGCAATGCTTGAATCTATGGGTGTGATATGCTGCGGTGGTTGTGGCCAGGGTATAGAATGTTGGCCATGCACCCAACACTCTATGGCCGGGCCACAACCACCGCTGCATATCACAGTCATATGCCATGCACCCAAGAGTCTATGCCCTGGCCACAAGTATAGCAGCATATCACACTCATAGTGGCTAAGAACACTCGTGGGGTGTTGGAATGTTCGCAGGGGGTGTCCTGGAGACGTTGTCTGTATTGTTCGTTGGCAAGCTGAAAGTGTTCTAAGAACACTTGCGGTGTCCTGAAATATTCGTACACAAAGAAAATGGGGGTGTCCACAGTCATATGCCATGCACCCAAGAGTGTATGCCCTGGCCAGAAGCACTACAGCATATCACACTCAGAGTGGCTTATAACTTTGGGTCAAAAAACAAATTTATAAAGAACAATGTCATAAACCAGTATGGGTGTGATATGCTGCAATGGTTGTATTTATGATGTTATACTTACTATTTGGTTTAGTAACGGGAGTCCATGTTTTTCTTGTTCATTTCTGTGATAAAAGAAAATAGCATGTTAGTATTAGTATTTTATAAAGAGTTATTACATTGTACAATCAACATTTTTTCTTTTTTTTTTTACCCTCATATTTAGTCGATGACAAACGAGAGTACTGTGCAATTTGCTCAGTTTCTCTGTTTGTTGCTAAAATCATTGGGTCTGTGGGAGAAATAAAATCCATGTTGGATTAAAAAAAAGACCTTTTTCTGTTATGCTACAGTTGGGTTGTTTGTTTTCAGTGTTTACTTGTTGTTTCTGGCTAATGCTTTATACATTGGATTGTTCCAGTTTTTGAGAGCAGTAAGATATTAGGTATTTGTTTGGATATTGTACAGTTTTGGAGCAGTTAGATACCAGTAGGTGTATTGTAACTGTTTATTTTTTTTATATAATTTCATGGTATTGATTTATCTGTTTGAATATTTCTAAATGTTGGGACAGTTAGATACCAATTGGCATATTCTGTCTATTTTTTTGATTTATTTGAGTAGTCCTAATTTATCTGTTTAGTTGTTGTAGCATCTTTGGGCAGTTAGATAGTGTACTTAAGGTTTAAGTACAGTTTAGTTATCAAATTTTGGTTTTAAGAACATTAAATAAGCGTTTGGAAGATTTGCTGGTAATCTCTGCTTTAGAGTAATGCTACTATCATTACATTCAAACCATCCACATTTCTTTTTTATACATGAAGTGTAGTGTCCTGAGTTGGTTGTGGCTCCTGCGTGGTAGATTATACCTATTGTTGTGAAGGTTTTCCTACCAAGTGATATTTGACCTTGTGTGAATCCAGTCAGCTTGCAGTTGTTTTTGGTACCATCTGCATTGTAACGTAGAAGCATTAGTATTACGTATTTACTATGTGTTTGTATTACTAACATGGAGCGATTATCTGAATTGCAGGTGGAACATAATCTACTGTGGTTTGCATTTTGTACAAGTTGCTGAAATGGAACGGATTCCCAATTAGGTATTGATATATACACAAAGCGCTCATTGGGGATTTGTTCTTGTGTCACATTGTTGCAGAGAGTGCATGTATGTTTCCGCATGTATGAAATCTGGAAGATTTCATTTATAGGTATGTTTTTGTTTTCCAGTACTTGTAATAAATACATTAGAAATTCTTGTGGATCTTCCTGTGAGTTTATAGTGAATTTCACCATTCCAGCACAGTAGTCCAATTGTTGTCTTATTCCATAAACACTATACGTGTTGTCAGGATTGTTTGCTGCATTTCTGTGAAGTACTAACATTTGCAAACACAATGGGTCTGCACTGTGTAAGTAAATGTTCTCAACAATTGGTGGTAATTGAAATAGAATATTCATTGCTACGTTTGCGTAGCAACTTACACCAACTATATTTGAGAGTTTAAATGGACCAGGTAGTTCTGTATGTGACTGCTTTTTTTGGAGTTTGTCTTCCTTCTTTGAAGAAGTACCTGGTTTACTTTCCCTAATTGATTCTTTTTTGATTGTGGTACTTGATGAAATTTTAGTTTCTGTTACTCTTTTTGGAGGATTTGCAGTGACATCCTGTTGCATTTGTTTGATTTAGTTTTCTTTTAAAACATTTTCCTTTTTGTGGAACAGGATATGTTTGTAGATGGGGGTGTATAGTGAACGAAGTCTATTGTATTCTAAAATGCAAGGAATATCAGCGTTTATTTTACTTGCATCAAAGTTGATTAGAAATAGACCGTCAAGTGTACGTAAGCATGATAGTGCTACATAGCTCATGCCTTCTTTAAAGACTGTGTTACCAATGTCTATCATTGCTTTGTCTAAGGTAAGACCTTATGATTTATGAATGGTGACTGCGTATGCAAGAGTTAGAGAAAATTGTTCTCTGCGTACATACATATCTTTGAAGAGAAGGAATCTAGCTGTTGAGCAGCCTATTCTTTTAACTTCTGAAAGTTTGCAAAGAGAATATTGACGAACTGAATTTTGTTGTCACGTGGGTATGTTCGAAAGCCAACAACTGTACCCAGTGCTCCATTACCTAGTCCTTGGTCTACGTCAAGATTAAGTTTCAGCATTACTCTGCAGTTTAAGGATAATTTTAATATCTTTTCCAAGCCTGCTGTGTTTGAAATTGATTTTTCTAAACTGTTTAGTCTTGCTGTGGCTTGGTCACACATGGGTAGTGTCATTCCATGTACATCTAGTTTGTCTGTGGCGCTAATTTCCATTATTGGTTGCATTTCTTTACTTAACATGATTTCATTGAATTTGAAACAGCTTGCAAGAGTTGGCATTAAGGCCATACAATTGACATTGTTGTAGGCTAATTGTTCCATAACATCTGTAGCACATGTATTATCACCATAAAGTGCATGAATGTGCCGGGTTTTCAATATTGCTTCTGCTTCTCTAGAAAGTATACCAACTCTGATACTTTTTAAGATGTTGGCATAAGTGAGATCTGCAGATTGGCGCATGTTTTGTGCTAATTCTCTGTGTTGGAAATGTTGCCAAAGGTTGACATTTCCAATGCTGCCAACAGTTTTACGACAGAGTTTGTGTCCTAATGTTTTAAAAATAGGCTCACCTTTTACAGGTGTCAATTGAAGAAGATCTCCGAAAACAATAATGTGTTTTCCTGCAAAGAGCTCTTCATAGTTTGTTTTGAGTACTTCCTGTAATCTGAGGTGAATCAAAGCCAACATTAGGTTGAACACCATGCTCACTTCATCTATTAGTAGCATTTTCATTTGTTTTAATACTCTGCGTAGTTCCATTGCTGATTCTGCAGAACGTTTGTAATAATCTAATTTGTTTTGGTGTTCTACTGGCAGGAGTAGTAATCAGTGTAAAGTGACACCACCCATGTTGTAGGCAGCTAAACCTGTGGGGGCAGTGACAATAGCTGACAGTTTGTTGTTTGTGAATTGTTGAAGGAACTTACTGATGATTTTGATTAGGAATGTTTTGCCAGAACCAGCTTCACCACTGACATACAATAGTATAGGTTTGTAATTTTGACAGGTGCATTCTTTGTTTTCATGTTGTTCACCATGTGAAATTTCTTTTGTTACTTTGCTCATTGTTTAGCTTTGATTCTAGTATAGTTAAGTCTTCTTTATCTTCATACTGACACATGGTGTTTTGTACTTCTATCATAGCTAATTCTGCCTCATTTGTTATTAGTGGGTCTCCCAGTGGTTCTTGGCTTCCTGTGACAGATGGTTGACTACTGTCAGGAGTGTCCTTATCTAGTTGGGCCTGGAGTTCTTCTTCGTGTTGCTGTTCATTGTGCAACGTTGTTTTGTACTGTGCAAAGTTTACATCAGTTATACTGCTTTCATTTGCTTTGAAAGCGTCTTCATATGAGTCATAGTTATCTAGTATTTCTTCTTCTTTTCTCCATGGTTTAAAGAGTTGTAGCAGGGACATGTAATATACTTCTTTATGTTGAGGAGTCTTTAATGACAATTTGATATGATTAATTACATTTGGTTTGGTGAGTTTTACTAAGCTGCCTTCACAGTTTGTCACTTTGTATTTACGGTTTTGTTCATCAGGTTTTATATTATTTTTGTATGTGTAGTTTTGGGCTATGTGGTATAGACTCATGGTTTCCAAAGTGGTACTCCTGTCTGGGTAGTATGTGTCCAATAAATTGTTTTTTAAAATGTCTTGGCTGTTGGGATCATGTTTGGCTATTGTTTCTATATCTTCGTATGATTTTAGAACTCTTTTTCTAGATTTAGCTGGACCAAGACTTAGCCATACTATATTTGCAGATTTACCATACAATGCAGTACCAGTTAATCGATCAGCTGCTTCATAGGATCCACATTCTCTATGGGACAGCATTTTTATGCCCAAGCTGTATAGTTTCTGAGACATTGTTTTATCTGATGACAAGTCATTCCAGAGGTCTTGGAGCTCTGTCTTTTCTGATTTGGTTATCTATGCTGTGACATATCGTGCAACTGCAGTAGAATTGTCTGCAATGTACTGCACGTCTATGTTTGCATTCCATAAGTAGGCAATGATTGCATTATAATCATTGATATATTTTTCTTCTTCTTTTCTTTTTAGGCAATATGTATTTTTAGGTGACTTACCTTTAACACTATGTCTAACTGGAGACATGAGGTTGTTCACTTGACCTGTATTTGTGACTGGTCTAGGGAAACCAAATCGGCATTTGGTGTAGTATTTCCCTTTGATTTTGTATTTGCGACGACAATATTTGCCACATTTGTGTCTTTGGAATTGTAAAATGTTTGCATAAAGATCACTATTTGTGGATTCTGATGGAATTTCACAAGTGACATATTTTTCAATAAACTGTAAAACAGTGGCATCACTGTCTTGACCAAATTTAGGAGCATCTTTAATCCATAAAAGCATGTGGATATGTGGTGCTCCTCTGGCTTGGTATTCTTTTCTCCAAAAGAAGTGTTGCACTTCTCCAAGAGGAGGAACAGTTTTGTTACAAATAAAATGTAGCATAGCAATGAAGCGATGGTGAAAATATCGTGAAACATTAACAGGATCCTATGAACAAAGTTCTCCAGGTGTTAGTATATCTATGTTTGTGTTGTTTTCATTTGATATGCGTAGGAAAGCATGTAAATCTTCCCATGCATATTCTGCGCAACTTAATGTAAGAAACCAAGTGGGTGGGCCAAGGTTTCTGATCATACAACGTACATCTCCATGACGTTGAAACCAGTACTCTTTAGTACCACGCATATTTGCTAATAGATTTGTAAGATTTGCTTGTAAAACCGCATCTTTTTGTTGAACATTTTGTAATAATTGTGTAGCTGTCATATTTTGAAAGTGTGATCCTGATTTTAACATGTGTGCAACTCCGTAACATAAAGTTGCTAGTTCACTTTCAAAGAGTAGGTGGAATATGTATTCCACATGTTGTCAAAATCTGGGATCTTCAGAATACATTCGTAATGAGTGATATTCTGATGCTGATATTTGAATAGGTCTATCATCGTATCTTCCTCCTTTGCCAGTAGGAAAGAGTAGAGGAAAAGCACGTGCTTCTATACTTTTTTCCCATATGCTGATTGGTGATCCTTTTGTTTGACGCATTTGGTACGTTTCCAGTGCATCTTCTATGGTGTCATTAGAGTGCAATGGATGAATTGTATAATGGTCTAAAGTGTTTGATATTGTAGCAGGATCTAGGAGCTCAAATTGACCAGCTTCTTGTGTCTGTTCAATTATTTCACTTGTATCTTGCAAGTTTTCTTCAATATTAACTTCTTTGTAATATTCATTGTTCTCTTTAAGATATTATAGGGATTCTCTAACTTTATGTAAATCTATCAGTTGTTGCCAAATTTTTTTGTCTTTTGTAGGTACTCCATTTACCAAGATAATTAAAGATTGCTGCATTGGACGTTGCACTCCGAGAGTGTGCACATTTTCTTTTAGATCTAATGGTAAATACACTACTTTTCCACAAATACCTTTCACTAATTCAGAGGGAGGTAATTTTGCAGTTTTTGGTTGAAGGCGTATTATTGCTTGAAATGGGTGCACTGTTTGAATTATGATGCTCTCATATAAATTAAGTTGCTGAAGGGGTTTTGGTAATGGATACAATTCCAAGTTATTTGTGATAGCACGTGAAGGAGTTTGGTTGTTGTCATGTTTTGTAGTGCAGTAAGTGCAAAGTATTATGGGGTCAGTTATTTGGTATTTGTTTTCTGCTATAAGGTAGAGCGCTAATTCAAACCATTTAGAATCTTCATTGTCTTCTATTTTGTATGATAGGTCTATAGTTTTTGTGCTACTTTTATATAAAGTTCTGCGGCAACATACACACACGTGGTTTGGTACTTCAGCTGAAGTACTTTCAAATTTTAGTATTGCTTTTTTGCATGTCTGTAGTGAAAGGTTGCCATGTGCAGAATTGTTACGAAGTTGGTTGACAGCTAATTCATCTTGTAAGTGGGTTTCACTTCCAAAATATTTTGTCTGGATATAGTCGATTTCTTCAAGGAGGTCTTTTGCTGTACCATGTAGAAGAATGTTATTTAAATTGGCTAGTACTAAAGCAGGACTTTTAGCATAGTACAGTTTTTATAAACTAGATTTCTTATACTTGCATGATGTGTTGATATCCTTTTGATATCATGGAAGGGTGTTTTGCAAGTAGGTCCTGTAATACAGGCCAAGGAATGTCCTTGTAGTCCTGTGTACTTGCGTATTGGACAAGCATCCATATTTTGCAGTAGTTTAATTTTGATTTTGTCTTTGCTTTTCACATATTGATTGAGGATTTGGCGTAAAGACTTGAACATTTTTTTGGGAATGTTACACATTGACGTGCATGGCCATTTGTACACTAGATGTTCTGATTCATTTGAATGGAGGGGTAAATCTACGTTTTCAGGGCATATTTTTGTAAGGAGTTCTTCTTGTTCCATTATGGTATTAGTAACCTTTTCATAACCTCGACCACTGCTATGTATGGCAATTGTATTTGTTTGCTTTTGTTTGTAGGCTTCTTCATTAAAGTATGGTTCTGTGGTTGTAGTGTGACTCCATTCACCTCCACAGATATTTAAGAAGTTATTTCTGTTGACATTTCGTTTATCGAGAAGTCTTTTTTGTAATTTAGTTATTAGTTTTGTTAGTGGTTTCATTCTGTTTAACACTAAAATAAATAACTTTGTTTTGAGAAGAAGTGCACTGTCTATCAACGCTTCTAAGATTACTTTCCTACGATAGGTTTGAAGTCTTGAACCTGGTTTCTCTCCTGTTTTCATAAGATTTTGAAGGACTTTGTGACGGAACAATTTGGCTAAAATACTTTTCTTGGAATGCTTACTTTGTACTATATCAAGATTTATAGAAGAAGTTTTATTTGTAGTGATGGTTGATTTTCTGTTAATTGTTTTTTTGGGTTGTTTTACTTTTTGATAGAGGAGGGAACGTTTTTGTACTAGAAACCTCTTCTGTTTCACTACATGACTGTATTAGCTGTTGTGTTTCAACTTGTTTTACAAATTCAGCTATAGATGGATGTTTATGTTGGAGACTTTTCTTTTCATTTGCTCTACTTCTGTGTCCCTTTCTACGGAGTTGCTTTTTGGTAGGCATTCTTTAGGGTCTGTTGAAAAAAATACAGAAGGTATGGGTTGGGGTGTTCTGCAATGCATGTGTGGTGTGTGCATGAGTGTTTGAGTAAGGTGATAAAGATGTATGTAATGGTGTGTGATTGTGCATTGGGAAGAACAACTAGTAGGGATGGCTATTCTTGAATTAATGTGTTACTAAACTGGGGTTCAGATGACAGAAAAAAGTAAGCTAGTGGTGTGGAGAAGTATAAATAGAATATCTAAAGCTATACAATTAAAACAGTTGTTTTTTCTACAACATCTAAATTTTAGCGGCTGAGTTGGGTAATTTGTGTATCGAAAAATAGGAATTTGTGGGCCATTCTAACAGTAAATCACTGTTTAAGACGGGGGGATTTTTGGTCAGAATGGTGCAGAATCTCTATTTTTAGGCACAGAAATAGCATGAATTAAGCTTACAGTGTGAGTAATAATTCAAATATTATGGTAACATTCTACTTACTTTTTTTCTAAAATGAGCAGTTTGCTTCTTAGTTGTTCTTTGTAGTTCCAATTCGGCTGCTTCTTTTCAGGAGAATGGTCTTCACTGCAATTGTAAAAGAAAGAAATTAGTAATTTGGTTTGTATATAGCACTCTTTTTAATTTAGACATAGATTTTTAAATTGAAATGCTCAGCGCCTTCCTTAAAACCATTAAAACTATTTTATGACTAACTGTAGGAAATAAAATATCTTCACTATGGCTTGTTAAATTCATAATGTACCACTGTATACCACTATTCCTGCAACTAAGCTTTTCCACATAATAGTGAGTCCATGTCATAGCCTGCTTTTCCATGTAATAGTGAGTGAATGTCATAGCCTGCTTGTCCTATATAAATGTAAGTAATTATATAAACTAAAAAAAGTAAAACCAAATATGTGTTTGTACAAATATTATTCTTTGAGATTTGATCATAGAGTGTGCATATAATTTTGTTTGATTATATGTAGTCTATATATTTTATTTGAAAAAGATTAGTTTAACATTATTTGAGTGTGTGTGTGTACGAAGAAATTAAACAGTATAAAGGTTTGTAAGTCGCAGTTCATTTTAGGATAATTAATGATCGTAGATTCATTTTACAGATTATACAAGGTAAAGGTTGGTTAGAAAATGTGTTCATGTACTGTATAGAAAATATGCATACCTGTAGTTTGTGCTCATGCATATGGATATGGACGAAGCTGCAAGTAGAAATCTTGGAGATTTGTCTAGTATTTCTGGAAGATCGTGGTTGCCAATGGTATGAGACTTGTAGTCCGAGAGATTCACCGTACATTTGCAGTGCTGATCTATGATGATGCAGTTACATGTAGAGGTCGTGGATTTGATTGGTGGGTGGCCATGTGATTTCTTAGCTACATCCAATGAGGGAATGGCACAGAGAGTGAAGTGGAAATGGTAGAAGGGCTGTCCATGTTACGATACGTTCGCGGACATGGCGGTAGTTCCAGGACACAGCGTATTACATCCAGGGAATTTGGGGTGGGGAGGCATGCAAATGAGATTGAATGTAGCAAGGGATTGGTCAGTAAAGTTTAGCCAGTGTGTTGTGCTAGGAGAGGTTTTCTCTGATATTCTTTTTGGTGAGAGAAGAACAGATAGCTATGGCTGAGTGTTTCAAAAAACAGATTGTGTGGATTTTGGGAGCCTCGTGGATACATTTGTTGAAGGTGCATGCAGAAAGCTGTGGAGTATCTATAGATCTTGGATTCCCACATGTGGAAGTGCACTGGCATGGAGTGCGGGGAATGAGGTGGCTGGACTTGCTACCTCTCTGTGCAACTTTGAAGATAGAGGAACCTCCAGACATAATTGTAATTCATTGTGGAGGGAACAGTTTAGGACAGGTGTCTGGAATTTCTTTGCAATTCGCAATGAAAGAAGGACTTCAGAAGATCATGGATATGTTTCCAAACTCCAAAGTAATTTTTTCACGGATTGTGCAGAGACAAATGTGGCTTCGTTCTTTCTCATGTGGTCCACAAATGGAGAAAGCAAGGCGTAATGTCAATAAGGCTGTTTGTGCTTTCCTAAGAGATTTTGGCATGTTCTCTTTTCACAATGAAAATATTATGTTTCGTAGTACATACATTTTTCGCAGAGATGGAGTTCATCTTACTTATGCTGGCAATCAGATTTTTCTGAGAAATGTACAAAATGCATTGCGACCTTTTTTAGAAATGCTGCATCTATTTTGAAGTAGGTGTTAAGTATTTATAATTTCTGACATACAAACACCTCCCAAAGGCTCTTTTCAGAGCCACCACTTCCTCCCAGAGAAAAAAGCAATGGTTACAATAGGGCAGCCCCCAATTTTTTTTATTTTCGCGACCTGTCTGCGGACTTTCAAGAAATAGAAAGGGCCCTGCATTCTTTATCGTTACTTCTATTTTTTAACTGTGAAAGGCGGCTCTGAAAAGAGCCTTATTTTTTTTTGTTTTGTTATTTTGTATTTTTTTGTTTTTTTACACACGACACACTAGGAGAGGAGGGGAAAGGAGGGTAAAGGGGGGGACACCAACCACAGGGATAAGAAAGGGCAAGCTGAGAGAGGAAGATGTAGAGTGGGTTTTATTTGGGTAGTGAGCAGGTCTTCTCGTGCTCTGAGACGATGGTCTCAAAAGCACTCCGAAGTCGCTCCCCCCTACGGAGTACTGTGTCACAGTACATACATACAACTGTGACCCTCGAAAGGTAAGTGTCATCAGAATTCTGTATGGCCTGTGAGGCAGCTTTAGGAAGACGCTGTCCCACAGAGGTGTTCCTTGTGGTGACAGGATCAGAAACGGAGGATGAAGTAGAGACAATCAACCTACTACGCTCTTCGCAAGGTACAACCTTGCGAATGGCCCCTGTGTGGAATGAGTTCAGGTGTCGCTTCATGGTCATAGTCCCAAAGCTATACGAACCATGCCTCCCGCGACTGAGTACCATTTTACACTTGTTGCAGGTGACACCTTAGGACCATTCCCATGAACGGTAAACAACCGCCACACCCAAGAACCACGCCGCGGGCGGCTAGTAGGGATTTCCTCTACCTCATTCTCGTCATCCTCTTCTTCCTCCTCTGTATCCTCACTCCTGTTCCCCTCTTCAGGCCCTTGGGGAAATGGTGGTGGTGGAGGGGGTGGGGGTGGTGCTGAGGCAGATGTAGCACCATGTGGTAATAGTCGAGCCATGGATGTCATAGGCTTGGAGATGGAAATCTCAAAATCTGCAAAGTATGCAGCAAAATGCAATGTGCTCTGTGGAATAGTCAAAAACACAATGAGAATGCGCTCTAGGGTGTGGTCTTATATAGGGGTGCTTGTGCGCGAGTCGCGGACATGCGCGCCGCCCGCAAGACAGATCGAACAAGGTTCAAAAAGTCACAAAAACTATGTGGAAAGTTAGGATTAGTATGTGGGATTTGTGGTATGGTGATTTTTTAATGAGAAATATTGTGGATTACTTGAAAATGTACTTTTAAACGGTTCGGGGACACGAACAGTGTCCGCATTTAGAGCACGAGATGAGCGTGGGCGCGGTCACATGATTGTTTTGTGAGCATGTTCGTTAAGGTACGGACATTGTTTTGCGCATGCGTGTTGATGTTCTACGGACAGTGTTGGGGTCCTGAATTAATTAAAAGTGCGTCACATGTAAAACACACAGTTAAAGACAGCCGTTTGTTCTTAGCACAGTTTAATTTATTTGCTAACAATACGGACAGACATAGCGTTTCAAGCACACCTCCATTTTCGTTTATTTACGAACAATTCAGGACACCATGAGTGTTCTTAGAACAGTTTCTGCTTGCTAGCGAACACTACGAACAGGCATAATGTTCTTAAGGACACCTCCATTTTCGTTTATTTACGAACATTTCAGGACACTACGAGTGTTCTTAGAACATTTTCAACTTGCATGAGAACATTACGGACAGATGTAGTGTCCTCAGGACAGTTACATTTTTGTTTCTTTACGAACAACCGCGCTGTCCGTGGACACCTAAATTGGTTTCATCACAAAGAACTGAAAGTAATTACAACAGAATATAAGAAAAGTAACTTTATTTCACATATATATACAATTATGACTGGGAAGGTGGGGCAGAAACGGAAACAAAAACAGGAGAATTAGGGATTTCTAGATAACTGGGATCAGGTGAAGAAGGGAAGGAAAGCTCATCGAAACGCTTTGGTCCATAGACAGAGTTTGGGGTTAACTGAGTGGGATAGGGTGAGGGGGGACAAGTGCAGGGTGGACAATGGTCTGCTGTTGGTGGTTTCACATGATTTTCCACAAAGTTTTTCAAATCCATAAAATTTTGCATAAGGTCGTCCATTTTTTGATTAATCTGTTGTAGAGTGATATCCTCTGATTGTTGTTGTGAGATGCTTGGAATTTTTGTATGGTCTGTAATAAAAAAAATGTATATGTTAAATGTATACAAAATAATATTTATTAATTGGTTTATATAGTAAAGTGTGTACCATTAGGTGGACTATATTCTAACATTTCCTCTCGTGGGAAATGCTCCTCTAGCCAGTCGAGAGTACTACTCATTTCTGTGAGAAAACAAAAAAGTAATATATTTTTTTTTCTAGTATAGAAAGTTTATAATATATGAGTAAAATGAAGTGCACTTAATATGTCTGGTGAGATATGTAATCATACGTCTGGTCTTGCTGTTGGTTGTGGAGCGTCTGTGAGGTAATTATGGTGGAAGCCACTTTATATTCTTTTGGTATATTCCATTTTAAAACATATTGTATTTAAATGAATGGTTAGTGTGTTACATATATGGGTTACATTTTGTAAGTATTACTACATATACTTTGTATGTGTGCTGTTTTGTGAATTTGTTAAATGTTCCTATGTTATGATATAACTATTACACATACCCCCCCAGAGTTTTTAGGTGGTGGTAATGTTGTCCAAACATGTCTGCGGACCGTTAAATTCAGTAGAAAGGGTTCAGTATGTTCCATATTATATGTACATAAAGTCAAAGTTATGATTGTTAAGTTGTGCTACTAAAAAACTATGAAATTCAGTAAAAAAAACTTTGTTAAAGGGACGTTATGGTTAAGTTGCACTACAAAAAACCTATGAAATTCAGTAAAGAAACATTGTTAAAGGGACGTTATGGTTCAAAGTAAAACCGAAAAACCCCTGAAATTCGGCAGTTATGGTAAGATAAGCAACCATAACTCGCGCCACTGTGCACTGCTAACACTAACACCCAGGACATTAAAGATGACATCACAAATGTCATTGATGACATACTGTACGGGTAAATCCAACACAGCCCCACAATAAGGGAGTAGCTACCTGTCACTTTACGCAAAAAGGTTTTTGAGGACTGCCTGGCTGAAAGCTGCATCTTCACGTGAGCTAAAATCCAAATAGTAATGACGGAGTGGACCATGTTGCTGCTTTGCTAATCACATCCCATGACACATGTCGCTGAAATTGCACTGCTGTTGCTTTGGCCCTTACTAAGTGAGCCCGAATTTCCTCTGGAGGACATCTTTCATGCGGCTTGTAAGCTTCTGCTATCAAAGACACCACCCATCTGGCTATGCTTGCCTTAGACACTTGCTTCTCCGGATACTGGCCACCAAAAGTAACAAAAAAGCGAGCTGATATTCTGTATGTCTTGGATCTGTCCAGGTAGAACTTTAGCACCCTTCCAACATCTAAACAGTGCAGCACCCTGTCTGCTTGACATTGAGGGTCAGGGAAGAATGTAGGAAGGGTTATATCCTGATTGATGTGAAATTCCGTCACTACATTGGGCAAAAAGGAGGGGTGCATCCATAAGACTACATTGTCCTTATGAAAGTCTGTGTATGGTTCAGACGCTGCCAGCGCCTAAATATCACTGACCCTGCCTAGCTTATGTTAAAGCTACAAGCAGCACAGTTTTTAAGGTTACAAACTGAACATCTACAAATGCCATGTGTTCATATGGTTTATGGTTTAGTCCTTCTGACTGGATGATATACTCTCAATAAAATCTCCAAGAATGTCCTTTCTACCGGATTGCTGGCAAAAAAGCTGGAGTGCTCCGAATTTCTGTATGCCCCAATGACTTCTAAATAGGTACTGCACATGTCCAGTTGAACTCCTAACCATACCAAATATGCTGCAAATTACAACACATTGTCCAGAGTACATTTTAGAGGGTTAAATTGTTTATCATGCGCCCAATGACAAAATCTTGTCCACTTGCTTGTGTATTGAGCACAAGTAGATTTCCTGACTATCTGAATGATATTCAGATTGTCAGCTGTTAGCTAAAGATGAGCCAGTGCTTGCTTCTCAGGCACCAGGCTGCTAATGCTGTAGATTGATGACTGGGGTACAACACCGAGTCCCCCTGTTGTGACAGCATCTGATTCGACACTGGCTGGAGGATTGATTCTTGAACTGACAGCTTCTCCACCAGCATCATTGTGTACCTGCTGGATGCTCTGAATTTGTTGACCACTCTCTGTAACAGAGGGGTCAGCAGGAATGCTTAACACGTCAACCTCGACCAGTCTAGGGGAAAATCATCCCGTGCCCTGGGCTCCCCAAGAGGTGAACGTTTTGCATTTGGCATTGCTGCTTGTGGCCACAGGCCTATCTATAGCTGACCCTACCAGAGAAAGATATCTTCAATGATGGAATACTGTATCTCACATTCGTAAGAACTGATGTTGAGCCTGCAGAGCGTGTTCGCTTCCGTATTGTCCTGTCCTGGGACGTGCGCTGCTCTCAGCCACATCCCCTGAGCAATGGCCCATTCCCACAGCTAGATCGCCAGCATGCAAAAAGGAGGGGATCTGGTCCCCCTACTTGTTCACGTAGAACATTGAGGTAGTGCTGTCTGTTAGAATCAGCACCACCTTTCCCGGTTCTAAAGGAGCGAATGACTTTAGAGCTAGAAATATCGCCTTCAACTCCAAATAGTTGATATGCCCTGCTGGTCCACACTCTGTGGGTAGAATGAGACCCCAACCCTCAAGGTATGAGTCCTTTGTTACAATCAGTAAATGGGGGGGAAGGATAAAATGGGGAGCCCAAGCTGAAGTTCGATCCTTCCCTCCACTATAGCAAGTCCTCTGTGAGGGAGTTCCGGGACTGAAATTCTGTCAGATTAGGATCCAGTCTCTTGGTCCCACAAGGCTGCCAGATGTGTTCTTCTTGAACCTTGCAAAAGTCACAGACAAAATGTAGGTTGCTTGCAGTCACAACAGGTGCTGGTACCACCACACTGTCGTGTAATCCTTCGCCAGGAAATGTAAGACTGCAGCCATGATATCCCTCCGCCTGTCTTGTGTGGAGAAAATCCTGGCATGTACTTTGTCCCACTGAAAACCTATGAAGGTAATCCTCTGCATGGGGGTGAACGCTGATTTCTTGACATTCACTGTGAACCCTAACTCGAATAAAAGCTTGATTACTGCGCACAATGTTTGGATCCCAGGGCGAGTGCAATCTGATAAGCCAGTCGACCAGGTAGGGGTAGACATGCTGGCTCCTGAGTCTCAACAAGCTGGCAATGGAGAACATGATCTTTGTGAATACCCTGGGAGCTGCATTGAGGCTAAATGGTAGAACCCTGTACTGGAAAAGTCTTACCAAGATGGAAAATCTCAGATATTGGTGATGGGGATGCCAAATCGGTATATGCAGATAAGCGTCCTTCAGGTCCAGGGCACATAGCCAGTCTCCCTGGCAAAGAGTCTCCGCGATCTGAGCTGGGGTCACCATCTTACATTTTTCTAGGGGTAAATAAAGGTTGAGGTTTGATAAGTCTAGCACAATACGCTGGCCCGCCTGGTTCTTCTTGACTACTGTGAAGATCCCGGAGTAGAATCCCCTGGACATGTCCTATACAGGCACTCTCTCTACTGCACTGGACTCCATAAAGGACTCCACACCTTTGAGGAGTGTGGGAGACCTTATCAGAATTAGGGGAGAGGAGGAAGGGAAAGGCTGAGAAACAGGGCACCAAAACCACTCTGAAACCACAGAAAGAAGTCAATGGTCTATGAAGTGGTGACACCAGTAGATCTTGTTCAGGGAGACTCCGCCTCCAATGGGAGACTCGTGGACCCAAATGTTAATCTCATGCTTTTTGGGGTTTTGACACGGCTGAACAGGAGGGTGATGAATAGAACCCTATAGGCATACCTCTCTGCTGTTTACGCCTATGAGTACTAGGCGACCTGTCAGGCTGCCTTGTTCTTCTCTACTGGAACTCTCTAAGACCTCAGAAGGACCTAGGCCTGCTCTCTGACTTCGCAGTCTGGCTACTGGTTGTTCTCTTCCTCAGTAGACAAATGAAAAAGCTTATTTCCCTCAAAAGGTAGGTCTAGAATTCTTTCTAGAACTTTGTTGGTGAACCTAGTAGCGTGCATCCATGCTGACCACTGAAGATCTACGCCAATACACATATCTCTACTGGCAGTATCTATGTGAGATAATGGTGACTCTAGAAAACCCTGCACCGCCAATTTGGCCTCTATTAACCCTGATTTAAAGGCTGCTTGCCTGTCTAAGGGTAGATCCTGTGCAAAATCAGCAAGCTCCCTCCACAGTTCTTGATTTGCTACATCCATGTTGTAATTCAGAGTTAGAATAAACCTTTCTGCTGAATCCTTCAAGAAGCTCATCCTTTTTGTTTAGAATGGTGGGACTAGCTGAACCCAACCTTGCCGGCTTAGAATAAAGCGACATGGTTGCTACCACAGACTAATGCGGCTGAAGGTGAGATGCTAACAACTATGACTCCATCTCCCACTGCCTGTAGTGAGCATACATCTTTTCCTTCCAGAAGTAAAGTTTCCCCCACATCTTTTCGGCTACCTCTAACATGTCCTTTTGGAAGGGGATGCCAAAACATTTCTGCCAGCACCCCAGCCCCTGGTTGCTCTTGCGGAGGAGCTGGCAACCTTAGAAATTCTGCCTTTCATGAAACTCCTTGGCTGAGGAAGGGAAGTCCACTTTGTCCTCATTCTCACCATCTATATCCTGATATTTATTTGCAGAGGGTAAATTAGACTGTCCCTGCTGCTGCAGCCTTTGGACATCAACCCCTGAAACTCCCTCTAAGCTCCCCTTGCTGCTGAGCTTCAAGGGGCTGTGGCAGGGGAAGCCGTGAAGGAGGGGGCAGAAGTGGCATGAGTGGCTGCAGCACTGGAGGCTGTAGAACAGGCCCTGCTGGTGCGGTAGGCACTGGAGTTTGGCCCTGAGGTTGTTGCAAATCTTGCTGTCTAACCTCCTTGTCAAGCCCTTTTAATAGGTCAGACATTTGAGATGACTTTGAGGAATCTCTCAAAGAACTGTCCTCACAAGCAGGTGATGTGTGCACCGTCAAGCAGAGAGAGGCTGCCGCTGATGGTGTCCAGGTTGATGTGGTCATGGCCTGGGGCACCTGCCTGGTAGGTGTGCAGGACTCAGAGTACGAAAGTACATTTTGAGTGCATGGGCATCAGACGCAGGAAATATAGTGCTGTATGACGTACCCCTACCAAACTAGACACGTCGAGGGAACTGGGGCGTCTAAAACCATGGTAGTACAATTAAGAAGTAGAAGAACAAAACCCACAACGAGTCGTGTGGCAGGGGAGTGCACAGCAAAAATGGAGCTGCTGCGCAGCATACGTTCATTCCCGTCGAGCGGAAAAAGGGATTGAAGTGTGGCACCATGGGGCAGGGTCAGCGTGCAGGGTCACACCTGCTCTCACACCTATGCACCCATTTATTAATTCCCTTAAAGGAAAGGGATTTTTTTTTGCACGGCAAAATACTCCGATCATGTCCCCATACGGGGACGCTCATACAGTATGGAGGAAAGGGGACGGGACATAGGAGTACATCTAAGATGCGACCCATCTTGTACCACAACTCTGTCATACCATGAGAGGACTGCCAACCAATTGTCCATCTTTATGGTTTTGCAGTGGTGGTAAAAGCCTGCTTGCCAAACACGTCCAGCTACTTATTCTCCTTGTCTAGGGGTGCAATGCATTGGGAAGAAGGATTAGCTGATCTTTTCCGCACAGCTGCTGACACCACAAAGTCCGGTCAGGGCTGTGTACGAAGACACTTACGAACCATATTCAGCACCTTGTATTTCTTCTCCAGGTGATCCTTCTTTGGAGTAGTCTTCATCACTAATACATCATCTTCCCAAATGCCGTGCAGCATTGGGATTGCCACGACAGATTTTCTGGAGGCCTCACACCTTTGAAACAGGAAACCTTCTTTCCTCTGTTCTTCAGGCACCAGATCGAATAGTTTTACTACATGTGTTAAGAGTGTATGGAAGGAGCCTATCTCGTATGGTGACGAATCCTGGGAGGGTAGGTCTGGGGTTTCCCCATCAGCGGGCACCAGGTCGTCCTACTCATTCGTTGTATGTGTGTCTGGGGACGTGTCTGTGTCAGGGCCAGTATCTGTGTGCGGGTAGCCACCATGATAGACAACTGAGTTTTTTGCTGAGGCGGACGCGGCAGAACCAAGTCCCCCGGTGAAGGCAAAGCTGGAGGACTCCTTTGAGGGGCACCTTCAGGGGCCGGAGGAGAGAGACAATGATGTAGTTCTGTGACTAAGGTCTACAATGTAGAAAGGATATCTAGAGACAGGTCCCTGAGTACTGGTGTTGTTCCTAAGGCAACTGCAGGCACTGTAATTGGTGGAACTGTAGGCACAGCAGTGGGTGCTGGATGAAGTCGCTGACAAGGTATTGGAAGAAATGGAGCTGGTTCCTCGTGGACTTCCTCATGT
The DNA here is from genome assembly GCF_040938575.1 of Ambystoma mexicanum. Lineage (NCBI taxonomy): Eukaryota > Metazoa > Chordata > Amphibia > Caudata > Ambystomatidae > Ambystoma > Ambystoma mexicanum. The sequence continues at coordinate 703,895,577 of NC_090933.1, forward strand.
TCAGAGAACAAAGCCTCCAGTGGCTTTTCTTCTGAAATCCCACCCTCTTGCAGCAGATGAGCAGGGGGTGTCACAGGCACCAGGATTAACAGTGGCTTGGACTTTATGTGCTGTGGTAGAAATTACAGTGTTAGATGCTTGTCTCTGTCCACACTCGCCGCCCTGTGAAATGAAGCACTAGGGCTTGCAAAGCCATCTCCGGTGTCGTGGACATCAACAGTGCTGAAACCGGTCTGTGGGGCAAAGCAATTCTGGAGATGGCGGGTGTAGTTGCCAAAGTGGTCGACTAAGCGGTCGTCGGTGGGGCAACAATCAACAAAGAGGTAGTCGATTTTGGTCTGTGGTCCGTCAACGGTGTCGTCAATGCTGCTGTCATCAACACGGTCTTTGGTGTCGATGACAACTTATGCCTGTGGCTGGTCAACGATATGTGGTTTGTGAACGAAGTTGTCGTCATTGACGTCGATGAAAGTCGCCTTTACGAGGAATGAGATGAAGATGGTGGTCTTATAGTTGTAGCCGTAGATTAAGTAGTTGTGGATGAATCCGTGGATGAAGTGGATGGAGCATTCAGTGCTATGTTGCTGCCGGGGGTAATAGTCAAAGTGTGCAACTTCTGTCCCCTTTTAGGTTTCTACCCCTTGGAAGAGGGAGTACGTTCCACAAACCTGCCGACCCTGGTAGAGGCATGACTATGAACCGAGTCAGATTCTCTGCCAAGTCACCAACCTTCGATGATGATCCTTTTGAGTTTTTGACGAGAATTACTGGCAAATGGAACAGTTGTCCATACCGTCATCAGGAAGCAAACACGTTCTTGAGGTGACACTTGGAACAGGCCTTGAAAATGCTCTTCTTTGCAGCATCCACCAAAGCAGCATGTGGAAGTCCTCAACTTGAGCACGGGCCTCACATGGCGAGAACATCTGTTGATGGTCTGGATCTACACCAGCAACAGTCCCCCATTACCGGTAGTCACTAAATTGACTGATGTTGAAGGAAACGATGGAAAAAAGTATCTAATAAAAGGGACAAAAGTCGATATTTCGAGAAGCGAAACAGTGATGACTCTCAACCCATAAACGCGCCGTAAAAATCTGAAAATGACCACTAGGTGTGGAGCTATGGCAGACCCATGACCGTAATAGGCTATATAAGTGACAAGTCATTTTAAGCTTTAAAAGGATTACCAGCCAGATGCGGGAATATTCATGAGCATGCAAATCCATGAAATATCCAATGCTGGAGAAGTAGAGTAACCACTGAAGAGACTGGACGCAGTCAAGTCCGTCCCTTTCTTTTTCTTAAAAAAGGGTTACTCTACCAGGGCGATGTAACTATCAAGGGAATATGGCGAACACGACTAGTTGTTCCACTGAGCCATAGATGTATTGTTTTTAGAATTAGCACACCCAGCTCACAGCTGCCCATCAGGGAATCGGGAAGACCCAAAGCCAGATAAACCCCTTGTTCTACTGGCCGGGGATCTTTGCTGATGTTAAAAATGTCATCTCAATGTATGAGAGATGTTAAAAAAAACAGCAAACACTCCCATTCCTTCCCCCTATTTCCAACCCTTGCCCATGATTGAAGTCCCATTTTCAAGGATAGCCATCAACATAGTAGGCACGGTAGAGACATCTAAACTGTGGAAGCACTTTATCCTCGTAATAGTGGACTATGCCACTCGCTATCCAGGAGCTTTCCCCCCTGCGTTACAACACGACGCAACATAAATTGAAGCATCTACTAAATTTTCTTTCCTGGGTAGAGTTACCAAAAGAGATTCTTACGGACCAGAGCACCACCTTTATGTCTCGCCTCATGGAACAGGTAAAAGATATGCTTAATATTAAAACCTAAAGAACGTAGGTGTACTATCCCCCAGACCGACAGTTTGGTTGAACGTTTCAACCACACATTAAAGAGAATATTGCGCACATTTGTAAAGACTGATAATAAAAATTGGGATGTGATGATACCCTGGGCATTATTCATAGTCAGGAAGCCCTCCCAAGCTTCTCTGTGATATTCTCCGTTTGAACTTCTCTGTGGGAGGGAACCCAGAGACTTAGACATGCTCAAGGAAACATGGGAAGAAAGAGAGAAAACCATTTTATCTGTTTCTCAAACTGCACAGAAATTAAGAAATCATATTGCAGCAGTGAGAGAAATTGTAAAGAAACATCTGGGGCAAGCCAAAGAATAACAGGCTGTATATAATAGATTTACCGTACCCACTACCTTCTCTGTGGGATAGTCTTTCTTGGTTCTTCTCCCCACTTCGGAAAATAAAATGATTTCCAAGTGGTATGGACCCTAAACAAAGGCCCTTTAAATTATATAATGTCCCAGACAGACGACAGAAAATGCAAGTGTATCATGACAACTTGCTTAAGGAGTGGAGAATAGACCATAACGAGAACACCACTGTTTCTATGGCTGCCCTCTTTACTGAGTCCAATAAAGAAAATGCATTAGTCTCCTGCGATCTTTTGCCCTCCCAACAAAATGATATTCATGACTTGCTGGACCAATTTACTGAGGTATTTTAAGGGAACTACCAGGCAGGGTTGCTACTTCGTTCCATTGTATTAGAACTCCGGCAGGGAAAACCATCAATTTAAAACCTAACAGAATCCCTGAAACCCGTAAGAAAATAGTTGAGCTAGAGGAAGAAGAAATGCTCAAGGTGGATATAAACAGAGCCCTCTGAGATTCCATGGTCTTCCCTGATGGTCTTAGTCGCAAAACCAGATCAGTCCTGGTGGTTCTGCATAGACTTCAGGAAGCTGAATTCCATCTCGCTCTTTGATAATTACACTATGCCGAGGATCGATGACTTGATTGAAAAGTTGGGTGCAGCTAATTATATCTTGACCCTCGGTCTAACTAAGGGTTATTGGCAGATCTCATTGAATCCAGCAGACATAGAAAAAAGAGCCTTTTCAACACCACAGGGACCGTTTCAATTCAAGGTTTTACCTTTCGGTCTCTGTGTAGCCGCAGCCACTTTCCAGCGATTAATGGACACGTTGTTAAGACCCTACTCAGCCTTTTGTGGAGCATACATGGATGATATTGTGGATCATAGTGATAGCTGGCCTGACCACTTCACCATCTATATGAAATCACCTGTGCCTTGAGAAAAGCTGGCCTAAGAGCCAACCCATGAAAATGCCATCTTGCATAATCTGCAGTGAAGTACCTCAGATTTTTCTTTGGGAATGGCCTGAGTCAATTGAGAACAGAAAAAGTGAAGGCAGTCCTAGAAAAACACACATCCAAGAGCCAAGAGACTACTTTGCGCCTTCCTTGGGCTAACCGGCTACTATAGAAGGTTTATACGTAATTATTTCAGAATAGCTGCTAACCTGACAGACAAAACAAAGAAGACGCAATCACAGAAACTTCTCTGGAGTAAGGAGGATCAGGAAAGTTTTAACAGCTTAAAAATGTACTTTGCAAAGAACCCGTCCTTGAGATACTGCACTTAATTAAAGGGTTTCTGTTACAAACAGATGAATCTAAGGTCGGTTTGGGTGCCGTACTTTCACAGGAATACGATGGGGTCAAATATCAAACACAAGCTGAAAACCTTTCCGTAGAGACTAATCTCATGCTATTGTCGAACTGGAAGCCTTGGCTATAAAATGGGCTGTCATGCACTTGAGATACTACCTGACTGGCAGAAAGTTTAGATTGATTACGGATTACTCTCCGATGACCTGAATGAGTTTACGAAAAGACAATGCCAGAGTAATGAAATTGTGAGGTTATGGAGGTGAGCCTACTCCGCAACACCCTTTATGGGACAAGGACTCACGTTCCTGTAAGGAACTCCCAAAACCATTACACATAATGGCATACATGGGACTCTTTAAAATACCAAGGACTTACAAGACCCTAGACTTGGGTGAAGAAAAAGAATGTGCCCCTTTAAATACAGGTCTCCAATCAATTGAGACGAGTACGTTGAATAGCGAGTGCATGCCCAAAAACGTAGGGAGGAACGCATATGCAGGCATGAGAGGCCCCCTTCCTGTATAACACCTGAACGAGGTGGAGCAGAAGTCAGCCTCAAAGCCCTCGACATTCAAGCTTGCAGTGTACTGAAGGGGGAAGATGCCAGAAGCACAGCGTATCCCGCATGCAAGAAGCAGGAATGGATGGAGCCGAAAAAAGAGGTGGTGGCATGACGGAGGTTACGGGGTGGGCAGGTGGCCCACAAACCAACACCCATATCATGCCGAGAACGAAGCGCCGATCCTCTGGTTACCTGAAGGAACAGCGGGACATTGTGGGAGTGAGAGAGAATCCATCCCTGGAAGAGGATGCCAGCGACAGTGAGCCGACAGCAACAAAGACTGAGAGAGACGCTCCCAGACAGGCACATAGCCCAGAGATGTTACCCTACATTGTTGAAAGTAAAGGGGAGAACGAGAAGACCAGGAGGACAAAAGGGAATCGCTATACAGTTCAAGAAACTCGTCCCAGTACAAAGAAAGAAAAGCTGAATACAAAACTGATTAACTTAAATTGCTTTTATGTAAGAAAGAGAACCATTGAAGTAACATAGGGAGAGAAAGCAACCTTGGATATCACTACCCTGGCAAAGGGGGAAAGTACCCAAACCTTCAACATAGAATTAAAGGAACATAAGAGAATGAGAATATTATGAATGGATGTACAGAGAAACCTTTAGGAACTATATTAATGTGAGAAAGAAGCTCATAGAAGTCCCCAAGAGGACCAACAAGAGTATTTTGATATCAATACCCTGTGAAGGGGAAAAGCAGATAAGCTATTTAAGACAGGAAGAAAGGAATTTAAGAGATAAATAAATGACTTACCCCTGGTAATGTTCTTTCGACTGGCTGTTCCTCCCAGGTATTCCTCATTTTTGATACTCTTAAGTCTGCTTTTAGTTTGCTTCTGAAACATTTTCATAGTATCAGATGCCATGCATCATCGAGTCGTGGTCTTCGGCCGTGACATCAATGCTGATATAAGTAGCTCAAGCAGCACACGTTGCCTCAGTTCTAGTTTTCCCTCGCAATGCTCAGACGTCTTTAATGGGTGAACCGGACCTTGAAAGAGAGAAAGGTGTAACATCATGGAAATTCTTGGCAAGTAAGAGGGGAAGGATGGGAGGGCGATGAGGAATACGTGGGAGGAACATCCAGCCAAAAGAACATTACCATGGGTAAGCAATTTGTTCTTTGAATGGATTGTGTCCTCCCACGTATTCCACATCTTTGATACACTCCCAAAGCAGTCAGTATAAGGAGGTGAGCACAGATACATTATTACGTATTGATGCTGTGAAGTACAGCTTTGCCAAATCTGGCCTCATGACCTGACACAGAGTCCAAACAATAGTATTTGCTGAAGGTATGTGAAGAGCACCAAGTTGCCGCACTACAGATGTCTTGCACAGGCACCCCTCTTTCAAGAGCCAAAGAAGTAGCCACTTCTCGGGTAGAATGTGTTCTTAAGCCATCAGGCAAGTCTTTGCCAACTAGTGAGTAGCATTCTGGAATGCATAGGATTATCCAGCGTGAAATGGTCTGCTTAGTGACAGCTAGCCCCAATTTATGGCCTGGGTAGCCTATAAAAAGTTGGTCATCTTACATGACTTAAGACATTTTGGAAATGTAAAAAAATTAAGGTCCTTCTGGTGTCTAAACAGTGAAATCTCTCCTCCTCTTTAGAAGGGTGAGGTGGTGGATAAAAGGCAGGTAACACTTTTTTGTGCTAAGTGGAAATCAGATACCACCTTAGGTAGGAATGAAGGATGCACCCTCAACACCACCTTGTCTTTAAAGAAAAAAGTTGTAAAAGGTGGTGCAGCTCACTAACTTTGTGGGCCAATGTTATTGCTGTCAAAAAGATAGTCTTAAGGGTTCACATTCTGAGAGTGCAAGAATGCAAGGGTTCAAAAAGGTGTCCCAATTAGATGTCTGAAGACTAGATTCAAATACCAAACGAGTACAATAAAAGGGATTGGGGGAAAGAGGTTTGCTAACCCTTTCAAGAATTGAATTACAATTGGGATCTTGAAATATGAACCCTCATCAGGCGAGTGCTTGAAAATAGAAAGTGCTACCAAGTATCCCTTAACTGTGGAGACCTGAAGCCCTAGATGGGCCAGATGGTGCAAGAAGGACAATACTGTAGTGGTATTACATCAAAACATTTCTCCCTGCACCAGTTGCAAAACTTGTTCCAACGGCAACCGTAGAGATTTTCGCTGCAGGCCTTCTGGCCGAAAGCAACACATCAATTACGTCTTCCAGAAGGTCCCAATTTGTGTACCTTACCCTTTCAGAAACTATGTGTGAAGTTTAAGAGTACTGATTTCTAGATGAATGAGACCCCCCTCTTGCGAGAGCAAGTCCTCTCTTTGGGGAAGATGAATTGGAGGGCGGCAAATGGTAATTTCATGTACGGGTAACACGTAATCCGGAGCAATCAGGACCATGGCTTTCCTGACCGTCCTCAATCTCCTGATGACATGGGGAATGATGGGGACTGATGGAAACACGTACATGAGTAGAAATTCCCAGTCCACCATGGACCCATCCCCTAGAGCTCCTCTTTGAGGATATTCCCTGGAGCAGAAAAGGTTGCACTTCCTGTTGACACTGGTTGCCAACATATCCACTTGAGGCGTTCCTCAAAGGGCGAATATCTGTAGGAGGACTTCTTGAGCTAACTCCCACTCATGGGAGATACTGTTCTGCCTGCTTAGAGCATTTGCTGCTGTGTTTTCTTCTCTGACTAGATGAACTCCCAGCAGGGAGATTCCTTCTCTTAGTGCCCAAAGCTAGAGCTGCATTGCTTCTCTGCACAGAGGTAGTGACCCTGCACCCACTCTCTTGTTGAGGTAGTACATGGACACTGTATTGCCTGTCTTTATGAAGACATTCTTCCCCCGTACCAAGGGCAGAAAAGCCATCAGCACTAGTCCGATTGCTCTCAGCTCCAAAGGTTGATGTGAAGTCTGGATTTCGACAGAGACCAATGATTGCTGATTGAAAGGTCGTTCATGTGGGCTCCCCATCCAGTGAGGGAGGCGTTTGTCACAACTGTCATCTCTGGCCATGGTTGCCAAAAAGGTTCTCCTTTTATCACATTCTCCCGGAAGACCCACCAGAGGAGATCCTGAGCGATCTTGTTCGGGATCTGAAGTAAGTCCATCATTCTGCTGGAGAATTGAGACCACTGGGATCTGAGAGCCCACTGGAGGGATCTCATTCTCAGATGGGCTTCTCCCACCAGGAAAACGCAGGATGTCATGAGGCCGAGCTGAAAGACCAAAGAAATATCAAGGCTTAGTACCACAAAATAAAATACACCAATCATGGGCTGAAAAGATACAAGTATCTTTTATTTCTGTACAGTCAAAGCAAAACAGATAGCTATCTGGCTCCCAACACCTTGCAGTGTGTACCAGCTGACACAGTGAGGAGAGAGAGTGCTGGACATCTAAACACAGGCAGATTTATACAATTTCTACAATATTGTCCATCCTCTCCCCACGTTAATAATTTGTGGACTAGAGTTCGTGCCTGGTTCACATGACAGATGTTACAATATTATGCAAAGGATTATACAGGTTCACATTTTCATGAAAATACAATGGTGCTGTAGATTCTTGGATCTGTGGTAAGCCTTGTTTCAAGAGTCACTACAATGTAGTTCAGCTAAGGCATACGATTGATGTTTACTCTTCATTGTTTCGAAGTTTATACAAGGATGAGGCTTGTGAGCGCAGACAACACTTGAATGACAGGTCATATGAAGCACAAGGTCTCTTTGAACAGTCGGCTCTCGGACAGTCTAAACATTAACAGAACTCAAAGGTTGTTCAGCTCGACTGCAAGACAAAACCACAGTCCACCATTTTAGAACATGAATTGAAATCAAAATGGCGGATGAGTCTTAAAATGGCGGCAAAGTTAACCCAAAATTGGAACTTTGCGACACGGTTTTCCATGTAACGCAAATGGGCTTAGGCCAATATTCACAATAAGGAGGCACTATATGATTACGGTTTAACAAACCCTCATTTTGGCCTAAGCCAAGAGCTTTACTGAAAAATTCGATTTACTCAAAACCCCACGTTTCAATGTCCGTACATCCAGAATCACATTCTTCAGATATATTAATTGCCATTAGATCCATGACAGTAATATCCTTCATCACAAAAACATTAGTCATTTTCTCAGGTGTGTGTATTTTTGGTCCTGATATACCTACTGTTCGCGCACAACATCCCCCTAACATCAAACATATGGCAGGAAGACAATGTATGCAACAACAACAGAACAATAGAATACCAAGGATTATCACTAAGACTGAAAAGAGCTTCCATCCCCAAGACCGTAGAAAGTCCCGGAACCAAGCACTAAGATCCCAATTTCCCTCGGGAACATGTACTTCTGTACTTGGGACATGCAGATTTTGTATTGCCTTGAATATGGTAGGGGAGGAGTCGGGCACGAAAACACAACAAGCAGATCCCACCAATTTACCTACTCCACCACGCTCAGCTAGGATGACGTCTAACACCATCCGGTTCTGTAGAGCCACTAATCTGATTGCTTTCTGTTCCAACGTCATATTGTATCGGGGTGTCCAGTTATAATGTCGACTGCAAAAAGTTGAATGCAAAAATGTCGAAAAAAAAAAATGTCAAACAAATTCAAATGTGTTTTCTTTTTATTTGTATGTTATTTTGGGGTCTAGCCAGTAAAAATAAACAGGGGGTTGGGGGGAGGAGCCCCCATTAAAAAAAAATGTAAAAAAAACATTCGAAAAAAAACAAATTCTACATTTTTGCAGTCGACATTTTCACTATAAACCAAATACGGTGGTTCTGTTGATGGTTCTCTCCAATACTCTTGCCAGTCTCCTATATCCTCAGAGTTCATGATCTGTCCCCAAAATGGCACAAAGGATTTTGCTACAGCACCCATGACCTGTGAAGGAGTATCACCGTTCTCGTCCCGCCTTGGACAAGCTCTAGAGACCTCAGAAGTGCTAGCTACATGTACCCCTGGTAGCAAGATACCCAAATAACAACTACCCTGCCAAACTCTAGGTAACCAAGGATAAGCTTCATTGCCATAGACAAAATAAACGGGATCACCTACATACAAAGGTCTGTCCTCACTAGTTAGATTTGTGATATTGGTACAACCCTCAAAAGTACCCATAGACTGAGAACCATCCCTTTGTATGCAGAAGGAAACAGAGTTGAGGCTATGATTGATAGTATAAGAAGGAGGCATAGCATCCCAGTTGCCTGTGCCATCTTGAAAGAAATTAGCGATTGGAAAGGTCTGGAAAGTCTATCGGAAGGCTAAATAGAAGCAACATTGAGTTTGCTCCTATTTTCAAAAAGGGAACATCCCAAAGGCGTCAGGACTTGTCTTTCAAACTCATTCAAATTAGTCCCATCGCAAGTTCCCTGAGATGCTATCATTCCAACGACCAAAGAATAGTGCCCTTAAAGAGGAATAGCATGCAGTAGTCAAAGGAAGAGAATGGATATACCAGCCCAACCCTTTTTCCGCGTGCTATGGCAAATGCAAACATATCCAGCAATTTGTTCTATTGAGAATTGCATGGGTCGCATTCATGATTAATAATAAAGTATTATTGTGGTAACTCTGTCTGTGTTGGGAATCCCTAGAAGAAGTGTGCAGATGCATGAAAGGTGAAGACATAGTGGCAACACTTTCAGTAGGTAACAAAGTCTCAAGTGGATGCACCCCTTCAATGTACCAAAACCCAAGCGCTATCACAACTGTTAGACCAGTTAACATTATCACAAGAAAACAGTAAGTCCTCAAGGACCATGACTTTCGATGCTCAATGTCTTTGTTAGCCACACGACCGATCGGTTGCTTCGTACGAGTAGAGTTAGCGACAGGCATTGTTCCTCAAAGTTCGCTCCGGAAAGTCTCTGTGACAGACTCCTTGAGACGTTTTATTGGTGATCTCCTCACAGGATTTATCTTGATTGAAGATAGCTTTGCCAGTCCCGGCCACTTACTTATGTTTCAGTGAGAGAGTGGCAAGGGACTAGCTCAATAGTCGCTTCTTGTGGGCACAGCCGTGCTGTGCTGTGCTGTAAGTCTAGTGCCATGGACGAAGATCGTACCTCAAGACTCCAGGTACAGCGTGACCTGCGAACAGGGTGTCGTTGCTTCCTGATGGAAGTGGTGAAACAGAGGCAAGATTGTTCAAGGGTGCAGAAAGAATTTGAAGACAAAGCAGCAGTCTCCCCAGGCCCCACGGGTGTCAGGAAGAATCTCTGATACACCCTTGATGTTGTTCAAGACAGGTTTATCACCAGAAGCAGAGCAAACTGTTTCCTCTCACTTTGTTTTACAGACACAGCAGCAACAGCTCTCAAGCATCTCGGCAAAATACATGCAACAGGATCAAGTATGGAGGAAAAATAACCACATGGTCTATTCTTCCCCCGTGTTCCTCCGTTAACACAGCCAAAGCACATCCATCACATTCATGCACATATAAAGCAAAGGCCTTATCATAATTTGGTGTGTCAAAAACTGGTGCTGAACACAGTGCAGTCTTGAGCAGATCAAAAGCTTTCTGGTGCTCCAAGTTCCATGGTAATGGCAAAGAAATCCCTTCTTCGTCGAGTGGCAAAGGAAAAGGTATTTTCTTGACGTGAGTCGCATGGATCCAGTGTCTCTTTCTGGATACTCGTACAGTGGTCTGTGTGGCCAACAGGACCTGGAACGGTCCTCTCCAACGCAGTGCGAGACTGGATGCTCTTTCAAAGGCTTTTGTAAGCACCCATACCCAGGTCAAAGTCGATGACCTGGCCCCTCGTACCTTACTGGGAGGGCTTCTTGCACCTGTTGATAAATCAAATACAAGTTTTGTGTTAACTGGTCACAGTATTCAGAAAGCAGCAAATGCTCCACATCTTTCATTCGCTTGGGCTTGGGCATGTTCCAAATATTGGCTGGTTTCCCCATTACTATTTCATAGGGGGAGAGTCCAGTTCTTGTTTGTGGGGTCGTCCGCATGAACAATAAAGCTACAGGTAAGGCATCTGGCCATTTCAAATTGCTACTGGCACAGATCTTAGCCACCTTATTCTTTAAGATACCATTATGGCGTTCTACAAGCCCAGCACCCTGAGCATGTCTAGCCGAATGGAACCATTTATCGATCTGTAATCCCGCGCATACTTGCAGAATAACAGCAGCGATAAAATGTGGACCATTGTCTGACCAGATGACCCTCGGCAAACCAAACATAGGAAAATATTCCTTAAGCATGGTTTTCGCTGTTGTGATTGCTGTGGCATCTTTCACAGGGAAGGCTTCAACCTACTTGCTAAAGGCACAAATGACTACCAGAACATACTTCTAGTTCTGGCAGCACTCCATTTCGATGACGTCGAAGTGTATCACTTCAAAGGGCACAGAGGGGGGACCAAAACTACCACTCGGTGTCGATGTACCCTTTCCCACATTATGCTGTGAGCATACCATGCAATTTTGGACCAAACACTCAGCAGTCTTTGAGATGTTTACATTTACCCAGATAGGTTCTAGTAATTTACACATTTTTCTAGCACATACATGAGTAGGACCATGAGCCATCGTAACCATAGTGGTGACATATACATCGGCTAGCATCCATCTATTCCTAACATTATCTATCCAACAACCTTCATCGTCTAAACTCGCTAAACCCTCAGCCCATTGTTTAAGCTCTTCTAGAGTGGTATCAGCTTGAATGTTTTTTATCGAATCAATTCCTTCATCTAGTATACAAGTGTTTGTGGCTTATTTAGTGACATACATTTCTGAGTATAAATCAGTGGCAGTCTTTTTGGCTATCCTGTCAGCAAAAGCGTTTCCTCTCCCTACATCGTCTGTTACTTTCTGATGTGCAGCGCACTTCATGATTGCTAGTTGAGTAGGAAGTGCAAGCGCTGAAAGTAGCCAAACTATCAAGGTACCATGTTGGATTTTAGTTCCGTGTGAGGTCAAAAAACCTCTCTCTGCCCATAGTCTATCGAATTTGTGAACTACCCAAAAGGCATACTGGCTGTCTGTAAATATATTTACTCTAAGTCCTTCGGAAAGTTCACAAGCTCGAGTCAATGCGATAATCTCTGTGGCTTGCGCGGAGTTATACAAAATTCTTTTCGTTTTCACAATAGTGCTTAATGTAGTGATGGCATAACCAGCAGTGGATGTACCATCCGAAGGTTTGAAGCAGGAGCCATCGCAAAACAGCTCTCGTTGTGGATCTTTCAATGGTGTGTCATTTAAATCAATCCTGCCTTTGGTTTCTTGCTCTGTGGTATAGAGTCAGTCATGTGACATTTCGTCACTGCAAGCAGTTTCTTGCAGAAGAGGCAATAGTTCAGCCAGTTTTAATGCGCAACATCTTGTAATTTTGATATGCGGTGCAAATAGAATCAGCTCATATCTAGTTAATCGTGCTGATGTAAGATGTTGTGTTTGCGTTCTGTTCAATGGAACGTCTACAGAGTGGGGTACCATCACGGTTAAAGAGTGACTTAAAACCTTGCTCTCACTTTGTTTTACAGACACAGCAGCAACAGCTCTCAAGCATCTCGGCAAAATACATGCAACAGGATCAAGTATGGAGGAAAAATAACCACATGGTCTATTCTTCCCCCGTGTTCCTCCGTTAACACAGCCAAAGCACATCCATCACATTCATGCACATATAAAGCAAAGGCCTTATCATAATTTGGTGTGTCAAAAACTGGTGCTGAACACAGTGCAGTCTTGAGCAGATCAAAAGCTTTCTGGTGCTCCAAGTTCCATGGTAATGGCAAAGAAATCCCTTCTTTGTCAATGCCAACATTGGTTTTATCACTAGTGAAAAATTAGGGATCCACTGTCTACAGGAAGAAGCCATTCCTATCAAGGCTCTGACCTCTTTCTGTGTATTTGGGACAGACATGCTAGAGATGCTTTTTATCCATTCAGGTGTCAGTCTTCTTCCCTCCTTTGACAGGAGATAGCCTAAATAGGCGACCTCCTGTTGACAATATTGAAACTTTTTCAATGAAGCTTTAGGCCCATGCTCTGCTAGATGAATAAGCAGCTACACGGTGCCCTCCTTGTAAGCAATTTTCGAGTCTGCAGCTAAATGAAGGTCATCAGCATACTGCAATAATGTACAAGTGGGAGGCAACTCAAGTGTATCGAGCTGCTCTTTCAAAGCTCTACTGTAAATACTCAGGCTTTCCGTGTACCCTTGTGGCGCACGGGTAAAAGTAAACGAGCGTCCCCCTAAGGCAAACAAATATCTACTATCCACGTGTACGGGAATACTAAAGAAGGCATTCTTAAGATCCACCACACTGAAATGAGTAGCAGAAGCTGGGATCATTGTTAATATCGTGGTTACATCAGACACAATTGGAAATTGTGGAGCAACAATCTTATTGATAGCACGCAAATCAATGATAAAACGGAAAGGAATCGCATTATCCCCTTTCTTGTACACCGGTAAAATCGTGCTATTGCACAAACTTCCTGCAATTTCCTCGATTACTCCACGATGAAGAAAATCAGAAACTATGTTCTTCAGAGCTTGCTCATCATCAGCTATATTGTGGAATATGTGGCTCCTGGCTTGAAAACAATTTTAACAGGTTCAATTTGCAAAATGCCAACATCATTGTCATCAACCGCCCATAAACACGCCGGAACTTCAGTAAATTCAGGCGATAAAGGTCTAGTCAAAAACTGTGAGGCAGAAGATTGCTGGGGTGAAATAGTCAAACATACTCCATCCGAAGAACAATGAATTACCGCATTTAATTCCTTCAACAGATTCAACCTCAACAAATTCTCACCACAATTTGTTGTTAGAACAAATGGACAGTGCTCCGTGAATGGCCCTAGTGAAATCGGTACCGGCAGAGAAACCAGACTAACCACTGGTGTGCCAGAAAACCCTGCAGAAACGTTATTCTGCCCTGACAATGGAATAACTGGAAACCGTGAATGATCAATGGAACAATTCTGTGCTCCTGTATCTATCAAAAATAGATGCTTCCTATTTCCCACCTTCATCTCAAAGTAGGGCCCTTTCTGATCGACGGGAATAGGTACAGTTTCCAGACCCTGCTTCGGGCTGTCCTAACGTAACAATATATCAGACAAGATCCTCAGAAAGATAGGCAGTTGAAGGATTATCAAAAATATTTCTGCTATCTATACTAGGTTGCTGACTATCTTGTGAGAATGACTGTGGATTTGGAGCGAACTGGCTTCTACCAGGACACCCTACCCCAGGGCAGCCTCTGGATCGCCTACCCATGACACTATATGTGTTATTCGATCACTGCTGAAGGATCGGGCATTGTGCTCGCCAATGATCCTCTTGTCTGCAATAAGCACATTGGTTCATGTGTACAAGACCCAATTGCACATTACTTTGTGGAGCAAACTGGCCTCTAAACTGTGTACTTCCACCTCTGGTTCCTCTAACTATCTGTTGCAATAATACTTTGGTTTTCAGGTCTCCCTTTTTCTTTTCAATTCTCTCTTTTTTTCATTATTGACTCTATTTTCATAATACTGAGCCATATGCAGTACTTTGAACTGTGATTTAGCTTGCTAAGCACTTTCGGAAGTCATGATTTGTGATTGGATATCAGGCAACAATTCACGCTCAAATGTATCCACAAACAACCTTTTCCCTGACTCGGTGCTTAAATCTTGTCCACTAAAATCTGAAAATACTTGTTCGAACCGATTAAAGAATTTGGTAGCACCTTCAGATTTCCCTTGGGTACAAGCAGTGAGTTTGTCCCAAACAATCCTTTTCTCGGGAACCAGAGTTTTAAATTTCACTACTATTCTGTCTGGAAAAGACAGTATCACCTGCGGTGGTCTTTCACCAGCTTTCCTTTCTCCGTCTAACCGTACTAAGTTAACCCATGTGTCACCCAGCCCTGCCTGATCATCTACAGTCCTAATCTGTTTCCATAAGTCAACAGGTAGGATCACAGGGAACAACAAGTCTATATCTCACCCAGGGTGAAAACTGATGAATGCAACACAGATTTTATTTCTTTATAAAATCCTGTAGGGTTTTTCCTAATATCTGGAATCCACTGTCTAATAGTGTTCACCACCTGTCTAGAGAACGGGACATGAACAAATTGCAATACATAGTGAGCTTCAATAGTAGTGACTGCTGCGCCTGTTGCACCATTTACTGGAATCTCAACTTTGGGAACAAATGTCGGAGGAACCTCTCTCATAGGCAACTGAGAAGTAGGCAACTCCGAACGTTTGTTAAGCAATAAAGCCAGATCAAGTGCTAAAATGGTGGAAGCAGTATCGGGCGCAAAGGCTCTCTTGTAAATAATCATCAAATCTGCGGGACAACAAATCTTTTTCTTCATACACTCATCCTGCAGGTACTCTACCATTACCTCTAACACTTTCTTTTGCATTTCTGGAGTATACTGACTAAACGTATCATATACGAAACATCTGAAATCCATCTACGCGCATCCCTTGTGCATATTCGCGCCTCTTCACTCGTTGATTTACAAGAAGGAAGAAACCGTTTCTGCACATGCAGAGCATCCAATCCATCACCATCTGTTTCATCATCCTGTAACCAATCTAACTCCCTTAAACTCAAAAACCCTCTCGACATGCTCATGTACTTTCTCTGCAGTGTCCCTTGAGTAAGCTAAGACATTCAAATCCGTCAACCCTTGTGGGACATCCATGTCCGTCAAATCATTCCACATTTCAGCCAAGTGCATTCCCATCCCCCCTATAAAAATATTCTGTTCGGGAATACATTCTTGGTCAGAAATTGTAGCTAAAACAGCTGATTTTTTACCTTCTTCTAAACATTTCTTAGCCCATACATACAATTCCCTCTTTCTAGCTTTAGAAACTGTAGTACGGGTCACTACCTTTGATTCTGCACTCGCCCCTTCAATTGTTTCAAGTGGAGCAGAACCACTTCGGAAAAAGACCAACAGCTGGTGGAGCAGGAGGAACGGGAAGAACAGGGACAGCTACGGGAGGAGGTGCAACAACGGGAAGAGGTAAGACAGCAGGAAGAGGCACATAGGAAGGTGGTGCAGTGGCAACAGTCCTACGCTCATTTAAAAATGTATCAATTAATTTGTCTAAGGCATGAAAATCTTTAGACGGATATATCTTCTGTACACCAAGTTGGAAAGCCCTATCCATGTTTCTAACAGACTCTGACTATTTCTGTTGATCATACAATAAAGCCTTTTCTGACTTTGACATAGGATGACATGCATGCTTCTCGTTACTCTTAAATTGCTGCATAGCTTCTTTTTCCCAATTCTGAATTACATCAAATGCTGCAGGTCTAGCTTTTTTCTTTAACAATATGGACTCTAAATACTCTATACGGGCAATTTCAAAACTACCATTGACTGGCCACTGAAATTCTGAAGCATGTCTAGTTTGTCTCTGCCAAATAGCGTTAATACTATACTACCAATGCCATACTTACAGTACATAGTATATAGTATATGCCGGCGACCCCTCCTGTGGTTCCGGACGGCCAAACTCCAAAGATTGTCTGTCTCTGCAGAATAATCCCCTGAAACAGGCAGACAATTTCCCAGGCATACCAGATCACTGGTGTTACCTGGTGGTAGTTTTTCACTCGCGAGTCGTTTGAACTCGCGAGTGAAAAACTACAACCAAATATCAGGATACTTAGGAATTGGGGCACGACTCACCTGATTGCAAAGGACAAAGGAAGGTCCAATTAGATTACAAAGGACAAAGGACCCTCATGGTTGGTGATTTCGGCAAAACTGCCCGCCTCGATATGTGGACCCTCGTCAAGATGCCTTTTCGGACCGCATGCTCAACGTGTAAATATGAAACATGCAATTATAAGTTAAAGAGGATGGTTCTTAGATGAATGTATCCAAACAGAGGTGTGGGAACTAAAGGGATTATGGTTACATTGTATAGGTTTAACCAATCATGTGTGGGGGGTTGACTCTGTAACAAAACCTTTGGGAGTGTTTTAACGGTTGCAAATTGTATAAAATGTGTGTTCTTTGTGTGGTTCAGGGAGACCAGTTAATTTGACTCTTTGATGTCATCTAACCCCTCATGCCCGTTAGTATAATAAACTTGCTTTACGGACGAAGCATGTGCATACGGTTTAAGTGTGGGCCTGCTTTTGGTTACAGTACATTAGGGGTCTCCGGTCTGCCCAACTTGGCTGGGGAGCTTCTCTACGGAGACCAGTCTTTGTGCTCGGCAAGGAGGAGGGCTGCAAGTACCATATTGGTTAGAGGCCGGTCTGCCCCCTGCCCCCGAGGTGTGGTACCGTGGCCTGGCTGTGCAGGCCAGATTTAAGGAGCATCACGTTGGAGTGCTTCGGGGTTCACTTTCATGAGAGTGCATCTTTGCCAGGTAAAGCAAGAGGTTAACAGGGGAGAAGAAATAAGGGGTCCGTGTTTTTATTGTTGGATAGGGCAAGATAGGTGTGTGTAAGGTTAGATGAGGTCAAGTAGGTTGGAAGAGTGAGTGTTTTTGGAGGAGTGAATTAATTATTCTATGTCGTAAGCTTTTACCTAGTTTGTTATTTTAAAGGTGTGGCCTCCCGCACCTGCACGTCCATTGTAAGGATAGTCTTGATACCCTTCAGGTTGCTTGTCTGGTTGGCATAAGCCCTTGCCTTAGGGTGAGGGGGCATCTTATGGTAAGACCACATGTAGATACCTTTCTGGAGTGTACCCTTGGTAACCCCTTACTTTGTATTGACTGTGCAGATGGAGCCTGCGCCTTGCATTTTCTTGGTTAGTCAAAGTAGTGATGGGTATCTTCCTGTAGTCAGGAAAAGACAGCACTGTAGTCGAGAGTGTTGTGCTAGTAAACAAGAGAAAGATATAGTGGTGTTGTAGTGGAAAACTTTTCACTCCTTTTTATGCTCTATAAAGGAGAAATCTTAGAGAAGTAAAGAGGATTTTGGGAAGGCGTGTGTTTTGATCAATATGCTGTCTTTAGTGTATGCCTGAGGAGTGTCTGATTAGCGAGAGGATTGTGGTGAATGCGAGTAAGGAGAGTGAATGAGGGAAATTCTTTTTTTTAAGAAAAGGGAAAGCAAGAGGGGATTTTTTGTGGGTTGTGATTGTGCTGTGGGTTTGGTTCTTGGGGTTTATATAAAATGTGTTTGAGTTACATTGGTCTCGAGTATGGAGACTCCATTGAATCATTTATGTCAGGTGCCCCCGGATATAAGATGAAGATTTTAAAATACCATTGAGAATGGTTGAGGGAAACGAAAGGCAAAATGTTTAATTCCAGGCCTAATGAAGGATCTTATGATAAGGGTATGTTGGAGAACTTGCATACTTTCTAAGTAACTAAGTATAAAAGCTCCAAATTAGAGAATATCTTGAGTTGTGGAGGTTGTACGAGAAGGACGGGACGACTTATAAAATTATCACTGTTGAGGAGGGTCTACGAGTTCCCTCTGCACTGCACCCATATGGGTGCTATCCTTTGTCACCCGCTTAAGGATATACTAACTCCGAGTTTGAACCTCCATACTCTCCGGTAACTACTCTGGTGGTTCCAAGATGGACATGGGTGACAACTCAGTCAGCTCCAATCTTCGAAAGATGGTATCATGAGGGGAACAGAACAATAACACCTTACTTAGTAAAAGTTATTGATGGGTCTCAAATGGAAGGTGGAATGAGAAAAGTCTATTCAACATTTAGATCAGCACCAGAATTGGAGCTGAAGGAACAAGTGCAGGAGAGAACTGTAAGAGCAAGGAGCGATGAAGAGTTTAGAAG
Source organism: Ambystoma mexicanum (assembly GCF_040938575.1). NCBI lineage: Eukaryota > Metazoa > Chordata > Amphibia > Caudata > Ambystomatidae > Ambystoma > Ambystoma mexicanum. The sequence continues at coordinate 703,914,457 of NC_090933.1, forward strand.
GGAGGAGGTGCCCTTCGCCACTAGAATAGAAGATAGATTGCAAATGGTGATAGAGAGGGAGGAACAATGGAAATGGGAAGCAGCAGTAAGGTTAGCGGAGAATGAAGTAATGCAGTTACAACAGAGCACAAATGAAGAACAGGAAGAAGGTAATAGGCATGTGAAGGAGGTCAAAAAAGAGAGATGAAGACATGGTCAGATCCTCATTAGGTTAGATAAATCAGTTATAAGAGGAGTAAATGTGGATTTGGAGGAAGGACGTGCCGTCACAGGTACGAAATCAGAAGAAGGAGAAAGAGAAGTTACATGCTACGGCAGTGTGGAATATTCTTCCGCCCCCCCTAGAAAGATTAGGGGATGTGGTACTAGGGACAGAGGAGGAAGAGGATGAATGGGAAACAGGTGACGAGCAGGGAGGACAAGTGGTAGTAGTTGTGCCTCCTGCTCCAACAGTAATCCGGGAAAGCACACCATGGGGCCTTCGGATGCACAATGGGGCTCACATGGCTGTAGGGAGAGGCAGAGGACAGATGGGAAAAGCCCCAGTAAAGATAGGGCTAACTCAATTCCACTATACCAGAAGGGTCAGGGGAAGGCGTATTATGTCCCGTGGTCACACATGGACCAGAATGATCTAATGAAGATGCTTCCTTGGCTCACAGCAGGGGTGGGGAAGTGAATTTATGCTTTGGAAAAACAAATCGCTGGTGGTATGTTAGTGATTGGGAATATGAAAAGCCTTTTCACGGCCTTGATGGGGGAATGGACAGATGAGCTCTGGAAAGAAACGGGATATCCGGGTGTTCAATTGAACATGAACACTGACAATGGAGCAGCCTTTTATAACTATAGGGCACAAGTTTGGGGGGCACTGAGAATGATGTAACCCGATGTACCCAATATAAACTCTATCTTGGCTAAAACAATGAACGTCGATGAGGATCCTACCACCTATGTTCAATTAATTCAAGAAATTCATAGGGCAGAGACGGGAAAAGCATGGGACAAGAATGTGGCTATCTTCTACCACATGTTAAAAAAGGGACTCTCCAAAGAAGTCCAGCATGACTTCGATAAAGTGGTAGGAATAGAGGCCAAGAGTTTGTAGGAGATTCAAGCACAGATGGTGCATTTTTGTAAATGGTGGCAGGAGAAGGATAAGGATAGCATGGAGCAAGCACAAAAGGCTGAGGCCAAGCTGGTACAGAAAAAGATGGCAGAGATCTGTTTAGAAGGATCAATGATAACAAGCTCCACAGAGGGACAGCAGAGACAAGCAGAACAGCAGGGACAAATGGAAACACAAATGGGACAAGGACGGATGGACGGCTACGTACCTGGTCTGAGACCAATGAGAGTGTTTCCACGGGGTAAAGGTGGATATTCACAGGGTGGTGGGTCATTTGGTGGGTTTGGATGGTTGGGGCCCTTGTTTAATGCGTCGATAGGAGGAGGTTATGGATGGTATGGAGTGTAGTGTTGGGCGTGTGGGAGATTGGGACACGTTGCATAGGACTGTGGAAGCCGGCTGCAATATTTCAATGCAGGTTCCCCACAAATAAATCCCCCAACTTTGCCATACGCAACAAGCTCTGTGCCATGCCAGCAAGTCTAGGTTGATCAAAACCCAGGAGCTGGAATGGCACAGATCTATGCAACCCCACCAACCATGTCAGCCCAGGCACTGGTACAGGCTTGGGATAAAAACCCTCTACGCCATCGGAGTCACCCACTACACCGGAGCAAGTGTGGTCAGAGGAAATCCTGTTTTGCCTCCTGGTGCTCATATGTGCCAGGAATAGGGCAACCCACAGGGATCTCTGATGTATCCAGTTCTACCGGTTACTACTGATCTGGAAGAGGAACCTCAGACAGGAGTAAAGGTAGGTGAGCAGACTTTTTCATTTATGATCAATACAGGGGCTACGAAATCATGCATCAAAGAAGGTGATTATCCCCTATCAGGCAAAATTATGGCCTCACAGGGATTTTCTGGGGCTGTCCTGTAGGTTCCTTACATCAAGGATCTGCGTATTAAGGTAGGTAAGCACATTTGATCTGCTCCCTTCTTATACTGTAAGAATCCGCCTGGCAAATCTTTTGGGAAGGGACCTCCTCAGCAAGATTAATGTGTTGATTACTTTTTCAAAAGACGGCATAGTATGCTCGTCTCCAGGATTGTACCCGGTGAGAGAAGCAGTGCTTTCCCCCATGTATTACAGTGATAGTACGACCAGGGGGGGTCCTACTGCATACAGCATTGTTTCTGTATTGGGTGATAGTGTTGCGTTGGGTCCCGGGAATAAAAGATCGAACATGGTGCATACCTCTTGAATTTTTGCTTCGGCCTGCTGAGCCACAGGAGATAGCGCCAGGGACTATTGTTGCAATTCTGTTCGAAGCAGTGGTTGTCAAGAAGGACAGCTTGGTTGTTTAAAGCACCGACAAGGAAGGAGGCAAATGGCGCACAGTGTTATGTATCGATCCAACCTCATCATTAAGAGACGTGTCCAATGAGCAATTGTTTGAGGATGCGGAAGACACAGGAGAGATAGTCTTTGAGATTGAGGTGACTTGCCAGGTAATGATAGAGCAAAGTGAAGTAGCACAGACTATGCTCATCGTTAGGAAAACATCGCCATATTGGAAGGAGGATTTGGAGAAAGTGCCGGACCACTTGTGGACCAGCAATCCTCATGATGTGGGGTTGTTGAAAAGTGTAATAGCAGTAAAGATGAAATTCAAATCTGGAGCAATATTGCCACGAGTTAGTAAATACCCCCTTGTCTAGGGAGGCAGACAAAGGGATTTTTTGAGACCATTATGGTATTGTTAAAACAAGGCATTATACAACCATATGTATCCCCATGTAATATGGCCATCTACTCTGTGAAGAAAGCAAAGGGGTCCAGCTGAAGGATGGTCCAGGCTTTGCGACCTATGAACATCATTGTTGAAGCAGAGTTTCCAGTGGTAACAAATCCTGCCACCATTCTCTGTAACATCCCTACTGGGTTGACCCATTTTACAGTAATTGATTTAAAAAATGTCTTTCTCTAGGTCTCTTACACCCAGATTCCCAGTACCTCACAGCATTTCCATATCGTGGGCAGAGCATTGAGCACACAAGGGCTCCCCAGGAGTATTGTGAATCCCTGAGTGTTTTTAACAGGGTCATTCAAATGGATTTGGGAAACTTACAAGTGCCCAGTACCGCAATTCAGTATGTGGATGACTTGTTGGTCTGTAGTGCATCACAGGAGCAGTGTCGAGGAGACACACTCAAGCTCCTTGCCCTGCTCGCGGAGAAGGGGTACAAAGTGGACAAAGATAAATTGCAGTATTTCCAGATAGAGGTAGTATATTTGGGTCAGGTAATATCATCTGCAGGGAGAAGAGTGATGCCTGAGAGAGCCACCAATGTTCAGAATATTGCTCAGCCAGTTACAGTAAAACAGATGCAGCAGTTTCTGGGGCTCTGTAACTCTTGTAGGTCCTGGATTTTTGACTATTCTAGTTACATGAGGCCCCTACTTCAAGCGCTCAAGGAAGCACAAAAGGAGAAGGTTCTGATAAGATGGTCAGAGGAAATGAGAACATGTTTTCAGGGACTCAAGACTGCCATCAGTAATGCTCCAGTTTTCGCGACCCCGAATTACCAGAAACCGTTTTTTCTATTTTCACATACAGATGGAAAGGTAATGACAGCAGTCCTGGCTCAGAAAACATCATTTGGTAACAAACCCTTGGCTAACTACAGCAGGCCTTTGGATTCAGTAATGCAACATCAGTTCCTGTGTGAACAAGCTCTCGTGGCAGCAGCCTTTGTGATACAAAATTCTTCAACCATTACTATGGGCTGCCTGGTGACATTGTATGTGGAGAATGCAGTTTTTGCTATCTTGGAAAAGTCTAAATTGACTTTCACAACCCAAAGAGTATCAGGGTACAAAGATATTTTGTCAAATGTTTCCATACATCCGAACCAGTGAAACTGGATGACATTGTCCATGACTGTGCAATTTATGAGGGAGGAGAAGAAGAGAGGACGAATGTTAAGGAGAATGCCTTTGAAGAAGGCAAGGTATTCTTTGTTGACGGATCGTCAACAATTGATCATGGCACTGGTGAGAGGCACAGCGAGGCAGCCGTTGTAGCTCTTGCGGATGGGGAACACTGGGTTGGAGTGGGGAAAAGACTGCCTACCCATTACTCCACACAAGCAGCAGAACTAGTGGCACTCATCGAGGCGCTAGAAATCAGTAAGCGGAAGTCAGTCACTATCTGCTCTGAATCTGCATATGTCACCTCCACAGTACATTCTGGGTTATCTAGATGGAAGAAAAGAGGGTTTAAAAGATCTGATGGAACCCCAGTCCAGCATGCCGCGCTGCTATCCTGACTAATCAAAGCGCTAACATTGCCCTTAGAGGTAGGAATAGTGAAGTGTGCGGTGCATACTAATAGAACTGATTTAATAATGCTTGGCAATGATGCCGCAGACAGAGCGACAAAGGAAGCAGCATATTTGCCATTTTCAGAACCTCCAAAAAAGGAAATGATGTCCCAACAGGTACAATTGCCAGTCTCACATACTGAAGTCCCTTTGCTTCAAATAGTAGAAATGTAGGGAAAGGCACTTCAAGAGGAGGAGGAGATTTGGGCAAAGAGGGGATTTATGCTCTTGCCTACAGACTTGTTGTGGATACAGGAGTTGGCAAGGAAGGTAGTAATGCCCGTTGGACTGCTAACCCATCACATATGTCCCTACAACAAATAGCAACAGAACTCCAGAAGGAGTGGTTTATACCAAACATTCATGATCAGGTAAGTAAGTTCATAGGGAATTGTATAGATTGTAATTATTCATTCCCGGTAACACCATGAAAGCAGTGAGAGGGGTCATTCAATGCACATTCACATTGTTGATATGATACAGAAGTGTAATCATTTCAGGTATTTGATTGTAATTGTATGTCTATTTTCCCGATGGCTTGAGGTGGGTCCCTGCATGTACCCTGATGCAAAATCAGCAGCTACCTTTCTGGTGATGGAGGTATTTCCACGGTGGGGAACATGTGAGGTCCTGAGATCAGATAATGGGACCCATTTTATTGATGCATTATTTGCCGAGATTACACCCCTTCTGGGGATCAAGCACATGTTGTGCTCAGTGTATAACCCAAAAGCCAATGGAATAGTGGAAAGGCTTGATGGTTTGCTTAAAATGCAGTTGTCTAAATTATGTAGTGAATTGTGAAAAGGTTGGTTGTGCTGTCTTCCATTGGCCCTGTTATACTTACGAAATAAACCAGGGAAAGATCACCTCCTCAGTCCTCATGAGGTAGTGACAGGGCGTAGATTGTATACACCATTCTCGCCCTCAAGCAAAGGTTCAGACGCACATAAGTCAGCAGAAATTCTTGAAGAAGAGTTTGGGGAATATCTTCGGGCCTTGACTAAGAGCTTTAACATTGTGTCTTCACAGGTTACAGCATCACATCAGCAAGCAATGGGAAAAGACAGCAAGGAACAAGAAGATCAACAGCAAGCATTGCTAGTCCCTGAGGACTCGATCTATATGCGTTTCTTTGTTCCCTGCTGGAATGAACAGCGTTTCCATGGGCCTCATCAAGTGATCTTTGCTGCACCGACTGCAGTCAAAGTGGAGGGAAACAAAACTTGAATCCACGTCTATGAGGTACAAAGGGATACCAGAGTCCCTCCAGTGATACCTGGGAAAGAGCAGTCCTAATATGATAAGTGTGCCCTAATGAGATGCAGTTCATGCCAGTGAAAGGTGAAGGGGGCGCACAGAGATCGAGAATTGTTATTCAGACTGTAAAACAAAAGAATGCATTTTAAAATATGTATGAGAATGTGTAGATATATTTCTCTCTTGATTTTAGTGGTATATGTTCACGGCTTAGCATTAGATAATTTGTGGTATCATATGGGGAGAGAGAGAGCGACAGTCGTGTCATAGTACATGATAGCATATGCCACACAGAATTGTGAATGGTAGCATGTACCCCACTTAGATGGAATTGTGAATGATAGCATGTGCCACACTAAGATGGAATTGTGCATGATAGCATGTGCCACACTTGGACAGAATTGTGAATGTATATCTGTATGTGTATATCCGTATCCCCATATATACCTGTAACGACCCCTTTCACTATATATCCATATGCCGCTATGTACGTCCCCACGGTCCTGTTCACATGCCTGGTCTCGGGTGTATTACAGATATCCACCATACCATACCACTACGCTTACTCTCTACTATACATCATCAATCAACTAGAACACAACTATACCCCTGATAATTGAGCCTAGCTGTTCACATACAAATACAACCCCATGAACACCTCATCACCCTAATAAAACGCAGCTAGCTGAGCACATTCCAGCCAGCTGCTCACATAGGCGTTCCTCAGGCCTACGCAGCCAGAACCCAGTCTGGGTGCCCACCCACCAGACTGCACACATCCAACTTATACCTTCAGCACCACACCTATCGCTAGGAAGCACCTAGCATCCGACAACTACACCAGCTGCACACATATCCGGTGCACCCACGCACCATACAACACTATCTCTCTCTCTCTCTCTACTGACGTGAACTACGCTTCTCGAGGGCGTTCAACCTACCAGCGCTTTGAGGTCCTACCAATGATATATAAGGCTCTATATAAATGCCAAGTAACATAACATAACATATTTGCTCTCTTATCCCCATGCTTCTGGTGTCCCTAGATTATTTATTACCGATGAGGTAGAAGTAGCAGATGCACAGTGTCTAGAGCACCTAGCCTTGTGCAGGGTCTGATGGCAGTTTCAGGGGCAATCTGAAGCAGCTTCTACTCTTCCAGTCAAAGAAGAATGTTTGCCATCAGAGGGGGGAAACAGAAGGATGTCCATTGCATGCAAAGCGTACAGTTCAATCTTGAAGGACTAATTATCGTGAACAATAAATGGGAGCAAGGGGTGAAGTGTTGCAGAGCAGGAGGATTGGTGGGACTTCCTGAAGAAGGGGTGGCATGTCGAAGTGTATAGAAAAAGTATGTGAACTTTTTAACATGGCTCAAGGAGCCAGAGAAACCTGTTAAGATCCAGTTACTTAAACATTTTTTCTCTGTGTTTTAAAGATAATGGCACAGTATCCATAGGCACAAATCGAAACAGCAGCATCACGCTACGTATCGCTGATCTGGCTGGAGGTACGGCAGCACTTCTCGACTTGTACTGGTCCTGTGGACCCTTCTCCTACAAGTAGTTACCTCCGGCCTGGCAAGGTGTTTGCAGTCTCACCACCCTGAACCACGGTTCCCCAGAGCCACCTGACATTTGCAAATTCAAAATAGGAGTCTACATGTGTGCCCCCTATGTCACCAGTCCCCCTTGCATCACTTGTGCCATCAGATAGGGAAACGTCAGGAACTTTACAAACCTTTGCAGAAATGGACTCCTTGAAACTATAGAAGATCAAACTACATCTCATCAGCATCCACTGAGACTCTTATCGACATTCATGAACAATTTTGACTATTTAGACGGACAGAAATGTTTTTCACATTCGTTTTGCTCCCTGGCGTACAAACATTAGCGAACTCGTAGTGATTACAAAATGTTTGCTATGAATTATTATTATTTATGAATTCCTCTGAATCAGCATTTAGTGCAATTAAGGAAGAACTCAGGGCATTGAGGATTGTAGTGTTGCAGAATCGGTATATCCTTGACATCCTAAGGGTTACGAAGGGCAGGGTTTGCTAGAAGATCGGTAGTATGTGTTGCACATATATATACCTTACAATGATTTGGACAATGGAACTCTGGCCCAAACGATTGCTGCATTGCACAACCTGAGTGGGGCCATGAAAAGGGAGGCGAGAATTGCCAGTGGCTTTTTTTCTTGGGTGCCTTCATGGATGAGCATAACTATGAAAATGTTCATACTTATTTTTGTCTCTTTTTTAATTATCTTTTGTTCCAGTCAACTATGTCTACGGTGCTGCTCTGCCCAAATGCCTAGAGCCATTGCTATGATGGTCGTGACCATGTCTAAGGCTAGGGCCACTGCCATTCCATCTCACAGTGGTACTCGGACTGATTCTGAAATTAATACAGGAGTAGTCTTGTGTCCTTCACCAGGTTGGGGTGAATATGTAGAACAATGGTAGATTGTGGAATTGGTGGAAGGACAAATTGGGATTGTTCAGCAGAGGAGCATGTGTACGAGAGGACAAGTATGAGAGATGGCTGTAAGGTTCCATTCCCACAAGAAGATGAGATTGATGGGCAAGAAATTGGTTTGTTAGTTAAGGTATTAACTAAAGAGGGGAATGTTGAGGTAGTTGATAAAAGTCCCATGGGAAAAGATAAGTTTGAATCCAGTGTAGCTAATGGGAATGAGATATGCTTTCTTTTTAGTGTTGTTTGTGTTTTAGTGGATACATTTTCAAATTGAATGCCAAAACTGCTGATACAATATAAACTGACTTGTTCACATACCTTGTTGACTTGATTTGCACTGGTGTATGTTGGAGGAAATATAAACTCCAGCATCCTGTGCCTTACCTTAATTGCAACCTACTGTGTGTTTCACGAAGGGACCATCAACCCGTTCAGGCTTGAACGCTTAGCGTGAAACTAATATCACTTGGGAACTACAGTTACCACATAACCCGGCGTTGCATTAAGGGAAACGTCAGGTGCTTCTGTGCCGGCGCTTCCGCGACAATCCGTTCTATGCTGGTCCACGGCAGACACCGGTGCCTGCCGCGAATCTCTGCCCTTCACGTAGCAACCCTGAGGACACCCACACAGGTATGGGCTATTCCAAAATATGTCATCTGCTAAGGCAGACAGTGCTTTTACAAAACCAGCAGCTGGCACAACTTTACATTAATACTAGAATCGACTCCTCCATCCCAGCCACATCTGACAACACCAGCATCCCCATAGTAGAACCCCTACTACTTCGGTTGAGGGAGTTAAAACTGATCCTACAAAATAAACCATGATGCGTTGAGTGAATATGTAATGAAGCAAACACACACAAACAATTCCACCAACTTCTGGAAATTAAAAATTGCATTACTTAACACAAGATCTCTAATCAAGCATGTGCAAGAAATACATGACTATATTGTTGAGGAGAACAAAGACATCCTCTGCCTTACAGAGACATGGTTACAAGAACCAAAGGGACCAATCATCGATATCGCAGTACCTCTAGACTATACTATCTACTGCAAAAACTGAGAAATAGGCAAAGGAGGCGGAGTGGCGATAATCGCCAGACAAAACCTCAAGCTGTTCCCCTCTCCGGTACACTGCACAGGTTGTGAAACTTTACTCCTCAAATTGACCCCCAACCACTATAGTTCCATCAACATATTAGTCATTTACAGGCCACCATTGTTGATCTCAGACTTTAATGATGAACTAACCCTACTTTTAAACAATCTCAAAGCCCCAAATACATGGACCATACTTCTTGGAGATATACACAGGTGGAGAGGAAACACCACAAACAAAGAAGCTATCAATTTAGAGACTGACCTTGAAAATTCCTTGTATTCAGTAATTAACAAAGACTCTACCTCAACCACCGGTAACCAGCTAGGCTGAATAATTACCAATAATTTAGACATGACAGTGCTGAAAACTTACCCATGTGTCAGTCAAGAAAAAGTAGACCCACCTCTATCACAAGGAAATGTACTTTGCTGGCCGAAAACCAACCGCCTCATATGTTTAGTATTAGAAATATGTAGCCATATGCTTGACTGAAGCACTACCATTTTAAGGTGACTGAAATCGCAATTTTGTTTTCTCTAACGTTTGCTTTTTGCCTTCGGTTAAAACTGCTTTGCTGAAATATTATTCTGCTTCACTAGTGCATAAAGCAAGGCCGCGAGAGACATGTTGAAACATAACGCAGCAACCCAGACAGAAATGCCTGGTCTCCTCCCTCACATATCCTTGGAAAGTAAGCAGCAAGGCATTCTAATCAGTACACAGGTGCCAGCTAGTCTCGGAATCACATTAGAAATGCTAGAAGCGAACATGAAATGACTTGAATTATGTTCTTCTTTGCGGCCCCCCTCTCTTGAGCCCTGGAGAGCAAGTTGACCCCCAGTACACAAATAGAAACTAGGAGATAGCAAGGCCTGGAATGTCTCTCTCCCCTGTACCAGCTTGCTTGCAAGAACAGAAGCATTGTGTTCTTTTAAACAAAGACTTGTGTCAGTAGGCTCGCGAAAATTTTAAACTGTTGCTAAATAAATGGTTGAAGGTGTCACACTCGTAACCATTGTCAATCATCGTACCCGATTCAAAGGAAATTGATTAGCGGTGGTATTGGATGTGTCACTAGTGATTGTAAGATGCTTGCTTTGTATATATGTAACTGTTGTACGATTCTCCTCTGTCTTGCGTTCCCCGGGGTCTGGAAACACACGTCACGGGGCGTGGGACCCAGTTGGCCAACTGAGACTATTTGCTTTGCAATAAACCCTAGCTTTTGGGAATACAACCTTGTGTCTGGCGTATCAATTTGTGTGTGGTGATTGTGCCTTGTTTCCATATGCGAGGGTCCCTCAGGGGCCCCTTCACATGCATTTGGTCAGACCACTACAAAATTGAATCCAGACTTATACCAAAACAAAAAGCCGAAGAACCCAATAATGCCCCTAAATTTGTACAAGGTAGGAACCATAAAAAAATAACGGCTTCCATTCTATCACATGGAATCAATCATGTCATGAATACTACAACTAATGACGATACATGCAATAAAGTGGTAGTGACTTATAACAACTGCTTTCAGGAACTCCTCGACCTACATGCCCCCATAAAGAACAAGCAAGTCAGACCTAATGTTAATCATCAAATCTGGTTCAATACAGAATCCAATATACTCAAAAAAGAGAAAATAACATTATTGGAAAGAAAATGGTTAAAAGACCCCACGGAGACCAACAAAAAGAATAGGAAGAACATAAACATCAGGTACAGGACAAAACTAATAGAATTAAAAAAGAACCATTACAACAAACAAATAGCCACTACTGAAAACTCCACAGGAAAATTGTTCCAAATATTGAAATCCATCAAAAAGCCAAACACTCTCACCCTGCCATTTCATCCCTCAGTTATTGACTGTGGAATGGTACGAACGGACTTTCAAAATAAAATCACCAAAGCCTGAGAGACAATAACAAAATGCAATACCACCTCCCTACCCCCATTGGCTTCTACACAAGAAGAAACTCCGAAACCACAGGGCCCAATATTTCAGTTCACTCAAATATCCATGGAAGATATGAGAAAAACTCTCTCAAACATCAACTGCACCTCCTGTCCAAAAACTATATTACCACCTAAACTTATACTGGATAATGCAGAAATATTCAGCCCGCTCCTCAGAAGAATGGTTAACACCTCTTTCAGGGACCGTATACTCCCGGCAGCCATTAAAACTGTCACGGTTACACCCCTGCCAAAAAAGCCAGAACTAAACCAACAAGACCCTTCAAACCTTAGACCGATCACCAGTTGTAATTTTCTTTTAAAAATACTGGATAAGATCGGCACTGAGCAACTTCAGAACTATGGGGACAACAATGCCCTTCTCCACCCACAGCAATCGGGCTTTAGAAAAGCCCACAACGCAGAGTCTGCGCTACTCGACCTACAGTCGGAAATACTGGGCATCTTGGAAAGGGGCAGGGCAGGCTTGCTGATTCTTCTCGACCTCTCGGCAGCTTTCAATTTACTAGATCATCAGAAGCTCTGAGAGGCCCTGGACCTATCGGGTAACTGCTCCCCCAAGGCCATTTATTGGATGCTCCCCTCAGATGCTCCAAGATCACTTGGGAAGAGCATGCCTCCTCATCTAGGCCAGTGGACTGTGGCGTACCACAGGGAGCTAGTTTCTCTCAGCTGCTTTTTAATATTTACCTACGCTGTTTATGCATTCTGCTGACCCACCTAGGCATATTATTTACCAATTTCGCTGATGATAGGCAGCTGGTCTTTGAGCTTGGCAGAAACTACACCAATGATAGCAACAAGCTTACAACAATATACAATACCATTGAAACCTGGATGAAGGCAAATTGGATGTGCCTCAACGGCACCAAGACTGAGCTAATGACTTTTGGCTCACCTTGTGCCAGGAAAAAACTTGACATTGCTTACTCCTCATTCATAATCAAAGAGACATCAATTAAAGTATCTGAAAAAGTAAAGACACTTGGGGTCTACTTACAGGCCTCATTAGGAGCTGAGGCCCAAGTCGCCTATCTCAAAATAAACTGCCAGTACCACCAAAGACGCCTGAGAAACATCAGACCTCTACTAAACCAACAAAATAGTATAACAATTGCTAGGGCCACCATCCTGTCCTGGCTCGATTACAGAAACGCATTACTGATTGGTGCCAGCGGCAATTGCCTAAAACAGTGCCAAGTAATTCAAAACAATGCTTTAAGAACTATTAGGGGTAAAACCAAGAGAGAGCACATCACAGACAGAAGAGAACTACACTGGCTTGCCATAGAAGACCGCATTGTCTTCAAATCTTTGACATTGGTCCATCGCTGTCTATATGGAAACGCCCCTGCATACCTTAAGAAGCAATTCTTCTGGTATGAGCCAGGTCGCAGACTTAGATCTACAGACAAAGGACTCATGCGCATCATTCCAGCAAAAAGAACAAACGGACTGGGCATGCATAATAAGCTGAAGACTGACCCAACTACATAACTAGTACATGTTACGAGCTGAGGCCGTTGATCCATTAATGATGTCATAGCCATCAAATATATTCATGCCAAGTTTTGTGTTTTGGCAATTTTATATAATCAACACTGAAAAGGGACTAGTACTACCATTTTGGAGGTAGAATTGACCCGTGTAACAAGGATCCGAATTCGGGTCTGTGTTTTTCCAGTTGTTTTCAGTCATTTCCGGACTTCAGGTTAAACTCAGTGGAGAGAACCGTAGCGGCACCTATGCGGTCGGCTCCAGCTGCTATATCGAATGAACAGAGTGTATCGAGTACACAAAGTGTTTAACCATGCATAGAGATTTATGAAGGTAAGCATGAGGACATAATATTAATTAGTAGACTGTGGACTCATGGGGTAACGCGGCTTTTAACAACCAGCCTCCCATGTAAAACATGCTTTCGTTACAGGCTCTAGGCTCTTTAATATTATGCTGAAACTACAACTAACAAGATCGGTTCATTTCATTATGGGTCTTTACTGATTATAATTGACTTCGCTGCAGCAAAATCGACCTGTGAATAAATTATATATTATTAATGTGGTTTGATACCAGTAAGAGACAAGATAGTGGAAGTATATTGGAGTACTTTGTACAGTTCTTTTTTAGAAAACTGATTTAGTGGTTCCCCCTCTTTTTTTGTAATTTATATGTAGGTTTTGTTCTGAAGAAAAAGTGATTTTCTGGCAGATACTGAGAAACCAGTCTCTAAGCTGGAGAGTTTACCTGATGAGGGACCAACCGCACTGGTGAGCCATGTAATTTTGTGAATCTGGTATCAACCTGGACAACTTTAGTGTGTCCAAAGTAATTTAAGCATTTTGTGCTGATACTTTGTTTTTCTACACTTTATCAAACGTTACGTCCCCCAACTTTGACAAAAATTGCTTCAGTAAAAGCAATTTTTATGGATGGACCTCTATGTGTGGACATGAATACTCCTGATGAAAGTCCCATACTAACAGAGAGGACTGAAACATGTTGAGCTATTGATTTTGAGTCATATCAAGATTGTTAATTCGAGTTGGAGACCTTTTTCTGTGGTCCTAAGAACAAACAAGGATTAGTTCTTCTATTTTTTTAGTTCTGTTTTTTAAATATAGATGTACTTTAAATATCCTCTCTTCTATTTTCAGAAGGTTTTTGTGGTGTCACTTATATTTGTATGTTTCTTAGAGTTCTTTTAAATAATTATTATGTATTGTTGTCTCAGATAGTGAGATTTTTAAATGATTTTTGTACTTTAATAAAATAATGTTATTATTACTGTCATTGGTATGTTAATGAGGGACCAACTGTTGAAAATCTATTTTTCTACCTTCCAATTAATGAATGATTTGAAAACCCAAAACCAAGGTAGAAGATCACTCGTTTTGAGTGATTATTTGGGCTCTCCCAAAACTTGGAGTATCTGTGCCCCAAAGGCCATTACCAAGTGGAACAAGTTACCCCTAAACTTAAGAGTAGAAACAAATTACCTCTGTTTTAGAAACAAATTAAAGACCCTTCTTTTCAAATAAGGCTACCCCACCTCCGCCTTAGCTCTACTACCTGACATTTAAACACACTAGTTCACATTTGCCCTGTTCCTAAATGTCCCTGTTTTCATGTAATGCTCTTTGATGCCTGCGGGCTGCAGCTCTATACCAATACATAAATAAAATAGCACTGAACAACGAGGCAGCGAGGAGCTCTACATGTTGTGAGAAACCAGAAGGTGTCTCACCCACTAGTCCCCCGGGATCTGTCATCCATGTGGTCAGGACACAGCCATCGCTTTTAGATTCAGTTCCTGGGGGTGGAGAAGTGCAGGAGGATCACCTGGATGAGGGGTCTTCCGGGAGTGGGGGTGGGACACCGTATGGTGAGACGCGGTATCCCCTTCCTTATAACACCTTTACCCCATCCTACTAAGTAAGATATTTAGGAACTCCAACCTCCCCCCTTTACAACACGAACACTGTCTCACAACCAGCCCGCTATGAGAGAAAAACCGACTAACACCCGAGCCCTATGCCTGACGTGCCCCAATACAATGGTCAGGCAATTACTGACCATCACACACACACACCTGACTTCCATTAAGCTTCCCCACATGGATAAAAGGCTAGGCTTGTCCTATTAGTTTCGGCAACAGTTCCGTCAACCTGCCTGTCAAGATCTTGGTATACAATTTGACATCCAGGTTGATCAGTGCTCTTGGCCTATAAGAGCTTGACGAGGTGGGGTCCTTGTCTTGCTTAAGAAGCACTGTCATCTTGGCTTCATTCATAGTCTGCATAATATGTCCCTTGGACTTAAAAGTATTAAATAAGCTTGTAAGCTGAGGGTCTACTATATCCTGGTACTGTTTGTAAAAGTCCTCCAAGTACCCAACTTATTTTTTGGAAGGGACCGAATTGCTTTTCTCACCTCCTCTTCGCCGAGGTCCTCGTCTAGTTTCTCTTTTTCTATTACAGAGAGTTGCAGAACGTTATTGGATGTATAGAAGGTTTGTTAGTAATCTCGAAAAATGTCTCCTATTTTCTCATTTGTAGTCCTATCTTCCCTTGCTGCATCCCAAAGTTTCAAGATTATCCTTGACCAGACCTTACTCCTCAACTGTCTAGCCAGAAGCTTATCTGCCTAGTTGGCCTTCATATAATAGCATTGTTTTGTATGTAATAACTCTTTCTCTGCTTGATTTGTCCAAAGTATTTCTAGTTGTCCCTGAATATGGCGCATTGCTGTGCCGAATTTTTTGTTCAGGCTCTTGAACCTCCTTTAATTTCACCTCGTTGTTTCTCCCATTGCCGCCTCTGTTATTCCCTAGCCGCCTTGATTTCTATCACCTGGTCCCTCAATAGCGCCTTAAATGTGTCCCATACCATCTCCGTTGTAGAACCTAGGGTCTCATTCTCCGCAAAATAGTGTTATACCTGTTCCTTGATTAGCTCGGCCTGGACTCAATAGTGCAATAATTCTGATGGGAACCTCCACTTCCATAATCTCCTCTGGGAATACCCAAGTGTAATGGACATTGACACAGGGGAATTAACCAACAGGGATATTGAACCCCCCTCTACTTTATTTATTTTTCCAACCAAACCTGTGGAAGCCTAAATATAGGAAATCCTGGAGAGTGATGAATAAATGTGCAAATAATACATTTATCCCTGTGTCTGCCCCTTTATTGCTCTCCAAACATTGTGGACAGCCATCGTTGCAATTTTTAGCTAAAGTGCCTTGGAGGGGGCCTTGGTTTGTTGTGTAGGTCTCTTGCTCCTGTCTATTTGTGGCTCCCACGCCATATTGAAATCACCTGCCAAAACAATGTCCCCCCTTTGCAAACTCCTCTAGTCTCAATAGCACCCCTCAAGAAACCACCCTGACCCATATTAGGGGCATATATCAAAGTCATTGTGATGTTATGCGACCCCCACAACAGCATTCATAAACAGCGATCTTCCCTCCTGATCTAAACAGGTTTCCAGAACCCATCCCCACCAGCCTATCATGCAATGCTATCAGCACCCCTGCCTTCATTACCCCAGAATTTGACTGAGACAACTGAGAAAACCCCTTTATCCTCATTTTCTCTCCATCACATTTGCATATATGGGTTTCTGGGTACATAATATCCGGGTTCTCCTCTCTGCACCCAGCCTTCTGGATTCTTCCGCTTGACTAGGGTATTGCGTCCCCTTACATTATATGACAAAATCTTAATGAACTAACCCATCCCCGTGATCCCTGAAACTCCCCACTACCCCTTCACCACAAAACCATCTTACTTCTCCCTCTGACACATCCCCCTCCCTCCTTCCCCCTTTTTGCCCAACAAGCCTAAAACACCCTCAACTTGAGTTCCCCTCCCCCCTCAATCCCCACCTGTGAGGAAGGCACAGGTTCCTAGGATCTTCCAGGCATGTTGTCTGCTGTGCCTGGCCCTCAATATATCCCAGAGAAACATTGTGGGGAATACTAAACCCCACTAAGGATTCCAAGCCCCTCCACCCCCTCCTAACACCATGGGCCGTGGCTGTGCAGAAACATGCATAAGTCTTACCTCAAACACCGGGGTTCAAAATATGTCGGCTTTTCCCTCCTGCATACGATCACTTCAGTATATTGTCCAATGAGCAGGGTCTGCCTCTTTCCTTCAAATCTTGCTTCCCCCCTTTCCTTTCGTCAAAACAGTTTTCCACTCCCACAGCTTTTTGTGCCCTCTTTCACCTCTCGGTTGCACCCCTTGGGTATCTGCACTTTCTCCCTGTAAATTAAAATCTGTTCACCTTCTTCGCAGTTCGTAATCCTATGCTGGCGTCCTTCCCATGAAAATAGAAGAGCAAAGGGGAATGTCCATTTATACCGGACCTATTTCAGTTCCGAAAACATTACCACTGGGCCCATCAGTCTCCTTTTTTGAAGTGTGGACTGTGCAAGGTCTTGGTACAACTGTACTTCCTCTCAATTGATTCGCACCTGGCCCGCTGTCCACATCATCCCTTGGATCTGCTCTGACCATATGTTATTGCCACCAAGACATCCCTTGGTCGCGAGCCTGGTTCCACTCCCCTCCATGGGCCTACTCAATGAATGCGGTCCACCTGGATCGGATCTTCAGAGCTATTTTCCAAAATATCTGCAAAGAGTTGCTGGCCTGTGCCCTTCAAATCCTTGTCAGCAACCGACTCTGAGAGATTCTTTATCCTGGTAACCGATCTCTGTGAGCGATTTTTGAGTTCCACACACTGGTTCTCCAAGTTATGCGATAGGCGAGAGAGGTGTTCCAAAGCTTCATCGATCTTCTGTGTTTCCTCCTCCATATCTTGGACAACCTGTTCTAATGTATTTGTCCTCTCTTCTAGCTTGGCCATGTCGATTTTTAACTCCTGCACCCTTCATTTCATTTCCTCTTTCAAAGTGTCAAACTGGGTTTGAAAAGATGCCATGAACTGTACCTGAAATTCCTTGAACCAGCTCTGCATATCTTCTTTTCATAATGTCATTGTCCCTTCCTCCCTGGTCCCCGGTGTCAATGGGCTTTGGCTGACCCCCCATGCTTCTGGTCAGCAAAGAAGTGTCTGAGCCCCACAACTGTTCAATAGTCGCCTCTTGTCTAACCTGGAGTGGTTTCTGGGCAGCCAACAAAGACTTAAAGCACCCTTTCTCAGACTAATTCTGATGTTGAACAAATGGAAATGGAATCATGGCATATGTAGTTTCACACATTAGAAATAATAAGTCCATTGACTATTCTTCCTTCTCTTCCCTCCTCTTTCTCTTGGTAGTTATTTACTGTTGAGCGAATTTGGTAGCAGGGAAGCAAATGTGCCCCAGTTTGGTAGAAACTTATTGAAGGTAAAATTACTTTTTTCCTATGCAAAAATCAACATTAGCACTGGAAAGACCAAAAGCACAACGGTACTATACCGTTCTTGTTAATCACATACACGACAACACTGTTTTTGCTAACTAGGCACACACTGTGCTCCGGCTAACATTTATCTATTTTATACTATTCTATTCACAGGAATTGTATTTAGCGGAACACTTTGCCTTTGAGGTGGAGCTATAAATATTTCACTCGCTTACTGAAGAACGCTAGTGGAAAGACACAGTGGGAAACCACGAGAATTGGAACTTTTTGCAAAGCTGCAAAAAGAAAACTTTTTCTAAATGGGCATTTAAAGGTACAAATGAGATTACCATGATTTACAGATATCTTTAAGCCTGGCCCTCTGTATGGTGCACCCTTTGGAGGCTTCTAATTGCTTGACCTGACAGGAATGTACAGTAAGGGGGTTTTCTTGGTTTCTATTTGAAGACAGTTGGGGACTTAGTGGCCCAATTTTAACAATGGTAATTCATTTACCCCTGTTTTTTGCATTAGGAGTTTAACTAACCCCGAGCATCTTGGGTCTGAGTTTATAACAAAATTGAAGTTTGCTCCCCATTTATGAAATAACGGTAGCATACTGAGGGAGCTCAGAGATTGTGTTTTTTAACAATGTTGTTTGTCTATGTTTTTAAGCATTATTTAATCTTTTAAATCATGGTGTTGTTGTTGTTTTATATGTTGTAGCACTGATAAAACCTTTGAGTAAGTCTACTAATCCTGAAGAAGACTTTGACCAATGGTTCTGTAAAATCTAGCCAATTGATGTCAAGTCGAAACTATACAAAAGGAAATCCAATGATGAGAGGAATACTACTAGAATTATCTTGGATACTTATAGTTAATACATAATGGTGGACTGTCAAAGTAGGAATATTACTACTGTAAAAGTTACTTAGAATGTCTCTATACAAACAAGATTTGATTGTGAAGATGAATGGTAGAATGGTGTGTTAGTGATATACACACAGGAGAAATGTTTACACAAAAATGCGCTATTTGCACAAAAAACATTTGTTCATAAAATATATGTTGATTGGAAATGAATTGGTGTCTTATAATTGTTCAAAAGTGATGTCTTTTATGAAATTGTAACAGAATAAAATGATATATTTTTAATAAGAACACACTCTCTGGTCCTCAGCATGCGCTTTCTGAAACACATTTATTGAATTTTTCAGCACATAGGGCATCCTCTTTGATTAGTATACTCAACTGGGGTCTCCCCAGACTGCACCAATCTAACCTTGTGCTCTTGAGCTTTACTGGTGCCAGGGCCCCTCTTCGTGGTTTCGCCAGCCTTTATTACCACCAGCCAGCCTACATCCAAATTCTAGAAGCCACCCGTATGCAGACTCAGTCTCTTCTCGTTCCAGCTTTCATGGGACTCACTTTGATGCAGGCAACTTTATTGAACTTGAAAGAGAGGATACTCCCCACAGTCTACTCTGAGTTCTACTGATTGTCAATAAGTCTTTTTATACCCCCAGTGCCCTCTTAGGGAGTATGGGCCTCTTCTGGCCCTCCTGCAGGCAAAGTCAACACTGACAGCCCATGGTGTCGTAGGATAGGCTCCTGTACCTTTCCCTTCTCTAACTCAAGCCTCTCGGACTCACCAGATCATCTTCATGATGTTCTGCTCTGCAATCTTCCTTCTTGTGGGCAAAATTGACCCACTCAGCAGAATCCCCATCCATGATCAAGCTGCAGCAGTTAACAGCAAAATGGCTGGCTCCTTGGAGCACCACCGCATCAAAACTGCATTTTGTAGCTGCAAAATGATGGCTGCACCATCTTGCCAAACACCTATTGGGCGAGTTGGAACAGGGAGCACACCAAGAAAGGTGCCAGTGTGTGTTCTTGTGTGCCCCAAAAGAAGCAAAATGCAAAGCAACGCTGCTCTGCTGCTTGCTAAAAAAGTTCCCATTGAAAAGGGAATATTTTACATGAAAAAGAATGCTGCCCTGATGCTGTGTTCATCTGTTCATCACCATATTACTTTTATCAGTGAGACCCTGCTATGCCCATCTATATTCACATTGTGCTCCAGCAGAAGAGAGCAGTATCCCTGAATGAAAGGCTGTTGTTCAAATCTGAGAAATCAAAAGAAGCTTTATTTTCAGTTGCATGGGAAAACACTTGACTTTTGTGTTACAAAATGTTAAATATCAATGCTTCAAAGAGGCCCTGGCTCTCTGGGCCTATGTCAATTTCAGTGGATCTGTATTTTAAACAAATGGCTGTATAGAAGAAACTGACTATGGCTGCAGAACAATATTGGGAAATCAGATAGAAGAGCAAAGAGAATTCACAGCAGTATTAACCATGTGTCAAAATGGGCTTTTGCAAACCCCCAAGAAATACATGTTTTAAAAGTACAATGTTGAATAAAAACTTGTCCTGGCCTAGCTTTGTAAAGGGGGTTTGTGGGGAAACATATATGGGATGTTTTATTCAACAGGCTTCTGATTCAAAACAAAATAAACTAAAATAAAGAAATACATTTTTTAGCTGTACTAGGAGCCATGGCTCAAGGGACATTTGGCTGACCAAAGGAGTGGCCTAACCCCTGAAAGAAGGAGCCACAATAGATTCTAGGACACATGAGTGCTAATTGATACCTTGGAAAACTTTGAATGGAACAAAACACTCAACAGCCTAGACTCATCAGACTTTTGTCTGGGCTGAGGCCTCATACAATAGGGAGTCTGGGACATGGACATGTGAAAAAGGAAATCACACGTCCCGTGACTTCTAGTAGGAGCTTCAAAGCCAACTCAAGAGTAGCCTGAAAGTACATGACCATATTTGGAGGAAAAAGGCAGACCATTTGTTTCAAAAGACTATTTTATTAATAAACATTCAAGACTTTTATCTTTGCAACAGGACTATGCAGGAATGTAAAAAGTTAACAGTTTAAATGTAATATTTGTGGTTTTCAAACAAGACATGGTGGCCTTCACTGCCATATCGGGAACAAAAATGGCAGAGAATTGGACATGTTGAAAAAAGTGTACATGATGCCACTGTGAAATTCAATACTTACATGCCTTATGATAATTACTACACATGTATAACGTTATAGGATTTTAGGTCGAATATTTATCACTGAAAATCCCGAAAAACTGTTAGACCGGCGAAACAAAGTGCTACAACCGTGAGAATTGGACTGACTTTCTCTGCGTAAAATATGTAAGCTGCCCATGTAATTTGTTCAAATGCCACAACTGTAAAAATGTGCCATTTATGTCAAAACTGGGTTTTGGCTAAATTAACTGTGGGAGGTTCTGGACATAGTAAACCCACATAATAACGCTGATGTCATGTCCTTAAAAATCCAACCAGCTGACAGCAAGGTGGTAGCAATCACCCCTGACCAATCCAGTTGTTTAGAGGCATGCCCAGCTAAGCCTGCCCCACCATATAATCCTATGATGTCACCATGGCTTATAAATAAGGGTGGCTGACACAATTCTAGCCACACTCTCTCCTGAATTTCCAGCACCTGTGTATCCTGACATTCCAGATCCACCTTTGCAAGATTCCAGACTCTACTGCAAGGCCAAAGCATAGGTGATCCTATCCCAGCCAGGCCAAAGCATAGCTGATCCTATCCAGCAAGGCCTTGATCCAGAAATCCTAAAACCCCATAACAAAATCCCACTAACTTCAAGGAGAAAGGGGAAAGGTGGCTGAGCCTGCTGTGGGATTCTCCAGTGCCACCTGCTTGCCCTGCTTTCCTGTGCCATTCCGCTGAGGCATCACTGTGCCGTGACCAGATCTTTGCCTAGCTCTCTTTTGCCAGGAGAGCCCGCTATCTGGTGATCTGAGCCTTGGAGTCCAGACCCGGTTGGCTGTTCCTAATCCCAAATCCAAGAGCAGATTGTGAGTATTTCCCCTCCCGTAGCAATCCATAGCCCACCCCATCTTGATACTTTGTCTTTGTTCTACTCTCCAAGTAATCCTATCCATACTCTGGTAACTTGTCCAAAACGGTTAGAATTCTCTGTGCACCCTGTCCTTGTTTTTCAAGTGTTAGTGCAATTCTTTCATTCACCTCATCTTGAAACTCCTTAGCAATATTTGGAATAATTTAAATTAATTCCCACATAGATCTGAACGCGGGGTGAAAGGGTTAAGTTGCAAATTAACCTGGGATCGTACCTTGTCTTTCTTTAACAATCTAGTCTTAATAATCTAGTTTAAGTAACACATTTCCTTTCTTTCCAAACCGATTGCTCTTCTTAATTGCTTCATTTTACCAAAACTGAACCTCCTTTCACCTTGAAAATCTCATCCAGTTCTTCAGCTATAGTCACTCTTTCACATTCATACTGTCCCTGTGATGTGCATCGATCACCCTGCCCCCAAACCGCATTCCAATTTTGTATATTCCACCTGTTTTTTAAAAAAAACGTTTTGACATTTAAAACTGAAAAAGGTGTAAATGCAACTTTTCCAGGTGTGATTTCAACTGCATTGTGTTCTTACTTTCAAATTGCATTTGAACTGTATGCCTTTGTTGATAACTTGCCTTGTGATTGCTAGGGTTTATACTTTACTGCTATGGTGAGAAATCATATTTGCCTCATAGATTTAACTGCACATTAATTATTTATTTGTCAATTTCTGAGTGTCATTTTAGGCCACTGCAAAGGGTTTTTGTGAGGGAAGGTCGGTTTTTGATTTGAATATTGCAGGGGGAAACCTTAACTGAGGTGCTATGTATCCTAATTGAAAAAGTGCTCCTATTAATTTGTGCTTTGGAGATGTTCTTTTAGAAGGTTAACCAAGTGTATTTCAATGGTTTTCATTGTAATTATCACCCCATTGGTGATTGCGTGATTTCCTTGAATTTTAAAATAAATAAATATTGCATTCCCACCAACCGGCCTGGTTCATGGTCCATTGTGACCCAGGGTATTTGTAAAAGGGGGCGTGAGACAGGTTGTGTGCCATCTCAAATTGAATTCGTAGAAAATAAAGAGAAAGCATTCCTATTATGCGCTACATCTTAGGCTAAGACTAAGGTGTGTCGCCCGATTGAAATCCTTAACAAAATTGAGGGCTCGTAGCCTGGATTTGGGTTAGTGTTGCCACCCGTAGCAGTTTAACACAGCAGACTAACCTTCAAGGTAGTGATACTTTGTGTGGTTGGAACACTGGGTTACACTGTAGAAGCGCCTCCCCAAAACAAATATCCTAAGTACCAGGTCAGTGTATAAAATTAAAACTAAATCAACCCCAAAATAGACAGAAAGCAACAGAATACAGGTTACCCTTACATAAATAAATTAGTAAAGAAAGAACATTTCCAAAATGACCACAGTAGAGATCGATATGGCCAGGGAGCACCTTCTGCACAAGTTATTTGTCAGAGGGGAATGGGCAGAGCAAGATGAAAAAGTCTGACTAGAAGAAATGATGCAACAGGTCACCGCCATGCACATGGATAGATGGCAGGACGGTGGCCTATTACATCAAGCTTTGAGCGAGTTATACATGACCCCGAAAATTAAAATTGTCAGAATCACGGCCTACATGTATCTTCATATGGGAGTGATGCAGGAAAAGCATGAGGAAAATAGAACTCTTGCGCAAAATCAATCCAAACTTTTAGCTGAAATTCAGACTGAGCTACAATTAACGGAACTAAAATTGCAAATGAGCCAAGATTCTGAGGCAAAATCTGGAAATTACATTAAAAAAATTAAAAGAGAATAATGTAGACCAAGAGGCCCAATTAGGAAAAGGTTTACACTCTAGAAGAGAGTCAACAGAAGCTGACTCAACAATTAACATATAAAAGGGTCTGCTCAGGACAGATAACCATGCTGCAAGATCAGGTCAAAAGGATGGAAGAGGAGAATAACAAATTCATTATTAAAGAACTTTATTCCCAACCGGAATTTGATCAAGGGCACCAGAAATTAAATACCATCAAGCAACAAAGGGATGACCTGGCTGAACAGAGGGGCACCCTAAATCAGGACACAGATGTCCTCTGTCAGGAAGTAATCAATTTAAAAAAAGAGTTACAGGAAAGTGAGTTGGGCCTCCAGAAACTAAATGAACTCAAAACAGAATATGGAAAGTTATTGGAGCACACCAGACAGGTAGGAGGTGCTCTGGAAGATAATACCCAACTAAAAAGGCACAAACTCAGGAGGTGAATCTCCTGCAACAAATTAGTGGCTCAGTGCTCCCAAACTATCCAGGCAGCACAAAGAGATAATGAGGCCCTCTGTGAGCAGAAAAATGGACTCCACAAGCAAGTGGCAGCTCAAGAGCGGGTCATAGAGGCCAGTAAAGCCCTGATAGCCGAGCAAAAGGCTCAGATCTTTGCCTATTATCAAGAGATGGGGGCTGAAAAGGAAAAACTAGCAAGGTTGGAGAAAGAGTATCCTAGATCTACTGCAAACTGGAGGGACCCCGAACAGGTAGAGAGGGATAAGGCAACCCCTGATCATAGTATGATGACCGCTGTACTAAGGGACTCAAACCCATTTAATACTTTGTGCACTGCTGACTTCATAGCTACCGGTTCACATGAGCCATTAACCATGAGGCCATCAGAATTAAATAGGCCTAGCACGATGGAGCTGACAGATCAGCACCCCCTCCCCCCCAAAATTGATATAAGGGCCTCTCTGGATAGATACAAAAATATAATGGCTGATGTCTCTGACCCCTAAACCTCCTATGAGGAGGAAGTCAGGGAATTCGAACTGCAAAATACCTACATCCAAAGGGACCAGTTGGTTTGATTTGCACAAGAACAACAGGAAAAGAGGCCCAAAAAGGGCATCCTGAAGACCTCCACCCAATCAGAGCAGTGGGGGAGATACTCTGCCAACCCTGGAAGCAGGGAGGTGTCAGAAGACTACTCTCCTGTGCACCACAGGGAGAAGAAACTAGGCCCCACCATTCTGTGAGCCCCTCCCCAGCTCACAGAATCAGGATCAGGGAGCGCCTGAATCAGGGAGCTCCTAGATGATCATGAGGGGACCTCAAACAGCAGCGCCTCTGAGGGTGACATGGCGAAAGAAGGCAGATAAACCAAAAAGAGTTCCGGTGAAAGACCCTATTAGGCAGATCAAGGCCATCAGGAATTTCATGACACTGTACAATAAAAACGCAAAATATTCTGTCTGGGAGCATTTGGAACTCTATGAGCAAATGATGGACACATTTCACATAAAAGATAGCCAAAACTGTATAAATTATGCCAAATGGACATTCTCTCAAGAGTACTCCAGCTTCTTTGCTGGACTGGAAGACCAAAAACATTTAAGATGGTCCACCTACAAGGCGGCCATTTTGAAGCACTTTTCCACCCATATAAACCCCCAAGACGCTCGCAAAGCAGCCTACAATCTACAATGTGGGGAAGACCAGGCCCCACAAGAGTTTGAACAGGAGTTAAAATGCGCCTTTGCCCAAACCACCAGGAGGGTGCACACGCATAGCAGAGAGTTTATCACTACCTACCTTCATGCGCTCCCAAAATACATTATGACCCAGCTGGTGAGGGATTTCCATGATAAAAGATCTCTGGACTGGGTAATAGAGCAGGCTACCCACATTTATGAAGTCCAAAAACCTGCAGAAAATAAAAATCAGACCAAAACCCCCAAACCAGCCAACACCCCTGCTGCTGCTAAGGTGGCGGAGGTGAAGGGCAGAAAATAAAAATCAGACCAAAACCCCCAAACCAGCCAACACCCCTGCTGCTGCTAAGGTGGCGGAGGTGAAGGTTGCCCCCATTTTGGACCTAGAAATGGGGGAGCCTAAAAATGCACCAATCCCAAACCAGCAAAACCAGAGGCCAAGAAGGCCTTCAGACCAATCACAAACAGGCGGTCAGGGAGGTAATCCCACTAATGGGACCCCCAACTCTCCTGATTATATAAGTCCCAGATACAAGGGCAACCAACCTATAATTGGGTATGTATGGACCCCCCGAGCCCAAAGGGGGGTCCCGCCAGGTAAGTACTGCCCCGGGAAACTTTCCTCCTAACTTCCCTCAGGAGGGCAGTAATCTCCCAAATCCTGGGTTAGGTTTCTTTCCCCAGTATCCACAAAACCCCAACCTGCAGGGCAACCCTCCTTTCTTTCCCTGATTTCAGGAGCCCAGACAACCCAATCCGGGAGAGGGAAGGCCAAGTGTGGAGGGTTACCAAAATACCCAATACCCAGGGTACTCTGGGAGAAGGGATAGCTACCCTTCCCGTGAAACCCCTAGATATGAACAGAGACCCCCGTACCAGCCTGAACGGGTGTCCCAACTGGAGCGCCAGGTCCAGAACCTCACACAGGATCTGGGTCGCATGTTGAGGACTCAGCAAAACTCTAAGATGAACATGGCGGCTCAGAACCCCACAAACCAAGGGTCTGGCGCCCCAGAACAATGACAGGGAGAGAACCCCAACAATTCACTGGTTCCAGAGGAGAGGCACAGGGGAAGGGGGTGAAAAGCCCTAGAGGGAGCTTCCTTCCTTACCAGTGAAATGCCCCTGGACACCCAGGAACCAGAACAATAATCTCTTGCCCTGGAAAATCTGCAACCCAGGGAACAGAGGGTGGGTAGGAGAAACAAGACAGCAAAAAGGCCCCTTTTGTGGGGGAGGTTAGTGTCCTTCAGTTTGAAGGGGAAGAATCCTTATAGGATTCTGGGAAATAAATCTTCTCCTTCAGGGATGGGGGAATTCCTCCCAAAGAAAAATGGGTCCCAAGAAATCTAAATGAAGACTGGATGGGTGTGGGGACTGATGCAGAGTCACCCATCCCTGAACCCCAGAATTGTCATCCTGAGAAGAAAATAGTAATGGAGGGATCCTCCCCACAAATTGGTTGTAGTGACTGCCGCCCAGAAAGCGGGGGCAGCACAGAGCTAAGGGAAACAGGGGATTCCAAAATCCCCACTATTTCAGGATGCCTCATTTTTATTACAGATCCCCAGACTCTGACACAGAAAATTGTCCAAAATGCCACAGTGTCAGAGTCCAAAATAAAGAAATTGACCACCCAGCTTGCCCAAAAATGCACATTACCGTTGCCCACTTGAGGAAGAGGGGAGATTTTATGCCCCCATTCAAGTGCAAGGGCAATGTCCAATTTCAGCACTGGTGGACACTGGATCCCAAGCCACTCTTCTGTCAAAAAGGGTCTTTGGGGGGTCTTTGGGGGGACGTGGCTGCTGTAGGCTCCATGGAAGAGCGCCTGGTCAAGATATTTTAAATGCCCTAAATATACAACTTGCTAAGGACATGCTGACAGTCGGTCCCCTGGGCTTGAGGAGCTGATTTTGCCGTAGTTCTAAGTGCTGCTGGGGGAGCCCGACACCCGAAGGTCTGAGAGGAGTCAGCGCGGGCTCGCAAAATGGCGGGTGAACTGTTTCTTGGCACCCGGGTCCAGTGAACTGAGCAACTGGAACGGCGCCGAGGCTTGGAGGAAGCTGGTGCGGTGCGGCCACGAGAGAGTGCCTGAAGCTGGGACCTATTGGTGCAGGCGAAGGGGAGAGACCGGAGCCCCTCCCGGTGGACTGTTGGAAGCGGAGAGCACCCCCTGGCACTGGGGGTACCTGGAGTGTGGGAGACGAGGTGGCTGGAACTCGGAATGTCTCCATTGCAGAGAAAAGCGACTGGAGGAGGGAGGGGACAGAGGGGGTCTCCCTGGTTTGGAGTTATCAGGAGCATTTGCAGATGCCGGACACCCCCCCCCCCCGGTGCGTTCTTTCCTTGGTGATCCAGTGGGCTTTCTGACGGTGGCAGCAGTGAGAGGCCTCGCTCTGCCTGGGCGAGACTCGCGGCGCAGGTGGAGCATCTGTAGGGGTGAAACGTCTGGTCCCGTGGAGGAGATGAGGGGGCCCCTGTGACAAGTGTGGGGGGGCAAGATGAGAGTGGGGTTATAGCCTGAGCGCTGTGATCCTTGCCCCTCTGAATTACTGGTCTGCGTGGACTGGAAGCTGACGGAGCAGATCCTTTGGGGTACGCATTAAAGCTGGCTGGGTGAAGAGTTGGCAGAGGCATGTGAATGGGGTGTATAGCTTGTGGGCTGTGTTCCTTACCCCGCTGAATCATTTGCCTGCGTGAACTGGAAGGTGGTGAAGCAGATCCTTTTGGGTGCGCACTAAGGCTGGCTGGGTAAAGAGTTTGGCAGGGGCAAGGCGCTGGGCGCCCCTGGACACTCCTGTGGGCTGTCCCAACCCTGGAAATCGCCATTCCTGGTCCTGCGCTTGTTAGCTGGCTTCTGAAGGACACTGCTTCCTTATTTAGTTGGGCATTGTTGAGGGCTCCACTGGGGGGGATCCACATTCCGCTGGCTTCTGTGGGCCGGAGTGTGCTATTTTTCCATCTACCCTTCCTGATAATGCCCAGATCTGGTCATAAGCACAAGGGGAGCAAAATCACAGCATACTTGGCCCCTTCTGCTCCTGCTACCCAAAAGATGCAGACTACCAAAGCGGATGTCAATGCCTCGCAGGTGGTGGACTCCTCCCCTGAGTCTTCTTTATCCATGCTGCACTTTGAGGAAATGTTGAAAACTCTTAAACAAGATATAACCCAGGAGATAAAGCTGGAAATAAAATCCTCTAAAGACTCTCTAGCCCGCTCCATTGCCGATTTGGACTCTCACATATCTGGGCTGGAGGCCAGAGTCAATGACCTAGACAATTTGGCATGCGAGCAAACACATGGGAAGGAGGAGCTTGCAGGGAGAGTCAGGAATATTGAGGAGCGGCTGGAGGAATTGAGAGCCAAACAAACAGACTTGGAAAATCGCTCAAGAAGGAACAACATTCGACTACGTGGCATCCCAAGACAAATTCTTGATGAAGACCTCCCAGACTACGTAAAGGCTCTTTTCAAATCCTTGTTGTCCATTGGAGAGTCAGAGGACTTGATTCTGGACAGGACCCACCGGGTCTTCTTTTCACTCCAGCAGAGGAGGAATCTCCTCCCCGATGTTCTTTCTAGGGTTCATTTCTTCAACCAAAAGGAGGCAATAATGGCAGCTGCTAGAAAGGCAGAGCCAGTGAATTTCCAGGGATCTACAATTACTTTCTTCCAAGACCTGTCATCATATATGCTAGCGAATCACAAACGCCTCCAAAGACAGCCTGGCCCCAGGCGAAAAAGGTCTGTTACGGTTGGGGGTTCCCTTGCAAGATTCTTTTCGAACTGCACAACCGGTCCTATGCTATTGGTTCGGAGGACAAAGCAAGGGAGCTGAGGGCGGGCCCTGATGCTGACGGCACTGATGGCGGTCACAGGGCTTCAAGGGAACGGTCAGTTAGCCCCATACCAAAAGACATGAAGAGATAGCCCAGAGGTTGGGCAGTGGAGGGGAGCTCTCAGGGTAGGGGAGCGGGGAATGTGGACTCCTCCTGATTTGGGGAAATGGCCCTAACACAAGGTTCTTGAAGTCTATAGGATCTATGGTCCTATCCGCTGGATAATGGCAACTCTCTCATAAATTATGCTTAATTGAAGTTTGGTGATTAAGATGTCAAGGCTTTTCTGCCTCCTAGGAACCTGTGAGCGGAGAGTTAAGTTGTATGTTATTATGGTTATATGTGGAGTGTTGGGTGTTGAGTTGTACTCAGGATGAGATGGAGTGTGTTTCACCGGGCACCCAGATATGGATTGCATCCACTTTGTCACGTGAGTGCGATGTTACAATGTTATGAGAAGGCCGTTGTGGCCTTTTGTTCTGCTCTTACTGTTTTCATTCTTTTTGGCATATCTACTAATTTCGCTTATTTTAAGTTAAGTTTGGATGTGTTATTTTGGCTGCTTTTATCACAAGATCAGTGCTGGTGCTCTTTTGATGAAAGATGGGGGGCTCATTTCTGTCCTTGGGAATGCTGTGCTGTTAGGAGAGTGCTCTCTCTTTGAATGGTCTGCTTTGCGGGGAGACATGAGGGGAGGTATCCGATGGTGGTGACGTTTCTCTAGGGGGGGGGGGTTTGCTTTTAGGGCTACACAGAGAATTGTACGTGAACAGAGAGATGGGACAGAACTTTAGCTGCCTCACCTTGAATGTGCAAGGTTTAAATTACCCCCTAAAGCGGAAAGCTCTATTCCATAGATTAATTACTCTTAATCCCGACCTCTTGTTTCTTTAGGAAACACACCTCCTGCAATCAGATGAGTTTCGGATTAATGATAAGTCTTATCCCACTAGATATTGTGCTTCTGCTGGCTTAAAGAAACAAGGAGTGGCTATCCTGATGCGCAGAGATGTCTCCTTGAAGGTGCAGAGGGTGTTGCGTGACAGAGATGGGAGATATACTATGTTGGTGTCTGAAGTACGGGGGCGGAAAGTAACTTTGGTTTTGCTATATACGCCTAACTCCCATCAGGATGTGTTCTTTGTCGAAATTGTTGTATGAACATGCCGAGGGAGAACTCGTGATAGAGGGAGATTTTAACGCTGTGGTCAATCCATTGGTTGATAAGAACTTGCCCCCCTCTGCTGCAGATAAAAAGAACATTTAAGCACTCACTTATCTGCACCGCAATCATTCGCTCATTGAGGCGTGGCGGTTTTCTCATCTGGAGGACTGTGATTCTAGCTTTTGCTCTGCAGCACATGGGGGCTTTTCCAGATTGTACATGTTCCTCATTTCAGACAAACTGGTCCCACAGTTAATAGATGTAGAAATTCTCCTGCAGGCTTTATCCGATTACGCTCCGGTATCTTTAACAATGGCCCCTTTCCATGCTGCCCCACTCCCTTCAAGAATGTGGCGTATGAACGAACTCCTGTTCGGGGACCCTCAGTTCCGAGACAGTGGGCCTCATTATGACCCTGCCGGTCCGGAAAGAATGGTGGTGGTAAATCTGACACCACCGTCTTTCCAGACCGGCTGATTAAGAGTCCTGCAGGTGGGAGGCGTCACTCCTGCCAGGTCTGACCTGGCGGGTTTAACACCACCCACCTGCAGGAGCACATGGAAACACCGGCACCATTACAGCATGGTGCTGGTGTTTCCACTTCCCCCCCATGGAGTCCCATGGGACTCCATGCTAATGGGGATTAACAGAATTCATCCTCCGGAATTACTGAGTCACCGGGGTTGTAATGCACCGGTGATTCCGGCAATCACAGAGGCGGAATGGTAATACGAGTCTGGCGGTAACCTGCCGGAATTTCCAGCACGGTTACCGCCAGACTCGTAATGAGGCCCAGTAAAGCCATAGTTCGCTATTTCTCTGATAATGACACTGGGGAGGTAGACTATCTCACGGTATGGGATGCCGGGAAAGTGGTAATTAGGGGACATATTACAGCACAAACAGTGGTTAGGAAGAAGCGAGGAGACATGTGCAGAATCGGCTGAAAAGGGAACTGTGAGAGAGGGAGGAATTGTACAAAATGAAACGCTCCTGGCGAATGCTCAGGGACCTGCGAGTGGCTTGCAAGGTATTAGAGGCACATCATATGAGCCAGGCGGCAAACAGTTTTGTTTATGCTTTGGTTATGAGAACCAGGGGGAACAAAGCTAATTGGCTGCTAGCAGCCAAGCTGAAAAGGCAGGCAGCGCAAAATCATATTGACTCCCTGAAAGATGTCAATGGGAAATCTAGTAATTCAGAGGGACGGAAACTCCAAATTATTGAACATTTCTTTAAGGAACACTCAGCGCTGTTTAATACAGATCTGAAATCAGCCCAGGATTTCATACAAAAGGCACAGTTGCCTCGGGTGGCCCAGGAGTCCCGAGACAGTTTAGAGGAACCTATAACGCTTAAAGAAACGGAGCTCACAATCCGTTCCCTTCCACCAGGCAAGGCCCCAGGCCCAGGCGGCCTTATGAACAGATTTTATAAAACCTGTGGTACTGTATTGGCCCCTTACTTGACTCAATTATTTAATACTATTTGGGTCACGGGCTCTGTGTCGAAATCTATGGCAGAATCTGCAACCACCTTGATTCTGAAGCCAGGGAAATACCCGACAGAGTGTATATCTTATCGTCTGATTGCTTTATTGAATACGGAAGCAAAGCTACTAAGTAGGATTATAGCAGGAAGACTGGAAGAGATTCTCCCATCCTTGATAGAAAGGGATCAAACAGGTTTTATCTGTAATCGCTCAGCGCAACATAACATTCGACGGGCGATAAACCTGATTGGCCTGGCGTTCCCAGGGAGGATAGCCATTCTATCTTTAGACACCGATAGGGCTTTTGATAGTATGTCCTGGGGGTATTTGAGACTGGTATTAGATGGTTTTGGGTTTGGGTCCAAATTCTCTAAATTAATATTATCAAATTTTCACTTACCTTCAACAAGAGTTTGGGTGAATGCACGTTTGACCCCTTTGATTACCTTAGGCAAAGGGACGAGACAGGGGTGCCCCCTGTCTCCGTTAGGCTTCACTTTAGCGATGGAGCCCTTGGCCCAACAAATTAGACTCCACCCCGAGATATTAGGTTTTGAATATGTGGGGCAATGTCATAAACTAGCCTTATATGCAGATGATCTTCTCTGCTTCCTAAGAGATATCATTAAGTCCATACCAACACTGATGAATCTTCTGTCCCGTTTTGCTGACCTGTCAGGATTTCAAGTGAACCCATCCAATTGGATTGGCCTTGACAGAGATCCCCAGCGAGACTGCAATTAGTCAAGCACAGTTTTCCATTCCATGGTCTATGAATGAGATCCCCTACCTGGGTATAAAATTGACTCTGTTTTACTTGGGAATCTTCAAGGTCAATATTCCTGACTTTGACACAGGGACATAGGCTACCCCACCTGTATGGCACTTGCCGGTAGTGTAATGTCTGTGTGACATTACACTACCGGCAAGTGCCATACAGGTGGGGTAGCCTATGTCCCTATATCAAAAGTACTACTCCATATCCTCATGACATAGGCAACCCCCAAAGCAAAAAAGATGGTCATACACTGTTGGGTGTCCTGACCCACGTTTGGACTATTATGCTGCAACATTTGGTGCTTTGGGCTTAGGAAATCCAAGATGGCGGAAAAGCCCACATTTGCGCCAGGATCCAGGAAAACCGCGCAGTTTGTGCGCACACCAAAATGGTCGCCTGACCTACCACCCACCAGTGCGAGCGTGATGTGCCAGGAGTGCCATGAGTGGAATGTGTGCCAAAGGAAAAACAGCAGTGCCCGTTAGCTCAAAAAGCGCTTTGAAATCACCTTTGTTTCTATGAAATGCAAGCTAAATATGCCTATTTTAAACATTGCAAGATATTCAAAAATCTCAATGAACACCAGCAGACATTTGGCAGAATGTGGTCTTGTGTGCATACAAAATCTGGAAAGATGAAGAGCCCAAAATAATGTTCATAATGAAACTGGCTGAGCTGTGGATGTCAGCAGCCTAAGTTAAATTGGACTGAAAGACACCAAATCTAAATGTTTAAAATAAATGAGTGACCTACTGTTGAGTGTCAAGCTCTAAACCGACTTGGTATTCCTTATAGCGCCTCCGTAATTGCACTTGACGCACTCGAAAAAAAGTGCCGCAATTTGACATTTTGCTTCATTTCAACCACGTGTAGAAAGATCTGTCCTTTGCTTCCATTACTGAAATCCGTTTTCAACCTGATAATCCCTCATTAATCATTGTTAGTGTGGACCTGAACTGATTTAAAGTATCTCTCACTCACCCTGAACCTCTAGAGGGAATTAAAATCAATTTTAGCATATTTCACTCCCTTGCAAATCACCTGAAAGTCTTTCGCCTGTGTTTCAAAATCATCCCTGGTGCTATAAGCTTGCTAGGGGGGAACTGAATTTGTATTGTACTGTGATTGTATTCCTGAAGACTCTGTGTGTTACTTCCACCATCTCCTTACATTGCATAGGGGGGGGAATGAATTGTCAGAGAAAAAGTGATCATATTATCTTCTGCTGAAATCATATCAAGTTTATTTCTGTACTGCCTTTTATTCATCTTTGCATCTCCTTGAAACCAAAAAGTATTCTCAGCTACCTTATCCTCTATACTATCCTAAGTAATTAAACCAATGTGCTCGTATAACATCATCCATTGTTGATCACTGTCATATGTCTAAGTGTGATATCAAATATTAATTTATTATAAAAGTGTGATATATATCTATTGTTTAAATTTTCAAATAAACCTTTTTAATTTGCAAAACAAACCTCCTTCTTGGCTCAGTGGGATTCTAAGAGATGGCAGTTATGCAAGGGTTCATCATACAGATTATAACTTGTCATACAAATATATAAATAAGGGCTTCCCGTGAGCAATCCCAGACAAGGCACTGATTTAGTGGGAATGCTTGATTGGAGCCATTAACAATACCCCCCCCCTTTATATTATAGACAATATTCCTGCCTTACTAAAGGAAGCGAAAGAATGGCTCTGACAGTATGAATCTCAGGAGATTTCTTGGTTGGGCCGGATTAGCGCGCTCAAGATGACCTTACTCCCGAAACTCCAATATGTCTTTCAAGCTCTTCCAGTGCGGATTCCTGAAGGGGACCTCATCGAGATGTAGAAGGCATTAAAGTCAATTTGTTTGGAAAGGGAGAAAGCCTAGAATACCTCTTAAACTCCTTACCCGGGGAAAGCCACCAGGAGGCCTGGGAAGGCCCTCGATTCAGAGATACTGTAGGGCGTCACAGGTTGCTGCTATACTGACCTGGGCAAACTCTCTGGAGCCCCGCAAATGGCAAGATATTGAACAGGCAGTGTCCCCATTCCCGTTGGCACATCTTCCGTTCCTTCCCAGAGAGGCCCGGACCCATGGTGGACTCTCTTGACCACTACGACTGCCACGCTACAAAGCTGGGATAAGGCATGTGCTCAAAGAGGGATTAAATCTTGCCTGGGTCCTCTCTCCCCTATCTCCCAAAACCCGGCCTTTACACCGGGCCTGGCGAATGGTGCGTTTCAGAATTGGGAACCTGTTGAACCAATACATCTGAGGGACTTATATAAGGATTGGGAACCTCTACGTTTGCTGAAATTAGAGAGAAATTCAACTTGTTGGAGACTGAACGCTTTCGGTACATTCAGCTGCGTCACTGGATAACTAATAACTAATAGGTTCACTCGTAATGCTGCGGCCAGGGATCCGATTGGGTTAGAATTAAAAATACTAGAATGCCAGCGGGTCCATAGAGTTTCTGCCTTTTAGAGAATGTCTCTCCTGGGGAGAAGCTCCCTTATATGAGCGCATGGGAAGGGGAGTTGGGAATGGTGATCCCAGAAGAATCCTGGCAAAGGATATGGCTCACAGCTCAAACGAGTTCCCGCTATACGATTGTGAAAGAAAATGCCATTAAATTGTGTTATCGATGGTATTTACCCCCAAGCAGGCTGCATGCGATGAATCCTGACTATCTGGACACATGCTGGCATGGTTGTGGCGAGAAAGGTCACTTGGCGTATATGTGGTGGCAATGTTCTGTTATACAGTCCTTCTGGCTAGAGGTACGCTCTAAAATTAAAGAGATCACGGGTGTTTTGCAGCATATGAACCCATTGGTGTTGGTGCTAGGGGATGCCCCAGAAGACGGCTCCTTTCCGATGTCTGGTAATAGAGCAGCCTTGCTTTCTACCCTCCTTATAGCTGCCCAGATCACGAGGGACTGATTTTGGAATTCCATAGAGGGGCCCCATATTGCCTACTGGTGGGTGAAAGTGTGGGAATTATTAGGCCTAGAAAAACTCTCAGCCCTGCTGGAAGGGAGAATGCTAAGATTCATGAGCATCTGGCATCTGGCAACCATTCCTGGACTTTGTGCGGGACAAAGAACAAATGTTTTTCAGCCAATGTTATCGAAACACTTTCTGAAGCCCTGAGGTGTGTACTGAAACCTTCACCTGTTTCCTGTACCCGACATTGTGCTACTCCTTTTTCCTTTCTGATGCTTTCTTTTCACTCCCCGACCCTCTATAGGTGCTGGTCCATGTTAATGAGTTTCTCTGTTTGATTGCTAAATATCTGGGGTAGGCAATGAATTATGAGCAGTTATACTGCGGAAATCTATGCAAGAATTCATTGTTTTTACCGGCAGAGTATCTTTTATATGTGTCTTTATACAATGGTTGCGTGTTTTCATGTTGGACTATGAACTGGGATGATTAAATGAATGTTACGCTCACCTGGCTCCCACAGAGGCGTCGATCTGGACTGGACTACTGCGGTCTCCACCAATGTGATGTGTAGGGCCGAGATGACGGACTGGACTGGCCCACCTAGCTTCGTTTGCTTGGCCCGTAGGGATATTCTTCTGATGATTTGAAAAGATGAGCTCTCCATCCTGCATTGAGCGCAGGGACGCGCAGATAACCAGTTGCTTCACTTGCTCGAAGGAATTGGTGAGTTCCAGGACAATATTGACTCCGATATTCCCGGCAAGACGCCGTAAGTATGTAGTTCGTAAGAGTTCAAATGCCT
Organism: Ambystoma mexicanum; assembly: GCF_040938575.1. NCBI lineage: Eukaryota > Metazoa > Chordata > Amphibia > Caudata > Ambystomatidae > Ambystoma > Ambystoma mexicanum. The sequence goes on from NC_090933.1 coordinate 703,951,062, forward strand.
GACTTTTACTCCGATTCCTTGCAGGTTGCAGCTTGACCCTACTGAAGAGTTCCTCGTGGCAACCGGCAATGTTCTGGTAAGGATTTGTATTATCCAACACAGTATGATAAAATAATGTCCATATGTAACTTGTTGCTTTCTCCCTTATTCAGGCGCTGAGAGAAAGTATGAAGTCTCTGGGAATAATGCCTCTGGCGGTAAAATCAGGTAAGTCTTTTGTGGTGAGGAGGGTTCCCCTTGTTAGTCCCTTGTTTCACATTGCTGTCCTTTTGTTTCCCCTTAGGGGCCGGGGTTCGGCTAGGATGCAGTGGAAACTGTGCCGACCCGTGAAGAAGAATAGTACCCCCGGTGGTAAAATCAGGTAAGTCTATGGGGGGTATTCCTCTGTGTATTCCCTTGGCTCACCTTGCTGTTCTGGTCTTCTCCTTAGGTGCCGGGGTGCGGCGGGAACATGCAGGAGGATGCGGTGAAATGTGAAGATGCTGCGAAGGCCGGTGAGTTCAGCGCGGTGCTGCAGCAGGCGAGGCGACACGCATAAAATAACTTCTTTCTTCCAGCTCGAAGGCGCGATGGATCGGGAATTCAGGTAAGGATCAAAGGTATTGCTCTTGTTCTAACCTTTTCTCCTTCTTTCTCCCTTTTTCTAGGATCTCCAAACTCGAGGCGGGCGTGGCAGAAGACTGGATGCTGACTTGCAGGCGCGGTGAGCGTTACGCTGCTGGATGCAGACTAACGCGAAGCGTGTGCTGCTCTTCGGGCGTGGTTTAATTAGCCTCAAAAGTAGTCCCAGGTAAGTATTCCTCCCCAACCCCACCCGAGTAAAAAAATAGTCCCTAGGTAAAATAGTCCCTTCCAAGTCTCGTTTGGCTTGGAGCTCTTGCCGCATGGTCTGCATCAGGTAAGTTTGCAGCATGGTCTGCATCAGGTAAGTTTTAATCTATGAGCCTGGCGCCTATGGCGCCAGGACTGACTCTCCATATGAGCCTGGTGCCATAGGCGCCAGGACTGCTACCAAATAGCCCCTAGCGGGGGTTGTTGGGCTTGCTTGGGGTAACTTGATGCCTGCTTCCAGGGTTGCTGGACTTGGTCTGGGTCCCCAGGGGTAGACATCATGACAATGAATTGGAGGGGGCGGGTTGATTGTTGCTTAATGAATTAACAACGCGCCTTATTGAAATGTTCTTTTATTGTCTGTTTTTTAGATACTGAAAATTCAATAAAATATTACTAAAAAAACAAATTAAAAAAAGGCCTTTGATCAGATAAATTCAGGAAGGGGGGAGAGGAACCAGATCCCTCTCATCCCTCATCCTGGACAACTCCAAAACTTCAACGAGAATGAAATTCCTGTTGAGGGGACTGCAGATTTGCAAATAAAAATTGGGCGAGACAAGGTGAAACACCCGGTCATAGTCGTGACTGCAGAGGGAACACCCTGTCTGCTAGGGAATGACATCCTGCGCAGGTTGTCCCCCCTAATAGACTGTGTGAACAAGGACCTCTGGATTCAAACTAACAGGCCAATAAAATTAAAACTGAGTGTCAACCATGTTAGTTTAAATGGTACATGGTTGAACAAAAATCTGATCATATTGAGTTTCATTTCCAAAATTATCAAATACCTGACATGACATTAATTGCTGTAGGGCAACAAACTGGTGATGGGAACTCCTCTCCATTCCTGAAAATCAACCTTCCTTCCCGTTTTAAGTGGCATTCCACACTGGAAGGAAATACTTTGAAATTCTATACTAATTCACAATCTGAAAACACCTATTCTATAATCAAAAGTGATGAGAAACCAGCTCAAAGTTTAGCTGACATTCAGAAAATTAGAGAACAGTTCTGCCTCCCCATATTCAGTTAAATGAGGGGAAGTAGTCTGTTCTTGCCCGAGTGTGGGTGAACAACGGAATGAGCTTCATCAGCAAAGCCATGTTCAGAAACCTCCCAAAAGATCCATCCATTCCCACATTTAAATTGATCGATAAGTGGAAAATGGGCCTGGAAACTCCCAGTTCCAAACATCTCCTGCCTAGCAGGTGTATGCTCAAAATTTCTATAGGTAACAAAAGCATAGAACATAATTGTTGGGTTGTGCGAGATGTCCCTGCTGCATTCTATTTAGGCAGATACATTCTCAATCGGTTTGCAATTAATTTGGACCTGATGAATTACAAAGCATGGTCCCGACACTAGGGGGCAATACCATGGGCTTTGATGATTCTGAAAAAGCATTTTGGTCAGCCCAATTGCTGCCGTATGCAGTTGAAGTTCAAATTGGAGAGGAGGTCACCATCCCAGGACGGACACGACTATTCCCACTTGAATAAAAAATTAAAAGAGGACAGAAACTGCAAAATCCTGACGCATATGTACACCTCAACAGAGACGTTTTTATGGGAGGGCAAAAGGGGACTTGCCCAGGGCACCCACCTTGGAGGGGGCCCCACAAGGCTAGCTGATCTGAAGGAGTAAGATTCAATTGTTCACCAGTCTTAAATAGCACACGTCTGGATATTTAATGGGGTGCTGCTGAGGCTCTAAACCCATTGCATTTCTGTTTTGGCAAGTGCATTCTGCCTTGATCAATTAATCATGTATTGCTTTCTGTGTTCACTGTGGTATACATAGTTTGTGTGTTCCTTATGGCACAACTCTTTAGCATTCTTTCATTCCTGTGGGAATTGTTGATCATGTGAAAAAGGCAATAGTGAAATGCATATTGATAAATTGAGTGCCACAATGGTTCAGAAGTTAGCTCAATGTGTGAAGCACCCATTGCAGAGATATGTGTTCATATGCAAAACTAGAATATCACATTCCAGCAAGGCTGGCTGAGCGTTTCCTATGTCTGCAGTTCATAAACCTGCCTGCCTATGTACTTGGTTTTGCAGAACAACATCTGCTATCACCAGCAATGTGCCTTCACCAGATAGGGGTTGCTATAAAAATGAACATATCATCCGTATGGTGAAGGTCTAGAAATTGGTTTGTTCAGATGTGTTGTAAAACCAAAGCAATCTCTTCCAGCGATGGCATAAACTGTTAGTCCAATAGGTGAATAAGTATCCAAATTCAAGACTATGGAACAACAGCGTTCACATTTGTATCCTGGATTTGCCAGCAGACAATACAGTGATCCTGGTCAAATAATCTAATATATCTTACATTACTGAGCTGTCTTCTGTGAGGTTTGCCTTCTTGCATGCTGCTAGTATCATTTAGCCCATTACTTGATCTTTCTTTTTATGTAGGCCATTTGAGTAGAAGGGTTGGTAGACGGAAGAGAGCGGACCATATGTTGCAGGCCTCAGGCAAGCACATTTTAAGGTCTGCTTGTTTGGCACAAAAAAGGTTTGCTTTTTGGTAAAAGTCAAAGGTTTTTAGGTTTTATAAATGAAAATGTCACAAGCCATTGTTTTGCACAGATTTAAAGCTTTAAAATACAAAAGACAACCCCAGATTAAATTTGTTATATCACATCGATTGGTATGCTAGTTCTTATATACTTACCTTGATGATGGAGGGAACGAAGCTAGAATCATTTCCATTTTTGCATAACACCCTTCTATAATATTTTGTTTAAAAATGGTCATGTTTGATAATGTGATTTGTGTACTTTCCAAGTCCGTTTTTTAATAAAATTAGATTGTTTTCGTTCATGGTAAGAACTGGAAAAGAAAGTGTTCAAATGCAGAAATTGCAGAGTTGGCACAAATCCCAACTTCATACCTTCACCCCTTAACCAGTGTGTGATCCTGGGCATCTCATTTAATCTTGTATTGCTGAACCCCTCAATATTGCCAGCCCCTAAACCTTTCAAAATTGTCAGCCCTTCCGAGTGATTGCCTTCTCATGGTACGATCTTCATAAAAGCCTTATTCATGGTTTCACTGCGTTAATGGTGAACATATTTATATCGCACACCATAGGCATTTGTTCCTTTGATAGCTAATGGCAACACTATTTGAAAACCATATCCCACTTCTAATCTCAGTCTGTCTGGATAAAGACACCTTCCTGGAAGCTTCTAACCTGCCTCCACTATCCATGCTATGGTATGTATAGCGTTCTCTTTGCTTCCAATTGGTCTTCTCTGCCCATGCATGAGCACTTTTGCATTCTGTGAGGCAGCTAATGTGAGTTCTGTCTGTTATGGGTTACTTGTACCTATTACAGACGGTCCTGATTTAATACTACATCTACCTTCCTGGATGATAACAAGTATCCTGTATGTACTAGAACAGTAACCTCTTTGTAGACTGCTAATGTTGGTCTTCAAATGCTACTTGTTTATCATTCTGATTAGAGCAAGAATGAAGAGGGCAATGGGACTTAAAGGGAGTAAACGTGCTTATTGCGAGACAGCATATCAACATATGGGTTGTGAGCGCGATAGGAGGGGGGCGTGACCAGTATCCTTGATCCCTTAATTCCTTTGGTTTGGTGGAGGGGGATCCCCAAAGATGTACATGCCCAGGGCCCCAAAAGTGCTTAAGATGGCCCTGCACCTCAATGCCCATCTCCAACAGCAGGGGTTTGGGTTAAACCCATCACCATTAGTCAATGTAGAACACAACACCATTCCAATATTGATGGATAACAGAGACCTCAGTAGTGTCACTCTGAGCGGAGGCACCATTATTGGAATGGCGTTTGATGACCAACATTTTTCCATGGATTCAGGAAATGAACTGATAGGACCAATCCCCAATGACTGCTTTGACAATGGGCCTCATTACACGGTAGGCGGTAAGGGTTTACCGGTACTGGTATTTTACCGGTACCGGTAAATCCTTACCGCCTTACTACAAGGTCCCTTTGAGGGTTGGGGAATTTAACGCCTGCTTTTTGCAGTACTGTAATTAGCGCCTTCCCCATTCCCATTATGCCCTATGGGGCAAAAATGGGAATGGGGAAGGGCAATGGAGGAAGGAGGAATTACCGCCTTCCCAACCTTGGAATAGGGCGGTAATTCTCCTTTCCTCCAAGGTGGTACCGGTAAATTACCGGTGTGAACCATGGCGCTAGTAGCGCCACGGTTTACCGCCTACCGTGTAATGAGGCCCAATGACTTACCACCAGACAGGATCTTCACCCGGGGGGAATTTCCTGGTGTACTCTTCCTGCCCCTATGGGGAGGAACAGGTGACCTGTGACATCAGGCAGGATGAGGTGATATTCCAGATCCACAATGACTGCCTCTCCTACCTGAAACCCTCTGTCCACGTCAATACTCTAACCAGAGACCTCTCCACCCAATTGGAAAAATAACACTCTTTCCAGGCTTCAGGCAAATTGTTGAAGAGCGCATCAACCTAGCTGATGCCTGTGAGACTCCGGAGCAAAAGCAAAAGTTGAAACAGGTGTTCTTAGATTTTTAAGATCTCTTTGCTGTGGACTCGTATGACTGCGGTCGCACCGAGATCCACACTACAACAATTCCCAAGGACCCTGGAATGACTCCCGTGTTTGTGAAGCAATATCGCTTGCCTCTCGCATCCGTGGAGTCCCTGACAGAAATAATCAAAAACCTTGAGTCCTGTGGGATAATGTCGCGACCATTGGCGCTTGGAGGGTTTGGCGAAGGTGGAAGTTCCGTCGCCATTAGACTGTTCCGCCACGCTGTTTGTTCCAACGTACGGCGCAGTCTAGTGTTTCTCCAACATAGCCGCCCGCCAAGTATTTCACTATTCGAATCTCGGCGGGTCGGCGCGTTGCAACTTGCATTCCCATTCGTTGCGTGCGCTCAGTAGCATTATTCCTCTCTACGTCTCTCCACTCCCGTACCTGCCAGCTCTCTCTCTCTTGCTCTCCCCACTATTCCTCGCTTCCTGCTTCCTTTGTGGTTCTCCCCCGCTGGCCGCTTCTCCTGTCAGTATCCCCGTGTGTTCCCTCCTCCGCAGCACCCACTCACGCTGCTTCTGTTCCTTCCTGTGATCACCATCGCGTCTTCTTGGAGTTTATTTCCTGGGTCATGCTTCAATATCTCCACGCTTCTACGGACCAGCTTCAGGAGTCTTCCTCCATATTTGTGGGGTTTTTTTGTGCCTCAGAGGCTTTCTTCCCCTATTAACAACTGGCTGTCGCGGGAGGGGGTCATCGTGAGTTTTCTCTGAAGAGATTCACGGTGGCTTCTTTTCGAGGCAGACCATATCTGCTCTCCAAGAAGAAGTCTCAAGGGGAAAAAAATGCGACGAAGGAGAACCCACTACTCTTCAACATCAGGTGAGGAGGAGGAAGGCACTTTGGGGGAACCCTTCTTATCAAGTGAGGAGGAGGACATTGCAGACCCTGTGGTCAATACTGTAGGGCAGTCACTAATCCCTGATAGCTTGCAACGCCCAAAAAGAAGAAGACATGGCCACGCCACAGCAGTTACAGGAGCTGGTGGCAGCAGTCAAGAACCTTAATGCTGAGGTCCAAACACTCAAGACCGACAACGCAGCTCTCCAACAGAGAGTAGCCGCTAGAGAACAACAGGCTACTGATCTACCCCCTTTACCTTTAGTGTCAGGGAAGTTTGATGGCACTGAGAGAAAGGTGAAGGAATTCCTAGAAGCCTGCAATATTCATTTTACCTTTAGACCCTATGCATTTTCCACGGATCATGCTAAAGTCGGTTTCATGATCACACACTTAACTGGGAACGCTTTGGCATGGGCAACCCCATTGGTGTCCCAGTCCGATCCTGTGTTACAGGATTATACTGCCTTTAAGGATCTCCTTAAACAGACCTTTTTGCGGATGGAATGTGCCCACATTGCCAGTGAGGACTTACTGGATGTGCGGCAATGAAACTCTGATCTATTGGCCTACATTTCTACATTCAAAAAATTGGCTACGGAAGCTGGGTGGCAAGAACAGGATCAGTATACGATTTTCCGCAGAGGTTTACGGGAAGAATTAAAGAACGAACTTGCCAGAATTCCTCGTCCTGACTCCTTCTCGGATCTACTAGCGGCCGTACTAAGAATTGACTTCCGCTTAACTGAACGGAAAAATGAAAGAAAGAAGAGCCTTGGTTCAAACCGTTCTCGGACACTCACACCCCCGCCTCCTCACCTGCAACTCGAAATGTCCGAGACGGACCCATGCAAGTCGGGACCACTAGACCTCCCTTGACCGCCGAAGAGAAGAAGAAGAGACGCGATGAGAATCTTTGTCTGTATTGCGGTTCTGCTGCCCATCTGTTGAGGGATTGCCCTGATGTACCCCCCAGAAGGTCGGGAAACGAGCGCCCTCGGTAGTTGGTAGGACAGACTACCGAGGGGCGCTTCACTGTTCTTACACCACACTTTCCGTTACCTCTGCCAGAACGCCTGAAGACCTCCACCTGATGGTGATAGGCATCACGCTCCGCTTCAGAGAGAAGGAAATTGACACGCAAGCGTTGGATTGCGGAGCCGCTCGAAACTTTTTGGACACCTTGTGGGCAGATAAGGTGGGTCTACTCAGAATTGCTAAGAAGGAGGATCAAAAGGTGGAAGGAGTGGACGGAACACCCCTATGTTCCGGACTCATAACTCATACCACTGAAGAAATACAAGTATCTATACAGCAACACAAGGAGCAGATATTGTTTGACATAATCCGAGCTGCTCACTTCCCTGTCATCCTGGGTATCAGTTGGCTCCGGAAGCACAACCCAACGGTGGATTGGACAAACAACCTGCTAAGCTTTCATTCCAAGTATTGTCAGAAGGAGTGTTTACCGGAACCCCAAAATGAAATTGTAAAGACGGTTTGTGCTACAGAACAGAATACCATTCATTGTATACCCAGTTGCTTTTCCAAATTTACTGAAGTGTTCCAAGAGCAGGTACCCATTGAACTTCCACCGCATAGACCCGAAGACTGTGGAATTGATCTGGTCCCTCAGGCGTTGGTTCCTTTCGGCAGGATGTATCCCCTCTCATTGTCAGAAAAGGCAGTCCTCAGGCGCTACCTTGACGACAATCTCGCCAACGGACTGATTCGCTCCTCTAAATCACCCGCAGGTGCCTCTTTGTTTTTCATTCCAAAGCGCGAAAGCAAAGAGTTGAGGCCGTGTATAGACTACAGGGGTCTCAATAAAGTGACCGTCAAAGATCGTTACCCGATGCCCATCATCTCTGAGATTCTGGAAGCCGTTCAGGGCTTGGTAGTATTCACCAAGCTCGACCTATGAAACGCCTACCATCTACTTCGGATAAGAGCGGGTGATGAATGGAAAACGGCTTTCCGCACTCCCTGCGGCCTTTACGAATATCAAGTGATGCCGTTTGGCCTAGTGAATGCACCCTCAATATTCCAGAGGTTCATTGGCCGTTTGTTTTCAGATCTTTTGGGCCAGAATGCCGTGGTCTACTTGGATGACATTCTGGTGTACTCCCACAATCAAAAAGACCACGTTCCTCAAGTTGAAGAGGTACTACGTAGACTGAAACAACACCACCTTCTAGTAAAGCCGGAGAAATTTACCTTTGCCCAGTCTTCCTTATCCTACCTGGGATTCATCTTATCCGAGCAAGGGATTACTATGGACCCCAAAAAGGTCGAAGCCATTCTTGGTTGGCCGTCACCCACCTCCGTCAAAGATATACAATGGTTTTTGGGACTGGCAAACCTTTATAGAAAGTTTATACCCAACTTCTTTAACAGCTCACTCTACCGATAACTTCGCTGTTAAAGAAGTCTTCTGAACCCTTTGTCTGGTCAACAGCTGCTGAGGATAGTTTTCTCCGCCTGAAACAAAGTTTCTGTTCAGCACCAATACTTAGGCAGCCCGATCAGCTAAGTCCCTTCATTCTGGAGACCGACGCTTCAGCGGCAGCCGTAGGAGCAGTTCTTCTGCAATCAGACCAAGGCCAGGAACACCCTGTGGCTTACTTCTCAAAGACACTGACTGCGAGCCAACGGAACTATTCAGTCATCGAGCGGGAGCTTTTGGCCATGAAGCTGGCTTGCCTTGAGTGGAGATATCTACTCCAAGGAAGCTTTCATCCTTTCCAAATATGCACCGACCATAAGAACTTACAGGTCCTCAGACAACAAGAATGTTACAACACCAGACAAACCAGGTGGGCTCATTTCTTTGCTCAATTTCATTTTTCCATTTCCTACATCCCGGGTACTCAAAATCAGATTGCTGATGCCTTGTCCCGCAGAGACGACTTGAACCTTACCTACTGAAAGGAGTTAATGTTCCCACATACCCAAATTATCTCAACGATGTCCTCTTTTATGCAGGAGGTAAGAGAAACCTCTTCGGATGTTCCTGCTCTAGACGCCAGTAAACTGCCAGTCAGTATGAAGGATGGTCTATACTTCGTCCAGGGAAAACTGTTCTTGCCCGCGCAGAAACATCGCCAACAGGCTCTTCAGTGGTGTCACGACGCCAAGACCGCCGGACATAGAGGAATTAGAGGAACATTGGAATTGTTAAAACGTTCTTTCCATTGGCCTAACATGAAGACAGATACTAAGACCTATGTACGGTCTTGTTTAGTGTGTCAACAGAACAAGTATTCTACCCAAAAACCGCTGGGTTTGTTACAACAAGACTCTGTTCCTTCGGGTCCTTGGAAGTCCATCTCTACCGACTTCATTGTTGAACTACCTAGTTCCCAGGGTTGTACTTGCATCATGGTTACTGTCGACTCCTACTCCAAACTTGCTAATTTCTCTCCCCTGTCCAAGCTGCCCGCAGCCTCTATCATGGCTGAAGTATTCCTCAAAGACATCTTTAGATTACACGGCTTACCCCAGAAGATCGTATCAGATCGTGGTACCCAATACACCTCCAAATTCTGGACGGCCTTGTGTAATCTCTTGGGCATGGAGATGGCTCTCTCTTCTGGTTATCACCCTCAAACTAACGACCAGACCGAAAGACTCAATGGTTCGCTGGAACAGTATCTAAGATGTTTCACTAATCAACAACAAGACAACTGGGTAACCCTGCTTCCCACAGCTGAGTTTGCGTACAATAATGCGGTACATTCTGCTACGGGCATCAGCCCTTTTTTTTGTACTTATGGTTTCCATCCTCAATCCATCATACCAACAGCCTGGAATGAGACCAACATCCCGTCTTTGGAGACCACTCTCAATCGACTGAAAGAAGCTCATGACAACGCGGAACGAAGTTTAAGTGAGACCAGCCGACGGTATAAGGAACTATCTGATAAACACCGAAGACAAGTGCCTTCTTGGGACAAGGATACAGAGGTCATGTTGTCCACCAAGTTCCTACCTCGTTGGGTCCGCCCTTCAAAGTTGTCCCCTCGTTTCATTGGACCTTTCAAAATAGAGTGATCAATCCTGTTGCCTACCGTTTAAAGTTGCCAAAGACTCTCCGACGGATTCATCCGGTGTTCCATTCCTCCCTCCTTCGACCCTTTGTACCGGATGCCAGGTTTTTGCCCCCCGGTTACTTCTACGATTCCACAGTCTCCACCCGGGTAAGTCGGGAGGAAGGAGTCTTCGAAGGGGGCATACTGTCACGACCATTGGCGCTTGGAGGGTTTGGCGAAGGTGGAAGTTCCGTCGCCATTAGACTGTTCCGCCACGTTTTTTGTTCCAACGTACGGCGCAGTCTAGTGTTTTCTTGAACATGGCCGCCCGCCGAGTATTTCACTATTCGAATCTCGGCGGGTCGCCGCGTTGCAACTTGCATTCCCGTTCGTTGCGTGTGCTCAGTAGCGTTATTCCTCTCTACGTCTTCCCACTCCCGTACCTACCAGCTCTCTCTCTCTTGCTCTCCCCCCTATTCCTCGCTTCCTGCTTCCATTGTGGTTCTCCCCCACTGGCCGCTTCTCCTGTCAGTATCCCCGTGTGTTGCCTCCTCCGCAGCACTACTCACGCTGCTTCTGTTCCTTCCTGTGATCACCATCGCGTCTTCTTGGAGTTTATTTCCTGGATCCTGCTTCAATATCTCCACGCTTCTACGGACCAGCTTCAGGAGTCTTCCTTCATATTTGTGGTGGGGGGGTTTGCCTCGGAGGCTTTTTTCCCCTATTAACAACTGGCTGTCGCGGGAGGGGGTCATCGTGAGTTTTCTCTGAAGAGATTCACGGTGGCTTCTTTTCGAGACAGACCATATCTGCTCTCCAAGAAGAAGTCTCAAGGAGAAAAAAACGCGACGAAGGAGAACCCACTACTCTTCAACATCAGGTGAGGAGGGGGAAGGCACTTTGGGGGAACCCTTCTTATCAAGTGAGGAGGAGGACATTGCAGACCCTGTGGTCAATACTGTAGGACGGTCACTAATCCCTGATAGATAATTTGTCCAGTCCACAGCACCTTTAATAATCCAGTGCTGGGGATTTTAAAACCAAATGGCCAGCGGAGACTCTGCGCAGACCTTAGGGAGCTAAATAAACGGGTCTACATGTCCCGATGGCCTCGCCCCTACATTGACCAAGGGCTGGCCCAGATCCAGGGGTCAAAGGTATATACTGCCATTGACCTGACCAATGGGTACTGGACTGAGCCCATCAGTAGGGAGGACCAATACAAGCTGGCCTTCACCTTCGGGGGGGCAGCAGTACACGTGGACCCGGACTCCTTACGGATACATCTTCTCCGGCAACAAATTCAACATCTTCGTACATAAGGCCATGCTGACTCGGGTGAAAGGGGTAACCCTGCCTATGTGGATGATGTCCTTATAAAAAGCTCAACTGTGGAGGAACACATAGCAGAAATCCGTTATGTTCTGACCCAGTTGAGGGTTGCCGGAGCAAAACTGTCCTTCAAACAGGCCCAGTGGTGCAGGACCTGTGTCAACTTCTTGGAACATGAGATAACTCCTGAGGGTCTCTGTCCCCAGGAGAAGAAAGTGGAAGCACTCCGAAAACTAAAAGACCCCACAACTCTGCGTGAGCTAAGAAGCCTCCTTGGAATGACTCATTATAGTAGGAAGTTCATTGAGGATTACGGAGAGGTCACAAGAGCCCTGATCTATCTGTTGAAGGGGAGGGGTCAAGTGGGAGTGGGGTCCAGAACAAGCAGAGGCAGTAAAACAACTAAAAAGAAGCCTCTCACAAGTGCCCTGTCTAGCTTACCCTGTCAAAAACAAGGAGTTCTTCCTGGAGACAGGGTTCTTGAAATCATGCTTGACAGCAGTATTATATCAAAAGCATTACAAAGTCGATAAAGGCATCTCCTATGCAAGCAAGACTTTATCCCCTGTGGAGGAAAATTTCAACGATTGTGAGAAGGCACTCCTGGCAACAGTGTGGGCATTGAAAAATTACCACGCGTTCATCCAGGGAGAACACATCATAGTGGAGACTCCACACCAGCCTCTGCAATACCTCCAAAGTGACAGATCTGGGCCAGACATGTGAGTAATTCCAGAATTACTTACTGGATTCTGTCAATGCAAGGCTTTCCTGTGGAGGTCAGATATGGCCAAAACAAGAAGAGTCTCCTCGCGCAAGGTCTGGCTGACTTGCATGATTGTGCCAGAGAAAACTGTCTCAAGGAAGAAAGTCTTAAAATCCAGGACAACATGGAGGCATATGTGAATTCCCTGCACAAAGTCTATGAAGAAGACAAGTGCCAGGGAATGCCCACGGTTTATGTGAACAGGTGTTCCTACCATGTTGACAACAATGGGGAAAAGGAACTGGTGGCCGGCGTTGGGAATGCCTGGGTGAACGATGCCCTGGAACCCTCCGCTGGGTACAAAATTGGTCCACCCACGCAGTAGTCAGGTGGCTGAGTTGATGGCAGTTCATCAGGCCATCCTTACTGCCGTCCAACACCAACTCCACAAACTGGTCATAATCATCGATTCAGATTATGTCCGGAACAGTTTGTGGAGCACCTGTTTGATTGGAAAACCAGAGGCATGCTATGTGCAAATAAACCGCTGAAACATGGCAAGCTAATCCAAAATATTGATGATCTGGTCACCTCTATTGGGATGATCATCTATTGGAAGAAGATCAAGGGTCATTCCAGAATAGAGGGGCCAGACAAAACTGGAAATGACCTAGCTGACCAGTTGGCCAAAACCAGAGACATCCAGGGGGATCTCCTTGAGATCGAGTGCCTGTTGGGGGAAATCCAGGTCACTGCTATCACTAGGTTCCAGACAAATGCTCACAATGAACTCTCAACTGCCCAGTGGAGTAAGGAGGCCCCAGATGCTGATTTAATCATGGCACAAAAAGGGGGTCCGATTATTGGAAAAAGTTATCAACACATTGAGGACCCTGAGAACTTTCCTCTGACGGATGCCGATTACATTGGGAAAGAGGACCTCAGGGTGCTGATGAAGTGTCCAAAAATGTTTCCAAATCCAAGATGGTTTGTTGGTAAGGAGATCCATCTCTGGCTGTGACCAGTTGGTGGTAACTACCTCATTCCAAAGCCTGATGTTTAGTCACGCCCATGACGTGGCCGCAGCCGGTCATCGGGGGTTTCACACTACTCTAGAAATCTTGCAGGAGGTTGCATACTGGCCACACATGGGGCAGGAACTCGACCAATACTTGAAGGGGTATCTTGTGTGTGCACAATTTCAGCCATCACTCATACATGAGCTCCCCTTCAGAAGAGGGGGATGACACTGCCTTGGTTAGATTCACAAGTAGATTTCATCGGGCCCGTGATTCGCTACTCTAGGGGGAACAAGTACATGTTAATCGTAACAGGCTTGTTTACCAAGTGGGTAGAATGTCTAAGGGCCCCAAATCAAATTGCAAGGCAGAAACAGCAGCTGGCCTGATGATCATCCACCTCTTTTCGCATTTTGGCCTACCCCAAAGGATTGAGTCAGACCGAGGTAGTCACTTCACCAAAGTGAAGTGATGACAAAGATGTGGGAGATACTTTGGGTAAAAAGGAAACTTCACATTGCATACCGCCAGTCTTCTAGTGGGGTACGTGAGATGTACAACAAAACAATTGTGAGCATCCTAAAAAAGTGTGTGGCAGATTATGGGCCAAGTTGGAACATCGATTACCGCTTGTCCTGATGGCCATCAGATCTACACCTTCTTCTGCGACCAAGATGTCTCCATTTGAGCTAATGACTGGGCAAAGGATGGTGCTACCTCAGCATCTGCTCTACAGAACACAAGAGCAGACACTGATAAATGCCTCCACAAAACATCAGTATATTGAAAATCTGAGAAAACACCTTCAACATGCTTTTGCGTATGCTCAGGGGAACCTGGAAAAATCTGCAGAGGGGATGAAGACTCAATATGACTTAAAAACAACCAAAAAGGAATACCCGGTAGGAGACAGGGTTTACTTGTACAATTTCCCAAGGAACCAGACTAAAGAGCGGAAATGTTCACCAAGCTGGCAGAAATTACTCCATATTAATCAGTTAAAAAGTTGTCACCATAGGCACATTTTGCAGCTAATTGAGGAGTCCAGAGAAAATCAAATCAGGGAGACATCTGGAGAATAAAAACAAGAAGAAGAAGAACCAGAAGGGAACAGGTAGGTTTATAGGTATACTTATTTAACAGAGAGTATTTTTCTTCATTGTCAGGATGAAAGGGATTCCCAAAACTTGTAAAAAAAAACAATAAGTGTCTGTGCCTTGTGAGTGATCATTTGTCTTTTGTCTAAATACTGTCATTATGACAATGCATGTGTGTCCCACTGCACTGCTGTCAACCTTCCAGGAAGGCAGTCGGTGGGAAAATGTAGTAACGTGTTCTTATTTATTTAATAGATTTGTACTGGTTGCGCTCTTCATAGACCAAGGAGGACCTCCCCGGGGACCTGGAAAGGAGAGATTGAAGAATAATCTGGGGGTGTCACTCCACACCACAAAGAAAGACCTAAGGGAAAGCTGTGTGTGTCGCTCCACACTCCAATGAGAGATAGCGGGAGGATTGTGGCGTACCACTCCCTGATGGAAGGACTCCACCTGATGAACCTCACTTTGCCCTACTGATGAACCCCACTTTGCCCTACTCTCCCTAGCAAGGATCTCAGAAGAGTCAGGGGATTTGTGGGCTACATTGACCCACTCAGCAGAATCCCCATCCATGATCAAGCTGCAGCAGTTAACTGCAAAATGGCTGCGCTGGCTCCTTGGAGCACCACCACATCAAAACTGCGTTTTGCAGCTGCAAAATGATGGCTGCACCATCTTGCCAAACACCTATTGGGCGAGTTGGAACAGGGAGCACACCGAGAAAGGTGCCAGTATGTGTTCTTGTGTGCACCAAAAGAAGCAAATTGCAAAGCAGAGCTGCTCTGCTGCTTGCTAAAAAGTTCCCATTGAAAAGGGAATATTTTACATGAAAAGGGATGCTGCCCTGATGCTATGTTCATCTGTTCATCATCACCATGCTTTTATCAGTGAGACCATGCCATGCCCATCCACATTCACATTGTGCTCCAGCAGAAGAGAGCAGTATCCCTGAATGACAGGCTGTTGTACAAATCTGAGAAATCAAAAGAAGCTTTATTTTCAGTTGCACAGGAAAATGCTTGACTTTTGAGTTACAAAATGTCAAATAGCAATGCTTCAAAGAGGCCCTGGCTCTCTGGGCCTATGGCAATTTCAGTGGATCTGTATTTTAAACAAATAACTGTATAAAAGATACTGACTATGGCTGCAGAACAATATTGGGAAGTCAGATGGAAGAGCAAAGGTTTTAAAAGAGAAATCCCAGAAGCATTCACCATGTGTTAAAATTGGCTTTTGCAAACCCAAAAGAAATGCCTGTTTTAAAAGTACAATGTTGAATAAAAACCTGTCCTGGCCTAGCAATGCAAAGGGGGTTTGCAGGGAAACATATATGGGATGTTTTATTCATCAGGCTTGCTTCTAATTCAAAACAAAATAAACTAAAAGAAAGAAATGTTTTTGGCTGTACTGGGAAATCAACCCGAACAGGTTTCTGCCATGGCTCAAGGGACATTTAGCTGACCAAAGGAGTGGCCTAACTCCCGAAAGAAGGAGCCACAATAGATTCTAGGACTCATGAGTGCTAATTGCTACCTTAGAACATTTTGAATGGACCAAAAGCACTCAACAGCCTAGGCTCATCAGACTTTTGTCTGGGCTGAGGCCTCAAACAATAGGGATTCTGGGACACAGACATGTGAAAAAGGAAATCACACGTCCCCACGACTTCTACTGGGAGCTTCAAAGCCAACTCAAGAGTAGTCTGGAAGTACATGACCATATTTGGAGGACAAAGGCAGACCATTTGTTTCAAAAGACTATTTTATTAATAAACTTTTAAGACTTTTATCTTTGCAACAGGACTTCACAGGAATGTAAAAAGTTAACAGTTTAAATGTAATTTTTGTGGTTTTCAAACAAGACGTGGTAGCCTTCACTGCCATATTGGGAACAGAAATGGCAGAGAAGTGGACATTTTGAGAAAAATGGTCATGATGCCACTGTGAAATTCAATACTTACATGCCTTATGATAATCTCTACACATGTATAAAGTTATAGGATTTTAGGTCAAATATGAATCACTAAAAATCTCAGAAAACTGTTAGACGGGTGAAACAAAGTCCTAAAAGTGTGAGAATTGGACTGACATTCCCTGCGTAAAATATGTAAGCTGCCCATCTAATTTGTTCAAATGCCACAACTGTAGAAATTTGCCATTCATGTCAAAACTGAGTTGTGGCAAAATTAACTGTGGGAGGTTCTGGACATAGTAAACCCACATCATAAAGCTGATGTCATGTCCTTAAGAATCCAACCAGCTGACAAAAAGGCAGTAGCAATCACCCCTGACCAATCCAGTTGTTTAGAGGCGTGCCCAGCTAAACCTGCCCCACCGTACAATCCTACGTCACCATGGCTTATAAATAAGGGTGGCTGACAGAACTCTAGACACACACTCTACTGAATTTCCAGCACCTGCATAGCCTGACATTCCAGATCCACCTTTGCAAGATTCCAGACTCTATTGCAAGGCCAAAGCATAGCCGATCCTATCCCAGCAAGGCCAAAGTATAGCTGATCCTATCCAGCAAGGCCTTGATCCAGAAATCCTACTAAAACCCCATAACAAAATCCCACTAACTTCAGGGAGAAATGGGAAAGGTGGCTGAGCCTGCTGTGGGATTCTCCAGTGCCACCTGCTTACCAGCTCCATCCCGCTGAGGCATCACTGTTTCATGACCAGACCTTTACCCAGCTGTCTTTTGCCAGGAGAGCCTGCTATCTGGTGACCCGAGCCTTGGAGTCCAGAACCGGGTTGGCTGTTCCTAATCCCAAATCCAAGAGCGGATTGTCAGTATTTCCCCTCTCATAGCAATTCATAGCCTAACCCATCTTGATACTTTGTCTTTGTTCTACTCTCTAAGTAATCCTATCCATACCCTAGTAACTTGTCCAAAACTGTTAGAATTCTCTGTGCACCCTGTCCTTGTTTTTCTAGTGTTAGTACAATTCTTTCATTCACCTCATCTTGTAAATCCTTAGCAATATTTTGAATAATTTAAATTAATTCCCATATAGATCTGAACGCGTGGTGAAAGGGTTAAGTTGCAAATTAACCTGGTGTGATAAGGCGGTGGAAAGGAAGGACGATCAGAGCCAGGACAAGGCCTCAAGCAGGACGCTAATCAGACCTTGGGGGATGAGGTCATAATGGAGGGAGGGATGTTACAGCCTAGGAGAGACAGACAACTGGGCCTATTATAATGTGGTAGAACAAGAAAGACTCTAAGAATGTCATCATGTTGTAAGCTGTTCTGTTTGTTTTTGAATTAGTGAGGAGAGTTGGAGGAGGGCCCGGTACCTGAGGAGGAGGTGACCTACGAGTGGGCCTATTGACCAGCGGTCATAACGAAGCAGAGGTTCATGTTCCACCCATTGGGCCCAGTTTTGCTGTAACTAGTTTGGAAGAATAGATAAGTTATTTACACGAAAAAAGAAGATAACTGTGCGAGAACCGAGGCTGACCAAACTAACGGGGCTAAAGGCCCAGCTGGAGGCGTCTGTCATCCGACAGCCTCAACGAAGGAGCCGTCGGGTCCGTGGCTCCCCTCCATAGCCCCCACCTTCCTGGAGGAGGAGCCGCGGCGCAAGCCTCTCCTGCTGACGTTTCGGCAGGGAGAGAGGGCCCGACTCTACGAGTGAATCACCAGCGTCGAGTGAAGAAACAGCTGACGGCTTGACGGAGTCGTGTCGGCAAGGTCCTCCGAGCGAGCGAAAGAGGAAGGAGTGCTCAGAGGAGCTGTGAGTCACCGAAGAGAAAGCAACTGGCAAAAAGGTGAGCAGCGAGTGGATAGGAGAGAGAGCGTATGAGCAGGAAGGCAAACGACCGTGCTAACAGTTGCCAGGGAAGCCTTCTTCGTCAGGGGTAGAGGCCAAAGAAGGCGAGCAGATCCGGCTCCAAAGGAGGTCTGATCAAGAAACCTCCCTTCTGGACAGTGAAAGAGAAAGCAATTAGGGAAGTTTGAGAGGCAGTAAGAGACTATAGAGATGTGAAGATATGAGACACTTTGGAAACAATTTCCCGAATCAAAGACAATAGGGTCCTTTCTCCCGGGGAAAGCACCCAAACTCTGTCAGTACCACAACAGAATAGTTTGTGACTACAAATATACAGAAATTTCGTTTGTTTCAAGAGGAGAAAAGAATAGCACGTTGTGCATTTCCAAAATTAAAGAAGGCTGTTGTTTCCACAAATAAAAGTCAGTTGAGTCTGAAGAGAGTTAAAGGCTGGTCTGCTTATTTCCAAGCTCCTACACCTGGGATCGTACCGTGTCTTTCTTTAACAATTTTTCCTTTCTTTCCAAACCGATTTGCTCTTCTTAATGGCTTCATTTTACCAAAACTGAACCTCCTTTCACCTTGAAAATCTCATCCAGTTCTTCAGCTATAGTCACTCTTTCACATTCATATTGTCCCTGTGATGTGCATCTATCATCCTGCCCAAAAACAGCATTCTGATTTTATATATTTCACAGGTTTTTTTTAAAACCGGTTTGACATTTAAAACTGAAAAAAAGTAAATGTGAATTTTACACGTGTGATTTTGACTGCATCGTGTTCTTACTTTCAATTTGCTTTTGAAATGTGTGCCTTAGTTGATACCTTGCCTTGTGATTGCTAGGGTTTGTACATTACTGCTATGGTGAGAAATCATATTTGCCTCATAGATTTAACCGCACATTAATGATTTATTTGTCAATTTCCAAGTGTCAATTATTTGTCAATTTCCAAGTGTCCTTTCAGGCCATTGCAAAGGGTTTTTGTGGGGGAAGGTCGGATTTTGATTCTGTTTGCTGCCTTACATCCCTGACTACCTGCTGCTTCTTTCTATCCACTCAGAATTCGATTAATTGTGGGTTGAGGGAACATTGCAGGGGGAAACCTTACCTCGGGTGCTATCTATCCTAATTGTAAAAGTGCTCCTATTAATTTGTGCTTTGGATATGTTCTTGTAGAAGGTTAACCAAGTGTATTTCAGTGGTTTTCATTGTAATTATCACCTCATTGGTGATTGCTGCCCGATATTAAAATGTGTGTGATTTCCTTGAATTTTAAAATCAATAAATATTGCATTCCCTCCAACCGGCCTGGGTCATGGTCCCTTGTGACCTGGGGTATTTGTAAAAGGGGGTGTGAGACGGGTTGTGTGCCATCTCAAATTGAATTTGTAGAAAATAAACAGAAAGCATTCCTATTGTGCGCTACATCCTAGGCTAAGACCAAGGTGTTTTACCTGATTGAAATCCTTAGCATTCTCTCCTCACTGTAGCAGGGAGGGGGGTCTCCCTTGTTGCTTCCCTAGTCTGCACACCTCTCCTCACTCCACCTCATGCTCTAGACCGGGCACTGCTTTGTTCCATGCTCCACCTCTGCTGAATCTGTGTGCCTCTCCTCACCCTCCATGACCCAGGGTATCAGCGCCGTCCCTCCTTCCTGCGCACGCAACAGTACTTCTCTTCCTCACAGCCGGGTTCTGGTTGTTCCTCACTCCATCGGCCATTTTATATAACTCCTTGCCAGCCCAATGCTTCACCTGAACAGCGCTTCACTTTCCTTCTTCCTGACACATCTGCACTGCAGAGTTCACTCCCTTCTAGCCCATGTTGCTTATCTTTCAGCTACAAATGCAACCCGGTGGGGAGAGAGACACTAACACACATCTTTCTCCACCGGCTGCCATCTTGGAATCAAGACAGATTTTTTAAGCCATGCAAACCTCCTGGCGAGGCCATGCAAGATTAGAGAGACTGGCACATGACATTATTGCCATCTTGTACCAGATGTAGAAAGCCTTCTACTCTCTTCCTCCTCATGGATATGCTCCACAGCTAAAGCAATAACATCCCACAAAGAGTGAGTGTACTTGGCCAGGGCACAAGTTGCGTTACTAGATTTGAGGGCCATGCTGCCTGCACTGCACTGAAAACTCGTTTACACAAACAATCAATCATTTTCTTGTCCCTATCCGGTGGGATACACCGATAGGCTGCAGCCTTCGAGGATGACGTTGCTGCCTTTAACACCAAACTCGCAGGAGTTGGGTGTCTGGTTAATAATTCAGGGTCAGTAGAGGCAGCTCTGTATTCTTTTGTTAAATTCTTATTAACCGCAGTTGTATTGTCTGGTTTGAGCCCGTTCTCTAACACTGTCATGATTCCTGCCCCTCATGTCCCCAGCCCTCCAAGATGTCAGGCTGGAGCCAGGCCACAATCACCTACATGGCCCTCAAGGGCCTCTCCATCCCTCCAAAGACCCACTTGGAGTCGTACTTGACGCTTGTGGCACCAGACTCACTGGCTCCCATAGGATAACATTGGGGATTGGACTTGCAGTGCATTGATGGGGACAAGATAGATGCCCCCACATATTTCGGTTCCCACAACTGCATGTGCAGACTTGTCTTTTGGGTGTGGTTCAGCCCAGAGACACCTGGGATACCCAGAGACTATTTAAGCCACGCCCAGGCTGAAAAACATGCTTTGCGTTTTCTGCACCTGCAGCGTGACACTCACCGTGTTCGGATCGGTGTCCTGTAGGCCTGCATCTTTCTTCTGCGCTCAGCTCCTGCAAGAACAAGAACACTGTTAGGAACAGCCCTTACCTTGCAGCACTTCTGCCCATCAGTCCTCGCTCCTTCTGTTCTGCGGGCATCTTCTGCGGTGTCATTCCCATCCCGGCACGCCGCTTCCTAAGGAAAAGGGAAAAGAACAGAAAAAAGGCATTAGTAAGCATTCTGCAAATCTTCGCTTATTTTTAAATACTTTTTGAGCTTCAAACGCTTACCTGAATCCCAGCCGCTCTGGGGGAACTCTGTCTCCGGAACTTCTCATCCATCTGCAAAAGGGAAAAGACACTCCAGGTTAGCGTGGAAACATCTAGAGGCACTGCATACCGCGCTTACTCACTGCATTTGTTCTTCATAACTGGCATCCACGCTGAAAACTTTGTGGCACCTAAAAGACACAGAAAAAGAACTCAGTTCAATACAAATATGAAAGGGGTGCATCGCGCATCGCGCTCTCACTCACCTTCAGCGCTACTCACCTCAGCAGCACGCCGCCATCCCCGTACGCCGGCTATCATCTAAGGAAGGAAAGGAACGAAGTTAGAGAACTGTTCAAAAGACTCATTATACTTACCTGTTGGACTCTTGCCAGTGAAGTAACTAGGCAGCAACGAGCCAGCATCAATCAACGCGCCCCTGCGATGAAAGCAGGACGGAGAGCACACTATCCAAGAAAACAAGGTGAGCTGTGGATCAAAGGGAAGGGTTGGACCCCGGGGAAGAAGGGGTTCAAGCACACAGCGACAATAGGGAGTTAAACTCTACCAATCCAGTGTTTCAGGCCCAGTATCCAGTCAAATAGCTTCCAGGGAAGGGTTCGAGGTCGTAAGAGGTCAGAACAGGCTGAGTGACGTCCCCGTGGATACCAGGTGAGCGTTACAAACACCCTGTTCTCAATACGGTATGAAAAGGTAATACAGGCTCTCTTGGGAGTCCACTGTCGAGGATTTCAGTCAGATCATCCTTTTGCATTATAGCTGCTGGGCTTACCTATCCCATGTACTCAGTGACTTTTCCCATCACTGACCTGTATGAAGGGTCAGAAGGACCGGAAACATCGGGGGTGCCAAAGTCAGTCTCAGGCGAGGTTTCTAAGTCACTAACCTCTTTTGATGTGTCAACTAGATTTCTTATTCTGAATTCCTTTGAAATCAGTTCTTCAGGTACACTAGGGATACTGTATCCATAGCCAAAAGGTACATCCTGATCTTTTTCCTCCTCATAAATGGACCCCATGGGTCCTGAAAAAGTCAGACTTCGACAGAGGTTTGTAAGACCTTGATGCCTCGACCAACGATTTCAAAGTCCTTGAAGGTGCTGATGGTGTTAAATGCATTAAAGGCGTCAATGGTGTCGACGGCCTAATAGGCTTCGACAGAGGCTTCAACAGGAGCTTCGAAGTCCCAGTTATGCGTTCCTTCACAATAGTCGAGGAGGAAGGTTTTGACTTCTGCCCTTGTCGAGCTGAAGACTCCTTCGACACACATCGAAACTTACCTCCCGGGCTCTTTGGTGCGCAAGAGGTGCTCTCTGTAGGCATCCTGCAGTTCTTGTAGGACGCGGTGGGCAAAGAAGTTTCCTTGGGCTCTTTCGGGAGGGGAACGGTGGGCACTAGGAGCCACCTTCTGAAAGACCTCTAGCATCTATAGCTTGAATTTTTACCAGTTAGCGGGTTGTGCCGACTTACTGGGAAAACTAACTCATCTGTCATGAGAGGGCCGCGAAGAAAATGGTGATCTATGGTGTTTCTCCTTTGATTGTTTATGGGAGGAGTGTCAAGTTCTAGATCTCAAGCACTTTCAGTGTTTTGAGTGCTTTTGTTTTGGGGAAACGTCCCTAGAGTCTCCCGAAGACCTCCTTTTTGAAGGGGATTTTGAAGGGAGCCTACCTGCCACGAGTTTCCCCTTCCTCTCCCTCAAGGCCTTCACTGTCATATACTGACAGGAGCTGCAGTCGTCAACTCTGTGGTCCACACCAAGGCACTACAAACAGATTTGATGCAGGTCTGATGTGGACATTTTAACCTTGCAGTCGGTAAACTGCTTGAATCCCGGCTTCAGTGTCAACATCATTCAACTTCGTAGATCCAACGCAGTAAGAATTCACTGATGCGAGAACCATTTGAAGCGTGGTGAGCATGAAGAAAAATGAAACTCAAGCAACAGTCGCAGTGCAAGTTGCTTATACCAGCGTCAACAAGACAGGACGGAGGCTGTCGAGAGCCATGCCTATGCTGCACAGCGCCCGGTACTATGACAAATTATCTGAAGCGAGCTGCAAGCACACTTACTAGTAAGAAAGATAAGAAATACCTGAGAGGACAGAGCCCATTTGAAATACAGTCTTATAAATTGAATCTCAGAGAGACCACCAAAGTAAACAATATACAAGACAGAGAATCAGAGTGAACCACAATTTCCTAGAAAGCAAGAACTACAGAAGAAAGAGTATGTTTTACAGGTTGTTTTGAATTTTCTAAAAAGGATCAAAGAAGTATAAAAGGTCAAGGAAATATATTCTTCAGTAGGAAAGAAAAGCTAACAATCTAATAAAAGAACTGCATGAACTGATACAGCAAATAATTAAAGACTACCTATTAACAAGAAATTAGGTTATTTAAAGTAGTGTTATGGCGAGTTACATTAGTTCTGGGCAGCAACCCCATTCAGTTGGACATTCAAGGACAACTGCCGAGCACCAGTTAGATATATAGGTAGGGAATATCCCACAGCGGTAGGGAAAAAAGCCTTATTCTTATATACATACATTTGCAACATGTCCTCAGAGTGTCAGCGTCCTTTGTCTGATGCTCCAGAGCAAAAATAAAGAACAAAAAAGACTGTTACCCCTTCCTCAGATACGACTGTATCAAGGCTAGTGCACCCACATGGGCTTGTAATACATTGAATCCTAGTTAGTGATTCAAGAATGACTGTACCAGAACATAAAACTTATGAAAATATACAAAATTTCTCACACAATTGCTAAAAAAAAGTCTTGAAACCAGGAACGGTTACACAGACGTGGTGAAGTACTTTAAAACTTAAATCTACACATTAATAAAGTGGGGTTAGTACGTGAAAGGAGCAGACTCCAAAAACAAACAACTGAATTTAAGAAAACAATCTATTTCTGTTTTCTATACTTGGAAGCAAAACATCTTAATAATACTTCATCATCAAAAGGGTAGAGGCAAAGTTTTGGAATTTGATAGCCTTTGCCATATAGGCTACAGATATTTTAGCCCCTTAGATAGTTGACATATGTTTTGGCATGATGCTTCTGATAAAATACTATCTCTAGTATCTTTCTATGCAGGTATAGCCGTCTTCAGGACAGTGATGATTATGTATAGTGTTGTGTCAAATCACAATACCCTTTCTTAGGTGAATATCAGTTGTTCATAACCCAATAAGGAAAAAAAAAAGAGAAAAATATGGGCTTTATTTTAATTCCCATTTTCTATTTTGAGTCTTTGATAGATGAACAGCCATTGGAACGCAAGGACAGTGGGGCACTAACCTTTTTGTTTTTAAAGACAGGTCGAGTCGGAACAGAAGAAATCCTTATACACTGAAGGATGTTTCCATTTCTTGGGATGTCGGGCTGGGTAGTACAAAGTTACCTATAATATCAAAGTAGTTTGAGCAGGTAGGTTTTTTCAGATCTACATGTGGAACAATAAAAGTAACACTTGCTTAATTATTCATCTAGTTATCAGGAGCGACACTAACCTCGGAGTCGTCTGAGAAAGATGTTAATCTTTTTATCCTTGTTTCTTTTTTTCTTTTCTTTACGGCCTTTAGAATGATGTGGATGTTGGAAGATGTTGGAACTTTCTAACACATCTTAATGAATCCTAATTCTGTAAATAACACATATAGAAGCGCCAAAGGCAAAGTTATTCTTTTATTTATAACTATAATATCATGCGACTATTTCTGCATACGGTTCTTCAACACGTTTTTTTACCTGCATTGGTCTGTAAATGACAGCCGTGCTTTATCTTTCAGTTATTTCTCGGCGTTGTAATAATACTTCATCATGATAGCCTTGATGGCCTCGGGCTTACCACTGGTGATAGGGCCTGGATGAACCCTCCCAGCCGGCAACCCCAGGAAGGAGACTCCGGGCTCAGTGTCTTGGAGAACAAGTGACCTACCTTTTCGTGAAGTGAGGCCCTTTGCCACAAAGTCCTTCAGATGACTTGGAGGTGAAGTGTGGAAGATCTCCCTCCAGCAGGACAGCTGATTCTTCAATCACCGAAGAGTGAGGGAGCTATGCACTCGTCCCAGCGGTGATCGGGCCACAAGCACTCAAGGCAGAGCGCATTAGGGTCCGAGATCAGAAAGGAATAGTCGCAAGATATGTACCTCGTAAAGCCTCCTGTGGCCGACAAGCACCAGTGGAGGCAAGACACCGAAGAGAGGTGAAGAAATTAAAAAAGAAACAGGGAAGCACGTGAAGCACTGAAAAGAAAGTTCCTGCTCAAGCTCCCATGTCCGATACCATCCGTACGGAAAAAGGGAATCGGGTGAGGCCCCCATGCTATACTAAATTTAAAGGGGAAGCTCTCTTTTTTCAATGCAATAGTTCCAGTACCGTTCCCACTCCTGGGGACCCGCAGAAGGATGGAGGTAAGGGGACGGAAAGTACAAGTATATCAATATATAGGTCTCTGTCACACTATCCTTACCCTACGTGTACAGGTAACCATGACTCTGCACGCATTGACATCCGCATAATGATTGTTTTCCTGACATGATGAATGATGTGTTGCAGGAGAGGAAGAAATTACTCACTTCTCAGCAATTATCATTTTGATGTCCATCCCACTGATTGATCCTCCCCAGCCACCTGACCTTTGGAGGGGGGCGCAGAATGGCTCTGCATCAGCTCCCTTTACGACCCTACACAGCCCTCACCTGAAATTATGCTGGGGCCAGTACATATTGAGGTGCAGCACCCCATGACCTCAGTTCCACCTTTTGCCCGAGCACTCTGTTGCTGAGGCGGCACCGAACTTAAGTAAGTCTGCTACACATCCACCAAGTGTCAAGGTTGGAAAGGTGATGAAGAATATGTGGTAGGACCATAAATCAGAAAGAACATTACAAAGAGGTAAGTAATGTGTTCTTCTAGTGGATTCCTTCCTCTTCTATGATAGACCCCGTAGCAGTACACTGATGTGGAGGTAAGCAAGAGGACACCACCCAAACTAGAAAACACTGCGAGGACCAACCTGATGAGCAAATGTGTCTAGAGAAGCCACCTAGCCGCTTGGCAAATGTGCAAGACAGGGAGCCCCCCACCCCCCCACTGTAGGGCAGAGACGGCAGCCAGACCTTTGGTAGAACGGGCCACGAGACCTTCAGGAATATCTTTCCCAGTAAGATCATACATTCCAAGATGCAGAGAATGGGCCACTTTGACAAAGTCTGTTTGGTCACAGCCCTGCCAGCACAGGTATAAGCATAGCCCACAAAATGCTGGTCATCTTTCCTGACATGCATTGTTGAAGAGATGTAGTAGCTGAGAGCCTGCACCAGGTCCATTTGATGGAAATGAGGGGGAGGAAAAAACATTGAAAAATTTATCTTTCGAGTGGGATGGAATTCTGAGGCCATCCTCGTGAGGAAGAAAGGTCTCATTCTGAAAGTCACATTCTCTTTGGAAAAAATCAAATAGGGCAGTTTAGCAGATAATGCCTGGAGGTCATTTACCCATCTTGTGGAAGCAATGGCAAGCAGAAGAATTGCCTTAAGGGTGAGTAATCTAAGGGAAGATGAATGTAGAGGCTCAAACAAAGTGCCCATATGGAATGTCAATACTAAGTTCAAGTCCCCCACCAGGACCTCAAACTGGCGTGGTGGGAACTGAATGCACAATCTGTGCAAAAAAAATAACAGTGAAAATTGCGAAGAAAAAGCCTTGCTCGGGGGTCATTTTAAAGACTGAGATTGTGGCCAGGTACCCCTACACAGTGCCGGTCTGCAGGCCAGACCGGGACAAGGACAGCAACATTTCCAAAGCAGAGGATATGGGACAGAATAAAGGGTCCAGATCCTTTTCCTGATACCAAGCAGAGAATTTACGCTATCTGCAGGCATTAATGGACTTAGTGGTGAGCCTCCAATTACACAGAAGTTGGACGAGGACGTTGTCCAACAACTCCCATTACTTGAATATTCTTTGCATCTTCCTCTCAGTAGTCAAGCACCAAGGTGCAGACTGCTGAGGTTTGGGTGGACGACCTGCCCCCTCCTACTGGGAGAGCAGATCCACTAGCTTTGGGAGGTGCCAGGGAGGATAGATGGACATGTCGAGTAACGCTGGCTACCAGGTTCGTTAAGCCCAGACCAGAGTGATCAAAATCAACGTTGACCTGAAAAGGCGCAGTCTCCTGAGAGCCAACAGAATGACAGGGATCAGTAAAAATGCATAGTGGAGGTGGAATCACCAGTCGACCATCAATGTTTTCCCCAGAGCTCCCTGCCAAGGAAATTCCCAAGAGCAGAACAACTTTTACTTTCTGTTGACAGTATTAGCAAAGAGGTCCTCCTGAGGAGTCTCTCAATGGGAAAAAATCTCCTCCATAACTTCCTGGCAGAGCATCAAAACAACATTCTCTATTTGGGCAAGGTGACCCGCCATCAGAGGCACGTTGTTCTCCAGAGTACAGAACCACAATTGCACTGCTTCTCTGCATAGTGGCAAGCAGGACACCACATCTCCATTGTTGAGGTAGTGCATAGCCGCTGTGTTGTCCACCAGGACCAATGCACAGTTTCCCTTTAGAAAGGAGGAAGGTACCATGGCCAGCCTGACTGCCCTCAATTTCAGCAAGTCCACAGTCTGTTTACCATCAGTTCTGATAAGTGAGCAACCTAACCATTAAAAGACTTATCAGTGACCACTGTCACTTGAAGTCATAGTAGCATAGGAAATGCTCCCTTCAACAGGTTGTCTCGCATGGACCACCATGCAAGGTCTCGAGAAACTCTGCTTGAGACTTGCAAAAGGTCTGACATGTTCACCTGAAACTAAGAACACCGGTAAACGGAGGAGCCACTGAAGCGATCTCATGCACGGTCAGGCCTCCGCAACAACCAGAATGCAGGAGACTATGAGGCCCAACAAGTGCAGGAAGGCTGAGGCCGGAACTTGTCTCTGGGATTGGAGGACATGCACCATCCACAAAACATTCGCCAGATGCTGGACGTGGTGCGACACCATTCCAAGCTGAATAGGGAAATTCTCCCTCCCATTGGGAGGATTGAAAGAAGTCCCCTGCAGAGGGGCTTTCCATCTGAGGTGGCAGAGTGTGTCATGGAGGCAGGGATTCCACCTGTTGGAGCCCCTCTGCCCCTAGCTTTGGTGTAATGGCTTAGCTGCTGCTTTCCTGAGGGTGCCTGACCTTTTCCACGGTGGGCATAGGAGGTGGAGGGCAATAGATCATCCCACACAGTCAGCTTTATCCAGCCATGATTGCAATATTTGTCCAGAAGCCTCTCTATTATCTTAAAGCAGGACCTCTGCATCTGGCAGGTGTTTGGCCACCCCAGACACTGCCAACCAAAAGACAAAGGAAAATGTGGCCAAGGCACAGGAGGCATTTAATGCTCTAAGGGCCAGGCAGCCTGAAGTGAAATCCTTCTCCTATGCATGAAACCTCTTGCTCTCCCTGTCCGGAGGCAGGGAAGGAAATGTCGATGTTCTGAGGTTGGCAGTCGCAGCTTGAACCACAAGGCCCTCTGGGGATCAGTGGGTGGAAAGAAAAACAGAGTCTCAAGGAGCCAGGCGATGTTTTCTGCCAAGTCCCAGTCAACTGCCGAGACAGAGGTAGGTTTTTTTTCAGGCTTCCGGCACTGGGCCTCATCTGCTGGGTTCAAATCAGTACGGTTTCCTTATGGGGACCTTCATCCAGGATGTCTGTAAGTTCACCTTCGGCCTGAGAGTGGCTGAAAACCCCAGGGTGTTGACAAACTTGACCGTCAGGTGTTGGAATGAGGCCTGGAGCTTCCTCAGAGTCAGTGCTGGTAAGATGTCCAACTCTGGACACGTATTCACACCATTGACCTCCTGCAGGTCGGAAGCCTGTTCTAACAATCCTTCCCCTGCCCGTAGAATTCCTACAGAAGTTTCATCTCTCGAGGTCACAGGGGACCCTCCTCATTAAACATTTACCCATCTTGGACATAAATGCCTTCATTGGGAGTGGGGTATTTATGGTGCAGATATAGAGGGGCGGGAGCCAGGCGTTAGATGCCCAAGGGCAGAGCGTTTTTGCACAGGGATAGGTCCTCACCTATAGTAGCTGGGGCAGAGCACATAGGTGTGCGGTCACGATCCATCATCAGGTCCCTGCTGGCTTGTTCAAGCAAGAACGATCCAGTTTGCACAGTGGCTGGAAACCGCCGGCCTTAAGATGATGTCAAGCATCTAAAGCCTGAAGGCTTCCCATCCTCAGCTGCTTCCTGGGAAGTTCCTTGAGTAATGATGACTCTTCTTCTTTTTTTTGTTTTTTAAAAACTTGATTTATTAAGTGCTTGACATCACAACAAGACCTCTATGGAGAGGGTACTGAGCTTTGCGCTGCCAACTCGCCAACAATCGCATAACAATACCAAGGTACATTCCATTATAAAAGCATTAGATATATAAACAAAGTAAAAACGTGTAAGACAATTTTAGACAAATTATTAAGTGCTGATGAGATCAATGTCATTTATCTCACAAGCTGTACTGTCAGTTAATGATAGCAAATATGCTCAAAGGGGGGGGCCAAATGTCCACGGATCTGCTACAGGCCGGTTGTAGGGTCAACCAGCGTTCCTCCAGATCTGATGCCCAGGTGACATCTCAGAGCCATAGGTCCACAGTGGGACTAGTAAGCCTAAGCCACAACAGCAGTATGCAGCGGACTGCAATGATCATACATAAACGGCTACGTATGAACTCATGGAATAGGCAGTTCATAGGGCATGACTCAATAGTACAATCCAGCATTATGGACACAGCGTTACAGGCCCCGCTACCAATAATTTGCGACCCCGGGGCAAGCCCAAAGCATGTGAAGGTAGCCAGCAGTGTTTGAGTGGCATCTGGGGCAATGGGTTCCGGGGGGTTGGCCCTGGGACATATGGTCGAGTCTAACCGGAGTGTAGTGGAACCTATGTAGCACCTTAAAGTGGATAAGGCGGAACCTGGCGTTGAGAGATACCCAGCGTGCCTGCAAACACATAGTTTGCCAGCATTTGTCGGTAATGTCGATACCTAGATCCCTGCCCCATGCCGCCCGCAACTTAGTCAAAGGTCTGCATGCCCATTCCTGGAGCAGGATGTACATCCTAGAAACTATCCCTCTGGTTGTTGGGCACTCCATGATTAATGACAAAAACAGTTTGACAGGGGGCATCGTGGGAAACTCATGCCATGTCTTCCTGAGCACTTGGCATAGTCCTACATAATGTAGCCAACAGGAAGGCTGTCTTAAAAGATGCCTAGGTAGGTCAGGTTGAGTAATAAAGGAGCCAATATCAAACATATCCCCCCACGTGCTGTATCCGTTATCCGCCCATATATCCTCAGCAGTTTTGCTTATTTTAGGGGTCTCAGGGCATAGGTTCCAAAGTGGCAAATCTCTGTGAAATGGGTAACTAGCCTCCATATTCTATCCCACGCCTGAGCCGTGGTGGCTGCCGGACTAGCCACCCCTGGGTCCTTCCATAGTGGAGGCAGAACCAGGGACCGGGTGTCGCAGGGCCCTGTTGCATACTGTTCAATCTTCACTTTCGGAAGTTGGGGATCGCCAGTAAACCAAAAGGATGCAAATTGGGCCTGGGCTGCTAGGCAGTATTTCTCAAAGTCTGCGGCAGCAAATCCACTGTGGTTTAATGGTCTAGTAAGCGTAGCCCATTTTAGTCTTACCGCCCCAGAGTGCCAGGGAATGCGATTCACAGCTGCTCTCAGCACGTCAAAGAATAATGCCCCAGGCCATATCGGGACGTTTAGAAAGCGGACCAGTAATTGTAGCAGTACGATCATCTTGAGGGATGATATCCGAC
Organism: Ambystoma mexicanum; assembly: GCF_040938575.1. Classification (NCBI taxonomy): domain Eukaryota; kingdom Metazoa; phylum Chordata; class Amphibia; order Caudata; family Ambystomatidae; genus Ambystoma; species Ambystoma mexicanum. Next base: position 703,982,132 of record NC_090933.1, read on the forward strand.
CTGCAAGGGTTATAGGTAGTTTGCCCAGGAGTGCAGCTTAAGGAAAAGTTGCTGTAGGTAGTGCCCAAAGTTTCGATCATACAGTGAGGCCTGTTATCTTGTGACAGTAACTCCAAGGTACTTAATCTCGGTAGGGGACCAGGCAAATCCCATGAGATCACCTGGGGCAGTTGCGGCTTCCGTCAAGGGGAACAGCTCAGACTTAGTACAGGATACGTCCCAAAGGGCAGACAAGTGAGGAGCAAGGTGGAGTCTATAACTTTTATAGAAGTCCATGGTGAGGCCGTCTGGTTCAGGAGCTTTACCAGCAGGTAGAGAAACTATTGCTCTAGATATCTCTTCAGCACTCAAAGGGCAATCCAGGGCTTCCTTAGCTTCAGCAGATAGTACAGAGAGTGGTAGTTTGTCTAGGAACGCCTCTATGTCTGGGTCAGAAGCCGAGTCACTGTTATCATAGAGTGTCTCGTAGAAGGAACGCAACACATTGACATCAGTAAACGAGTGCACAACCTGCCCAGTAGCATCCTCGATAGTGAGAATATGCCGGTCTCCCCCCTCCTGTTGCACCACCCTGGCCAGCAGTCTCCCCAGTCGTTCCCCCTCACCGTTCTGCCTAGCCACAACAGAGTTATCCAAGAATTTCCATTCCCTGTTTGCAAGATCCCTGAAAGAGTCAAGTGCGCTTTTTATTTCACCAAGTGTGGCAGGCGACGGGTCCACAACGTGTTGCACTTCAAGTAGCTTAAGTGAGGCTTCGCTGTCCCGGAAGTTTCTACGGATACCTGTAACAATCTCAGATTCTTTGGCGAGAGCAATACCCCAGTTGTATGCTTGAAAAGCGTCCCAAAGACTAGAGAGAGAATCGACAGTACCAGAGTTCATCCCAAAATAGTCATCGACACACTTCCCTAGCTCGGATTCGAACGCCGGATCTAGCAGGGCTTGGGGTTTGAGTCTCCAGAGTCGTCCAGGGATGTGCCTGGCCTCCCAAGTGAAAGTCAAGGTGACCGGGGATTGATCCGAGTAAGTCCTAGGAAGAATATCTGCTTCCACCACCCAATTTATTAGTGTCCCAGATACCAGCCACCGATCTATCCTGGAGTGTCGTGGACTGTTGAGTAAAAGGAGTACCGTCGGGACTGTGAATGCAACAGTCTCCATGCATCCTCCACCGTCAACCTAGTTTACCCCTCAAGTATGATCCGGGCAGCCATAAACAATTGTCGGGCCCTGCTGCTGGAACTGTCTAGGTTAAGGTCTACAATGGTATTAAAGTCCCCGCCCCACAGGACAGGTACCAGGGGATATGCCTCTAGCAGGTCTATCAATTGATTTTGGATGTCTGGGTCATCAACGTTAGGCCAGCATATATTCAACATAAGTACCTCTAAGCAATTTAATGTACCGCCCAGCAGAACATATCACTCAAGCAGGTCTACATTGGCAGTCTTATGTATATATTGCAGAAGTCTCTTTCTAAATCTGCCTGCTTCTACTCTCCGCCCTCTGCAACTCATCCAGAACAGGACTGCAAGACTTGTCCTTGGCCTCAAGCCCAGGGATTGTATCTCTTCAGGACTGAAATCGCTGCACTGGCTCCCAATGTCTGTGAGGATTAAGTACAAAACCCTCTGCATTGTCCACAAGGCCTTCTGGGGTTTGGGGCCTCAATACCTTCAACTCTCTCTTCCTAAATATCTCCCTTCTCAAGCTCTTCGCTCATCCGCCTCCAACTCCCTCAGGGTCAGTCGTTTCTCCAAGAACTAAGTTGGTGGGAGATCTCTTTTTCAGCTGGGGCCTCCCTCTCGAACAGCCTCCCTGCCTCCCTGAAAATTGAGGAGAATCATCTCCGGTTCCGGAAGCACCTCAAAACCTCTCTCTTTGCTTCTGCTTTTTCTCCTCCTCTCCCCCGATGACTTCCTGGCTGAAACTGCACTGGTTACCTGACCACCCTCTGAACTCAGTGCCCAGGTCCCCTCCCCCACCAGTCGCACACCTGCACTACCTTCCTGGCAACCCCCGCACTTAGGGACTGTTTTCTGTATCCCTACAGTCCCACTACCAGCACTTGACACCCAATGCCTGCACTTACCCCTGCACTTGCCACCTGCTGGTGCTTTTACCTATTGGTATTTATTCTATGTTCCCATGTACTGCACTGTCCCCTCCCCCTTGTCCCCCGCCCTTCCCCCTTCCCATACACTTGCGCGATCTGAATGACACCTGGCCTAGTAGAATCGTTGTCTATCTTCCTGCTGTTCCCCTCCCTTGCCTTGAAACACTTGTGTATAGGTGCATTATAAATGCCATATATCATATCATAAATATATTGCAGCAACTTGTGAATGAGGATCATGACCATGTAGCTCTGGGTGGAGTACTGCGTGTAAAAGCGATGTGTGCCCCATCTCCTTGCAAATTTGTCGCAGCCTGCAGCGTGTGCATGAGTTTCTTGTAGAAAATGAATGCTGGCCTTGTGCCGTTCAGCATAAAGCTGGAGTTTCCGAAATCTCAATGTGATTTCCAAATCCCGTAATAATCCAGCTCATGCATTTCAAAACATCAACCACCATCTAGACATTGTAAACGGTAGGTCATGAGCCCTATATGGGCCAATAGTAAGCACCTAATGAAAACAGTTACCTGAGGTGGTGTGCAACTCAAGGCCCTGCTGTTAGTGCCAAGCATTTTTTGTCTAACTTCCCCCCAACCTGCCAAACCCCCACCACTCCCCCAATCAGAAGAGTGAATATCCCATACCAACCCAAACAACGAACTTTGCATGGGGGGGGGGGGACTAACTTTGCATGGGGCGTGCAGTCCGTCCTTCAACTCAGCAGTGTAGTGTATAACAAGCATAATATGCACAAAACAATGTGGGTGAACCATGTGCAGCAGAGCATTTGACATTAAGGATTAACCACAATGCCTTAGAGTACGTAGTGTGTCCTGCGTCAGTGTCACAGCCAAAAACATAACATGTATAAGTAGTTAGCGTGGATTGGTGAGGGGACGTAATTCAACCATGGAAGTGTTGGTCAATTAACGTAATTGCCTCTTCAGGGATAATAAAGAAGTAGGCTTTCCCTGAGTTCTCGACCCAGACCCTGAGCCGGAAACAGCATTGCATAATTAATCACATGTTCACAAAGTCTCTTTTTCACTGCCAGAAAGGACCTCCGCTCCTGTTGCATGTCCACAGAGAAATCCAGATATGAATGAATTCTATTGGAACCTAGCCTCAGCTCGCCCTTAGCTCTGGCCGCATGCAGCAATGCATCACTGTCTCGGTAGTTCAGAACATGGGCGATGATTGGGTGAGGCGGGGCTCCTGGTTTAGTGTTTGTGGTAAGTGAGCGATGGGTGCGTTCTATAGCGAAGTGGGGGGACAACCTAGGTCCATCAACAAGGGAGAGAAGAGTGCATTCCACAAAGTCCTCCATGGGGCCATCAATGTTATCCTCCGGGACCCCGATGATAAGAAGGTTGTTGCGCCAGGATTAGGACTCCAAATCATCGTTCTTTTTACGGATGGCCTGGACCTGTCTGGTAAGTGAGGTCCCACCTGCTCCGAGTGTGGAAATGTCTTTTGCCAGCCCGATCCTAGTTTCTGCCCCAGTGACTCGGGAGTCTGCTTTAGCCATAGGAGCTTTTATGGCACTGATTGCGCCACTCATGTTGTCAAATTTGGTGTTGAGGGTGGTGAACCCTTCCCGCATGTAGTCCATCATACAATGGTGGCAGTCGCGGTGGGACCCTCACTAGGCTCGACTGCCTCCCCCAGTTCCTTGGGGTTCATTTTGGTGAACATGTTAATGGAGTTTTGCTTCTTGCCCCCACCCTTGGCCATGGCCGCGTCAGAGCAGTGGGCAAGTGGACAGGACTGCACTACTGTGATATGTGTGATGTCAGTAAGCATAGCATTTGAGGCAAAGATAGCGTATTGGGCCGCACCGTACAGTCAAGGGTAAGGAAGCTGTGTTCCAGGGCTGCCACCCGTTTATAAAACACATATAGCTCACAGTAGGGGACCAATACTGATGTGGTGTACAAAGTTCCAGCACTAGGGGGGGCAGCACACCCCGGGGTGAAGACGAATGTCTGCTTCACAGATCCAGGTGGGGAACAAGCAGTTCTAGAGGAGCAGATAGGGTTGCCAAGCGCCACCCCAGCAGCGGCAGAGCTGTCATGGGTTTTGACCCATGTTGAATCAATAGACTGGGTAGATGTGGGGATGAGCTGTCGCCGCCCATTATTCTATCCCAGAACAAACTAAATCAATAGACTGGGTGGATGTGGGGATGAGCTATCGCTGCCCACATTCACGCCAGAATAGGAGAACTGCGCAGTTGGCACGAGACCATTCCAAAGATACAACCTTCTTGTGGGGAATTCATTTTCTTAATCCCAAAAATGGTTGCATTACCAGTACTCACCACTATCAGAAAGCCGGCGTTTTAAAACCACCAGACTTTTGTGTAAAACTGAACAAATGAAACAAAACCAGACCAAGGAAAGACTTGCTAAGAGGTGGATACAATGCAAAACTATATTCTGAAATGACTTGAAGGAAGTAATTATTTAATGTATATGTAAAAATTGTAAGTGATTTAAACAGGGAACAAAAAGTGACATTTAGCTGAAACGTGGCTTAATGAAACTGGATTCTGTCTGACAACTACCCTCACAGGAGTTAAAGCCTGCTCAGCCACTCTTCCCCTTGCCAAAAGGAGTTGTCACCTCTCTGATTAGATTAGGGGTGGAGCAGCTGGTGACTACAGGGAGTTGAACAAAGGCCTGTCCTGGACTCAGGCAAATGTTATATTAGGGGCGTCGTAAAAGTGGCTTCCTCTTGGGAGAAGTGGGAGGAGAAGTGCCTCTGGGAGACACCCGAGCTGGAGGCGGGGACAGGCAGAAGCTTCCCCCATGTGCTTTGGAACCTAAACCACATACATCTGGGCCAGAGCATAATTTTAAAAAGATAGATAACTCATAGTGCGGACTTGTCAGAATTATATAAGTAATATCATTATTTTTGTGATTTTTCTGTGAACATTTTGAGAGGCGTTAGGACCCTGTGGTGTATTCTGGGGGGTTGCTAGCGGAAAATAGGGTCTCACTCCAAATGTCTGCATGTTAAAAATCTGACACTTCATCAATTAATGTCCATACTCCTTGCGCACATGTGTGTAATTTTGGGTAAATGTCCGATATTGCAAAACCAGTTAAAAAGCGCAAAATGTTGTCATTTTTGAATGCAAGCCCCCAGGAAGATCAGAGGCGGACAAGCATGGACCATAAGGAATATATAATGTGCACATGTAATTTCAACAAATTGTATATCTGGGAAGGATGTATTTGAATCAAATATAGATTTGGGGGCAAACTGACCAGGGGAGGATCCTCTGACCATAAAACCTACAGCATCACTCTGACTCACATTTCCTTCCCCCAATCATGGGAGAGGGGAGAATTGGGCCAATGACAAGTAGAGAGGGGCAGGCTTAGCTAGGCCCAGGCACACACCCATTTTCAAAACACATAAAAGAGACTGCTGGGACAGGTAGAGACATTCAATTCCATTTGCTGCAGAGCATGCTGACCGACGACTTCACATCCAGAGATCCAACACTTAGACTTCCAAGCTAAACAGAGACTACAGAACTTTGAACCAAGAAGGCCCACTGCAAGCAAAAGTATTTGTCAGCAGGCCTCAAAATCATTTGCAGACTATTCACAGCCGGGCTGAGCTGTTGATTCTGGCCTGAAACCCTGCGCCAGAAAGATCCAGAAGCAGTGCTGTACCCAGAGAAAGCAGAGACACCCAGAAACCAGACCAGAGATCCAGAGTGACCCAGACCGCTGTGAGCAGAACCAGAGAGCTGACCCAGATCACTGTGAAGTGCCGTGACCAGAACCAGAGTCCAGTCCAAAACCTGACCAGATCCGTGGCGAGGCCTATTTCAAATTTATATTGTGAGTACCTAGCAGAACTGTGCAGAACCAATCTCTTAGTTAAAATAATCTAATCCAAACTATTTTAACCTAAGTAGAACTGCCTCCTAGAAATCGTGGCATCTGCCATTTTTAAAGCTGCACAACTGTCACCTGTCAATTCTGCAGCTGTAAGCTGTCACCTGTCATTTTGAGTTTTACTTTAAATCCGAAAAACGACCTTTACAAAATCGTTCATATCTCTGGAACCATTTGTCCTAGGAACTTGGTTTAACTTTCCTCTGAAAGCTTAGAATCTCAGCTTTTGTCGTAATCATGATTCACGCACTCGTGAATTTTGCTGCGATTTGGTCTGATTTCTTTACCTGTAAAAAGATAGCAGCTTTTTGCTTTCCTTTGCTAAAAAATTGTTTGCCTCTTAATAACCATCCCTGAATCATTGCTAAAGTGAGCCTGAGCTCATCCCAAGCATCTCTCACTCACCCTGAACCTCCTAAAGGGAATTAAAAGCATTTTCAGTATATTTCTCACTTCATTGCCGCCACATTCAAAGCACTTGGGCCTGTGTTTTAAAACTCATACCGGTTTTCTCTAAGCTTGCTGGGGTGGGAATTGAATTTTGTATTGTATTTGATTGCATTCCTGAGAACTGTGTGTGTTACTTCCATCTCCTTCCATTTCTTACATTGCATAGGGGGGGGGGGGTGAATTGCCAGAGAAAAAGTGATTATCTTATCTTTTGCTAAAATCATATCAAGTATTTCTGTACTGCATTTTATTCCCCACTGCTTTTCCCTTGAAATCATAAAAGTCTTTTCGCTGCCTTATCCATCCTACACCAACTCCTCATTGATTATAAAGAAGTGTGCTAGTGTCAGATTACCCATTGCTGATTAATATTATATTTATAAGGGCGATATCGATTATTAATTATTATAAAAGTGTGGTATCTATATTTTGTTTTATTTCTCAAATAAACCTTTTAAACTTGCAAAACAGAACTACTTCTTGGCTCAGTGGGGTCAGGGGGATTCTAAGAGAGGGGTGTTATATAGGGGTAGTCATCCAGAACTCATGAACTGGACATAAAGACATATCAATAAGGGTTTCCATTCAGTATCCCAAACTAGGCATTGACTTAGCTGTAGTGTTGAATTGAATCCTCTTACAAATTGGGGGCTCGTAGCCGGGGATTCCGGATTAGAACTATCACTTGTGCAGATTAATACAGTGTGCTAACTGACAAGATACATACATCCGGTCGGATCACCACACTGTGTTACGCTGTAAAGCACTCCTCAAAGGAACGCTCTAAGGAAACGGTCCGTTTTGTAAAAATAAAATACAAACTTCTGTAAGTCAGGAAGGAACTCAAATTCCGGAATGACGACATGACGACATCAAAATAGCCAGAGAGCACTTCTTACATAAGCTATTTGTGAGAGGTGAGTGGACTCATCAGGTCTGGTTGCAGGCAATCGCGCAACAGGTCACTGAAACAGAGTCAGATATATGGAGAGATCAGGGTCCCCTACATTGTGCCCTGAGTGAACTATATATGGCCCCTAAAGCCAAAGATGAACATAATAAGATTGCCAGGATAGCGGCATATTTGTATCTATATATGGGAGCCATGCAGGACAAATGTGCTGAAGGCCAAGGTCTGGCAAATAGGCAACAGATGGCGTTAGAGAAGGCCCAATCTGATCTGGACTCTTCTGAGCAGAGGCTGCTCAGGAACCAGGAGTCAGAAAATGATAGCAGACAGTACATCACTAAAATAAAGGAGGATATGGATGTGCTGCAACAGGAAAAGGCTGACCAGGATACCAGATTTCTGGTCTTGCAGATGGAGTACCAAGAAGGTTTGGACTCCCTACTGCAGAGCCAGAAAAAGCTGGAGCAACAATTAGATTTCAATAGGGCATGTGCCAAGCAGGTAGTCACCCTGCAAAGCCACCTAGATAGGGAGAAGGCAGAGAGCAATAAACTGATTTTGAAAAACCTGGATGCCCAGGCAGTTTGACCAGGAGCGCCAGAAAGCTGGTGCCTTCCAAAGGCAAAGGGACGACCTGGCGGCACAGATGCAGGCTCTTAGTCAGGAAAGGGATACCTTAGGCCAGGAAGTCTGCCACTTAAAAAGGAAAATGGAAGAAAATCACCTGGCCCTCCAGGGACTGGGTGACCTCCAAAAAGAACACCAGAACTTGTTAGAGCACACCAGGAGGGTGGAGGATGCTCTGGCAAGAAAGGAGCAGGCCAATAGGGACACAGCTCAGGAGGTAACCCTCCTGCAGCAAAGACTGGCCCAGTACTCCAGGACCAATCAGGAGTCACAGAGAGAGAATGAGGCTCTCTGCCAGCACAATGATAGGCTCCAGCAACAGGTAGCGATGCAGGAGAGACTGATAGAGTCTAGTAAGGCCTTAGTGGAGGAACTGAAAGCGCAGGCTCTTGCATTGCAAAAGGGAGCAGGGGCTGATAGAGACGAAGTTCGCTGGGAAAGGGAAACGCCTGAGCATAACCTCAGGAGCCCTAGTGCCAGAGGCCTTCACCTCTACCAGTCCCTGGATTCTGCCACCCCCATGTTCCCTGGCGCACATGAGCACGGGGCCACAGGGATGGCAGATTACTATCCAGCTAAAAGTATGGGGCTCATAGGCCAGTACCTCCCAGGAATGGATGGGCGGGCATCCGGGTATGGGCACCCAAGCACAGTGCAATTTAGTGGGGAACCCCAGGAGAGTAGGCCCATTAAGGGGATCCTGAAAACCTCTGCCCAGTTAGGTCAGTGGGGGGGTACCCATCAAATCCTGGCAGCAAGGAGGGGTCTGAAGACTCCTCTGAGCATTACAGGACACAGGAGACCAGGTCCCCACATTCTGCCAGCCATTCCCAGGCTCGCAGAATCCGGGAAAACCTGGAAGATCAGACGGGCACCTCTGGGAGCAGCGCTTCTGAGTCGGAGGATGAATGGACCAGGGTTACCCAAACCAAAAAGGCCAATAAGGCAAAAAGGGCCTTGCTTAAGGACCCCTTAAAGCAGATCAAGGCAATCAGGAGTGTCACCACTCCTTATCATAAGAACGCCAAGTATTCCGTTTGGGAACACTTGGAGCTCTATGAGCAAATGATGGAGACTTTCCATTTGAAGGACAGCAGTAGCTGCATCCAGTACGTCAAATGGACATTCTCCCCAGAATACTCCAGTTTCTTTGCAGGGCTGGAGGACCAAAATCATTTAAGATGGTCCACCTATAAGGCGATAAACCAAATCAAAAGGAGGACTATTTTTAGGGTAATGCAACTGTGTGTTGCCCAATTTCGTTTTCACACTAATAATAACAACACAGTCCTATCGATTGTAGAGGGTTTGACGAAAAAAAGCCAATATGCCTAATTGCGCTTTCCGAATAGTCTCTTAATGCACTTGCGTTGTGCTAAAAGACACATGCTCCACCGCTTTGGCTTTGGCATGTGTTGGCTGCCCCCCAGATGAAGATAAACATTAATTTTATTGGATTTTCTCTGGGTAGGCAGGTGCAAATACAAGTTAGTTAAAATTGTGAAGAGTTTTCTTCAACGACAGTCTCTCTTGAGGTAGGTCACCTCGGATTGAGAAGGGGTCCCTGAATGCTTTTAACAGGGTAGCCTCAAATTGAACGAACTAGAACTGTGCGGTACGTGTTATGCACTAGGTTAGAGTCGTTCTCTTAGCCGACCGGTTTCTGTGGTGCAAATAAGTGGGCCACATTCATCAGGGCTTGTGCAGGGCATCTGCATGTGTGCCTGCTGTTAGTCTCATGGGGCAGCACTGTCTGCGTATCTTAAAGTCCTCTCCCTGTAGGGGTGACAGGGGGGGAGGGGGAGAGAGAAAGGGAGAGCAGCGGTGAATATCACATGCTGTCAATTCAAGCTATTAGAAGACATTGCACTGGTGTGTCAGGAGGGGGAAAAGAAGGCTTACCCGCTCCATGTGATCTGGTGGCTTAATCAAGAACGGTGAGACGGCCCGATACCTGGGGGCCAAAGGACAACAAATATTATTGTCTAGTTTGATGTCTGAGTACAACGGATCGGAAAAAAGTCAGTACAATGTCTTCTAATAGCTTGAATTGACAGCATGTGATATTCACCGCTGCTCTCCCTTTCTCTCTCCCCCTCCCCTCCTGTCACCCCTACAGGGAGAGGACGTTAAGATACGCAGACAGTGCTGCCCCATGAGACTAACAGCAGGCACACATGCAGATGCCCTGCACAAGCCCTGATGAATGTGGCCCACTTATTTGCACCACAGAAACCGGTCGGCTAAGAGAACGACTCTAACCTAGTGCATAACACGTACCACACAGTTCTAGTTCGTTCAATTTGAGGCTACCCTGTTAAAAGCATTCAGGGACCCCTTCTCAATCCGAGGTGACCTACCTCAAGAGAGACTGTCGTTGAAGAAAACTCTTCACAATTTTAACTAACTTGTATTTGCACCTGCCTACCCAGAGAAAATCCAATAAAATTAATGTTTATCTTCATCTGGGGGGCAGCCAACACATGCCAAAGCCAAAGCGGTGGAGCATGTGTCTTTTAGCACAACACAAGTGCATTAAGAGACTATTCGGAAAGCGCAATTAGGCATATTGGCTTTTCTTTGTCAAACCACCTATAAGGCGGCCATCTTGAAACATTTTTCTGTTCACAGAAATCCTCAAGAGGCTCGCAAGGCAGCCTACAATTTGCAATGTGGGGAGGATCAGGCCCCACAAGAGTTTGTGCAAGAATTAAAGTGTGCTTTTGCGCAGACCACCAGAAGGGTGCGCACGGATAGCAGAGAATTTATCAATACGTTTTTCCATGCCTTGCCCAAATACATAATGACCCAGCTCGTGAGAGATTTTCATGAGAAAAGATCTTTAGACTGGGTCATTGAACAGGCTACCCGGATCTATGAGGTGCAGAAGCCCATCGAAAATACAAAATAATTCACAGCCCAGAAGGCCCTCGGACCAGTCACAGACAGGGAGTCAAGGAGGTAGTCCCACAAATGGGGTCCCCCGCCCCCCTGTCTATGTAAGTCCCCGCTACAAGGGAAACCGACCAATCCTGGGTTATGTGTGGACTCCTCCAGCCCAAGAGGGGGGATCCAGCCAAGCACCTGACCCGGGGAACCTCCCTCCGAACTACCCCCAGGAGGGCAGAAATTCACCAAATCCTGGGCAGAACTTTTTCCCCAGGTATCCACCCAATTTCCAACCCCAAAACCATTCATCCTTCTTTCCCCAACTCCCTGAGCCCAGACAACCTAATCCGGAAGAGGGGAGGCCAAGGGTGGAGGGGTACCCAAATCTTCCCAATCAGGGGTACTACCAGAGAAGGGATAGCTACCCTTCCCGGGATCAGCCCAGGGGAGAAAATAGAGCCCCGTATCAGCCTGAGCGGGTTTCACAACTTGAGCGCCAGGTCCAAAATATGGCACGGGATCTGGGTCACATACTGAGGGCTCAACAGAACCCTCAGATGAGCATGCCACCGCAGAATGCCCCAAACTCTGGACCTGGTGCTCCAGAACAATGATGGGGGCAGCACCCCGATAACCCACCGGTTCCCAGGGAGGAGGCACAAGGGGAAGGGGGGTGTAAAGCCTTGGAGGAAGCTTCCTTCCCAACTTGTAAACAGCCCCTGGAAAACCAGGAACCGGAAATAAAATCTCCTACCCCTGAAAGTCTGCCACCCAAGGAGCAGAGAGGAGGTAGGAGAAACAAAGGACCCAAACAGACCCACTTTGTGGAGGAGGTACAGGTCTTCCAATTTGAGGGAGAGGGATCCTCAGAAGATCCTGGGAAAAGGATCTTCTCCTTCAGAGATGGGGGAACTCCTCCCAAGGAAAAATGGGTGCCAAGGGATGCCAATTCAGACTGGGGATATGTGGAGACTGAGCTACCGCCGCCCATCATCTCATCCCAGAACCGACAATACCGAAATCCCCTGGTTCAAACCCATCCTGGTGACTGCCTCCAAAAAAGGGGGGGGGGGCGGCCCAGAACCGGAACCAGGGGAACCCACAATGGCTCTGATCTCCAGTTGCCAACTTTTTCTTTCAGATTCCCAAGGCTCTCCACAGAATTCTGCCCAAATCTCTTCGCTAGCAATGTCCAAAACCAGAAAGTTAGCCCACCAGTTGTCCAAAAATGTGCATTATCTGTGCCCCCTTGAGGAGAAGTAGGGAAGATACTATGCCCCGGTACAAGTACAGGGGCAGGGTACAATTTTGGCACTGGTGGACACTGGATCCCAAGCTACCCTTCTGTCCAAAAGGGCCTTTGAGGAACTAAATGCAGGAAGGGGGGAGAATTACCGAATTCCTCTCACCTCTCTTCCTAGACAACTGCAGAACTTTGACGGGAAGGAAATTCCCATTGAGGGGACTGCAGACTTGGACATTAAAATTGGGCGACACAAGGTGAAACACCCGGTCATAGTAGTGACTCCAGAGGGCACCCCTTGTTTACTAGGGAATGACCTCCTGAGAAGGTTGTCACCCCTAATAGATTGCGTAAACAAGGTCCTCTGTACCCAGACTAGCCGACCAATAAAATTAAAACAGAGTGTCAACCATGTTAGTTTAAATGGCACCTGCCACATGGTTGAACAAAAATCTGACCAAGTAGAATTTCACTTCCAGAACAACCAAATTCCAGACGTGACAGTAATAGCAGTAGGACAACAGACTGGTGATGGGGGGTCCTCTCTATTTCTGAAAATCAACCTTCCTTCCAGTTTAAGGTGGTATTCCACACTGGAAGGAAACACCCTGAAATTCTTTACTAATCCACAATCAGAAACTCCCACTCCTATAGTCCAGAAAGATGTGAAATCAGCTCAGAGCCTGGCTGATATTCAGCAAATCTGAGAGCAGTTGTTCATCCCTGTCCAGTTAAATGATGGGAAGGACTCTGTTCTCGCTCGAGTGTGTGTGAACAACGGTAAGAGCTTCATCAGCGAAGCCATGTTCCGCCAACTCCCAAAAGATCCAGCCATTCCCACATTCAAACTGATAGACAAATGGGAAATGGACCTGGAAGCACCCAATTCCAAACATCTCCTGCCAAGCAGGTGTATGCTCAAAATCTCCATTGGCAACAAGAGCATAGTCCATAATTGTTGGGTCGTGCGAGACGTCACTGCCGCCTTTTACTTAGGCAGTGACATTCTCAATCGCTTTGCCATTAGTTTGGACCTAATAAACTTCAAAGCTTGGTCCCGATTAGCAGATAATCCCATGGGCTTTGATGATCCAGAAAAAGCATTTAGGTCAGCTCAATTGCTACCTTATGCAGTTGAAATTCAGATCAAAGAGGAAGTCACCATCCCAGAAAGGACACGACAATTCTCCCTGGAAGTGAAAGTTAAAAGAGGACAAAAATTGCAAATCCCTGATGCTTATATACATCTAAATGCTTCTCTCCAACAGCAAGGGTTGGGGGTAAACCCAACTCCATTAGTCAACATAGAACATGACACCATTCCAATAGAGGTGGATAACAGCGACTTAAAGAGTATTACTCTAGCCGCCGGCACCATTATTGGAATGGCGGTTGATGACCGACATTTCTCCATTGATCTAGGAAATGAACTGTTAGGACCAATCCCCAAGGACTGTTTTGACAGTGACAGTGATGACAAAACAACACCAGACAGGATCTTCACCCGGCATGGGGGGAACTTCCTGGTGTACACTTCTTGCCCTTACTGTATGGAAGATGTGACTTGTGACTTCAGGAGGGATGAGGTGATTTTTCAGGTCCATGAGGGCTGCCTTTCCCACCGGAAGCCTCCAGTCCAAATAAGCACTCTGACCAGGGACTTCTCCGCCCACCTGGAGGAGGCCGCTGAGATAGCCAAACCAGAAGTCTTTCCAGGCTTCAGGCAGATGGTGGAAGAGAGAGTCAACCTAGCTGATGCCTGTGTGACTCTGGAACAGAAGAAAAAGTTGAAACAAGTTTTCTTGGATTTCCAAGATCTCTTTGCGGTAGACTCATATGACTGTGGTCGCACCGACATCCACACCACAACAATTTCCACAGACCCTGGAATGACTCCAGTGTTTGTGAAGCAATATCGCTTGGCTCTCGCCTCCATGGAGTCCCTTACTTAAATAATTAAGAACCTAGAGTCCCGGGGAATAATCCGTCCAGTCCACAGCACTTTCAATAATCCGGTGCTGGGAATATTGAAGCCAAACGGCCAGTGGAGAATCTGCGCCGACCTTAGGGAGCTCAACAAACGGGTCCATACTTCCCGATGGCCTCTGCCCTACATTGACCAAGGGCTGGCCCAGATTCAGTGGTCACAGGTATTCACAGCAATAGACCTGACCAATGGATACTGGACCGTGCCTGTCAGTAGGGAGGACCAATACAAACTGGCTTTTACCTTTGGGGGCCAGCAGTACACATGGACCCGGACTCCCTTCGGATACCTCAACTCCGGCAATGAATTCAACATTTTCCTACATAAGGCCATGCCCGACCTGGCTGCGAGGGGTAACCTGGCTTATGTAGATGATGTCCTCATCAAAAGTTCATCTGTGAAGGAACACATAGCGGAGATCCGTTATGTTCTGACACAGTTGAGGGCCGCCGGAGCAAAACTTTCCTTTCAGAAAGCACAGTGGTGTAGAACCCGTGTTAATTTCTTGGGGCATGAGATTACTCCTCAGGGTCTCTGTCCCCAAGAAAAGAAAGTGGAAGCACTCCAGAAACTGAAAAACCCCACAACTCTGCGGGAACTAATGAGCCTCCTTGGACTGACAAATTACAGCAGAAAGTTCATTGAAGGCTACGCAGAGATCACTAGACCCCTGATTCATCTCTTGAGGGGGGGGGTCAAGTGGGAATGGGGTCCAGAACAATCCGAGGCGGTAAGACAACTCAAAAGAAGCCTCTCACAAGCGCCTTGCCTAGCTTACCCTGTCAGAAACAAGGAGTTCTTCCTGGAGACGGGGTTCTCGAATACGTGCTTGACGGCAGTATTATACCAAAAGCATGACAGGGTCAATAAAGTAATCTCCTATGCGAGCAAAACTTTATCCTCTGTGGAGGAAAAATTCAACGATTGTGAGAAGGCACTCCTGGCAACGGTGTGGGCATTGAAGAATTACCGCCCGTTTATCCAGGGGGAACACATCATAGTGGAGACTCCACACCAGCCTCTGCAATATCTCCAAAGTGACAGAATCCGGCCCGGAAATGTGAGTAATTCCCGAATTACTTCCTGGATTCTGTCAATGCAAGGCTTTCCTGTGGAGGTCACATATGGCCAAAACAAGAAGAGTCCCCTCGCGCAAGGTCTGGCTGACTTGCATGATTGTGCCAGAGAAAACTGTCTCGAGGACGAAAGTCTAAAAATCAAGGACAACATGGAGGCATACCTTAATTCCCCACACAAAGTCTTTGAAGAAGACAAGTGTGAGGGAATGCCCACTGTCTATGTGGATGGATGCTCTTACCATGTTGACAACGACGGGAAGAAAGAACTGGTGGCTGGCGTAGGGAATGCATGGGTGAAGGAGTTCCCAGAACCGTCCGCTGGATACAAAATTGGTCCCCGAAGTAGTCAGGTGGCAGAATTGATGGCTGTGCATCAGGCCATCCTCACTGCTGTCCAGCATCAACTCCACGAACTGGTCATAATCACAGATTTGGATTATGTACGGAACGGGTTCGTGGAGCACCTGGAAAACCAGAGGCATGTTATGCGCTATTAACAAACCCCTGAAACATGGGAAGTTAATCCAAAAAATTGATGATCTGGTCACCTCGAATGGGATGACCATCTACTGGAAGAAGATCAAGGGTCATTCCAAAGTAGAGGGACCAGACAAAACTGG
The DNA here is from genome assembly GCF_040938575.1 of Ambystoma mexicanum. NCBI lineage: Eukaryota > Metazoa > Chordata > Amphibia > Caudata > Ambystomatidae > Ambystoma > Ambystoma mexicanum. Next base: position 703,997,970 of record NC_090933.1, read on the forward strand.
AAATTACTTAGCTGATCAGCTGGCCAAAACCGGGGCCATCCAAGGGGATCTAATAGAAATAGAGTCCCTGTTGGGGGAAATCCAGGTCACTGCCATCACTAGGTCCCAGACCAATGCTCTCAATGATCTTTCAACTGCACAATGGAGTAAGGAGACCCCTGATGCTGATTTAATTACAGCTCAGAAGGGGGATCCAATTATTGGTAAGTTTTACCAACACCTTGAGGACCCTGAGAACTTTCCCCTGACGGATACCGATTACATTGGGAAAGAGGACCTAAGAGTGTTGATGAAATGTCCAAAAATGTTCTGAATCCAAGACGGTTTGCTGGTAAGGAAATCTAAAGCTGGCCACGATCAGTGGGTGGTTCCTACCTCATTCCGAAGCCTGATGTTAAGTCACGCCCATGATGCCGCCACCGCCAGTCATAGGGGGTTTCACACAACACTGGAAATCTTAAGAGAGGTTGCATACAGGCCACACTTGGGGCAGGACCTCGACCAATACTTGAAGGGGTGTCTTGTGTGTGCACAATTTCAGCCATCATCCCTCACACACCGTGCGCCTCTCCAAAAGAGGGGGATGACACTGCCATGGTCAGATTTGCAAATTGACTTTGTAGGCCCTGTGATTCGCTCGTCTAGAGGAAATAAGTACATGTTGACCGTTACATGCTTGTTTACCAAGTGGGTGGAATGTCTCCCAGCCCCAAACTGCAAGGCAGAAACAGCAGCTGCCCTGATGATTAACCACATCTTTTCCCGTTTTGGTCTACCTCAAAGGGTTGAGTCAGACAGGGGTAGCCACTTCACCAGTGAAGTAATGACAAAGATGTGGGAGATACTGGGGGTCAAAAGAAAGCTACATATTGCTTACCGGCCAGCTTCTTCTGGAGCAGTGGAGAGATATAACCGAACCATTGTGAGCATTTTAAAAAAGTTTGTGGCAGATTCTGGGCCAAGTTGGGATATCCGATTACCTCTGGTCCTAATGGCCATCAGATCTACCCCTTCATCTGCAACCAAAATGTCACCATTTGAGTTGATGACTGGACGCAAGATGGCGCTTCCCCAGCATTTTCTCTACAGGACCCAAGAGCAGACACTGATAAATGCCTCCACAACTCATGAGTATGTGGAGAATTTAAGGAAACACCTTCAACATGCTTTTGCCTATGCTCAGCGGAATCTAGAAAGATCAGCCGAGAGTATGAAGACCCACTATGACCTGAAAACTTCCAGGAAGGAATATCAGGTGGGGGATCGGGTGTATTTATACAACTTCCAAAGGAACCAGGCCAAACAGCGAAAATTCTTGCCTACATGGAAGGGACCCTTTGAGATTATAGACAAGATCTCCCCTGTGGCCTACAAGATCCGCATCCCCAAAGGCGGTTTGGCAGAGGGCGAAGACAAGTGGGTAGATATAAATCAGCTAAAGTGTTGCCATCCCAGGCACACTATGCAGCAACTGGAGGAGTCCTCTGCAATACCAGAGGGGGCCGCTCCAGAGTAATTCAGTTCCAAACTTAACATATCCTACGTATAGCCTATCAAATTCTGTGTTTCTCAAGTTTGTGTTCCTGTCTCTTAATTTAAAAAAATGTGCATGTTCATATCTGTTGAGTTCTAAAATATATATGCCACCCCACTATATCAATGGTGGGGGAGAAATGTCCATGAATAGGTATTGCCGCTCTTCCTTTGTCGTCCTAGGAGAAAGAAAACCTGGAGACTGGCCAAGGAGGACGATCCGGAGACTGGGAGCAGAGACGCAAGGGGCCTGGGGTACCGCCCAATATTCCCATCAGGACCGGCGAGGAGAACCGATCGATCAATACCGGACGGAGGAAAAGATGCTGAACTGTGCCATTTGCAGAATTGGAAGAAGATTATGCGGACATACCAGTGCGTGGGTCATCACCTTTTGTGCACCCGACTCCCCACCGACTCAAATTCAAAGTGCAGTCGCGTGGGGGGGCCTTGTTGGGTGTCCTGACCCACGTTTGAGCTATCATGCTGCAACATTTGGTGCTATGGGCTAAGAAAATCCAAGATGGCCAAAAAGCCCACATGTGCGCCCAAATCCAGGAGAACCACACAGTTTGTGCACACTAAAATGGTTGCCTAACTTGCCACCCACCAGTGCGAGCAGGATGGGCCGGGGTGCCATGAGTGAAATGTGTGCCAAAGGAAAAACCGCACTTTAAAATTACCTTTGGTTTCTCTGAATGCCAGCTCAAAATGCCTATTTTCAAACATTGCAACACATCCAAAAATCTCACTGAACACCAGCGGACATCTAGCAGAATGAAGTATGTGTGCATACTAAATCTGGGAAGTTGAAGAGCCCCAAAACAATGTTCATAACAAGACTGGCTGAGCTCTGCAGGTCTGCAGCAGCCTAACTGAAACTGGATTTAAAACTACCACAAATCGAAAATGTTTAAATTAACTGAGTGACCTACTTTTGAGTGTCACATAGTTTGTAACCGTTAAAATGTCATAGTTTTGAACTTAGAATCAGCAGTCTAGCTGCATATGTAAAAATTGTCTTGACTTAAACTGGGGAACAAAAAGTGACATTTTACCTGAAACCTGGCTTAAGGAAACTGGAATTCTGCCAGACAGCTACCCCCGACAGGAGTGTGGGCTTGCCCAACAAATGCATTCCCAGGCCTGGCTGCATTCTGTTGCTCCTGCCAAAAGGAGGTCACACACTCTCTGATTGAATTACCAGGGGATCGCAAGAAACTAAAGAAAGGGCCCAGGCAGATGGTTTATTAGGGTAGTCGTAAATGGCTTCCTTTTGAACAAAGCCCTGCCTTGACTCAGGCAGATGGTTTATTGGGGGGACCGTAAAACAGCTTCCTCTTGGCAGAAGCTGGGAGGGGCAGGGTCTCTGAGCTTGGCAGAAACTGGATAAACTGGTTTCTATACCATGTGACCTGAAAAGACACACCCCTGTTGGCCAGAATATGATTCTAATAAAGATGTATAACTCACAGTGCGGACTTGTCAAAATTATTTAAATGATACCATAATTCTTGTGATTTTTCGGTGCACGTTTTAAGACGCGTTGGGAATTTGTGTGATGTTCTGGGGAAAAACCCCGCTATTTATTGACACCACAGACTCTGTGTTTAAGCTAGAGACATGGGAATTTACTTTTACTGGAGTATGTATGGACAGGCCGTGTATATGTGTATAATTTTTAATGAAAAATCAATGTTGCAAAACCAGTTAAAAAACGCAAAATGTTGCCAGTTCTGAATGCGAGCTCTTAGAAACATCAGAGTTTGAACAGAGTATACCTCATGTGATCCGTGATGGGTGCATGTAATTTCAAACCACTGTGTATCTATGAAATATGTCTTTAGGTCAAATATAGATTTGTGTGTAATTTGACAGGGGAGTGTCCTTTCTGCAAGCCATTAAATGACATCATTCTGACACACAATCCTGTTCTCCAGTGAGAATGCAAAGAATTCTCCAACCTATCAGAACTCTGAAGGGGTTGGGCCTAGAAAGCTAGCCTCTCCACCCACTTTCAAAACACATAAAAAGAGACTGCTGGGACAGGTAGAGACATTCAATTCCATTTGCTGCGGAGCATGCTGACCGACGACTTCACATCCAGAGATCCTACACTTAGACTTCCAAGCTAAACAGAGACTACAGAACTTTGAAACAAGAAGGCCCACTGCAAGCAAAAGTATTTGTCAGCAGGCCCAAAAATCATTTGCAGACTATCAACAGCCGGGCGAGCTGTTTGAATTCCCTGCCTAGAACATTGCTGTGTCCGGAGAAAGCGGGACTAGGAGGCGTGCAGACCGGTGCTAGACCAGACCAGCAGAACCCAAGATCCAGGAGCAGTGCCGGTGACCCAGAAAGCAGAGCTGTACTCGGAACCGGAGACCAGATCGCTGTGAAGTGCTGTGCGCAGTGACCGGATCCGTGACAAAGTCGCCTTCCTGTCCAAAATCTCTTGTGAGTACTCAGCCAAACTCAGAACCTATCCCTTAGTTTAATATAATATAATTCAATCTATTTAACCTAAGTAGAACTGTCACCTGTCATTTTCTAGCTGCAACCTGTAACCTGTCGCTTTGAACTTTTAAAATTTCAAATCCGAAAAACTACCTTTATTTAATCGTCCGTATCTCTGGAACCGTTTGGGCTAGGAACTTGGTTCAACTTTCCTCTGAAAGCTTAGAATCTCAGCTTTTCAACAAGCTTAGAACCGACTTGCTACTCCTTATACTTTTGCCGTAATCGTGATTCACGCATTGGCGAATTTTGCCGCGATTCACGATTTGGTTAAAAATCCAGCCACGTGTGAAAACAGCAGCTTCCTTGCTTTCCTTTGCCAAAAATTCGTTTAACCTGCTAGTTACTCCTAGATCCTTGCTAAAGTGAGCCTGAACTCATCCCAAGTATATTTCACTCACCCTGAACCTCCTAAAGGGAATTAAAACCATTTTCAGCATATTCCTCACTTCATTGCCAGCACATATAAAAGCATTTTGGGCCTGTGTTTCAAACTTCTGTAGTCTAAGCTTGCTGGGGTGAACTGAATTACATTTGATTGCATTTCTAAGAACTGTGTGCTCTCCTCTTCATTTCCTTACATTGCATAAGGGGGGGGAGTGGATTGCCAGAGAAAAGTGATTACATTGATTTGTTGAAATCATATTGAGTATTTTCTGTATTGCATTTTCATTCAACATTGCATCCATCTGAAACTAGATAAAGCATTCTCTACCACCTTATTCTTCTGTTCCTATTCCCAAGCGTGCTACCTCATCCTTTATACTACTCCTGGGTAATCAAATCAGTTTATTAGTAGAACATTACCCATTGTTGTTAACTGCTCATGTTCTGAAGTGTGATATTAATTATTAATTTATTATAAAGTGTGATATATATATATTGTTTACATTCTCAAATAAACCGTTTAAACTTGCAAAACAGAACTACTTCTACATTGGGCCTCATTACGACCCAGGCGCTAATGGGTTAACAGCGCCGTAAAAGGCTGCGGCGCCGTTAACCTATTAGCACCTAATTACGAGGTCCCTTTGCAGGACCCGACCTTAAAGGCTGCTGTAGACCAGCCGTTAAAGTAGGGACCCGCAAAGGGACCTTGGTGCCAATTACGGTACCGCAATTTGCGGTGCCGCAATTTGGGTCACCGCACTTAGCGCCTTCCCCATTCCCATTGAGACCTATGGGTCAAAAATGGGAATGGGGAAGGGCCATGGAGGAAGGGGGAATTACCGCCCCGCCAACCTTGTAATGGGGTGGTAATTCCCCCTTTCTCCATGGCGGAGTCGGTAACTTACCGGCATGGACCATGGTGCTAATAGAACCATGGTCTTCCGCCAGGGTCGTAATGAGGCCCATTGTCAGCAGTGGCAGTGCCAGTGCCAGCCATATGGACCCTAACACAGGAGTCTTTGTGGCGTGCAGGGATCATCAGCATTGGGGCGAGGGCTTGTTGATGATGCCGTGCGTCCTCCATAGTAACTATACCAGCGGGGGCCAGCCATCAGGCAGTGTTGCATAGCCCACACGCAGCGTGGAACTGGAGAGGAGGTCAGTATGGGGGGAGCAGGGGGGACGGGGAGGGGTCATAGTGCAGCCAGTATGCTGTGACCCACTGCGTCTCCGCCCGCAACACAGCAATTCCAGCGGGCTGCACCGCGGGGGCTCCGGCAGCAAGCTCCGAAGATGCAGGAGAATGAAGCGGGTGTAGCCGCACCCCCAATCGCAGTCGTCAGCACAACCAGTGATGACGCTTCTTTGAAGAGAAAGAAAAGTGGTGTGGAGGTGAACTGCTTGGTGATGGCGACATCTTGCGGTGCTTACTCTCCCTTTATGGCTGGGGCCAGTCTTCCGACCTCAACTCCGTCCCTGTGACCTCCACAGAGATATTTTGCTGCCTTTTTTTTCCTTGTAGAAAAAGGTCACGGCTTTTGCCGTCTGCTAGACATATCGTGTACTCGTCAGAGACCGACATTTGCAGACACACAAAGCCTGAGGCATTCGCTAGAGTAGGCATTTTGCAAAACCTTCGAAGTAGCCTGCACAGAAAAAAAGGAGCGGAGGTCGCGGGGCATGGTGCCTGGATAGATACAGGCTCTGACGTCATGAGTGCAGAGGGGCGGAACCGACACCGAGCCCCGCACTGCGGTCCAAAGTGGCAGAGAGTTTCTGAATATCAGCCCAGCTGGGCGATAGAATATCAAAGATGAGGAATCCATGGGAGGAAGGAATGTATTAGAACAATGTATTTTGGTTTCCAGGTGAGGATGTTGGGTAGGCACACGTGACTCTAAGCATATAGAAGTCACAGAAAGACTATTACCTTGCAAGTTATTCTCGCCCTCTGAGGCCTGTGACTCTGATTAGATTCGCTTGCTTTCCATAGACTAGCTAGATGTACCTGTTGATGGTGGCAGGTGAGTTGAAGGAACAGTTGAAAACATATGTTTTAGTATTCCTTGGCTAACCTATGAATCTACCATTGTCTCGGTATCTACACAAGAGTGCAGAGTTGATGTGTGAACCCACTTCCAAGTTTCCGCTTTGCAAATAGCATCAAATGGCTTTTTTGTAATGAAGGCTAGCGTCCCTCTATTACTTCTAGTGGAGTGAATCTTGGGAGTTAAAGGACGAATTGTATGAGCCAATGTGTAACAGAGTCATACAGGGACCAATCTACCTTGCCATGATGGATTTAGCAACGGGGTCACCATCTCTCTCTGCTGAAAACGACACAAAGAACGGTCTGGTCTCTTACACAGTGTTTTGGTTTTACATAAGTAGAACATTACTGCTCTACAGACATCAAGTGTGTGCAGTGCTTTCTCCCTCTAGCGCTGCCTATTCCAGAATAGTGGCAATTCTATAGAATCTGATGCTCATATCCCCGTCCAGTTCATCCATCGTTTGTTGCCTATGGGCTCCTCCTTTGTGTACCTGGATGCAAAGTATGTGCATTTTGTGTTTACTTTTTTCACCAATGTGTCTATTATTGAATGATGCAAGCTGTGAACATTTGAGTATCTTTGTGTTGAGTTCCCATTTGTGTTCTTACCGACTCCCTGCTCAAACTTTCTGTGAGGCAACTGTGCACTCTTGGAACGTGCTGTACCTAAATGAAGATTTATCTGCTTATGCATCAGTGGCAAGTTGTTGGATGAGAAGAGAGAGCACTTTTGAATATGTTCCACCCTAGTTGTTTATGTGAAACAGAACTGTGTTGAGTAGAACTCTCTTGCTTAGAAGATGAGATTGTAACGTGCATAGGGCATCTTGATCGCCAGCAGTTCTAAAATGTCTATGCAGCGTGATGGTTATTTAATTGTTCATCTGCCTTGTGCCCTGAGGGCCTGACATCGCACCCCCCAAACGACTTGTGATGCATCTATTGTAATGGTCATTAATGATTTGGATGCATTTCTAATTCGCTTCATACAAACTTAACTGCATCCAAGCGCAGATGTTACTGAATTCATGTCTAACACCTACCATTTAGTAGTCATTACCAGCAAACGGGGAGCCAGCAGTTAGATAAACAAGTGAATTGTAGTGGTTGACAGGGATACAATGACGCGGTATGTTTGTATATAGATTTATTGTTAAGTATTATTATACAAGATATATCAGAATATATGGGAAAGAGGATTAGATGTGGAGCCCCACCAACTGGCAGCTGCATCATACGGTTGTCATTTGAATCGCAACGTTGTTCCTCGCACGAAGCACATCTCCTGCATTCCAGAAGCTGGTGTTCGTGCAGGCTGCATCTCGTGGCTGGGTCTGGTGTCAGTAAGGAAAGATATGTACATAATGTACATACCACATGAATCGTTAAAGCTTTTCAAAATGACGCAAGGGAGGTGATGATTTGAATATTAAGCAACAATAAGTTCCATAGTATAGGACCATAAGTTGAGAAGAGTTTGTCGCCCCGGTGGCCAAATCTGGAAGGCAGAATCACTAAAAATGCTTACACAGAGATCATAAGAGGCACTTGGGCTTAAAAGGACTCAACTTTCTTGAAAATTAGATAGGGGCTGACTTTTTGAGGCACTTTCACTGATGGGCTGACACATGGTTTTACCGTTAACATGTTAGTTTCAGTCTACAACCTTGGGTCGTTTTGTAGTGCATTTACGACCGTTTGCAACACCACCACTAGATTGTAACATTCCCCTGACACTTGCGATCATTTTCTCACAAGCCACTATTCTACTAGGTGCATGCCGAGGCGTGCAAATGGGATGCTGAACACGCATGAAGCAATCAATCCTAAAAGTCTCATGTCCTTTCGTGCCGTTATTGGCCAGTTTGAAAACAGGTGATTTGGGCTAGTAGAGTGATAAGCTATTGCCTCATTAGTACTCAGTATAGAGCCTGGGAACCTCTTGAATTGGCCTGGAATGAGGCTGGATTTTTTTTTTAATCTGTGTTATGGTTTACAAATGTAAACCTTTCACAATATTTCATTCATCAACAATCAACACACAAAGTTAAGAGAATAAATCACATAACATTAAAACATCAAAAATAAAACTTGGAAGTAATTCATTAATAGGAAACATTTCCTTACAACAAAACCATTCTTAAAACACACTATGTAAGATCTTAATAGAACCCAACCCTTAAAAATGATATAATGCATCTGTAGGTTTGTTTAATTAAGTCATTCAAAACTGTTCATGTAACATTTCGAAGAGCTTAGTGGAAAATCTATGAAGTGCTAAAAGCAGTGTAATGGTATTGCCTTCGATCAATGGGCTCCAAAGTGTGAGATCTGCATGTATGTAGTCAGCATATACATAAGAACTAAAGTGCAAGTGCCTTAAGTTTGTAGTCGTAAAACAATATAATAGTAAGTGTTTTAATGTTTCCAATTCTTCGGTTTTAAGACATAATCTACAATAACATTAAGACTGTTCTAAGGCTTAACATAGGGCCCTTTCATTCTAAAGTTGGTAAATGGTTCAGGTTGAACCTCTTGCCCGACTGCATGGGAATAAATAAATGGACCACAAAAAACTCTATTCCTTATAAAGGCCACGTACGCTTTATGTTTTTTATATGTACCCAGCTCTTAAATAGTCACCCTCCAGTCAGTTTCATTCAATTTTCTTTATCATCCTGGAGGGATTATAAATCAGTTCCTCTGAGTCCGATTTGATTTTATGTAAAACCACACATATTTTATCTTGAAATGCATTGATAGAGAGGACAGAACGTGCCATTAACATCGAATTTAAATGTATGTACAAAGAGTTCTGGGGTGGAGCAATCATTTTAGAATATATACAGAGTTATTTCCATAAGACTATGGATGCCAGAGAGATTAGCCCACATTCATGTCTAATAATGTTAGGAATCCCAATACTCTCTTCCTGATAATACCTTGAATGGTGTTAAGCTAGGAACCCAGATCAATCAAGGATACTTCCAACCCATAACTGACGGCAGGTTCAATTTTTGCGAGATAGAAAAGCAAAATTGGCAATAACGAAAAACGGCACATCCTAGTGTATATTCTTTTCAATTGGGCCACCAAAGGTGTCGTAACCTAGAATTATATTTTGATATTGAAGCAGGGTTTGTTAAACTATATCCCAGATATAGTACCCTTTCCAACCGAGTGTTCCAAACAGACCAATACATCATTTTTGGCTTACGTTTGTTAGTATGGATCACAATTGTTGATTTACAAACAAGTTATTGTCGATGGCGTATTCTGAAAACAGATTGTTTTCTTTGTATACCCAAAGGGGTCTGATCAAAGACCAAGAAATAATCAGCAAATACCAGCCAATTCAATTTGGTTGCTCCCAGTTTAATTGGGTTTGTGTTAGCAGATGACCATAGGATATCTTTTACTTCAGCCATTAATTTACTTATAAAGGTAGACTCTTGATCAGTCAGGGTTTCTTTTGGGAATCCTGTTCGGAAATAAATGAAGTAAATGGTTCAAGATCTGTTGTGAAGTATTGTGTCGTAAGGGAAAGGCTTCTGCGTAACGGGTTGCATAGTCCAAAATGACTAATATATATTTGTTACCTAATCATAATGTTTCTATATCCATTCCAATCCTAGAAAAGGAGACATCAATGATAGGAAAAGGTTGTAAAGGAGCAGGATGGGGCATTCTAGCGCGAGTTTTCGGACACAGTGCAAAGGTGTTTATAAAGTTCTTTATATCGGCATAAAACTCCTCAGTCATTTACCGGAAACTCCCCCTCCGAGTTGTTGTATGGAAGAGCACTCAGAGAGGGCTACTATTCCATTGTCACAGACTGCCCAAGGACTAAAAGAACATATGAATGCAGTTAGGAATATAGTAAAAACCAATACAGCCATAGCTCAAGAACATCAAAAGAGAGGTTAATAAGAAGGCAGTAATGAGATCCTTTTCAGTGGGCCAAAACGTGTTGGTTCTCCTTCCCTCATCTGAGAATAAGATGCTTTCTGGATGGCATGGACCACATGACAATCTAAAACAAATGGGACCTTATAATTACAAGGTCTTGCTTGCAACCTGAACTCATGTATATCACCTTAACGTACTTAAAGAGTGGAGGGAAGATCCCGGGTTTAATGTTGTTTAATGTCTGTTCCCTTACTTATACAAAACATTTTACACAATGCTCCTATACATGCACATATGCATTGTGCAGTGAGAGAAGTGCACGAATACAATCGGCAATCGTATGGGCAAATGCTCATGAGAACCCAGGAGGGAAATAACAAGGTGTGCCAAGGTGGGACATCACTGGAGCAGAGGAGTCCCAAGGTTGGGATGCATCTTAACCATAACATCCCTTTAGCAACGTTTTTTCTGTCAATACAATAGGTTTTTATAAGTGAAAATGTTTCATTGTGTTGCATCACGACATATAAGTTATTAATAATTCCTCTTTTCATATATGTAAAAGAAATATAAACCTCCTTTAAGATACATATTTGTTGCAACACATACTGTCTGTAATTATGATCAGTGCATGCTGGGGATGGAGACCATTGTTCAATTGCCTACGGCATAAGGCTCCAAACATGACCCCAGCCGAACCAAACCACCGGTAAATTGGACAAAAATGTTGCTATATTGCGTTAAGGATTTTAGTAAGCTGTAGGAAATTAGCGGGCACTGGTAAAAACCCATGAAATTCACTGACAAAATGTTGTTAAAAGGGACGTTATGGTTAAGTTGCACTAATAAAACCCATGAAATTCAATGAAAAAAAACTTTGTTAAAGGGACCCTTCAGGTGCAGGCCATAGAGAAAGCAGGAAAGCAACAAAAGCAGAATGGTACTTGCTTGCAGCCCAGACAGAAGCTGGGAAAGAGAGAAGACGCCAGGACCATGGTGCGGCAGAAAGCGGCTGCCGGTCCTGAAACTATCAAATCCTGAAGTGCGCAGCGGGAAGCGAAGGCAAGGCAAGCTTTCATTCTCAGGAGGCAGTCTCAGGTGGCTGGCGTGCACCCGATGGCCTTGAGGCCGTCTCTGGTGGCTGGCGTGCACCAGAGCGACAGGGGCTTCAGTTGCATGTGGCATGGGCGAACTCCAAGAAACAGTTTTCTGGGTCGCGAGGAGCCACAGAGGAAGAAATCCTGTGAGCGGCGACGTGACACAAGGCGCATGATTTACCTGGCGAGTTCACATGATGCTAGGGACCCCGGAGCTCTCTGTACCCGTTTGCGGATCCCAAGCAGGCATTAAGTTGAAAGTAACTCTGAAGTTGATTTTGAATACCGAACAGTCCGAAAGCAGCCAACGCAGCACTTGCGTTCCCCAAAGCAACTTTAAGTCTTTGGAAAACCCAACCACTCGATGGGGCAATACTGTTGAACAGTAATACCCACAAGTATTACCCAAGTCAAGAGCTACTGAAGTCAAGGCAAATACAATTTAACCGATATTCCCAACAATGGAAAGAGGCAAACGAAAGATCTGTAAGTGGTGAAAGCTGTTGCTCATATTTTATACAACATAGGGTAAATGTTGGTGTAAACTCACATTGCCAAAGCCAAAAGAGAGACAGAATGAGACCCTATGCTTGTCAATATTTGGTTACCGCTGTAGTGGGGAAACAAGAGTAACAGAAAGAGCTGCCCTCCTGGAAGAGATATTCAGAAGCAGAGGAACATTATTTATAGAAGAGTAGTTAAGAGCATAAATGTGAACCTTGTTGTCTCTAAAAAGTTCTGAGTTTTAATACTGCAAGTTGTTCAATACTGCAAAGCTGTTGTGAACCTCTTGTCGGTTGACCTTAACCAAAAAAGCACTTGTTGTGAAACGTTGTTTTGGCAGGGGAGTATACCCGGATGGCAAACCTTTGGAGGTAGTAGGCCTGGCATGGGAGTAAACGCGGTGGAAGTTGAAGTGCTACAAAGTGGTCTTGACAGAGACAATTTGTGTGCTATTGCTACTGAAGAAAGGAGCTGTTCAAAGCTGCCAAGAAGCTGTGTTTCTTTATACCTATAGTTGTAGCAAATCATCCTGACCAAGACAATTATTGTTGACATTGATGAACTGCGAAGTTGTTCTTTATCTGAAGAGGCTAAATTATATAAAAAAGAGAGAAGAGCCTTTTATTTACGTAATTGAAACATCAGAGTATTGCACCTTTTGTTGACAACTTGAAGTTACATAGAACTGTGTCTGAACTTTGTTGTAAACCAGGATTTCCTTATTTTCTTTTGTTGAACTGTAAAGCAGAATTCACTAAGTTATAAGACGAGACGGTTGATACAATACAAATTCAATTACTATTGTTTTGAACTGCCATCCATTTCCGTATCTATTTATTGTATGTAAAAGTGTGAGGGACAGATATCCGTTGTTACAGCACTTCCTTTAGTTTGGTTTAGGCAGAAAAATCCACATCAGAGTAGGGACTGTGAGGCGTTCATCCAACCTTCTAATTTATTAAAAATGGCATTTGTTGAGAAAACTTCACAAAGTTATCCGCCTCATATTCATGACCCCTCACAATACGCATGTCAACGTTTGTAGCATTGCTTGAACTTCGGAGATTATATGAAAGTAGAAGTGGAGACATGGATTGAGTTATTCCTGAAATTCGGATGGCAAAACCACAGGGTAGCGGATTGTGTGTTACAAAGTAAATAGGTTAATAGCAGTTGGAACAAGTCTTAACAATGCAAACAGAGAGCACTTACTTAGTTTTCTTCAGGCAAACATCTCTGCTTCCTCCGCGGACCAATGCAGACCACTTGAGCCCACTTCCACGAGTGCGCCACGCTGGATGGAGTTTTTAAAGGTTCACCCCGGCTCTTCCTGTCAGGCCGAGCCTGGTTAGCTTCCTCTGAGAAAATACTATACAAACACAAAACGCAGGGTCCAACTCCAAAAGAACCAATCTCTGCCACAGCCTCCACCGCAGACCACTTGCTCCCACTTCTGCCATATTTTTACTTGTTGATTAAAAACAACCAACTGCTGAAGATATTTATATTCTTGGGTGTTTTTGGTAGCACACTGTTGCGCTCTCCCACTTTATTAGAAAAACATCTAGAAATGGGTATAGTAGGATGTTTTGGTGGCGCAGATGCAATTCCACCATGTTACAATCTGGCGGAGACAGCAGGCCCATAGATGGCCCGTGTCACGCCCCTTGCAGCTCTTGGACTGGCTGCACGAGCAAAAACTACACCTCCTCGGAACCCGTACGGTGAAATCTTGCCCCTGGCGTCCTGGCCCAAAGTGCATGGGTGACATCACCATGCCAGCAGTGTTCCCGTTTAACAGGGAAATAAAAACCTGTGTGAGAAGCTCGCTTTGTTTCTCAAGGTTCCCTCGGGAGAAAGCATCATTTCCTGGCTTTATCGTGACCATGGCTTCGGTTTGTGGATCATCCTTTTCTGAACTCATCCCCTTTAGATTTTTCTTCTTGGAGCCTATTCCACTTATTGGATTGTTCTTTGTCTTATACCTCTTGGTTTCTATGTTCCAGAATTCCGGTAAGCATTTTGATTGGTTTTGTTTTTACTTTCCGTTTTATCTTAGGAGAGGGCCTTCATGCTCCCCTGCCCTCCTTCACCTTACTGATCCACACAAGCTTATATTACACTGGCTTGCGTTTACTGGTGGCGAACATGGTCTGCCATCCTCCGGCTAGTCCTAACACACCACCACATGTACCTTTGTGAACACACAAGGAACTGTTGCAATCCAAAAAGGAAGCACCCTGAACTGAAAATGGCGTGTCCCCTTTGAAATGAAGATACTTGCAGTGGCCTTGGAACATTGAAATAATAAAGCATGTATCTTTCATGTTCAGCATTGCCAGGTAATGTCCCTTTTTTAAGAGGGAGATTACTTCTTATAATGTGGACATTCTAAACCTTTGTAGTTTGACAAACGTATTTGCAGATCCAGTACCGGCCTTTTGGTTTAGTCTATTTTGGGTACCAGGAAGTGTACATACCTGTGTTTACTTGGCTTCGAAGACCACCCTCTGTGCCAATACGGTCTTTTGGCGATTTGGTCCAATGTTTTAAGAGTGTTGTGCTCTTTTTCTGTCTTTCTCGAAGGCCTCATCAGCAACCTTCCCGAACAGTAGTCTCAAAAGGCTTATTGAGCAGGCTTGTCTCCTGTGGCTTAAAGCCTTTTCCCCGTAGCCAAGTGTGACAGTCCCTGAAGTCTCTGCTGCATCCAATGTGTTTTTAATAACTGCAATGCAGTGCATTTTCCTTGCAGGTTCATTTGAAAGGCTACCTACAGGAAGACTGGGACTTCTTCATTTAGGGAAATCAGTTAATCCCGTTGTGCTCTGTTAATACGCGCTATTAACACTTGCATTTGCAATATGGACATTGCATGATTCGGAAGTGGGCTTTTCTTTAATGAATATTAAATATTTACTCTTTCAAGATTGGTGCTATGCGTTTGAGAGTGGGGCATTACTTCTCATGCGGGTGATAGAAACCAAAAGAGTCAGGTGCTCGGTGCACATAAATGTTCATTAGTTCCTAAGTGTCAGTTTATACTATTTTTTCAATGCAGGCATTTATGGCTTAATTCGCTGCGGGCTGGTGCAAACCACTTCTTTACTCATTTCATTCGAAATAAAATGTGTAATGAGGCACATTTTTCTGCTCCTCAAAGAGATTTTTGATAAAAAATGAATGTCCCTGTCAGATTCCTGTTCCTTATTTATTTTTCTCCATTTATATAGCACTTTTATTCAAAGCGCTACACAAATTAATAAAACAGTACAACAATAAAAGACGTCACAAAAAATGAATCACCAAAAAAATTCTAAATATTTTTCTGAAAAAGGAGATTAATTTTTAATAATGTTTTAAATTGTATGAGATTAGAACATAAACAGAGCTAAAGAATTCCACAATTTGGGAGCAAGCAATTGAAAAGAATGAAAGCGGGAAGCAGCATGAGGAGGAGGAGGAACAGAAATTATAAGTTACTCACCATAGTGACTAAGTAGTCCTTAGTCCCCTTTCCTCCATACTGCATGGGCGTCCCTTCCAAGGTACGGGAGACAGAACCTTTTTTACCAGAAAAACCTTCTTCCCCTTTAAATTTAGAGGCACGGCCCTGGGAGCATGTGCTGCCCTGACTCCGCCCTCTGGCGCCACACCTCAGTCCCCATAAACGCGTCAATAATACATTTAACATTGCCTAATGACACCAGTATTATTAGAGGGGAAGATGGTGGGACTTATGGAGGAAAGGGGACTAAGGACTAAGAGTTTGTTCGTTAGTACTAGGGTTACCCTTTTTCCTCCATAATGCATGGTCGATTACAACTGAATGTAGCCCCAGGGTGGAGAGGAGACCTTCCTTAAGGAAATAGGTTCCCGAGAACCACCTGTCCGAAAGCTGCATCAGATCTAGAGCCGGCATCCAAACAGTAATGCTTGCAGAAAGCCAAGGGAGTGGCCCAATTGGCCGCCCTGCTTATGACTTGCCAAGGGACATTGCCTTGGCCCCGACTGCGTGGGCGTGCATGTTCGCCGGAAGCGGCTTCTGTTGGCCGAGACCATCCAGCGGCATATGGAGGCCTTGGAGGCCTAATTGTAACGCTCACCTGAATCCCTCGGTCTGGGCTGGGGGTTCTCGGAGTCTTCTAGGGTCACGCGCAGGCCTCGAATGCCACCCTGGAAAGGCCCTTTCCTCACTGAGATCTTGATCTGAAGGGTGAGGTGTCTGCAATTATGAGAGCAAGGGGTTAATATGGATATATAAGCCTGACTGGGTAAGCTGCCTCCCCTTCCTGGTACTCCCAAGTAGTTCGTAGGCTAAATGTGCTCACCTTATGTAGGTGAAAGCGGAGCTCTCCATCCTGCGTCTGTGCAGGGGCGCCCAAGCCAGTTACTTCACTGGTTAATTGTCCAGCCTCTTGGTTGCAGAGGATGAAGTTTTGGAGCTAGGCCGTTGTTAGCAGCACGAACGGCGGTTGCTTGAATATGGAGATCCGGAGAGAGATGGAATGGCGAAGGTACTGCAGGCAAGTAAGTAGAAAATGTCAATTCGAAGTTAAAAGCACTTCTTAATGTCTCTTTTCCTTTTTCAGGTCGCAGAAGCAGCTGGGTAGAAAAATGGATGTCGAGGAATGCACCGAGGAGTGAGATAGATGAGCGCTGCCCAAAACACGTGCGTATAGATGGAGTTTTGTATTTCTTAATGATGTCCTTTTGTTTTGCAGATGCGAATAGCAGCGTCGGCGGAGGCGAGAAGAATGCAGCGCAGGTAAGGAAAAATTCACGGAGGTTTACTAACCAATGTCTTTGCTTCCACAGGGTGCCGGAAAAATGGAAAGCTGCAGCCCGTGGCTTGAGATGCACCGATGGACTGGGTAAGTGCTGCGCTGGTTTTATCTCGTGCTAACCTGGTGTTCTTTTCCCTTTTCAGATGCTGCTGGAGACGAAGATGGTATTTCGGAAGGTAAGATTGCGGATTTCTCTTCCCCAGATGCAGAAGTTGAAGATTCTCTGGAGCTGACACGGTGAGCGTCCTGCTGCTATTGCAGAATAACGTGAAGCACGTTGCTCTGATCGGGCGTGGTTTAAATAGCTTACTGGAGTGCTTAGGTGTCTCCTTCCACAGCAGCCTCGCCCAGGTAAGAAGTCCCAGCTTCCAGAATAGTTCCAGTATCCAGTCCCAGGGAGTGGTGCTGGCCACACCCAGAAGGTAAAGTAGTTCCAGCCATGGATGGATGAGGATTTCATCCTGCAGGTGAGTGAGCAGCATGGTCTGCAGCAGGTAGGTCCACCCAAGCACCATTCCTTACATCATGAGCCCGGCACGTCCTGTGCCGGGACTGGGTCCCCTTATGAGCCTGGCGCCACTGGCGCCAGGACAAGGTCCATAAGGCCCCTATGGGAGCCGATGGGTGCCTGGAAATGAAGTTGTGACCCAGCTTCCGAGGCAGTTGGGCTGAACCTGACTCCTTGGAGGCTGCGGTCATGACAGCACCCCCCCTCAAGGCCCCTCCCAAGCTTGTCTTTTCCAGAGGTTTTGGCTTGTTGGGAAAAGCCTGATGAAATTTTCGGACTAGACGAGGTGCATGTACATATTCTGAGGGTTCCCAAGATCTCTCCTGGGGTCCATACCCCTTCCAATCAATCAAGTAGTATAGTTTTGATTTGGAAATTTTGGCGTCCAAGATGTCTCGAATTTCAAATTCGGATTCTCCGTCAACTTGGATTGGCTCAGGAGGTTTAGTCAAACGGGTTCCGGGTTGCACAGGTTTCAGGAGAGAAACATGGAAGACAGGATGTATCTTCATTCGAGTAGGTAATTCTAGTTTGACAGCCACTGGGTTAATCACGGCCGTGATCGAGTAGGGTCTGAATATCTTGGGTTGAAGGTGCGTGGCCCTTTTAAAGATAAATGTTTAGTGGACAGCCAGACTTGATCTCCTTTTTGATATTGAGGAGCCTCTTTTCGATGTTGGTCTGCTCCTTTTTTGTATGATTCTTTAGCTCGTTGAAGATGAGCTGTGGCTTCTTTAAATGCTTGAGTTATCGTCGAATGCAGATGGTCAACAGCAGGTGTTCCGAGAGCTTGAGGTGGGTCCAGATTTGAGGTTCGAGGATGACTTCCATACAGCAGGAAAAAAGGGGTTTTTCCCGTCCCAGAATGGATTGAATTATTGTAAGCGTATTCAGCAATCCAAAGGACATCCTTCCAAGTACCCTCGGATTGATGCAACATGCAGCACAGATATTGTTCTAAAGTTTGGTTAGTTCTCTCAGTCTGCCCGTCGGTTTGAGGGTGATGGCTGGTGGAAAGTCGTACATCAATTTGTGCTAAACGACAACAACTCCGCCAAAAATGGGAAATAAATTGGCTCCCTCGGTCAAAGATTAGTACTGAAGGGAAACCGTGCAACCGGACAATGTTTTCAAGAAATTCTCGGGCTAGAATGGAAGCTGTAGGTAAACCCTTCAGTGGGATAAAATGACCCATTAAAAGGTCCACGATCACTAGAATTGTGTTGTATCCGGAGCAAGGGGGTAAATCCGTGATAAAATCCATCGAGAGCGTGTGCCAAGGGCCTGGTGGAATGTCTATTGGACGTAGTAATCCTGCTGGTTTTTCCTTCTGACTCTTGTTTTGTGCGCAGATACCACAAGAAGCCACAAACTTTTTAACATCTTTCCTCCAAGATGGCCACCAAAAATGCCTTTTAATTTTCTCTGAGGTTTTGGCAACTCCAGGATGTCCTTCCATTAGAGAATCATGGTAGCAGGTGATGACCTGTTTTTGTAAGTCAACGCAGGGTAAGAATAGTCTTCCTTGGAAATACAATAGGTTCTGACCTATTGTAAAATCCTTTCCTTTCAATTGCCAATTCGATGAATCTTTGGGAGTTATGAGTTGATTGACCCTTGCTTTAATCTCTTCGAGGGATAGTGTGTTGATTGCTCCTAGTATCTTTTGTTCAGGAATTATTGGCACCGGCTCCGGATTAGCTGTAAGTTCGTCTACCCCTATCCGGGAAAGGGCGTCTGCTTTTCCGTTCCTAACGCCTGGTCGATATGTGATTACAAAATCGAATTCTGCGAAGAATAAAGCCCAGCGTAGTTGACTCGAAGATTGAGCTTTAGCTGACTTCAGGTACTGGAGGTTACGGTGATCCGTGATTACAGTTACTGTGTGCCGGGCTCCCAAAAGATAATGCCGCCAGGCCTTAAAGGCGGACTTAATTGCCAAGAGTTCTTTGTCCGTAATTGTGTAGTTGATCTCAGGAGCCGAAAATTTGCGAGACCAGAAGGCTACAGGGTGTAACTGGTGCGTTTCGGGGTCTCTTTGTGACAGCACCGCCCCCATTGCAAGACTGGAAGCGTCTGTCTCGACGATGTAGGGAAGTTCTGGACGGGGATGCCTTAAGACTGGAGCAGAGATAAATTTGGCTTTTAATTCTTGGAAGGCTTGTTCGACTTCTGGAGTCCACTCAAATTTTTTATTCTTTTTCAGAAGAGCCGTGATAGGTTGGACTACCCGAGAGAATTCAGGAATGAACCTTCGGTAAAAATTAGCGAAGCCCAGCATGCTCTGTACACCTTTCATGGAAGTTGGGGAAGGCCATTTGGTGATAGCATCCACTTTTCTTGAGTCCATGTGAACTCCGTTGGGTGACAAGATGAACCCTAAAAATTCCACTTCCTTTGCGTGAAAGGTGCACTTCTCCAGTTTAGCAAACAAGCGGTGTTGGCGAAGTCTCTGTAAAACCGCTGTGACGTGTCTACGATGATCAGTTTCTGAGGCTGAGTATACCAGGATGTCGTCAATATAAACGACTACGCACACATCAATAAGTTCTCTGAGGACATCATTCAAGAAAAACTGGAAAGCGGCCGGTGCGTTACATAGTCCGAAGGGCATTACTTGATACTCAAATAATCCATATTTAGTGCGAAAGGCCGTCTTCCATTCGTCGCCCTCCTTAATGCGTACCAAATGGTAGGCTCCTCTGAGGTCTAACTTTGTGTATATGCAGGCGCCTTTTACCTGGTCCAATAATTCAGGAATCAAGGGCAACGGGTATCGGTTTTTGACTGTAATCTGGTTCAGGGCGCGATAATCGATACAAGTTCTTAGGTCACCTTCCTTTTTCGGGACGAAGAACAAAGCTGAGGAAGCCAGGGATTTTGAGGGGCGGATGAATCCGTTAGCCAAGTACTGGTCCAAGTATTGCCTGAGATGGAGGTTTTCTGGTTCAGTGAGGGCATATATTCTACTGCACGGAGGGGTGGACCCAGGTATTAGGTCTATCTGGCAGTCGTATGACCGATGCGGAGGCAGGGTGTTGGCTTGATCTTTCTGAAAGACGTCGCTGAACTCTTGGTATTCCAGAGGTAATCGGGGGTCCTCGGAAGTGATGGCTGCTAGCTTGATTTCGGGCTGAGGATAACAGGTTGAAGCGCATTCTGGAAACCGAATTACCTTGGCTCGCCAGTCTATCTGAGGATTGTGCTTTTCCAACCAAGGCATTCCCAGAATCACCTGAAACTGCGGGGCCTTGATTACATCAAACACGATCTTCTCCCGATGTCCGTCTTGACATAACAACGTTACCTCCATGGTGGTATGAGAAACTGGTCCGGAAGCTATTTCAGTACCATCCACTGTAGTGATTACGTCCTTTACCATCTTGGGACGTAGGGGAAGATCCATCCTGATAGCCAAGTCTTGGTCCACATAATTACCAATTGCTCCGCTATCAATGTATACTTTGATAGCATGCATGCGATCTGGTCTATTGGGACTTATGAGGACCATAGGCATTACCAAATGCGAGGTCAAGGAACTGGTTTTAACGCTCGGCAAGCGGACCTCTACGCTTGTCGGGCGAGGTCGTTTCCCGATTCCAGTTTCTCAGCATTTTTATCAGAAACTCCTACGGTCTTCTTGACCGGTTTCACTGAGCAATCACGAAGGAAATGTCCAGAATTCCCACAGTATAGGCACAGCTGTAATTGCCTTCTTCTTTCCCGTTCTTTCTGAGTTAATGGTCCTTTTACTACTCCTATTTGCATTGGTTCCACGGAGTCATTCCCTTTAGCGGAGCTCTGAGGTCTTGAAAGTACCCGGGTTTCAAATCTGGATCGATCGGTCTTCCTGTTCTGTAGCCGATGATCTAATTGGACTACTAGGTCGATATAATCTGAACAGTCTTGCGGCGGATTAACCACCTGTGCTAAAACGTCTTTAAGTTCCCCACGTAGACCTCTGTAGAAGAGCGTGATTCTCTTATCTTCAGGCCACCTGGTCTCAACCACCAGTCTATTAAAGGACGCTATGTAAGCCAGGAGATCCTGATTACCTTGTCTGAGTGACAGGAGTTCATTGTCCAAGGCCTGCCCCTGTGAATGTCTTGCGAACAACTTTTCCATACTGGTCTGAAAGTCTTGAAAGTTATAGAGGAGCGGGTCATCCTGTGTCACGAGAGGAATGGACCAATCTGCAGCACTACCGCTAAGATAGGAAAGTACAAACGCTACCTCGGCTTGGTCCGTTGGGAATGCGGCGGTTCTACACAGAAAGTGCAAGCAGCATTGATTGATGAATACTGCATATCGCTTTGGATCACCGGAAAAACGTTCGGGCGGGGCCAAAGGCACATTCCCTGGCAGATTAATTTGCACCGGATTACTTGAGGTTGTAGGAGTGCCGCCCCCTCCATAGGGAGGCAGTGGCGTCTGTCCCGCTTGAGCCTGTAGCAACTGTCTGGCCAGATCATCCGTCCGTTCCTTGGCAATGATCAACTCCCTTTGTAAAGCGTTTGTTTCTTGGCGAGATGCGTGTACTTCTGCCCTTAGTTCCCCAAGCAATTGAGCCAGTTGATCTGTGTCCGAGGTTTCCATTGCGCCTGGGTGGGAAAATTGCGGTAGGCTTCGCGTTCTGTAACGCTCACCTGAATCCCTCGGAGGCGCAGGTCTGGGCTGGGGGTTCTCGGAGTCTTCTAGGGTCACGCGCAGGCCTCGAATGCCACCCTGGAAAGGCCCTTTCCTCACTGAGATCTTGATCTGAAGGGTGAGGTGTCTGCAATTATGAGAGCAAGGGGTTAATATGGATATATAAGCCTGACTGGGTAAGCTGCCTCCCCTTCCTGGTACTCCCAAGTAGTTTGTAGGCTAAATGTGCTCACCTTATGTAGGTGAAAGCGGAGCTCTCCATCCTGCGTCTGTGCAGGGGCGCCGAAGCCAGTTACTTCACTGGTTAATTGTCCAGCCTCTTGGTTGCAGAGGATGAAGATTTGGAGCTAGGCCGTTGTTAGCAGCACGAACGGCGGTTGCTTGAATATGGAGATCCGGAGAGCGATGGAATGGCGAAGGTACTGCAGGCAAGTAAGTAGAAAATGTCAATTCGAAGTTAAAAGCACTTCTTAATGTCTCTTTTCCTTTTTCAGGTCGCAGAAGCAGCTGGGTAGAAAAATGGATGTCGAGGAATGCACCGAGGAGTGAGATAGATGAGCGCTGCCCAAAACACGTGCGTATAGATGGAGTTTTGTATTTCTTAATGATGTCCTTTTGTTTTGCAGATGCGAGTAGCAGCGTCGGCGCAGGCGAGACGAATGCAGCGCAGGTAAGGAAAGTTTCATGGAGGTTTACTAACCAATGTCTTTGCTTCCACAGGGTGCCGGAAAAATGGAAAGCTGCAGCCCGTGGCTTGAGATGCACCGATGGACTGGGTAAGTGCTGCGCTGGTTTTATCTCGTGCTAACCTGGTGTTCTTTTCCCTTTTCAGATGCTGCTGGAGACGAAGATGGTATTTCGGAAGGTAAGATTGCGGATTTCTCTTCCCCAGATGCAGAAGTTGAAGATTCTCTGGAGCTGACACGGTGAGCGTCCTGCTGCTATTGCAGAATAACGCGAAGCACGTTGCTCTGATCGGGCGTGGTTTAAATAGCTTACTGGAGTGCTTAGGTGTCTCCTTCCACAGCAGCCTCGCCCAGGTAAGAAGTCCCAGCTTCCAGAATAGTTCCAGTATCCAGTCCCAGGAAGTGGTGCTGGCCACACCCAGAAGGTAAAGTAGTTCCAGCCATGGATGGATGAGGATTTCATCCTGCAGGTGAGTGAGCAGCATGGTCTGCAGCAGGTAGGTCCACCCAAGCACCATTCCTTACATCATGAGCCCGGCACGTCCTGTGCCGGGACTGGGTCCCCTTATGAGCCTGGCGCCACTGGCGCCAGGACAAGGTCCATAAGGCCCCTATGGGAGACGATGGGTGCCTGGAAATGAAGTTGTGACCCAGCTTCCGAGGCAGTTGGGCTAAACCTGACTCCTTGGAGGCTGCGGTCATGACACTGATAGCCTGGTCTTGCACCTCTGAAAGTGACAAACAGGGAGTCTGATTTGCAGAAGCCCTTGGTCCTGTCAAGGTAAAATTTCAGGGCAAGCCTGACATCCAGGCAGTGCAGAACTCTCTGTGCCTCTTCCTTAGGATCAGCAAAAAACGTAGGAAGGACTAGTTCGCCGTTCAAATGGAAAGCAGACGACACCTTAGGCAGAAATGCTGGGTGTGTCTGCAGGACTACTTTACCCTGTGAAAGGTAGTATACGGTTCTGAGGCGACCAGCGCCTGGATTTCGCTGAATCAGCGAGCAAGGTGAAGCCGACTAGTAAGGCTGTCTTAATGGTGACCAGCCTGATGTCTGCGGACGCCATTGGCTCAAACCATTTCTGCGCCAGGGCGGCCAAGACTATGTTCAGGTCCCACACAGGCATGGCCTCTTGATGGGTGGGTAAAGCCTTGCCAGCCCCGTCAAATGTTTTTTGACAACCGGATTGGAGGAGGAGAGGACCCCATCCTCTGAGTTCCTGTAAGCCCTAATAGCTGTGAGGTAAGTGCGGCAGGTGTCCACTTGCACGCCAGAGTGGGCGAGGTGCGCCGAGAAGGAGATCACGTCACCCAAAGTACATGCCAGGGGGTCGATTTCCTTGGAGTCTGCCCAGTGGCAGAACCTGGTCCATTTACTTTCATACTGGGCCCTGGTAGTCTTGCTCCTTGTGCCCTGTATGATTTCCAGGATTAGCCTGGGAGAGGCTGAGGTGCCTTAGTGTTACCTGCTCAGGAAAAACGCTGTGAGGGCTAGTTTCTGTGGCGCATGGTGGATGACCATGCCCCCCCTGCTGTGCCAGATGATGTGCTGGACCCATCGGAAGGTGAATCAGTGGCGTCTCCGAGAGGCTGAGAGGCTCTGAGAAGCCTGGCCTGGCCGGCCACCATGGAACCATTAGAATGATGTTGAGTTGGCGAGACGCCTTGATCTTGCAAATCACTCTGTGAATCAGCGGAGAGGGTGGGAAGGCGTAGGCCATCATGCTGTACCACTGAATCTGAAATGCATCGCCCAGGGAGCCGGGCCTTATCCCTGCCAGGAGGCAAACTGAGGGCACTTCTTGTTGTACCAGGTGGCAAAGAAATCCACCTGGAGGAGACCCCATCTGTTGAAGATCTCCTGAATAACAAGGTCATTTAGCTGCCACTCTTAATTGTCCGCTTCCAACATGCTGAGAGCTGAGCCTGTCCGCCTCCAGGTTGGATTCCTCCAGAAGGTGGACGCCGTGAGGTAGATGTCGTTTTCCAGGGCCCACTCCCACATGCTGATTGCCAGTCTGCACAGTGGAGGGGATCTGGTGCCTCCCTGCTTGTTGACATAGTACATGCGGGTCGAGTTGTGTGTCTGGATGAGGACAACCTTGCCCCTGAGAAGTGGAAGGAATGCTCTGAGCGGTAGCCAGATGGCATTCAGCTCCAAGCAATTGATGTGGTATTCCTGCTCCTGTCGAGTCCAGGTGCCCTGAACCAAGATATCATCCATGGTGGCTCCCCAGCCCTAGGAGACCATGGTGATGGTGACCTGCGGGGTGGGAGGCTAGAAGGGCTTGCCCGTCCGTAGGTTGCAGTCCCTGGACCACCATGTGAGGTCCAGGCAGAGAGATGGAGGAACGTTGATCATCTCGGATTGGGAGCCCCGCTCCTGGTTCATTGAAGTCGCAAAGTGCAGCTGAATCCTCCTCATCCTCAGTCTTGTGTGTGGGACAGCTAATAGGGCTGCCGCCAAGAGACCTAGGAGATGCTGATACCACCAGGCCGAAGTCATCTCTCTGCTGAGGAGTGAGTGGTGGCCCTCTTGATGGGCGAGATCTTGTCCTCCGACTGAAACACCTTCTAGGAGCATGTGTCCCAGATGAGGCCCAAGAATGTCAGTCTGCATGGGCTGCAGCTGCGACTTCTTGAGATTGAGCGAAAAAGCCTAGATCGTGGAGTGTGTTCATAAGGGCATGGGAGGAGTGGTGAACCGCTTCCGGAGATGTAGCCCTGACAAGCCAGTCGTCGAGGTATCGGTAGATGTGGAGGCCCTGCGCTCTGAGGAGGGCAGGCACAGTATTCATGAGTCTGGTAAAGACCCTGGGGGCCGAGTTGAAGCCAAAAGGAAGGATCTTGTGTTGGAAATGGTAGCACATGATCTTGAACCGTAGGAAGAAACGATGGGGCTGCCAAATTGGGACGTGTAGGTACATGTCCTTCAGATCCATAGAGCACATCCGGTCTCCCTTGCACAATGTCTCTGCTATAAAAGCTGGTAACAAACTGGTTGACCTATACAATAACACTATGGAAGCAGCTGTAAACACTATCGCTCCCATTAAACTAACTGAAGCTAAACCAATAGCCCATCTCAACAAATGGTTTACCCAGGAACTAAAAACCCTCTGGAACACCAAGAAAGCAGCAGAAGCTACTTGGAGAAAAACGCCCAATACTCCTAACAAGGCGCTTTTCACCTCGGCTGCCACATCATACAAATCAGCCATCCTTAACTCTAAGAAAGAGACCTATAACAATAGAATCTTTAACGCCAAATCTAGGACTAAGGTGCTTTTCAGTATTCTCAGGGAACTTGAGGCCCCAGCCCCACCCTCAAAAGCCTGAAAGACGCAGACTGGAGAGCTAAATACAAAAAGCTCTTGCTGACAAAATCACCCTGCCCAAGCCCAAAATTGAGCAAAAAAAAAAAAAGAACAGCTTGGCCAAGAAGGAACAAGTTACTTACCTGTAACTGTTGTTCTCCAGCATGGGTCTGGCATGGATTTACATGCTCATGAATATTCCCCATCAGGCTGGAAATCCTCGGTAAAGAAAAAATCAGTTTCTGAACTGTCTATCTCCTAATAACCAATCACTGGTCTCTGGGCCATACTGCCCCCAGCCAATGACTGCCCTCTACCTAAGCCCCTCCTCTGGCAGCCATCTTTGGATTTGGTAGCACGTAAAGTGGCAGTAGGACCAAGTGAAGAGCCGCTGAGGGGTAGGCGGGAGGGTTCGCATGTGAATCCATGCCAGGCCCATGCTGGAGAACAACAGTTATAGTTAAGTAACTTGTTCCTTCTCCAGCATGGATTCACATGCTCATGAATACAAGAATACATAGCAGCACACACATGCACAACCACGGGAGGTGGTAAGGCTCAACATTAAGCATTTCATCAACTCAACATTAAGCATCTCTTACCTCCTCACCAGGCCCACCTTTAGGCGAACAGGTTGCACAGCACTGCCTGGCCGACTCTGGACTCCTCCTCCCGGTCGATGCAGTAGAATCACGTGAAGGTGTGCATCGACCTCCACGTAGCAGCCCTGCAGATGTCCGGCAGGGGTGCACCAGATAGGAACGCCGTGGTAGCAGCGATCGCTCTGGTCGAATGGGCTCTCGGACGACAGGGCAACGGTCGGTTTGCCAACCGGTGACAGTGCATGATGCAGCCTGAGAGCCATCTGGAAATGGAAGCCTTCGAGAGGGCCTTCCCTTGGTTCATAGGTCCAAAGTTCACAAACACCTGTGATGTCTTCCGAAAACTCTTTGTGCGGTCCACGTAGAACTTCAGTGCTCTAGCTACATCCAGCGAGTGCAAAGTCCTCTCGGCCGGCGATGAAGGCGACGGGAAGAAAACAGGTAACACCAAGGGCTCGTTGAGATGGAAGTCCGACGGCACCTTGGGCATGAAGGAGGGGTGCGTCCTCAGCACCACCCTCACCTCGTGGAAAGTCAGGTATGGAGGCTTGCAGGAGAGGCCCTGGATCTCTCCCATTCATCGTGCGGAGGTGATGGCCACAAGAAACGCTGTTTTCCACGACAGGAACTTCAACGGTGCCGAATGTAGAGGCTCGAATGCCGGCCCCATGAGCCTGGTCAGCACCACGTTCAGCTCCCACGCCGGGGCCGGAGCCATCACTGGCGTGAATGATCGGAACAGTCCCTTCATGAACTCCTTCACCAGGCGATGGGACCACAGGGATGAGCACCCCGGAGTTCTGGTGTAGCGGGAGATAGCCGCCAGATGGATCTTGATGGAGGCATGGGCCAGCCCCACCTTGGCCAGCGATAGCAAGTACGGCAGCACTTGAGGGGCCGTAATCCGCAGAGGGCTAATCTTCTGTGCCCGGCACCAGACAGAAAACCTCTTCCATTTGTGTCCATGGCACTTGAGAGTTCAGGACGCCCTGGCCTTTGAAAGCACCTCCTTGCAGTCCGCCGGGATATCGTACCCTCCAAACTCTAGTGCAGCAAGAGCCAGGCTTGCAAGTTCAGAAGGTCTGGGAACCAGATCTGTCTCGGCCACGCTGGTGCGACGAGGATCATCCTGCACCGGGACCGTCTGAGTTGGTTGATGAGTCGTAGCAGCAACGGTAATTGCGGGAACGCATAGAGGAACATGCCGTCCAAGGGGAATGAGAAGGCATCGCCCATGCTCCCCCAGCTGGGAAACCTGCTGGCGAACCTCCGGCACTTGGTGCTCGTTGCCGTCGCGAATAGGTCGATCTGGGGATTGCCCCATCGTTGGAATAGCAGATCCACTTGATCCTGTCGCAGTTCCCACTTGTGGCACGAGCGCAGCTCCAAGCTGAGTGAGTCGGCAATGGTGTTCTTTATTCCTGCCAGGTGGAAGGGTACCAGAAACATCCCCTGGGCAACGGCCCAGTGCCACAGATCCTGGGCCTCCTTGGATAGGGCTGGGGATCTGGTGCCTCCCTGCTTCCGGATGTAGAACATCGTGGTGGTGTTGTCGGTGAAGATCATCACCACCTTGCCCTTGAGGGTCGGAAGGAAGGACCCGAGGGCCCAGAACACGGCTCAGAGCTCCAGGACGTTGATGTGAAGTGACCTCTCCTGCGGGAGCCAAAGGCCTCTTGCGTGGACATCTCCAGTGTGTGTTCCTCATCCCTCCAGGGAGGCATCCATCGTCACCATCTCCTGATGTGCCGGGGTCTGGAAGACCATACCTGTCGCGAGATGCACGCGGGTGCCCCACCACCAGATCGCTTGGCGGAAGGTCTCGGTGAGCGAGATCCTGTCTTTGAAGCTGCCCGCCGCTTGCATCCAACGGGCGTCGAGGAACTCTTGTAGCGGATGCATCAGCAGCCTGCACAGCCGCACGAGGTAGATGCATGAGGACATCATGCCGAGAAGGGACTTGATGGACCTTACCCTGGCCTCGTCCATGGTCGACAGCCGTTGCACCTTGCCCAGGATGGCCTTCGTCCTTTCCTCCGACGGGGAGGCCAATCGCGCCACTGTGTCGAGCCTGGTTCCCAGGAACAGTGCGACTTGCGACGGAACCAAGTGGGATTTCGCGAAGTTGATGGAAAATCCCAGATCCGTGAGCAGCTGGACGGTCTTCGCTGTGTGCTCGACGGCGAGTTCTCTTGTCCTTGCTCGGATGAGCCAATTGTCCAGGTAGGGGTAGACGTGGAGGATTTGGTCACCAGCCGCCGGTCTTCTTTCTTACGAGGAAGTATCGTGAGTACAATCGGAGCCCCGGAGCCTCTTTGGGACGAGCTCAATGGCTTCTTTCTTCAGCATCGCCCTTACTTCCAGCAGCCGTTGAGGGATGTGGTTTTCCTTCCTGTTCACGGGAGGAATGCGGGGGCACTTCTTTAGAAACTCGAGAGTGTGCCCGCAGGCCAGGGCATCCAGCACCCATCGGTCGGTGGAGATGGACTCCCACAAGCTGACGAACCTCGCCAGGCAGCCTCCCACCGGGGTGCTCAGGTGGGGGTCCGACACTACGGCCGGTTCAGTCCTGCTTGGTAACGGTCTTGCTGCCTTGGCCTCCTTGACGACAACGAGATCCTCCTGACTTGCCGCATCATCTGTAGGCCTCCTGTGACAAAGAGCGGGCCGCCTGGCGGTACGTTGAGGAACCGCCGCCGAATCCTTTGGAGGCACCTTGCTTGCCTCCAGAGTTCCGAAAGGGCAGTCGTCGTTGCTGCAAAACTCCCAAGGCCCACGCCGTCTCTGTGTCGGCCTTGATGGCTTGCAGTGACTCGTCCACTGTCTTGCCAAACAGGTTGTTTCCGTCGAAAGGCATGTCCAAAAATCTGGTTTGCACGTCCTGTCGGAAATCGGTTGCCTTGAGCCAACCGCCAGCTTAGGCAAACACCGTTGTCCATCTGGCGGAAGCCGGTGTCAGCAATGTCCGTGGCCACCGTTATGGCGTGGTCCGACACCACCTCGCCTTCCTGCAGGATCTCCGGGGCCTCAGCCCTCTTGTCGTCCAGGAGGAAGTCCAGCAGAGGCGCGATCTTAAACCACAGCTCCCTGTCGTAGCGGGCCACAATCGTGAGGGAGTTGGCCGCTTTGATCGTCATTGCCGCTGACGAGATGACCCGTTGTCCCATGGCGTTCAATTTCTTCCATTCGCCGTCCGCCGGGGAAGTCGAATTCGAAGCCGTCGCCCCCGCCGCCTTCTTCTTGGCCGCCGCTGAGACGACCAAATCCAGGATCGGCTGTGCCCTAAGGCACATGGGGGCGGAATCCGAGACCCGGTACTTCTTCTCGTACCGATCTCTCTTGGCAGGGGTCGTGGACGGGTTCTTCAGGAGCTCCAGCCCCTCGTGCCAAATGTCGTCAAGTAATGGGACTGAGAGGACCGTCCTCCTCTTAGCCTCACGCCGTTGATAGAGGAAACCTTCCTTCTCTTCTACGGGGCAGAGCTGGAAGAGCTCGGATGCCCTGGCGATCATGGCGTGGAAGGAGCCAATTTCGTCGGGAGGAGAGGCCAGAGGAGGTGGTGATGGGAAGCCCATCCCGTCGTCACCAGCAACGTCATCTGTCCCCGTCGTGGCCGTCTCTGTTCCCATGTCATCCCTCGGATCCGGGAAAGGAGATGAAGGCTGTGAGGGCCGCGCCGGCTGGAAGGGTGGTGGGGGATGCGTTCTTCTCTGCTTGCTTGGAGGGCTTCCTGACGGTACAGGCTCCGCTGGGTCATCGCTGGGGGTAAGGGCAACGTTGTCCTTATCTCTGTACACAAGGCCTGGATCACCATCAAGATTGCTCCCGAGCTATCCTGTGGCCCAGGTACCGGCTGCAACGGGCGTGACGGTTGGGGAGTGGAATCCTCCACCTCCACGGGAACCTCTTCGGTGCCACCGTCACTTTCTTCGTCCGCCTCTTCGGGATTCCTCCCACGGGACCGGACTTCCTCTAACCTCTTTTCCAGGATCTTCACGACTTCAGCCAGCTCCTCTTCAGAGGCTGTATCCGTGTCTGTGATGGCCACCGCCCCCCCTCTTTTTCCACCGGGGTTCTCACGGGGGGTCTTATCATTTGGTTGAAAAGAGGATTCCCTCCACGGTGGCAGGGAAACTCTGGGCCCCGAGTTCACCTCCACAGGCTTCGCCAGGGCCGCCACGACTCCCTCTATAGAGGCCTTAGTCGGGTGAATCAAGGCCTTCACGACTTTGGAAGCGCTTAAGGCCTTCACCTTGAGGGAGGTTCGCCGCCACGCTCTCCCTCGGCTGTCTCTGTCGGGATCGACCGGGACTTCTCCCGAAGCTTACCCGGGTTCTCCGACTTCCTTTTCCCCCGAGCCAGAGGGTTGGCTCGTGGTTGATGGCGTCAGTGAAAGTGCGCCCTGCCTTGCAGCCAAGGAGCCAGTCCGTTCGGCGCTCCCGGTGCCCGCGGACTCGCAGTGCTTTGCCTTTTTTTGGGCCCCCGTCGCCAGAGCGCCCTCAAAGGTCTTAGAAGACCGCTCGGACCTCTTTTCTTCTCAACTGCTGCTGGGCTCTTGCCCTCCAGCCAGTTGGTGAGGCGGATACACCAATCCTTCATGGTCCGCTCCGACATGTTCGTGCAAAGCACACAGTCCTTCTCCACGTGGGTTTTGTCTTCGTGAAGGCAGTAGAGGCATCTAGAATGCTCGTCCTCCTTGAAGACATTCTGCAATCCACATCCAGGGCAGCTCCTGAACAGCTTGGATCCGGGCGTTGTGCGCCCTTTGTCCTGGGCCATGTCCACACGGGGTAGGCCTCAAAGATCTTCTGGAATCCTCCAAGAAGCGGAACTCGACGAAAACTTCGCCCTTGAGGGGCGTAGAAAATTCCAAAACGGGTTCCCGTTGATCGGAAGTAGAAACGGTGGAGCTTGAGGCTCGATTGACCGAAAGAATTAGATTAAACTCTTTGAAAAATCGCAAAACACAGTAAAAGCTTGAGAGCTATAGCACGAGGACTCTCAACACTTGAAAGTGCGGTAAAAAATCTGAAGATGGCTGCCAGAGGAGGGGCGTAGGAGAGGGCAGTCACTGGCTGGGGGCAGTATGACCCAGAGACCAGTGATTGGTCATTAGGAGAAAGAAAGCTCAGAAACAAAACTGAAACTGATTTTTTTCTTTACCGAGGATTCCCAGCCTGACGACACAGAATATTCATGAGCATGTGACTCCATGCCAGACCCCATGCTGGAGAACACCACTGCCACCTCCCTCTCCACTCACAGTTCACCAGCAGGCCAACCCCTCATATGCCCAACCTTCTCCTTTTCTACTGTTTCTCCCAAAGAAGTGGAATGCATCATTAAAGGCCTCAAACCTTCAAGATGCCAAGGAGATCTCTGCCCAGCCGCAATCATTCAGGCAGGCGCCAAGGATCTGGATCCTTTCATTACTGCCATAATCAACTCCTCCTTCAAGACCAACTTGGTCCACACAATAACTTCAAGGAGGCCTGGGTTATGCCCATTTTAAAGAAAAAAACCTAGACCCTAATACCCCCACCAACTATAGGCCCATCACCACCGTTCCTTAACTCCTAAAGATCGTAGAGTGGCCTATCTTCAAATCCAGGAACATCTGGAAGACAATAACTCACTGCACCTCAGACAATCTGGCTTTAGGCCAAGACATGGAACGGAAACGGCCCTCTTGGGCCTACAAATCAAAATGGATGAGGCCAAGGACAAGGGTAAATTGGCTATGCTCCTGCTGCTAGACCTATCGGCAGCATTCGATCTTGTTGATCACCAGATCCTCACTGATGACCTGTTCTCAGCAGCTGCCTTCTCCAGCGACGCTGCAACCTTGTTACAATCGTTCCTGTCCACTCGCACCACGAGGGTCTTCGCACCCTCAGCCTCAGCAGACTCAATATCCATCTATTGCGGTGTACCGCAAGGCTTGTGCGTCTTGCCAAAGCTCTACAACATCTTCACTAAGCTCCTTTTTGACCATCTTGACAACCTGGGTGTCACATACACGAATTACGCCGATGACACCCAGGTTCTCATCACGCTCACAGGGAGGTATGAAGACGATTCCAAACTGATGAACTATGTATAGTTGGAGAACTAGGCCTGGATGGCAGACCACAGCCTATGCCTCAATGACGAGAAGACCAAGCTCTTAATCGTCGGGTCCCAAGTACGCCTAAACAAATTAGACCCACGATATGCCTCCGTCAACATTGACGGGAATCTGATCAAAGTGGCCAAAGAAATAAAAACATTGGGGGTCTACACAGACTCCACCCTATCACTCAAAAGGCAAGTGAATGCCACAGCTTCAACAACGGCCCACACCAACAAGCTGATTAATGCATGCAAACCATTCCTTTCTCCTAGCAGCTGCACTACTCTATCCAGGGCACTAGTTCTTTCCAAGATTGACTATTGCAATACCCTCTTGCTAGGCAACGGAACCTCAACAAACTCCAGGTCCTACAAAACAATGCCTTAAGATCTGCTCTCAGCATCCCTAGATCCACCCACATCACCAGCCACAGACAGGATGCCTGATGGCTCCCAGTACGAGATAGAATCTCCCTCCGCACACTTGTCATTACCCACAAATGCCTAACAAACTCAGCTCCCAAATACCTGGTAGATAAGTTCAACAAACACCAATCAGCCAGACCGACCAGAGCCCCATACTCGCATAGCCTAACCATCCCTAGATTCAATCTAAAAAAAGCCGGCATAGCTAGCTTCCCTGTGTTAGCTGCCAAACAGTGGAATGCCTTACCTCTCAGCCTCAGAATGGAACCCTCGTTTTGGACCTTTAGTGCCAAAGTAAAGAACTGGCTCTTCGATAAGAGGCGCCAGTGATCGGTTCACTTGCCACTAAAATCACTTTGCCTGCTTACTCTCGCTTTGTTTACCTCACTCATTGTATGTCTGGTATGATCACACTTCCTGTCAACCATCGACCGCCATGTAACCCTTGGTCGACTGCACTTATTGTTGTTATTTTTGTTCTTGTAAATCTGTTCAACCTCTCTATGCCTGTCACTTATATCTGTAACTTTCACTCAAGCTTTGGCACCCAGTTACCCCAGTGTTCGGTGTGTGGTACAAATAAAAAGACTAAACTAAACGTGGACCCGGAGGGGCGTGTCATGCCTTCTTTCCCTCAGAGGCTGTTGCGGAGGAGGGGGGACTGTAAAAAGCCCTTACCCCTCCATTTGTTGCTTGTGCCGATTTGGAGTCAGCGAGCGGTCCGGCTGCCTGGACCTCCGTTCCTGGAAGCCGCGGAACCCTGCGTATGTACGCCCCTTGTCAGAGCACTGCTGTGACCGGGTGTATGATTGAGCGTGGTCTTTGTCAAGATGGATAAAGACTTAGGCGTTTGTGAGCTGTTTTTCTTTTTGTCCAGCTCCTCGTCCGTGGTGGCGTGGAAGAGGCCCACCCACCCTCGAACGGCAGGTCTAATATGCGTTCCTGGACATCCAGGTTGAATTTCGTTGCACAGAGCCAGGCTGTCCTTCTCATGTCCATGGCGATATAGATGACATTGACATATTGGTGTGTATGTGGGCCACAGTGGACTCCATGAGGTCCTGCGCCACCAGCTTGGCCTCAGCCAGTCCCACCTTGAAACATGAATGGCTCTGCGCAGAGAGTTCTGGAAGGAAGTCTGCAATTTCCCGCCATAACCTTTGGTTAGCAGCAGCCAGCATGGCATCAGCGTTGGCCTGATGAAGATGCAAGGACGTGTTGGAATACACTTCTTCCCGTAAGCCTCCAAGATCTTCTCCTCCTTGCCTAGCAGTGTCGCAGAGGAGGAGGAGGAGGATGACTGAAGCTTGGAGTAAAGTGATGCTGCAGCGATCACCAAGGAGTGTGGCTGAGGATGGGCCGATAGCAAGAGTGTTTCCCCCTCCATCTGACTGTACTTGGCATCCAGGTGTCGATTGACCGGCTGGGCAGAGTGGGGCTTGAGCCAACCCTTTTTGGCCAGGGAGACTATCAGTCTGCAGTGGAATTTCCGTTTTGGCAGAGGGGTGTTGTGTGAGGACTTCAGCGAGGACCCCCTCTGCCGGTTTCTCGACCTCGGGTTGAGGCAGGCCCAGGTACTACGCCAGCCCTGCAAGACGTTTGTGGAAGGCCTTGGTGTGTCAGGGTCTTCCTCCTCATCCGTGTCCTGTGGGTCAGGAGGATCCTGTGTCGTGGGGGAGTAGCGGAAGCCGGTGGCTGGGGTACTGTAGCCGGAAGCTGTGGAGGAGAGGGGTACGGAACCACCTGAGGAATCAACTGGGGTCGGGGCGAGGGGCTGCGCCAGGGCCGGGAGCATTGGAGGGAGCACATCCCTGATGGCATCCCCGAAGATAACCCCCATCCGAAGGGACTACATGAGACCGAGGAACTTCTCAAAGAACCTGTCTTCACAGGCCGGAGGAGTGGTAGGGGATATAGACGGGGTAGCGGGAGGCTGCTGGAGCTGCTGCATACCCTGCCCATACGGACGCAGCAGGAACCTGCCCTGCACAAATGAAGGATAGGATGTAGGCCACGTACCTGGTTGAGGCCAGTCCCACCATGACAATCGTTCCTCGCCGAACTCCTGGAATGGTGCTGGATGAGTGCTGATGTCTGGATGGCGGCCATTTTGTCGAGTTATCTGCCACGTGCCTGCTTCGTGTTGCTCGGCTCGCTGGGCCCAGCCTCCTCCAGGACTTGAGTGTGGATCACGGGGCCTACCCTGCTCCTCGGGCCTAGACCCGGTAGGTGCGACACCCTCGGCCCAGGGGCCGGTAGAGCTGCGTTTAGGTGCCCACTCTAACATATTGCTGGTACTAGGGAGTGGCCCCTCGGACATAATGCCGGTACAAGGGTGGAGCCCCTCGGGTGAAGACCCGGTACAAGAACCTTCCGGTCCCTCAACACTGTCACCGGGAGGATCCAAGGATCCCTCAGCCTGAAGGCCGGTAGCTGGAGCAGCCTCGGTGCACGTGCTGGTACGAGGACCTGAGCGGTCCCCCCCGCGTGGGCGAGTCCTTGGGAAGGAGTCTCCCTTGCTGGGTGCAATGGAAAATCGAGGCCCTACCTTGGGCCTGCCTTGATGTTTCACAAAGTCCTTGAGGTCCTCTGGAGGCGACTTCTGGAAGAGCTCCCTCCACCTGGCTAGCCTGTTCTTCAGAGACCTCGATGACAGGGCATTGCATGCTGTACAAGCTTGCCAACTGTGGTCTTGGCCAAGGCAACATAGGCAGAGGGCGTGGGGGTCTGAAGTTGGGAAGAGCCCGTCACAGGATGGACACCTGCTGAACCCTGTGGAAGTCGTCATGCCCCGGGGAGGAGCGTGACGCCTGAGGACCGAGTACCTGTATGATGAAAGACAAAAAAGACAGAGATATCCACGCGTGGAATTACATGGCCGAAGCCAAACCCAGGAGCGCTGGTGAATTCGGCCCGTTCCCGTCGACGTGGAAAAGGGGGCTGAGGTGTGGCACCAGAGGGCGGAGTCAGGGCAGCGCATGCTCCCAGGGTCGCACCCCACGTGCCTCTAAATTCAAAGGGGAAGAAGGTTTTTTCTGGTGAAAAAGGTTCCGTCTCCCGTCCCTTGGAAGGGACGACCATGCAGTATGGAGGAAAGGGGACGGGACTTAAGAGTAAGAACGAACTGAGAGGTAGAACGAAGATTGCATAATGGATAGTAAGGAACAAGTTACTTACCTGTAACTCTTGTTCTTCAGCATGGGTCTTACATGGATTCACACACTATGAATATTCCCCCTCGTCAGGCTGGGAATCCTCTGTAAAATAAAGCAGTTTAGATTTAAACTAAAAACTGCATTGTCACTTGTATAGCCTATTGCTGCCACTTTGGGTCATACTGCCCCCAACAACGGCACTTGTCTTCCTTAGCTTCACCCCTGGTGGCCATTTACAGATTTGGTCATGCACATAAACTGGCAGTGAGACCCAAAAAGGGAGGGTTTGCATGTGCATCCATAGAAGACCCACGCTGGAGAAAAAAAGATACAGCTAAGTAACTTGTTCCTTCTCCAACATGGGGGTCGTACGTGGATTCACATGCTATGAATATGATTACACAGCACTACCTAAACACAACCAAAGGAGTGGAAAGGCTCAACAGAAGCAATAAGACTTACCCCTGGTACACACTCGCCTCAAGAAAACAAATTGCTCAGAACCAGTTGTCTGACACAAGACTCATCCATGTGGAAAGGAACAAGTTACTTACCTGTAACTGTTGTTCTCCAGCATGGGTCTGGCATGGATTCCCATGCTCATGAATATTCCCCGTCGTCTGGCTGGGAATCCTCGGTAAAGAAAAAAATCAGTATCAGTTTCGTTTCTGATCTGTCTTTCTTAGTAGTAACCAATCACTGATCTCTGGGTCATACTGCCCCCAGCCAATGACTGTCCTCTCCCTAAGCCCCGCCTCTGGCAGCCATCCTCAGATTTGGTAGCACGGCAAGTGGCAGTATGACCAAGTGAAGAGCTGCAGAGGGGTAGGCGGGAGGGTTCGCATGTGAATCCATGCCAGACCCATGCTGGAGAACAACAGTTACAGGTAAGTAACTTGTTCCTTCTCCAGCATGGGGTCTGGCATGGATTCACATGCTCATGAATAAACGCATACATAGCAGTATACACATGCACAACCACGGGAGGTGGCAACAGGCTCAACATTAAGCAATACAACAACTCAACATTAAGCATCTTTTACCTCCTCGCCAGGCTCATCTTAAGCGAACAGGTTGCGCAGCACTGCTTGGCCGACCCTGGACTCCTCCCTGGAGTCCCGATCGACGCAGTAGAATCTTGTGAAGGTGTGCGTCGACCTCCACGTAGCAGCCCTGCAGATGTCCAGCAGGGGCACACCAGACAGGAACGCCGTGGTAGCAGCGATCGCTCTGGTCGAATGGGCTCTCGGACGGCTGGGCAGCGGTCAGTTTGCCAACCGGTGACAATGCATGATGCAGCCGGAGAGCCATCTGGAAATGGAAGTCTTCGAGAGAGCCTTCCCTTGATTCACAGACCCAAAGTTCACAAACAGATGTGACGTCTTCTGAAAACTCTTCGTGCGGTCCACGTAGAACTTCAGCGCTCTAGCTACATCCAGCGAGTGCAAAGTCCTCTCGGCCGGCGTCGAAGGCGACGGGAAGCAAACTGGTAACACCAAGGGCTCGTTGAGGTGGAAGTCCGACGGCACCTTGGGCATGAAGGAGGGGTGCGTCCTCAGCACCACCCTCGTTTCATGAAAAGTCAAGTATGGAGGCTTGCAAGACAGGGCCTGAATCTCTCTCACTCGTCGTGCAGAGGTGATGGCCATGAGGAACGCGGTCTTCCATGACAGGAACTTCAAAGGCGCCGAATGCATAGGCTCGAATGGGGCTCCCATGAGCCTGGTCAGCACCACATTAAGCTCCCACGCCAGGGCAGGAGCCTTCACCGGAGGGAACGATCGGAATAGTCCCTTCATAAATTCCTTCACCAGGCGATGAGACCACAAGGACGCCTGTGCCGTAGTCCCGGTATATCGGGAGATGGCAGCCAGATGTATTTTTATGGAGGCGTGAGCCAGTCCAGCTTTGGCCAGCGAGAGTAGGTACGGCAGCACTTGAGGGGCCATAATCCGCAGAGGGTTAATCTTCTGTGCACGGCACCAGACAGAGAACCTCTTCCATTTATGACCGTAACACTTGAGAGTTGAGGACGCCCTGGCCTTTGCAAGAACCTCTCTGCAATCAGCCGGGATATCGTACCCTCCAAACTCTAGTGGTGCAGGAGCCAGGCCTGCAAGTTCAGTGACTGTGGGTCATGATGTAGAATGGCGCCTCCTTCTCTGGAGAGAAAATCCGCGTCCACCCGCAGCCTGACTGGCGGGGACCAGATCTGCCTCGGCCACGCCGGTGCGACGATGATCATCCTGCACCTGGACTTCTTGAGCTGGTTGATGAGGCGGAGCAGCAATGGCAATGGAGGGAACGCGTATAGAAACAGGCCGTCCCAAGGGAACGAGAAAGCATCGCCCATGCTCCTTGGCTGTGGGAACCTGCTGGCGAACCTCTGGCACTTGGAGTTCGTCGCCGTCGCGAACAGGTCGATCTGGGGTTTGCCCCATCGTTGGAAGAGTCGATCCACTTGATCCTGGCGCAGTTCCCACTCGTGGCACGAGCGCAGCTCCCTGCTGAGTGAGTCGGCGATGGTGTTTTTTATTCCTGCCAAGTGGAAGGGAACCAGAAACATCCCCTGGGCGACGGCACAGATCCTGGGCCTCCTTGGATAGGGCTGGGGATCTGGTGCCTCCTTGCTTCCGTATATAGAACATCGTGGTGGTGTTGTCGGTGAAGATCCTCACCACCTTGCCCTTGAGGGACGGAAGGAACGACTTGAGAGCCCAGAACACTGCTCTGAGCTCCAGAATGTTGATGTGGAGAGACCTCTCCTCCGGGAGCCAAAGGCCTCTTGCGTGGAGGTCTCTGGTGTGAGCCCCCCAACCCTCCAGGGAGGCGTCCGTCGTCACTGTCTCCTGAAACGCTGGGATTTGAAATTCCGTGCCTGTCGTGAGGTGAGCACGGATGCCCCACCATAAGATCGCCCGACGGAACTCCTCGTCGAGAGGGATCCTGTCCTCGAAACAGCCCGTCGCTGAAACCAGCGGGCGTCGATGAACATCATCCCGAGGAGGGACTTGATGGACCTCACCCTGGCCACGTCCGTGGCTAACAGGCGTTGCACCTTGCCCAGGATGGTCTTGGTCCTCTCCTCTGAAGGGGAGGCCAATTGCCCCACTGTATCAAGCTTCGCTCCCAGAAAACAGTGCTATCTGCGATGGAACTAGGTGGGATTTGGGGTAGTTGATGGCGAACCCCAGCTCCGTGAGCAACCGGACGGTCCTCGCCGTGTGTTCGACGGCGAGTTCCCTTGTCCTTGCCCGGATTAGCCAGTCGTCCAGGTAGGGGTAAACGTGGATCCCCTGCAGGCGCAGCCGTGCCGCCACTGGTGCCAGGCACTTGGTGAAAACCCTGGGTGCCGACTTTAATTCGGACGGTAGGGCTCTGAAATGGTAGTGGCGTCCCTGAACCACGAACCTGAGGAACTTCCTGTGCCTTTTTAGAATAGGGATGTGGAAGTAAGCATCCTCCAGGTCCAAAGACGACAGGAAGCTGCCTTCCTCCAGCTGTCCCAGCACGTGCTGGAGGGTGACCATCCTGAATTTCTGCGCCTTGATTTACTTGTTTAAGTGATGCAGGTCCAGGATGGGGTGCCAACCGCCTGTCTTCTTCCTGACGAGGAAGTACCTTGAGTACACTCCGGAGCCTTCTGGGGATGAGCTCGATGGCACCTTTCTTGAGCATCGCCCATACCTCCAACAGCAGTTGAGGGATGTGATTTTCCTTCCTGGCCACGGGAGGAATGCGAGGGCACTTCTTTAGGAATTCCAGCGAGTGCCCGTTGGCCAGGGTGTCCAACACCCAACGGTCGGTGGAGATGGACTCCCACAAGCTGACGAACTTCGCCAGCCGGCATCCCACCGGGGTGCTTCGGTGGGGGCCCGACAACACGGCCGGGTCAGTCTTGCTTGGAGGCGGCCTTGCAGCCTTGGCCTCCTTGGCGACGACAGCGGGATCCACCTTGCTTGCCGCGACCGACGTAGGCCTCCTGGGAAGAGGAGCGGGCCGCCTGGCGGTAGGTGGAGGAGCCACCTCTGGAACCTTTGGAGGCACCCTGTCTGCCTATGGAGCTCCGAAAGGGCCGTCGCTGTTGAGGCACCCCTAAGGCCTCGGCCGTCTCCGAGTCGGTCTTGATGGCCTGTAGACACTCATCCACCGCCTTACCAAAGAGGTTGTTGCTGTCGAACGGCATGTCCAACACTCTGGTCTGGACGTCCTGGCGAAAGTCTGTCGCCTTGAGCCATCCTCGTCGTCGGAGGCAAACTCTGTTGCCCAGTTGGCGAAATCCGGTATCGGCAATGTCCGTTGCCACCGTTATGGCATGATCCGACGCCACCTCGCCTTCCTGCAGAATTTCTAGGGCCTCCGCCCTCTTGTCGTCAGGTAGGAAGTCTAGCAGGGGAGCTATCTTGAACCAGAGCTCCCTGTCGTAGCGGGCCACGATCGCTAAGGCATTGGCCGCCTTAATCGTTGTCGTCCCATGGAGTCCAACTTCTTGCCCTTGCTGTCCGGCGGGGAAGTGGAAGTTGAAGCCGCCGCACCGGCTGCCTTCTTCTTAGCCGCTGCCGAGACGACAGAGTCCGGCGTGGGCTGGGCCCTGAGGCACAAGGTGGCGGCATCGGGGACTCTGTACTTCTTCTCGTACCTGTCCTTCTTGGCGGGAGCCGTGGAAGGGTTCTTGAGGACAGCAAGCCCCTCGTTCCAGATGTCGTTGAGCAAAGGCACCGCAAGGGCCGTCTTCCTCTTGGCCTCTCTTGGTACAGAAACCCTTACTTTTTTTTTGTTCTTCAGGGCAGAGCTGGAAGAGCTCGGATGCCCTGGTTATCATGGTGTGGAAAGAGCCAATTTCGTCGTTTGAGGAAGCCCGAGGGGGGGTGATGATGGGATGTCCGCTGTGTCATTGCGGCCGTCATCGTCCGTCCCCATCGCTGTGTCCATCGCCGTATCCTCCCTAGGGTCGGGCGAGGACGAGGGGTCCACAGGTCTCGCAGGCAATAAGGGTCGAGCGGGGTGGACTCTCCTCCGCTTGTTCGGAGGGCTTCCCGACGGGGCCGGTTCTGGATCCTCCGTCGGGGTCCGTGGTAATCTCGTCCTTATCTCGGTACATAAGGATTGGATTGCCAACAAAATGGCTGCCGAGCTATCCTGGGGCTCGGGTAATGGCTGCGACGGACGCGATGACCGTTCCACTGGGCCCTCTACGTCGCCATCGTCTCTATCTTCGATCACGTCAGCGGGGACCGTCCCCTGGGATCGAACCTTCTCGAACCTCTCGTTGAGGCCTATGGACTTCTCGTTGAGGCCCTTCTCGGCTTCCACCAGCTCCTCCTCAGAGACTGATTCCGAGTCTGTAATGGCCACCGCCCCACCCCCCCTTTTTCCGCCGGGGGCTTCACGGGGGTCTTAACGATGGGCTGGAAAGAGGACTCCCTCCGCGGTGGCAGGGATACTCTGGGCCCAGAGGCCATTTCCACTGGCGTAGTCTCAGCCGGCTTCGCCAGGGTCGCAGCGACCATATCGACAGAGGCCTTTGCCGGATGGATCA
This sequence comes from Ambystoma mexicanum, assembly GCF_040938575.1. NCBI lineage: Eukaryota > Metazoa > Chordata > Amphibia > Caudata > Ambystomatidae > Ambystoma > Ambystoma mexicanum. The sequence goes on from NC_090933.1 coordinate 704,039,748, forward strand.
GAGCCCTCATCACCTTAGGTGCGTCCTAGGCCTTCGCCTTAGGGGGAGGGTCAGCGCCTCGCTCCCCCTTCGAGATCGACCGGGTCTGCTCCAGCGGACTTCCTCTTCCCCGAACCAGAGTGCTGGCTCGTGGTGGAACGTGGCGGGGAAGTAGCGCCCTGCCTGGCAGTTGAAGAGCCCAACATTTCGGCGCTCCCGGTGCCCGCAGACTCGCAGTGCTTGGCCTTCTGTTGGGCCCCCATCGCCGGGGCACCCTCACAGGATTTAGAAGCCCGCTCAGACTTTTTCTTCGCCTTCTCACCTGCTGTGCCCTTCTCCAGCCAGGCGGCGAGGCGAGAACAACAATCTTGTTTGGTCAGTTTCCGAAAGGTTCTTGCAGAACGCACAGTCCTTCTCCACGTGCGTCTTGTCCTCATGAAGACAGTAGAGACAACGTGAGTGCTCATCCTCCTTTAAAACATTCTGCAATCCGCATCCAGGGCAGCACCTGAACAGCTTGGATCCGGGTGTCGAGCTTCCATTGTCCTGGGCCATGTCCGTTGAGGTAGGCCGCAGATCTTCTGAAATCCTCCAAGAAGTGTAAACTCGACGAAAACTTCACCCTTGAGGGGCGTAGAAGAATTCCGAAACGGGTCCGTGTTATCGGAAGTAGAAACGGTGGAGCTTGAGGCTCGATTAAACTGAAAAAATGAGAAAATCTCCTGAAAAAGCATGAAAACGCAGCAAAACCTCGAGAGCTAAAGCACGAGGACTCCCAACACTTGAGCGTGCAGTAAAAATCTGAGGATGGCTGCCAGAGGCGGGGCTTAGGGAGAGGGCAGCCATTGGCTGGGGGCAGTATGACCCAGAGATCAGTGATTGGTTACTACTAAGAAAGACAGATCAGAAACGAAACTGATACTGATTTTTTCTTTACCGAGGATTCCCAGCCTGACGACGGGGAATATTCATGAGCATGTGAATCCATGCCAGACCCCATGCTGGAGAACAGTAGAATCTTGTGACAGTGTGCGTAGACCTCCACGTAGCAGCCCTGCAGATATCCAGCAGGGGGACACCAGAGAGGAAAGCAGTAGTGGAAGCAATGGCTCTGGTGGAATGGCCTCTGTGCCGGCCTGGCAAAGCTCTGATGGTTAATTGATGTCGATGCATGATACCCACGGAGAGCCACCTGTAAATGGAAGCCCTCGATATGGCGTTTCCATGCCCCACAGGTCCAAAGTTGATGAAAAGTTGAGAAGCTTTGGAAAAATCTTTAGTGCGTGCCACATAGAATTTCAAGGCTCACAACATGTCTAGTGAATGTAAGGATCTTTCAGCCAGCGTAGAAGGATTTGCAAAGAAGACTGGTAAGACCAAAGGTTTGTTTAAATGAAATCCTGGCTGGACCTTTGGCATAAAGAATAGATGAGTTTGTAGAACCAGCTTGTATTGGTGCAAAGACAAATACGAAGGCTTACAGGATAGAGCCTGGATTTCTCCCACACACCTGGCGGAAGTGATCACCACTACGAAGGCTGTCTTCCACGAGATGTCCGAGGCTCAAATGGAGCACCCATCAGTTTGGACAGGACCACATTCAACTCCCACTCTGGGGCAGGATCCTTCACCGGAGGGAATGTTCTGAAGCGACCCTTGAGGAACTTCACAAGCCTGTGAGACAGCAGGGAGAGCTTGCCAGTAACTCCGGTATACCTGGATATTGCAGCTAAGTGCACTTTGATGGACATATGGGCACGGCCAGCCTTAGCCAGCGAGAGCAGGTAAGGCAGAAGTTGCAGCGCTGTGATGCACTGTGGAGACATCTTCCGTGACTGGCACCACACTGTAATGCGCTTCCACTTGTGTTTCTAGTATGCAAGTGTAGACGGAGCCCTGGCCTTCGCTAGGATGTTCTTGCATTCCAACAGCAGCGAGAATTGCACAAATTCTAAGGCTGCAGGAGCCAGGCCAACCGGTTCAGGGATGCTGGGTCATCGTGCAGGATTGCCCCTCCTTCTCTGTTTAGCGGGCCGGAAGAGGAGGCAGCTTGATGGCCGAAGCCACTGACAGGTGAAGAAGGTCTGGGTACCAGATCTGCCTGGTCCACGCTGGTGCAATGAGGATCATCTTGCAGCGGGATAGTTTGAGTGTGTTGATAACACGTGAGAGCAGTGGAATCGGCAGGAATGCGTAAAAGAATAGGCCTTCCCATGCAGAAGAGAAGGCGTCTCCCAGACTCCTTGCCTGATGATACCTGCTAGCAAACCACTGACAGTTGGTATTGGCTGATGTTGCAAACAGGTCGATCTGAAGATGGCCCCACTTGCTGAAGATCCAAGAGGCTTGAGCTTGCTGGAGCTCCTACTCGTGGCAGGACCGCAGCTCCCTGCTGAGAGAGTCGGCAATGTGTTTTGAACCTGCCAGGTGTAACAGGACCAGAAACATCCAGTGAGCAATGGCCTACCGCACCATGTTCTGTGACTCCAGAGAGAAGACTGATGATGTTGTTTCGCCCTGCTTCATGATGTAACACATGCTGGTGTTGTTTGTGAAGACCCTGACCACCTTTCCCAAGAGTTGAGGCTTGAAAGACTTGAGCCCAGAAAACTGCCTGTAGTTCCAGGAAATTGATATGCAATGCCTTCTCATCCGGGAGCCAGAGGCCTCGGGCATACAGTTGGCCCGTGTGGGCACCCCAACCTTCCAGTGAAGCATTGGTTGTTACAGACTCCTGATGCGCAGGGATCCTGAAGGGAGCGCCCTATGAGAAGTGAAGGCGAATGGACCACCAGTGCAGGGATTGGCAGAAATCTTGGAGGTCTACACTGTTGTCCAATGAGCCGGAGATCTGCTTCCACCTGGTGTCAGGAAACTCTTGAAGCGGTCTCATTTGCAGTCTGCAATGAGGGACCAGATGGATGCATGAGGACATCATCCCCAATAGTGACTTGATAGACCAGACTGTAGCTACTCAGACGGAGGACAGCTTTGGACCTTTCCTAGGATGTCACATATCCTTTGCACCGATGGGGTGGCCAGGCACAAGACTGTGTTGAGCCTGGACCCCAGGAACAGAGCGTCTTGGGACTGTGCCATGCAGCATTTGGGACATTTTATGGATAATCCCAGAGAGATTAGGGTCTGGACCGTGTCTGCTGTATGTCGCGCCGCCTGGGCTTGAGAACGAGACCGGACCAGCCAATTGTCCAGGTAGAGGTAGATGTACACTCCCTTCTGACAAAGGAATGCCACCACTGGGGCTAAGCTTTTGGTGAATACTCTTTGGGGCTGATTTGAGGCTGAAGGGTAATGCCGTGAATTGGTAAGGTCTTTTAGACAACAAACCTTAGGAACATCGATGTTTTGGGTCAACGGGGATGTGGAAATACGCATCCTCCAGATCCAGCGTTGCCAAGGAAGTTTCCCTCTTCCAGTTTGGCTGAGCACGTGTTGTAACGTGGCCATCCTGAAATTTTGGGACTTTAGGAATTTGTTGAGACGACCCAAGTCCAGGATGGGACTCCACACGCCTGACTTTGTGCAAACCAAAAAGTAGCTGGAGTACACTCCAGAGCCCTGGGGGACAGGTTCTATTCTCCTCTTAGCAACATGGCCTGAACTTCCTTGATGAGTTGGGCTCCTTGCTGTTCCTGCCTTATAATGGGAGGTATGCTGGGGTAATTGTCTTGGAACTCCAGAGAGTGTCCCTGCTCGATGACGTCAAGCACTCATTTCTCTGTGGAGATGTTGTGCCACATGTCGACAAATTGAGATAGCCAGCCTCCCACTGGGGTGCTGAAGTGGGGGCTTGCAGACTAGGCCTGGGCCTGGTCAGGCTTCCTTCGGTGTCTGCGCCCTGGTGGCTTGCAGACGACGATGCTGGGTACCTCCTCTATCGGCCTTGGGACAGCCTCTATACGCCTCCTGAATCGTGGAGTGGGAGGGCTGGCAGTAGAAAGGAGAACCTTGGACGTTTGGAGAACCCTTCCTTTCCGGGAGCAAAAGGTCTGTCTCCTTTGCTGCACAGTGCCCAGAGAGCGTTCTGTCTCTGTGTCTGGTTTGATGCCAAGAAGGGGCTTGCCCGCCACCATTGCCGAAAAGGTTATCCCTCTTAAAAGGCATGTCAACCACCTTGCCTTGGACTTCTTGCCTGAAGTTTGTGGCCCCCAACCCTGCAAGTGAAGTATGGCCCCATTGCAAATCTGCCAGAAACCCGAGTCGGCAATGTCAAAAGCGATCGTGATTGCATGGCCAGATGCCACTTCCCCTTCCTGAAAGATGGCCACGGCCTCCGCTTTCTTGTTGACCGGCAGGCAGTTGAGAATGGGTTCCAACTTGTACCAGTCGGGGGGGAGTACGTAAGCTGGGGAGCCAGGACCTCTAAGACAAGAAGAGGTTGATTGAAGAACTCGGTATGGAGCCTCCAACCGAGCCTCCTCTCTATGAGGGATAATAGACCTTTTCAATGATATGATACCTTGCTGTATAATATAGCAGCCAAGGCGACTGATCACTTAAAAGAGCGGGGATAACGCACTGCCACGGACCCAGCTGAAAGAATAAAGACAGCAGGTAAGTAACACAGACACCAATATGGACCACCCTAAAACCCACACTAGATGAATACCTGAATCAATATATCCAGACTCCCATAGAGTATGCTGGAGGCCACCCTATAATTACAGAAAGGCGATTTAAGGTTTGGTAATAAAGAGGAAGGAATCTAGGATGCACAGTTCTATAGAATTCTTAATTCTTACCAGTGATGTAATGAAGAGTGTCCAAAGTTGATTAACAAAACAACGAAAGTGTAAAACAAAAAATTGGGAAGGTTAGTAAAGGGTACTATACCCGGGCGGCACGAAGAGCGCACTAGTTACGGGAAGGTGCACCTGCTGTAGAGCGTCCGGAGTGCACTTGTTACCGAGAAGCAGTCTAAAGATAAGCAACAGAAGTGAAATGAGGAAAAGTACAAAGTTATGCAGTGCGTAGCAATGGACTCAGTATCTTACCACTGCGTGAGGAGTGCAGAAAAGGCCGGCAGCAGGCAGAATGCTGGTAAATGGGCAGTCTCCTAACATCAAGCGGGTCCAGTACACAGGCGGGCAGCAACAAGGCAGAATAGTAGACAGGCAATCCAGAAGCAGGCAATGAGGTCGGGTTGACGGGCGGACAGTAGCGAAACAATGTAGGTCCAAATCAGTCCGTTTTCAAAGCAAAGGTCCTGGTACACGGGAACGACAAGTTAAAGGAATAACCAAGAAGGAATCCGTAAACGGGAGCTAGGGTCTGGTACACGGGAAGGCAATTGTCAGGGAATAGCAAGGACTTCAAAAAGATGCCGAAGTAACGGTAATCAGAAGCCGCGAGCAACGAGTTACTGCTGTTCATATTCCCAAAAGGGGCGTACCCGAATGAAAGTGAGGCACCATGTTTTGATTCCGGACTACACTGAAGGGGTAGGTTTCAGGGGTAATGTAGTTCACTTTGCGAGCCGTAGATACTGTTGCAGCAATCTTCCAAGGCAGCTGCCAGCGAGAATAGAAAGGAGCCACAAAGCGCTGCACACCCTTAGGGAGAGCTATAATTCTCCTCACAGATCTGGTTGATTGATCCGGCGTAATACCAGGCGCGTGTGGTGGAGCTCTGGGCCGGCCCTTAGGTGTGACACCAGAGTTCTCGGTCGTAGCAAGCATGGAAGGTTAGGGCACTGGCGGCCTTAACTGTAGATGCCGCAGTGGTGGTCATGTGCTTTCCAGCCGCATCCAGCTTCCTTCCCGCCAAGTCAAGCGGGACCGAGCAAGTGGATGAAGGAATAGACAAACTTGAGTCTGGTGTTGGATGGCCTCTGGGACCCTATACTTTTTCTCCAGCCGCTCCTCTTTAGTAGGCGCGGAAAAGGGCTTTTGCATCACCAGCAGCCTGTCCTCCCATACGTCATCCAGAAGTGGATCTGAGACCACAGTCTTTCTTGAGGATTCACAGCGCTGGAAAAGGAATCCCTCCTCCTTTTCCTCTGGAACCAGGTTTAAAAGCTTGGCCGCTCGGGAGATCATTGCCAGGAAAGATCCCACTTCACCCGGTGGACACTCCCTAGATGGTAAATCTATATCTGGCAGCTGACTGTCTGCAGGGATATAGTCATCAAACTCGGGTAGCATCTGTATTAGGGTTGGTGTCTGTATTAGCGCCCGTTCCTGTCAGGACCAACTCCTCCACAACAGCATGCTGTGGAACAGGAGGTGCTGCCAGGTGGGGCTGAGACAGTCTTGGTGGACTGGCCACCTGAGCCGAGCCCCCAACCACAGGAGGACCAGGATCCACAGGCACTAGTAGCTGCTGAACCTCTGAGACCAGAGTGTGGAGCGTTGTCAAAATGTCAAAAGAAACAGCTCTTCGCAATGGATCCTTAGGAACTCAAGATGCCACGATTGGTGCATGTGGCCAGGGCTCATAGGGTGAACAGGCTGAAGCAGTTGTGCAGGCCGCGGCCCCGGGTGTGGCCGCAGGCCAACACCACCCTCAATAGGGTGCGACCTGACGTCTTCAAAGACTTCTCCTCCTCCCCTTCTTCCTTCTCCGACAGGATGGCAGAAGCGGAGATGGAACTGGAGCCACAACCCTGGCAGGCCTGACAGGAGATTTGTGTGGTTTAGGGGCAATGGTGGGCTTTGGTATAAAAGAGATCTGGGGTGCCTCCCTCTCTCTGCTGGAACCTTTCAGTAAGGTGCCTAGCAGAGATGCATGTGGAGAAGGCAGTGCAGTCGGAACAGAGCAAGCTGGGACTAAAGGAGGCATTGGGGGCAATGCTACCCTCAAGATGGCCATTGAGATGGTGCCTGCAGTCGTCGACGAGGCAGCAGAAAAGACAAAAACTGGTACTGTCTGCCTGACGGACAGTGTTGTCCATGATGTGTCGACAGTCTTCGTTGACGATTTTGACAACGGTTTAGTGTTGTTGATGAGGTAGTCTTTGGCGTCATTGACGATGACACTGCCAATGATGAACGATCTTTCATCGACAGGGTTGACAGTTACGGAGTGGACAACCTTCGATGATGGGGTTTCCTTAGTGCCAGACGCCGATCCAGACGACAGACACCGCAGCGCTAATCGACAAGGAAGTCCACGCATACAACTTCACGTTTTTAGGCACCTTCCCCTTGGAAACATCCTCAAAAGGTTCTCAACCTCTTACCAGAGGAAGTACGATCTTTGGGCCTGATAGCCCTGGCAGAGGCATGACTGCGCTCACATGCGGAGTCAGAGATCTTACCCTCATACAGCCATGAGACCAGTCTCCAATGGCAATCCTTCCTCATCTTAGTGGAGAAAGATTGGCAAATGGGACATCCCTCCATGTCGTCATATGGGTGCAGGCAGTAAATGTACTTTTGGTAACTGTCTTTGATGAAGACATTATTCTGACCGCATCTGGAACAGGCCCTGAAGAGGCTCTTTTTCTCACCCTTCGCGACATGGCGCATGCACTACGCTAAAAACTCGGCATAAGGAGGGTAAAGCCCATGAATAGAGTTAAATACCAAACAAACAAAGAAAATGGAATTCACAGCGCTGCTGAACTAGTAGCCACTTAAGGGGAGCCAAAAACAGAGAGACATGGGAAGACAGAGGGAGAAAAAAAAGAAAGGAACAGTAGAGTGAAGAAGTGAACGTAATGGAAGAAAAGCAAATTTTGGAAGACCAACATTAAGTAAACAATAATACAAATGAGATAAGACCAGGTTTGAAGCAATGTTTTTGCAGAAGAAAAAATAAGCAGGGGACTAATGTTCTCAATGTTAAATAAATGAAAAAACTGGCGCAAACAACAGAAGAAATTTGAATCTGAAAGAAAAAATGTTTACGTGGTTGGGATGATAAGGGAAGAAACAGAAAAGGGACTAAAATCGGCAGGGCGATAGATTTTGGAAGACTGAAAAAATAAGATTACAATTTTCTTAGTATTTAAGCAAAGAAAACAAGAAGAAATGGCGGCAAAATAGGAAGACCGATGGGACCTGTCATACCAAATCTACCCGCTGCTCTAGTCGGCAGTGCAGTGCACTTAAAATAATCCCATGTAGGGGAGGTTGTAATCAGCAGTTGAACATTCTCAGCAGAGCCCATTAGATAATCCTCAGAGTTACCTATATTGTCCACTTATTGTGAGAAATCATCCTCTAAATGGTCATCTTAATCATGTTCTTTCCCTCTCAAAGATCTTGCACACTGGGAACTTACCTTCGGCTTGTTCCCTTATAGGGCAATCATTACACACCTTTGTATTGCACTCTGGGCAATATTTAAATAGAGAGTTCTCCATGAGTGGCGCTTCTAATGTACTGAGGAGATTTAGAGGCATTCTAGTGCCAGATGGAGTAAAAAAAAAATAATGTCCATTCCCACTCAACCTATGGTATGCCTCGTATGCGGCTGGGTCCATCGAACAGTATTATTTGGCGACCTGTCAGCACCTTATTCAAAGTCGATCATTGTGGTGAATTCCAGTAAAAAAAAATTAGTATATTGGCAAATTGCTGTTTTGTTTTGTACTCTGCTTGAATGTAAATTGAAGCAGACTCAGAAGCCTCAGAAATATATGAAAAATTACCTTCATGGTGATTCAGGTTCTCTTAGTCCAGGCTCTCACTGCTTCACAACTGGTTGGGAACGCCTGCATACGCAGGCGGGCCAGAAAAGCTGGATGAAAAAGATATCTGTCACTTTAAGAGTTTATAAGGGGAAGGGCCTATGTCACGCATGCGTCCCTCTGTGCGCCGGGCCCACACCTCACCCTCACATCAACAATGGATCACACGCAGTTCCTGTGGTTCTGCCGAAGCAGTCGAATTGCAAAACATGTGTAATGTAGGGGGATGGCTGGGTGGGTGTTGTGAAGGAGAGAGAGCCTGGACTAAGAGAACCTGAATCACCATGAAGGTAATTTTTCATTTCTCTCTCGTCCTGGCTCTCCCTCCTTCCCAACTGGTTGGGACCAGATTAAAAAGCCTTTGAATAAGCAAGGGTGGAGGAGATGGCATGTACAGGATTCAGGCAAACAAGTTGCGGAGAACCTCTTGGCCAAATTTTGCATCATTTCTGGACAATGAGTCCATAGCATAGTGCTTGCAAAAGGCAAGCGAGGTAGCCCAGGTAGCTGCTTTACAGATGTCTGCAATGGGAAAGTGCCTGGTAAAGGCTACAGATGCTGCCTTGGCTCTAGTAGAATGAGCCTGAAGTCTATGCGGAGTTGCGAGCCCTTATTAAGCCTTGGAGATACAGGAGACAACCCATCCGGCAAAAGAAGCCTTAGCTGCTTTATTGCCAGGAGAAGGACCACCGTAGGTAACAAAGAGCTGATCTTCTTTTCTTAACGGTTTGGTCCTTTCAAGGTAGAATTTTAAGTTCTTACAGCATCTAGACCATGCAATTTCTCTTCTGCCACAGACGCATGCGGTCTAGGAAGAAATACGGGAAGACATTTCCTGGTTTAAGTGAAAATCGGAACCCAACTTAGGCAGAAAGGAGGGAACCGTACACAAGACAACTTTGGCTGTATGGAACACAATATAAGGTTCCTTAGAAGAAAGAGCTTGGAGCTCCCCAATTCTTCTAGCCGAAGTAATGGCCACTAAGAAGGCTGATTTCTAAGTTAAGAATTCTAAATTGCATGAAGCCATAGGCTCAAATGGTTTTTGCATTAGGCCGGCTAAGATCACGTTGAGATTCCACTGAGGTGGAGTTTCACGAATAGGGGGATGTAAGCGTAAAAGGCCCTCAAAGTGCCTTTTAATGGCCTTGTTGAAAAGAGAAAAAGATGCATGTTCTCTATTTAGGTAAGCCCCGATAGCTGGTAAATAATGTTTGCACGTGTCTACCCATAATGCTGCGACCTTGGAAGATCTGGCAGCATTGGAGATTCCAGCATTGATCCATGAAGTAGTTCCTGCACCACAGTGAGCGGTCTAGTTCACTCCCAAGATGGCCACCACAGTAATAGCAACGAGCCGCGTCAGGGGCACGATGCGTTGTGTCTGTCACCCTTGGACTACGCTGCGGTTTTCCTTGTTGCAGTTTCCCCTTTGGATTGTTGCTACAGGCTGTTGCTATCACCGGTTCTTGGCCGGTGCCTTCCTAAATGCTCTTTTCTCTTTCTTGTTTATTTTTTGTTCTGCCTCGCGGCTCACCTTTCTTCCACGCTATGCGGTTTTCCTCCCCGGCTCTTGTGGCGTCTGCCAGTCTTTCTCTTCTGCATCTACGCAGACGTACCACCTTCTTGGTTTCCGGCTAATCGACCACTTGAGTCTTTTTCTGCATTTCCTAAGAATTTCGTCCTACCTTTTAGCTGGGTTTCTGACTGTACTATACCTACTCTGTGCTTGCTTCCTTGCGTTCTCATTCTGCGTGTCAGTGCCTTTTACGCTTACCTGTTCCTTGTTTTCCACTACTCTCCTTCCTTGGGCTCGCAAGGCGTTCTTCTGTTCTTTCTCTCGCCGGTCTGGCGGTCTTCCTCCGGACGGCAGCTCCTTTTCCCTGTCAGCCTGACGTCCTTCTTAACAGCAGACTGCTGCTCCAGCTGAACCTAAGAACAGAGTCTCACATCCAATACAGGAAGGATACTCGCTCTCCGGAGAGGAACTAGCTTCTCTGAAACTTTATTTGTCTACTGCCTGGGCAGACCACGAACACTGTGAGCTCAGTATCCCAGTTTTGAGATACTAGAAGAACCCTACTTCTACTATCCAGCCACTCATCACACATAAGAGTATTTTCCTTCTTAAGACTGTATCCACTTTACTCCCATATTCCATCTAAACAAGGGTTTTTTGTGCGTTATGGCTTTTTTGCTGTTTTAGGGGGCTTGCTCCTCAGGATTCCCTTTGGCTTGGTATCCTTTTCAGGCCAAGGTGACCTCCGGGGGAGCTTGTTCCTACCTCCACGATAAAATGGAAAAGAAGGCTAAGAAAAAGAAGGCCAAGGAACCTAAGACGTCTCGAAGGAAGAAGCGATCAAAAGACCACGACAGCTCCACCGAGGATCCAGGTGAGGAGGATGCTTGGGGGGGGGGGGGTCACCAGTGTATGACACTACCTTGATACCAGTGGAAACAAGACATGAAATTATCAATATAGGCCTTGAGAGGGTTAAGGTTTTGTTCCAAGGCCCAGTGACAGAAATGGAACAATTTTCCTCGATATTGCTTCTTAGTGGAAGGTATCCTGGAGGCCAACATATTAGCAATGTTTTGTTCTGACAAATGCAAGGGGGAGAAGGCTAGCTTTTCAGGAACCAAGCCTTCAAGTTGTTCAATTGAGGGGAGGGGTGAAGGACCTGCCCCTTCTGTTGAGTCCAAAGATCGCTCGAAAGTGGAAGATCTACGGGGGGATTCCTCACCAACTCCAGAAGATATGGAAACCAAATCTGGCGAGGCCAGAACGGGGCTAATAGAATCATCGTCGGGTTATGTGACATTTTGAATTTCAGCAAAGTTTTGTGAATCAATGGAAGAGGTGGGAAGACAAAGTGCTAGATTCTACCAATCCCTACCTTGCCTTGATGCAAACTGCGGACAAAGTGTGTTGTGTTGATTGGCAAAGAGGTCTACTGATGAATGGCCCCACTTCTGAGATATCATGTGTGCTACAGATGGTTTCAGCTTCCATCCCTGCGGAGCAGACTATAACCTGCTTAGTTTGTCCACCAGGACCTCGTTCTTCCCCTCGAGATGGGACGCCAACAAGAAAATGTGATTTTGAATGGCCCAATACCAAATTTGTTCTTCTAGGGGGGACAGGAGCAAGTCCCCCCTGTTTGTTGACATAAAACACTGCAGCGGTATTGTCCGTTTGAATTTTCATCACCTTTCCTTGAAGTGAGGGAAGAAAAATTTTAGGGAGGGATAAATACGGCTCTTAGCTCCAGGACATTTATGTGGCCCTTCCTTTCCTGAGAGGACCACAGACCGGGGGCTGTTAGGCTCTGACAATGGGCTCCCCAACCGTACTCCGAAGAGTCCGTTATGACTATTTGGTGAGGGCAGAGGTTGAAAGGGCGATCCCATTAGCAGGTTCTCTGGGGAGTTCCACCAGTGCAGAGTCTTGAACTTGGCCTGGAATATGAATATTTGTTTCCTGGGGATCAGAGAGCTGATTTCAGTTGAGAGCAAGATGCCACTGGGCCGTTCTCACATGGAGCCTTGCAAAGGGGACTAGGTTTATACAAGAGGCCATGATGCCCAAGAGCCTTTGAAACCACCAAGCTGTTAGTGACTGGTGAGTGGAGAACCTAACGATGGTTTGTTGAATGGCTTTCACTCTTTCCAAGGGTGGAAAGACTGTATGAAGAGTAGTGTCTAAACTAAGAATTGGATCCTTTGCGAGGAACTGAATTGGGATTTTGTCACATTCATGGAGAAGCCCAGGTTGAACAGAGTATGGCAAGTAATTTGCAACCTTTGAAGCAATACCTCCGGAGACTGGGCTTTGACAAGCCAGTCGTCTAGGTAGGGATACAGATGGACTGTGAGATACCTCAGGGTGACCATGCACTTTATAAGTAAGAAGTTGGCTTAACATACCATAACCGAGGGAAGGCTGCCAATGACCCCAGAACCTTTGTGAAAACCCTGGGTGCAGAATTTAGCCTTAAGGGTAGACATGTGAACTGGTAATGAGACCTTCCCTAGTGTTCATTTCAGAAATTTAAGGAGGAGTTTGTAGATGGGTATGTGAAAATAAGTATCCTGTAGGTCTACAGATCCCATCCAATAGTTTGGATGTAGGGAAGCTAGAATCTGAGGAATGGTTATCCAGAGGCAGAAATTGGTTGAGGTCTGAAAGGTCCAGAATTGGACAAATATCGGCTGATTTCATTGGGATCAGGAAGTAACGAGAGTAAAGAAATCCCTGACCTATTTCTTCTTGGAAAACCAATTCTATCGCACCTAGAAGCAGTTTTTTGATCTCTTCCAGGCGTTCCGGGGATGATTTTTGGAGCTTTGGAGGAGAGGAAGGTGGAGTAGCCAGAAGGGCAAGGCGGTAACCAAGTTGAATAATATTTAGAACCCACTACTCTTGAGTAACTGTTTTCTAAAAAGGGAGGAAGTTGGAAAGCCTTCCTGCTACCGGGGATGTGTGCTCCTGGATGATGGTTGGAGCGGAAGATAAGTACATGCCCGGTGAAAGTGAAATAGACTTCTTTTGCTCTTGAGCAGAATTAGAGACAGAGGCTGATTTATTCTTGGGTCTATACCATCTGTTTTTAGAAAAGTAGTACCATTTAGCAGAAGTGGAGCAACCACTGTTGCCCTGTGTACGTGGTACAAGTGCCTTGATGTTTTGGTGATCTGGTTGCTTCAGCGAGATGGAGCTGAGAGTTTTAGCTACTGTGACACTGGCCTTATATTTCTGTAGGACCTTATCTGTAGATGGGTCAAACAATGTTTTGCCATTGAATGGAAGGTCAAGCACAGTCTCCTGGATATCCCGATGAAGGGAAGAGGCAGACAGATATACATGTCTCTGCATGCAGACTGCACTAGTAACAGCCCTAGCAGTTGTGTCAGTTAGGTCTTTAACGACTTAAAGCTGTTGCATAACAGCTTCTCTGCTTTCAGATATCCAGGAAGAGAACTTGTCTGCGCCTTCCTGAGGTAGCTAGTCAGAGAAGCGCTCCATATTCTCCCAGTTAAGGATATTAAATCCCGCCAGAACTGTAGCAGTGTTAATCTGCCTAAGTTGTAAGGTAGAGGTTTTTACCTTGGGTCTCCCAGGCTTTTGCATTTTTGTCAAGTACTAAAGCTGGACAAGGAAAAGGGCCTTTACGGTTTGTGTCCAGGGCAGCAAAGACTACTGTTGTTTGAGCTGTAAGATTTCCCATGAGAATGAAGGGTTCATCCTTGCGCACCTTGTATTTATTATCTAAGGCCTTGGCGATGTGGGGATTGGAACAAGGTTTTCACCAACGAGCTAGAGCTTGCTCCATGACGGACAATTCCATGGGCAGAGGAACCTTAGACTGCTGTGAAGGCAGTTTCCCAAAAACACAGGCCATTTCAGGCTTATCCTTTGGGAGGATTTCAAGAGCCTGCATGGCTTTAGTGACAATGTCATGGCACACTTTAGAGGGTGAATGAGTGGTGTCCTCCTCTGAATCTGAGTCAGTGTCCTTTGACATTTTCTGTTTTTTGGGTGGAAGAGCAGGGTCCACATTTTCCACTGGTACCGGTAAAGCATTGGGAGTAGGGTTGCCTGGAACTGATCCCTGCAGTAGTACTGGTGACATTTTGTCCTTGATGCGTTGAGCTAAGAATTTGAGGAAGGGCTCAGAAAGCATAGTTTCCAGCAGTGTTAGTGATGTGGTTCGCCATTTGGAAAGGGCTAGGGAGAGGTTCTTCCAATGTGACAGGAGAAGTAAAAGAATTAACCCTATTAAGCAGTTGGCTAAATTGAAAAAGTTCAACACCACCGGTCTAGGCACCTGAATGTTGGTTAGAACCAGTTGGGGTGCAGGTTGTGATGGCACCAGTGCAGGTTGACCCAAATGGTCCTCAGACTGAGGAGAAAATTGAGGCAAAATGTGAGGAGTGTGAGCTCTCAGAGGAATGCTGAACAATTGTTCTGGTGGAACAGTAAACAATTTGGAAGCATCAAAGTCTTCTGAGTCAGAAATGAAAGTTGAATTGTCTTTCTGGTTCACCACTACCGATCCTGAGACAGAAGCCACAGGAGATTTCTTCCGTTTTTTTTTTTTTTTGTGCAGATAATTCGGTACCAGACTAGCTCTTGAATGAGTGTGCTTATGCCTCTTATGAGAGGATTTATGAGATTTCCTCGGTACCAAGGAGCTTGCAAGCTCAACTGTGGTAGTGAAGGGTAAACCTTTTCTTTTGGCACCGAAGTACCAGACGCTTAAAGTACAGGGGAATCGGAATGGACCGAATCAACCCCGGAGATGTGAGCCTCTTTGCACGTACTCTTGCCTGCTCGGTGTACAATGGAGGCAATGGAGGGTTTTGCAGGTACCGTTGTTATTTTGACCCAAGTAAATAACTCTTCCGTTACCAGGGTGGGTCTTCTGTGACCCTTTCCCACTTGGATGTACTAACAATTTCCCACCTGGAGGTACTAGTGCTTTCCCACCCAGAGGTGCTTTCAAGTGAATAGGCCGGGGGTTTCCCCCTGAACAGTCCAGTGAAGACTCCAGAACTGAGGAGACAATCTTCCCTTGGGTACCAACAGTCGGTGCCAAAACTACTACCTCACCTGAAGGTATAGTCCCCCCCTTACCAATAACAGCCTCCCTCCTGTTCTGAACGAAGTCCTCGGTCGCCTTCAGTACCGGTCCCAGCTCGGACATGGAGAGAAGGCGAGTCTGCAAAGACCTTGGATTAATTCTACAGCAAAATATGCAGGCACTCTCAGAGAGAGGACGCAGGCATGGTGGGGATCGGCCGCTGAAAAATTCTTCCGGCAACGGATGCACTGCTTGAAGCCCGTCGCATACAGCATGCGTAGAGGGAGGCACCACAAATAGAAATAATAAAAGAAACAATCAATGGGAAAAAAGGGATAGACAGCCAAAGGAACACCCAGAAAAGGAGTCACAATGCAGCAAAGAATTCTGACCAGCCCAGTAGGTGGAAAGACAGGAACTTGGTGTGGACTGTTGGTGATGTGAGGGTAAGGTGTGGGCCCAGCGCGCAGAGGGACGCATGCGTGACAGAGGCCCTTCCCCTTCTAAACTCTTAAAGTGACAGCTCTCTTTTTCAGCCAGCTTTTCCTAAGGATGTAGGCGTTCGCAACCAGTTGGGAAGGAGAGAGAGCCAGGGGGATACAAAAATATGTGAAGCTCCACATAACAAATAGGTTGGGAAATTGTAAATACATTTGAAAAAGCACCATAAAAGAGACCAGATCAACGTGCCTCCTCCTCCTCCCTGATGAAGAAGAGACCTAGACAGTCAGAGCTTATACCTTGAACCGATTTGAGGGTTTTACTATGGAAAGGTTGTGAATGACCGGAACCAACATCAGGCCTCATGGCACCCTTACCAACCACAGCAACCGCCAGGTCCCGCTATATGTCATGAATGACACACTGGTTGTAAGGACATTTGAATGTTCAGAAATTAAAACCACAATTTTCTCATTTACATTTTCTTCTAGTTGTGGAGCATTGCGAGGAACCAGAAAATGAATCCTACCTCATGGAGCCCTGAACTGGCCACAGAAACCGTGTTTGAGCAGAACGGATTCAGCTCAGTCCTCTATAACTTAAAAATGACAAAGTTCCAATGTCAAATTCTAGTGGGAAGTTGTGTATGCTGTGGCCGTGCAAGGGCTTCATGAGGTCCGATATCTTTTCAGGTTGGTCCTGGTGTTCCACAACTAAAACTAAAATGTAAACCTACATTTCTGACCATTAAAAGGTCCTAACAATACATGTAGTCACCCCAATGTAGGCACCCAACAACTCTCACACTTTATGTGTTTATTTTATTTGTGAAGCACATACACAAGAGCCCGGAGGCATAATAGTGCTCAACATGAAGTAAACACAAAAATCCATACATATAGATTAAATCAGGGGGTCACGAGTAGGCATGTGAAATTAATAAATGAGTGCAGTTTTGAGATCCTGTTTAAATGTGGAGAAGCTGGCACAGGCTTTTAAATCAGTGGGTAAGGCATTCCAACAACTGGGTGCAGAGTGTGTTAAGGACCTGTGTGCAACAATGGACAGCTTGGATCTAGGGGTTTGCAGCAGATGGGCGTTTTTGGAGCAGAGGACTCTGCGAGCAGGCAGCCAGGAAAGTCTACTGGCAAGATACTTGGGGCTCATGCCATAAAGGCACTTGTGCATAATACATAGAGTGCAGTAGGTAACTCTAACTCTCCACTGGTGACCAGTACAAGGCCCTCCTTGCCTTAGAGGTGTGATGAGATCTCTGCAAGCCTTCTACCACTTCCTGGAATATCAATCCCTACTGCATCCTTTTCAATCTGGATTCAGACCTCTTATGGGCACGGAATCTGTTATGATCTCCATCCTGGATGATTTAGCTTTACTTCAGGGACGCGGAGAGGGCGGAGTGTTGATTCTCCTGAACCTCTCTGTGGCTTTTGATACCACTGATCACGGGTTCTTCCTTCAGGGCCTTGAAAAGGCAGGTATTTCCAGGTGTGCTCTTTCCTGGTTTTCAGCCTTCTTAACAGACCGTACTCAAATGGTAGCTCTAACTCCATTTCATTCTGCTCCCATGTCTCTTTCTTGTGGTTTACCCCAGGGATCTTGCTTATCCCCACTTCTTTAGAACATTTACCTCTGAACTTTTGAATTTCTCATTTACAAACATGAGGTACGCTTGTATATGTACGCAGGCGATACCCAGTTGTTATTTCCTCTGGACTCTCCAGTGTTGGATCCACCGCCTAAACCGAGAAACTGTCTTGTTGTGATCAGTGTCTGGATGGCTGGGAATTGGTTGACATTTAATTGGGCAAAAACAGAGGTCCTGGTGGAGGTTCACTTCCTTTAAACACAGCCTGGAGTAAAGATGTTTGGTCAGACTCTTTGGGTCCCTGCCTGAATCCCAGTACACCCGTCAGAAGATTTTGAAAAAAAAAACGCTGCCCTTTCACCGATCTGCAGCTTCAAACCAGGGTAGTGACTACATCCATTATGGAATCTTTGGATTAATGGAATCTACCTTGGCCAGCCAGAGTTTTTGATCCAACGTCTGCAGCTCCTTCGGAATGCAGTAGCACGCCTGGCCACGGGTGCCACTAGGCAGTCTTACTCTTTTAACCTGCTGCAACAGCTTCACTGGTTCCCAGTAAAAAGCTGTATTATTTTCAAGATTCTTCGGAATGTGCATCGTACACTTTATAAATTCGGGAGCCCAGTATCTCCAATCTAAATTGGCTCTCTATACCCCAGCCAGGACGCTCCGCTCTGCCTACCAACAGCTACTGAGAGTGCCAGGACATCAGAGAGCTCATGTTGGAGGGCGTTCCTTTTCGGCCCTTGCATCTTCTATGTGGAATGCTCCACCACTTCAGCTTTGTGAAACTAGCGACTATTGTGGCTTCCGTAAAGCTCTAAAAACCTATCTGTTTTAGTCCTGGCCTGTTTAAGTTCTGGCTGCTCTCTTGAGGACTTTTGCTTATTTTTGCCTCAGCACCTAGATGCTTTTGGGGCGTAGTTAGCGCTTTACTAGTACAACTACATATCAGGAGAGATATATAAAAGATGTTGGTGCTGTTGGCACCTCACTGTCCGCATGATTTAAAAATAAAAAAATAAAACTGCTGGATTTCCACCAAGCCAACAAGGTAATGCATTCTGCACACTTTCAGACTTTTGAAATAAATTTGGAAGCAATCAGTCCAACAGTTTAGGAACCTTTCAAAAAACAGTGCATTTTCCCAATAGGCAAAACCAATGTAAGAAGTTAAAAACAAGCAATGTTTAACACTTTATATCTTTTTTACCGATTGATAGATTTCATGCGGATGCTTCCAACGGCCCTTGCCCTATAATAAATGGATTATATTGCTCGGTCCAAATGTCTTATGCTGTGAGTGCCACTTGTCAGGATGTTTAGTACAGGCAGCTGGCTTCCTGTGGCCGCGATGGAATCTGCTCCAACGTCCTGGAAGAACCGGAAGCTGCAGAAGTCTTCTCCAAAATGGCCACTACCATGACATAACACTCTGGGATGCGTGTTGCCTGATATCTGCAGTCTGGCTCAGCATCGCCTCGTGTCTCAACTCTGCAGGTTAGTGCCTCCTCAGGATGACGCTCTGTTTTCCCTGTCTCTGCCTACATTTCTGTTTCTGTGTTACCTTCCTTTGTTCCAATTCGTTGCCTTCTGACTCTGCCCTTGCCTGTGCCTTCGTTCTTGAGTCCGCTCCTGAATCCGTTATGGCTCCCCGTGTTGAACGCTACCCTGGACCTGCTCTACTCATCAGTCAGCTCACGCTACACCTCTCAGTGCTCCTGTCCCTTACTAAGTATGCTGTTCTCTGTCCAGACTCCTGCGCTGGGTCTACTCTGCAGAACACCTAGATGGCATCCTGAAATCCACCAACACGCCCCCTTCAAATACCCTCTGAGGGTTTTTCCTCCATCCAGGTCCTTCTTGCGACACCAGCTTGTTTTTTGTGTGTAGATTACTCCATGGTAGTAGAGACTGGCTTTTTACAGGGACAGGGCACCTCTCCTCAAGGACAGTAGTTACCGAAGAAGGCCGGTAAGTCCCATACCTGATATTTGTAGAGCAACAAACACGTGCCACATACGCATTTCTGGGTGTACAAATAAACAAAGACACAAAAACACAGAAAGATTCCAAAAGCCATGTAAAACCCGAAGGCATTAAAATTTATTAAATGATGCAATAATAACAGAATGCTTTATTTACAATAGCATTATTTAACATCAAATAAGCAAATAGCATCAGCAAAGCAATATTAACTTGCATAAATGTATTTTAAAAATTTCTGAATATATCTACCTCTGCATAAACTGCTCACATGATAGAAATACAAACATCAATGCAGATGAACAAAGTGATGTCCAGAATGAACTAATTTCTTTTTGTTTAAAATAAATCAAAACTTGGAACACTGTAAGCCGTCTCCTGAAGAACCGTAGTTTAATATATTGCTTAATTTTACCCTTGTATAATTTTTTCACATACACACATTTCAGATGCAAATTCATGAAGGACAACTGTACAAAACGAACCAATAGCAGGGGAAACATAATCTAACATAAGTTTGAGAAAGCAAGTCCATCATCTCTTCAGCAAAATAAAAGTTAAATGAATATGTACTTTTTCCAAAATTTTACACAATTCACTATACAAATATAATACATCCGACAGCTATGTAAGAATGTACAAGACTTAAAAACAGATCTAAGGCATTATGCTATTTATTTAGCATTTTGAGGTTCTTGCACATAGCTTTACCTGTAGTAAGAAACTGAAGAGGTTTGTTTTAGTTTCCAAAGTGATATCAAGGAGAGGGAAAAATAAAAGGAAATTGAACAAAAACCAAGTATAGCAATTCTTTGTGCACAGGATGCTTACTATCATAGGCAGCAAACTACCATACAAATACTAAAAAAGTTGTTAGGGTCACACCAACAATAAATGGCTTACGTTGTATTTCAAAACGGATTGTGTATCTTTGGGTTCTGCAAGTGGAACTGGGCCACCCATTTCTTTCGCCCAAGCCCATATGAATGCCATTTTTAAATACAGATTACAAATTGCATCATATAAACTTCAAAAACATTGCTTTCAATGAATACAGGCCAGAGGGCTCCATAGTTTAAGAGTACAAATGCAATCTAGCAAAACATCTCACTCCATTCTTTAAATTACCTTACGTGGAACACTATCGGAAAGATCGCTCTGCTAAGTTTAAGCATGAATATTTTTTCACATTATGTGTTGTTCACATTTTTAACACAAGAATGAACACTGATGATTTATTCATGTCAAAACCATATCTGTTGTGCAAGATGGGAAATACTGACAGCAAAGGGAACAGATTTGGCTTTTACTGGATGCCTATTATGATCAATGTGATCTGAAGATACCACCACTTTATTTTCTAATCAATGTGATACATCTAGAAACACATTTAATCATCCATCACTGTACACACAATCTTTAGAAATGACTAAATCACTACCACCAAATAAACGTTTGCAGATTTTATTATTTGATTTCAGATCAGACTGGAAACATTTGTATTCTATCCTACAAAATATTCAAATATATATTTGACTTCAGGCATCAAACCTTGACAGCCAATCTGGTACAAACATTTTAAAACCCATTTACACTTCAACTTGGAAGAAACTCTTGCCACTGTTATTTTTATGTGGTTGCATTTAGATGTATATAGGCGCGCACACGTGTGTGTGTCGATATATATATATATATAGATACACACAACTTTTAGATGAAAATATTGTTAAAAGAATATTTCACCAGGTAAAAGTGATGTGTGTGTTGGTAGCTATCTATGACTTGTTAAAGCAATCTGACGGAGAAGCACACAGTTGTGACAATCCCAAAGTGCTGCTCTCTTGTATAGTTGGATATTTCTCTGTGGGTGCTTGTGGTCATGTTACACAAATGTCAATGAATTTACTATGCCTTTCCAAACTTTGGGTAACGTTTACAGCCACCGCTTTACCATGTATGTATTAATCAATATAACTATACATACAAATGCACCTACACACAATTTGATATTTGAACCCTGCCATAAATAAACACTCAAATGCCAAAATAAAAATGTTGACTTAAAAGATATGGTGCGACACGATGTAAATAAAATGCACTGCATTTTAGATGGCATAAGAAATTAAATTCTGGCAATAATGTGCTGATAGGGAACCTGGAGAAGAGGTGCAAATAACGAATTATCCGTCCAAATAACCCTGCAACTTTTCTGGAAAATTATGTCTTCAACCACAATACACCTGTGGAGAAAATGACCATCATACTAGCTTCCTGTTAAGAAATACCTAGTGCATCTAATATTCACTGAGATAATAAAAACACAAATTCCTACAGAAGCTGCCATTTTACAAAGGTTAAATAAAGGACATTAACAGATTAACATGGACAGGATAATAAAGTCTCAAGCCAGCAAATTAGGTCTTATCAAGGCATTGAAAACCTTTACTAACAAAAAAGAAAAATCAGACACAATGCTTTAAAGACAACTAATTTAATACTGAAGTACCTCATTTTGAATTAATTCCACAACATTTTATTTTACAAAAAATATACAATTAGAACATGTACGTCCTGAACTTAAATTATTGCTTGTTTACATGTGAACTGAATGTACCTTGTAATATGCTTTTCGGATTCACGGTGCTGAAGCTTACTATCTCATTCCCATTTACCCCACTGACAAATGGATAGATCGGGGGTACATTTATTGTGAATTATGCCATAAGGAAATTGGCACCTTTTTCTGCAACTCATTCCCAATAAGTAGGGAGATGGAGCAAGCACATAGGAGACAGGATGCTGAAGTGGAAACAGGAGGGATTCCATTAAAAAGGAGGAAATAAGTGTACAAAGCTCCCCACTTAAGCTTGAAAAACACCAAATATCTGCAATTATTCTTTAACCGCAGGAATATAGAATATAACAGATCAACAGCAAAAGAGTCAAGTGAATTCAAAGGTCCAGCAAGAGGAACAGCACTGTCTACTGTATTGACATCTGTGTAGAGAGAATAATTGGGCATATGATTTATAGAATGTGATTCATAAATATTTTATTTTAAACCATGATTTGTCAACTCATAAAATTATTTTTATACAATGAAGAAAGCAACAACAAACAGTCAGCATGCAGGTTCTTCCTGCTGTTTTAGCTGAAACCCTTAGTAAAAACATCCTTGTATAGACTTATGCATATGGGCCTTCATTGCTTGCCACAGACTACATTTCTGCATCACACGCTTTTGACATAGCTCCGATTCATCTTTCATTCTCTTAAAGTCTCAATGTTCTAGACCCACCCTCCACCCCTACATTTGCCAAACCTTCCCTCCCCATCCCGCTAACCCTGAAAATACATTTACATGACTTGGTGCAAAACATTTTTTATTTGGAACCAAAAAACGTCCGGCTGTATACCAGAGAAAATCAGGGTTGAAGTCAGTGTCGGCTATTGAGCAAAATCCAAACGGGAGAAGAACCTTGTTGATATTTCCTTAAATACATACACTTAAATACATTCATCTGGATCGGGTTATGAAAATTGCCTGTCCGTGTTTACTTGCAGAAGAGATCTAAGTTGCACTAAGGTGAATGCAGTGAACAGACTGAGCAAATGTCTGTATGCTAGCTCCATACTGTCAAAAGAAGAGGCTCCTCCTCCGGCGACAACAGTTCTCACTCCAGTCCGGAAGGCAGAGCCCATCTGCAGCGCTGTGTTTTCTCCACCAAAGCTGGCAGGCAGATTAGTTGGTCAAAGCAAAACAACAGAGCTCTTCGGACTGGAAATAATGCTCTGAGCGGGAATGCCCGGTCAGCTGAAGAACTACCAGCAACCTTTAAGGTCAGCAATATTTCTGAAAGACAAAAGAGGTTGTAAAATTATATACAAATGTCCTTTCCAAACAAAAGCACAAACACAGCAGAGAAAATAAAAATATTTTGAACCAAGCACTTGAAACAACACACACCCTTTCTAGACAAGCTGTACATTAAACTACAGTTGTCACAGCAACAAATGTAAAAACAGAACGATACCCCACAGAGAGGACGACTGCTTTTAAAAGTAGGCAGGTTGTTCTTTACCATTTAAGGATAGCTAAAACAAATGTGCTGCACTAATGGCTAGACAATGAATACTTCACAAAAACTAGTTACAATAACACTGCATGGTAATAAATCACAGGTGTTTGCTGCACAGAAAGTGGCAGAACATTCTCTGTCAAGTAGCCACTTCAAAAAACACAAGACTTCTATTGTTAAATGTGTATGTTATCTTCATGGGGTTTAAAAGCTTTATAAATATATTTGTTTTAATATACTTAAAATACCTTGACATGACAGCATTAATACAACATCAGTGAGGTCGGATTTAAAAGTACAGACAAGAGAAGAGATGGATGGCATTAAAAAGCAGTCAACTAATTTATTTCAGAAACAACCAGACTCTTTGCACGTCCAGGAATTAAAGTTAAGTTTATTTTAATTATGGGGAAAAATTAGCAAATGCATTTTTTATAGGTGCATTATAAATACCCAATAAATAAATCCAATTGTAGTTGGCATGCATTTTGTATTTTAAAATCACATTATTTGAAATCTCTTAAATTACATTGCACCATGCTTTGAATGTAAACTAAACTTTACAGACTATTCAGTGGATTGAAAGTTGAGCTATATGTGTAATTGCAAATTAGAGTAGAATTTTGCTGATGTAGACAACCACACTGTTACGAATGCAGGCTATGCTTGGCAGTAATTTACCTTCTACACCACTAGAAACTAAACCTTGGTAACCGAGTTAGGGTTACTAACTTAAATGGAGGTGGACGCCTAGGGAGGGTGTCCACCTCCACCCCCTCCATGCCTCTGCCTTTGCCTACGATGTTAGTTATTCAATTGGCTTTACGTTGTGGTAATTGCGGTTTTCTTTTTTACTAAATTCTACAAATTACTGCAATTGTGAACACAAACGGCCTTTCATGCAGCTTATCCTGGTGTAGGTCTTGGACAATTGATTGGAACACAGTCAATTGTTAGAGGTCTACACCAAGGGTAGGCTACACAACTCAGGTGCAACCAATGTTGCTAGGCACCACCCACGAGAGATCAGGATTTAAAAGCCAGCCAGCCAGTTAGCCAGGGTCATTCCTTGGGAGAGGCTAACAGATGCTGGAAGACCCCAGTAGTGCAGATCTTAATGGAGGACAGCTTGAGGGAAGAGACCTGCGAAAGGAAGATACTTGTGAGCTGTTAGGTGAGAAGAGCGCAATCCATCGACCATAGGGGGAGATGCAAAGGCCTTGGTGAAGGCGACCTTTCAGAGATATAAGTTATTCAGTGCCACAACAATGGTTGCAGCTCTGTTCTCAGGGCCTGGTTATTTAGATTTGAAACAGACCCAGGGACTTGAACTCTACTTGGATGTAATTGGGGCAGCATATGCCTGTGCCTTATAAATGTGATTTTGACTGGGATATGTACCGGTTTGGGAACATAAAAGCCACTGGGACAGGCATGTCAGTTGTGACTGCCCATTGTGTGGTCATGGTAAAGAAACCATTGCTCACTTCCTGCTAATCTGTAAAAATCTCAAGGATCTAAGGGTTAAGTGTTTGAAACCTGTTTTAGCTTTTCTGCATTTTGACAACCTGTGATGCATTACAGTTCTGCAGAACAACAGCTGACTTAAACTTGGCCCACTTTGTTTCTAAATATGTTCACAGGGCATGGCTGAGGAGAGAAAAGAGTATTGCAAATTGTGGGATGTCAATGGACTCAGAGAATGTGGTCAGGTTTTAGCATTTTTGAGCTGTGAATAATGCCACCATATGATAATCCAACTGATCATAAATGAATTTTGGAATCTTTTTAATGCTGGTAATATTGGTATCCCTGTAAAATCATTTTATGATTGTATTAATTGTAAAAAAAAAGTACTGATTGTATTTTGTTTGTTGTATCTAAAAAGCTTAAGCCAAATAAAGGTTAAAAGAAGAAGACGACTAATATTTTCAGGGAGGAAACCGACAGGAACAACCTATTACATAAGCTATGTTTTCACCAAGCCAGCCTTATTAAAAATGTACCCTTCAGCCAGATGGTTAAGGTCGGAAGGATTGTTAGTGACCCTAAGGACTATGAGGATGGGATCACCAAAATGGGAGAGAAATGTTATGCCAGTGGCTACAGACCTGAGGAGGTCAATGCAGCAAGAGAGCGGCTAACTACGGTCAAACAAACATATCTACTCACTGAGACATGAGTGGAAAAAGAACCCATTGCATTGGTATATGCATCAAAATACTCGATCCAAGGTGGACGTATTAAATCAGTCATCAAAAATAACAGGAGAACCCTTACAAGTGATACAAGGGAAGAGCATTTGTTTAGAGAACTATCCACATTTGCCGATAAGAGAAGCACAAACCTGAGAGGCCAATTTGTTAACACCAGACCTGCCAAAAAAATCACAATTGACCAAACGGAGAGGTACTTTACCCTGTTTGCATTGTACAAACTGTGGGGTTGTAGCAAAGGGCAATGTCATAAACCATTCTAGATTTGGAGAGCAAATTTAAATCAACAACTTTGCCGCATGCAACACTAATATTGTGATCTATACCATTAAATGCCCTTGTGGTGTATAATATGTTGCACAGTCCAAAATACCATGTAAACAAAGGTGGAATAAGCACCTGTCTTATCAGGACAAAGATTGTCAACTCAGCAGTGGCCAGACATTGGCTAGAAAAAAAAGACATGAGATTGGTTTCCAGGTTGTGGACGTGATCAGTAAAAAAAAAAAAGATCTGTATGAAGATCTGGCAAAGAGATTAGATCAAAGAGAGACCTTTTGGATTAAAAGATTGGATGCCCTGACGCCAGGCTGAATCAACGAAGAAGTGAACTACATCTGCTTCATATGATTGAATTTGAAACTGTGATATATATATCTGGACATTAGCAACGAGACACACAGACTGTGGCAAATAACGTCATATCATATGTTTCTACATCAATACTGTGATGTTCCTTAGTATGGAACTACTGCCTTCAATTCTAGGTACATCTCAATGTACCACTGGGCCAATGTGTTTATAAGTCTTAGTTACTTACCTGTAACTGTATTTCTCCAGCATTTGTATCTTTCATAGATTCAGATGCTTGAATATTCCCTGTCCTCAGACCGGGAATCCTCAGTGGAATATTCAAGCATCTGAATTTATGAAAGATCCAATGCTGGTGAACCAAATTAACTATTATGTGTACTTCTTACTGTTACTCAGTATTATTGTATCCAATTTGCAGAGTATGCACATTTGACTATTGGATTATGATGCTTCTAGTGTGAAACTCTTATGTATGCAAACTTCGATATGATTCCCATTTATGCTGTGTAAATATGACAGTACTTTGTGAGAAATTCATTAGGCTACATATGATTGAGTTCGGTCTCCAACCGGGGGCCGCAAATTCAATGAAATGATCAAGATTGCCAGTGATGATACAGGCATTAATTATATCGCTGCGCACATACTTTGTGCGGTGTTAGTCATGACAATAGGCATAGCAATAACATCAACATTGTGTTATCACCTTTTGTTTACATGCAAAGATTGTTAGTTTGCTACCAATCCCTGCTCGGCATCCACGAGCGGGACGCGGGCGGATGTGATGTTATCACGTGAGGGTACGCATGACATCACACCGCCTGCGACGGCAGCATATCAATCTCAGGTAAAACAGCAGCCACACACGGTGTATGGAGCTGCAGCTCAGAGGTGAATGCCTCGTTTGGAGCTTTTATGGAAAAATACCAGTAAGGACATTTACTTTTAGAGGTAATGAAAGCCATTTCAGTTATACGAGGG
Source organism: Ambystoma mexicanum (assembly GCF_040938575.1). NCBI lineage: Eukaryota > Metazoa > Chordata > Amphibia > Caudata > Ambystomatidae > Ambystoma > Ambystoma mexicanum. The sequence continues at coordinate 704,066,870 of NC_090933.1, forward strand.
ACACAAATTGTAATTGTGTTTGATTTATTTTCTTTCGGATGCTTGCATATTATAGTGGAACGTGGCCAATTAACCGCCATCAGGTTACCGAGAAGACTCAGGTGCCACTCATGACTTACTTTTCACCAATTGCATCTAACACAAGAACACAATATAGTTAAACTAAATGTGCAATTGTTGTTCCCTGCCCCTTTCTCTTTTAAGTTATGCAAATATCGCTAGAATCAATTATGGTAAAATAACGACTACATACACGATTTTGAACATTTTCAACATGCTAAATATGTTATGTTTTTTTCTTCTTTGTGTCTTTTCCTATGCGTATCTTTGATATAGTACTTGTGGAACAATTGTGTAATTATTAAACATGACAGTGTTAAGCCCTGAAGACGGATCCGAAATGCATTGACTATAGGACACCATGGCAAATTGTACTGACTGTTGGAAGCAATAAAATTACTGAGTCATGAAAAAGCAATAATTACAGGAGATGTGATGTAATCAATGGCAATGTTTAGAAATGTTTTGAACTTCGATGTAAATTTTACATTTCACCCGATTTTCAGGGGATAAAGAGAGTGCTTGGTAGGTCCAGGGACAACTTTGAACCTTTGTGTGTTTGGGAGTTTGTCTACATAACAGAAAATGGGAGCTTTCTACATTAACATGTGCCAGGATGGATGAAACAATACAGAGGAATGCCTGCATTTGAAGGATATATGGCCCAGAGTTCAAAGGGTCCACGCCATGGTCTACAAAGCTAGATTCTTGAGGGATCTTTGCTAGGACGGTGTCCAACAAAACCACTCACATTCTCAGATAGTTCTAGTGTATCAGCAAACTTCTTTCCTTTGCAGGGTTCAGTTGTTCGGGACCCTAGTCATTGCTCACTGTGAATGCCTTGCACACATTGCATTCTGAGATGCTTGGTTGGCCCCCAGCAATGTATTCATTTGTTAATTAATCTGTCTTTTATAATGCGGTTAATGCCGGAGACAAGACATAAGCGCGGGACCAGGATTCAGACCTTTTTTGCTCGGAGTTGTCGTGCTTCCAAGACAAACATGTTGTCCACGATCTATCCTTAGGCCGATGAATCTGCACTGTGAGTCCTCAGAGGACTTTCGGTCTCCACAGTGGGCAGGTGCATAGTTCCCCTTTCTACTCTAACATATTGAGGTTGTGCTGAGAGCTTACTCACTGCCACCCTAGCCTATTTCCCTAAGCCTCACTGTCTGGTCTCAGTTTTTCAGGACATGGGAATATGGCGCCTTACTTGATCTGGCAATTGTAGGGAATATGGCACCCCTGACTCACATGAGCCACCTGAAGGTAATACAGTGCCCCCAAATCCCTTTAGCAGATCCACAGGTAAAGAGCATCTGTGACTTGCTTTACAACCATTTCTAACAATCTCTGCCTTGTCCCGCCCAACTTTCTGCCCAAATAAGCACCCCCTAGTCTTGTCTGGAGTTTAAACCTGGCTTTTTTCACTGAAATCACTCTCATCCAGTCCCTCCTGTGACTTGCAACCAAAAATCTTGCCTCTTCCTCCTTCCACACCTCCTCCTTGTTTTACTCTTGTCTTTTCTACCTCCTATTCCTCTTCCCCTCTTCTCCATAGTGGAATCATGTCCTTTCTCCCACGAGTAGAGCCCCCTACTATCATTTACATTGTAATAGGGGCATTGCAGCTATCAGGGCCACGCGTCGCTGGCCCATTCTTCCCTGGGCTTTCCTGAGCCTGATTGGCCATCGCCCTGTGAATCCACCTTTTCCCTTGGTGGGTAAACACTCCCCATGAATCCACCATACTCGTGTCAGGCAGTGGAATCATATCTGCATCCCAAGCCCGTAATCCACTTGCCTGGTTTGTGGTGAATTGGCTGTCCTCTCTCTGCTTTTAGATGGAAAACTGACAGCTGCTGTTTGCGACAGGTGCTAGCATCGGACTCTGATCTCTCTTTCGGTTGCCATATCTTTTTATTTAATGCCAGGATTTATCCTGTTGATTAGCATGAAGCTGAGGCTGCCGCTCCACACATGGACTGTATGACCCAGTCATGATCATATGTGTGTGAGAGAGAGAGAGTGCGAGAGAGAGAGAGAGAGAGAGAGAGAGAGAGAGAGAGAGAGAGAGAGGGAGGGATGAGAGAGAGAGGGAGAGAGAGAGACATCTTTAGAGGGAATTTATTGTCTGACATACTACTACCAGATATGGGAAAAGTGACTGGCACTGTGTAAGTGACATTGTGACATGGTATGGTGTTATTTCAGAGAGAAAGGCAGCTAAATGAATCTTTCTTGGGTAACTTTAGGAATGAGGATCTGATTATTTAAGGAAGGGGTCAAATGGAGAATACCAGTGCAGGTTTTTATTAAAGCGGTACAGAATTACAGCTGAGATTGTATTATCGAGAGGTTAGAGCATGACATCCATATAGTCACCCAAGCTTTATTTTCCCCAGAGAGGGTGGTGAAATTATATTTTCATTAAACAGACTAGGAGGGGAGGTTTTTGTGCTGCAAGGCAGTTGTAGGCAAAGGTGTTCTAAAAAAATATATAGGTATGAGAATTATTGGGAGGGCGGTGGGGTATAGAGGCAATCCATTTTGTTTTATTTTGGGGATTACAGTGGATGATAGTCATGGAAGGCAGAATAGCTTTGATGGCTCCATATTCAACTGCCAGCTAAAAGGTGGAAGTCTATTTCAATCACCGGTTTTGTACGAAAGTGCCTCTTGTCCCGCTGTGATCCATTGATTGAAAATGTCTACACTCCGGACTCTGTATCACTTACACTCCACCAACACCATGCACAGCCTCCCAATACGACCCCCCCTTCAAATCACCCACACTGGTGGGCCTGTTCTTCAGTTCTGATTCATGGCTTGGAAGTGGGGTTCTCCCTTCAACCCTCACAGGTTCAAGCTGCTCACACCATGCAAGGCATAGCCTCACATGGTCTTCATCCCCATCACTCCTTCGCACAACCCTCCCCCCCCCAATCCTCTCCTACTCACCTGGACTCCATTTGGAATGGGGTACAGTACCAATGCCCGCCGTCCTTTAATCCAGTCTATCTAATCACACACCTTTGCTCATTACTGAGATGCCACCACTGCACTACCTCAACCACACTTGCGACTCCTGTCCCCCCCAAATAGGTATACTTGGAAACTGGGAAATTCTGACATTTACCATAGCAATCGTAAGGTCTCCTTAGAAGTATGTGAAGCTACTTTATTCCAACATAGAGTGCCTTTTTCTTTGACCCACTGTTGTGCAAGCACTTAAGGCTACTGGTTTACACCAACAAAGGTCCAGAGTGGTTTAAAAGACCCACTGATGGAGAGTTCACTACTGCAGCAAATACGCCCAGGCAGAGCATCAAGGAAAGTGTACTGTAACACATTCAGGTCCAAACCCAAAATCCAGAGTTACAAGAGTAGGGAATCAGGTGGTATTTAATATGCTCCGACAGCTGAGATGGAACAGTTTCTCACTTTGGCCTGACAAGTTAAACTGCCCAAGGACCTGGCTTTGCTCTAGATAGTTGGATAGAAAGATTATTTATGAGAGGTTTAACAAGATTAAAAAACATTGGAGCATCTTTTTGGCAGGTTTCGAATGGACGTAGCTAAGTAGAGCAGTTTGGTGGCAGAAATACGTTGCTGAAAGCCGAAACCCTTTCTTGAGAGTGTGGTGAAGAGAGGAAAGAGGAGGAAAGTGGAGCTTTTCAAAGGGTGATGCAAGAGTAGCCTGCAGTGCAGTGGGCTCTATTAAACATCCAAATGCAAGTCTCTTGAGCGCCATGGGCCACTTTGGGACTGTGTGGTGTTGTATTGTCGGCTGGGATACATGGTATAGCAGAACCTCTTTTCTAGGCCATTTTCTATTTTGGTATGCCGAGGTGAGTGGAGCCCTATTATTAAGAAAGTGATAGTGCATTGATGTTAGAGATTTTAAACAGTTGGTGCCAGCAAAATGAAGTTAGTACAACTTGTATGCCCAGAGAAAGTGTGAGGTACATGGGTGAAGAAAAATGTATTTGAGTATTAAAAGTTGGGTCTATTTAACATTTCATGGAACTAGGTAAGCTCTTATTTTCGAGTGGTGCTTTAGGGGTGAATGGAATTTATTAAGACTATTTTTAGGTGAAGTTGATGGAGTCCCAAGGGATCAGCAGAGCCTTTGTTCTTTATTTGTATGTATGGGTGCTTTTTACACATCCAGCCTGGATTGGGAAGCATTTCTGTACTGCTACAGTCTTCATTCTTTTTCACCCATGAAACTGGGCAGAGACGATGTTGTGCTACCTGGGAGCATACACATCAGGCCACCCACGCCTCAGACCAAGCATTGGGGTATTATGGTGCAGTCAGTGATGGCTATTGTCACTCCCTACCTGGTGTATTGAATGCGGGGGGCATGCAGAGAGGACCTATACTTGGAACAGAGCAGGGAACACAGAACCTGTGTTTATATCTACGTTTATATCTACGGAAGGCATATCCTAGAATGGAAGGAAGTGAAGAAATCATTTTAGGCAGATGAAAGCATTGGCTAGACTAGTGATTATGAGGACATTTGTAGCACATTACACATGGCACTGAGCAGTTGCAGACTGCATCTGGGCACAGATGAAATAAGAGAATATAGTATTCTAATATAACCTGTGATATGCATGTGGGGCACATTTGAAGACAAAACAGTACTGATGAGAACAGGAAGGCTGCATTGGATAGCCTAAATCAGAAGGGCCTGGTTGGGAGAGAGGACTGTACAAATCTATATGCACTTTAGTGCTGCTTTCATTAATTCAAGGAATTGCTAACCAGGTGCATTCCACTGGCCAATGTGTAAGGTCATGGGGGCAGAGTCCCAAAACACTTTGGCTCATGAGATGAGATGCTTGGGGAGTATGGATTCATTTCTTAGAGACACGACAGTGGCTAGTTTTGTAACCAAGCTATGATGGAGGTGTTGCACAGGGATACATTCTGATTCTACAAAGAATTTCGGGCCAAATTACCAGTTCATCGGTAGCTGTATAACGTACCCTATGATGCCAAGAGGATGCTTAGTCACATCTGACGTAGTGAGGGGGCAGGTATACTAGCCAGGAAGAGAGTGCCTGAATACTCTGAGAATAATGAAAGGAAAGACGAATGACAGCCATAAAAGTGTTTTGTGTTTGAGGATTACAAGTGGAGTGTGAAGATATTACAGGGATTCAAATCTGGGCCTGGTGGCATTGGTGTGGAGCAACCTACCCATTGGCATTCTTGACATGAGAGTTTCCTTGCCCCTTGCAAGACAGTCATGTTGCTGTGTCAGAGTTCGAGGCAGAGAGAGAGCCCTATCCAGCTACAGTCTCAGAAGACGCCATTCCTGCATGGAGTTTTTTTTCTTAATTTCAAGACTACTCTACAAACTGAGTGACCACATCAAGGCCTTTCCAGCGCTGAGGATCTTCTAAGGATATTGCCTGTCACCAGGGCTCCAGATGAGATTTTATAGTGGGAGAATTTGACTATTTTTTAAAGTTGAAAGTAAAAAAGAAATGACCCCTCGTTAATATTCTTTCAGATAAATGTTCCCCCCACGGATTCATTTTTTAAATATCTCCAGAGTCAGATGTCTTGGCACAACCAAGCTTTAGGGACCACAAGAAGAGAGATAGTAACCTGTGTGCCACTTGGGTATGTGAAAGCCTGAAAAACTTGGTGGTGGATTAAGGGCTACAAGGTGAGCTCTTATGAAGGCATGAGGCGTCTCTTCATTCTGGAATGTATTGTTGATGCCTGTTCCCTAGAGCTGAGACAGCACCTTGCTGGCTAAGGAGCTGGACCCCAAGAATCTAGCAGTAGCTGCTGACTTGGGGTGGCCAACAGGACTACCCACAAGGAGTCTGGGGCTCCACGCAAGAATGAGGATGGGAGGAAGCATAAGAAGGATGAGAAGGACCTTTCCAAATATCCCCACCAAAAGAGGGCCACAAATATAACGAGGGTAAGTATCCCCCTAAACATCTGTATAGGGATAGTGAAACCTCTGGACCCAAACCAGAGGGAGGTTATTAGAAACCCCCATTCGAAAAGACATTTGGGAAATGTATGGTTTGTGGGTCTGGTGACCATCTGAAAGGAGATCCCAAATGTAAGGGCAAACCTTCAGGGATCCCCTTTGTCAGCTTAGCATTCACACATGATGTAGATATCCCAATGACAGGGGCTAGCTTTCGCCCTCACTCTCAAGCTGAAGAACCCATTGGTGTTCAGGCTGGAGTTTCTTTAGTATCGCTGGGACTGTGGGAACAACAGAACATTGAGGTCTATAATTCCATTCCTGATAACACTAAAGAGCGTTATAAAGATAGTGTACTTGTAAATGGTCAGGAGACCACTGCCATTAGGGTCAGTATAACTGTGATAGATGACAGTTTCTTTCAACCTAAGGAAGTTGACAAGGCTCCCAAAAGGCTTAGGTCTGCGTCAGCAGGCAGCTTCCCTGAGTGAAGGGCAAGACCATGGGAAGCATAGGCTATACTGGGAGGATGGACTCCTATTCAGTGAGCCTATGATGTTTATTCCAGGGGACCTCACGAGACGGTGGTACCCCAAGAAATGAGATCCAAATTCCTACAGTTGGCACATGAAGTCCCAGTGGCTGGTCACTTAAGTTTTAAGAGGACCAAGGAGAGGATACCACTGTACTTTTACTGGCCCAAAATGGTGCAGAAATTGAGAAACGCTGGTGGATTTGCCGCACTTGCCAGTTGTCTGGTAAAAGTGGAGCCAAGAATGTGGCACCTTTCCGTGCCTCTTCCAGTTGTGGGAGTTCCTTTTGAGAGGGTGGGGATTGACAATGTTGGTCCCCTAGACCTTCCAAATCCTTCAGACAACCGATGTATATTGGATGTAGTGGACCATGCCACTTGGTACCCTGAAGCTATTCCAATGAGAACTGTTACTGCTCAGGCAGTGGCTAAGGCTCTACTTGGCATTTTATACCAGAGTAGGATATCCTAAGGAGGTTGTATCTGACAGGGGGTCACATTTTATGTCCCACTACATGCAAGCAATGTGGAAAGCCTGTGGGGTCACCAACAAGTTCTGAACTGTCTACCACCCTCAAACAAATGGATTAGTAGAGAGGTTCAATAGAACAAAGAGCATGATTGGAGCTTTGGAAGAACCACTTAGAAGAAAGTGGGACCTTCTTTTACCAGGTCTTCTTTTTGCCTATAGAGAAGTTTCTCAAGCAGCAGTGGGCTTTAGCCCTGTTGAGCTACTTTATGGTCATCCTATTAAGGAGGGTCTGGAGAGCCCTCCTTCCCTCAAGCCAGCAAGGATTACTATGTGCTAAGCATTGGCATGACTAGAATGAAAGCATGGTGGAGTTTAATCCAGACCAACAAGTTCTCATAGTGGTTCCAGTAAGTCTTTCAGGACAAATGGCCAGGACCCTTCAAAGTTGTAGGAAAACTCGGAGAGGTCAATTATTTGATAGTCTTGGGCAACCCCAAGGAGGCCGCTAGGGTCTTTCATACCAACCGTCTTATGGCTTATGTTTCCAGACCAAAGATAGGAGCTTTGCTCTTAGCTTCTGATCAAGAAGAGGAGAGCGAACCCCTCCAAGATCTTCTAACCAGACACCCTTCAAATAGTAGAAGGGGCAACATCCTCTACTAATCTGACAATACAGCAACAGCAGGGGTGGATGATTTGTTAACTCATTTTACCCCTCTATTCTCATTTACACCAGGCTTGACCCCTTGGGGCCAACATGCCATTTACACTGGTGATAGTTTACCTGTTAAAAGCAGGGGCTAGAGGATGTCAGATAATGGGAGGACTCACATATAGGAAGAATTCAACAAGATGCTTGACATTGGAGTGACTGAACATTCCACAAGTCCATGGGCTAGCCCAGTGTTGTTAGTAACAAAGGCAGGAACTAAGGAACCTAGATTCTGTGTTGACTATAGGGCATTAATTGCAGTTAACAAGACTGATGCACATCCCTTGCCAAGGACAGATGAACTGGTGGATAAGCTTGTCTCAGCAAAATTCCTCAGTACTTTTGACCTGACAAGTGGTTCTTGGCAGATTGCCATGACTGACCAGTCCAATGAGAAGACAGCATTCTCAACTACAGAAGGCTTGTACCAGTTTAAGGTCATGCTCTTTGGTTTAGAGAATGCACCTGCCACATTCCAGAGAATGCTTATCTATGATCTGAACGGGCTAGAGAACATTTGCATGGAATACTTGGATGACATTGCAGTGTTCAGCCCTACCTGGGAAGAACATATTGACCACCTGGGAAATGTGTTGCAGGCCCCTCAACAGGCCAATCTAAATCAAAGCAAGTAAATGTCAAGTTGGTCAGAGTAAAGTGGTCTACCTTGGTCATGAGGTAGGAGGAGGGGAGATTAAGCCCTTACCCAGAAACTTACAGGCTGTACAAGACTGGCCAACTCCAACTACTCAAACAGGAGCCTTCTTAGGACTTACTGGTTACTACTAGGGGTGTACCGAACTATTCTTCCGAAGTTCGCCTGAACTACAGCTATCCGGCTTCGGCAGAATAGTTTCTGCGTAGTGACTCAAAGCTGAAGTCCACTTACAATGATTAGCTGCCTTCTCCCTGTTTGGGAGATGACGGAAATCATAGAAAGTTTTACAGTGTTCAGGCTGCAGAAATCAAATAAGCCGTTTGCTCATTGGCTTCTGCAGCCTGACCACAGAGAAAACAGCCTCAGACCGTGTTAGAATAGGAAGTGAGGGAAGGGAACAGTTCCTCCCTTCCCTCACTTCCTATGCCTCTTCTTCGAACCATCTCCTGTTTCCTTCCAACCACCGCCGCATGTTTCCCTCCAAGCATCTCCTGACGTTTCCCTTCAAGTACTGTTACGCTCACCTGGCTCCCACAGAGGCGTCGATCTGGACTGGACAGCTGCGGTCTCCACCAATGTGACGCGTAGGGCCGAGATGACGGACTGGACTGGCCCACCTAGCTTCGTTTGCTTGGCTCGTAGGAATATTCTTCTGCAAGTGGAGAAAGGGAATTAACCACCCGTGGAGTTGAGCGTAAATCCCACCAACCCGTTTTTCTCCCCACTGATCACCTTGGATGTCCCCTCTTATAGTCTCACATGATGATTTGAAAAGATGAGCTCTCCATCCTGCATTGAGCGCAGGGGCGCGTAGATAACTAGTTGCTTCACTGGCTCGAAGGAATTGGTGAGTTCCAGAACAATATTGACTCCGATATTCCCGGCAAGACGCCGTAAGTATGTAGTTAGTAAGAGTTCAAATGTCTGACTTTCACTCTTGTCCGATTCCTTGCAGGTTGCAGCTTGACCCTACTGAAGAGTTCCTCGTGGCAACCGGTAATGTTCTGGTAAGGATTTGTATTATCCAAAACAATAATGTCCATATGTAACCTGTTGCTTTCTCCCTTATTCAGGCGCTGAGAGAAAGTATGAAGTCTCGGGGAATTATGCCTCCGGCGGTAAAATCAGGTAAGTCTTTTGTGGTGAGGAGGGTTCCCCTTGTTAGTCCCTTGTTTCACCTTGCTGTCCTTTTGTTTCCCCTTAGGGGCCGGGGTTCGGCTAGGATGCAGTGGAAGCTGTGCCGACCCGTCAAGAAGATTAGTACCCCCGGTGGTAAAATCAGGTAAGTCTATGGGGGGTATTCCTCTGTGTATTCCCTTGGCTCACCTTGCTGTTCTTGTCTTCTCCTTAGGTGCCGGAGTGCGGCGGGAACATGCAGGAGGAATCGTGAATTTAGGTAAGGATCAAAGGTATTGCTCTTGTTCTAACCTTTTCTCCTTCTTTCTCCCTTTTTCTAGGAGCTCCAAACTCGAGGCGGGCGTGGCAGAACACTGGATGCAAACTTGCAGGCACAGTGAGCGTCACGCTGCTGGATGCAGAATAACGCGAAGCTTGTGCTGCTCTTCGGGCGTGGTTTAAATAGCCTCCAAAGTGGTCCCAGGTAAGTATTCCTCCCCAGCCCCAGCCGAGTAAAAAAATAGTCCCTAGGTAAAATAGTCCCTTCCAAGCCTTGTTTGGCTTGGAGCTCTTGCAGCATGGTCTGCATCAGGTAAGTTTGCAGCATGGCCTGCATCAGGTAAGTTTTAATCTATGAGCCTGGCGCCAGGACTGACTCTCCATATGAGCCTGGCGCCATAGGCGCCAGGACTGCACCCAAATAGCCCCTAGCGGGGGTTGTTGGGCTTGCTTGGGGTAACTTGATGCCTGCTTCCGGGGTTGCTGGACTTGGTCTGGGTCCCCGGGGGTAGGCATCATGACAAGTACCTGCTGGTGTCCCCCTCCATGGACCTATTGATGTTTCCCTGCAAGCACCTCCTGAGGTCCCGGTCACATCTCCAGCTTCCTGTGCTCAGTTCTTTCTCTCATGCAACTCCTTTGTCAATAACGGCTTTCTCAAAACTCCTGTGACTAGGGCCTACATGTGTTTAGTCTTAGTACTGCAATTGCGTTACTGGTTGGAATTTAACTTCTTTCCACACTCAGCAGTAGCAGGCGTTTCATCTTGTGATTTATGAAGCCTATCCACCATTTTGAATTTCTGTCTGTGACGGTCAGTGGTAGCAACTGAGTTGAGGTGAACAGTTTAAGTGTTTCTGCAGTACTGTGATCATTTCTGAACAGGTTGGGCAAAGTGGGAAGGGTTACCAGAAACTTTGTTATGTGCACCCGAACGTTTTCCACAACAACCTGAGGAGCGGCGAATCAAAGGATCACAATGATATGCCATGGTTTTCCCCTGGGCATCATGGGTCAAGCTCTGGACTTACGTTGTGTGATCAGGTTTAAAAAATAAACAAGAACGTACAGCAAAATATTAAAGTATTTTAACGTCCAAACCAAGTTAAGAAACATGCACAGTTCTATTAAGTAATTATTATTAAAAATGTTAAGAAAAGATGAAAGGAAACAAGGAAAATTACTGTTTCAATAAAAGACAATCGGATGGCCAACTAACGTGGGTTACTATGGGGAGCAATGGAATAGTGAAAAAAATGACAACACGTTGGCTGGATTCTACAGACTGGAAACTACACAAAGTTTTATGAAGCAAAAACTTCACTAGTGGGGGTTGGGGGGATTCCAGAGCCATAGTCAATGAGGGCTTCACAAAGTCGCACAGGCTTCTTGAATCACTGCTAGGAAAAGAAAAGTGAGCAAAGAAAAATAAGGGAGTGGAAGACGTCCCTTCCAATGGACCAGTGCCAATAATAAAGTCTGATCTGTTGAATGGCTTATTCCCAATCATTTCCTAAATTGAAGGAGCTTTGCAATGCTCTCTGTTTGCAAATAGTAGCCGAGCAGGGCTCCACCTTCTTGGAAATCCCTCCGGACTTCTCTGGGTCAAAACATCTCTTTGCAATAAGAACGCTCAGAATGATCATTGCCACTTTGGGTACCAATGGAAGTCACGTCTTTTCTGAGCAGCTTAAGGGGTGTTGGTTGCTTCCTGCTTCCCCAGCTGAGATATCGGGGAAATATGATTTCCAGGCAAGGAACATCAAAAGTCCAAATCTCCCTCCTGTCTTGCTTACCCACAGTCATTTACATCACATACATTTCGGCTGCACGATTACTAGGCAACAGGTTCAACACCTTTATATAAGGGTTTTTAATTGGACACCTATGTTGTAAAGTGTATTTTTACATATGGTTGTACTTATCTGTAGTATTATTAGCACGATGGATCAGCGTTGTTAATAAGTCAGCATTATTTTGATACTTCTTTAGGCAACCTACTGCTTGTCAACCTCTGGCATATGTTACTTGTGCCAAACATTGTTTTGGGGAAACTGAACTCACAGAGCTTCTAGCTTCTCTCTACCACATCCACTTTTACACTGGTTCCTTCACAATCACTATAACACATAATGATGATCCGATAACGTGCATGTCTGGCTTAGAAATAAAAAAAACATCAATTAGCTAGCGATGTGTGATTACAGATAGGTAAATTCATGCAACCAAATATAAGGCATTTTTTAAATAACATCTAATACGAAGATACTGATAAGTTTCAGATAAAGTATTAATAAATAAGTCCGTTTTACACATTTTAGGTTGTAAGGTACTAGACAAAGGTCACTCGCACCCTGGCATGAATGCCAGTACTCCACATGCACAGAGCACACATGTCATGCAAGCCGAGAGTGAATTTGTAACTTGGCAAAAGCTAATGGCAAGTACACATTTTTTGGCCCCACTAAGTATAGCACAATAGAGGACTAACTTGCTCAAAAGCTATAACATTAACACTTCTGCACTATTTTCGTTCATCGCAATGTTGGTTGCTGCATTTAAATAGCTACGTTCCTTGCTTTCTTCTACCAATCACGCCCCACTGCATAAGAAATAATATTTTCTGGGCAGCATGCCCAGAATATGTCCTTGCAATAATATTGCTACCAAGAGTATAGCCGAAATGAGGCCTCCCCTGAGTAAGTGCTAATTACTCCCCCAATGAGAGATTTGTGTGCAGCTCAGTCCCATTACCCTTGTTTGGATTAGCATGTAAGGTAGTAATCTAAATAATTCAAGAGCCTGCTGCCATAAGTACAAGACAATGAAACGTGGAAAAACACTCAACAACATTAAACATGGAACACATTAAACGGCCATGGTGCACATCTAAAACAAGCTTTTCCTTTTAAAGGACACATTACGAAAATGTAATTGTGTAAAGAAGCCAACCAAACTCGATACAATGCAACAGCAACCACACTGAAAATCCAATAGTGCGGCACCCTCGTTTAATCGTATAATGTAATCCATGTATTTCAAATCAATTGCCTATTAAGGTGGTTTTGCAATTATTCAAAGAGAACATATGCCTGTCTAAAGCTGTGCTTGGTGTTGGCAACAACATTTTGCCACGGTTGATTGTAAAACTATAACACTTGCCCATCCGGTATGATAAGAAAGTGAGTTAAAACACTTGCATCGTAGATCTGTGAGTGGCCTACGGCCACATGTTTAAATCCAGACAGGGGAGACTAGGACCATAATTGTTTAGAGATTGATAAATTGTGTGCCATTACATTGGGGGTTAGTAGCAATTTTTACAGCACTTAGAAGCATTCTAAATCCGTAATGATGCACTATTTAAAAACCTGATGAGGATATTTACCAAGCACAAAACACATTAACGTTACCTAAATTGTGTTGGGCAACTGCATGAAGCTCCCAAAACGGCACCTCAAATCAGTGTAATCTTAAAAGTATACGTAGCCTAAACTCATCCATAAGGTTGCCCCCGCCTACTTCTGCATGCAAGCACTAAACCTTCCCATTGTCAATGAAGTGGTGAAAAGAAACAGTGAACGTCTCCACTGGGGATCATTTGGCATTATTCATATCGACCCAGATAAACAGCATTTACATTCAAAATACTACAGTCGGATTACTGAGACATAACATGATACAAAGTTGGCAATTGCAGCATTTCAGATAAAAGCTCTAGCACCTACCGCATTCTTGTGGTACCACAAAATCGGGATATCCAAAGAAGGAACCCCAATCCCTTGAATGAGGTTCAGAACAGCTCTTAAAACTATAAACATTATTCTGTAAATCTCTCATGTAGAAATGAACTGTTCTTCTATGGGATACATTACTCACTGTAATCGTATTTCTGATGTTTGTATCTGCTTAGATTCACATGCTATGCATAGGTTGGCCTCTAGTGGAAGCTGCAGAGTATTACAGTTGTTGTTTTATCGAAACTCGAAAAAGGGACGTCGATAGAGCGTGCCAATAATATTATCCCTAGTGTGACGTCCACTGTATCCATGATCCTTCACGCGTGGAAGTCCCTCAGATTGTTTTGTTCTGACATGAGGTTGCATGAAGTGTAGCGCAAGTACAGTTGTAGCCAAGTAGATATAGACAGAAAGCTCATATCTATGCACCTTCTCTCAGGAGAGGAAGGGTGGGCGCATGTCAATCTAAGGAGATACAAGCATCAGAAATACGATTACGGTGAGTAATGTATCCCTTCTGAGGCTTCTGGAATCTGCTTAGACCACATGCTATTCATAGATTAACGAACAGTGTTAGGAGAAGGTGGTGGGTCATGAGAAGAACAAGTTACTTACCAGCTGGTAACATTCTTTCGACTGGATGTTCCTCCAACGTATTCCACATCTTTGACATGTCATGTCCACAGCTGAGCTGCTTTGGAAATTTTTCGGCAGCGGCCGTCCTGCGTCGGGTCGATGTCCCTCGAAGGCCTCCGTCGAGGGTGACGTAATCGGATGTTATAAGTAGCACGCACAGCGCCCATAGCCTCAGTTCATGTTTTGTTCCCTGCACAACGTGTGACATACTCGTACACAATGCCTGCTTGACTGCACGTAGCCTTGAGGGAACTTAAACTGCAATAGCACAGGAAATTCTTCAGAGGTGCAGGCGTTGAGGAATACGTTGGAGCATCCAGTCGAAAGAACGTTACAAGTTGGTAAATAACTCGTTCTTCGAATGGATTGTGTCCTCCAAAGTATTTCACATCTTTGACCGACTCCCAAAGCAGTATCAGTGATTGGAGGAGGGAGAAGAATAAAGTACCGCTTTACCCAAGGCCATATCTTGACCATGCAAAGCATCCAGGGAGTAATGCTTGACAAAGGTGTGGATGGAAGACCACGTTGCAGCCTCCCAAATGTTCTTAATACAAACTCCCCTTACCAGGGCTGTGGATGTAGCCACGCCCCTTGTGGAGTGCGCTCGCACACCCTCAGGAGGGTCCTTGCCAGCCAATCTGTAATATTCAGTAATGGTGAGGATAATCCACCTGGATAAGGTCTGTTTGCTAAGAGCCTGGCCCAACCGGTGTCCAGTGTACCCCACAAAAAGCGTGTCGTCCACTCTGACCCTGGACATCCTAGAAATATAGGAGCTCAAAGCTCTCCTAGGGTCCAATCGATGGAGTCTTTCCTCTTCCTTACCAGGATGAGGAGGAGGAGGATAGAAAGCAGGAAGTACCACCTTCTGGCTCAAGTGAAATTCAGACACTACCTTAGGTAGGAAGGATGGACGTACCCTCAGTACAACCCTATCCTTGTGGAACACAGTAAAGGGTGGCTTAGACGAAAGATCCTGCAACTCGCTCACTCTGCGAGCAGTTGTAACTGCAATCAAGAAAATCGTCTTGAAGATCAACAGTCTCAAAGGATAAGAGTGCAAAGGTTCAAACGGAGCACCCATCAAGAATATCAAGACTAAATTCAGATCCCAAACCGGCACCTGAAACGGGGACGGTGGGAACACATTCGTGAGCCCTTTTAGAAATTGGGAAGTCAAAGGAATATTAAAATAAGAATATTCTTCAGACGAGTGCTTGAAAATAAGACAGCGCCGCCAGGTAACCTTTAATGGTACCCACTTGCAGACCATTGTGGATCAAAAAGCAAGAAAGAAAGAACCATCGGAATGGAACAATGAAAAGGATCGACATTATGTCCTCGGCACCAGTCGCAAAACTTACGGCAACGGCACAGGGATTTGGTTGCCGGACGTCTGGCCCGAAAGCAACACCTCCATCACGTCATCCGGGAGGTCCCAATACTTATATGTCAACCTTTCATCCAAGCGTGAAGGCTGAGAGTCTTGACCTCTGGATGGGGAACCCCAACCCCCCCTCCCCGGGCGAGAGAAGACCTCTTTGTGGGGAAGACGGTGTGGAGGACAGATGGACATTTCTAGAAGGTCCAGGTACCACACTCTCCTGGCCTAATTTGGAGCAATTGGGATCATGTGGGTCCCGAACCTCCACAGCCTCCTTAGAAGCTGAGGAACGACGGGGACCGGAGGGAACGCGTACAGAAGTGGGAATGACCAATCCACGACAAACACGTCTCCTAAAGATCCTCTCAGGGGAAATTCCCTTGAGCAAAATCTCTCGCCCTTCCGGTTGGCACCGGTCGCAAACTGATCCACTTGAGGGGTTCCCCAAAGGGCGAAAAGCTGCAGAAGGACTTCCTGAGCGAACTCCCACTCATGGGAGACCGTGCTCTGCCTGCTCAGTGCGTCCGTCTCCGCATTCTCCTCTCCGGCCAGATGAAACACAAAGAGTGAGATTCCTTGCTGTATTGCCCAGAACCAGAGCTGCATCGCACCTCTGCACAGCAGGAGGGACCCTATCCCGCCTTTTTTGTTGAGGTTATGCATGGCCAGTGTGTTGACCGTCATGATCAGAACACTCTTCCCATGCACAGACAGCAGAAAAGCCCTCACGGCTAGCCTGATGGCCTTCAGCTCCAACAGATTTATGTGGAGTTTGGACTCCAACGGAGACCAATGACTGCTGGTGGACAGCTCTTTGAAGTGAGCTCCCCATCCTGTGAGGGAAGCGTCCGTCACCACCGTCACCTCCAGCCATGGCTGCCAAAAATGCTTCCCCCTCATCAGATTCCCTTCGCTGGCCCACCATAGAAGATCCTGTGAGACCGTGAGAGGAATCTAAAGAGTATCCAACATTTTGCCTGAGGATTGGGACCACTGCGTCTTGAGAGCCCATAGAAGGGATCTCGTCCTCAGTCTGGCCTCTGGCACCAGGAAAATGCAGGATG
Organism: Ambystoma mexicanum; assembly: GCF_040938575.1. Classification (NCBI taxonomy): domain Eukaryota; kingdom Metazoa; phylum Chordata; class Amphibia; order Caudata; family Ambystomatidae; genus Ambystoma; species Ambystoma mexicanum. The sequence goes on from NC_090933.1 coordinate 704,083,497, forward strand.
CCATGAGGCCGAGCAACCTTAAGAATTCGAAAGCCGGAAGACTCTGGGCATGTTGAACTTGTTGACCATCTGTACAATGTGATGAGCCCTAGCACTCCCCCAAGGATGTGTCCAACAAAGACCCGATGTACTGGAGCTGTTGGGAAGGTGTCAAATGTGACTTCTTGAAATTGAGGGCGAAGCCCAGCTTGTGAAGGGAGTGGCAGGATGATCTAAAGCTTGTTCGGGAGAACACGCTCGAATCAGACAGTCGTTCATGTAGGGGTAGACTTGAACTCCCTCTCTCCTGAGATACGCTGCCACCACCACCATGAGCTTGGTGAAGAACCTCAGGACGGAGGTCAATCCGAATTGCAGGAGCCGAAAGTGCAAGTTGCCAGCCGCAAACCTCAGGTACTTTGTGCTTTGGATGTATCGGCACATGAAAATAAGCATCCTGTAGATCCAGAGACACCAACCGATCCTGAAGTCAAAGGGCATGAAGGACCTAAGAAAGAGTGACGATCTTTAACTTGTCCTTCCGGAGGAACTCGTTCAAGCACCAGTCCAAGAAGGGTCTCAGTCCTCCGTCTTTGTTTGGAATTAAAAAATATGGTGAATACCAGCCCTTGTTCCTCTCCGCCACAGGCACTAGTTCTATAGCACCTTTCTCCAGCAGGGTCAAGATTTCCTGCACAAGGAGCGGTGTCTGGAATCTTCAAAGAGACTTTCCCTGGTGGATTGTCGTGAGGCCGGCGTAGGAAGGGTAGGCAGTAGCCGTGGGCGGTTGTTTCCAGAACCCACACATCTGAAGTAATGGCTTGCCACTCTTAGAGATGCTGAGATAGTCTGCCCCCCCAACCGGCAAACAATGGGACCTGGCCTCATAGCTGTTTTGGAGCGGCTGCGGCAGCGCCTGAAGGCAAAGAGGCAGCTGCCTGAGCGGCTTTGGAACCTCTTCCCCGCCCACCACGGGTAGTTTTATGGTGTCCCCTTTGACTGGTTGCTCCTCTCGCTCTACCAAAAGAGTAGTAACGAAAGGAACCCCACCTCCCCCCTCCACTGCTGTCCCGTAGGATGAAAAGGCAGAGGTTGATGCACAGCTGCGTCCAAAGATTTAGCAGCCTCTCAAGTCAGCCTTGATGCCAAACAAATGAGAACCACTAAATGGCATGTTGCGAAGACGGGCCTGCACATCCGGAACAATCCCAGACTTCCGCAACCATGCAAATCTGTGAATCACGGTGTCCGCAGCCACGGATCAGCTAACACCATCAGTCGTGTCCAGCCCAGACTGAAAGGATTCACACATGGCATCCTTGCCATCCTACACGATAGCAAGAAACCCATTCCTTTCTTCCCCTTCAGGAATATGCTCAGCCGCTAGAGAGACAATTTCAGAGTGTGAAAACTTTGCCATGGAACAGGTGGAGTTGGCCGATTTCAGTGCCATACTCCCAGCCGAAAATACCTTGCGTGCCCAACCATCGAAGCGCTTGTCATCCCTATAAGGAGGCCGCCTGAACCACCAAACTCTCAGGAGTGGATAGGTAGCCAGGGTCGCTACTGGCTGGGCGGTATTTCTTAGTCAACGACTTGTTGACCGTCGGAAGCGACTATGGGGTCTGCCAAGTAGCAGCCACCCTTTTCTGTAACGCCATGTGAAAAGGCAACTGGGGGTCGGACCACCCCAGGTACTCTAACTCCCGACATCAACCTCCTATAGGAGGATTCAGCATGGGGCCCAGGCTCTGGCCTACCAAGCTCCATCTCAGGAGATGTGTCGAGGCCACTGGAATCATGTAAGGAATGCCTCAGATCCTCCAACTGACTGTTCTCAGAAAAGACCATGTCAGGAGCAGCAGGTGTTTCAGCAGGAGCATCAAAAGGCTCCAACTCCACATCAGACCTCTCCTCATCCCCATAAATGTCCTGTAGAGAATGAACAAACTCTCTCCTGGGCCCAGGAGTAGACCTGGAGTCAAGAACAGGTCTCAAGTCTTAGAGCCTTTCTCGGAGGATCCATAGCCACAGGGGTCTCCAACTGCAAATTCCGGCCATTTGGCCCCGATGGCATTGAGGGCGTTGATGGCTTTGGCGTCGACAAGGGCACTGAAGGCTCCGTGGGTTGGACTGACGGCAAAGCGCCAACAGCCGCACTCGATGGACACAGTGCCGATGTCGTCCTCAACACCTTCCCAGACTTCGAAGGTTTCGTTGGGGACGATGACGGCGATCTGGCTCTGGCACGTCTCTGGCGATCTACCGGAGCCTTGTCCGAATGGGACCTTAACGGTACCCGATGTTTATCGTGCCGACCACCCGGGCCCAAAGGCGTGCGAGTGTCAGACGAGACCATTCCCTGCCAGCTTCAACCGAAGGCATGGATGGAACAGTGCCCTGAGACTGAAAAATCTCCACCATTTTCATCCTGAATGCCCCCCATTCCTGTGAAGTAGAGGTTTTAGTTGGAAAAGCCACTTTCCTCACGGAGCCATCATCCGATGAGGACGGGGAAGGCGAACGGTGATGCCGCTTGCAGAAGTGCCTCGACGAGGACGAGTGGCGGGAACCACTGTGGGACTGAGATCCCCAGGACTCCCTCCGACGGGGAGAGTCACCCCTCGAGTCGTCGATGGAAAGACCGTCAGTCGACTTTTTGGCTTTACAGGGTTTGGATACCCGACCTACCTGCAATTTACCTTTACGCTCCCGCAAGGCCATAGCAGTCAACGACTGGCACTTCGAGCAGTCGTCTGTATCGTGGCTCTCGCCCTGTCACCACAAGCAGATACGGTGCGGGTACATGGACATTTTGGACTTGCAGTCCCGGCACTTTTTAAAGCCAGACCGCGGGGTCGGTGGGGTAGAAGAAGAAGACATTATCGAGTAGATAACACAAGGCATGCTGAAATCTCGAAGCAAACACGTTTTCAGAAAAAACGGAACTGAGGCTACGGGCGTCGTTGGTGCTACTTATAACATCCAATGACATCACCCTTGACGTAGGCCTTCGAGGGACATCGACCCGATGCCATCGACGCAGGACTCCCTCTGCCGAAATATTTCCGAAGCAGTATAGCTATGGACATTTCATGTCAAAGATGTGGAATACGTTGGAGGACACAATCCATTCGAAGGAGTAGTGGCAAATATATGTTTTAGAACCGCTTGTCCTACCTGTGTATCTGTCTTGGAATGTGCGTCAATGCAGTAGTGCTGAGTGAAAGTGTGTATTGAACTCCATGTAGCTGCTTGGCAAATGCTTTCTAATGGGACATTTGCGATAAAAGCCAGAGTAGCTCCAATGCTCCCTGTGGAGTGAGCGCTTGGTGTAAAAGGCAGTGTCTTGTTTGATAATTGATAGCACAATTGAATACATCTGACTATCCATCTGGAGATGGCGTTTTTAGAAATGCGGTCTCCTTCTCTGCCTGGTGCTATGGAGACAGTTGATCTGTTTTTCTAAGCGGTCTGGTCTTGTTTACGTAGTAAAGGACAGCCCTCCTCACATCCAGTGTGTGGAGTTTTACTTTGGATTCTGAAAGAAAGCCGGAAGCTCAATAGATTGGTTCACGGGGAATTTAGAAATGAATGTAGGGGAGAACCTAGGATGAGTACGTAAAAACAATTTATCTTTATGTATGATAAAGAAAGGGCCTGCACGGACAATACTTGCAATTCACTAACTCTTCTCATGGAAGTAATAGCCACTAAGAAGGCAGTCTTGTATGTCATGTGTTTAACATTTGACTTATGCATAGGCTCAAATGGGGGCCCCATGAGCTTTGCTAGTACTACATTGAGATCCCATCCTGGTGGTGGATTTGAAATGGGAGGGTGGAGTCTCTGGACTCCATCCATGATTGCCTTAATGACTGGAATTTTCCACAATACTTTACTCTGGGAGGTGGTATGAGCTGATAAGCCGCCAGGTGGACCTTTATAGAGTTGAATACTAACCCTGAGTCTAACAAGTGGAGCATATATTTGAGAATGTGTGAAGAAGTACATTCTATGGGGTTTATTTGGTTAGACTGGCACCCAATTACAAATCTCCTCCACTTGTCAAAAAATAACAGTGTCTAGTGTTTGGTTTTCTTTCCTCGTTGAAGATATCCAAACACTGCTGTGGTAAATTAAGGTGTCCGAACTCTATGACTTCAGGAGCCATGCTGCCAAGTTCATTGAGTGTGGTAGAGGGTGCACTGTTGTTCCCCCATGTTGGGTTAACAGGTTGGTTGGAGACTGGAGTTTGGTGGGATCGCACATCGCCAGTTTGTGCAGATGTGGATACCACGGTTTTCTTTCCCACATCGGAGCAACTAGGATAAGCGACATATGTTCTCTGTGCATCTTGTTCACTATCATGCTCATTAATGGAGTCGGGGGGGGGGGGAGCATAAGCAAATTTCCCTGACCAGTTCATCCATAGGGCGTTCCCCTTGGAGTTTGGCTGTGGGAACCTGGCCGCGAAGTCTGGGCATTGCTTGTTTTCTCCTGTAGCGAACAAGTCTAATGTGGGGTAACCCCATTGAGAGAAGATGTGGTCTACGACGTCTGAGTCTAGTTGCCACTCGTGTTCCTCTGGTAGGGGATCTCTTCTCAGAGAGTCTGCTAGAGTGTTGAGTACACCTAGAATGTGTTGTGAGGCTAGGGATATTCCTCATCTGAGTGCCCATTTCCATATTTTCTGTGCCAACTTGGACAGCCTTGGAGAGTGTGTGCCCCCGTTTGTTGATGTAGAACATCGCAGTTGTGCTGTTCATCAGAATCTGAACCGACTTGTTTGTTAGTTGCACTACGAATGCCCGAAGTGCCTTGAGTACTGCTAGTAGTTCCAGCAGGTTGATATGGTTATGTGCCGTGACCTGGGTTCACAGACCATGTGCTGTGTGGTGAAGGTAATGAGACCCCCCATCTTGAGAGTGACGCGTCTCTTGTGACAATCGCTTGCGCTTCCAGTTCATGGAAGGGTTTTCCGTTTAACAGATTTTCTCTTGACCACCAACGTAGGCTTTGTACTAGTGTTGGCGAAACGACCACTAGATTGTCCCACTGACCACTTGCCTGAGACTATTGTTTTGTCAACCATTCCTGCATTGGTTGCATGCGCAGATGTGCGTGTGGGACTACATATATGCACGATGCCATCATGCCGAGTAAAGGCATAGCTTTGCGTACGCTTTTCTGGAGACCGGCTTGATATTGGGTTATTTGCCGAAGCATGTTCTGCACCCTTTCCACGGATGGCAAGGCTAAGCCCGTTCTTGTATCTAATACAGCTCCTAGAAACTGTTTTGATGTGTTTGGTACAAGACTCGATTTTTTCTCGTTTATCGAGAAGCCCAATTGGAAGAGAAGATCTATGATTCTTTGCATATTTAGTTTGCAAAAATGGGGAGTATCTCCTGTGATCAGCCAGTCGTCCAGGTAGGGGTACACAGATTCCTTCCCTGCGCAAGTGCACTGCCACCACATCCAGTACCTTGGTGAATACCCTTGGAGCTGATGCTATTCCAAAGGGTAGCACATTGAATTGGTAGTGCTGGTTTGCTACTTTGAACCACAAGAGTTTTCTGTGTGCTGGGAGCATTGAAATATGAAAATAGGCATCGTTCATATCCAATGTTGCCATGTAATCCGCCAGTTTTAGCAGGGGAATTACCTCTTGTAGCGTTGTCATGCTGAACTTTTGTGGCTTTACATTAGTGTTCGCAGGGCGCAAGTCTAATACTGGACGCATGGTAAGATCTTTCTTTGGCACAAGGAAGTATGTTGAATAAATACCCTTGTTTTTCTCGTTGCATGGCACAATCTCGATGAGTCCTTGCAGAGCAGAGAGTTAACCTCTTCAATCAAGATGAGTTGTTCTTCTCTTGGTTTTCCTTTGGCGCGGAGGGAGGTTTGATGGTGTTCCTAGGAGCTCCATGGAATAACCTCCTGCTACTGTTGATAACGCCCACTTGTCTGTGGTTATTCCCTCCCATGCGTGGGTGAAGTTTGAAATCCGTCCCCCTACTGGGGAGGCACGGGAGGGGATCAGTAGCAGGCTGTCATTGTTTGGGAGGCGTCCCTCCACCTCTCGAAGTGGAGGATATCCCCCAGCTGCGGGACCTGCGCTGGCCTCTTGGATAGCCTTGGGACGCTTGACCCTGGTTGGTAGCCAGAGCCTCTTTGGGAATTTTGTCCGCGAAAATGTCAAAAATGGTTTCCGCCCCTTTGTCCAGTTTGTTCATTTCTAAATTGGCCAAGGGATTTGAGATTATCATACTCCTCTTTGGCCGACTTCAGAGCATCCTCCACCACTTTGCCGAATAGTACATTTGGTTCCACTGGCATGTTGAGCAACGTTGGCTGCGTCTCCAACTTAAAACCGGATTGGCGAGCCAAGCATGGCGCTTGAGAATGGTTCCTTCTGCAATTATGCGTCTGGCATTGTCTGCAGCGTCAAGGTTGTTCTTTAGCAGACTGCTGGCAGTACCTTTGCCTTCAGCTGCTACAAGGGCAAGTTTAGTTTTTAGAGGGTCTGGAGCAGAGTCAACAAGGGCCGTAATCTCGTCCCATTTATTGCAGTCATAGCTCGCCAACAGTGCGGAATTGTTGGCGATCCTAGCTTGGAATGCTGCAGTCGATGCCACGTTCCTACCCATGGTGTAGAGCTTCTGGCTCTCCTTGTCTGGGGGAGTTTCCGAAGAGGCCAAAGGTGTACCAGCCCTCTTACAGGTAGTTGTGATGATCAGTAAATCCGGCCTAAGCTGTCTTCTGATATATAAGGGATCAGATAGTGCTGGGCGGAATAGTTTCTCTATTTGCGGATTGACTGCCCTGGTTTGATTGGGCGTTTCAAGTGAGGGTTGGATCCTCCTTTGAACTGACTTTAAAATAGGTATGAACTGGTTGGCAGCTTTTTTGTCCCCCAGGATATCCTCGACAAAATCTTTGTCCTGCTGAGTTTCGTCAGTCTCAATCCCGAAGTGCTCAGCTGCTTTGATTAAGAGGTCATTAAACAAGGGCTGATTATCCACTGGGGAATCAGGTAAAGGGGAGTCTTGTGGAACTGGAGAGTCAATAGTATAGACCTCTGACAATGTCATTATTATCCCCATCATCATCCATATCATAGTATCGATCCTCCTCCTGATCCCCTTCTGTGTCTGCATGCAGATCATAAAGGTCAGAAGAAGTATGAGACCTCTTGGCTGGAGGATGGGATGAAACTAGGGGCTGAGTAGTGGAAGACCGGGGCTGAGAGCTCGAGGCCTAATCCGTGGGAGGTGTATTTTGTAAACTTTCTAAGGCATGAGGGTTCTCTTCAAAGAAATTTGCAAAGAAAGTAATTCTACACATCACTCTATCTATGTCCTCTGCTGACCATTTGGCTGAGCCGGGGATGGCCCCAGGGTAAAGTACAGCAGGTGTGTGGGGTGTAGGTAGGTTATTATTATGTAGGGCCTCACTTAATGGACCCTTCCCCTCTTCCTGTGGGACAGTCTCGGTTTCCTTGGAAAGGGCAGACTCTACCCTATGAAACCTATGCTTCTGGGTCTTGTCTTTATGGTTAGAGCTCTTAGAGGAAGATTGTTTTGGAATTAGAAACTTTAATAAGGCTTTCTGGGATATGTTTTTTTAATCAGGTGTGATAACCCTGAATCTTTAGACTTCCCTACTGATTTCGACAAAATGCGCGGAGTTTCGGCACTGGGAAGGACCTCCGTCGCATCTGCCGACTTTCTGCTGAAAGAGGTTTTATGGTTGGCGTCTTTTGTTTTATGGGGCCTGTCATGAGGCGACCAAGACTTAGAGTGCCCAGAGGATAGAGAATCCACTGATCTGCCCCTGGACGCGGAATCGCAGAGTTTGTCTGCCAGAGCCGACACATCGCCATGGGGTGTGTGTTTAGTGTGGGACGATGGAGTGCTCTTGCCGCCGGATGTAGTCCCCACAACAGAGCCGCCGGCTTGTCTCAAAGGGTCGGGGGCTAGCACTTGGGAACGTGACTGTTCCCCTGTCACCCACGCCGTCCGAAAGGACGACGTCGCTGACGTCACTGGAGGCTCCCTCCAGGTCCATGACGGCCTCGGCCAGCATGGCGTGATGGGCCCCGCATTTCGTTATGCAACCGTTAAGGGTCTTTGGTCGAAAGAGCTTACAAGCTCGACAGTGCCCTTCATCGTGGTCGCAGTTTAGACACAGGTTACAAACGATCCACAGAAACTTTTTATTACAGGATGGGCAGAATTTAAAGGGTGTCTTATCCATGTCTGGCGAAGGCAGCCGAGCGATAAAGGGAAGGGGTGGGAAAATCCATTGTATAATGACCCCCCCCCCCCACTCTCCCTACTGTAAGGACCTAGGCCCTTTGGGCCTTACAAGGCCGAAAGGGATTCGTCGAAAGTTGACTTTGTCCAACGGGTTGTCTTGTCTTTTGTCTTGATTCTTCACCGCATCGAGAGCACGGCGTCAGGCAAAAAAGGACAGAAAGAGTAACTACATTTTAAACTTTGCATAAGCAAATGGCGTTAGCCGAAATTGAACTCTGCGAGAAGTGACCGCTCACGATGGCGGAAAAAAACAATCTGAGGGACCTCGAAGCGCGAAGGACCATGGGTACAGTGGATGTCACACTAGGGATGGTATTACTGGCACGTCCTGTCGACTTCCCTTTTCAAGTTTCAAAAAAAACAACTGTAATACTCCACAGCTTCCACTAGATGTCGGCCTATGCATTGCATGTGATCAAAGCAGATTCCACAAGCCTCAGAAAATGTTTTATTATGTACATATGGATTTCTCTGAGTACAACACACCTTTTTCTTATGAAAACATGGAGGTCATGTCATCATAATCATTTTGAAGGACATCAGAATATTGCTGTTAAGTACAATTAACATTCAAAGAGGTTGACAAGCAATACATTATCCACACAAGTGTAAAATAAATTGTTTACTTATTAAAAGGAATTTGTTGTTACTTAGATGCAGTATATTCACATGCCGTTTGAATATTTCCTGTCATCAGGCTGGGAATCCTCGGTAATATTAAAGCAGTTTCAATGAGTAACTGAAAGAAATAGCAATCGCTTTAATGTTCTCTTAATGTTGTTTTGTGTCAATAGCCAATAGGCAGTGCCTTCAATAGCTAAACCCCTGGGAGGCCATCTTCAGATTCGTATAACGCACTTAACAGAGCTAAGGTGAGTTATATGTGGGGTAGGCGGGGGTGAATCTATGAAAGATACCAACTTTTTCACCAGAAAAAACCTTCTTCCCCTTTAAATTTAGAGGCGCAGCCCTGGGAGCATGCACAGCCATGACTCCGCCCACCGACGCCACTCCTCAGTCCCCATCGACACGTCGACAATATTAACATTGCCTAATGACACCAGTATTTATAGGGGGGAGGATGGTGGGATGTATGGAAGAAAGAGGACTATGGACTAGGAGTACGTTAGTCACCAGGGTGAGTAACTATTAATTACTCCTCTGTCCCGTCCACTTTCCTCCATACTACTTGGGCGATTACAACTCAATGTAGCCCCAGGGTGGAGAGGTGACCCTCCGTAAGTGAACAAGTTCCTTAGAACCGCCTGTCCAAAAGCAGTGTCTGATTTAGAGCTGGCGTCCAAACAGTAGTGCTTACAGAAAGCCCAAGGGGTGGCCCAAGTGGCTGCCCTACTGATGACCTGCCACGGGACCTGCCGCTGGAATGCGACGGCCGTAGCCTTGGCTCCGACAGCGTGGGAGTGCATGCTAGCTGGAAGTTGTTTGTGCTGCCCCTTATAGGCCTCCTTGACGGCAGAAACCATCCACCTTGCTATAGAGGCCTTGGAAGCCTGATAACCTGGTCTTGACTCCCTGAAGGTGACAAACAGAGAGTCTGACTTGCGGAAGCTCTTGGTCCTGTCAGATATAATTTGAGAGCGCGTCTGACATCCAGACAGTGTAAGACCTTCTGAGCATCGTCCATAGTATCAGCAAAAAACAAAGGTAAAACTAGCTCCTTTTTTAGATGGAAAGCAGAGAGTAGGAACGCGGGGTGCCACCTTATCCTTGTGAAAAATAGTATCCCACTAATAGATGGCACTAGTAGAGCTAAAGTATACCACTAATAGATGCCACTAGAGCTTGGATCTCGCTGACTGTGCGATCATAGGTGAGACCCACCAACAAAGCTGTTTTCATTGTGACCAATCTGATGTCCGCAGACGCCATTGGTTCGAAAGGTTTGTGCGCCAGGTTTCCAAACACTAAATTGAGTGTGGCTTCTTGATGGGCGAGTAGAGCCTGGTGAGGCACGCCAAATGCCACTTAACCAGGTTGGAGTAGGAGACCACCACCTTCTCAGAATTCCTGTAGGGCCCTATGGCTGCCAAGTAGGTGCGGCAAGTGTCTGCACGCCTGAGTGAGCGAGGTCTGGCGAGATTGAGAGCACATTGTCCAATGTGCAAGTAAGAGGGTCGATCTTCCTGGAGTCCGCCCAGTGACAGAACCTGGTCCATTTACTCTTGTACTGGCTGCTAGTAGCCTTGCTCCTAGCGCCCTGAAGAATGTCCAGGTTAGCCTGAGACAGGCTCAGATGCTTCAGAGTGACCGCTTCAGGCACCACGCTACGAGGGCTAATTTCTGTGGAGCAGGGTGGATGACCCTGCCCCCCTGCTGCGAGAGTAGGTGAGCTGGGCCCAGCGGCAGGTGAATGGGTGGTCTGTCGGAGAGGCTGAGGAGCTCCGAGAACCACAGTCTTGCCGGCCACCCCAGAGCTGTCAGAATGATGCACAGGTGACACGATTCCCTTATCTTGCAGACCACACTGTGGATCAGGGGTGTGGGAGGGAATGCATAGGCTGTCATGCCATTCCACTGTATCTGGAATGCGTTGCCCAGGGAGCCGGGGCCCTGCCCCTGCCAGGGCGTGAACTGTTGGCACTTCCTGTTGGACCAGGTGGCAAAGAGGTCCACCTGAGGGTGTCCCCATCTGCCGAAGACCCTGAGCAGGAGCTGATCATTCAAATGTCATTCATAATTATCTACTGCCAGCCTGCTGAGCCTGTCCACTTCCAAGTTGGCCTCCCCCGGGAGGTGGAAGTCCCGGAGGTAGATGTTCTCCAGGGCCCATTCCCACATGCTGACTGCTAGGCTGCACAGCGAAGGGGACCTGGTGCCACCCTGCTTGTTGGCATAGTACATGCTGGTGGAGTTGTCCGTCTGGATGAGGATGACCTTTCCCCCAATGAGTGGAAGGAAAGTCTTGAGAGCTAGCCAGATAGCCTTCAGCTCCAGCCGTTTGATGTGAGATTTCTGCTCCTGCAGTGACCAGACACCATGGACACTGGCTGCCCAGCGTAGCACCACAGCCTTCCAGGGAGTAGACCATGGGGATGGTGGATCGGTGCGGGTGCCTGCCGGAAGGGCCTGCCAGTCCACAGGTTGCAGTCCCTGGACCCCCAGGTGAGGTCCGGGTGCAGAGAAGGAGGAATGCTGACAAGCTGTGCTTGGGAGCCCCGCTCCTGATTCCATGAGGCTCCGAAGTGCAGCTGTAATCTCCTCATCCTGCCATGATCCCCAGTAAATGCTGGTACCACCAGGCTGAGGTCACTTCATGGCCATAAGGCACTTCCTCAGCCAAGATCTTGTCCTCCAAGGGGAACTCTCTCGGAGCTTGTGTCCCATATGAGGCCCGGAAAGGTCAGGCTCTGGGTAGGCTGCAGCTGAGACTTCTTGAGGTTGATAGAAAATCCCAGGTTGTGAAGAGTGGTCATAAGAGCGGAGGAAGTGTGATACACAGCCTCCGGAGATCTGGCCCTGACGAGCCAGTCATCCAGGTAGGAGTAGACGTGGTGGCCCTGAGCCCTGAAGAGGGCCGCCACTGCATTCATTAGTCTGGTAAACACCCTGGTGGATGAGTTGAGGCCGTAGGGTAGACCCTTGTACTGGAAATGGCAGCCCATGATCCTGAAGTGCAGAAACGATCGATGGGGCTGCCAAACGGGGACGTGTAGATAAGCGTCCTTCAGATCCAGGAAGCAAATCCAATCTCCCTTGCACAGTGTCTCCGCTGAGTACTGGCATAACCATCTTGAATTTCTGAAGAGGGAGGGAGAGGTTGAGGGTGGAGAGGTTCAACACAACTGTCAGGCCAGCCAAGTTCTTCTTTTGTATGGCGAAAATCCTGGAGTAGAAGCACAAGCCTCGCTGGGAGGCTGGGACTTCTTACATTGCATGGCTCTCGATGAGGGACAGAATTTCCGCCAGCAGAGTTGGAGGAGGGAGGAATCGGTAGACAGTACCCGATGGACACTACGGATAGGATCCAGGGGTCTGCGAACTTCTGACGCCAAAACTGTGTGTGAAGGGCAAGCCTGCCCCCCCACCGGAGACACGTGGACCTGAAGGGGTGCATCATGCCTCGTTTCCATCTGAGGCTATTGCGGAGGAGGGGGACTGAAAGAAGCCCTTGCTCCCCCCTTTTGTTGTTTGCACAGGTGCTGGCTGCCTAGACCTCCGTTCCTGGAAGCTTCGGAACGACTGAATGCCCCGCCCCTTATCAGAGCGTTGATGCGACTGTGTGTACGCCTTGGGTGGGACCTTCGTAAGGATAAAGACTTCACAGTTTGGGAACTGTTGTTTTTTTCATTTAGCTCCTCATCGGTGGTGGAGTAAAAGAGGTCGCCACCCTCGAATGGAAGGTCCAATATGCATTCCTGCACGTCTGGGTTGAATTTAGTAGCCTGAAGCCAGGCAGTCCTCCTCATGTCTGTGGCAATTCATATGGCCCGGCCAGAGGTGTCAATGTGGGCCATGGTGGACTCCATGATGTCTTGTGCCACCAATTTAGCCTCTGCCAGTCCCCTCTAGAAACGTGCCTGGCTCTGCACCGGAGGTTCTGGAAGGAAGTCAGCTATTTCCCGCCAAAGCCTCTGGTTAACGGCTGCCAGCATGGCATCCGCGTTGGATTGACGAAGGTGCAGTGAAGCGTTGGAATAAAGCTTCTTTCCATAAGCCTCCAAGATATTCTCCTCCTTGCCTAATAGCACTGAGGACGAGGTGGCCGAGGACGACTGAGGCTTTGAGTAGAATGACGCTGCATCGATCACTGAAAAGTGCTGTTGAGGGTGCATCGACATCAAGAGTGGATCCCCCCTCCATTTGCCTATACTTGTCATTGAGGTGCCGATTGACAGGCTGGGCCGAGTGGGGCTTAAGCCACCCCCTTTTGGCCAAGGTGACAACATCCTTTTGCAACAGGATCCCCATTCTAGCCACGGGGCATAGAGTGAGGGCCTCAGCCAGGACCCCCGCCTCCAGTTGTTCGACCTCAGGTTGAGGAAGCCACAAGTACTCGGCCAAACCTGTGAGCTGTTTGTGGAAGGCCTTGGCTGACAATGGCATGCCAGGGTCTTCTTCCTTGTCAGTGTCCACTACGGGTGTCTGGCTGGTCCGGAGCAGCTGGTGGAGTGCTGGGAGCTGAGGGCTGCGGTGGGGAGACCAGAGCGGAGGCTGCAGCTGAGGTTGGTGTGGAACTACCTGAACTGTGGGAGGCAGGGGAGCCGGAATTGAAGGAGCCGGCAAGGGCAGCAGGGGCTGCACATGGGCCTGCGGCACTGGAGCCATAGGAGGAATGACTATAGGTGCAGGCGGAGGGAACATGTCCCTGATCACATCCTGAAGGATGCCCCCGCCCCATCTGAGGAGAGTGGTGGAAGGTGATGTTGACGGGGTAGCGGATGGCTGCTGGGGCCGGTGCATACTCTGTCTAGCCAGTTGCGGGGTATGCTTGCCCTGCGATGCTGATGGATAAGCTGTAGGCCACGTACCTGGTTGACACCCGTCCCACCTTGTAACTCGCTCTCCCATCTGCTCCCCTTCCAAAGGGCGGTATCGGACGAGCTGCCATTTTGTCTGGCGCGGCGACCATCTTGTTGAGCTGAGTGCCACAGTCGTGTTGCTTGGCTCACTGGGCCCGGCCTCCTCCAGGACTCTTGCCGGTGGAGCATGAGACCTACCCTGCACCTCAGGATGGGGCCTGGTAGGCGTGTTGCCCTCAGCAGTATCGCTGGTAGTGCTGCGTGCAGGCGCCCCCTCGGACATCCGGCCAGTACTAGGGCGTAGCCCCTCGGGTGTACACCCAGTAAAGGAACCTTGTGGTCCCTCAGCACCGTCTCCAGAAGGATCTAATGAGCCCTCAGCCTGGCGGCCGGTAGTTGAAATAGCCTTGGTACCAGTGCTGGTGCGAGAACCTGAAAGGTTCCTCCCGCTCAGGTGTTTAATTGGGAAAGAGTCGCCCTTGCAGGGTGTGATGGAAAAAAGCGGCCCTACCTTGGACCTTGAATTATGTCTGATGAAGTCCTTCAAGTTCTCTGCAGGAGAATTCTCGAAGAGCACCCTCCACCGAGCTAGCCTGTTCTTCAGAGCATGCAGTGTAAGCGTGTTGCACGCGGTACAACCCTGGTCGTGACCAAGGCAGCGGATGCAAAAAGCATGGGGATCGGACGTACGGAAGAGCCCTTTGCAGGCTGGACACCTACTGACGTCGGCCTGCACCGGGGAGGAGTGTGGCGCCAGGGGACCGAGTACCTGATTGATAAAAAGAAGACGAAGACAGAATAAAGTATCTGGGGAAGAGCGCGTGGTATTACAAGGCCGAAGCCAAACCCAGGAGCGCTGGTGAAATCGGCCTGTTCCAGTCAACGCGGAAAAGGGGACTTGGGAGTGGGGCCGGTAGGCAGAGTAAAGGGGAATAATGTTTTTTCTGGTGAAAAAGGTTCTGTGTACCGTCCCTAGCGAGTGACACCCATGAAGTATTCAGGAAAGGGGGCAGGAAGTAGGAGTACAGGAGTTACAGGAAAGTAACGTATTCCTTTTTATTAAGTAAACATAGTTAGTTATACTTACTTTTTGAGGACTGGTAAGTAACGTATTCCTTCTTATGCATTGGATCTTTCATAGATTCACATGCTCTTTGAATAGAATGCATAGCAGTACATATGTGTATAGCTCTGCATATGATGCAAAATAGGAGGATAAAGCCTACCTTTAGGCAAACCGATGTCTAAGGACTACTTGCCTAACTTTGGATTCCTCTGTTGAGTCTTTGTTGATGCAATAAAACTTGGTGAAGGTATGAACAGACCTCTACGTAGTCGCACTGCAGATGTCCACCAGAAGAACACTGCAGAGGAAGGCAGCAGCAGATGAGATAGCCATTGTGCCATGTGTCTTAGGTTGCCACAGAAGCAGCTTGTTAGCAAAATGGTGGCAAAAGGAAATACAAGCAGGAAGCCGATGGAAGATGTCGACAGACCTTTGCCCATAGCAGTGGAACATCGCTCACATGATATGATATACCAAGAGGTTTCTAAGAGAGGACCGGGGATCGAACCTGTGGTGCTCTGTGCCGTCTTTTTTTCCAAGGCGAGCACGTTACCCCTGAGCTATCCTCCGAGACCATGACATCAGAAGATGTTGTGGGAGCACAGCATGTGTTAAAGGAGAGCCAAAGAATGCTGGTAGTACCGGAGGCTCATTGAGTGAAACGATGAGGGCACTATAAATATGAATGGTGGGTTCCTCCTCAAATGGACCAAAGAAGAAAACAAGATAAGTGGTTTGGAGGATATTTTATTTATTTTATTTGGATCATTGTTTCGCGCTGGCCCTACCCATACGGTCTCGGAGTGCCTTACATGGTTCAAAGTTTGAAAAGGAGGAAGTTGAAAAAATAACTTGCACAATGTTTTCAGGAAAGGATAGGAAGATTAGGATAGACAAGTGATAGCAGTGGAGGAGGGCACGGTTATGTGTGGGGAAACAGATATGTTTTGAGGCCCTTTCTGAAAGTGGTGATGGAGTATGCAGTGCATATGTGAAGAGGCAGGGTGTTCCATGACCTGAGCACCCAGTCGGTAAATGCTCGCTTTCGTGTGCATGCGAGTATGCAGAGTAGAATGTGCAGACAGTGTTGGCTGGCTTGTCCAGTGTTTGTGTGGGTGCTGGGTTTGAGTTTGTCATGACTGTAAGATGGATATTTGAGGTGGATGTCTTTGAATGCAACGCAAAGTAATTTTAAGGCAATTCCTTAGGAAATGGGGAGCCAGTGGTACTGGGCAAGAGCAGGGGCGATGTGTGAATGTTTGGGGAGATGGATGATAAGGCTGGTTGCTGCATCTAGTATGAGTGAACCAGTGCTTGTACTGCAGTGCATAAGTTGTTGGGAGGAAGGATATGTCCGATTGTACATCGGAGGTGTAGTTGAAGATTTCATGTTTTGGTAACATCACCTATGTGGTGTGTGAAGGAAAGGTGGGGGTCGATGGCAAAGCCAAGGGATTTGCCAGGTGTGGAGAGGGATGTGTGGATTATCAGTGTTGAGTTCTTGGATTTAGGGAGTGAGGTCAGGTTTGTGCGTTGGGGGGGCAGATGAGAAGGTATTCCATTTTGGAAGGGTTGAGTTTGAGGAAGTGGGTGGCCATCTAGTTACTGAAGGTGCTGAGACAGGATTTGAGGGTGTGCAGTTGTGAAAGGGAGGACATTTGGTGGTATATTTGTGTGTCATCTGCGTATTGGTGGAAATGGATTCTGTTTGCCAAGGGGCTGTCCAAGGGATTCAACATATAGGTTGAAGAGGAGTGGAGATAGGAAGGAGCCTTCCGTGACCCCATGCTTGACAGGGGTAGAGTCTGATCAATAAGGGGGCCAGAGAGATTCATCCTGTGGGTTAGAGAGTCGAGTAGAATGGTGTGGTCAATGGTGTCGAAGGTGGCAGAGAGGTTGAGGTATACGAATAGTGTGGCGTGCCCTTTGTCTGCGATGCTGTGGAGATCATCAAGGGTGTTATGAGTTGTCCAGGTCAAAAGCCAGATTGGAATGGATTGAGAAGGTTGTTTGTGCTGAAGTGTTGCTGCAGTTCGGTAGTGACAGTGTTCTATGATACTGGCGAAGTATTGTAGGATAGAAATGGGGCTCTAGTTTTCAGAGGGTGTGGGGGTGGAGATGGTTTTTTGAGGAGGGGTGAGATTTGTCCAGTTTTGAGTGCAGTCGAGATAGTACCATCTGAGAGGCAGGAGTTGATGTTGAGCCTGTGACAAGGTAGGGTGGTAATGGAATTGGATGCAGCTTGAGATGGGCAGTGTGCAGGTTTTTGTTATGGCAGTAAGGGTGATGAGGGTGTCTGTGTTGATGGGGTGGAAGGTGTCCTATGTGTAGGAATATTTGGGAGTGGGGAATGTGAGAGCTGGAAGGAGGTCTTTCCTGATGTGTATTTTGGAATTGAAGTAGTTCATGAGGGAGTTGCAATACTGCAGTGGATGGGGATGCGGAAGGTGTGGGTGGTGGTTTATAGAGGCACTTGGCAATGTTGAATAGTTTCTGGATACAATTGGTGGTGGATTGGAGTTCTTGGAGGTAATGGGTGGCTTTGGCATTGCGTATGGCTTTTTTCTATTTGTTGCGGCAGTGTCTCAGGGTGTTCGGGTTGAGGGGCTTAGTTTCTTTTGCCAGGCTCTTTTTAGGCATCTGGCTTTTCGCTTGATGGCGAGGAGGGAACTGTTGAACCATGTTTTGTGGTGGCTGTAGTGGGGTGTTAGTAATTTAATGGGCACAATTTTGTTAAGTGCCTATGTATGATGGAGTTGTATTAGTAGAATAGGATGGAGGGATGTGTATGTGGGGACAGGTGGAGTGGCATGAGTGGTGCTAAGGCTATGTCTGTAATGGGTTTGGTTTGTCTGGCTGGGAGTGAGGGGGTGGTATTTTGTGTTGTAGTGAGAGCGGGAAGGGGATAGCAAAGTGGTCAGACCACGATACCCAGATTACATTATTCACAGAGACATGATTTTTGCTTGCAATCAAATGGCGCAGGGTGTTTCCAGCAATGTGTGTAGGATAGGTGATGAGTTGTGTACGGTCATAAAGGGTGAATGGAGCGAGGATAGTCTTTAGTATGGGTTTAGTGCCTAGAAGGGAACTACTTTGGTTGAAGTTGCTAAGGTAGCTTGTGTTGCATTGGGGAGGTGTGTTTGTTAGTAGTGAAGTCAGTCCAGTTGTTATGGAAGTTGGGATTGTGGGTAGGAGGGCATTAAATGAGGTGGTGAAAGGTGGGGTGTGAGGGAGGGGAGTGAGTGCTTCAAAGGACATGTATGGGTGTGTGTGGGATTACTATGTGTGAGTGTGTCTTTATATATGATGCCAACGCCACCACCTTGTTTGTGTGGGCGGTCTATGTGGTGGATAAAATAGTGCGGGGTAAGCATGTCAGGGATAATAGGTGTGTGGTGGGGTTTACGCCATATTACTGTAGGAATAGTATATCTGGGCACTTTGTGCTAATGAGTTCATTGTTGTTTCCGGGTTGTTAAACTGTAAAGCGCTTTGGATTAAAGCGCTATATATATAATAATAAAATACACAAAAAAATATAAATTAATTTCATGTGTGTGAACAGGGGCAGAGTGGCAGTTGAGAAGAATACAAGTGTATACCATTAGTTGTTTTAGTGGAGTGTTGTGTTGGAGTTTGATTTGGATGTTTGTGTGCTTTATGCAAGGCATTATTGTGGCAAACTGGGAACACAGAATGAAATAGAGAAGGATATAGCAGCAACCCATACCTCTGTCTTCCCTTTGCTCTGGACACACAAAGGACAGTGCTTACATAACCAAAGTAACCCAAAAGTAACTTTGACAGGGGCCACGTGAATAGTCCCAAGATCAATCCTGGATAGAACCTGGATTTCCCCAACCATTCTGGCTGAGCTCATGCCGACCAAGAAAGCCATTTTTCATGAAAGTAACTTAATGTCGACCTTATGTAAAGGCTCAAAAAATGGGGCCATTCATTTGGAGAGTACAACGTTTTGCTCCCAAGCAGGAGCCGGTGAGCGTTCTGGTGGAAAGATACAGAAGAGGTTCTTAAGTAATTCATTCATTCACCCTATGAGCAGCGCACCACACAGTAAAGAGGTTCCATCTACTCTTATCTTTGCAGTTCTGGGGCATGTCAATGGGGCCAATCTCTAGGGATGCAGGAGCACGGCTGTCAAGTTAAGTGAGGCTGGTCATGATGAAAACTGCAACCTTGTACTTGGACAGTAGGTTGATCACTGGTGGAAGCTTGATGGGCGGTGTTACAGAAAGAGCCAGGGGGTAAGAGAACCAAAATGGTCTCAGCCACAAGGATCAGTTAGCACCACTGCTGTTTGGCGAGTGTAGGAATCTCGGGGGAAAGCGTGTAGGAACCTTTACATCCACAGAAACGTGAAGGAGTCCACCGGGCTGTCTGGTTGCAGGAACCTGCTTTCGAGTGCAAGGCACTTGGACCTCCTCTCCACCAAGGACAACTCGAAGTGCGGAGTCTACCACAGCTGAAATAGGTAGGACTCTACTGTGGAGAGGCTCCTACTCATGGTATGAACAGAGTGCCTGATGAGTGAATCGGCTACACAGATGTGGATAACTGGCAGGTGGAATGGGGATAGGAACATCCTGTGCAAAGTTGCCCACTTCCAGGGGGATTGTGCTTCGGCGGATAGGGATAGGTGTTCTGGTGCCTCCCCGTTTCCAAATATAGAACGTTGTGGTCGAGTTGTCCGTAAACACACCGACCACCTACCCTTGCTGGTGAGACAGGAAGTACTTCAGAGCACAGAAAACCACATTTGTCCAGGCTGTGATGTGCAGGGATGTTTCCTTTAATGACCAGTAGCCCCTGGCGTGAATATCTGCTACTAGGCAGATGTGGTGACTTACCATTGGTGGGCTTGCTCCCAACCTGAATCTTGGATAAAAGGAGGTCTCCTGCAACTGTTCATCACATCAATTTTGGAGCCAAGAATTATTTCTACAAAGAAGAGCAGCCTGCTGATGACCCGTAGATGACCTCTGCAGTTGACCAACATGGACTCTAGTGTTGGGCGGGTCAAGGGCTGTTCTCCACTGACCTCATCTCAAGAAGGCCTTTGTTCCCCTGCTCGAGAATCCTTGCCAGTTAAGCCTTCAGAAGTGTCCCTGGACCAGCCGGTGGACTAACTAGCAGTCTACTGCGCTACCTTGTTTCAGCCGTTGCTGTTCCGAGAAAGGCCTTGGAACTTTGAGGCTCTTCAGCTTCTGCCACAAGTCACCTGTTCCTGAATTTACAGCTGTCTCCCTCCAAGGGAAGCTGTGCTGGGCCTCCTCCTGTGTTCCTGTGGAGACCTTCATTGAATCTTGTCATCTTGGCGTTCCATGACCTTCTGTCCTGCAGAACGGTTCACTTTTCTTCATTTGGGTGTTCTACTGGAAGCTGCCTGGAGCCAATTTCCAAGTACAGCAACTGCCAAACTATATCTTGTGAAACTAAGTACCTCTTCTGTTTGGACATCTAGGCGACTGTCACAAAACGAACCAAGGTAGAAGAACACGCCTGCAACAAAGTCTGGAACATTCACAAGTGGTATCCCTAGAACTCTGAGCTGGGGGTAAGTCTACATACCTGTTGCTTTTCCCCCTGACTCCCATAGGGTAACAAGGGTGTAAAGTCCTGATCCTAACTCACTCTGTACTGGTGGTGGAATCGGAGTTAAGGATCCCTGTCTATGACTATTCTAGTGTGTTCAGAGTGAGCAGAGACCTCATTTGAACTTCATGACTCTTATTATTCATAACCACTGGCACTGCAATTCTCTATATAAGCCTACCTAAAGAATGTATGCTTTGGAACTGAGACCTTTGGGCACAAGGCCCCAAACCATCTTAGGGTTGGACTTTATTAGAGTTAGGGGAACTATTTTGTAATTATTTGTGATTATTGCAAACAGTACTGTCTATTTCTATACATCTGAATACTTACTTGTGTTTCACTAGTCACTGAATCAAATGCTATCTTATTTCTCCTAAGGGTGATTGTATATATCTATTTTATAAGCGTTGATGTGATAATAGTTTGACTAGAGATTTTACCTGCTTGTGTGTATTCTAATAAATAATTGTATTTGTATATCTACCTGTCTATGGCAATTACCGGTGTAACTCTGTGTGGACTCATTGCAGCGCTAGACCACACTCAAACCCTTCCTGAGACTAAGCCTTGCCGCTCTGCTACTGTACCTTGATTGGGTTTGGCTAATTCTCAGTATCTTCCTTGTTCACCACAATAGCGTGGCATCCCAACATCCTCCCTCCAGGGCTGATTTTGGAAATCCATCTTAACACTGAGAATCTGCTGCAACGTGACCATCCGAAAGGACTGGGAGTGAAGACATTTGTTTAGATAGCGGAGATCTCATATGGGTCTCCAACTGCCCAATTTCTTCTCGACAAGAAAGTAGCACGGGTAAACCAAAGGGTCACAAGCCACGGGCCTGAAGGACCCGATCCACACCTCCCTGTGAAAGAAGTGCAAGAACTTCCCGCTTAAGCGGGTGCAGAAGCTCATATGGTCTCATATGGGTCTCCAACCACCCAATTTCTTCTCGACAAGAAAGTAGCATGAGTAAACCACAGGGCCCCGATCCACACCTCCCTGTGAAAGAAGTGCACAAACTTCCCGCTTGAGCGTGTGCAGAAGATTTTCACCTTGTTGGAGGGTAGTATGGTGAGAGGTCGGCTAGCAGTAAAAACACACATTTGTCCATGGTAATTTGTTTCCATTGATGTTGGAACAGGGAGAGCCTCACTCACGCTGGAGGGGCAGAAGCAGACAGTCAGTGCTGTATCGGAGTCAGGTTTGCTTGCTGAGCAAGGACTTGGCCTGGGAGGACCCACCGTTGTAACCTAGTTTTTAAGTGATCACCTGATGCACAGGTTGCTTCTTTGTAGGATTGGGAGTGATATGCAAATCGATGATGACGACACCCATCTGGAGAAAAGGTTCTAATTCCACCAAAAGGACCGGCACGGGCGACTGTGCCTAGGGATTGGGCAGTATCAGTGTCTGTTCCAATTGCCTGTAGAGTATCCTCCACTTTTTTGCCAAAGTGGTCTTCCCCATCGAAAAGACATATCTACAACCTTGCGTGGCCATCTGGGCGGAAGGTAGTTCTCTTCAGCCACCCGTGGCGATGTAGCATCACTCCATTCCATTGCCCATTTGACGAAAACCAGTATCGGTGATGTCCACAATATCAGAGATGGCGTGATCTGACACAGTTTTTCCTTCATGAAATAAGGAAAAGGCTTCCTCCTTCCGATGCTCGGTCGTAAATCGAGGATGGAGAGGAGGGGTTGGCAAAGCTCTTCTGAGCTGCTGCAGAAACAACCGAGTCAGGCCTGGAGACACTTGGGGCATTGTCTGGTCCCCTATATTTTTGGTCAAAATGGTCCCCATTAGAAGGCACTGTAAACGAAAACCGTCCTCCCAGATGTCATCTAGAACAGGAATAGACATTACGGTCTTACACCCATCCTTGGTAGAGGATGCCCTCGTTCCTCTGTTCTGTGAGGATAATGTAAATTTGTTGCACCTTGGACAGGACGGTATGGAATCTCCCAATTTCATCAGGAAGTCCCTGATTGGGAGCTCCTCCTGTTTGCCATCTGCGGGCATCAAATCATCAAAATCGTCCAGGAGCAAATAGTGAATGCAAGACGTGTCCAGAGGAGGATCCACATGAGAGTCAGACAGATGATCTGGTGGAGGAGGTGCTGGTAGAGGAAGGAGATGATGGCGAGAGGTAGGATAGGAGGCTAGTCCAGAGGAGGAATAGAGGTAACTTGTGTTTGAAGCTCGAGAATTAGTGTCTGTAGCATTGACAGGATATCCATGGAGATGCAATGAGCCTCCGGGAGCGATGGGCCAGTGTGTGCTGGTGGCAGTGCTGCATGAGGTGGTTGCATAGGAGGCAAAGTATTGTCTTCCTCTTCTGAAAATAATTCCTTCTGGGCCCTCGAAATCTGTGTCAATCATGTGTTCCAAAATGTCCTTGGAAGACACATTCACTGGTCCGGGCAAAGCCAGCAAAACATAGGACTGAAGGGTGAAGATCAGATATACCTGTGCCTCTTAAGGGGCTGGATGGACTGGTTGTGGACGTACTGACATCGTCAATGGAGTGGTCGGCGCCAGAGGCTTAGTGATGCTCGAAGATGAAGATGTGGATGGGGTCGTCGTCGATGGGATTTTAGTCATTGACGAAATGTGCTTGACAGGCTTCTCCATAATTGTTGATGGTGAAGGAGTCAACAAAGTTGCCAACTGTCAAAGCTTTGTGGATGAAGATTGCATCTTGGATGCAAGGTGGTTCATTGACGTATCAGACGGTTTCATTGATGCCGTCATCACTGTAGACTTTGTTGACAAAGTTGGCGAGTAATGCGATGATGGGGATATAGGCAGCAGATGTGCTGGGGTTGGAAGAGCATGGGTGGGTTCATCTTTCATCAACCCTTTCCAACCGGAAGCCGCCTCATGGCATCTCAGCCTCTTAGAAGAGGGAACACGTCTGGGGGCCTGCAATGGCACAGTGATGCATGGCTCCTCACTGATGCTGGGTCCGCGGGCCACTTTCCGTCATCCAGCCAGACCACCAGTCTACTCTTATGAGTCTTTCAAAGATGTAATGGAAAAGGAGTGGCATATGGAGCAGGATTTGAGATCATGGTCTGGATGTAAACCATAGAAACATTCCTGATGTTGGTCTTCAATATAAAAGTTCTTAAACTGGCAAGTAGAACAGGCCCTGAGGAGACTCTTTGTAGTTTTTGATTCAGTCATGCTGGGTGAAAAAGAAGAGAAACTCCAGAGGGCCCAAACCTGGGGAACACAGGAGGGATGCGCCCAGTAGGGGAGCACCAAATGGGTGAAGCACTTCTAGAACTACCACAATAAAAAAGCACTTTGCTTAGGCTTTTCAACGTTGTGAAAAACAAGTTTGCTGAATGTGTACGCCTTATCAAAATCACACAGTGAAACTAGAGAACTAGGAGAGGACTCCCAGCACTTGAATGTGCGGTAAGAAGCGGACGATGGCCACCACGGGTGGAGCTATGGGGAGGCAATGCCTGTTAGGTAAAGGGTAAATGACCCAAAACAACTGTAAGAGAACATTAAAGTGACAGTAGTTTCTTTCATTTTCTAAATGTAACTAATTTGATATTGCTGAGGATTCCCAGTCTGACGACAGGGAATATTCACACATCTTGTGAATCCATGAAATATCCAATGCTAGAGAACAGATGGATTAAGATACGAATATGACCGGTAGTAAAACCATATGTACATTTACCCTTTACAAAATAGGTGTCCAATTAGGAAACCAGTAATCACAAAATTAAGGTTTCACAAATGAATCAATTCCAGTATTTGGCCATCTATAGATTGTATGACCAAACTGTCACAATAGAAAAAAACACTTTCACATATCAAGGAGGGAAATGGATGTGATCACTAAACTGACCCTAGACAGTATTAATTTCTCTACACCACAGTATTGGTCTATTGCTCATCTAACAGACCCTGTTGGTGGGACTCTGCTGAGGATCGGAATGTTCAAGTGAGGTTTGCAATTGTTTTAAATTCTCTATTTATTAATCATTGAGTGCTACTTTAAAAACAAACTGACAAAAGTACACAATCCAAAAGTAAGAACACTCGTGTGTGAATTAAAATAGTAACCCATTATAGTTCAGGTTATCAAGTACCTTTTATTATAAATGTGCCAGTACCACCAACTAGCCCACTTATTAAGTAAAATCAAAACACAGCATAAAGCTGATTTTTTTAAATAGGAGAACCATTCAATCAACTTTCAGTTTTCTCCTCTACATAGAGTCCCTATGTATTGATGACACAAACTATAGGAGGTCAATTTATCAGTTCTGCCACCAGGATCCGATAAGCAGTAGACCGCCATCTCAGAGGATTATTTTACAAGGTTCATTTTAGTTGTAATATCTGTGGCAAACCAGATGAAATACTCGGACAAATGACTGACATTTCTTCAATGGTGTTTACTGAAAAGAAATAAAACTCCTAACTTGCCCCCATCTCTATGAGGGAAGTGCCCTACCTAAAAGCTAAAACTAACAGTGCTCGTCAAAAGAAAACCAGTCGTTAGTCCTAATCCTATCCAACTAAACTGACCCTACCTTAGGCTTCTGGCTGACCCAATCACTGGGGTAGCTCATTGTTCGATTCTAGTTCGTAAAAAGATAAAAAATAGTTCACAGCTTTCCTGTAGACTTTACTGGTTCAAAAGAAAGTTTCTAGAAGATGATTCCCAATTTATCGGGGAAAAAAGGGTTTCATCTTCAGAACCTCTCCAAGTTCCCTTTAACACAGTTCTCTTTACAACAACGTTGAGGCCCTCTAGCAAACTTGTTTCTTCACAGTCAATGTAATTTACTAAGGGTGTTTGCCCACTCGGGTTTCCCAGGCTCTGTAACCTCGTTGGCGCTTCCAGGCTTCATTCCAAGTGTTTGTGCCGCTCTCGTTCTGATACAAAGGTGAACTTGTTTGCTCAGGTTTCTCAGGCTCTCGTAACCTTGTTGGCTATCTCAGCCTTAATTCAAAGTGTTTGTATTTCTCTCATTCGGATTTACAGTGGCTACTTACCCACATGTGTTTCTCCGACTCCCGTAACCTCTTTGGCTCTCTCAGCCTTAATTCAAAGCATTCCTATCCCTCTCTTTCTTATATACAGGGCAGTTTGCCCGCTTAGGTTTTCCAGGCTCCTGAAACATTGTCAGCCCTCGCAGCCTTACTTCAAAATGTCTGTACTCTGATAAATCATTAATGATTGCCCCCAAAACCTCAACCTTCCTCATGTGGCCAGGGGAAGGCAGCCGCTTCCTGATATCAACCCTGGGGTTGGTGTTCTTTGGGAGGATCACATGGGGGAGGAAACAGGTCAGGCGGAGGTGAAACTCTCCGGTTTAACTTTCCCCATAACCATAGTCTAATGGCTTATTGCAAAGTATAAAGAGTTAGAAAAACTAAGGACTTCAAGTCCCAGAATTCCATAAGTACTGGGACAAGTAAAAGGGATGCAGAGGAACACTACAGTGGGAGCTGTCTACTAATTAGTGTATATGATCTACACCTGAAGGGAACTGAGAGGCTTAGAAAGCTCTCTCACGTGCAGCCATCAAAAGAAGGAGTTGAGCTGCAGAAGAGGAAGAAGCAGTGCAGGCCTTCATTGAAGCCGAGAGGGAGACCTGAGGCAAGAGAAGACGCCGGGACCACTGAAACGCCTGAAGCAGTGGCGGGTCCTGAGAGTATCTTTGCTTTGAACTCTCCCTGTTGCAGAGGTTGTGCACTGGGAAGCTTAAGAAAGAGACGCTTGCCCGATAAAAATGTGTTGTGCAGAGATCATGCAGCAGGAAGCAGCAGTAACAAGGGAAGTGTGCCCTCTTTGGAGGTTCCAGGTGGCTGGGTTGCACCTGGCCCTCTCCTGAGCAGAAGAGGACCAGGAGGCAGCTATCCACCCAAGCACAAGTACCGAAGACCTGCGAAAACCGAGCAGAGCTTAATCGAGCTACTTACCCAGTGAGTTTACCGCTCACCAGCGACACCGGAGAGCACCAACGCTGTCCGCTTGTTCACGGCAGGCAGCTTCACTCACGTGTGAGTGAAAGCAGCAGTAACTATTTTTTAATACCAAACCTTACGAAACCAACAAAAGTTATACCTGTTGAAGCAAAGGGACTGTGTAAAAAAGCACATGAGATTGTAGAAAGCCCAAATACCTTGTAGGGAAGCTATAGAAGGTTCAAAATCTTACAAACAATACCCTAGCCAAGAGTGTATAAACAACCAGCCATCCCAATATAATAAACAGTGCTCAAGGCAAGAGGGGAATACTGAGAGGCTTAATGGTTGTAGGACTTACTGCTTATGTGCTATGAAACAGAAACCATCAAGTGCTAGAAACCTACATAGTCAAAGCCAAGAGCGAGGAAAAGTTAAACTATCTTTTGGTCATTAATTGGTTTTCGGTGCAAAGGGGAAAGAAACGTGGCAAACAGGCCATCCTTCTGGAGAAGGTTATCCAGAGGGGAGGAGTATAGTTGCCAAGGAGTCTTGAAAAGCACTAATGTGGTTCCTACTTTCCACATAACCTGTTTAAAATATGATGCTAGAGAAGGTTAATGAGGTTGTTATTCTAAGTTGGAAGTTACCACTGAAGCACTTTTCTGTTCTTTTTAATTAAGTAGTAGATGGGCACAGAGTATACCCATTATGGGAAGAAGTTGTTGCCTAAAAGGGCCTGGCAAAGGAATAAACCAGGTAGTAGTTGATGCATGTGCTGAACTGTGGTTCTAAATGACTAATGGTCATTTGTGACATTCGAAAAAGAGTTGTTGAAGCTTGTCGAGGAAACGTTACAATTCTTTTTGAAACCATCCTGACAGACATTTGTGGTTACTCAAAGGTGAAACCTGTTCTTACTCCTAGAGGAGTTGGAATAGACTATTTCTTTTGGAGACCAAAAGTTGTGACAAATTATCCTGGCCAAGACTATTGCTGTTTGCTTGGGGAAGACAAATGTGAGGCAGTTCTTACTCCAGGAGGAGTTGGAAAGTAGTATTATTTTCGATACCTTACTAAAGCAACAACACATTATGTGATTAAGTACAAACCAGATTTCCTTGTTTCTTTTGAACTGTGGAGAAAACCCTTGTTCATATCTGGAGGAAGGGAAACTCATCCAGGTTATTAGAAGAGACATTGCTCATATTGTGAACCCAATCATGAGTTATATATTATTGTTGAATTGAACTGCCATATATTTCTTTATTGGTTGTAAAAGTACAGATATCCTTTTGTTAAGAGTGTTTCCTTTAATTTATTTTAGGAAGGGAAATCCTTGTCAAGGTAGGGATAGTGAGGTGTTTATCCAACCTTTTTATTTAATAAAATGGCTAAAGTTGAAAACTCTTTACAAAGTTGTCCACCTGGCATTCTGACCCCTCACAGTACCTCCCAGGGGTAGGTTCTCCATCGGCGCATTCACATCGCCATTTCTGCTTCTCTCCGCAGCAAATATCCTTCGGGTGTAGAGCTTGGGGATCCACCCTCTCCTCAGCCATCTCGTCTCAGCAGCAGTTGCCGGGCCCCAGGCCCACCACAGCTTCCCTGTGGTCATGCCACCAGAGGAATTGGGTCCTTTCCCATATCCGCCTCTTCCCCGAACCTTGGCTACATTTTCGGACAGGCTACCAGCCTTCCGGCACCCGGCTAACATTAGGCTCGCTCTCCACGCTACCATAGGATCCGAGGCCGAGCAGGACGCCACCCCTCCAGGACGTATCCTCTCCAGAGGCTCTCCTGTGCCTAGGAATCACACTCCTCCGTGCATACAAGTTCACACTTCATTCACAGTTTCTCCGAGGTTTATGTACTTCATCACAATGAAAAAGGGTGTGTCCTTCTGTGATTGTGGGGCTCTGACAAAATCCAGCATTGTCTGGAGCCAAATAAAAGGAGGAAATGTCACTAGTTGGTGAAGTCATAATAAGAGTAACAGCTTTCCCAAGTCCCATGTAGGCAGACAATGTAGCCCGGATTGGGAGGTCCTTGTCGGACTGGGAGTCCTTCTCCCTGAGAGGGGAGTCACTCCCAGTAGGTCCTACTTGCCCCGACCCCTAGGGAGGGTCTGGCAGAGCAGGCCACTTCACTAGCCTCACAGACTCATCACACACCCCTTTCGCAATTTGGAGAACAACCACACTTTAGATCAAAAATACAGTTATTCACCAATACACTGCTACACAAGCTGAAGTTTGGAGAAAATAAGATGTTCAAGTTATCAGTCTTAGAAAAATTATAAGTCACAGCAGAATTTGAGAAATACATGTAAGCAGTCCAAACCTTTCCTAGGAACAAATTTTCAACAAGAGTTCAAAGTAAATAGCCCGTTTTTGATACTTAGGGTAACCAAAGTTCTCCATTCTGATTCCAGTGGATTCCAATTCAAAAGTCAAGTGTGGTTGACAGCTTCCTTTTTCATCCACAGAGACATGCAAGTACTACTAACTTCAGGTGTCCAAGATGACACCACAATTGGTAAGGCAAGAACTTTACCCCATATTGGATTCAACGAGGAAGAGGGGCCACAAAAAGAACCCAGAACAAGAACACAAGCAGCTCCAGGTAAGTAAGGGCCTTTTGGGGGGACTGTGCTCATAGTTGATTGCAGCATTCGGGATCCAGGGGTCATGGGTGCAGTGGTGGCTATTTTTACAGCTGGGTCTGGCAGTTTGGTGGTTAAGGCCTCTCATCAGGACAGCACAGGTCTTGGTACACTTTGCTGGACTTCAAGGTTTTGAATAAAAAGAAAACGGTTGCAGCAGCCATAATGAAGTAGGACTTTGACAATGGAGGAAGTGAAAAAACAGTATTTGGAATGAAGGAGGAGGATGGAGAACTCCAACTCCAGCAAGGCTCATCTACCTGATGGAGAGTTGTGTAGTCCAGGTGCTAGCTGGCCCTGGACAATTGTCTCGGCCATCACAACTAGGCCATGTTGGGACCACTCTACACCCCCTATCTCAACAGCCCGGCTGCGAAAGGACAGGCGTTATGCAACCTGCAACAAAGTGATGTTACTGTCAACATGAGAAGAGCTACAGGCCAAAGTTCCTCTCACTGATTACACCATACAATAACCACAAGGCACCAGGGTATACTTTAGCCCCAACAGGGAACTCTATTAGAAGAAACATTAATTTACTATCATTAAACATAATCCTTATAACTCTAAACTTGATGTAACTCTCCACAGCTTGCCCACCTCAGCCTGAAAGGGGTCACATAGCGGACCCTGGGGTGGATGTGCAACCTCACCTCCCAAAAACCAGGCTAATCCTCATTCCCAATGCTATTGACAGTCTCAGACCTCTAACATAAAGCTCATCCCCTTAAGCCGATACCCATTTATAGATGCACCTTTCATAAACAATAACTATACACGTGTATATATACATTCATTACTAAAACACCTACTTAACCATTACACTTGCAGTTCCATCACATGCACAAAGGCAGTCAGCCACATCAAAATAGTAGAGATCTTTACAAGGGCTCCGGCAGCCAAATGTACAGTATCTTGTTTTCCCCAGACTTCCTGGTGCTGGTCAGTGTGTTTCCCACGTGGTCTCTAACATCAAAATTCACAACCGCTGGCCCAACTTCGATTCATTCACTCAACCCCCAGTTGTCATGAGGCACCGTTGTCACCATTGCAGGGACGGGAACTTTTTCCTGTATGTGGCGCCCCATGCCCTTGTGGGGCGTAGCCATCACTGTCAAGTACCTGGGCTTCCTGGAGCGTGTGTGCATCTATGGGTATGGCCAACTCTCTTTGCCGCTATACACCTAGGCAGCACTGGGAGAGATGAGCCTGCCCAGTTCTGGGCCACGCTCTGGTTGCTCTGCTCCCAGTCGCTGGTTCCCTGGTGGAGTAAACACACAATGGGTCAAAGCACCTGGGCTGCACTGCTTGCACAGCCCATGGCTTCAATCTTATGTGTCCACCCTCTCTGGGCCCGGGCAGACATTTTGTCGCAAAGGCTGCAGTGCCTGGTCCATTTTCACCTGGGCCAACACCTCACTTGCGGTTTGGGGCTTTGATTTTCTCCGCCTCACCCAGTCTGGCCTCCAAGCAGGTCGAAGTGCTCTTCAGGCCACCTCATACTCCCTGGTCCACACCACCCAAAAGGCCCGGGAAGGGTTGGTCTAGTCGCCGGGTGGGCCATAAGCTCTGCAGGCTGGGACTGCCCCCAGAATGTCCCCAGAACAAGCTGCTCCTGACATACACGCCCAGGATTAAAAGGGATCTCCTCACCCTGATAGCTGCTGACCTCTAGGTGCTTCCAGCGGGGTCCTTCTGTGCCCTCTCTTTCGCTCCACAGAAAAACATTATTTACAACACTTCTTGTTCTTTAGAGTTCATGTGCCAAGCCCGAGGTAGGCCTGTTCATTGTCCTCTGGCTCCCAAGAACCCCCTTGGGAAGTCTCGTTGGAACAATCCTGCCATCACAGGTAAGTCACAGTAAAGGACTGTAGCACCGATACAAGAAGTCATACGACCCACCTAGCCAGCCCTAATTGAGCCAGGGGCTACAAAGTAGCAGCAGAAGAGAAACAAGGTCTGAGCGCCTCAATAACACTGTCCAAGCCAAGAAATTGTGCTCCACGAAGAGCTATGCGCTATTGAGGCACACAAGAGGGCCCACTACAGTGGTTGCTAGTCAGTTACAGATTCACAGCTTACAGAAGCCTTAAGGATACATCCATTGCAGTGCCGGACAGTGGATCAGTTGTTCCCACTGGCTGAAAGGTTGGAAACACTGTACAGGCTTCCCCTGGTCAATGGAGAGCAGAGCTTCAGGGTCCTAGATTTAGCTTTTTCAGCACTTTTCAAAGGGCCAGCTTACTGGCATCTCTCTGGAGATTTGAACTATAGTATTATTAAGATCTATAGACCTTAAAGAAGAAGGCACTTATAATTTCTGGTAATACACAGTCCTAAAAGTAGTGACAGGCTAGCATATAGTATATTCCTTTTTGGATTCACTTTTTAATCACATTGATTTAGACTGAATCTTTAAATTACTGTCTTTTTTGTTGCTGTAAATGCCTAAAGATCTTGTAAAATGGTTCTTTATAATGCAGGTGCCTTTAGGGACAGCATACATGGAATGTAAGTCATGCTTAAATATTAAAACATGCTGATGCATCCCATCTGTTATTGTGGCTGTAATGAAGTTCAAACGAGTTTTCATTGGCATGGTCTCCAAAGGCCACAAACAAATCCAAACCTGAATGTTAATAATTACGCTAATGAAAGGTTTGGTGTCCATTTGCAGTCAACTAAGTGCTGAATCCTTTGGGCCCTATTCCTCTGTGATAAATGTCTCTTCTACAGTGACCTAAAGGTTAACAGCACAACCCCCAATTAACAGTGTCTCTCTCACAATTCAATTAACTGCAACAGAGCCAACAAACTGCATTCTATAGTTGGTATTCCGTAACAGTGGCAGTTGGAGGAGTTTCTCCATCCTGAGTGAGATTCCCGAAGTTCCAGCCTGCACCTGGGGGGAGGCCCTATGTATTTATGTTTTTTCTGTGACTGGTTTCTGCTATCCTCCCCATTATAAACAATTACAGTGTCCTCTACCCTGGTGAGTGAATGTGATGCATGTTGTTGCCATATGTTGTCATTACTCTTGTTAAAATGGATTTCTAGAATCTGGCCTGGTGGACAGATTTTAGGGGGCCATCCTAGTTGTGGTGAACAGGGGAACTCAGAAGTTAGCCAACACCCAATCAAGGTAGCAATGGGGAGCAGTTAAGGCTATTCTCAGTAGAGAATGAGTGGGGTCGGGGTCCACAATGAGTCCACACAGAGAATTACACAATCATTCAATTTAGCCAGGTAAGTACAAACATACTAAATGTATTCTATGTCCAAAACAAAGACTAGAAGATTAAACAAGCAGGTGATAACATCCCTCAACACTCCATTATAAACATATACACAGCCAAGTAAGTGAAGCAGTAAAATGGAACCAAGTCACAAGAAATATGCCCTAGCTTCAGAAGTCCAACCCGTATGAAGACTGGTACCTTGTGCCCAAAAGTGACAATACTTCTCCCCAGAAATTATAAGTTACTCACTGTAGTGACTAACGTACTCTTAGTCCACAGTCCCCTTTCCTCCATACTGTATGGGCGTCCCTTCCAAGGGACGGGAGACGGAACCTTTTTCACCAGAAAAAAAAAGTATTCCCCTTTAAATTTAGAGGCGCGCGGCCCAGGGAGCATGCGCTGCCCTGACTCCACCCTCCGGCACCACACCTCAATCCCCCATTAACGCGTCGACCATAGATTTAACATTGCCTAATGACACCAGTATTATTAGGCGGGAGGTTGGTGGGACGTATGGAGGAAAGGGGACACTGGACTAAGAGTACGTTAGTCACTACGGTGAGTAACTAATTACTCTTACGTCCCGCCCCCTTTCCTCCATACTGTATGGGCAATTACAACTGATTGTAGCCCCAGGGTGGAGAGGAGACCCTCCTTAAGCAAAAAGGTTCCTGAGAACTGCCTGTCTGAAAGCCGCATCAGATTTAGAACCGGCATCCAAACAGTAATGCTTGCAGAAAGCCGAGGGAGAGGCCCAAGTGGCCGCCCTACTTATGACTTGCCAAGGGACATGGCGCTGGAATGCAATGGGCGTTGCCTTGGCCCTGACTGCGTGGGCATGCATGTTGGCCGGGAGCTGCTTGTGCTGGCACTCGTACGCTTCCTTGATGGCGGAGACCATCCAGCGGGATATGGAGGCCTTAGAGGCCTGACAGCCTGGCCTCGAGCCTCCGAATGTGATAGAGCGTCCGACTTGTGGAAGCCCTTGGTCATGGCCAAGTAGAATTATAGGGCACACCGGACATCCAGGCAGTGCAGCACTCTCTGTGCTTTGTCGTTGGGATCGGGAAAGAACGTAGGAAGGACTATTTCTTCGTTTAAGTGAAATGCAGATGGAACACTGCGAGTCGAAGTAAGACCGACCAGTAAGGCGGTCTTGATAGTGACCAGCCAAATGTCTACAGACGCCATTGGCTCGAATGGGTTGTGCACCAGGGCACCCAAGACTATGTTAAGATCCCACACAGGGTGCGGCCTCTTGATGGGCGGGTAAAGCCTAGCGAGACCAGTCAGATGTTTCTTGACAATAGCGTTGGAGGAGGAAAAAATGCCTCCCTCCGAGTTCCTGTAAGCCCCAATTGCTGCAAGGTATGTACGGCAGATGTCCACCTGTACGCCCGAATGAGCGAGGTGCTCTGAAAAGGAGAGCACGTTGTCCAAATTGCAGGCCAAGTGGCAGAATCTGGTCCATTTGCTTTTGTACTGGGCCTTGGTGGTTTTGCTCCTGGCGCCCTGTATGATCTCCAGATTGGCCTGTGAGAAGCTAAGGTGCCGAAGCGTTACCTGCTCAGGTACTACGCTGTGAGGACTAGTTTCCCTGGCGTGGGGTGGATGATTCTGCCCCCCCCCCCTGCTGCGCCAGAAGATGTGCTGGGCCCGTCAGAATGTGCATCAGGGGCACCTCCAAGAGGCTGAGTAGCTCCGAAAACCATGGCGTGGCCGGCCACCATGGAGCTATCAGAATGATGAGGAGTCGGTGAGACTCCTTGATCTTGCAAATAAATTACCCTGTGCATCAGGGGAGTAGGCGGAAAGGCGTAGGTATTCATGCATGTCCACTGGAGGTGAAATGCGTCGGCCAGAGAGCCGGGGCCCTGACCTTGCCAGGATGCGAACTGGGGGCACTTCTTGTTGTGCCAAGTGGCAAAGAGATCCACTTGGGCATGACCCCACCTGTTGAAGATCTCCTGAATAACGAGGTTGTTTAGCTGCCACTCGTAATTGTCCGCTCCCAGCCTGCTGAGCCTGTCCGCCTCCAGGTTGGATTTCCCCAGGATGTGGACTGCCGAAAGGTAAATTAGGTTTTCCAGGGCCCATTCCCACATGCTGATCGCCAGCCTGCACCGAGGAGGGGATCTGGTGCCTCCCTGCTTGTTGACGTAGTACATGCTGGTTGAGTTGTCTGTCTGGATGATGACAAACTTTCCCTTGAGAAGTGGTAGGAATGCTCTGAGCGCTAGCCAGATGGCATTCAGCTCCAACCAATTGATGTGGTATTCCTGCTCCTGTCGAGTCCAGGTGCCGTGGACCGAGATCGTCCAGGGTGGCCCGCCAGTCCTCGAGCGAGGAGTCTGTGGTGATGGTGGCCTGCGGAGAGGGCGGCTGAAAGGGCATGCCCGTCTGTAGGTTGCAGTCCATGGACCCCCAAGTTAGGTCCGGGTGGAGAGATGGAGGAACGTTGATCATCTCGGATTGCGAGCCCCGCTCCTGGTTCTATGAGGCCGCAAAGTGCAGCTGAATCCTTCTCATCCTTAGTCTCGTGTGCAGCACAGCTAACAGGACCGCCGCCAGTAGACAAAGGAGATGTTGGTACCACCATGCCGAGGTCCTCTCCCTGCTGAGGAAGTGGCCGTGGCCCTCTTGATGGCTGGGATTTTGTCTTCCGACGGGAAAACACTCTAGGAGCACGTGTCCCAAATGAGTTATAGGAATGTCAGAGTCTGCGTTGGGTGCAGCTGTGACTTCTTGAGGTTGATAGAGAAGCCCAGGTCGTACAGTGTGTTCATAAGGGCATGGGAAGAGTGGCGAACCGCTTCCGGAGATGTAGCCCTGACGAGCCTGTCGTCGAGGTATGGGTAGATGTGGAGGCCCTGCGCTCTGAGGAGGGACACCACAGCGTTCATGAGTCTGGTAAAAACCCGAGGGGCTGAGTTGAGGCCAAATGGAAGGACTTTGTATTGGAAATGGTAGCCCATGATCCTGAACCGTAGGAAAGAACGATGGGGCTGCCAAATCGGGGCGTGTAGGTACGCGTCCTTCAGGTCCAGGGAGCATATCCAGTCTCCCTTGTCCAATGTCTCCGCTATAAAAGCTGGCGTAAACCATCTTGAATTTTTGCAGGGGTAGGGAGAGGCTGAGGGTGGAAAGGTCCAGCATAACTCTCAGGCCCGCCTGGTTCTTCTTCTGAATGGCGAAAATCCTGGAGTAGAAGCCAAAGCTTCGCTGGGAGGCTAAAACTTCCTCCACTGCCTGGATCTCTATGAGCGACTGGATCGCCGCCAAAAGAGTTGCTGTCCCAACCTGTGGGAGTGGAGGGGAGGAGGGAGGAGAGGCTGGGATAGGAAGGCGGTACTCCGTGGATACTACGGAGAGGATCTAGGGGGTCCACGAAATTGTGGCGCCAGAATTGTGCATGGAGAGCAAGCCTGTCCCCCCACTGGAGACATGTAGACCTGAAGGGGCGTGTCATGCCTTCTTTCCCTCAGAGGCTGAGGAGGGGGCGGTGGGGGGGACTGGAAAAAGCCCTTACTCCCCCCCTTTTTGTTGTTTGTGCCGGTTCTGAGACGGCGAGCGGTCCGGCTGCCTGGATGCCGCGAAACCCTCCAGTACGACCCTTTTCGAGCGCTGCTGAGATTGGGTATCCGATTTGGGCATGGTCTTTGTAAGGATGGATAAAGACGTCACAGTTTGTGAGCTGCTGTTCTTGTCCAGCTCTTCGTCCGTAGAGGAGTGGAAGAGGTCCCCCCCACCTCGAACGGTAGATCTAGAATGCGCTCCTGGACATACAGATTGCATTTCGCTGCCCGGAGCCAGGCTGTTCTCCTCATATCCATGGCAATGCAGATGGCACGGCCTGAGGTATCGATATGAGCCACTGTGGATTCCAGGAGGTCATGCGCCACGTGCTTGGCTATCGGTAACCCCGTCCTAAAGCGTGATTGGCATTGGGTGGGGAGTTCCGGGAGGAAACCCGCATTTTCCGGCCATAACCGTTGGTTAGCAGCAGCCAGCATGGCATCTGCGATGGCTTGACGCAGGTGCAAGGAGGCGTTGGAGTAGATCTTCTTGCCGCAAGCCTCCAAGATCATCTCCTACGTGCCGGAGAGGAGGAGGCTGAGGACTACTGAGGCTTGGAGTATAGTGATGCCGCAGTGATCCCCGAGGAGTGTGGCTGAGAATGGGTCGAGAGAGAGTGTATCCCACTCCATCTGCCTGTACTTGGTGTCCAAGCGTCAGTTGGCCGGCTGGACCGAGTGGGGCTTGAGCCAACCCTTCTTGGCCAGGGAGACTACATCGGTTTGCAGTGGAATCTCAGTGTTGGCAGAGGGGCGTCTCGTGAGGACTTCAGCCAGAACCCCCTCTGCCGGCTGTTCAACTTTGGGTTGGGGGAGGCCCAAGTACTCTGCCAGGCCAGCAAGACGTTCATGGAAGGCCCTGGCTGAGGATCGCGTGTTCCAGATCCTTCTCCTCGTCCGTATCCTGAGGATCTTGTGGAGGAGGAGCAAGAGTAGATAGTGCCGGAGGCTGGGGGTATAGGGACCGTAGCCAGAGGCTGAGGAGGCGGCGGAGGTTGCGGAGTTGGCTGTGGAGCTGGACGAGGCAGCTGCACTGGGGCCTGGGGCCCGATTGAGGCACCTGATGTGCCTTTAGCATGGCAGGGAGGACTTCCCTGACTGCGCCTTTGATAACCCCCATCTGGGCAGACCTCATGAGGCCGAGAAACTTCCCAAAGAGCACCTCCTCGCATGCCAAAGAGGTGGCAGGGGCGTACCGATGGGGTAGCGGGGGGCTGCTGGAGCCGCTGCGTACTCTGTCCATATGGATGCAAAGGAAAGTTGCCCTGGGCAAATGAAGGGTAGACTGTAGGCCACGTACCTGGTTGAGGCCAGTCCCGCCTTGACACTCGTTCTTTACAGAATTCGTGGAATGGTGTCGGACGGGTGCCCCTTTCTGGTGCAGTGGCCATTTTGTCGAGCTGCCTGCCACGTGTTGCTCAGCCCTCTGGGCGTGGCATCGTCCAAGACTCTTGCATGTGGATCACAAGGCCTACCCTGCTCCTCGGGCCTCGGCCTGGTAGGTTAGACACCCTCGACCCAGGGGTCGGTAGAGCTGCATTTAGGAACCCCTTGGATGTATTGCCGGTAGGAGGGTGTAGCCCCTCGGATGCATTGCCGGTAGTAGGGCATAGCCCCTCAGCCATTGGGCCGGTAAAAGGGCATAGCCCCTCGGGTGTAGACCAGGTAAAAGAACCTTCTAGTCCCTCAACACTGCGCGCGGGAGGATCTGAGGATCCCTCGACCCAAAGGCCGGTAGCTGTAGCAGCCTTGGTGCATGTGCCGGTAGAAGGACCTGGCTGGTCCCTCCCGCGTGGGACAGTCCCTGGGAAGGAGTCCCCCTTGCGGGGTGCGCTGGAAAATATTGGCCCTACCTTGGGCCTGGTTCGATGCTTCACGAAGTTCTTGAGGGCCTCTGGAAGCGACCTCTGGAAGAGCTCCCTCCACCTGGCTAGTCTGTTCTTCAGCACCTTCGAGGACAGCGAGTCACACACCTAACATGATAGCCAACCGTGGTCTGAGCCAAGGCAATGTAGGCAGAGGGCGTGGGGGTCTGAAGTTGGGAAGAGCCCGTTGCAGGAGGGACACCTGCTGAACCCTGTAGAAGTCGACATGCGCCGGGGAGGAGCTTGACGCCTGAGGACCGAGTACCTGAATGATAGATCAGACAAAAAAGACAGAGACGAAGTATCCGTGAGTGGAATTACATGGCCGAAGCCAAACCCAGGAGCGCTGGTGAATTCGGCCCATTCCAGTCAACAAGGAAAAGGGGACTGGGGCGTGGGACTGGGGTGTGGCGCTGGAGGGCGGAGTCAGGGCAGCACATGCTCCCTGGGCCGCGCCCCAGCATGCCTCTAAATTTGAAGGGGAAGAAGGTTTTTTTCTGGTGAAAAAAGTTCTGTCTCCCGTCCCTTGGAAGGGACGCCCATACAGTATGGAGGAAAGGGGACAGGACGTGAGAGTAAGTGTCTGATGTAGGTTAAGTTCTTGTGTTGGTGAAGATTCCAGAGAACATATGCAACAAAGTTACTGGTAGGTGAAAATGTCTTTCTATCTTTCAGGTACAACTGCTGTATTTATTTTATTTATTGGGTTTTATAATGCGCCTATACACAATGTGTTTGAACACTTTGGACACGATCAAAAAGCAGTGGCATGGAAGAATACCTCAGGTTTATTCTATGCTTTGCGTTTACTTAACCCTGACTCTGATTTTTCTAGAGGACTAGATGGGTCGACTGGTGGACACTGGAGGTAGGTTTTCCCGCAGTTGGTTCCAGTGGAGGTGCCCAGGAGCTGTGGGTTCAAGGATTGTTCCGGTAGGCCCAAAAACTGAGTGCAATTGTTCACGAGGGAGAAATGCAGGAAGCACCGATGCAGACCTCTTCAGGACACTTCACAAGATGTGGGAAGGCGAGTTTCAGTGAAAGCCGATGGCAGAGGTCCATCTAGTCGCTTGTTGAAAAAGACTTCCAGAGCAGGATCCCTTGAATGTGGGAGGCTGAAATTCATCAGGAAGGTGACTTATATACACAAACAGGCGACTACTCAAGTTCCAGCCTCGAATACAGAATGGATACGGTTCTACCGAAGTAGCCCACTGGAGAGCTGGTCGGTCCAATGGGTGATCCTGGGGCACTTCGAGGATCCAGCCATCCTGAGCCTTAAGAACACATCGCGATTAGTTGGTCCCACCAGTCAAGGGATTGAAGCACCGCTTAGGGCCTTCACAGATCAGGCAGTCCAACAGGGATCCACCAGGTCAGATACAGGAAGGGATGCTGGGCCTCTTTGCGAGTCTTCTTCAGAGCTACAGTTTGCTGTTATTCTAGACAGTATACCAATGGGGATCTGCTGGAAATGGCTGCAGGAGTCCTCTTCTTATCCAAGATTCTGCCTCAAAGCAAGTCCAAGCCCACCAATTGTAAGGTGCTCAGGTTAAATGAGGTTTCCCCCGCAGCATCGAAGCCGGGATTAGGGTACCGGCCTGCAGAAAAAACAGCCTGTTGGGAAACATCATTGATGCCTCTTCCATACACTCTTCCAAGAACTGGTCTGACGGCAAAGGTCTGCCCAGTTTCTGCACACACCAGACTTGTACCGACCAAAGGAAACTAAGGATTTTTAAACTGAAATGGTAATGTTTGAGATCGACTATCTGGCGTGTGGACCCACTCTTATCGAGGCATCACCTTGGCCAAAGAAGTGGAAATGTTCATGGCTTAAAGCTGGGCCAACAATAAAGAAATGTTCACCTTCGCTAATACACATCCACATAACCCAGTGTGTGCCATGAACCCTCCCAGACAAAGTGGCACTTATCAATTAACAGCCCAACAGAGTGATATGTCATGGAAACCTGGCCTACTGATACGAAAGCCTCTGGGCAAAGACAGTTGACTCAGATGTAGCAGGGCCTCACATGCATCGAGCTACAAGAAGTGCTATGCATGCCTGGGGCTACAAGTGCTCCTCCTGCGGATGCTTATCAGTTCTCACAGGTGTGCTTGCAAAGCAAGCGTATAACTATATGAATCAAACCCAACATTGCAACTGTGACTTCTCACTTATCTGCTTGCATTAACAGGCCTGGATGTACAGGGGGCCCGCAGACCAATGATTCAAATGATCATAGCCGGGCAGCCTTTTTCTGTAATGACAGAGTATGGCTTCCTTTATACAGTGATTCCCGCTGAACTCTTACACAACACACTCACCCGGACATCGGCGAAAGGGCACCTTTTAAATTCAACCCCACTGCTTATTAGGGGCATACAATACAGATGTTAGGCTACTCCCTGGGCCTGATGAGCTACAAGCAATGGTCCACTGTGGGCAACATCTTCTGACATACAAACAGAACTGCAAAACCTTACAAAGGACTTCCCTAATGGCTTCACAGACTTGATTGGAGAACTCAAACATTTCTGACACCAAATCATACTTAAGCCTGGAGCCCACTCCATCAAACACCAGGTTCAGAAAGTTCCTTTCAGATTGCAAAAAAAGCTAGAACAAATTCTCAGAGAGATGATGCAGACTGGCATCATCGAAAAAATTGAAGCAACTGGATGTCATGGGCCACAAAGGCACACAGGGCAACATGCTAACATGCATGGACCTCCGCAGCCTGAACAGCAACATAAAAGTAAAAGTAGACAATCACCCATTGCCCAGCATTTGAGTATTGCGGGCGCCACAATACCCTCCACTCTCGAATTTCATTCGACTCATCATCAAATTGAACTGTGGAATCAAAGGAAGTGACTACCCTAATCACTTCTTTTGGGTAAAATTCTTTATGCAGAATGTCCTTCTGTTAGCGATCGTTGCCATTGTATTTCAATGCATCAAGGGAGAGGTTTGATTCTCATTTACAGTAGCACTTATGCAAGGCACACAAAAGTACTCAGCTTTGTCGTCTGCACCATAAGCGACCATGGCTTAACCCTGAAGGACAGCAAGTGTTTATACTAGGCCATTTGGAACAAACATGGTCTTTGGCATGCGTGAGGCCAAGCTTAGTCACTTGAAAGCCATCAAGTATGTAACCACAAAAGAGGTGCTGAAATCCTTCCTCTGTCTTTGGTGTGCTATGCTAAACATGCACGCAGCTTTGCGGCGATGGTCCAATCACTCTGCAAAATCACTACGAAAAGGGGAACATTTTGTCAGAGCCGAAGAGCAATAAGAGGCTTTTGGGGGAGGGCGTGGCCAGGCAGCCATGGAATAGGCTTTGTTTCCTGGGAGCTCCGTGATCCGGTATACTGATCCTTTATAAAGCATGCATCAAACAGCCCATTGTGGCTCGGAAACAACACGAACTGTGTGTGAGCACATCGGGCAGAAGGAGAGCGAGAGGGAGCCCAAGGGAGCATGTGCTGCCCTGACTCCGCCCTCCAGCGCCACACCCCAGTCCCACGCCCCAGTCCCCTTTTCCTTGTTGACTGGAATGGGCCGAATTCACCAGCGCTCCTGGGTTTGGCTTCGGCCATGTAATTCCACTCACGGATACTTCGTCTCTGTCTTTTTTGTCTGATCTATCATTCAGGTACTCGGTCCTCAAAGCGAGAAACGAATCCCAAAGATGGCGGCCGGAGGACAAAGGAAAGCCAGCCCCTGTGAACGACTGTGCGGGATGAATTTCAGCCCCTGAAAAGACCGGACGTTTGGGGAAGAAGCCTGGATGGCCTTGGGCGCTCGTAGCTGCTGATACATTTGTTGCGTTCTCAGTACAGTGGAAGATAGGAGCGCGGCGGTGGGCGTGCCTGGTGGAGGCATCAACGTTCAGATGCGAGCCGCTACATAGTATCTACGAGGAGCGGGCAGCGCTGATGCTGTGAGCGGCCAGGAGCGTTCAGCCGCCGCAGTACAGGGCAACAGCTGGAAGCAAGCCCGCTGCGCACCCCATGGAACGGGCACTCAGCCCTAGGAATCACTGTCGGAGGGACCTGCTGTGGTCTGTAATGTGTGTGCGGCGCGGATGACCGAAGTGATCACACAACGTGTAGCAGGCCGCTCCGAGCGCCGTAAGGAGTGCGACTGGGGACTGCTGCATTGGTATTTAATGGTGTGCGAGCGGGCTGCAGACGGATTTGCATTGGGAGCAGGCCGCACGGGAGGAAGCAGATTCATAGGTCCCCCTCCCTGCGGGAAAGTGTCCCAACACAACTACGGACAATAGATACATGCAGATAAGCTGGTATGTGGGAAACTGCAAGCATGCCACAGCTGATATCAGCATAGCCCTGAGGTCCGGGTGAGGCAATCGGGCACAACAAAGCAGTGCCACCGGCCCATGAGCATACTGGACTGGACACACAAAGTTTGTCACAACAAAAGGAAGATTGCGGCCCGGCTTGATTAGAGGTGGCCAGAGACCCATACCTGTTGGTAAAGGGCTGCTCCCAGGCAGGGAGATGCAGTGGAATCCAGGGACAAAGATAAGCTGGAATCCCCACGACCCGGGTAAGACAGTGGGCACACAGAGGAAGATGCTGCCTGCCCATAAGAGATTGCTTAGACATCACAGTGTCTTGACTTCACCCGCAGGGTGGCCCAGGAGGCACGAAATGGCCGCTTGCCCCAAGGAGTATCACTAAACACTGCAGCCGGAAAGAACCTACACACGGACCCCGGCAGTGCGCAGGGTCCTGGAAAGTTGCACGGAAGGAGCATAAGAAGGTGCCCGCAATATGGCGCAAAAGGGACTCAAGAGCAAAGTGAAGCAGCTGACCCTGGACATATTTACCAAAGCGCAGCAACCCACCACCCCCCCCAGTGCAGTCTGGGATGAAAGCGCAAGAGACTGAAGGTGCGGTGGGAGACCGCCAACAGATACTGGAAGCTATCACAGAACTGAAATCCTCATGAGGAGTGGCGATGGCCGAGCTCAGAGAAGCGCTGGAAAAGAAGATAGACACAGTGGGAATAGATGTTAACCTGCTGCGGCAAAATCTGAGAGCGCTGGCGGACCGAACTAGTAGCTTGGAAAGTGCTGTAAAGAAAAATGAGGACCTTAGTTCCACGAATGCAAAAGAGGTCCACGTGCTGAAGCAACAAGTGGCCAACTTGGAAAATCAGGCGGAAGAGGCTGAAGGGCGGGCTAGGTGAAGCAACATACGGGTGCTGGGCCTGCCGGAAGGGAAAGAAGGAGCGGACCCCACGGACTATGTCGAGAACATGCTGCTTCAGGCAGTGGGAGCTGGTAAACTTTCCCAGGGATTTGCGGTAGAGCGAGCGTATCGTGCCCAGACGAGAAGA
Organism: Ambystoma mexicanum; assembly: GCF_040938575.1. Taxonomy (NCBI): domain Eukaryota; kingdom Metazoa; phylum Chordata; class Amphibia; order Caudata; family Ambystomatidae; genus Ambystoma; species Ambystoma mexicanum. The sequence continues at coordinate 704,126,632 of NC_090933.1, forward strand.
CCACAACCAGGGGCGCCGCCTAGGGCTATCATTGCGAAAATCTTGAATTATAGAGACTGTGAAAAGATCTTGGAATGTTTCCAAAAAGGTGGTACTGTAACAAGAGCGTCAGCAATGATCACGGCCTACCCGGACTATACAATGCTGGTGCAAAGGCAACGTTACAGCTACGTGGCAGTCAAGAGAAGATTGCGCACTGCAGGGATGAAATACATGTTACTCTACCCAGCTAAGCTTAAAGTCCTGCACAAAGGTAAAGCCCAATTCTTTGAGACCCCGGAAGAAGCGGTGTGCTGGCTAGACGCGCATGGATGTCCAGAGCCGGAGGGGGACCAGGACCGAAGCGGAGAGGATAAGTGAGCTGGTAACACATGGGCAGAGGAAAGGGGAGTGACATTGCATAAGGGTAAGGGGGCGGGGGTGTTAACATAAACTGAATGGTAATAGAGCAGAAGCCCCCTGCCATATATGCTCGCCAATGGACACTGGACTGGAATATAGTGTTGATTATTTGAGACTGTGATGCATAGCGCTGTGTTATATTAATATATCGGAGCCACAGGATACTTGCGCTTTTTCCCCATTAGCAGAAGTAGTAGGTGCGCCGATAGGGTGACATCTCCCCACAGGGTCCTAAGTACGGGCAGTACCAGAAAAGGGCTAGATGTGGGGGAGCCTGAGATCCAGGGATGGAGCTGGGCAACAGTTGGGAGGGAAGAGGGGGGGTGGTTTCAGTGTGAGTTGGGGTGGGGAAGGGAGGGGGAGGGCGGTTGGGGTGTTTGACGTGTTGTTAGTTAAGGGGAGTTTAAGTTGGGGAAACAAGCCTATGCAATGGGGGAACACAATTGGATTTGGACTGCACTGCTGAGGGGAGTTCAAGCTGGGATATGACAGGTGGGAGGGGGGGAATGACTCTGATATGCCATGGGGGATCTTCGAATAGTCACTTGGAATGTCAGGGGACTCAATAGTTACTTGAAGCGGAACAAAGTCATGCTATATTTACGAAGACAGAAGATAGATATAGCCATATTGCAAGAGACGCACCTGACCCGAGAGAAGATGGAGATGATCAGGAGGAAATGGAGGGGTACGGTGGTGGGTTCGTCTTATTTGGCTTATGCTAGGGGAGTGCTCATCTGGGTGGCGCCACACGTCCCGTTTCAGCTGTTACAGACGCTGGAGGAGACGGACGGGAGGATTGCTGTGGTGAGGGGATTGGTAGAAAATAGGGAGGTAAATATTGTGAACACGTATGCCCCGAACCAAAACACTGCAGCATATTTTAAAACGCTGTGTAACAATCTTAGTATGTGTGTAGGGAGTGCAGTGATTTGGGGGGGGGGACTTTAACTGCGTATTGAATCCTAGGGTGGACAGGTCAGATGGGAAAATGGATGGGCCGACCCCAGCGGCTAAAGCGCTACAGCTGCTGCTGAATGACTTTGGGTTAGATGATGTATGGAGGGTGCGCCATCCTCATGAGAGGAAATATTCGCACTATTCCGCCCCGCAGCAACTTTGCACAAGGCTGGACTATGTTTTCGTTACTCCAGAGATACTGACCGAGATCACGCAAGTTGAATATAAAGCAAGGGTCCTCTCGGACCACTCGCCTTTGATCCTTGGTTGGCAGTGTTGGCCCCCCCCCCTCCCGAGAGCAAGGATTCCGACATGGCGTCTCAAGGCAGAGGTGCTCAGAGACCCCCATTTCAGGGAGGACATGAGGGAAGAGATAGTTAGCTATTTTGAGACAAACACTGGTAGTGTGGATTCAGCGGGCACATTGTGGGAAGCTTTCAAAGTTGTGATGAGAAGGACGGCCATAGCAAAATCTAAGGGATTGCAGCGAGGGATCCTGGTGGACCTGCAGGACACTGAGGAAGAGCTGGAAAGGGCACTTAGGGAAGAAGATAGTATCAACCAAGATGCGGATCTGAAACCACGGCTGCAGCAAGTGCGCAGGGTACTGGGAAAGATTGTGTAACCTTAACTATAAAAAGTATGTAGAGAGGCAGCACGCGGGAGGGGACAAACCTGGAAGGCTTCTGGCATGGCTATACAAGAGGGAAACGCCTACACTCCCGATTAGATCAGTAATAAGAGAAGACGGGACAGTGGCGGACCCCCAAGAAAGAGTTAATCAGGAGTTCGCAAACTATTATGGGCGGCTATATGGGGATGATAATGAAGATGACCGTGCAATGATAGTGGAAACACTGGAGGACATAGGATTGCCACAGATTAGTGCTGAGGAAAGAGAGGCGATGGATGCACCGATTACTTTGGAGGAGTTAGAAGTGGTAAGGCAGTTGCCAACTAGCAAGACCCCGGGAGCTGATGGCCTACCAAGCAAATTTTATAAAATATTTAAAGATGAAGTGCTCCCCCCGTTGTTAGACATGCTGAATGAGGCGTATGAGCTAGGCAGACTGCCAGAGTCATTCCGAGAGGCGATTAGAATACCACTCCCCAAACCCAAAGAGCCGGGGCATAGCTGTAGTTCCTACAGACCCCTGTCGATATTAAATCAAGAGTAAAATTCTGACCGCCGTTCTGGCGAACAGATTAAGGAAAGTAATAGGCAAACTGATACACCCAGACCAGACGGGCTATGTCCCAAATAGGAACATATCCAACAATCTTAGAAGGCTCCATAGAGTCATAGAATATGGAAATGGAAGCGAGGATGAATTGGCAATTGTGTCGTTGGATGCAATAAAGGCCTTCGATTCTGTCAAATGGCCATGGTTGTTGGCGTCCCTGGCGGGCTATGGGATGGGTCCAGGGTATCTACAGTGGGCAAAAATGTTATAAAGTGAACCGTTGGCCAGGGTTAAAACAGGGTCAGTGGTGTCAGAAAGGTGGCAGCTCCGTAGGGGAACCAGGCAAGGTTGCCCATGGTCCCCTATGCTCTATATATTGGCCTTGGAATCCCTAGCTATCTACTTAAGGCAACAATACGACACGATAGGCATCCCTGTGGGTGGTGAATGGCACCTGATATCATTATACGCAGACTTTATACTATTGTATTTGCGATATTCAGAGGAAAACCTCCAATATGTTTTGGAGGTGTTGGGGAGATATGCTGAAATGTCCGGAATAGCGGTGAACCCTCAGAAGTCTAGTACGTTCCAGTTGGGTAGATATAAAGAGATCCCTTTGGAGAAACTGCCCATGCTGCAGGTGCCGTGGGTGGCCAGCACATTTCGCTACCTGGGAATAGATATATGTCATGCTGTGGAAGCACAAGCAAAGCACAAGCAAAATATGGAAGTAGCCATTGCGAAAACTGCGAATTGCATGCGATTTTGGGTAAGGCTGCCCTTAGCAATGATAGGACGTAGGTCAATGTTAAAGATGGTGGTCTTGCCCAGGCTCCTGCACTACTTCGGGAATATCCCGTATTGGATACCAAAGAAGTTTGTTTAGCAGATTGGCCAGCATGTGCAGGGACTTCCTGTGGCAGGGCACAAGGAATAGAAAGGCCCTTTGGAAGCTGCAGAACTTTTATTAGAAGGGGGTATAAAGCTACCTAATTATGAAGTTTATTATGTTGCAAGTTAGCTGCAATATGTGGCTAAATGGCTCTCGGAGGAGGTGACCTCTGAGACCTGACTGTTCAGGCAGGACTGTGCCCCATTCTACTTGAAGGAGATTATGTGGTTGCCCCGGGTAGCAATGGGTGGGCGCCCTGAGATGATGGCACTGGGATAGAAGATGTGGCGCAGGGCGTGCCAACTAATGGGGAACCCATGGCCATGTTCCCCTCAGGTACCATTGGTTGCATTGGCGGGTGGAGAGGAGCAACTGAGGATAATAATCAGGAACCACTGGGAGCTGGCCGGTATAGCGACAATGGGGGATATTTGGCAGGAGGGAACCATAGCGAACTTTGGGGAGTTGGAGGCAGAAACTGGGCTACACACTGGCCAGTATATCACGTACCATAGACTGGTGCGGAAGATCAAGAGTACATGGTCCAAACTGGTGCTTGAGGGGGAACCAGATGCCACCATTGATGTGATATACGACATAGCAGAGGGGGGACATGAGATATCCAGAATATACGAAATGATGATGGCCAAAGTGGGAAAGGAGTTGGGGCATTTGACACTAGAATGGGAGGAGGAAGTAGGGACCCCGATGGAGGATGGGATGTGAGAGCGTGCCCTAGGATATCATAAGGTGTCAAGGAACGCAAGACTTAAGCAATGCAATTATATATTACGCACAGGGCGTATCTGACACCACAGAGGATAGCCAGGTTCAAGAATGCAAGGCGACAGGCATGCCCTAAGTGTGATGAGGAAAACGCGGGCATGGTACATATGTTTTGGTCGTGCCCGGTTATCGAGCGCTTCTGGGGCGAGGTTGCATGCAAACTAGCGGGAAAAGGTATTAAGATTGTGGTGGATACTGTGTCGGCTTGCCTGTTAGGAAGGTTCCCTAGGCCAAGGAAACTTAGGCATGTGAGCAAGCTGAAAGATCTGGCATATGCGCTTGCAAAGATGAGAATTGCTATGGGGTGGAAGATGTGCCATAAACCAAGAATGGAAATATGGTGGAAAGACCTGCAGAAATGGGCGGAGGCGGAAACCACGGTATGGCTGGAAGCCAGCGGTGCTGGGGGGGGAGGGGGAGGAAACTGAGACTCTGATGGCCTGGAAACTATTGATAGCAGAACTATTTGGGTCAATACATGACCCGGTGGATCTTACGGAAGGGGATTCCCCATCAAAAGTTGCAGCAATAGAACACCAGTGAAAGCAGGCTCGTAACGGGGGTGGGTAATGGGAGGCAGTGGACAAGACTGAAAATGTATAACAGAGATGTTATTGTGCACACTGCAAGTTTGGTTTGTATAGTTTGTTTAAATATACAATAAAAATTGTTTAAAAAAATAAAAATAAAAAAAGGCTTTTTTGAAGGCCAAGAATGCCAACCTTATATCCCATCTCAACATAAGTGTTGTCAACCCTTTTCCTAAAAAGGTCCTCATCGTCGAATGGCATGCTGTCAACTTTAGCCTGGACATGTCTAATGTTAGTAGCTTTAGGTGAACTGCACCTTTGCCCATCTGGTGGAAACCTGTATCAGCAAAGTTTATGGACAGAGATAGAGTTGTGAGAAGCAGATTCCCCGTCCCTAAGTAGCGCAAAAGCCTCCTCCTCCTCATTTTTAGGAAGGAAGTCTACAAAAAGGCTGATTTTCAACAAGCGATCTTTATCATATCTAGCTAGGATTTCTAGTGAATTCCATTTCACTTTAATCAGCGGTGGCAGGCGCAACTACCAAAAAATAGTTTCTCAGTGCTCATCCGATCAGTCAGCAAAGGAAATAAGGGCTAGTTTAACAAGAAATTGCCAGGTGGATCAAAACAAGAGTTTTCATTCTAATTCTAAACTGCATAAGATTAGGAATTTTCCCGATACTCAGGGGAAGATAATTCCAATATTCCAATGTTTCCAATACTCGATACCAATGACCGTGCAGGATCTGCTGAAGCCTATGATTCTGAAGAACCCAGGGACTGGGAGTGAAAGACATGGTGAAGATTTAAGAGGTTGAGAAGAGCTCTATACCAGGCAAATCACTGGTTTATGTATAGAGGGGGAGAACTGTAAATAATCTTTTGCATCATTGTCAAGAGTTTACATTTAATTCTGGCCTTAATAGGGAGCATGTGAAGCCTTTTCAGAACCAGGGTCATATGATCCTGTTTGCTGCTGCTCATCACAATACGAGGAGCAACATTTTAAGAATCTGTAGGAGCTGCCCTAATGCTGGTCGCAACAGCAGAGATGAGCCGCTTGCCCAAAGCAGCGAGAATGAAGGATGGAACAGGTTACTTAACTGTAACTGTTGTTCTCCAGGATGGGTCTGGCATGGATTCAAATGCTCATGGACATTCCCCGTCATCAGGCTGGGAATCCTCTATAAAAGAAAAAACAGTTTCAGTTTCGTTTCTAAACTGTCTTTCTCCTATAAACCAATCAAGTGAATCTGTGTGGTACAGACTGCTACCAAGTGGGTTTACTGCCAAACACCTGTAGTCTTAAATCTTTTGCAGTGGTCCCAGAGGGAACTGCACAGGTTTCTGCCTAACAGGGCCACATAAAACTTCAGCGCTCTAGCCACATCCAGCAGGTGAAAAGTCCTTTCAGTTGGCGACAAAGGAGTTGGAAAAAACACATGTAACACCAAGGGCTAGTTGAGGTGAAATGCCGACGGCACATTGCCGACGGCACATTGGGCATGAAGGAGGGGAGCGTCCGCAGCACCACCCTCGCCTCGTGAAAAGTCAAGTAAGGCTGCTTGCATGACAGGGCCTGGATCTCACCTACTCGTTGTGCAGAGGTGATGGACACGAGGAAAGCTATCATCCACGACAGAAACTTGAGAGGAGATGAATGCATAGGTTCGAATGGAGCCCCCATGAGCCTAGTTAGCACCACATTGAGTTCCCATGCCGGGGCCGGAGCCTTCACCGGCGGGAACGAGCTGAACAGTCCCTTGATGAATTCCTTAACTAGATGGTGCGACCACAGTGAAGACCGTCCCGGAAATCTGGTGTAGCGCGAGATAGCCGCAAGATGAACCTTGATGGAGGCGTGAGCCAGCCCCAACTTAGTCAATGACAGTAAATACGGAAGTACTTGAGGGGCCGTGACCCTCAGAGGGTTGATCATCTTCGAACGGCACCAAATTGCGAATCGCTTCCACTTGTGTCCGTAGCATTTTAAAGTAGATGACGCCCTGGCCTTGGCGAGTATCTCCTTGCAGTCTGCCGGAAGATCGTAGCCACCGAACTCTAATGCTGCAGGAGCCAGGCCTTCATGCTTAGAGACCCCGGCTCATGGTGCAGAATTGCGCCTCCTTCCACGGCGATACGATCCACAACCACTGGCAGCTTGACTGGAGGGGACGTTGACATGCTGAAAAGGTCCGGGTACCAGATCTGCCTCAGCCACGCTGGTGCGACGAGGATCATTCTACACCGATACCATCTGAGTTGATTTAGGACTCGAAGAAGCAACGCCAACGGAGGGAACGCATACAGAAACAGGCCTTACCAAGGGAATGAGAATGCGTCCTTCCATGCTCCCAGTCTGGGGAAATCTGCTGGCGAACCTGCGGCACTTCGTCACAAACAGATCAATCTGGGGAATGCACCATTTGAGGACAAGGTTGTCCACTTGGTCCTGCCGAAGCTCCCACTCGTGGCAAGAGCGCAGCTCCCTGCTGGGAGAGTCGGCAACAGTGTTTTTTATGCCCGCCAGGTGAAACCGAATGAGGAACATCCCCTGGGCGACGGCCCAGTGCCATAAGTCCTGCTCCTCTTTGGAGAGCGCTGGTGCCCCAATGTTTCCAGATGTAAAACATTGTGGTGGTATTGTCCGTGAAGACCCTCACCACTTTGCCCTTGAGGGACAGTAGAAACGAGTTGAGGGCCCAAAACAATGCCCGTAGTTCTAGAATGTTGATGTGTAGCACCTACTCCTCCAGCAGCCACAGGCCTCTGGCGTGAAGGCGTCCGGTGTGGGCTTCTCATCCTTCCAGGGCAGCGTCCGTCATGACTGCCTGCTGGTACGGGGGAAATCCCTGCCTCTGGCGATATTCGAGCGCACTCCCCACTGCCTTATCGCTCGACAGAACCCATCAAGCGTGATCCTGTCCTTAAAGGCTCTGGACACAACGAGCGTTCATCCGCAACCTGCAGAGCGGAATCAGGTATATACATGTGCCAAGTAGAGACTTGATGGTCCTCACCGTGGTGACTTTGCCTAGGATGGCCGATATCCTCTCCTCCGATGGTGACACCAGGCAGGACACTGTGGAGCCTAGATCCCAGAAACAGCACGTCCTGCGATGGAGTCAAGCAGGACATTGCATAATGCACAGAGAATCCAAATTCCGTCAGCAGGCAGACAGTCCTCGCTGTGTGGCCAATGGCGATGTCCCTTGATCTGGCTTAGAAGAGCCAGTCGTCCAGTTAAGGATATGCATGGATCCCTTGCAGTCGTAGATGGGCCGTCACCGGAGCCAGGCACTTGAAGACTCTAGGTGCCAACTTCAGTCCGAAAGGAAGAGCCTTGAACTTTTAATGCTACCCTTGAACAAGGAAGTGCAGAAAGTTGCGGTGTCCTTTGTGTATGGGGATGTGTAAGTACGTGTCCACTAGATCCAATGACGACAGAAAGTCTCCCTCCTCCAGCTGGCCGAGCACGTGCTGCAGCGTCACCATCCTGAAATTCTGGTACTTTATGCACTTGTTTAGCCATCATAGGTCGAGAATGGGCCTCCATCCGCTGGTCTTCTTTCTTATGAGAAAGTACGTTGAGTAAACTGCGGAGCCCCGGAGTCGCTTTGGAACCAGCTCTATCGCCCAGTCCTTTAACAGGGTCTGAACCTCCAGCAGCAGCTGAGGGATGTGTAGTTCCTGTCGGGCCACTGGTGGTATTCAGGGACTCTTTCGGTGAAACTCCAAAGTGTGCCCGTGGGCAAGACCGTCCAGCAGTCGGTGGAGATGGTCTCCAACACGCTGACATAGTTTGCCAGCCGGCCTCCCACCGGGGAGCAGCGGTGGGGGACCGACGTCTTGGCCGGTTCAGTCCTGCATGGTGGTAGGGGCGATGCCCTGGGAGCCTCGACGACGACGACGGCGGCCACCTCCGAAGGCCTTGGAGTGACCCCCGTTGGCTTCCTGGGTCGAGGGGCGGGAGGGATGGCAGTAAGAGGATGAGACCCCAGCAGAACCGTTCGAAGACCTGCTAGACTTTCCTCCTGAGGAACGAAAGGACGGCCTGCGTTGTTGCAGGCTGCCTATGGCACGGGGCGTCTCCGTGTCAGCCTTGATGGACTGGAGGGATTCATCGACTGTCTTCCCTAACAGGTTGTTTCCGTCGAATGGCATGTCCAGGACACTGATCTGGACCTCCTGCCTGAAGTTGGTGGCTTTGAGCCAGCCACAATGGTAAAGGTAAACCCTGTTGCCCATCTGGCAGAAACCCGTGTATGCAATTTCCAGTGCCACTGCGATAGTGTGGTCTGACACCACCCCGCCTTCCTGGAGGATCTCCAAAGCTTCGAATCGCTTTTCATCGAGGAGGAAATCCAGGAGTGGAGCCATCTTGAACCAAAGCTCCCAGTCGTATCTGGCCACGATCAAAGGCGTTGGCCGCTTTCACTGTCATCGCCGCTGAGTAGATTACCTTCCTGCCCATGGCATCCAATTTCCTCTCCTCGTTGTCTGGGGGTACGGATGAAGAGACAATGAACTCTAAGAATTTTTCCTGCCGAGACCACAGAGTCCGGCGATGGTTGAGACCGAAGACACTTGGGCGCAGACTCCGGCACCCAGTACTTTTTCTGAAGGCGGTCTCTCTTAGCTGGAGCTGAAGGATTCTTCAGTAATGCTAGCCCCTCATCCCAGACGTCCTCCAGCAGATGCACCGACATGATAGTAGTCTTCTTCGCCTCCCAGCGTTGGTACAGGAAGCCCCCCTTTTCCACTGGGGTGAGCTGGAAGAGCTCTGATGCCCGGGCAATCATGGAATGAAAAGATCCACCTTGTCCGGTGGAGAAGCTCTTGGTGCTGGTAGTGCAGCGTCTGCCAGTCCTGCGCCATCATCCGTATCTGTCATTGCCATGTCCATCCCCGTCCCCATGGGGGGGGGCAGCGACGGTTGGAATGGAGGCATCGGGTGTCTCCTCTTTGCTGGTGGTGGCCCCGGTGTCAACAGGGTCACCGGTGGTGCCGTCGGCAAACTCCTCTGAATCTCCGACACCAACGTGTGGAGTGTCTAGACGATATCCCGTGACAAATCTCTAGGTGGCACCTGGGGAGTTGCGTCACTGGGCCCAGCGCCCATGTCGTCCTCCCCGTCGGTAACAATGTCATTGTCGTCTTCGGCGGCCGTCTCCTCGACGTTTCCATCGTTGTCGTACCCATCATGGACGGAAAGTCTCTCCTCCTCGTCGGACGAAGAAATGTCCGTCTGTGCCATGAAGTTCTTTGCCCCCCACCCGCCCTCTTCGGGTCCCGAGGGGTCGGTCTTGGACTGAGGTCCAGCATCCTCTTCTCCAGAGTTTTCACTATCGGCTTAAACGAAGACGCTCTCCTTGCCGGTAGAGATATGTTGCCCATCACCAGGGCACCCTGATCAGGGTCCACCCTTTTCCTTTTGCCTTCGAAAGGGAGGCCACCACCATCTCGATCGAGGAGGATGATTTGGCTTGGACCACCTGGGCCTTTGCAGGCAGGTCAGCCTTCATGGCTTCCTCCTTCAAGGGAAGCTCGGAAACATTACCCCTTTCCCGCAGCTTCCCAGGGGTAGCGGACTTCCTCTTGGACGATGAGCTGGAGCGATGGCTGGAGATCGAGGAAGATGGAGACTATTAACGCACCGTCGCGGGAGCGGCGATCCCGGTGGAAGCAGACTTGCAGTGCTTGGCCTTGTGTTGGGCCCCCACGGATGGAGCTCCCTCAAAGGACTTGAACTTCTGGAAGCTTCCAAGAAGAACACTGTGCGATTTCCGCCCTTGAGGGGCGATGAAAGATGCCAAAAAACAGGACCGCGTTAATCGGAAGAATATCGATGGAGAACACAGGCTCAATTGACTGAAAAATAGAAAATTCCTATCAAAAAGCAAAAAAACACAGAGAACCGCGAAGAGCAACATGCGAGGTCTCCGAACACTTGAATGTGCAGTAAAAATCTGAAAATGACTGCCAGAAGAGGGGCTCAGGTAGAGGGCAGTCCTTGGCTAGGGGCAGTATGACCCAGAGCTCAGTGATTGGTTTATAGGAGAAATACAGTTTAGAAAGGAAACAAACAGTTTTTTCTTTTACTGAGTATTCTCAGCATGACAACGGGGAATATTCATGAGCATGTGAATCCATGCCAGACGCCATCCTGGAGAATTCAAGGTACCTTTCTTGTGTCCGCTGAGACCATGGAGTCTGGGCTTGGTTGCGTCTGTAAACATTTTGGGCCAGTGTCAGGCACCCAGTATTCTTTTGGTCACATTGATCCATTTGCTGGGTGTAAGGAAGGCATGGTATCAAACAGCTAGACGGACACAAGTGATCAAATTTAAGGGCGTTTATTGAACTTCAATTGGGTTTGAAAAACGCCTATATCAAAACCAAAATCTAAAGATGGGAGCAAACTATGATCATCAAATAATAATAACAGTCCTAGTGGTGTCTTGTCAAAATAAAAGGGCCTATACTAATAAACCTATTGCCAATCCTTACTTCAAATAGTGTGGGAAACAATGTTATGGAACAGAGAAGTGTTCAAGAAATGATTTGTCAGGATTTTCAAGCCTTCCATATGTTTTCCTCATGGGACAAGGCAGCACACTGGAACTTAGCACAGTCTCTGGCTTCTCTAGCACGAGGGTGCAGCTCAAAACTTAAACATCGTGGCCTTCTGTGCCAAAGTCTCATTGCCATTCAAAGTCTCTTTTTCAGAGGGCCCGACGCAATACGACAAACAACCAAGTTCCTTTCTCTTTAGGGTTTCACAAGTACGAATTCTCAGGTGATTTTCTCCGTCTGGCTCAAACCCACTCTAACCCAAAGCTTTCAATTGATCTCCCTCTGCCGGCCTTGGACCAACTTGATCAACTTTGCCACAAATGTTCTTTACTGTATCAACACTGAAGACTTCGATTGTGCGCAGGGTTTTGGCTCGACACGTCACAGAACCACTTTGATTCACAATTCTCTACAGCTCTTTCACTTTTCAGCTTGATACCTTACAGAAACCAAGTGAGCACCCACGTGTTGCTGGACCACTCTGTCAAAGGTATTGTATCTTCGTTTCAAAGTTTAATCACTCATCAGCAGTTCAACTTCATTTGCGTCTTTTATCAGACGCATTTCAAATAATGTTCATTCCAACGCTCGCCATACAAAGTTGCCGCTTGCAACCTTGGCTTCAACACAGACTGGCCTTGTATCGGTCTAACCAAATCACTGGCTGTGTTGATTTCAATGATGCTGCTTTGTTCTTGAAGCCAAGGACAGTACTACAGCGGCTGGTGATTCACGCTTCCTTGATTCTTGATGTGGGAGGGCCCTGGGTAGCTTTGACACACAATGCAGGATTCTTCAGCCTGTTTTCCTGGTCTTACGCTTTCCAATCTCGAAGGCTCATGAAAGCAACAGTTCCTTGTCGAAAAGGTCAAGGGAACTTCCCTCCTTGCAATCACCTTCTGTTTCTTCGTCTTTCTCCTCTTGTTAAACTGCTATCTTGGTACTGCTGTTTCCTTGTGTGCTTTGCCTCGCTTAGAGTGTTCTCTCGTGCTCCGCCTTTTATCCGTGTGGGGAAGTTTAATGGAAGTCAGGTGTGTCCGAGGGTCAGTAATTGCCTGACCATTGTATTGGGACACGTCAGGTATACGGCTCGGTGTTAGTCCGTTTCCACGCATATCAGGCTGTGTGTGAGAAAGTGTGGTATAAAGGGATGGTGGGGGGGTTTGGAGTACCTAAATATCCTACTTGGTAGGATGGGGTAAAGGCGTTATAGGGAAGGGATACCGCGTCTCACCATCCAGTGTCCCACTCCCCAAAGACCTCTCATACATGTGATCCTCGCTCACGGGTCCACCCCCAGGAACTGGATCCAAAAGCGATGGCTGTGTCCTAGCCACCTGGATGACAGATTCCCAGGGACTAGTGGGTGGGACACCTTCTGGTTTCTCACATGTGGCAGTAAAAGAATTCCTCATGGCCATATTCCCAAATGTCATCTAAGATGCAAATCAATATTGCTTTCCGTGACTGCTCTCGCCACTGGCATAAGAAACCCTCTTTCCATTATTCTGTAGGCAAGAGGTCAAACATGTTCTCAGCATTTGCCATGGTGGCATGAAAAGGTCTGATTTTGTCCAAGATTGACTCCGTGGTGGATCAGACAGTACGAGGTCATCAGATATTGAAGGACCAAGTTGTTAAACTGGCCGGGAGGGGCCAGGGTGTCCCATTGGTCATGCTTTTTACAATATTGGAGGGGGCAGACGTCACAAAGGTTGTGCCTCTGGTAATTCATCATCAGAAAAGACCCCCCTCTGGCCTTCAAAATCGCTGTCAATGGTGTGCTCATATAGCTGTATCATAAAAATAGTTTTTCTGGTCTCCAAGAGGAATGAGGTAGCTGTGCTGAAGTTCTTGTAAGCCAACACATTCACAACGGATGTATAGCCAGAGCTGTCGGCAAAGTAGTGATCAATGGGTTTGTTGATGGGCTACTCGTTGGTCAGAGTGTTGGCTGTGTCATGCCCAAAGCTGTGACTGAAGTCGTCAACTGGTTGGAATTTGGAGGCTACGGCGTCGTTGTTGTGGTCATCAACAGTGTTGTGGACGGCTTGTGGGTAAACTGTGTTCTACGGCATCAGCCAAGACTTACTCGTCAATGACACCATACCCTTGGAAAAGCCTGTGATCATAGACGATGCTGTGGATTGTTTTATTTTTTTAATTTTTTTATTACTTGTATCTAATCAAAGAAAAATTATTTTTATAAGGCGAGACAGAATGAAGACGAAGTAAAGTTTCCAAATACATGAATACGCTATTTCATGCAGTTTCAAAAATTGCCCATAGTTTGTACTATCCTGTACCCTCAGAGTCCTCAAAAGTCATGACCCTCAGGAGGAGATGCTGCCATAGTTCCTTACGTCCCCTCCCAGGGCTTCAGTCAAGTTGCGGCCTGAGGTTAGCCGAGCCGTGGAGTTTGGCGCAGATTGATTTAGTTAATGACTTGGGCACTTATTTTTGTAAAGGCTACTTCCAATAATTTGCATGTAGCTACTTACTGCCAGCGTGCCTTCTCCCCCGAGATCAGGCGACACCACCACGTGTCTTCTTCTACCAGAACAGAATTTACCCACAAGGGGGGCCAGAACTGCCACCTGTTCTGGATTGAGAGATGGACAGTTTAGCAGAAGATGCCGAATTGTTTCTTTCGAGTCCAGGGTTTGGCACAGTCTGCATGTAGTGATGCTGGCTTGGTTTCTTATTCCTAGGATCTCTCTGGTATGAAGCAGATTCAGTCGTGCTCTTAGGAAGATGTTCCGGAGATTTTTGTCAGGAAATTTTATACAATATGCCAAAGGTCATTTTAGCTTATTATATGTTGGCGGCAGATGTTTCAGGAACTTGATTGCGACTGTTTGCTCGCCTGTATTTATCCAATCTTGGTTTTTTAGTTTTTGAATCACTCTTTGTGGATTATAGATCAGATCCTCTGTTGTGCAGGCTATCTCTTCCAGTTTATTTTTTTGCTGATTGACCCACTTCTGGGTTGTCTTGCATTTCGTGGCCGCAAGCTCGTCGCCCAGGATGTTGAAAATTGGAAGGCCATCTTGCATAAGAGTCTTTCTGTACATGGCCAGTGAAGACACACTGACCGTAGTACCCAGCGACAGTAAGCCCAATTCTCTTCTGATAGCCGCCATCGGGATAGAGTTAGGCAAGCCCAGGATCGATTTCCAAATGTGCCCCTCCAATTTCAGCCAGAGCGAGCTAGGCATGTTGATCGTTGCGTCCATGCCATATGTAAGTGCGGGTACTATTTTGCCTTTATAAAAGTTGATAGCCGGAATCAATGAGAATTTGCCGAACTTACGATCAATCATCCTGAGTTGCGCAGTCAGGTTTTTGGCTTTGTCCCAGAGGTGGAATTGCATTTTTGTCTCCTTTGGTGTCCCATCGATGAATACTCCCAGATATTTAATGTGGGGCACAACTTCGATGCGAAGATTGTTCACAGACCAGGCATGAACAGCTTTCCGATGTTGTTGATTCTTAGCTAGGATCATGATTTTTGTCTTAGTGTTATTTATGCAGAGATTGTTAGTGGCCATATATTCTGCCAGATTGTCCAGCTGGCGCTGAAGGCAGATTCAGTGACTGAGTTTATCATGTTTGTCATTGTATTTCCTTGCGAGTTGTTAATGAGGGCCCAAAAGTCCGTGGATTTTTTGGTTGACAGTGCTCTCATCATATTTTCGGCATCGCTTTGGTAAAGAGCTGCTCTTCGTGATCTGATCCAAGATTTGTAGCTTTTGTGTTCTTTTGACCATAATTCCCACGTCACATTGGTGTTTACAGCTTTTGCGTTCCGTTTCAATTTTCTAACTGCCCTTTTTTTCTGCTATTAATTTGTCATACGTATGGTTATGATTTGTTGTGATAACCCTTTCTCCTTTCTGGTTGGCCTTGTATTTAATCAGGATCGGGATGTAGTTAGGTCTCTGTGGCGTGTCAGAAATCATTCTAACACCCCCCAGTATAGAATATTCTTGAATCATTGCTCTGACACTAGCAGTTGTCAAGCGCAGTCAGGTTTGTTGGGGATTACACTTGACCGCCGTTGGATAGCATTGGGTTTCCTGGGAGATTGCAGACCATCCGAGGGAGAGTATGTTGTGATCACTCGGATGTGTTTTAATAACCAGGAATCGGTCAATTTCTGAGCACATGGCAATTGAGGTGAAAATATAGTCCAAGGTGGCCGAAGAGGATCCTCTTTCCCAAGTGGGGATTTGTGCTGGCCACTCCTTAATCCAAGCGGTATTAATGTTTTATTGATGAAGCGGCCAGTTTTACAACTGACGAGGGGTAAAAGGCAGGCATGGAAGGCTCATCAAGGCCTTTCTGAACTTGGGTAGAATCATATTATGGAAAACTGCGTCCCCTGCACACTTTCTAAAAGGCAAAAGCCTAAGGGATATTATCAAAAGTATTTAATGCATAGTAAATGACTCTTATAACCTAGATATTCACAATGAAATAAGAAGATTTTTTATATATCTGAATGTTCATTAAAAAAAATTCAGTGACTCCTTTTCATTAGAGGAAACAATCTTCTTTTTATTATTAATAGTTTCAGGTTGGCCCAACGCGTTTCGAGTTTCATATACTCTTCATCAGGGGCATCAATTTCAACAAAAATTTCACAAAAATCTATAAATAGAAATTAATAAACATTTGACCAATTTGGTTGTTTGTGTAAAATAATCTCAAATGAAGACTTGTTTCAATATTAATAATAACAAAACTTGTTTAATAGAACATCCTGTCCCAAATGTCACTAGGACCCAAATGGTGCCTAGGTATATATACCTTAACCAGAGAGCGTATGCCAATTTAACAACAACCTTTTTTGTATCATTTCAAGTTTTTTTTTTAAAGTACTATGTGATAAAAGATGACCTTTTCCATAATCAACCCGGTACCTTCTGTAAGGTAGGGATAGGCTTAATGTATTCATCCAAAACCATACTTTACCCTAATATTTTAGAGTGGCATAACATATTATGCGTGAACAGTAAATCAGTGTAAAAAAGGAACCTAAGAGTAAACTCACCCTTCGAAGGGATTGAAGAGGAGGATTTTACAAAACGGGATATAAGCCCCCAGGCTTAAATGTGGGGAAGCATAATGCAGATAAGCATATCCATCCTGTTGAGTAGATAAGGCTGGCTCCTTTCTCCTTAAGAGAGTGAGAGCATGAGTTTCAAGCAGAAGGTAGTAATGAGTATGGACATAAGGTAAGAGCCCATAGAATGAAACTTACTTGAAAGTCGTCAGGTGCACGGACGAGATCCTGTTTACAACAAAGATGCGGTCAGGAAGCCCAGCTTTCTGTCCACATTTCCGCGAATTAGTTTATATATGGTAATGAGTTGGTATGACGTCACTCGCGCATGCGCGAATGACGCCCAATGGAGTGACGTCACTCACGTATGCGCGAGTGACGTAGTATGTCAAATAAGTAAGGGAATATGCAAGAATCATTAATGCCTCTTGCTGCAAAGTGATCAGACTTTGAGTAAGATCAAAAAGTTTCATGTTTCTATTCCAGGCATTAGTACCAGATGTAGCAAACAAAACAGCTGACATGACGTCACTCGTGGATACGCGTGTGACGTAATAGCTCGGGTGGGAATGTTAAAATATGATTATTGAAGCAGTAAAGAAGTATAATTTCCACATGGGAAACAGATAGTACTTATAGGAAAGCACAAAGGATAGTTTCTGTATGTAGCTGAATGGTGAACATGACGTTACTCTTGTATTTGTAGATTACGTGCTATGTATATAGGTAAAGAAACTTGGGCAGTACTAGAAATAGTACTGATGCTGCATGCTGACCAGTTAGTCAGACTGTGGTATATGTTGGAAAATCAAAAGGCTACATAAATCTATTAAAAGAAATATTTCAAGATGTTGCTAAACGGCGGGCATGGCGAAACTCGCACAAGACTTGAAAGATGCCTTTGATATGTGTCTAAATCAAAATATACTATGATCACAGTCATAAGGTGGCTTGAACCAAAAGTAGGTATGAGTATTGTTGTGATGGATAAAGCCATGATCCGATTGAACAGAGCACTTTGTAAAAAGATACATGATTAAATGGATGTACATAAAATAGATGTGGTCCTTTTCCATAAATGTCTACCCCAAAGCAGATGGGTGTACAATCTACTGTTAACATCTTGGGTTGGTCATTACAGATATTTGTACCTTAGTACAAAATAACAGAACCATTAAAAAGAATCATAAAAACTCTTTGCATCCTAATGATTTGTTTGTGTGGGGCTATAGGAATGGGCCCAGGTAATAATCTTCATTAAGATCAAGAGGGGCCATAGCATCCAGTTTGTTGATCCAGAATATCTACAACATTGATGTACTTTAGTCGGCATATAGAGCAGGTTTTAAAAAGGCCTCTCTTCTTAGCTTCAATCATGGCGGGGGAAGGAATGCACACCTCGATTGACTGTACCCTGAGGAAACTATTGTTTTATAAAAATGATTGTTATTGTTATGGAGCTTTACTAAAGTCCACCTAAGGTAGAACTATAGAAAACTAATTTTAGTGTACAGGGCTCCAACTCTTAGTATAGTCCTGAACTACACAAAAGGTTTGGTAGCTATGGCTGAGCAGCCAGGCTTATCCTAGGAGAGAGAATGGCTGTAGTAGAGTACAAAGACCTTTAAGCACACAACACAGTCAAGAAGACACCCCCCCATTGTAGTTATATAAAAAAAGTTATTTATTAAACATACTAGGCAATGTTAAGTTTACTGTTCAATCCAGGTAAGTAAAGGACAATTATATACATACAAGAAAAGGTAGCAGGCACCCCTCTATAGATAGAACATGGCATGATAACCTGTTCTGTGTTTCTTTTCCCACTTTGAGAGTCCGCAGCCATTTTTTTAAATTTTTTTTATTTGTTTATAGTTCAAAGAACCTTTACAAAATAGCACACACAAAAAAAACAGAGAAAAAAAAAGAAAGTTCACAAGACCAGACAGAATACAGAACATCTCATTAAAATTATAAAAATAGCACAAAGCATTAGCACAATTTCTATATAAGAACAACCCAATAAAAACATGATTTTAACACTGAAATAACGAAATCTCTTTCTCAATTACTTTCAAAAACTCAACCAAGGCAAAGATTAATGCTCTCTCATTTCCTTGCATCAATCGAGTCCAAAGAGATATCATACAGTCTTCGTAATTTATATTTATGAAACATAGAAAATGCTTTGTACGTATATCTCTAAAATATGGGCATTCTAAATTAAATGTTTTAGAGTTTCCTTCTGTTCGGTACACCTCGAAAAGCGACACTTAGTGACGCCTAAATTAGTTCCTACATTTCGCCAGAATTTTGTTCGTTCAAGGGTATGAAATTGATTTAATCTAAATCTCATGTAATACCTTCTAATTTTATTACACGGAAACATCGCTATATAATCACAACAATCATCTCTTTTGTGAAGGAATTTTGCATATTCCTTATAGGTACTCAGAGTTGATATTTCATCTAAAGTTTTACACCAGTCGTTCGCAAACAATTTATGTTTAACATAGTTAGGACGTATAAGCAAATCATCATTATCGGTGCCCAAGTTATTTAAAGTTTTGGCCATGGTTTCAAGGTAGCTGGTGAATGAACTGGATGAGCAACCCTTTGTAAATTCAAAAAGATCCTGATATAAAGAGTTATCAGGATAGTTAAGAATTTTGGAATAGTTTGAGAGAGCCCGCCAGGTAAACCTAGTGGACAAGGAAATCAGTCCCAACTCATGTCTAATAACACAGTTCGGGATTGATATAGATAAACATAAGGCTCTCTTCACTAAAGAACCCTGTATGGAATCAAGTTGCCTATGCAAATTACTGACACAAATATCCATGGCATATAGAAGAATAGGCTCAACCTTCAAAGTAAGAAACTCTAATAGCGGAGTCATTGAAAACTTACACAGCTTATGAAAGATAAATTTCATCTGGCTTAATAGTGGTCTGGCTTTCATCTTTATATATTCCACCCATAAGTTTATGCTATTCGCACTGCTCAGGCGATATCCTAAATAAGTAGAATCTTGTAGTTCACACAGACGAGTCTCCCCGATATTCCAGTTGAACTTTTTGAGTTTCTTATTTGATTTAAAAATCATTATATATGACTTGGATGGGTTAGGTTGAAGATTATGTTCGTACGCAAAATCTATGAATATATTTAACTTAGCCTGGAGACCAGCAGGAGTTAAATCGAAAAAAATGAGGTAATCTGCAAAGGCTAACCAGTGTATTCTTAATGAGCAAAGTCTTGCTGGTATCGCGAGTGTAGATTCCCAAAGTTTATCTATATCAGAAAGATAAAGATTGAACAGCAGGGCTGCAAAATTACAGCCCTGTTTCAAACCAAGATGAAGTTGCACTGGTTCAGTTAAAGAACCGCCCTGAGTTAGACGAATTCTACTAGATGTATTGGTGTGGAATTTCTTGATCCAATAGATCAGATATTCAGGAATTCCAAACTTACGCATTTTGTTCCATAAAACATTGCGCACAACAGTGTCGAACGCAGAAGACATATCAATGGATGCAATGTAAATTGTGCTCAGTTCATTCTTATTCACTCCGGCAATCAGATGTTTCATTATAGTTGCATTTAGTGTTGTTCCCATTTGTCGTCTAAATCCCACTTGGCATTTCGAATATATCTTATGAGTTGCTAGATATTTATCAAGCTCATAGATAACTAGTAGAGCGAACACTTTTGCCGCCGCATCTGTTAGCGATATCGGTCTATAATTCTCGGGCAATCGAGGGTCGCCCTTTTTATACAATGGAATAAGAATGGAAGTAACCCATGAAGACGGGATAGTGCCACTCACTAAGATACTATCAAACTTAATTTTTAGGATCATACTCCAAAAAGTTGCATCGGACCTATATACGCAAGATGGAATCCCATCGGGACCAGGGGCACGAGAATTAGATAGTTTATTGATGGCCCACATAATATCAAATGTAGTCCATACAAATTTTATATCAGTAAATAATAACTCTACTTCATCTTGGTTTATTGCAAAGCGTTCTGGTAATTCATATTTTTGTTTAACATAAGCTATCCAAGTTTCAGCGTTGATTAAAGATTCATTGCATAAATCCGCCTTATCCCCTTTTTTTAGGGCAGCCCAGATATCTCGGGAATTTCTACTACAAATAGCTTTAATCATCTCACAATTTTCTTTGTTGTATTGCTCTATATGTACTCCCTTTACTTTAAATTTGTATTCTTCGATTATATTCTTTTTTTTTAGTATGTAGAGTTTGACAGGTAGTTTCGCTAATTCTAGCTTTCGTATATCACGATTTTTATTTCTTTTCAGAATTTTAATCTTATAATTAAATCTGTGTTTGTGATTAGTCACAATAGAAGCTTGTTTTATTCGAAGTTTTATAAGAGTTTCTCTGATACACTCATTTATCATCTGATTTAAACATTCTATAGAGTATAATTCCGGCATTAAAGGATTGACCACATGTTTTAGATGGTTTGAAACATTCTCCACCAATCTCTTACATAAGGTAGGATTCCATCTAAGTGATATATTTTCTCTCATCGTCTCTAAGGCTTGCAAGCCCTGATTAGCATGCCATTGATTCGTAACCATAGAAGTGTTAAGAGTAATGGGGGCATGATCACTATAAATAATGTCCCCAATTATAACAGATTCAATGCATGGTAACAACAAATCAGAGACGCAGAAGAAATCAATCATTGATGTAGTATCGCCCCTTTTCCAAGTATAATTGTTAGAATCCATAGCGAACTTCACAAACGACATACCCCAGTCATCAAAATAATTCCGATATGTATTTCCTCTCTTAAAGCTATTTGAATTTGCCTGTTTGTGGTCTTTATAAAGCACTGGTGTTCCAATACAATGTGAATTAAAATCACCACCCATAATAATGTCGTATTCGGGGTAAAGTGTTGACGCTTGGTCAAAACAACAATCTATATCATCAAGTATGTCCAACAAATTATACTTCAAATGATTACCATATACATTCACAACTAAAATAATCCTTTTGTCATGTTTGTTTAGATTCAAAAAGACCGCTATAACATGTATGGATGAGTATACCAGAGTTATAGTGCAGGCGATGGAGTTACTGACAGCAATTGTTAACCCACCAAAAGGTCTTCCTTCAACCCCTTTACTAGCTGGAGAACAATATGAACAATAATCAGGGATAGCAAGTGGTTCAATTTTCATTGTTTCTTGAAACAAGAAAATTGATGGCAATTTAACAAGAGTGGGCAGCCAAGTCTCAATGTTTTTAAATCCACATGAGTTCCATGACAGTACTGTAAGTACTGTCTTATCCTTTACTTATGAAGTAAATAAGTTAGGACTTGCCGCAAATAACGTTTTCAATAGTGGTTCCATCCACGCCATTTCCCTATTTGTTCGAGCAGTCGTTAATAACTGGGAAATACACATTTTTTGATTTCCTGTGCTAGATGATAATTCTCCATTTGTATTTTGCTCAGAAAGTACGGATTTTTGATTATCAAACAAGAATTCTCCTGCCAATTTTTCATCATTAAATGTGACTAGCAAGAAACCCATTTCATGTAGTTCCCTTCTAAAAGACCAAATAAGTTTCTGCACATGTTCAGAAAATAAATGACATGTCATACGGTAATTATTAGTTGGAGCCAAAGAAATACAGTCAATATCACTAGACGCAATTATCCTTAATGATGGAATTGTATATAGAAGATCCAGGAAATATCTTCTATTAATACGTGCATCGCCTAGAATTTCTTGCTTACCTTCCAGGCCCAACATATTAATGCATTTCTTACTATTTACTATAGTGTGGCAGGGCAAATGTCCAGTAATAATACCCTCATTAGCATTTTCTGAACCATTTAACTTTACCGTATGATCATCTAGATTCAACACACTTTTCAAATTGATGTGGGTTTCATTATAATGCCTATCTGCAAGTTCAGATGAGTTAAGTTCTCTGCATAAAGGGATACTTACAAATGATTGACAAAACGAATTGGGCTGGGCAATATTTTCATCAACGCATTCTTGGGACTTCAAAGACTGGTTAGTTATTTCAAATGATGGGATACTAGCTTTTAAGGCATTAAGCACAAAACCATGCGCATTCTTTACATCCTTATTTATACAAGGCAAAATTTGCTTAGTTTATTCATTAAAATCACCACTCATCGCACATGATGGGGTTCCAGATTTTTGTATATTCATCGTAGACTCATAAACATTGATTACATCGTTATTTATGCATGGTATTAGTTGAATATTTTTTTCATGCGTATCATAAATGTCACTATTACCTTCTCCCAAATACTGATGAGGTAAACTCTCAATATGCAACTGTTTATGAATAGTGGTAAGCTTTCCTCCGCCGTTTTGGATAACTGGTGCGTTATCCATTGTCATAGTTGTATCAAAGACAGGTTTTTTTAAGGTTTCAGAGTACAAAGACGGGGCCATTTTAGGCAATACAACAAAAGAAGATTTAATACCTTTGTTCAATACAATAGGAGAATTATGAGATTGACCATTTCTCTTTGATGTCTGTTTTCTACATACACTTTTAAAGTAGGTCGGCAGTATTTTTTGAGTTGTCTGTACTTCTATTTCATCTACTGTTGTTTTAACGAGATCAGTTGGAGTATCAGGTATAATTAATGAGTTTACACAAGTTGAATGTACTTCAACATTAACCATTTTAACATGATTGTTTGAAGTAGATGGCTGTATTGTATCTATTGTCTTTATCGCCTCCATATTCTTTGCCCCAAGGTGTGATTGGCATTCTACAGAAAGCTGTTCCACATCAATCACATCTTCCCCCCCCCGCTTTCTAATAACACAGAGATTTCTTTTTTTGATTTTTTCATTGGCAGATCTCCGTTTTTTTTCAGCACGTTTAACACACCGTTTTTGATTTTTGCGAAATCTTCTAGAAGAGTAGCCTTTATAGTCAATGTCACTATCGACAATACCATCATTGTCTTGTCCTTCTTCTATGAGTTTAATTAGGACTGAAGGGCTATCAGCAGTATTCCCACTTATCTCTGGTAATATATTAGGGGTTGGAGGTTCAATTTTATTTTTAAGTTCAATTATTGTAGAGCTGATAGATCCAAGTTCACCTAGGAGCAAGTCAAATCCTTTAAAGGGTTGATTAGCAAAACATTGAAGAAAAGAGTCATTGATTTCAGTTTGTGTGCTTTGTTCATGACAAATGATATCTTTGGCCTCAATGGGATTTTTTACCCCTACATTAAGCCCTTCCAAAGCAAGAATAAATCCTTCCATCCTTATCACTTTGGACATAATCTCATTCATAGAATATTTTATATCCCTTAATTCTAGGTGAGTGACATCATGTCCTTTGTCCAACAGATCCAATATCCGAATTATCACTGGGAAAGTGAATGGTTCTTGGAAATAGGGGATGAATTCAGTTCACTCCCAATATTTTGTGAGTATGGAACATGGAGATCAGGGCTTATAGGAGGTTCCGAGTGAGAGGCATTATCTAAAGCTATATCATTTGCAGGTAACAATGGCAGATGTAAGTTTGATGGTAAATATACATCAGAATTATCTGCATTCATATGCGAGTCACGATTTTTTGTTATTAGTGGAGTCAATAAACCGATAGATAGCCTAATACGGGAGTCCAAATCAGCCAGAGTTTCGAGATCTAGATTACTATTACAAGGCTGCGTTTCATTAGTAGTGCCTGGAGACAAGTCATCAGGCTTTTCTGATTCTATATTCAGATCAGCCGGATGTCTTGTAATATCCATATCGGCAGTACTCATGGAAAATGCCCCATTATTAGTTTGGTCGGTAAGATTAGAGGGGATCGCCATTTCTGAGCATTTTCTGCTCCTCAGACCACTGGCCATCATATATGAAGACAAAATAAGTGCCCGATAGAGTAACTCACTTTTTTTTTATTTATTTTTTATTTTTTTTTTATTTTTATAATGATCACAGAATAGCTATGGATTTTAAATAGCAAGATCCTACCTAGAATACAATAGAGGACTCTACAGGTGTACTAACATAAAAAAAGAACCTATATTTAGTCCAAGATCAATCCACGGACGCCCTCCCGCTCACCCGAACAGCCAAACAGCCTTGGCACTTCCCATGCACTTCCGGATGCGCGCGCGAGATGCGCGGGCACCGGAGATGATGTAGGGAAGACGCGATCAGCAAGTGGGCGGGTCGGAGGGCGGAGCTAGGGGGAGAGAGAGAAAAAAAAAAAATCAAAAAAAGGTTGGCGCGTATCTACAGAGTAATAGATGCAGAAGTTGCGCACAAGTCCAGCACAAGTCCAGCAGATCTTACTAAAGATCTAAACAATGTTGGTTAAGGTGTTTCCACACACCTCGCGCTTCCTCTTGCCGACGGCCCCACTCGCGGCATCAGACGAGGAACGAAAGGCGAGGCAAAGCAATCAGATGCCGTAGAGCAGCGGTCCCAGCCAAACAGCCTTGGCACTTCCCATGCACTTCCGGATGCGCGCGCGAGATGCGCGGGCACCGGAGATGATGTAGGGAAGACGCGATCAGCAAGTGGGCGGGTCGGAGGGCGGAGCTCGCGCTTCCTCTTGCCGACGGCCCCACTCGCGGCATCAGACGAGGAACAAAAGGTGAGGCAAAGCAATCAGATGTCGTAGAGCAGCGGTCCCAGCCAAACAGCCTTGGCACTTCCCATGCACTTCCGGATGCGCAGTCCAGTCCGCAGCCATTGCTTTTTGCTCACTGTACCTTTCACAAAGGAGGACTATCTACTTGCATATCAGTCTTTGTCCTGCCCACAAGGGCAGTCCAGCACTGCAATGCCAGCAACCCCATACATGTGTGTTCAGCCTTGTTGGGCCTCATCAGTGAGGTGGTGCAGTGCCTCTCTGAGTGCAGTG
This sequence comes from Ambystoma mexicanum, assembly GCF_040938575.1. NCBI lineage: Eukaryota > Metazoa > Chordata > Amphibia > Caudata > Ambystomatidae > Ambystoma > Ambystoma mexicanum. Next base: position 704,151,965 of record NC_090933.1, read on the forward strand.
AGCAAGGTACCTTCCCAAAGAACAGGTCAATAGGCCGTGTTTGTTCTCGCAGAGGAACGCCTATGGACTATTTTTTGATTATTTAAGGGACTTATGTTTAGTCACCCTAAGTTTCCTAGGGTCATCCTGATGTCGACCCCTTGCTCACTGTGCTCAGGGAGGCATAGCTCCACCTCACTGATGAGGCCCAACAAGGCTGAAATGGGGTTGCTGTTGGTACTCTTGTTCAGTAGAGAATTGCCATAGCATTGCAGTGCTGGACTGCCCATGTGGGCGGGACAAAGACTGATATGCAAATGGATATTTCCCATCTGTGAAAGGTACAGTGAGCTAAAGTGTGGCAGCAGACTCTCGAGTGGGTACCTTCCCCAAGAACAGGTCAATGGGCCGTGTTCGTTCTCGCAGAAGGGCACCTATGGATTATTTTTTCAGACATATATGGGATACATTACTCACCATAATCGTATTTCTGATGATTGTATCTGGTTAGATTCACATGCTGTGCATAGGCCGACATCTAGTGGAAGCTGCGGAGTATTACAGTTTGTTATTCTAAACTTGAAAATGGGCGTCGACACAGGGCATGCCAGTAATACTATCCCTAGTGTACCCATGATCCCTCAAGTGTCTAGGACCCTCAGATTCTATTTTTTCTGACATGAGGTAGCATGAGGAGTAGCGTGAGTACAGATTATCCAAGCAGATAGATAGGAAGATAAGACTACAAGCATCCATGCGCCTTCTCTCAGAGGGGAGGAAGGGCGGGTCGCATGTGAATCTAAGCAGATACAAGCATCAGAAAGAACAAGTTACTTACCTGTAACAGTTGTTCTCCAGCATGGGTCTGGCATGGATTCACATGCTCATGAATATTCCCCGTCGTCAGGCTGGGAATCCTCGGTAAAGAAAAATCAGTATCAGTTTCGTTTCTGATCTGTCTTTCGTAGTAGTAACCAATCACTGATCTCTGCGTCATACTGACCACAGCCAATGACTGCCATCTCCCTAAGACCCGCCTCTGGCAGCCATCTTCAGATTTGGTAACATGTGAAGTGGCAGTATGACCAAGTGAAGAGCCGCAGAGGGGTAGGCGGGAGGGTTCGCATGTGAATCCATGCCAGACCCATGCTGGAGAACAGTTACAGGTAAGTAACTTGTTCCTTCTCCAGCATGGGGTCTGGCATGGATTCACATGCTCATGAATATAAGAATACATAGCAGTACACACATGCACAACCACGGGGGGGTGGCAAAAGGCTCAACATTAAGCAATACAAAAAACTCAACATTAAGCATCTCTTACCTCCTCACCAGGCTCACCTTAAGCGAACAGGTTGCGCAGCACTGCTTGGCCGACCCTGGACTCCTCCCTGGAATCCCGATCGATGCAGTAGAATCTCGTGAAGGTGTGCGTCGACCTCCACGTAGCAGCCCTGCAGATGTCCAGCAGGGGCACACCAGATAGAAACGTCGTAGTAGCAGCGATCGCTCTGGTCGAATGGGCTCTCGGACGGCCTGGCAGCGGTCGGTTAGCCAACCGGTGGCAGTGCAAGGTGCAGCCGGAGAGCCATCTGGAAATAGAAGACTACGAGAGAGCCTTCCCTTGATTCACAGGTCCAAAATTCACGATTAGTTGCGATGTCCTCCGAAAACTCTTTGTGCGTTCCACGTAGAACTTCAGCGCTCTAGCCACATCCAGCGAGTGCAAAGTACTCTCGGCCGGTGACGAAGGAGACGGGAAGAAAACAGGTAACACCAGGGGCTCGTTAAGATGGAAGTCCGATGGACCTTGGGCATAAAGGACGGGTGCGTCCTAAGCACCACCCTCGAAGCATGGAAAGTCAAGTACAGTGCTTTGCAGGATAGGGCCTGGATCTCTCCCACTCGTCGTGCGGAGGTAATGGCCACCAGGAATGCAGTCTTCCACGACACAAACTTCATCGGTGCGGAGTGCATCGGCTCGAATGGGGGCCCCATGAGCCTCGTCAGCACCACGTTAAGTTCCCACGCCGGGGCCGGGGCCTTCACCAGCGGGAACGACCGGAACAGTCCTTTCATAAACTCTTTTACCAGTCGATGGGACCACAGAGACGTCCGTCCTGTGGTTCTGGTATATCTGGAGATCGCCGCCAGATGAATCTTAATGGAGGCATGGGCTAGCCCAGCCTTTGCCAGCGATAGTAGGTACGGCAGCACTTGAGGGGCCGTAATCCGTAGGGGGTTGATCTTCTGTGCCCGGCACCAGATAGAGAACCTCTTCCACTTGTGACCGTAGCATTTGAGAGTCGAGGATGCCCTGGCCTTTGCAAGAACCTCTCTGCAGTCGGCCGGTATATCGTACCCTCCAAACTCTAGCGCTGCAGGAGCCAAGCCTGCAGGTTCAGCGATGCCTGGTCGTGGTGGAAGATGGCGCCTCCTTCTCTGGAGAGAAGATCCGCGTCTGCCGACAGCTTGATGGGAGGGGACGCTGACAAGTCCAGAAGGTCCGGGAACCAGATCTGCCTCGGCCACGCCGGTGCAACGAGGATCATCCTGCACCGGGACCTCTTGAGCTGGTTGATGAGTCGAAGCAGCAATGGCAACGGAGGGAACGCATACAGGTATAGGCCGTCCCAGGGGAACGAGAACGCATCGCCCATGCTTCTCGGCTGGGGAAACCTGCTGGCGAACCTCTGGCACTTCGAGTTCGTCGCTGTTGCGAACAGGTCGATTTGGGGTTTGCCTGGGGTCAGGATCCACCTGATACTGGCGCAGTTCCCACTCGTGACACGCGCGCAGCTCCCTGCTGAGCGAGTCGGCGATGGCGTTTCTTTCTCCTGCCAGGTGGAAGGGAACCAGGAACATCCCCTGGGCGACCGCCCAGTGCCACAGATCCTGTGCCTCCTTGGGTAGGGCTGGGGATCTGGTGCCTCCCTGCTTCCGTATGTAAAACATTGTCGTGGTGTTATCCGTGAAGATCCGCACCACCTTGCCCTTGAGCGACGGGAGGAACAATTTGAGAGCCCAGAACACGGCTCGGAGTTCCAGGATGTTGATGTGCAGGAGCCTCTCCTCCGGGAGCCAGAGGCCTCTTGCGTGGAGATCTCCGGTGTGGGTGCCCCAACCTTCCAGGGAGGCGTCCGTCGTTACCGTCTCCTGGTACGCCGGCGTCTGAAAGTCCTTACCCGCCGTGAGGTGCGCTCGAACGCCCCACCACTTAATCGCCCGCCGGAACACCTCGTTGAGGGGGACCCTGTCTTCGAAGGTGCCCGTCGCCTGCATCCAACGGACGTCGAGAAATTCTTGAAGAGGGCGCATCCGTAGTTTGCAGAGGGGCACCAGGTAGATACAAGAGGACATCATCCCCAGGAGGGACTTGATGGACCTCACCCTGGCCACGTCCGTGGCTAGCAGGCGCTGCACTTTGCCCAGAATGGTCTTCGTCCGTTCTTCCGACGGTGCCGCCAGGCGCCTCACTGTATCGAGCTTTGCTCCCAGAAACAGGGCCACCTGCGACGGCACCAGGTGGGACTTTGGGTAATTTATGGAGAATCCCAGGTCTGTGAGTAGCTGGACGGTCCTCGCAGTGTGTTCGACGGCGAGTTCCCTCGTCCTTGAGCGGATGAGCCAGTCGTCCAGGTAGGGGTAGACGTGAATCCCCTGCAGGCGCAGCCGTGCCGCCACAGGTGCTAGGCACTTGGTAAAAACCCTGGGGGCCGACTTCGATCCGAACGGCTTTGCTCTGAATTGGTAGTGGCGTCCCTGGACGACGAACCTGAGGAACTTTCGGTGACTTTTGAGGATGGGAACATGGAAGTATGCATCCTCCAGGTCCAACGACGATAGAAAGTCGCCTTCCTCCAGCTGTCCCAGCACGTGCTGGAGGGTGACCATCCTGAACTTTTGTGACCTGATGTATTTGTTCAAACGACGAAGGTCCAGGATGGGGCGCCAGCCGCCCGTCTTCTTCCTGTCGAGGAAGTACCTTGAGTACACCCCAGAGCCTCTTCGGGACGAGCTCGATGGCGCCTTTCCTGAGCATCGCCCGTACTTCCAACAGCAGTTGCGGGACGTGATTTTCCTTCCTGGCCACAGGTGGAACGTGAGGGCACTTCTTCAGGAATTCGATAGAGTGTCCTCTTGCCAGGGTATCCAGCACCCAACGGTCGGTGGAGATGGACTTCCACACGCCGACGAAATTCATCAGCCGGCCTCCCACCGGGGTGCTTCGGTGGGGGCCCGAGGCCACGACCGGTTCAGTCCTGCTTGGAGGTGGTGGCCTTGCCGCCCTTGCCACCTTGCCGACGGCGGCGAGGCGCTCCCTGCTTGCCGCAACCCCTGTAGGCCTCCTGAGACGAGGAGCGTGCCGCCTGGCGGTAGGACGAAGAGCCACCGCTGGATCCCTTGGAGGCCCCCTGTCTGCCTCCGGAGCTCCGAAAGGGCCGTCGTTGCTGAAGGGCTCATAGGGCGCGGGCCGTCTCCGTCTTTATGGCTTGGAGGGATTCGTCCACCGCCTTCCCGAACAAGTTGCTGCCGTCGAACGGCATGTCCAACACCCTGGTCTGGACGTCCTGATGGAAGTCGGTCGCCCGGAGCCAACCCCGTCGTCGTAGGCAAACTCTGTTGCCCAGCTGGCGGAACCCGGTATCGGCAATATCGGTTGCCACCGTTATGGCGTGGTCCGACGCCACCTCGCCTTCTTGAAGTATTTCCAGGGCCTCGGACCTCTTGTCGTCAGCTAGGGAGTCCAAAATGGGGGCCAGCTTAAACCAGAGCTCCCTGTCGTAACGGGCCACGATCGCCAGGGCGTTGGCCGCTTTGATCGTCGTCGCCGCCGACGAAATGACCCGTCGCCCCATGGCGTCCAACTTCCTACCCTCGCCGTCCGGAGGGGAATTCGACGTTGAGGCTCCTGACCCTGCCGCTTTCTTCTTTGCCGCCGCCGAGACGACCGAGTCTGGCGTTGGCTGGGCCCTGAGGCACAGGGGAGCGGTCTCGGGGACCCGGTACTACTTCTCGTACCGGTCCCGTTTGGCTGGTGCCGTGGAGGGGTTCTTGAGTACCGACAGGCCCTCCTCCCAGATGTCATCGATTAGAGGCACCGCGATGACAGTCTTCCTCTTGGCCTCCCGGCGCTGATAGAGGAAACCTTCCTTTTTCTGCTCCTCCAGGCAGAGCTGGACAATTCGGACGCCCTGGCGATCATGGCGTGGAATGAGCCAATCTCGTCCGGCGGAGAAGCCCGTGCGACGGGAGACCCGTTCTGTCGTCGTGGCCCTCAGAACCCATCGTCGAGCCCACCGCACCGTCATCTCCCGACTCGTGGGAGGATGAGGAGGGAACTGTAGGCCTTACGGGGGCGAGTGGAGGAGATGGTTGGGTCCTCCGTCGTTTGTTCTGAGGACTTCCCGATGGGCCAGGTTGCGGGTCCTCCGGCCTGGGCCGTGGTAATCTCATCCTTATCTCAGAGCATAAGGACTGGATTGCAGACAAAATGGCCGCTGAGCTATCCTGAGGCCTAGGATCCGGCTGCGCCGGAAGGGAAGGCTGCTCTTCCTCGCCATTGTCGTCTTCCTCGGTTATCTCCCGAGGATCTTCCTTACGGGATCGAACCTTCTCGAATTGGACTTCGAGATTCCTCATGGCCTCGGTCAGTTCCTCCTCCAAGGCTGACTCCGAGCTCGAGGAGGCTACCGTGCCCCCCCCTCGCTTCTTCCATCATGGTGGCCATGGCGATGGGCTGAAAAGAGGATTCCCTTCTTGGCGGCAGGGAAACTCTAGTCCCGGAGGCAGTCTCCGCTGGCGGGGTCTCTGCCGGCTTGGCCAGAGTCGCCGCGATCGCCTCGATAGAGGCCTTTGCCTGCTGGGTAGGGGCCTTCACCACCTTAGGTGCGTCCCGGGCCTTCTCCTTAGGGGGAGGGGCGACGCCTCGCTCCCCCTCTACCGAGATCGGACGGGGCTTCTCCCGAAGCTTACCCGGGGTCTCGGACTTCCTCTTCCCCGAACCAGAGCGCTGGCTCGTAGTTGACGGTGCCGGGGAAGGTGCGCCCTGCCTGGCGACCGAAGAGCCCGACCTTTCGGCGCTCCCGGAGCCAGCGGGCTCGCAGCGCTTGGCCTGGTGTTGGGCCCCCGTCGCCGGGGCGCCCGCACAGGACTTCGAAGCCCGCTCGGACCCTTTCTTCTTCTTCTCACCCGTTGAGCCCTTCTCCAACCAGCTGGCGAGACGGGATCGACGGTCCCTCATGGTCCGCTCCGACAAGTTCTTGCAGAACTGGCAGTCCTTCTCTACATGAGTCTTGTCCTCTTGTCCCCATGAAGACAGTAGAGGCATCGCAAATGTTTTCCTCCTTAAACACATTCTGCAGCCCGCATCCAGGGCAGCTGCGAAACAGCTTGGGTCCGGGTGACAAAATCGCGTCCTGGGCCATCTCAAAGTAGGCCGCAAATCTTCTGGAATCCTCCAAAAGGTTGATTCGACGAAATCTTCACCCTTGAGGGGCGTAGGAAAATCCTGCAACGGGTACCCGTTAATGGGAGCAGAAACGGTGGAGCTTGAGGCTCGATTAACCGAAAAATGTGAAAATTCACCTGAAAAAGCGCGAAAACGCAGCAAAAGCTCGAGTGCTAAGCACGAGGACTCCCAACACTTGAACGTGCGGTAAAAATCTGAAGATGGCTACCAGAGGCGGGGCTTAGGGAGATGGGAGTCATTGGCTGTGGTCAGTATGACGCAGAGATCAGTGATTGGTTACTACTACGAAAGACAGATCAGAAACGAAACTGATTTTTCTTTACCGAGGATTCCCAGCCTGACGACGGGGAATATTCATGAGCATGTGAATCCATGCCAGACACCATGCTGGAGAAATATGATTACGGTGAATAATGTATCCCTTCTGAGGCTTGTGGAATCTGCCTGCTTAGATCACATGCTGTGCATAGATTAGCGAGCAGTGTTAGAAAAAGGAGGCGAGATGTGAGAAGTAGCTGCTTTGCAAATGGTGTCATGGGGTACATTTGCAATGAAAGCCAGAGTGGCCCCAATGCCTCTTGTAGAGTGGGCTCTTGGCGTAAAAGGCAGAATCTTTTCAGAAAGGGAGTAACATAGTTGGATACAATTGACTATCCATTTGGAGATGGCACCTTTAGAGACGCAATCTCCTTCTCTGCCTGTAGCTACGGAGACAAACAGTTGGTCTGTTTTCCTTAGCGGTCTGGTCTTGTCTACATAGTAGAGGACCGCTCTTCGCACATCTAGAGTGTGTAGTTTCAACTCAGCAGAGCTTTTGGGTTCTTGGAAGAAGGCCGGAAGCTCGATGGACTGGTTAACGTGGAATTTAGAAATAAACTTAGGTGAGAACCTAGGGTGTGTTCGTAGAACCAGTTTATCCTTATGAACAGTAAAGAAACGATCCTGCACTGACAGAGCCTGAATTTCACTGACCCTTCTTATGGATGTAATGGCTACTAAGAAGGCAGTTTTATAGGTCAGGTGTTTGAGGCTGGCTTTATGCATGGGTTCAAATGGTGGGCCCATGAGTTTAGCAAGCACCACATTAAGGTCCCAACCAGGTGGTGGAGTCTCTTTACACCTTCCATGAAGGCTTTAACTACTGGTACTTTCCACCACGAAACCTTGTTGCAGGAATTGGTGTAGGCTGAAAGCGCTGCCAGATGTACCTTTAGTGAGTTAACTACCAGGCCTGCATCCAGCAGGTGGAGCATGTAAGTGACAATATTGGAAGGAGTGCAATCAACTGGGTTGATTTGCTTATTCTGGTACCAGATAACAAATCTTTTCCATTTATCAAAGTAACAGTGCCTCGTGTTCGTTTTCCTAGATTCCTTTAGGATGTCCATACATCTCTGTGGTAAATTGAGATGTCCAAACTCTATGACTTGACTTCAGGAGCCATGCTGCCAGGTTCATTGAGCTGGGTTGATTATGCACTGTTTGACATTGGTGCTGGGACAGTAGGTTGTACCAGCACGGGAGTCCGATGGGTTCACACACTGCTAGTCTGCGTAGGTGTGGGAACCACGGTTGCCTCGCCCACATGGGAGCAACTAGGATGAGCGTCATCGACTCCCTGTGCATCTTGTTGACCACCTTCCTCATGAGAGGGGTTGGTGGAAAAGCGTAGGCAAACATCCCTGACCAGTTCATCCACAGCGCGTTCCCCTTGGAGTCTGGCTGGGGGAACTTGGATGCGAATCCTGGGCATTGCCTGTTTTTGCTTGTGGCGAATAGGTCTGTAGTGGGGAAACCCTGCTGTGAGAAGATGTCTTCTACAACTTCTCTGAGTAGACACCATTCGTGTTCTCTTGGGAGGGGATCTCTGCTCAAAGCATCCGCTAGCAAATTGAGATTCCCTGGAACATGTTGAGATGACAGGTAAATGTTCCGTCTGAGTGCCCATTTCCAGATTTTCTGGGCAAGCTTGGACAGATTTGGCAAATGAGTCCCTCCCTGTTTGTTTAGGTAAAACATCGCTGTTGTGCTGTCTGTCAGGATCTGCACTGACAGGTTCAACAGGTGGGGCTCGAACGCTTGAAGCGCTCTGAATACTGCCAGAAGCTCTAGCAGATTGATATGATTCTTGGCCACTGTGTGAGACCAGAGACCTAGAGCTGTGTGGTGAAGGAGGTGTGCTCCCCACCCTGACAGGGATGCGTCTGTAATGACTACAGCCTGTACCACTGGATTGTAAAAGGTTTCCCATTTGACAGGTTCCCTCTTGTCCACCAGGGAAAACTTGGTACAAGTGTTGGCGAAACGACCACTAGATCGTCCCACTGACCACTTGCCTGAGACCACTTTTTCGCCAACCATTCTTGCATTGGTCGCATGCGCAGGCGTGCGTGGGTGGGGGACCAGGTAAATACATGACGCCATCATGCCTAGCAAATGCATCGCTTTGCGCACCCTTATCTGGCGACCGGGCTGATAAAGAGGAATTTGCAGCTGTAGATTCCGAATTCTTTCCTCTGATGGAAATGCCAACCCCTCTTGAGTGTTCAGGACAGCTCCTAGGAACTGTTTGGTGGTGCTTGGCACCAGGCTTGATTTTTTCTCGTTTATGGAGAAACCCAATTCGAAGAGGAGGTCGATCGTTCTTTGAATGTTTGATCTGCTAAGACTAACACCCAGGACATCAAAGATGACATCACAAATGTCATTGATGACATTACTGATGACATTACATGTCTGACTCACTGTTTTTTCCTTTAGTGACATATCTCAGCCAGTAATAGTTAGGAACAAAGAAATCAAAAAGTACTATATTTGTAGACTTATACTTCAAACATGTTCTTACAATACTTCATTGAGGATCCACTCACAGCATATGAAACATATACATAGGAAAAATACACACTTAAAAGATAGCAATGCTTTCTGTGTATGAAGACAATCAGTAAAGTTATCAACACTTTCTTATCGTTCAGCTGTTTTTTTATTACTGTACTTTCTCTGAATGTGCTAATATTTGTATTAGCATTACTTTCTTTAGGGTGCAGTCACATCATGTGATATTTGTACATAGGGAAGTAGTAGATTTGCAATCCTTTCTGTGCACAATGATAATCAGTTAGGTTGTGAACACTTTCGGCTTCTACTGCTGCCTTTTTGCATACTTCCGTTTCTCTATATATACTCATATTTGTATGTGTTGTTGTGTCTTTGTGTTTTGTATGTTATAATGAAATTATGTAGTAAGTGGTTTTATTAGCTACTTATTACATGTTGCACAGTACACAAAACTGTAATAAGAAAGCATTTATCATTTGACTATTCAACATGGGAAGATTATGAATATTGCACCTCCATCATGTATGCTGCACACAATGCTTATATTTATACATGAGTAGCTTAGTATATTGTAAATAACTTCATAATAGAATGGTATTTATATCAATGCATTGCCTAATGCACTACATAGCTCAAGACATCTATTCCAATGATCCTTGACACTTTTTGTCAACATTATAATAAGAATCCCTTGTACAGAGTTTTAATGAAAAGTAAATGCATATGTGATGTCATCAGTCATGTCATCAATGACATTTGAGATGTCATCTTTGATGTCCTGGGTGTTAGTCTTAGCAATGCACGGTGGTGGCGTGAGTTATGGTTGCTTAGCTTACCATAACTAGTGAATTTCAGGGGTTTTTCGGTTTTATCTGGAACCCTAACGTCCCTTTAAGTTTTTTTACTGAATTTAATAGGTTTTTAGTAGCGCAACTTAACCAGAACGTCCCTTGACCAAAGTTTTTTTTATTGAATATACATATACATAGTGTGAATTTGATAGAAGTTTACCAGGATTCCCTTACTTTATATACATATAACATGTTGAACCCCTGCTAGTGATTTTGATGTCCGCGGACTGCGAGTCTGTCCGCGGACGGACCCGGGCAACATCAACAGTACCCAAAAACTCAGGGCGTATCTTAGATTGTTCTTTCATGCCATATAAACACTGAACAAGTTCAAAAACAGCACATAAACACATTATATGTAATAATAAATAAGAAGTGCAACCTATATATGTAACACATCAACCATCTATTTAAATACCATGTGTATTAAAATGGAATATACCAAAACAAAAAAGTTATGCTTCCAACATAATTATCTCACAGAAACTGCACAGCTAGGAGCAACAGCAGACCTACACAACAGTAAGAACACAACTTACCAGAAACTGGTGAGCAAACTTCATTTTTCTTATATATTTCTAAACTTTCTGTATTTGGCACACAAAAAGTAATATTTATTTTTTTACACAGAAATGTCCAGTACTTTGGAATGGCTTGAATAAAATTTCCCAAGTGAGGAAATGTCTGAAGAGAGTGATACTAATGGTTGCCACTTCTCTATATAAGAAAATTAATAATCATTACTTTGTGTGTGCTTAACATATAGGCGACCAAAGGTCCCTGACCTGAAAAAGATCCAACGTCGCACCCCACCCCAGACAGGAGGAGTCCGTTGTGACCGTTACTATCGGGTCCGGGTCCTGAAAAGCCCGGTCCCACCGACAGGTTGCAGAGAGACTACCACCACTCCAGGTCTGCTCTCATGGAAGCCGGAATCAAAATCAACTTCGAGTCCGGATCCACAGCCTGACGCCAAGAGCTCCGAAGAGCCATCTGAGTCCGCCTCATTTTGAAACAGGCGAGAGGTAGAGCCAAAACACACAAGGCCATGAGGCCCAGAAGGCTCTGGAACCACCAGCCGACATGCTCTGACTGCGCAAACATCTAACACGTGGCCAACAGATCCGCCATTCTATCCCCGGTCAGGTAAACCCTGCAGTCGATCGTGTTCCAGCGAAAACCCAGGAAAATCAAGTCCTGAGAAGATTTCCGCCAGTTCACTGACAGCTCGAGGTTGAACAGGGGCTGGAGGAGAGACTGAAGATTGCACGCGGCCTTCAACGGGCAAGGACTGCGTAAGAGCCAGTCGTCCAAATACAGATACACATGGATACCCTACAGACAAAGATAGGCCGTGATCACCAACATCATCTTCGAGCTGAGGCCAAAAGGAAGCACTTGAAACTGGAAGTGCACCTCTCCCACAGAGAAACAGAGATATCTCTTGTGTGGATTCCAGATCAGAATATGCATGCACGCATCCTGAAGGTCCACCACGCTGAGCCAATCGCCCATCTGCAAATAGGACTGTATCTCACCGGGCGTGATCATCTTGAATTTCTCTTGGGGTAGGATAAGATTGAACTGGGAAAGGTCTAGGATGGTGCGCAGGCCAGCCTGGTTGGGTTTGGGCACCGTAAACAGTCGGGAGTAGAAGCCCTCCCCTCGCTCCCCTAGGAGAACGGGTTCCACAGCTCTGAGGTCCAGCAGTTTCTGAACGTCGGCTTTTAGGGAGGACGACCCTGACTGCTGGAAAGGAGGGTTGAAGGGTGGGGTATGGGTAAGCGGAAGCTTGCTCAAGCGACTGACAAGAACCACCGGTCCTCGGTGATGGTCTACCATGCCTCCCAATGAGACGCAATGCATCCTCCCACCGGGGTCTTGTGCGAGTGCGGAGAACCCTCATTTGGCAGGTTTTTCAGTGGTGTTACCAACTGAACCAGAGGAGCAGGCTGAGGAGCGGGAGAAAAACCGAGCCCGCTGCTGCCTCCGGGGGGAATTTCCCGAAGGGGTATCCACTCTGCGGGATTTCCGATCTAGAAACCCCCTGAAAGCAGAGGAGGGCCGGCTTTGCGACAACGGTCTCTGGGTCCTAAAAGGAGTTTTAACCAAGACGGACAAGGACTTGGCCGTCTGGGTGCTGTCCTTCGTTTTGGTGAGCTCTACATCCGTCGAAGAATGAAAAAGCTCCTTACTGTCAAACGGCAGGTCCAACACTTTGTCCTGCACCTCCTTTGAGAACTTGGTGGCGTGCAACCAAGCCTGCCAAGAGGTATCAACCCCAAGCATAAGGCCCCGAGCCGAAGTGTCAACGTGATGAGCCGCGGCCTTCAGCAGATCCTGGGCCAGGACCCTAGCATACGACAATCCCCGCCTTAAAGTCGTCCAGATTCTCGACCAAAATGAACTCCTTGAACTCTGCCAGACCTTTCCACATCTTCATATTCGCCGCCTGCTAACACCTGTTCTGCATTGGCCTGCCGCAGCTGCAGGGCCGAGTTAGCAAAAATCTCCCTCCCAAGGGAATCGAGAAGCTTGTCCTCTTTCCCCAGGACCTGAGTAGCCATCGTAGAAGAGGATGCTGCAGGCCTGGGCTGTCAAGTGGCCGCAGCCACCACCGTGGAGGAGGGGGTGTGGACAAGATGCTAGAGCCACCTCTTCTGAGGAATGCAGCCTGTAGCTCGTGTCAATTTTCTTACTGACGAAAAGTCCAGAGTGCGGCTTTTCCCAGACTCTATGGACCTCGGCCAAAACGTCCTTCTGCAAGAACAGGCCGGTTCGCTCCAAAGGCGACAAGGTGAACGCACCCGAAAGCACACCCTCCTGCGGAGCGGGTGCCTCGGGCACTGGAACATCCAATAGGCACATCATGTCCAGTACCCGGTCGTGAAAAGCTCTAATAGAGCGGGTCTGGTCTTCGCTGTCCTAATCGCCCTGCGCATCATCCGACAGGGCAGGATCCTGCTGGACCATGTCGGGCACTGCCTTGTCCACAGGGGACAACGGAGGCAAGGGCGGAAGCGTAGGGGGAGGCACTGTAAGCAAAGGCGGCACTGGTGGAACCGGGGCACGGGTGAACATATCTCCCTAAAAAGACCCTTGAAATACTCCCTCATGGGGGTCGCTATGCACGACTAACTGAAACTTGCCGAAAAAGGCATCTTCCGGCGAAAGCTTTGAAGCTGCCGGAGAAGGCCTCTCATGAGGAGGATAATTCCAAGGATGCAGAAGGGAGGGTTACTAAGTGGGCCCATCCCCGGAGGTGTCCACATAAATCAAGGGTGCTGAACCCACAGGCAGCGAGATGTTGTGCGGAAGGGGCATCAGAGCGTTCCAGTCGTAAACTGGACGAAACTGGTGCGCACAAGGAACCTTATGCTCACCTACAGAACCGCTCCCCACACCTGATGTTGATGGCGTAGTTGTAGGGGAAGTGCCCAAAATGGCCACCTGGCGGGAACGGATGCCATTTTGCCGTCACCTGAGGGGAACTGCGGCACGTGTGGAAGTGAGGCAGGGGTCCCTGCTGGTGGATCAAGGGTCTTCATTTTTGCTTTTACACAAGGAACCTCGGCCGAGCTGGTACTATGCGGCCTGGAATGTTTCTGCGACATACCAATAGCCAAATTAGCCTTCACAGGGAGGACCTCGGCACTGCCGGTAAAGGAGGAACTTGGCTCACTCCTTGCCCTCAACGGCTCTGGCATCGCCACAAGAGCGGGAACGGTTCCCTTAGCCTCTGAACGAGGGACCTCGGACCCAGGTCCGGTAGCAGCCTTTCCACAGCGGGCCTCGAACATACGTTCGGTATTACCAAGCCCAGCCGAGGCCTCGGGGCGCACCCCGGTACTTTTGAGGGAAGCCGATAAGGAGGCCTCGGAGCAAGCTCCGGTACGCCACGACTCAGTAGAACTAGGCCTACAAGTAGCCCCCACAGGAGGGGCCTCGGAGTGTACTCCGGTATCCACAGGCCCCTTACGGAGACCCTCAGAGAAAACTCTGGTACAGTTTTTAGGCCCAGAAGGCACCTCGGTGCAAGCCCCGGTGGCAGAGCGGTCAACTCCCCTCCCGGACCGGGAAGACCCCGGGAAGGTATCTCCCGGCCGGGGTGCACTAAAAAGTAAAGAACTTACCAGGCATTTCTTCTTTTCGTCGTTGAAGGATTGAAAATGCGTAGGAGGAGTACGCTGGAACACCTCCTCCCAGCGCTCTAACTGATGTTGAAGTGCCCGGAACGAAAAGGAATCACAATAGAAACAGGAGTCCCAATGGTGTTCGGGACCCAACCAATCTAAACAAAGAGGATGGGGATCCGCACTCCCGAAGCATCGCTGACACGAGGAACAATTTGGTAAGTCTAGTTTAAACGACAGACAGACTAGTGCACGATCGCTAGCGAGAGCCAGAGAGGAGGAAAAGAAGAAATTCTTCCGCGGATGCAAGTGTGTCCAGCCCCGAGCGAGCGGAGAAAAGGACTGATGGGCGATACGCGGGGCGGAGCCAATATGGGCGGTGTTACGGCCGCGTGCTGTACCCCGCCTAGAAAGAGAAGGACTAAAATGTTTGCAAAATTTGGGATGCTATTTACAAAGTGCTCCGGTCCTGTCCCACAGGATGGAGGAATGTCTGGACGGGACCGGAGCACTTTGTAAAAAGCATCCAAAATTTTGCAAACATTTTAGTCCTTCCTCTCTTTCTATGCGGGGTGCAGCACGTGGCCGTACCCCCGCCCACCTCGGCTCCATCCCGCGCATCGCCCATCAGTCCTTTTCTCTCGTCAGAGACCTTTAAGCAATAACAGAGGAACCTTATTAGAGGGGATGGCAGGCGGGCATATGGAGGAAAGGGGACTATGGACTAGGAGTAAGGTGGTCACTACAGTGAGTAACCTGGTTATACTCCTACGTCCCGTCCCCTTTCCTCCAAACTTATGGGAGATTCGCAAGCACTCCTTACAGGAACTACGGGCAGATTGAAAATCCCTTACTGAAAAAGGTTCTTCAGCACAGCTTGGCCAAACTGAGCATCAGATCTGGAGCTCAGGTCTAGACAATGTTTACAAAAAGCCGATGGGGAGGCCCAAGTAGCCGCCTTTGCGATGGTCTCCCAGGGACATATTTCTGAAAGGCAACTGCAGCTGCCTTGCCCCGCACAATGTGTGCGTGAATACCTTTAGGAGGCTGCAGACCTTGGACAGTGTAGGACTCCGTAATACAGGCAGCGATCCATCTGGAGATAGTCGCTTTAGAGGCTGCTTACCTTGTGGATTACCAAAGGTCACCAACAGTTAAGAGCTCCTAAGTTCGGATGTTCTGTCCAGATAGAACTTAAGAGCCCTTCTAACATCCAGACAATGCAGAACCCTTTCCGCTTCTGAAGCAGGGTTCGAAGAAAAAAGAAAATCTCATGCCACAGGATGGAGGAATGTCCCATAAGTATGGAGGAAAGGGGACTATGGACTAGGAGTAAGGTGGTCACTACGGTGAGTAACCTGGTTATTCTAATGTCTCTTTTGCTGCATTATTTTCAATGTTTGTATGGTCTGTTAAAAATATATATATATGTTTTCTATATATATATAAAAACCAATCACCGCAGCTTATCACACCCATAGAATCAAACATTTTAACTGGCTATATGGGCTACTGCATTGCATTTTTTGTGTCCGCGGACAGCCACGGTGACCACGGACATGACAAACACATCAGGGGTGCCTGCCACCTAAACAAATACAGTATTTCACCTATCTCTTACTCCCCCACCTTCCCCAAGCACTCTTACACACCAACACACTTGCCAAATTTGTATTTCTTCACCATTCGTCGCTGCGCTGTCCGCGGATCCAAGATTGCAAGCGCATCAAAACAATGCGACGCACCTCACACTTCATTCCAGCCAATCAGCGAATACATTGCATGTCCACGGACATGACGCCATCCGATTAGCCAATAGGTGTATTGTCCGTGGCGCGAACAGGGAAGTGTGTCTGAGGAGCGGACATAGGCATCACTCATTTTTTGTGACCTACTTTTTGGTCGTTTAAAAAAAAAAAACACTACTGGACGGATTTTCACCAAATTTACAAAAGCACGCTTTCAGGACCAAGCCGCTGCTCCTGCCGCAAATTTGGTGAAAATCCATCCAGTGGTTTGGGCTGTAGGTGTGAGCAAAGTTTTTTCTCCATTCAGTCTATGGAAAAAAAAGACATTTTGGGACCCACCCCCTATAACTTTGCCTCCCCTGGACCAAACTTCACCAAACTTTGCAATAAAAATCAGAGTGGGCCATATACTTATTCTGTTTGGTGAGGATTCGTCCAAAAAAGAGCACAGTTATAAGCCGCCCAAAAAGTGCTCTTCCTATGGGATTAGCAACTTAACCATAACTACAAAGCCACTAGTAGTAAATTCAATGGTAAACCTTAAATTGGACTGCAGGTAAGGCAAAGAGTTTCTTCAGGTTAGCAAAAGTATTCATCGATCTACAATCACAGAATGATAATACTGGGAAGTAAAATAACTTTGTACACATTAAGGAGGTAAGTAAAGCACTTGGCAATTAATACTTGGAATCAACTGGTTTCAGGAGAGAATGAATGAATCAAAACCAACCCAGAGCGGGAAAGACTTGCATTAAAGTCACAGAGGCCTTAACCTTTAGAAGTCCATCCCAACATAGTTATGAGTCTCAGATTGGAGGGCAAAATAGATAAGGAACAAGTTGTAGACAGTCAAGAATTCCAGAAGAAGACAAGTACGTACACTTTCTTTGTTGGGAAAAAGGTTCAGGGGCTTTCGGAGAAGGCTCCCTGTAGGCGCACAGGTGGGTGAACGTGTATCGGCAAACACCCAAAACACTTGAATCAGCACTAAAGCAACACAGGAGCAGCAAAGCAACTCTAGCTAAGTTCTACCAAGAGTTTCACAGTACCTTAAGCATGAAGAAGAAGTTGCAGCACAAAGTTTCCACGATGCAGCAGCGGCAGACCGCCTAACTGGATTCTTGGTCAGTCAAAGTGAAGAAGAGACAATGGATGGATGATCTTCGCAGCAGCAGTTGAGTGGAGAGGCTCTCAGTAAAGGATTACTTGTGGTTCTGTGGTATAGGCACCCTTTTTAAAGCACAAGAGAAGAACGGTTATTGTCCGGTTGACTCAGCCTGCTCTCTCGGCCCAGCCTTCGGATGAGGGGACTTCAAGGAGCGGAATCTTGACTCTAGAGTTCTAGAAGGAGTTCACCAAAGTTTTGTGAGGATTCGATCTTCAGAAGGCAATGCACTATACACAGGTCCCAGGGTTCCAGAGCGGTTTGCAGCACATGAAGGTCACAGCTCGTCGTGGGATGGCTCGAAATGCAGGTCGTCTTCAGACTGGTTGGTCCCACTAGTTTAAGGGAGGTAGTCGTCCAGATCAGAGCTTCCCTGCTACTTTGAAAAGAGGGCTGGAGCAGCAGCGGTCACTCAGGTAGCTCTGGCGGACCCTGCAGGTAGCTGCAGACGTCATCCTTGACCCCTTTGGAATGGATCTTCCAGTGGTCGACTTTGGCTTCAGCATCAAGACCTCGCCTTTTATGCAGGAGCCCAGCCATTCAACAAGCATGCTGTCATTCTTAGGGTGGGGGGTTGAGGGGCTGTTTCAGAACAGCTAGCCTCCCAATGAGAACTGGATCTAAGCAGGTACACTGTAGAACAAAGACCTGTGGAGTTTCAGAGTCCTCCCAGTTTCCTCGCTTCCCAGAAACACTGGCACCTTCGGGCAGGCTTCACAAAGGGATCCCAGTGAAGACAAAAGACAAACAAGGACCTATCCCAACTAGCACAGCAAAAGAAGGACCAAGAAAGAACAAAATATTGTGAGTTGGTGAAAAAAGAAGACCAAAAACATTTTGGATCGATTGTGTCCCAATGTATGCCTTGCCGCGGTTGCAAATGCAGCCTGTGTTGTAGGTTTCGCAAAATTGGTAGAAAGAGTATCCACTGCCACCAGCCACTTAGATGTATTTGTTACTGTAAAAGTGAAGGAGAGACACAAAGTCTCCCCTCAGCACTCCACATAAGGTGGGGGTGCTGGTCTCACAAGAAAAGTGTAGTTAGGATGAAAGGTACCCCCCTATCCTTGGGAACAGTATTTATCGCAAGGACTACAAAATAAAACCAAAGAGGGAAGCTCAAGGAGCTTCCAGTAACAATGCACAAAAGGTTCTGTGTGCTACAATAGTCTATTACAGATGCCATAGAAAAAGATGAAGGAAAGTAGACTCCATCAAAATAAACCCAAAAGGAGTGCCCAGAGTACAAAACAGGAAGAAACATCCAATAGTCTAGCAAAAAGTGCTGGGGGACTCACCAGGTGAGAATATCACACAAGATGGAAATTCTACCCAACAATTAGGGTATTTATTGAACGCAGACCTAGCTTTGGGAAGTAACGTAGTGCTTTACAATCAGAGTTAACGTGTGCTCCCCCTCCTGGGGGAGTACCTGAAGAGTGTAAAGCTCCCAAACCTCTCAATACGAATGCACTTCAAAATAAAAGAAAAGTTGGAGGTGTAGATGGAAGAATCATGTTAAAATGTGTAAAGTGAGAACTTTGGCGAGAACCCCCAATTTAGAACATGCAGTAACGAATCTGAAGATGGCCTCCAAAGTCTGAGTTAAGGGCCCCACTGCCTATTGGCTGAATGGTAGATGATTCACAATTAGGGTAATAGAACATTTAAGTGAGTGCAGTTTCTTGCATTTCAATTGAAACTGCTTTATTACCATGCATTTCCAGGCTGAACACAGTAGCAATGATATCAATTTGTGAGGCAATGGACAGACGGTGTCACAGTTGGAACATAAATGGAGATCAGTCGCCTTCATGATCCTTGATGCAACCCTCTGCTACAGTCATAATTGACAGGAATGGAGGAGTTTGGATAAGCTGTAAATGTGAGGTATGCTCCAAGGGGTGTGCCGATGCCCTGAGCTGCCAGGTGCAGGTGCTCTCCCCCACCTGATTCACTGGTCTCCTCATTAATCCAAGCCCCAATGCTCCAGAGGATCGATTAACTTCCTGCATCCGTACAAGGTGATGCTTATCAGCAGGCTTCATCTACAGAATCTTACAGTGCAGCACCAGGATTCTTCATGCTATTGTTCTCCTTTGCCCTTCACAGGGTGCGTAGTGCTTTGCAACCCCATCTGGACACTCTAACCTTTAGGTGCTGACAGAGACCAAACATCTTCATAGAGTGGGAAGCTTCTTGCCCACAGGAAACGTAGGGTTTACAGTCAGAAGATAAAATTCTAACATTTGGAAGGAATCTTACCAGAAACCTCAAAATATTTCTAACCGTTTATAAAACCAGTTCCGATGTTACATCCTTGGCTTACTTTCGGCATCTACTACGGTCCAAAAAATATATGACAATGCATTACTTACCGTAAAAGCATTTCTGATGGTTGTATCTGCTTAGATTCACATGCTGAGCATAGTCCGACATCCAGTGGTCACTGCGGAGTATTGCATTTTGTTTTTCGTAGTCGAAAAGGGGACGTCGACAAGGCGTGTCTAACACCATCCCTATAGTGACGTGCAGTGTACCGACAATCCCTCACGCGTCGAGGTCCCTCTGTTTGTATTTCTTCTGCCCTGAGGGAGCCTATTAGACGTGAGTACAGAAAAGAGAGATATAGAAGAAAGTCTATGTTCCTTCCATCCGAGCAGGGAGGAAGGGTGGGCGCATGTGAATCTAAGCAGATACAACCATCAGAAATGCTTTTACGGTAAGTAATGCATTGTCTTCAGATGTTTGTTAATCTGCTTAGAATCACATGCTGTGCATAGACTAGCGAGCAGTACCAGGAGTTGGAGGTGGGTTGTGAGAAGGAACAGTAGAGCAAAGAGGTCTTAATACTGCTTGTCCCACCTGGGAATCAGATCTAGAGTGAGTATCTAGACAGTAGTGTTTTGTAAAGGTGTGAACAGAACTCCAGGTTGCCGCTTTGCAAATGGACTCAAGAGGGACTTTTGCAATGAAAGCTATGGAAGCCCCTGTGCCTCGAGTGGAGTGTGCTCTTGGCTTGAAGGGTAGTTCTCTCTTAGCAAGAGTGTAACAGAGATTGATGCATTGTACAATACATCTAGAAATAGTGAATTTCGAAACTGCATCTCCTTCTCTTCCTGCTGCCACCGAGACAAGGAACTGATTAGTCTTTCTCAATGGTCGAGTTCTTTCCATGTAAAACATCACTGCTCTGCGAAAATCCAGTGTATGCAGGCTCTTCTCACCTAAGTTTGAAGGATTTTGAAAGAAGGTTGGTAGTTCTATTGACTGGTTGACATGGAATTTAGAGATAAATTTTGGTGCAAACCTAGGATGTGTGCGTAGAACCACCTTATCCTTGTGAACTGTAACAAAGGGGTCTAGTACAGAGAGCGCTTGTCATTCACTTACTCTCCTAATGGAGGTGACAGCTATTAGAAAAGCAGTTTTAAGAGTGAGGTCTTTAAGTGTTGCTTTGTGCATGGGTTCAAAGGGAGACCCCATGATCCTGGTTAGTACCACATTTAGGTCCCATCCGGGAGCGGGGTTAGCTATGGAAGGGTGGATCCTCTTCACTCCTTTCATGAAGGCTTTAATAACTGGGACTTTCCACCATGACACTAAGTTGGGAAGTGGTGTATGCGGAAAGTGCAGCTAAATGGACTTTAATAGAGTCAAACACCAAGCCTGAGTCTAGTAGGTGAGTCAGGTACAGAACAATTTGTGTGGGAGAGCCGTCAACTGGGTTGATGCTCCTTCCCCTACACCAGATGACAAATCTTTTCCATTTGCTAGAATAACAGCAGGCTTTGTAAATGTCCTAATTCTATGATCTCAGGAGCCAGGCTGCTAAGTTCATGGTCTGAGGGCATGGATGTAGTGTTCTGCCCTTGCTCTGTGACAGCATGTTGTACGGGCAGGGAAGTTTCACTGGAGGAGATAGGGACATCTCCATCAAGGGAGCGAACCAAGGTTGTCTGGCCCACATAGGGGCCACCAGTATCATGGTAACTTGTTCCTGGTGCATCTTGTGCACTATCTTGTTGAGAAGGGGAGTCGGGGGGGAAAAGCGTAAACAAATTTCCCTGACCATGGTATCGATAGACCGTTTCCCCTTGGATTGGTTCTGGGGGTACCTGCAGGCGTAATCTTGGCATTGTGAGTTCAACAGAGTTGCAAACAGATCTATTTCTGGGAATCCCCACTGTGTGAAGACGATGTCTTTGTGTAACCGCCATTCGTACTCTGAGGGCAGAGGGAAGTCTCTGCTGAGTTAGTCTGCTAGCAGATTGAGTTCCCCTGGTACATGTTGTGACAGTAGGAACATGTTGTGTTTGAGAGCCCACTTCCAGATGTTCTGGGACAGCTTGGACAGTCCTGGAGAGTGAGTGCCCCCCTGCTTGTTGAGGTAGTACATGGCTGTGGTGCTGTCCGTGAGGACCATCACTGTCTTCCCTTGTAGGTGTGCCTGGAAGGCTTTCAGTGCCTTGAACACAGCTAGTAGCTCCAGTAAGTTTATGTGCTTGGATGCTACGCTCGGAGTCCAGACTCCGTGAGCAGTCTGATGGGATAGGTGAGCCCCCCATCCTGTGAGGGATGCGTCTGTGGTTAGAGTGGCTTCCACTGCGGGGGTGGCGAATGGTTTCCTTATTACCAGGTTTTCCTTCGATCACCACTGTAGCGAGAGAACCAAGGCCTGCCAGACCACCACTAGATCGTCCCATTGTCCGCTGGCCTGACCCGACTGGCTGTTGAGCCACTCTTGCATTGGGCGCATGCGCAGGCGCGCGTGAGGTACCAAATAAATACATGACGCCATCATTCCTAGTAAGCGCATTGCTTTGCGTACCGTCACCGCTCGACCGGCCACATATTGAGGGATTTGAAACAGCATGTTTTGGACCGTCTCGGAGGGGAAGACGAGACCGTCCTTTGTTCGAATTAGAGCCCCTAGGAATTGTTTGATCTGGCTGGGGTCTAAGCTGGAGGTCTTCTCGTTGATGGAGAAGCCCAGTTGAAACAAAAGGTCTACAGTCTTTTGGGTATTTGAGAAGCATGTTTCGCAAGAATCCCCTGTTATGAGCCAATCGTCGAGGTAAGGGTATACTGCGATGACAACCTGCGCACGTGGGCCGCTGCCAGTACCTTCGTGAATACTCTCGGCGCTGATGCTATGATGAAGGGTAGCACTCTGAACTGGTAGTGTTTGCCCTCTATCATGAGCCTGAGGTATTTCCTGTGCGCTGGCAACATTAAAATATGAAAGTATGCATCTTTCATGTCCAGTGTTGTCATGTAATCTCCCTGTGAAAGCAGGGGGATACCTCCTTTAGAGTCACCATACGAAAGTTTTGAGATTTGACAAATTTGTTAGCTGGGTGCAAATCTAGTACAGGGCGCATGGTTAAGTCCTTTTTGGGTACAAGGAAGTACACTGAATAAATACCTTCCGTTACCTGGGATAGAGGCACAACCTCTATAGCTCCTTTTTCTAGTAGTTGGTCCACTTCTTGAAGAAGGATGGCGAGGTGTTCTGGCGACATGCGTCGTCCCCTTGGGGGTCTGTACGTAGGGGAACTGTTGAATTCTATACAGTAGCCGCTGGCTATGGTTGATAGTACCCAGCGGTCTGATGTTATACCCTCCCATGCTGGAAGAAAGGATGTTAACCGGCCCCCGACCGGCGAAGCATGGGAGGGGACCCGAATCTTTGAGTTATTTGGTGGTGGTGACTTGGGAACCTCTAGGGGTGGGACCCCAACCTCTTCCATTGCTACGACGTTGTCCTCTTTGGTTATATTGTCCACTGGTGCCTTGGTTAGAGGACCAGTTACCTGCAGAGTGTTGTTGCTGCTGGCGTTGTCCTCGAAAAAAACGTTTGTTGCCATAACCACGTTTGTTGGGAGGCCTTGAAATTTGATCTAGTGTCTGGATTGTGTCAAATTCCGTCTTTGCGGTCTCTAGCGCCTCATCTACCGCCTTACCAAAGAGGTTTGCATCTTCTATAGGTTTGTTAATAAGAGATGCTTGTGTTTCAGGTTTAAAGCCTGAATTACGTAGCCATACATGGCGTTTGAGTAGGATTCCTTGGACTAGGGAACACCCAGCCGTCTCTGCAGCATCCAGAGTTCATTTTTAATGATGCTTTGGTTGATTAAGGTCCCTTCAGTCACCGTGGCTAGAAGGCGAGTACGTAGCGGTTCCGGTACCTCCTCAATGTCCTTACGTAGTTTGCTCCATTGTGCATCTGCGTAACTTGCCTGGTTAACAAAGGGGGTCTGTTCTGACGTGTAACGCTTTGGGGGCGGGACTACTTATTGATTATAGTAGGCCCAGGTAATTTCTATTGTGTCCAAGGAAATACAAAAACACTATAAATGTGAAGATGTACAAGAAGGAGTTCAGACAAAAATAGATATCATATATACAGCTTATAAATTTATTTTGCTGCTGGATGCATTTAGTAGTCATGCATCAGTATTATTAATAAAAAGCTGTTTGTAACGAGAGCAAAGAGAAATGCAAAAAAATTCATTCAGAGATACTGGGTGTGCAGGGAGGTTAGATCACAGCCTTAGCCTTGCCCTCACGCCATTGTAATGGCAAAATAAATTAACAGAATGCAGTAATAAAACAAAGAAAGTAACCACCACCACTAGTGACAAGTGATTAGCGTGTATTCAATGCAAGACAATCCAGAACAAAAGCATTAAATGGGGAAATTCTTGGTGGTCTGTAGCCAGGCTGGAGGGTGACCTAACACGTGGTCGACGTCTAGATTTAGATCAAAAGGATGTTGGGACCAGGAGAGGTATGTGGATGTTGGTCCTTAAGATGTTTCGGCTAATAGCCTTCATCTTGGGCCTGGAATAGGTCTCTCTTGGGAGCTGCAATGCTGCATGATTCTGTGGATTGCTTGTGGCACCCGAGACGAGTAAGGTACAGGGTTAAGTGGGCTTCTAGGCGCTAGCGGCAGGCTGTGAAAGGCTTGCTGGGTATTTGCTGTGTCCAAAATTACTGGAGAAGCATGGGAAGCCGGTTTTCTGGCAAAGGTCAGCAAGAAGTCTGACTTGTGTGAAATGAATGCTGGTTGAAGCCAGGTTCGTTAACTGGTCTGGAGTTAAGTTCAAAATATGCTGCGTAACTTGCCAGCAAAGAGTTGTTGTTGGCAATTCTTGTGGAAAAAGCAGCTGAGGCTGTAATCCTCTTTCCTAGGGCATACCATTTTTTACCCTCTTTATTTGGTGGTGCCTCGCTAGTTGACAGCGGGACCCCTGCTCTCTTCCTGGTATTTGTCACCACTAAGGAGTCTGGTGCAGAGTGGCCCCTGATGTATAACGAGTCCGATGGAGAAGGACAACATTTTCTATCCTCGGGTTGACCCCTCTGATCAACGCGGGAGTGGATAGTGAAGGAATAATTTGTCTCTTTACTGAGGCGAGGAGGGGAATGGTTTGGCTGACAGGGGGTTTCTCCTTAATGATCTTTTCTACAAAGTCGATCTCAGGAAAAGTTTCCCCGGTCTCGATCTTGAAATGGACTGCTGCCTTGCGTAGGAGTGCATTAAAGGTAGGTTGATCGTCTATAGGAGATGTATTCCTAATAGGTGAGCCTTTGGGTGGGGACATGTTTATGGCTTCAGGGTCTGAAAACGCTGATGGGGACTGCCAGGGCTGTGAAGAGCCTTCTTCTGGGTCTTCTCCGAAGCCCCCATCACCCATATCCGGGTTGTCTTCAAAACCTTCCTCCTCTAGGTTTTGTTCCACTTCATTGCCTAAGAATTTGTCATCCTCCTGAAAGTGGGGGTCCTCCCCAGTGAGGTCATATAAATCTACATCCTCTTGGGGGGGGATCAAACAGCCTGGGGTACTTGGCCCTGGGATCTCCCGAGGTCCCTCTCTTGATCTCTTGGGTGTTGGAAGGTTCTGAGTCTCCATAAACCTCTCCATTTTGTCCATACAGAACTGGAGTCTCTCTAGGGTTTCTTGAGGTACCCCGGAGCGGTCAGGGGGAGAAAAGGGAGGGCCTTCCATTAGAAAACGCTTCGACCTATCCCATAACGTCGAAGAGAGCTTTCCCTCACCTTCTGAAAAGCCTTCTGGTAGGCTAGGAGTCCCTCTCGACGGAGCGGGCGGTTCCTGCTTTCCTTCTGACCTTTTCAGCGTTTCCCGGGCCTTATGAGCGGTAACCGACGTCTCTTTCGCCGTCCGTTTCTGGCTATCGGTGGAAATAATCCACGGCAGGCTCTCGACAACTAAACTGTCTGTCGAGGGTACCTCTGGCGTCGACGTTACAGGCGTCGCTTGCTCTACGCCGATGGGCGCTGTCAACCGGTGCGCGTCGTCTGGCAGTTTAGTGATAGCGCCCTTATCTGGGGGTAGCCCAGTCGCTAGTCGCATTTGCGAGGGGGGCTTCAGACTCTTACGGTCTGAGGAGGCCGCCGGTAGGGCCTGCGTCTCCGTTGGCGCTAATGCTCTCTTCGTCTTCGACGAGGAAGAGCCGTGGGTTGTATGTTTATGGGAGTGTTTTCTGTTTTCGTCCTTGTCGCCGGGGTGTTCATCCCCATAAGCAGGGCATGAGCCGAGCTTGTCGGGGCTGGGGACGGACGAGGAGGAGGAGCGTGAAGGCTTCTTAGAGAAGTCTACGTCTTCCGAAACGGACGTCGGGTTGTCACATTCCTCGTCACTTTCGGTGGCGGCGGGTGATGAATCAGACCTAGACATGGCATAGGCTGCCCACCTCTTGACCCTACGGTCTTTCAAAGTCTTCGGCTTAAGGAGCCGACAGACCGCACAGCCGTCTTGTTTGTGGTCGAGGGGCAAGCAACGGTTACACCGTTTATGCTAGTCTTTCCAGATTAATTTGCCTTTGCAACGCGGGCAAAACCTAAAGGGTGTCCTCTCCATAGCTGAGGAACAGATTGCATGTGACAACAACCCCCGAAGGAAAGGGAGGGGAAAGGGAAAGGCATTCTCAAAGAGAAACAATAAATGTCCCAAAACCCCACTCTCCCTACTGTATTTGGCTGTCGAGGCCAGGCCACGTGTTTGGCAAGCGCCGAACAACCTCCTCCGTCGAAGGCAACGCCGTCGGAGATCTTGATCGGCGGTGAACAGCTTTGCAGCTACGACGCCGAAGGAGGGATGTAAGTAATAATATAAGTTAAGGGTGACCAAAGGTCGGATAAAGTTTTTTTCAATGTCTCTCGAGGAGCTCCGTGTATAGGCGACCAATATCTGGGTGGAAAAAAACAATCTGAGGGACCTCGACGCGTGAGGGATTGTGGGTACACTGCATGTCACTATAGGTATAGTGTTACAGACACGCCTTGTCGACGTCCCCTTTTCGACTACGAAAAACAAAATGCAATACTCCGCATTGACCAATGGATGTCGGACTATGCACAGCATGTGATTCTAAGCAGATTAACAAACATCAGAAATTCAGATTCTATAAGCTACCAATATTTCCAAGTTCACTTACACTGGCCCCATTTATACCTATGGATATTCAGCCACATGAGAATGCAATTATTATCTAGAGACAAAACCTTTGTATGCTCCTCCCACTCACTTTGCAACCTATTTTTCTCTATGTAAGCGATATGTCTTTGTCCAAAACGGAAAGAACCCTCAACTTTCTTGTGAAACAGGACACACTTTCCTAATTTTACAAAATCTTCTCAAAGTTGTAATGTTGTGTTGGAAGGTCAGATTGACATTTGTATTTGCATCTGCTTTAAGGGTGTTTTTATAGTGTGCACTAGTCTTGATTTAGTGTGCATTTGCTTTTACAAATATTCGGATTGTACCTCCATTTTATTGTGTCTTCATTCTGTCTACTGGAGTATCAGTCACGGATTTACCTCCCACCAGCATCTTGAGGCTTCCCTGTTGTTCAGCTACATAACCTGGGGACAGAATGGATTTCTTTTGCACCTGCACTCTCCGCCCATTTGGTGTTACCAAAAGAGTAAGTGGATGGTGGCCGTTTGCATGATTTTTAAACCCGTCCACACTGGTCAGCAGAAACTAGGAACTACAGTTGGCGTGCAGTATGCACACTGGAGAAGTGAAGAAATGGCATGAAGGAACACACACATGCAGTGACGGAAGCAAAAACATGTTGCATTTGGTGAAGGCATCGGCATCCTACTCCATTTCTCCTGGATTCTTGCTACTTCACCCGTTAATCTCCCAGTTTTTTTTCTCCATCTTTTGAATATCAATTTAGCAATTTTTCTACTCCTCTTGGTGATCTTGACTCCCTCCTTTCTTTTCTCCTCACCCTTTCCTTCCCCATTCTTCCTTCTTGGCGACTTCTGATACTTCCCCCTCACCTCCCTATCCTTTCTCCCAAATGCAACCTTTGCACCACTTTTGATTCCTCCCTTTCCTTTTCAGCTCATAGCACCGATATTGATATTTTATTTCTATCGCGTTCGTACACAAGTGTTTCAGAGAGCGACAAGGCAAGGGAGAGAAACAGGGGAGAACAAAACAGCGATCTTACTAGGCCCAGTGACATTGAGAAAACGCAAGTGCATGGGAGAGCGGGAGGGGAAACGTGCATGGAAGGAGGGAGAAGTGGAAAGTGCGAAGCAGAGGAGAAACAGATAAATAACAATAAATAAATAATAAAGGCAACAAACAGTGGTACTTCAGCCAGCAATTTGAAAGTGCTAGGTTTAAGGCAGCAGACAGGGTAGGTCTGATAAGTGCAGGAAGAAAAAGGGGGGGCTGTATGGGTACAGATACAGACCCCAGTGCAAGGGGTGGCCCGGAAACAGTGCGGGAGGGTGGTGGGGTGAGCAGGTACCTGGGCCAGGAGGACAGAGGGTGGCCAATTGCACGGTGCCAAGAGAAGAGATCAGCAGGGGAGGGGGGGTGAAGGCAGAAGAAAAGAGGAAGGTTGTGAGGTGCTTCCGGAACCGGGGATGGTTCTCAAGTTTTAGAGTGGTAGGGAGGCTGTTCCAGAGGGAGGCCCCAGCCGAAGACGGAGATCTACCCCCAGCTCGTTTCTTTATAAAAAGGACTGACCCTGAGGGAGTTAGAGGTAGAGGAGCGAAGAGCTCGAGAGGGGAGGTATTTGCAGAGGGAAAGTTGAAGGTATTTTGGACTCAGGCCCCAGAAAGCCTTGTGGACAATGCAGGGGGTTTTGAATTTAGTCCTTGCATCCACTGGGCGCCAATGGAGAGATTTCAGAGCTGGAGAGATACGATCCCAGGGCTGAGGCCAAGGACAAGTCTTGCAGTACTGTTCTGGATTAGTTGCAGAGGTCGGAGAGTAGAGGCAGGTAGAGGCTGTTCCAATAGTTCAACAAAGAGAGACCCAGAGCTTGGGATACCATGAGCTTCTGGGGAAAAGGAGAGGAATGGCAGAGTACCTCTGAGGAGGTGCAGTAGGAAATTTGACTTTTTAGAGACCTGTGGGCGGAGCAGGAAAGGGTGGAGTCAAAGATGACCCCGAGGTTGTTAGCCTCGTAGGTGGGGGTAGGAGGATGGCCAAGGGAGGCTGGCCAGAGAGTGAGGTGAAAGGATGGTGAAGGTGTGCCGATGAGGAGGATCTCTGTCTTGCTGGCATTCAGACAAAGATCATTGGCAGCACACCAATCTTGAATGGCAGTTAGGCAGTCAGAGATGAGAGGGAGAGGCGGTGGCAGAGGGCAGCCTGAAAAGGAGTTGCATCGTCAGCGTAGCACTGGACATTTTTGCAGAAAGTGGCAATACAGTGGGCGAGAGTTGCCAGGAATTGGTTGAAAAGCCAGGGCGAGAGGTTAGACCCCTGGGGAACACCACAGGTAGAGAGGAAGATAGATGAAAGGAAGGACCCAAGTTGGACCTGGGAGGGTCGATCTGAGAGGAAAGCGGTCAGCCAGGCCAGAGCCTGATCAGTGATACCCAGGTTTTCACAGAGACGGTTGAGCAGATGGTATGGTTGACCATGTCGAAGGCAGAAGAGAGATCGAGAAGGATGAGGACAGAGGGAATGTTAGAGTCAAGGTTGGAGAGCAGATCTTCACGGATGTTCAGGAGAGCAGTTTCCGTGCTTCTGGCAGCTCTGAATCCAGACTGGTGGTCACGGAGACAGCCATCAGAATTGGAATGAAGGTTAAGCTGAGAGATGGCCATCTTTTCCAGGAGTTTGCCCAGAAAGGGAGTGATGGAAATTGGGCGATAGTTAGCTGGACAAGAAGGATCAGCTGTGAGTTTCTTGAGAAGAGGATGCACAAGGGAGTGCTTCAGAGGGGAGGGGGAAGGATCCTGAGGCAAAGGAGTGGTTACAAAAATCAGCAAGTGCCGGAGCGAGGGTGTCAATGTGGCCCTTGATGGTATTGCCTGCATCTGTCCCTTTCACCTTTACCATGCCCATCCCTTTCTGTTATTTCCTGCTACTAAATGTCTCATTTTATTTTTATTTATTTATTTATTGGGTATTTACAATGAGCTTGTATAGCAAAAGGGGTTTCAAGGTACAAGACAAAAGAGGAGATGGGGGAGG
Source organism: Ambystoma mexicanum (assembly GCF_040938575.1). Lineage (NCBI taxonomy): Eukaryota > Metazoa > Chordata > Amphibia > Caudata > Ambystomatidae > Ambystoma > Ambystoma mexicanum. Next base: position 704,181,633 of record NC_090933.1, read on the forward strand.
GGAAGAGCAATGAAGTAAAAAAAATGAAAATGGTCCTACTAGGCCTTGTGTTAGTCGGATCGTGCAAGTGCAGTAACAAGAAGTGCGGGGGGTAGGGGGAAGTGCTGGTCAGGGGAGACCAAGTTCAGGAGTAGACTGGTCAAGGGGGGGGGGGGGGGCTGGTGCCCTATAAGAATCAGAAGGAACTAGGCAGCCAGTCAAAAAGAGGCAGAGGGGGGACATTAGCAGGGCAGGGGGAAAGGGAAGAAGGAAGAAGAGAAAAGGTGTCTTGAGAATCTTCCGGAACTTAAGGCGATCCGGCTCAAGACTGGGAGGGGCACGGAGGCCATTCCAGAGGGAGGCAACTGAGGAGGAGAGACATCTACCCCCCCCCCCTCTGATCTGCAGACAGTTGGAGCTAGAAGACCGAAGGGCTCAAGCAGGGAGGTATTTAGGGAAAGAGGGTTGGATGCAGCAGGTTCCCAGGCCCCAGAAAGCCTTGTGGATGATGCCGTGGGTCTTGAACTTGATCATTGCAGCAACCGAGAGCCAGTGGAGAGAATTTAGGGCTGGAGTAATGTAGTCCCTGGGCATGACGCCAAGGATAAGTCTAACAGTCCTATTCTGGATTAGGGAGGAATTGGGCAGATTGAGGAAGAGGCTGTTCCAGTAGTCCAGCCTGAAGGGGACCAGAGCTCTGGAGGCAGGGGAAGGTGAGGAAAGGGAGAATGCCTCTGAGGAGGTGTAGCTGAAAGTGGGCCTTCTTGGCAAGGTTTGTGATGTGAGGAGAAATGGAGAGAGAGAGGAGTCTGAGATGACACTGGGACCACTGCAAAAGATTTAGGACTACAGGTGTTTGGCAGTAAACCCACTTGGTAGCAGTCTGTACCACACAGATTCACTTGGTAGCTGTGGCTGAGCAGTCAGACTTCCCTCAAGAAGAGTTAGGCAGTATGTGGAGTATACAAAATAGGGCAATCTACACAGTAGAACAAGTAAACACGGAACAAGGCTTCGGTGTAAAGATATAAAGGTATTTATTTATAACGACACATCTATGGAGAACACTCTGGCACTAATACGGCAAACAACTTCAATCACAATTACTAATATGAAGAAAAAGATCAATCCCCCTAACAATAGTTCGACAAGTCTAGGTTCACCGGCATCACTTATTTGCAGACAGAGGTATATGCTTTAACCTAGATGGCACTCTAGTATTCGTTAGGACGGGAGAGAAAAATAAGGCAGGTTATGAAATCAACTCGGTACCAATACTTTACAGACAAATGCAAGGCAAGTAAGGCAGGGTCTACTGCAGATCACAAAGTTCAGAGGCCAGGCCCACTCGGAGAGAGGCAAGGCGATATGTCCCAAAAAGTGTCTCAGTGGAAATGCGCTTCGAGTCTTTATCGCAAATTGTTATGGAAAGATTGGACCAGTTCAGAACAGCAAGTTAAAGAAAGCTTGGAGGCGACCCAAGGGACAAGCGAGGATTAAGACACCTCACTCTATCCGGCAGAAAGGGAAGCCAGGCGGACACGGTACCTTGTTTGTGGAGAGACAGCTCCGGCGGGGGCAGTTGTTCCTGGTGGTGGATGCACGTTGGGTCTTTGCCAAGAGTAGAGAGGATCTCGTCGTCGAAGAAAAGTGAAGTCCGGTGCACCACCAGGGAAGAGACCAGCCGCGGAGTGCTCCATCACAAGGCACCACCTTTTGGTCGCGGTACAGGGGTAGTGGCTATCCAGTTGCCGGGTTGCTCTGCACGGGTAATTCGACCACTGCGTCCTGGAGCGAAGAAAAAGCAAAGGGGACTGGTTGTTCCCACCAGTCAGGGGAAGAGACTCTCTGGCAGGGAGATCTCCTCTGTCGTCGGGAAGTGGTGAGTCGGTTCAGCAGGGCTCCACCAGAGGTGGCGTCGTTGAAGGTCGGCTCAGCTTTACCCTCGTCAGATTCTTAGGTCATCTGGCGACTTCTGAAGATCCAGTCCCAAAAGCCCTGCTTTTATGCAGAAAACCCCCATTCATTCAGCCTAGCTGTCAATCAAAACATGCTAAGTGGTGAGCGGGGTGGCTCACCACTTGGGCCAATCACACCACAGTGCGACTGGAGTTGGCAAGGCAACTCAGTCCAGGGTGCCTAAACCCCCTCCCACACCTCTGTGGTAACCCAGACAGAATGGCACCACTTTGGAGGGTCTCTGTACAGAATCCCGCCAAAAGTGGAACAAAGGGGTCAACCTTTGGTTTAGGAGTGTCAGAGACGAACACAGACGCCATTTTAAAAACCGAGTTCTGGCAGAAAATACCATCCGATAGACTTATTTAAGATAAGTAAACCGGTGGCATGTTAGAGATTAACGAGAAAAAGTATCAATCTCCAACAATGGGAAGAATCCCATAGGGTTATATTCGGGGTCGAATATACCAAGTAGTTTCCACTGCCACCAGCCAAAACTCGACGAGGGGGGACGGGACAGTGCCCCTCGAATAACAGACCCAGGAGTAATCGAACTACCCCTACTAGTACGTCCACAATAGAATGGTTTGTACTAGTTCTGTTAGTAAATTTAGGTCTAGTAAAGCCAATGGTGACTTTACATGCCCGGGGAGACAGTAGTCAGTCCCCGGGTATGGAGTCTATGATGGAGGTCCGCTAGGACGCCCCAGTGCTACGGCACAGAGGGTGCAGTGTAACACACATAGCAAAACATATGAGACCGTATGGAGTAAAAGACCCCATATCCCATAGAACACATTGACATTCAAAGGAATTACACACATTCATGTCCAAGAGTGGGAGAAAAAGAGTCTCACTCTTGGCAGGATGGAAAAACAAACTCCAGAAATCCAGCAAAGCTGCTGGGGGACTCACTAGGTTAGGAAATTCAGCCTTAACAGAGAATTCTCCCTAACAGGGCCACAATGAGAAGGATCTCAGTCTTACTTGGATTAAAGGAAGAGATCATTAGCAGTGCACCATGCCAGAATAGCAGATAAGACAGCCTGGAATGAGAGATGAAGAAGAGGAGGCAATGGAGAGAAGCTTGAAGGAGAGCTGTGTGTCTGCCTAAGACTGGAGGTTAGGAGAGAAAGTGAAGATCAAATGGGCTAGAGGGGCAAGGTAGATAGTGAAGAGCCACAGCAAGAGGATAGAGCCCTGAGGGACACCACACGTGGAGAGTGTGACAGAGGAGAGAAAAGACCCCAGTTGAACCTGGGAGGGCCGGTCAGAGAGGAAGTAGGTCAACCAGTCCACAGCAGGGTCTCTGCTGCCAAGGGTATCAAAGAGCCAGTTTATAAGGGTGGCATGAATGACTGTATCAAAGGTAGAGGAGGTTCAAGAAGGATGAGAACGGAAGGAGAGTTGGAGTCAAGATTAGAGTCTCTCCTCTAAATGAATGATCTGCACTTCTATTTGGCCTTCCTTCTGCTCACCTTATCCCACCCTTTACAGCTCTGCTACTTATCTTCTCTTCCTTCTACCTCCTTGCTCATCCATCCCTTCATTCTGTATCTTTCTTACCACTGGACTCACGTCTCCTCTTCCACTTTCTTTAAATGTTTGCATGGTCTTGTACCATTTTATTTATCTTTCCTAGCCTCATTCTATCCCGTGTACATCCTCTAAGATCTCAATCTCTGTATCTCCTGTCTGTTCCTAAACATGTGTGTGCTCCTTCTTGCTTTCGTTCTTACGCACGGCTCACTCGACAACATTGCAATTCGCTGACCCTTGTTATCCGCTCTTCCTCCTCATTCCATATCTTTCCACCCATCTAAAAGCCTTTTCTTTGCCTTCTTTGACACCTTTTTCCCATTCCTCCCTCAACCATACTTTGTCGTTTTACCTTTTTTTGTACTGTTGTTGTTAGGCAAGATTGTGAGCATTACCCTTTGGGCGACTACAGCAACCTTGTCCTCCTGGTAATAGGTAACCCAACCGTTGGTATAAGTCTGTACTACACAGGTTGCTAGTGTGGCTGAGCAGCCAGGGTTATCTCAAGAGGGGTCAATGTGAGCAGTAGGGTTTTTACACAGAGATTCACAGGGCCAAGTATTCAAATAAATTCTTACACTCTAGGTTTCTTGATGAAACAATTATACATTTATCTAACAGTCAGTTGAATAAGCCTTCTTCAGAAGGGATCAATATATAACACAAAAATGCACTTCAAAATACACTGTTAGTTTCTCTAAATCAGCAAGTACCCATTTGGGATGGCACATAGATAGTTCCTACACCCTGAGGTGACAAATAACTAGAACACTGTGGACATTAATATATCTCTGGATATCTAGAGCAATACAGAGTTTGGTGTGAAAGAAAAGGGTTTGGGAATAAAACAAAGGTTAAACAAATATTCTGAAGCAGGTAAGTGATTTTGAACCCCCCAATGCAAAGTACATTATCCCTTTCCTGGAGACAAGGTAAAGCACAAAGTCAGAGGTAAGAAGAGTCTTTAAGGGAGCCAGGCCAGTCAATGTTAATTGAAAAAAAGTCTAGGTGAGCTGAAGCACTTCTTGTAGGTAAGTGAAAGTCTTAAAGTCTTGCAAAATGTTTTAGAAGTCTTTGTAGAAAGAAAAAAAAGAATCACTGTGTGGCCACAAGCTGGGAGGCTTGTGAGGGGCAAAGCTGCAAGCAACTCTGCAAAAGCAACCAAGGCAAGTCTCAACTGAGAACAAGCAAGGCTACACAACAAGAGGTAAGTCCTCTTAGTTTTACAGTACCTTTGGTTAGAAGAAATTGGTTCCAGCTAGCTTCTGTTCCTGTGTAGGTCTGCAGATCCTGTTGTTCCTGGGACTCAGTCGTGGGGACAAGACGGGGGACGTCTGGGGACTTCTGCGATATAAACTGAAGGTCAGCGGCAGCAATGGGCAAACTTCCAATCAGCAGCACTTCGCAGTTTCAGCTCCATGTGTATCTCGCAAATAGCAACACTGCAGTTCTCGGATGCCACTTCGGACTTTCCTCGCATCTGGGGTCCAGCACTCTGTTGACGTGGCTCAGGCTTGGTCCGTCCTGCTTCCTGGGAGTCCGGAGGATCTTCCTGAAGTTCGGGTCCGACTTAAATACACTCACTCGATTCTGGTGTTCCTCTCCATGGCACTTCGGTTCCTGCAGCAGCAATGGAAGTACAGCCAGCTTCGAGAGGATTTTCAGATGAGCTCATCTTGGGGTCGATTGGTCCCACCAACCCAAGGGGAGAAATCGTCCTTTGCAGGTCTTCTCTAGTGGAGGCGAATTTGGAGCTTCATCACTGCAGCATGGCTTCACCAGGCAAACCAACGGTCCAGGAGCTGCAGCAGGCGTCTCTTCAAAGTTCTTCTTGGGATTCCTTCGTCCAGTGGTCGACTCTGCCTTCCAAGCAAAAAGCCTAGCCTTTTATGCAGGTTTCTCCCATTCATTTGCAGCCTGTCACTCACACAGCAATCACCATTGGGTGCATTCCTGTAACCAAGGAGACTAAGCACAGGGAGTTTCGGACACCTCTCTCGCTTCCTGCCCTGCTAGACACGCTGGAGCCAGAGGCGGGCTTCACTCGTGAATCCCGGCAAAGAAACAAACGAAGGGACCAAACCTGGTTTGGCACGCAGAGAAAATCTCACAAAGGACCTTTCCAACAAGAAATGGCAAAAAATGACCAGGGCATTTTGACAAAATGGGGACCAATGGGTGTCTTACCGCAGCTGCAATTGCAGCCCGCGAAAGAAACACAATGGTAGGAAAAAGTAAACCACTGCCACCAGCCATTAATTGTAGAAGGGGTAACATAAAAATGTTACATGAGAAACTAGACAAAGGGGATAATAAGTAACTCCTCCAGCACCCTATTGTAAGATAGTGTGTGCTGGGTCTAGAAAGTTACAGAATGCAAGTAAAGTCAATTTCCCTTCACTGCTCTTGGAAACAGTAGTTTCACCATGAGAAAGTATTTAAACCTTTGGGAAATCTAAGAGACTTCCCTGTGCCACTGCATTGAGGGTGCTATGTGTCACAATGTAAAGATGACGCCTATGGAGTTTGTCAGACTCCAAAGTCAAAAGAAACAGAGTCCAAATCACAGAAAAAATACATGAGAGTGGGAAAAAGGTCTCACTTTGTCCAGGTTAGCTGGGGGTCACTAAGGTAGAAGGGAATTAGCACATTTCTGAGAATTCTCCTTAACATTTGTTAATCAATGTCTGTAAAGCGCTTTGGTAAAAGTGCTCTATAATTCCAATAAATACCAAATAAATTGAGACGCATGTTATGACCCTGAACAGAGGTAACATGAACACCCAGAAAAAAATATATATTCACACAGACGCCAACAAGAGAGTCTTTTATTCTCCACAACTGACCATTGCCAGGACGTCACTACTGCTAACCTATAATGTTCATTTATTATGACCGACACACTAAATATACTTAAGCAATTTAATTTTATTATTGTTTAATTTATGGAACAATCCGTTTCTTACCCGCGATGCATCACTTTCTTGTTTTATCATATCCAACCCAGGCAGATGGCTTGGAAAGATATTTCCTCCCCTCATAGCAGGATCATTAACCTAATGGCAAAAACAAAAACAGAAAGTGGGTCAAATCCATTATTTTGCAGAACAGGTAGTTATGAATGTCACCTCAAGTCTTGTACACAGGTATACCTTTTCACGCAACTTTCAAGCAGAATTCAAGAAAACAAAAACAATCATTACAATTTGCAAACATTCAAAATATAGTACTACTCTAATGCCCAACTATGTTGCGATGGTTGGCAGATGGAAACCACACAATTAGTATGCAAGAAGTGCTTAGATGGCTACACAAGTGTGCCGTTTTCAGAGGGGATGTTGGAGAACAGACAAGCATTACAGATGTACTCTCCCCTTCTCTCACACTGAAGCCAGGTCTTCCCAGAACAGGGGCTCACTGTTGCGCTAGCTGTGAAGATGGCCGCATCTTGAAAGCGCTCCTGCTGCAGGCCAGAATATCCATCAGATAACATCCTTTTTCTGTGGATTGCTTAAGTTATTAACATCAGATTTGCTCCCTGCAGTGGATCTGGAACTTGCGGAGCTGTGTGCGGAGCCCCATGGCTGCTGAAGAACCGAGACCCGCAGTTGTGGCCTATGACGGCTGAAGGAGGCACCTGCGTTGAACGGAAGGTGCGAGAAAGGTGGGGCAGCCTGCCGGAGCTCCTGCGGGGAGCTGGAAGGAAGTCGCGCTACGGTGGAGGTTGGTGCTAGAGTGTGGACCAGCCTGAATATGACAGACGGCAGACCCCGACAGGCACGGTAAGCGGCTCCTGCCGATGTTGGCAGGGAGGCCCGGCGAGCTGCAATAATCTGAGGAGGATCGACCTCCCAAAAGCCACCAAGGAAGGACGTGAGGCGTGCAAGGACGGCATGGGAGGAGACGAGTCGGGTGCTTCGGTGGCTATGGAGCACAGACAATGGGCCTCATTGGCAGAGTGGCAAGACCGACACAGGGTCTGTGAGGACAGGGACAGCAGCAGAATCCTACCAGTAGTCGGCAAAAATAGAGGAGATCCACACAGAGGCTGCAGGGCATGAATGGACAGTGGCACCAAAGGTGTCTGGCTATCTTGGTACTAGTAAGGTGAGCTGCACCACTGTGACAGCGGCTGGAAGGTCACTGAAGCAGATTGTTGAAGGTGGCTGGGTGGAGAGTGGCCCACATGGGGGTACTAAAGAAGCAAGTGACAGTCTGAATGGTGTGCAGTGCCCCTTCATACAGTAGATAGACATGACGGGTGTAAGACCCACTGGCAGACCTGAAAAAAGGGGTAGTGGAGAAACACCCCTTGGAAGAACGAGGACACAAGAGGAGCAGGGGAAAGAGCTATGGGCAACAGAAAGCATGGTGAATCCAAAAAAACAAGCCTAGCTGGATCATTTTGCAAAACACTGGATCCGCCTAGCCGCTGAAGCCAGAACAGTCTACAGATGCGATGAACGTAGACGATACAACACTGAATCAAACACTGATTGCCCCAAAGGACAGTACGGACATGCTAAGCAAGAAGATTGACACCCTAAGCCGTAAAGTAGATATCTCTGCGCTGTGAATAGAAAAGTTGTGTGGGGGAATAGCTGAGGCGGTGCAGATAATTAGCGATGGAGAAGACAAAATAATGAAACTGCAGAGTGTAGTCACACAACTACAACAGATTGTTAAAAATGTGGCGGCTAAGAATGATCACCTGGAAGGAAGGTCCCAGCGCAATAATTTGGAAATTGCCGGGGTATCAGAAACGACAGCTATAGACAATATGGAGACATTCATAGAGCAGTTGCTCATGGAGGTACTAGGCAGTCCTGCCGTGTAACCCAATTTTAGTGTGAGGCCACCCCTATGCACACTCGATTATCGCACGCATCTTCTTCTACCGGGATAGAGATGTCCTGCAAAGCAGCCAGAGAGAAGGGGGAATTGAAATATGGCTCAGCCACCATAAGGATTTTTCAGACCTCATGTCCAGAAACAAAGACAGGCTTTCCAAGAGGCCAAGAAATTAAACTTACTCACTGTAGTGACAAGAGCACTCATAGTCCATAGTACATAGTACCCTTTCCTCTATAATTGTGGGCATCTCCCAACATGGGGATGGTACTGGAACCTTTGGCAGCGAAAAGAAAATTGAGCTTCCCCTTTAAATTTAGGATAGCGCGTGGGGGGGCAGGGGGGGGGATCAGCCTTGGGAGTGTGAATGCCCCGCCCTCTAGTACCTCACCTCAGTCCCCTTTGAACACATCAGATGCTTTGATACCTGGATACTATTAGTGCATATTAGCCCTTGGCATACTAGCGGGTGAAGGCGGGCGGGACGTATGGAGGAAAGGGCACTATGGACTATGAGTACTCTAGTCATTACGGTAACTTTAATTACTCCTACGTCTTGTTCCCTTTCCTCCATCCTTGTTGGTGATTCCACCGAACAAGAACATAAGCTGGATCTGTGATAACCTGCTTCATATCTATGATGAAGCAAAAAGGCTCTTCAGAACCGCCATCCGTTCTCCATCGCGCCTGGAGCTGGTGTCCAGTGAGAAGTGCTTACAGAAGGCCGACAGAGAGGCGCAAGTAGCCGCCTTGCTGATGACATCCCAAGAAATGCGTGTCTAAAACGCAACAGCCGTTTCCTTAGCTCTGGACGCATGGGCATGAAACCCCTCAGGAACAGGTTTGCCCATGGCCGTGTAAGCCTCTGAGATGGCCTGAAACATCCAAGGAGTGATGGAAGCTTTGGAAGCCTGAGAGCCGGGGGAGGAGCTCCCAAAAGTCACAAACAATGCCTCAGACTTCCTGAAGGATTTTGTCCGAGAGAAATAAAACTCGAGGACTCTCTTGAGGTCAAAAGAATGCAGGGCCCTCTCCACCTCTGACTGCGGGTTCAGGAAGAACACTGGCAGGTAGATCTCTTAATTCAGATGAAATGGAGAGACCCCCTTGGGCGAGTGCGGAAGTTTTAAGTTATTTTACCTCTAACTATTGTTCTCCAGCATGGTTCTGGCATGGATTCACATGCTCATGAATAATGATTACTTAACAGTACATATACACAACCTACACAACCACGGGGCAAGGCTGAGCAGAAGCAATATACACCATTGGAACAGACTCACCTCAAGTGAACAGGTTGCGTAGCACTGCTTGGCCAACTCGGGCCTACTCCCTGGAATCCCTATCGACCAGTAGAACCTCATGAAGGTGTGTGTAGACCTCCACTTAGCAGTCATGCAGATGTCGAGCAGGGGCCACACCAGAGAGAAACGCTGTCGTTGCTGCAATGGCTTTGGTGGTGTGGGCTCTTGGCCGGCCCGGCAGCGGCCTGCTAGCCAGTCGATAAAGGTGCATGATGCAGCCAGAGAGCCACCTGGAGATGATGGAAGCCTGCGACAAGGCCTTTTGATTCAAAGGTCCAAAATTGAGTAACAGCTAAGAAGTCTTCTGAATGCTCTTTGTGCATGCCATGTAAAACTTTAAGGCACAAGCAACATCCAGTGAATGCAAAGCCTTCTCTGCTGGCGAAGATGAATTCAGGAATTTGACAGGCAACACCAAAGGCTCGTTGAGGTGGAACTCCAACGGCACCTTGCATAAAAGTGGGGTGTGTAAGCAGTACCACCTTTGAAGCGTGGAAGGACAAGTACGGCTGCTTGCAGAGCCTGGATCTCTCCAACCCGCCTGGCCGAGGTGATCGCCACGAGGAACGCCTTCTTCCATGATAGAAACTTGAGTGGGGCCTAATGTATCCGTTCAAAGGGGGCCCCTATGAGCTTAGTCAAAACCAAATTAAGCTCCCAAGCAGGTGCAGGAGCCTTCACCAGTGCTAAAGTCCTGAAGAGTCCTTTGTGAAACTCCTGGACGAGTCTGTGCAACCACAGAGAAGGCCTACCTGGCACCCTGGTGTAACGGGATAGATATGGTGGCCAGGTGCACTTTGATAGAGACATGAGCAAGTCCAGCCTTGGCCAAGAAAAGCAGGTATGGCAAGAGCTGCGACCAGTGATACGCAGAGGGGTAATCTTCCGAGCCCGGCAGCACACAGAGAAACGCTTCCACTTACGGCCGTAGCTCATCAACGTTGAAGAGACCCTGGCCTTGGCCAGGATGTCCTTACATTATGCATGTAAAGCATAATGTCCAAACTCTAGGGTTGCAGGAGCCAGGCCCGGAGGTTCAGAGACGCTGGGTGGTGGTGCAGAATCGCTCCACCCTTTCTGGACAGAAGGCCCAGAAGTAGTGGCAGCTTGATGGACGGAACCGTCGACAGACATAGCAGGTTTGGATACCGGATTTGTCACGGCCACGCCGGAGCAAAGAGTATATTCCTGCAGTGACACAGTTTGTTGATCACACGTGGCAGGAGTGGGAACGGAGGAAAAGTGTATAGGAAAAGTCCCTCCCACAGGAACGACAATGCATCCCCCATGCTCCTCCACTGTGTGAACATGCTGGCGAACTTCCGACACTTGGAATTTGTTGCCGTCGCGAAATCTGGGGATGACCCCATTCATGGAATAGAAGATCCATCTTGTCCTGGCCAAGCTCACACTCGAAGGAAGAACGTAGTTCCCTGCTGAGCGAGTCTGCAATGGTGTTCTTGGTGCTCTCCAGGTGAAACAGGACAAGAAACATGTCCTGACGAACAACCCAGTGCCACAGATCCTGGGCCTCGCTGGAGAGCGTGTCCCACCCTGCATCCAGATGTAGAACATGTTGGTGGTGTTGCATGTGAAGATCCTCCTCATCATGACCCTCATCAATGGCAGGAAAGACTTGAGGGCCCAGAACACGGCCCAAATCTCCAGGATGTTGATGTGAAGTGTCTTTCCTTCTGCCAGCCAGAGGGCTCTGGCGTGCAACTGTGCGTTATGAGCTCCCCAACCCTCCAGAGAAGCAGCCGTGGTGACTGTCTCCTGATAAGGAGGGACTTGGAATGAGGCCGCTTGCGTGAGATGAAAGCGCACGCCCCACCACTGTATTGTTAGTCGGAACTCCTTGTTGAGGGGGGATATTGTCTGTCCAGGATCCCGAGGCTTGCAGCCATCTCTCATCCAGAAACTCCCGGAGAGGCCTTATCTGTAGTCTGCAAAGGAGGACTATGTTGATGCAGGAGGACCTCATGCCCAACAGTGACTTGACGGCTCGCACAGTAGCCGACCGTGCCGACGACAGGCGCTGCACCTTGCATAGGATAGCTACTACCCTCTCTTCTGATGGAGCCGCCAGACTCTGTGTCGAGTCGTGCCCCCAGAACAGAGAGTTCTGCGATTGCTTCAAGCAGGACTTAGAATAATTTACGGAGAATCTCAGATCCGTCATTAGAAACACAGTCCTCGCCGTGTGATGGCTCACCAGAGCATGGCAGCGGGAGGGTACTAGCCAATCGTCAAGGTAAGGGTAGATGTGGATGCCCTCGAGATGAAGATGCTCCGCCACCTGAGCCAAGCCCTTTGTGAAGACCCTCGGGCCGAGGGAAGTGCCTTGAACTGATAGTGCCACCCCTTGACCACGAACCACAGCTATTTGCGGTGCTTCAGATGGATGGAGATGTGGAAGTAGGCGTCCTCCAGGTTCAGAGACACCAGGAAGTCGCCTTCCTCAAGTTTGCCGAGCAGGTGTTGCAACGTGGCCATCCTGAACTTCGGGGACTTCAGGTACTTGTTGAGGAGTCGCAGGTCCAGGATCGGCCTCCAGCCTCCTGTCTTCTTTCAGACCAGAAAGTATCTGGCGTATATCCTAGAGAAGCAGGGGAACGGGTTCGATCGTCCCCTTTTTTAACATGGCTTGGACCTCCTGTAACAGCTGCGCCATGTGCTGTTCTTGTCGTGCTACAGGGGGAATACAAGGACACCTGCGTTGGAACTCCAAGTCTCTGTCCGAGAGCGTCCAGCACCCATCTGTGGGTGGTGATGGTCTTCCACGGCCGATTCAGGCCTATTTTGGTGCCTGGGCCACGCTGCTGTATGCCTGCGAGCGGCCTATGCATGCCCCCTGCATCGTGGAGCGAGAAGGCTGCCGATAAGGAGTGGTATAGCCCTTGGAGGATCTGCCAGGAAAACGACCGACATTGCTGCAGGGTGCCCAGAGAACGAGCCATCTCTGAGTCAGTCTTGATGATCTGGAGAGACTCTTTGACCGTCTTGCCAAACAGGTTTTCTCTGTCGAATGGCATATCTAACACCTTCAAATGAACATCCAGCCTGAAATTGGTAGCCTTCAGCCATCCCTGCCGACGAAGTGACACTCAGCTGCCCATCTGATGGAAACCGGTATCCGCGATGTCCACTGCCACTGAGATGGCATGGTCCGAGGCTACCTCACCATGCTGGAACAGTTCAAGACTTCTGCCTTCTTGTCATCAGGTAGGAATTCAAGAATAGGGCACAGCTTATACCAGAGCTGATGGTCGTAGCGGCACAAAATGGCCAACGCATTAGCGCCCTTAATGGTGCTGGCAGCCATATAGATAATCTTCTTCCAATAGCGTCCAACCTCATCTGGTGGAGAGGCCCTGTGCGGGTCATCCGCTCCTGCTGGCACTCCGTCTGCTGCGACAAAGCCATCAACCTCGTCTGTGTCCACAGTCATGCCCGTATACGTGTGGAGGGGAAGGGTCCCCTGTAGGGGTCAACGCCCGGGGTGGAGAAGGCAGTGGGGTCCGTTGGCGCCTTAAACACTCAGGGTCATTTGACTTATGGTTGCGCCTAGAAGGACTTCCTGAAAGCGGCCGTGGAGGACTTCCAGACGGAGCAGGGGCGGTGTGGGTGGCAGCCTTTGCTGAATTTCTGATACCAGGGTGTACAGTGTGGTCAGAATGTCTAACGAACAGTCCCTGGGTTGAGGTGTTGAGGGAATGAGAGGGGAAGACTCCGGGCTAGTATGCCTCTTCTGGAGAGGTAGGCGATATGGTTCACCCCGCGGCGACCCATCTTTCAAACAGGGTCCCTAGTCCCCATCGTGGTCTGAATAATAGCCCCCAGCCAGATCATCACCTTCATCGGAGTTAGTATAAACGTGCCCTGGTGCACGTGGATCAGCTCCTTGTTCTGCCCGAGACTTCTCGGAGGAAGATGCTGCTGTCCCTTTCCGGGGGTCTACGCTGAAACAGTTACCTGATGCTGTGCCGGTAAGGACACCCGCTGAGTAGCCGTCACTTACTGTGGGCACCACCTTTGTGGTCTGCCCACCTTTCGAATTAGTAGTGGCTGTCGACGGGGTGGCAAAAACAGTTGTTGATGTGGCGGTTGATGACGCAGTTGAGGATGGTGTTGTCTTGGCTTGGCTTGACCCCCTCCTCGAAAGACCTCGACCTATTATCTGAGGGAGTTTGAGCGCTGGACCGGCAGGTTCTGGGAGAAGTGTACTCATGCTGAGAGGCCGAGTCAGAGGCCTTACCTGATTTTAACCAGGCTGCCAGCCTGCTGTAGCGGTCCTTCTTGGTCTTCTTCGAAAAACCAAAGCAGACCTCACATCCCTCCTCATCATGGTCCGGATGCAGGCAGTAAAGACATTTATGGTGTCTATCCTCCGTGAAAACTTTCCTTAGTCCACATTTTGCAGAAAGTATGAAGAAGCATCTCCTCCTCTCTTCAGTCATTGCAAAAAGGCACAAAGTAGGCCCAAGCCTGGGCCTTCTCTGATTTGATCAAAGATCCTCGAAGTATGATCTTCACTGACAGCGGATCCCTGTTGCAAGTAGACTACCTCCAGTCGAACGATAACTTCAAAACTCTCCAAAAAACCCAAAATATTAGGAAAAAAGCTCAGAGAGCACTAAGAGGACTCCCAACTCTGAAGCATGTGGTAAAAATCTGAAGATGGCCACCAGGGGTGGAGCTAGGAGAGAGCGGTCATTGGATGGGGCAGTATGACCCAGAGGACAGTGATTGGTTTAGAGGAGAAATACAGTTTTCAAGCGAAATGAACTTTTTTTTATTTTTTTTTTTAATCGACCCGGACGACGGGAATATTCATGAGCATGTGAACCCATGCCAGACCCCATGCAGGAGAAGATGACCTTGTCGTTGTGAAACATGTTGAAGGGCTTGCACGAGGACAAGGTCTGCAGCTCACTAACTCTGCGCGCAGAGGTGAAAGCTACCAGTAAAACTGTCTTTAGTGTCACCAAGCGGATGTCCACATTGGATCTCGACTCGAAAGGCGTGCGCTGCAAAGCTGCAAGAAACACACAGAGGTCCCAGACTGGATGCGGCCTATGCACTGGCAGAAAAAGCCTAGACAACCCCTTAAGGTGGGCCTTCACTACCGGGTTGGCTGCAGAAAACACATGCCTAGGGGAATGTTAGTTAGATAAGTGCGGCACATATTCACCTGAACTCCAGAATGAGCCAGGTGTGCTGAAAAAGCCAGTACATCATCCAGAGGACAGGTGACCGGGTCCAGACCCTTGTCATGAGCCCAAAGGTAGAATCTAGTCCATTTCCTCTTATACCTGGACCGAGTGGAAGGCCTCCTGGCCTGCTGAATGATATCCCAGCTGTCATCCTAAAATTGAGCATGCTGAAGCCTCAGCTGACCAGGAACCAGGCCACCAGCGCCAACTTGACCGGGTGCAGATGTTCCAACGCCCTGCCCTGCTGAGCCAGGCATCCCCTGCTGGAGATCGGAAGGCAGACTAGACCCTGGCAGCACAACTGCAGCAGATCCGAAAACCAACTGCAGCAGATCCGAAAACCAGGGTCTTGAAGACTAGTGGGGGGCTATCAGGGTGAGGCTGCAACCCACCGAAGCCCGAAACTTGCAGAGGGTCCTTTGGAGAGGGGTGGGTGGGCGGGCACGCATAACACCTGCGGCCGTGCCAAAAGATCTGAAAGGCATATCCCAGAGGCCCCTGACCCCATCCTTCCCATGAAGCAAACGAGGGGCACTTGGAATTCAGAGAGGATGCAAACAAATCTAGGTCTGCAATGCCCCAACGCTGGAACAGGGGCAACAAGGAGTCATTCTGCAACTCCCACTCGTAGGTGTTGAACCCCAGGCGGCTCAGCTGCTCTGCTTCTGCATTTCTGTCCCCCGGGAGGTGGACTGCTGAAATCCAAACTCCGTCCGTCAGGGTCCATTCCCAGATCGATACCGCCTCCATGCAGAGGAGGGGGAATGGGCGCCACCCTGCTTGTTTAGGTAAAACATTGTCATAGAATTGTCTGTCGCGACCAGAACCAACTTGTCACTGATGAGGGGGCAAAAACACCTTAAGGGCAAGGCCCACTGCCCCGAGCTCGAGCAAATTGATATGCACGAGGGCTTCCGCCGTGGACCATACTCCATGAATCGCGTAGTCCTCCAGAGTAGCCCCCGGGCCCGAAAGAGAGAAGTCCATCGTCACCACCAGGGTAGGCTCTGGTCGGGTGAAGGGGGCTCCCACTGAAACATTGCCATCCATCATCCACCAACAAAGATCAGGCAGTAGGAGCGGTGGTATTGGGATTGTGTCTGACTGAGACCCCGTCTCCAGATCCCAATTGGCCACCAGGTGGAGCTAAAAGCACCTCATCTTGAGGCGAGCGTGCTGTAGAGTAAGCACGCAGAAGATCATCAGGCCCGGAATGTGCTGGAACCACCATGCCGAGGTGGTTGTATTGGCCAGAAAGTGCCCCACCGCTTTGCGGAGGGGCAGAAGCCTCTCGGGTGTAGGAAACCCCAGCTAAACTGTTGTGTTCCAAAGAACCCCTAGGAAGGAAGACCAGTACCTGAGAGGGGCACAACTGGGACTTCCTCCGTTTGAGAGAGAACCCCAGCTGATGGAGATCCGCCAACCTCTGGCAGGAGTGTAGCACCCCTTTGGGTGAGCCCCACCCTCACCAGCCAGTCGTCCACATAAGGGTACAGATGAAGACCCGCCACTGCGTTCATCAACTTCGGGAAGACACAAGGAGCCAGTTCAGGACGAAGGGTAGCACCATGTACGGAAAGTGATACGACATAGGCATGAACCGCAGAAACATCAGATGTGGTTGGTGCATGGGAACAGTTAGGTACACATCCATGAGGTCAATGGAACACATCCAGTCCACAGCACACAGAGACTCAGCTATGTGCACGGGAGTAATCATCTTGAAGCATTCCAGCAGTAAAGACAGATTTAGAAATGACAAGTCCAGGACAACCCTCAGGCAATCCTGGTTTTTCTTATGTATCGCAAACATCTTGGAATAGTAACTGGAGCCCTTGTCTACAAGAGGAACCGGTTCTATTGCCTGTATCGGCAAGAGCGAAAGGACCTCCCGTAAAAGAGCCTGGGACCCAATCTGATGAAGAGCAGGAGAGTATGGTAGAGGCAAAGGAAGACTGAAGCCCATGGAAACTATGGATAGGATCCACAGGTCGCTCAAGATGCTTTCAGGTGTCCTGGAACAGAGCCAAATGGCCTCCCAAAGGTGAGCATTGTTCACCCGACCTTGACATCACTGCTTCTTGGAGGCAGAGGCAGAGGAGGGGGAGCGGAAAAACCCATGCAAAGTCCTCTGCTGCTTCCTCCTGTTGTCGCTGGGCGACCTGTCAGGCCTCTGTGTAGCGCAGTCCCGGAACACCTTTATGAGGAAGGTGGTGCGTGACTTCAACTCAGTCCTGCCCTGAGATTGAGGGAAGGATTTCTGACCTGGTTTTGTCAGGATGGCCAAGGACTTGGCAGTGTGAGTGGAAGTTTTCTTCTTTGTCAACTCGTCATCGGTTAACAAATTAAAAAGGTCCACACCATCAAAGGGCAGATCCAGGATCCGTTCCTGCATGTCAGATGAAAACTTAGTGGCATGCATCCACGTCATCCTTCTCATTTCGACCCGAAGACACAGCCCTCTGCTGGCTGTGTCAATGTGGGAGACCAAAGACTCCATGAGGTCCTGCGCAATGGCCTGTGCTTCTGCCAGCCCGGCATTTAACGACGCTTGCTTATCCGAAGGGAGGTAAGGCTGGAATTCTCAGAGCTCCCGCCACAGCTTCTGGTTAGCCGCGGCCAAGAGGGACCTACCGTTGGCGTGCCGCAGATGCAGTTGTGAGATGGAATAACAGCGTTTTCCCGAAGACTCAAGGACTTTGGAGAGACGAAAGGAGGTGGCTCACGTGGAGGAAAACTACAAAGATGAGGGTTAGGAATACAGAGAGGCCGAAGCCACCACTAAGGAATGCAGCTGCGGGTGGGAGGCCAGGAAGATTGGCTCCCCATCCGTCAGCCTAAACCTGCTGTCCAACTTCTTGTTCATCTGGGCCTTGGCTTCTTCCAGAGCACCTGCAGAATATCCCTCTAGAGAGGGATGCCAGACCGAATTGTGTTGTGCTTCCCCAGGACCTCTGCTAGCACTCCCGACTCCTGGGGGGCTTCCTCAAGCAGAGGGACCCCAAGAACTCCTCCAGGCCCTGAAGACGGTCATGAAAGGCCTTAACGGATGCCAAGGGTTCATCGGCCTGGCCTTCATCGTCCTCATTGCCCCACCCCCCTTTTCACAGACCAAGGGGCATCCGGCCCTGGAACACAAGTGCCAGCGGGGTGCCCCTTAGGTCCGGAGCCTCAGACAGGTCCCACGGGTGATGAGGAAGGCGTTGGTGGTACAGTAGGAGGTGGCGAGGTCAGAACAACCGGTAGGGCCTAGACCAGGGGAGGAACCGGCACTGGAACCGGAACCGGCAGTGCTGGAGGAACAGAAGGAGCCACCAGAGGAGGAGTCTGGGGTGACCTCCTTCACAATGTCTTTCAGGAGCCCCTTCATCTGAGGGGAAAGCATGAGTTAGAGGTAGTGCTTCAAGAAGCGGTCCACCGAAGCCGGCGGGTCCCTATGGGCCCGGCCGTCCGAGGCGTTGGTCCTCGGCTCCTGGTCAAATCGCTGAGACGCCTGGTGCATGTAGCCGTAAGGCTGTGATGGGCAGATGTACCCCGGAGGAGACCAGACGCCTGCACCGTAGGATCGGCTGCTGCTTCCAGAGGGAAGGGGGCTGGGATCATCTCGCAAAGCCCATTTGATGGGCGAAAGCACTGAGGAGCCACGAGCAGGATCCAAGATGGCCGCTGGCCTGGCAGGCTCTGCCACGTGTCTCTCTGCCATTTTGAAGCCTTGCGCCATACCGTGGGTGGGAAGGCGCAGAGAGAGGCCTTAGACATGGGTGGATGCAGCTTGGGTCTTGCACCCGAAGCAGAGAGTCGATCTGAGAGATCCCTCTGGTAGGCGCCGAGCCCTCAGCCGGATGGCCGGAAGTCATAACGCTCTTACTCACCACCTCGGAGCGAGCTCCGGTAGGCTTTACGCCCTCAGTAACTGTGCCAGTAGCCGCGTTGGATCGTGCTGAAGATAGACTCTTGGAGGTGGCAAAAAGAGGACGAAGTTGATTGCACTTCCAAGGACAGCTTGGTAGGGCCCCCGAGCCCCTCAGCTTGGGAGCTGGTAGCCAGGGCGGCCTCAGCACTGTCCCTGGAGTGTCCCAAAGAGGGCTTGGGAGCCGGTAGCCTTAGAGGCCTCGAGCCTGCCAGAATGTGAATTTGAGGAACCCCCGATCCACGGGAACCCCGGGGGAAGGAGTCGCTGTGCTGTGGAGCTGTGCTTAACAGAGGGCCTACCTTGTCTTGACGAGAGGTCCTGGAGACGAAGTCGTTAAGGTGAGGAGGAGGAGAAATTTGGAAGATCTCCCTCCACTGCAACAACCGATTCTTCAATGCCCTGTGACCGAGAGCACTGCAAGCCAAACATGCGTTCCAGTGAAGGTCAGGCCCCAAACAATCAAGACAGAGTGCATGGGGGTCCGAGGCCGGGACTGAGTGGTCGCACGAGGCACAAAACAAAACGCTGAGCAAGCGGAAAGCTAAAAAATTCTCTGCGCTGGCTGCCAGGTCCGACACCGCTGGTGCGGAAAAAGGGACTGAGGTGAGGCGCCAGAGAATGGGGCCTCGGCAGGGCGTCCCCACGCCCAAGGCCACGCCCCTCCGTGCTATACTAAATTTAAAGAGGAAACTCAATTTTTCACTGCCAAAGGTTCTGGTACCATCCCCATGTTGGGGAACGCCCACAAGGATGGAGGAGAGGTGTTGAGATGTATTATTGTATACTGCGCAGGAAAGGTATGTGCTATGCCATGCTATATCTGGTGAAGCTAAGGGTGTACATGAAGGAAAGACTATATTCTTTACTGACCCGGGAGCAGCAGAGAAGTTGGCGAAGGAAGTGGTCGGGTCTCCGCAAACGCAGCAATCACCACCCGCTGAGCAAGGAGCAATAACGACGACATGGCGTCATGCTAGTTTCTTTTATTCCCTTGGGTTACCAGTCGCAAATGCATCTCCATATGGTGAACAGTAAGGGGAGTCGGATGTCATGTGTGGAAACAGAAGGACAAAAGGGGGAGGAGGGTGGTGAGAAGGGAAAACATATGCAAATCCAGGTCAGCAGCCATAAGGAGGAGCAGCAGCTTGTGTGCGCAGTTTCCAGGAGAAGTAACTGCGGTTCAGGGGGATTAAAGGTTTATTTGGGTTGGGGGCGGGAGGCACCTTTGCCGGTATGTTGGCATGGGTGGGGGTGGTTGGGTATGAAAGTGTTTATTTTTGGACAGTGCACACAGTTGGAGTTAAATTAAGAAGCGGCAGACATGACGGAAGGGTGCACGACCTAGCACCATGGGATAACTGGGAGGCTAGGAGGTGGATTGATGGGCAGTGTTAGTATAATGGATATATACATGTAGAAGACTGATGGATAGCATAACATTGATGTCGTGGAATATTAGGGGGTTCCCTAATAAACAATTTCGGCAGATTATCAGTTATGTAAGGAGACATCGAATGAGGACTCTCATACTACAAGAGACGCACTTGGGACAGGCGGGGAAACTGCCTGTAGCACAGCGCCGGGAGTGCATAGATATAGCGCTCCATTCTCTTCACACTCTAGAGGGGTGGCCACCTACATTCATGCTTCTTTAGGCTTTAAATTGCACGACCACGTGAAGGACAGGGAGGGCAGGTATTGCATTTTAGCAGGGAAATGCTTGGCCTCAAAGTGGTGCTGATGAATATTTATGCACCAGGCACATCCGCAATTATGAGGGATATGAAATTCTGTGGGCAGGGGATTTCAACTTCTCATTTGAACTTGATGTGGATAGGGTTTAAACAGCCCAAGCGAAGCTCCTGAGGGCGGTTGAGACGTGGAAAGGGATCGCAGATGTGAGAAACCAGAGGGTGTCTCACCCACAATGACCGGGGGTCGGTCTCTCTCTCTCTCTCTCTCTCTCTCTCTCTCTCAGGTGGCCAGGGCATAGCCATCGCCTTTGGATTTAAACCCCGAGGGTGGACCAGTGCGGGAGGATCACCTGGGTGAAGGGTCTGTGGGGAGTGGGGGTGAGATAGCTGATGGTGAGACGCGGTATTCCCCCCTTTTTTGTTCATGTACCCCATCCTACTTTATAGGATTTTCCAAGTCCCAACCACCCATCCACCCCTTTTTTCACAAACACTGGGCCGAGGAAGAAGCGACTGAGAACAACCAGACTAACTCGCTCACATCGTACTGGACATGTCGTTAAAAGGGGTCAGGCAAAACCAGGCACTTTACATTAAGTGTATACAACGGATATCAGTTAGCTCTCCTCATGTGAATAAAAGGCAACACCTAAAGAGACACTCTGAGCAAAGCGGAACACGAGCACGAGAAAAACTTCCGGGACGAGGGCACACCTACTGGAACAGAGAAACAGACCAAGGGACAAGAGCAGTAGGCCGAAAAAACCAAGGGTTCTCTACTGGATGTCGTTGCCTCTGACAGGCCGTGAAAGACATGTGGAGAAAGCCAGATCCCATAATTGAAGATTGCATTGTGTCCCCAGGACGCCAGCGACCCTCCTGGGTTAATGGCAGAGTTGGGGAGGCCAAGCCTGTGGTACTAACCTTGACTCGTGAATTGAAAATAGCAAAACAAGAAAGAAGCGCACACAGCCAGCGAGTTGGCAAGCAAAATGAGAGACTGGTGTGTGTTAAAGCGAATGGAGTAGCAACATTATATCACAAGTGAAGGCTGCACGCGTGTGGATGAGACGCGAAGAAAGGCAGACCTGTGAATGAACTTTGAAGTAAAAAGCAGCTGTGAGATCAGCGATATTAAGTAACGAAGTGGTCCAGCAAAAGGAAATAGCCCATTCTAAAGTCTCTGTGAAAGGTACATTGTCAGAAGTTATGAAGCAAATTACGTGAAAGTAACTGTGGACTTTGAGTCAAAGTGGTCCTGCGGTGGTCTGGTAAAAGTGTCGCACACATTCGAAAAGTCTTTGACAGGGGTCCGAGCTGGATTGAGGGGGGCCCTAAGCACAATAAAATTGGGAAAGGAAGCCCTTTGCAAGTTTGTGTTGAACTGTGACTTGAGACGTCCGAGTCGGTAGAGGGGGACCCATCGTGAACTGTGTGCTGTAAGATCTGAGCACGGCAGAGGGGGGCCTTTGTGAACTTTATGGTGGAAATACAGTTTTGAAAAGTCGAGCAAAAGACTAACGCTAACGTGGAAGACCAGGCAGGTCTCAATCCACGGTTTGGAACTGCTAAGAGTGTTAGAAACCAGCTGTCCCCTGGAGGCATGTGTCGTCGGTTCTATGTTATTTTGCTGCAGGATTTTTCGTCGCGGGACTTTTCATAGCCGTTTTTTGATCGAGTAAAACATTTTTTTTTTTAATTATTCCCTTTCATCCACAAATATTTCTTGAATTTTTAAACCCCATCCCCCCAAAAAAGATAATTTTTTTCCAAGAAAAAAACAGCGATGAAAAGTCCCGCGGCGAAAAATCCTGTGGCAAAAGAACTGTATACCGTGTCGTCATGCCTCCAGGGGACAGCCTTCCTCTGTGAGGCGTGAAGCTGGTTCAACTACCTTTATTCTTTTGAACACTGATTTTTCCTTTTGCATACATTTCTCCTTTTAATCTTTGTATAGGGCAGGCAATTTGGTTTTGTTAGCATAGGCTGTTTTGATTTGACTGACGCCACTAGGACTTTTGTTTATCGTTTGATGGTCAAGACTACTCCCATCTTAGTCATAGGGCAAATTAGGAGTTTCTGGGATCCCAACATTTTCAATAAAGGTTTTACAAATTGTATCCATTGTGTCAGTTTCATACTTGTGATACCATGCCTTCCCTACACAGAATATGACAGGCTGGAGGACGTGTGGAGACTCAGACACCCAATGCAGAGAGTATACACATTTTATTCGTTTATATATGATTCTGCATCTAGGATAGATTACATAATGGTCACACATGACAGAGCGAGATCTATTGAAGACACAAGGATACTTCCCAGAACTCTATCCGATCATTCCCCAGTCATAATTACATTTAGTAGCGTGATTCCCCGGCCTAAGCTCCCACGTTGGGAGATTCAGGAACCGTTCAATAGAAGGTCTAATGTTTAGGGACGAGACGGCACAGGATATTAAACAGTTCTTTGAGCATTATGAAGGTTCAGTCCGGGTATGGCGTGGTATGGGAGACATTCAATGTCTGTATTAGGGGCAGTTGTATCTCTAGAAGGGGGGGGGGATTAATGCATTGCGGAATAGCCATAGAACCCTAGAATGGGAAATTAGAGTGTGGGCAAGCTGAGGATGGAGTGGCCAATGTCACATTGCGTCTACAAAAGGTGAGGAGGGAATACAAACTTGTGACAGATGGAAGTTGGCATTTTCTGACAGTATGACATTGGTATGTTTTGAAATTGTGTACAATATTGATTAGGTAGATGTGTAGATGAGGCGAGCCCTCCTTTGAGCTTGTTCATATACAAGACTAACTTCCTTGCATGTATTCGCAAACTTCAAAAAAACATAGAAGAACAGAGTAGCCTGCATAGCCAATCAGGTGTAGGCTTTTACTAGACTGGGCTGTTTATATACGATGACCTACTTAAATTAAGTTTTTTAATGGTGCTCGTTCTTAAGAGTGGCACCTTTAACACATTATAAAATGCCCCCCCCTGTGTGAATATGTTTCAGTAAGCTGTATAGTACTGACACGTGACATAAGATGGTGAACAGGTGATATCCTTGATGTCTTACGTGAGAACGTTGCTTGTCGGTAACTAGTGGTTGCATTCAGAGATTGGGTCTAATCAGGATCGCTCCAAGATGACAGGCACCGGTCTGCGTTAAGAGAAAGATTTCAACACTTCCGGGAAGAGGACAAAAGACTGTAGCAACGCCCAGCATCTCCTCAGTTTGAATAGTAATATCGTAGTATTTCTAAATACTTCATGCATAGAGTGAGGCACACTAGGAGAAAAACTGCTTTGTGCAAGTCCGTTTTAGTGGAAGGTGTTGGAAACAAAGTTCAACGAATATGTTCAGTTTGATAGGGTTTATTATATAAGACACATGAGAATATCGAATTCATACTACAGACAAGAGTGAAGTTCAGACTTTCTTAATTAGTCAGAGAAAATCAGAACAAAAAGAGGGGAAAATCTCCACGAGAGAGATGAGGCGTAAGGCATCACCAATACGATGGTGAGTGGTGAACATGAGTAAAGCAAAAGAGTGAGTGGTTGGGACTCATATGGATTAAACTGATGTATCTACAGTTAGATTTGTATCAGCTAATAATGAAGAATGGGACATAGTCAAGGCCGGACTCTAATGAATGATGAAAATGTATATTGCGCTTAGTAGGGACGTGAAGCTGTAGCATAATGAAAGAAAGTAAAAATAAGAGTTTCACCAGTAAGACTGTTGATTTGTTTTTATTTCATTTTTACAGATTTGGAATAATATGTTAGGGGAAGCCATCTTTATTGATTTCTCTGAAAAAGTAAGACTGTGTCCTGACAAGACTAGTTTCATAAGAATAACATCCTCGTAGAGCGGGATAAAAATCTAAACTTTTACCTGTGAGGAGTAGTGGCAATAAACACTGCAAACTGGGTTGTGTAACCTGTAACAAATTTAGTAGAAGGGTTTTCCTTCCGTAAACCATCTAAATGATTAGTATACAGTGTTAAGAATTTCTCCTCATTATGAAGTGGTAAAGACAGACTAGTATGTCTTGAATGAACATCGTTGCATAATTGGCACTTTAGATCCTAACCCGAAAGCAATTATGCTGCACTTGTTTGTATATGTTAAGCGAGTTTTGCACATTTTATTGTTCTGTATGTATATGTTTAATTCTTGTTTGTACATTGGGAATTTGTCATCAATCATGTTTTTCATGAAAAACATTTTTATAAAATTAATAAAGAGTGTTTTTTATTGTCAACAGATGGTGAAGATAATTTGTCGTCATTTTAACCAGCACCTATGCCTCAGGTCTAGTAAATGTGCATCAAGAGGGAGGTGTGGCCTGCCTCCTGTGTGTGGCATAATTGCGCTAAGTATCCCGTTTGAGGTAGTTCCCCGGAAACAAAAAAAAGTATGGGAGGCGAAGGCATATTAGACGAAGGCAGATACGACTGTAGTACATCCGTTCTTAGATCAGGTTGCACAGGAGTGGCTTGACCCGGAATAGGCCATGCTCCTTAACATACCAAAAATGGTCGAAGAGTAATCCTGTCCTTACCGAATGACAAAGCCCCAGGGTTACGGCCTAACGGCTCAGTTTTATCAAGATTTCGCAGATTAGCTTGTTCCACAACTACAAATGTACGAGTCTCCATTTGACAGGGGTGTTCTACCGGAGTCAACTCGGTCTGCCCTTGTAACGGTACTACGTAAGACCCATACGGACCCGGAGAAGTGTGCCTCATACAGACCGCTGCCCCTGGTAAACATGCACAATAGAATTTGGTGGCGGATCGACTGCAGCTGCATATGCCAGCCCTGGTTCTCCCGGATCTAGCCAGATTCACCCCAGGCAGGTCGAATCACAATAATTTAAGGAGACTACCTGCACTCTTCCGTAAAACTGATACATTGGTTCTGGCAGTGGTGGCCTCTTGATGCTGAGAAGGCATTTGATTCAGCTGAATGGCCTTTCCTATCTCTGTAGGTCGGAGTTGGGCAACAGCTATGTGTAATGGATACAGCTGCTACACCCCGCCCCCAGAGTCATGGAAGTTTCAGTTTAAATTAATACTGCTCTGTGTTACAGAGGATTCCCAGCCTGAGGAGGCAGAATATTCACAGCATGTTAATCTATGAAAGATCCAATGCTGGAGAAATGGTGCTTTATGTTAAGAAAACAAGAGCAACCTACCACCTACTGTGCAGGCTGTACAGAGATTTGGGCAGCTATCAGGGTTGAGAATCAACTGGAATAAGTCGGAGATCCTGCCCTTGACTGCTGCAGTAGTACAGGGTGCCATAATGATGTTCTTTAGGTGGTGCATTACACAGGGAATTACATATGTAGGTGTAGTCGTGGCTACTTAAATTTCAACTCTATATACAGAAAACTATGACACCTCTTGAACAGATGGAACTCAAAGTCAATACGTGGATACATCTGCCTATCTCGCAGGTTTCCTGTCTCTCGTTGGCAAAAGTGGTGTTTGTTCCCAAAGCTTTGTACATTTTAACATGCTGGTTGGGTTAGAAGCCTGATGATCAGCTTGGCCTATGCAGGTAAGCCACCCAGCATTACATATCACATCCTAACTAAACCATACAAGAGGGGTGGGGGTGTCCAGATTTTCCATATATATGCACACATTGTTAGAGACACTAACACCACACAGCTTTAAACACAAGCACTCAGCCCAATACAATAGTGCTAAAATGTAACTTTTATTCAGTATTAAACAACAAGTCAGCATGGACTTACTAACTTGTAGCAGGGCTCCATAGCTACTGTTCTGTGCCACGCGTTCCGTCCCAACTCAGGGACTTCTTTGGGCTAGTTTTGCAGTTAAAAGCTATATATAGGATACATTACTCACCGTAATCGTATTTCTGATGCTTGTATCTGCTTAGATTCACATGCTGTGCATAGGCCGACATTTAGTGGATGCTGCAGAGTATTACAGTTGTTTTTGAAATTCTCAAAGGGATGTCGACAGGGCGTGCCAGTAATACGATCCCTAGTATGACAACCACTGTACCGATGGTCCCTCAGATTGTTTTGTTTCTGATGTGGAGTAGCATGAAGTGTAGCGTGAGTACAGGTGTATCCAAGCAGATATGTATCAGACAAGGTCGCGAGCGTCCATGCGCCTTCTCCCCAGGGGGAGAAAAGGTGGGTGCATGTGACTATAAGCAGATACAAGCATCAGAATTAAGATTACGGTGAGTAATGTATCCCTTCTGAAGCTTGTGGAACCTGCTTAGATCACATGCTGTGCATAGATTAGCGAGCAGTGTTAGGAGAAGGTGGTGGGTTGTGAGAAGGTTCATGGGCAAACAGATGTCTTACAACCGCTTGTCCCACCTGTGTATCGGTCTTGGAATGTGTGTCAATGCAGTAGTGCTGAATGAAAGTGTGTACTGAGCTCCATGTAGCTGCTTTGCAAATGCTAAGGGGACCTTTGCAATAAAAGCCTGAGTAGCTCCTGTGCTCCTTGTGGAGTGAGCTCTTGGCGTGAAAGGCAGTGTTTGTCTGACAGGGAGTAGCGCAGTTGAATACATCTGACTATCCATCTGGAGATGGCATTCTTGGAAATGCGGTCCCCTTCTCTGCCTGGAGCTACGGAGACAAACAGTTGGTCTGTTTTCATTAGCGGTCTGGTCTTGTCTACATAGTAAAGTATCGCCCTCTTTACATCTAGTGTGCAGAGTTTAACCTCAGCTGAGCTTTTCGGGTTCTGGAAGAAGGCCGGAAGCTCGACAGAATGGTTCACATGAAATTTAGAGATGAATTTAGGAGAGAACCTAGGATGAGTACTTAAAAGCAGCTTGTCTTAGTCTATGACAAAGAAAGGATCCTGCACTGACAATGCTTGCAATTCACTAACTCATCTTATGGAAGTAATATTTATTTGCATTTTTAAAGCGCTCACTCAGCCCAGGGGCATCGAGGCGCCGTTACAGAATTTGTTGTTGTCGTCTTAGTTGCATATTTATAACGCGCTTAAATACCCAAAGGTTTCCAAGCGCGGACCCGGGCATCGAACCCATGTTGCTTCATGTCGTCTTGCTTCCAAGGCGAGCACGTTGCCACTGAGCTATCCTCCCGGGACAGCACTAAGAAGGCAGTCTTGTAAGTCAGGTGTTTAAGATTTGACTTGTGCATTGGCTCGAAAGAGGGTCCCATGAGCTTGGTGAGTACAACATTGAGATCCCGTGCAGGCGGTAGATTTGAGATTGTAGGGTGGATTCTCTTTACTCCCTCCATGAATGCCTTGATGACCGGCATCTTTCACCACGAAACCTTATCGTGGGAGGTCGTGTAAGCCAACAAAGCCGCCAGGCGGACCTTCAGGGAGTTGAATACTAACCCCACGTCTAGCAAGTGGAGCATATAGGTAAGAATGTGGGATGGGGTACATTCTATGTGGTTTATTTGTTTAGCCTGGCACCCAATTACAAATCTCCTCCACTTGTCAAAATAACAGTGTCTAGTGTTTGGCTTTCGTGCCTCCCTCAGGATATTCATGCCCCTTTGTGCTAGGTTAAGATGTCCGAACTCTATGACATCAGGAGCCACACTGCCAAGTTCATCGAGTGAGTTTGTGGGTGCACTGTTAAGCCCCCGTGTGGCATGAGTAAGTTGGTCTGGCACGGGAGTTTGATGGGATCGCACATCTCCAGTTTGAACAGATGTGGATACCATGGTTGCCTTGTCCAAATAGGAGATTTCTTCCCTGTGTATCTTGTCTATCACCTTGTTCATGAGAGGAGTCTGAGGGGGTGAGGGGGGGGTTGGCGGGGTGTTGGGGGCGTAGTGGGGGGGAAGCATAAGCAAATCTCCCTGACCAGTTCATCCATAGGGCGTTTCTCTTGGAGCCTGGCTGAGGGAACCTGGACGCGAAGTCTGGGCACTGTCTGTTTTCGCTTGTAGTTAACAAGTCCAGCGTGGGGTAACCCCACTGGGAAAAGATGTGGTCTACAACACTTGGGTTTGGTTGAAACTCATGTTCCTCTGGTATGAGATCTCTGCTTAGAGAGTCTGCTAGAGAGTCAGCTAGAGTGTTGAGTACCCCTGGAACGTGTTGTGAGGATAGGAACATCCCCCGTCTGAGTGCCCATCTCCATATTTTTTGTGCCAGCTTGGACAGATCTGGAGAGTGTGTGCCCCCCTGCTTGTTGACATAGACCATTGCAGTGGTGCTGTTTGTTAGGATTTGAACAGACTGGTTCGTCAGCTGTGCTTCGAATGCTTGAACCGCTTTGAATACAGCTAAGACTTCCAGCAGGTTGATGTGGTTCTGTGCAGTCACGTGAGTCCACAGACCGTGTGCTGTGTGGTGAAGACTACCTGTGTGGTGAAGAATATGTGCCCCCCACCCGGAGTGTGATTTGTACCGATCGCTTGCGCTTCCGGGTTGTGGAAGGGTTTTCCCCCTAACAGGTTAGCCTTTGTCCACCAGCGTAGATTTTGTACTAGTGTTGGCGAAACGACCACTAGATCGTCCTAGTGACCGCTTGCCTGAGACCATTTTTTCGCCAACCACTCCTGTATGGGACCAGGTAAATGCACAACACCATCATGCCTAGTAATCGCATTGCTTTGCGTACGCTTATCTGGCGACTGGCTTGATACAGAGGTATTTGCAGTAGCATGTTTTGAACCCTTTCCATTGATGGAAAGACTAACCCTGCTCTGTGTCCCAGACAGCTCCTAGGAATTGTTTTATTGTGTTTTGCACAAGGCTTGACTTTTTCTCGTTTATGGAGACGCCCAATTGGAAGAGAAGGTTTATGGTTCTTTGCGTGTTTTGCTTGCAAAGATGGAGTGATTCCCCTGTGATCAGCCAGTCATCCAGGTAGGGGTACACTGGGATTGCCACCCTGCGGATGTGCGCTGCCACCACCACCAGTACCATGGTGAATACCCTTGGCGAAGATGCTATTTCGAAGGGTAGCACCTTGAATTGGTAGTGCTGGTTTGCTATTTTGAAACGCAAGAGTTTTCTGTGCGCTGGGAACATTGAAATATGGAAATAGGCATCTTTCATATCCAGTGTTGCCATGTAGTCCCCCCCGCTTTAGCAGGGGGATTACCCTCTTGTAGCCTTGTCATGCAGAATTTCTGTGGCTTTAAATAAGTGTTTGCAGGGCGCAAATCTAACACTGGGTGCATAAATAGGTCTTTCTTTGGCACAAGGAACTAGGTTGAATATATACCTTTGTTTACCTCGTTCGCTGGTACGATCTCTATGGTGTCCTTGCGTAGCAGCGCGCTGACTTCTTCGAGAAGTATCTGTTGTTCTTCTCTCGATCTTCTTTGACGTGGGGGATGGTTTGATGGTTTTTGGATGAGCTCCACACAACCTCCTGCTACTGTAGGTAACACCCACTTGTCTGTGGTGATTCCCTCCCATGCGTGGGTGAAGTGAGAGAGTCGCCCTCCTATTGTAGGGGACCTGTATAGGGCTGTCATTGCTTAGGAGGTGTACCTCCACCTCTAGATGAGGAGGACCTCCCCAGGCCGCGAGATCGGCGCTGGCCTCTTTGGTATGCCTGTGAGACTTGGCCCTGGTTGTTATTCCAGGAAGAGCCCTAATTCTGTCCGTAACCGGATGCTCTCTGAGAGTTTTTGCCACGAAACCGATGAAAATTGCCTCCACCTCTCTGGCCTCGTGGTTTGTTCGTCAGCTAGCCAAGAGATTTTAGGGTGTCATATTCTTCCTTGGGAGACATTAATGCGTCTTCTACGGCCTTGCCAAATAAGACTGTAGGTTCCACCAGTATATTAAGTATTGTAGCCGCCTGGGTCTCAAGTTTAAAGACAAATTGGTGTAGCCACACATGACGCTTAATTATTGTCTCTTTGGCTATATCCTTGTCTAGCTGAGTTTCTTGTGTTTGTATACCAAAGTGTTCAGCTGCCTTGATTAACATGCCATTATAGAGAGGCTGATTGTCCACTGGCGAATCGGCCACTGGCGAATCCTGCTAAATTGGTGAGGCCAGGTTATACACAACCTCCTCCACCTCCTCCTCCTCCTCCTCCTCATCATACTAATGATCAGACTGTTGGCAGTTCTCATTATCATCAGTGTCTGTGTGAACATCATACAGATCACCTTGTACTGGTTGGACTGGACGTAACACAGGTAGAGTATCAGAACAAGCTTTTTTTAGCTGGGGGCTGGGGGGCTGGGGGGGCTGGGAGGCTGGGAGCTGGAAGCCTCAGCTGTAGGTGTAACTTGAAAATTGAAAATTCTGGTAAGCATGTCAAAGAGAGAATGTCAAGAGTTTCCAAGGCACTTAAGGAAAAGGACAGGGACACAGTGGAGAGCTGTGCCTCGATACTGTACAGTTACAGCAAGTCATAAAATCCAGCTCGTGCCAAAGGCTTTGCTTGTAGCATGATCCCACTCAGCACCGCAGAGTTCTGTCTCCTCACACTACTACATGCAAAAAGGCGGTGAGGTAATGATACTAATGTAAAGTCTTTGCACCAAGTGTTACACAAATTAAGGCACCAATTAAGACAGACAAACATACAAGGGAAACAATAAGTTCCTGGTTCAAAGGAAGTCAGGACACAAAACAAATCCTCTACCTGAGAAACCAAAAAGGGTCTACTTTAGGAAACCAATCCCTGGCCAAAGGTAATAAAAAGATAGGACGGGAGACAGGCTGGAAGGATGACTGGGAGGATGCAGACAGGCTTTTATTCTCTTTGAGGATACCCAGAGAGACCCCTAACTGGCGAGGCTATGCTAGTAGTCCAATCATAAGAGCTGGTGCTTTTGTCTTGTTCAGGGCCAAAGGAAAGGTCCCACTTGCAAACCATGAAAACATAAAGAAGGACTGAAGACATGGCACTTCCTTGAAGACTTTAGAGAAAGATCACCCCTGGCACGAGTGTGGTAATATCTGTTTGCAAAGGGCCATGAACGAGGATAAAAAGGGAAGGGCGGAATGCCCATTACTGTCATAAGGGTTATATTTAAAGAAGCCTTAGAGAAAGCTAGGTTATGGCGAGACCGGAGTGTGACCCGATTAACGTCTGAGAGAAACAAAGGTCATGGAAGAAACGAAGATGGGGGAGAGACATGAGAAGTTTGAGAGCAGGCAAGGTTGTGGAAACACCTGATAAAGTTGATGGATTAAAGAAGACAAAGGCTGTGGGTTGGCCTGGAGGATGTGTGTTCAAGGTTCCTGCAGAAGACAGAAATTTAAAGAGGGTGCCACCCAAGAAAGCATTTGGATTTAATGGGTTATTGACATTTTGTTGACCAAAACATGGAGAACTGTTGTGTTAGAAACTTGTCTTGGCCTGGAATACGGTATCCTGTGAGGGACGGAGACTCTTACACAAATATATAAGATATCAACGGATCAGCATGAGCTTTTGGGAGCACCTGAAGACCGTCACATTAGGTTATTCTATCCATGGCTCTTGTTTGCTAAGAAATGCTCCTTTGTTTTAGAGTAAACACATATAATCAAAAGATGATGTTACAAAGTTGTGTGCTAGACTGCACAATTGCTCAAAATCCCTATGCACTATTCAAATAGAACGAGCAAACCAGTCTAAAAGTGATAATCTTTGGCCTGCAACGTTTGGACAAGCAAACCACACTGCAATGCCACAAAATCTACAAACGCAAAGAAACCCAATACTGATTTATATCGCATAGCATTTTTCACGTAAACAGAAACTGCACATTTTCAAAGCACAT
Organism: Ambystoma mexicanum; assembly: GCF_040938575.1. Taxonomy (NCBI): domain Eukaryota; kingdom Metazoa; phylum Chordata; class Amphibia; order Caudata; family Ambystomatidae; genus Ambystoma; species Ambystoma mexicanum. Next base: position 704,213,833 of record NC_090933.1, read on the forward strand.
TTTGTAGGGATTAAGCTAATCCTTTGATATAATACTTGCATGACAAACGGCAGATTTGGCAAGAATTTATTTTCTGTTAAGGTTAGTAAATAAGAAATGAAGTAATAATCCATCTCAGAATGCAGTAAAAAAAGAAACATTTAACTAATGTATGAAACAGAAGGGGGCGTGGCTAGGAAACCATGGGATAAACCGTGTCTCTGTGTCTCCTGATGATCCTTCAGTATCCTGCCGTACATGAACGTTAAGACTAGTGTACTAGTGCTACAAACACTGCTGCTGTGGGAATATACATAGCACAAGAAGATTGCACCCCGGGGAAGATTCGTAGCGAGGAACTACAGCTGTGACGGAAAATACTCTGCGAATCCAGAGGTGGAGGAACTAAAATGGCACCCGTCATGAACAAAGAATGATGTGTGCCTGAACAAAAACAGAACCGCACTGCAACAAGATCGGGTCGGATCATCGTAGCGGACGGCCAGAAACGTTGCATAATTGCAGAAAGCAACAGTCACATAAGCCTGCCCAATACTGCAGTCTACGCGAGCCTCCGGAAGAAAGTAAGTACTGTATCCTAACAACGAGGAGGGTGCAGCACATGTGCAGACCTTCCTTCCCAGTGTATAGGGAAGAGGTTCGTGCACTGATGACAGCTCATTCCGGTGGCTCCAGCTGGTAATGCACGCTTAATGGGGAACGGGAAGAAACAGACAGACATGTGAAGGATTATAACACGCCTCGCTATGGCAGTATGAACGAGGGAGCACGAACGTGGAGACGGATACTAGGCATTGGACTGTACTGCTGAAAGAAGGTACTGCCCACGCAACTGATCATTACGAGCGGGGAACACAGTAGTTACAGCCTGGCTGCATTAGACTCCGAATTCAGCACGATCAGAGCGGCACTGAAAGACTATCTAAGCTGCTACAGTAGCTGAAGCAGAGGGCTGCTGCGCGTGTCCCAGACAAAGGGAAATTGCCAAACAGCGAGTGATCTGACAATCAACAGGGACACATTGTATCCGCCACAGCGCAACACCAACAATAAGCGCAAAGGTAAGGCGAAGGCCTGCTGACAGGAATAAACTTGCGACATTTGTCTCCAAGAGTATCTGAGAAGGATGGATACTGCATGGACATACGAGGCGGAACAGGACGTATGGGATACATTACTCACCGTAATCGTATTTCTGATGCTTGTATCTGCTTAGATTCACATGTTGTGCATAGGCCGACATCTAGTGGAAGTTGCGGAGTATTACAGTCTGTTTTTCGAAACTCGAAAAGGGGCGTTGAACTAGGGTGTGCCAGTAATACTATCCCTAGTGTGACGTCGACTGTACCCATGAGCCTTCACGCGGGTAGGACCCTCAGATTGTATTTTTTCTGACATGAGGTAGCATGAGGAGTAGCGCGAATACAGACTATCCAAGCAGATAAGATAGATAAGACTACAAGCATCCATGCACATTCTCTCAGAGGGGAGGAAGGGCGGGTGCATGTTAATCTAAGCAGATACAAGCATCAGAAATACGATTACAGTGAGTAATGTATCCCTTTTGAGGCTTGTGGAATCTGCTTAGATCACATGCTGTCTATAGATTAGCGAGCAGTGTTAGAAGAATGAGGTGGGATGTGAGAAGGGTCATGAGCGAACAAATGTCTTAGAACCGCCTGTCCCACTTGAGTATCTGTCTTGGAATGAGTGTCAATGCAGTAGTGCTGAGTAATGGTGTGAATAGAGCTCCATGTAGCTGCTTTGCAAATGGTGTCAAGGGGTACATTTGCAATGAAAGCCAGAGTGGCCCCAGTACCTCTTGTAGAGTGGGCCCTTGGAGTAAAAGGCAGTGTTTTATCTGAAAGGGAGTAGCACAGTTGGATACATCTGACTATCCATTCATAGATGGCACCTTTAGAGACGCGATCTCCTTCTCTGCCTAGAGCTACGCAGACACACAGTTGATCTGTCTTTCTTAACGGTCTGGTCTTGTCTACGTGGTAGAGGACCGCTCTCCTCACATCTAGTGTGTGGAGATTCACCTCAGCAGAGCTTTTGGGTTCTTGGAAGAAGGCAGGTAGCTCAATGGACTGGTTAACATGGAATTTTTAAATGAACTTAGGTGAAAACCTAGGGTGAGTGCGTAAAACCAGTTTATCCTTATGAACAGTAAAGAAAGGATCCTGCACCGACAGAGCTTGAATTTCAATGGCCCTTCTTATGGATGTAATGGCTACTAAGAAGGCAGTTTTACAAGTCAGGTGTTTGAGACTAGCTTTATGCATGGGTTCAAAGGGAGGTCCCATGAGTTTAGCAAGAACCACATTAAGGTCCCAACCTGGTGATGGGTTAGAAATTGGAGGGTGGAGTCTCTTTACCCCTTCCATAAAGGCCTTGACAACTAGCACTATCCACCATGACAAATTGTTATGGGAGGTGGTGTAGGCTGACAGCGCCGCCAGGTGTACCTTGAGTGAATTAAATACTAACACTGCATCCAGTAGGTGGAGCATATAGGTGACAATATTGGAAGGAATACAATCACTTGGGTTGATAAATTTATTCTGGCACCAAATAACAAATCTTTTCTACTTATTAAAGTAACAGTGCCTTGTGTTAGGTTTTCTTGACTCTTAAGATATCCATACATCTCTAGGGTAAATTGAGATGGCCGAACTCCAGGACTTCAGGAGCCATGCTGCCAAGTTCATTGAGTTGGGTTGAGGATGCACTGTTTGTCCTTCGTGCTGGGAGAGTAGGTTGTACCAGCACGGGAGTCTGATGGGGGTCGCACACTGCCAGTTTGCACAGGTGTGGAAAACATGGTTGTCTCGCCCACATAGGAGCAACTGGGATGAGCGTCATCGATTCCCTGTGTATCTTGTTGACCACCTTCCTCATCAGAGGGGTTGGTGTTAAAGCATAGGCAAACATCCCTGACCAATTCATCCATAGAGCGTTCCCCTTGGAGCCTGGCTGGGGGAAACTTGATGCGAAGTCATGGCATTGTCTGTTTTCGCCTGTGGCAAATAGGTCTATATTGGGGAAACCGAACTGAGAGAAGAGATCTTCTACGACTTCTTCGTGTAGTCGCCATTCGTGTTCCTCTGGGAGGGGATCTCTGCTAAGAGCGTCCGCTAGTGAATTGAGATCCCCTGGACCATGTTGGGATGGCAGGTAAATCTTCCGTCTGAGTGCCCATTTCCAAATTTCTGGGCAAGCTTGGACAGATTTGGCGAACAAGTGCCCTCTTGTTTGTTTAAGTAAAACATCGCCGTTGTGCTGTCTGTTAGGATTTGCACTGACAGGTTGGATAAGAGGGGTTGGAATGCCCGAAGCGCTCTGAAGACTGCGAGAAGTTCTAGCAGATTGATATGGTTCTGAGCCACTGTGTGACGACGGCTTGTATCTCTGGATCGTAAAAGGGTTTCCCCTTTGTAAGATTCTCTCTTGTCCACCAGCAAATACTTTGTACTGGTGTTGGCGAAACGACCACTAGATCGTCCCACTGACCACTTGCTTGAGACCACTGTTTCGCCAACCATTCCTGCATGGGTCGCAGGCGCGCGTGGGTAACCAGGTAAATGCAAGATGCCATCATGCCTAGTAGACACATTGCTTTGCGTACCCTTATTTGGCGACCAGACTGATATTGAGGAATTTGCAGCAACAGATTTCAAATTCTTTCCTCTGATGGAAAGGCCAACCCCTCTTGGGTGTTTAGGACAGCTCCTAGGAACTGTTTTGAGGTGCTTGGCACCAGGCTTGATTTATTTTTTCTCATTGATTGAGAAGCCCAATTGGAAGAGGAGGTTGATTGTTCTTTGAATGTTCAATATGCAAATTACGGGGGTTTCCCCTGTGATGCGCCAGTCGTCCAGATAAGGGTACACCGGGATTGCCTCCCTGCGTAAGTGCATCGCCACCACCGGCAGTACCTTGGTGAATACCCTTGGAGCCGAGGCTATTCCAAAGGGCAGCACCTTGAAGTGGTAGAGCTGGCTCTCTATCCTGAAAGGCAAGAATCATCTATGTGCTGGGAACATGGTAATATGAAAATAGGCATCTTTCATATCCAATGTTGCCATGTAATCCCCCTTTTTTAGAAGGGGGTTTACCGCCTGGAGTGTAGTCCTGCAGAATTTTTGTGGCCGGACATATTTGTTTGCAGGGCGCAAGTCTAATACTGGGCACATCGTTAGATCTTTTTTTGGCACAAGGAAGTAGGTTGAATAAATACCCTTGTTTACCTGGTTGCCCGGGACAAGTTCTATTGCGTCCTTTGCAAGAAGAATGGCGATCTCCTCAGGAGGATTCTTTGGTGCTCCAAGGAGTGTACTTTCTGTCTTGGAGGATGGTTGCGGGGGCGTTCTAGTAGCTCTATACAGTATCCTACGGACACTGTGGACAGCACCCATCTGTCCGGAGTGATCACTTCCCATGCGTGGGTGAAGGTGGAAATGCACCCCCCCCTACTGGGGATGCATGGGAAGGGACCCGGAGCAGAACGTCACTGTTTATTGGGTGGCGTACCACCTCTACTGGGGCTGCCTCTACCCCTAGTGCGGCCCCTGTGCTGACCTCTGGTGAAACCTTGAGTAGCCTGGGATTGATTGCTGCCCCATGAGGTTCCTTGATTTTGATAGTAGTTGGAACCCCTCTGGGAGCTTTGGCCGCGAAAGCGACGAAAATTGTTAAGGTCTCGTATTCGTCCTTAGCCGTCTTAAGTGCCTCCTCCACTGCTTTCCCAAATAGGACGTTCGGGTCTACCGGCACGTCTATGAGGGTGGCTCGAGTTGAACCCGGATTGCCTTAGCCAAGCATGGCGTTTATTACTGTGCCTTCTGCTATTAATAACCCTGCATTATCTGCTGCATCGAAGGATGCATCCAGACACAGATCTTCCGCCTGATGCAATTTGGGCCAACTGGCCCTTTAGTGGTTGAGGTGCAGAGGCTATTAGGGCAGCCACTTGTTCCCATTGGTGGCAATGGTAGCTTGCTAACAGAGTGGTGGTGTTGGCAATACGTGCCTGATATGCTGACGTGGATGCCACCTTCCTCCCCAGAGCATATATTTTCTTGCTCTCTTTGTCAGGGGGTGCTTCTGAAGAAGCTAGTGGTGTGCCCGCCCTCTTTCTGGTGGTTGTTACTACCAATGAGTCGGGTTTTAACTGACTGTTAGGCTCACCTGGCTCCCACAGAGGCGTTGATCTGGACTGGACTGCTGCGATCTCCACCAATGTGACGCGTAGGGCCGAGATGACGGACTGGACTGGCCCACCTAGCTTCGTTTGCTTGGCCCGTAGGAATATTCTTCTGCAAGTGGAGAAAGGGAATTAACCACCGGTGGAGTTGAGCGTAAATCCCCCCACCCTGTTGTTCTCCCCACTGATCACCTTGGATGTCCCCTCTTATAGACTCACCTGATGATTTGAAAAGATGAGCTCTCCATCCTGCATTGAACGCAGGGGCGCGTTGATAACCAGTTGCTTCACTGGCTCGAAGGAATTGGTGAGTTCCAGGACAATATTGACTCCGATATTCCCGGTAAGATGCCGTAAGTATGTAGTTCGTAAGAGTTAAAATGCCTGACTTTCACTCTTGTCCGATTCCTTGCAGGTTGCAGCTTGACCTTACTGAAGAGTTCCTCGTGGCAAACGGTAATGTTCTGGTAAGGATTTGTATTATCCAACACAGTTCGATAAAGAAATGTCCACATGTAACCTGTTGCTTTCTCCCTTATTCAGGCGCTGAGAGAAAGTATGAAGTTTCGGGGAATAATGCCTCCTGCGGTAAAATCAGTTAAGTCTTTTGTGGTGAGGAGGGTTCCCCTTGTTTGTCCCTTGTTTCACCTTGCTGTCCTTTTGTTTACCCTTAGGGGCCGGGGTTCGGCTAGGATGCAGTGGAAGCTGTGCCGACCCGTGAAGAAGAATAGTACCCCCGGTGGTAAAATCAGGTAAGTCTATGGGGGGGTATTCCTCTGTGTATTCCCTTGGCTCACCTTGCTGTTCTTGTCTTCTCCTTAGGTGCGGGAACATGCAGGAGGATGCAGTGAAATGTGAAAATGCTGCGAAGGCTGGTGAGTTCAGCGCGGCGCTTCAGCAGGCGAGGCGACGCGCATAAAATAACTTCTTTCTTCCAGCTCGAAGGTGCGATGAATCGGGAATTCAGGTAAGGATCAAAGGTATTGCTCTTGTTCTAACCTTTTCTCCTTCTTACTCCCTTTTTCTAGGAGCTCCAAACTCGAGGCGGGCGTGGCAGAAGACTGGATGCAGACTTGCAGGCACGGTGAGCGTAACGCTGCTGGATGCAGAATAATGCGAAGCGTGTGCTGCTCTTCGGGCGTGGCTTAAATAGCCTCCAAAGTAGTCCCAGGTAAGTATTCCTCCCCAGCCCCACCCGAGTAAAAAAATAGTCCCTAGGTAAAATAGTCCCTTCCAAGCCTCTTTTGGTTTGGAGCTCTTGCAGCATGGTCTGCATCAGGTAAGTCTGCAGCATGGTCTGCATCAGGTAAGTTTTAATCTATGAGCCTGGCGCCAGGACTGACTCTCCATATGACCTGGCACCATAGGCGCCACGACTGCACCCAAATAGCCCCTAGCAGGGGTTGTTGGGCTTGCTTGGGATAACTTGATGCCTGCTTCCGGGGTTGCTGGACTTGGTCGGGGTAGGCATCATGACACTGACCCCTTATGTATAAGGGATCGGAGGGAGCGGCCCAAAATAATTTTTCTACTCGTGGATTAACTGCCCGAGTAAGATTAGGGGTTACCAGAGAAGGATCTATTCTGCGCTTGATTGATTGTAGTATGGGGATAGCTTGGGCAATGGATTTCCTGTCCCCTAGGATTTCTTCTGCGAAATCTCTATCTTCTTGGACACCCTGTGTGTCTATTTGAAAATGGGCTGCAGCTTTAGCTAGTACCTCATTGAGTAAAGGTTGATCATCAACCAGTGAGTCATTCTCTGGGGGATCCTTCGGAATAGGGGAGTCAAGACTGTAGGCTTCCGCCTCATCATCTTCCACTTCCTGGTCTTCATCATCCCCATAGTAATCAACCCCTGTCTGGTCTTCCAGCATCTGTATTTCGGACTCCTCACCGTATGGCTGGTAAGGCTGAATTATTGAAAGGTCTGAAACCAAACCCTGAACTGGAGTCTCAGCACGGAGCCTCTTAGTAGGGGGTTGAGGGTCTTTGGATCCCGAAGGGGCAGAGGTAGCTGGTGTATTTTGATAGCTATGGAAATAATTAGGGTCCTTTTAGTAAAAGTCTACAAAAAAGGAAATCCTCCTCATTACCCTATCAATGTCCTCTGAGTTCCATTGCTTGGAGCTGGGGATAACCCTCTCTTGTTGTGGTTCCTCATCCATGCCCATATCCTGAGGAGTGGGAGGAACAACCTTTTCCTTGGTGACAGGGTTAGGGACCTTGGATGTTTCCTTTTGTTTTTCCTTCTGAACCTGATATTCTGAGTTTTTTTTATGTTGTTTTCCCCCACTCCCATGACTAGAGGAATGTTTTCCTGAACCCTTAGGGTTTTCTGAATGTTTCGGCATCTGGCGTCGAGATTTGGAGGTGTTGGCACGAGATTCGGGAGTCTTGGAAGACGGGTGTTGAATCTCGGAAGCAGACGTCGAATGTACTACTGAAGTAGACGTCGAACGTGCTACTTGGGGGGGGGGGGGAGTGGTCGGATTCGTCTTCTGACGACCGGGCCCCAATGACTTTTGGTAATGTGGCACCTTTTGCAACCTTGGACGGTTGTTGTGTGTCGTGAAGCGAGCGTGACCTAGAACGCCCAGAGGACACTGAATCAGCGGACCGCTCTCTTGATGCCTTCTTTTGCTGATTGCTCGACATACGTGTCGAATCTCGGCCAGGGTTGATGTGTTTGGTGGAAGAGGTGTGTGTTGCGCTCTTGCTGCCGGGTGTTGTCCCCATAACTGAGCCGCCGGTCAGTCCTCAGAGGTTGGGGGCTTGCGCGTGGGTGCCTGAAGTCAACCCTGGGCCGTCGCTGTCCGTTAAGGCGGCGTCGCTGCCATCGCTGAAGGAACCCACAGCATCCATGGCCTCTAGCTGCCTGGCGTAGTGGGCCCAGCGCTTTGTTGAGCGGTCCTCGAGTGTTTTGGCCTTGAAGAGCTTACACACTCTACAATTAGCCTCGGGATGGTCTCGTGGGAGACACAAGTTACACGTATTGCGTTTGTCTACCCAGGGAAACTTACGGTTACACTTGGGGCAGAATTTAAAGGGAGTACTCTCCATATGTTACTAATTGGCAGCGGGCGGGTATATGTAGGAAACGAGCGTGTGTGCGTGTGTGTGTGTGTGTGTGTGACCACCCCCCACTATCCCTACTTGCACAGGGCCGAGGCCAGAGGCCTTCCGAGGCACAAAATCCGTTGTGTAGTCTCGACGGCTGATTTCCTCAGTCTTGATTCACCGACGTCGATCTTCGGTGTAGGGTTGGAGAAAACGGGGAAATTATGTAATAATATTGATAAATGGCTAAAGCCAAGGGAACTCCGCGATATATTTCTGACAAGTATGGCGGAAAAAAACAATCTGAGGGTCCTACATGCGTGAGGGATCATGGGTACAGTGGACGTCACACTAGGGAATATTATTACTGGCACGCCCTAGTTCGACGCCCCTTTTCGAGTTTTCAAAAACAAACTGTAATACTCTGCAGCTTCCACTAGATTTCGGCCTATGCACAGCATGTGATCTAAGCAGATTCCACAAGCCTCAGAAAAGTAAATACAATCTGTTGCACCAGCGGACGTCAGCCCAGATGCACAGTAGCTTCACAAGAGGGCTCGCATGAAATTCAACGTGTACGTTTCTCCAGTTGCACATGCACCACGTTGTGACCCTCTGAAACAGATACTAACGCTGCCAGATAGCCTCGGTGGTAATCCTGTGAATGAGAGCGGATGGATAATCAGACACAGGTGGCATACTGTGATGAACGGCGAATTGCAGACCCAGACAACAAACCTCAATTGGCTGCAGGAAAACACAGACATGCCTGATCTGAGTGAAAAGGGAATATTACTGCTGCCTGCTGCGCGTGTACTTGTGGTGCCGAACTGCAGAAACACACCACTGTACTGTTACAACAGCAAGAGAGGTGATTACAACAGCCCTATCACTGGAGCTAACAGCTAATAAACAAAAGTGTACAATCATTGCTTAATAGTCGCTGGAATGTGTCATCACCCCTAGAGTACTATTTGCCCAACAGAGGAGCGAACATCGGAGCAACGGATACAATACATGAACCCACGTGCCGCGGTGACAAGAGGGGCGCAGTGAGAAATGCAGTAGCGACTGGTTGACGTGGGAGAGCACAACCCACTCGAGGAGCAATACAGATGCATCCCATCAACCAACGGAGGGCGCCGCATAACAGGCCCCCCAAGACAAATCAGCGAGGGCATAGGAGAAGTCTGGTGGGCCGCCTGGCAGGGTGAAGGAGGAAAAGGACAGGGTCATGTCGGTCAGCAAAGAATGCCAAGCAAAGCGAAAGGGGGAAGAGGCAGATAAAGCAGCATTCAACCTTTTGCCAGGAAGTCGGTCAAGGGCCAACCTACTCCATCGGACGCAGCCATGGCCTTGTCCAGCGTTGTACAGCAGGAGGAGGGCGAGAGTGGAAGCCCAATATTGGAAGCCATAGTGGCCCTGAAGGTGTCCCTAGAAAACAAGCTAGACACAGTCATAGCGGCCCTGAAGACGTCCCTGGAAAACGAGATGGATGCAGTAATGGCGGACGTGGGCCTCCTCCGACGAGATGCACGGAAACTGGCCGACCGTGTGGGTACGACGGGTGAAGATCCTGGAGCAGAGGGCAGAGGATACAGAAGGGAGGGCTCGAAGGAACAATATCCTGATTGTCTGACTGCCAGAGGGAGAAGAGGGCCAGGACCCCACAATTATGTCGAGAACCTCCTGTTGCACGAGATTGGGGTGGGGGCACTGTCCCAAAGCTTTGTAGTGGAGAGAGCCCCTAGAGCCCCGACCAGACGGCCCCAACCAGGGGCTCCTCCGAGGCCAATGATTGCAAGAATTATGAACTTCAAAGAAAGAGATAAAATATTGACATTCTCTAGAGAAGGGGGCAGGGGGGTAGAGTGGTAACTAGAAATTCCCGCAGAATAACAATTTACCAAGACTATAACATCCTGGTCCAGAGACAACGTGCTCAATATGGACCCACCAAGGAACGACTCAAGACAGCAGGTATACCTTATATGCTGCTGTACCCGGCAAAACTGAAGCTGATACGAGAGGGCAGATCGCATTTCTTCGAGACAACGGAGGAGGCCCAGACATGGATAGACCAACAGGGCATTCCGCAAGGGAGATGCAGAAACACCAACAACAACGAGAATCTACCCGAGGGTCAGCAGGAGTGAGCCTACCATGGGAAGATGGTCCCGACACTATACACATTATGCAAGTGGAAGAAATATGACTAAAGGTGCAATGACATTCGCTATTCCCGCGAATGGGGACGAGACTCGCAACCCCAAGACTTTTGTTAGTAAGCATGTCAGTTTTAAGGCATCACGCGGCCGCGAGCCAGTCCCACCTCAGTGGGCGGTGCAAGAGAAGCAAAGAAGCGAGGCCCGAGCAGGGGGAAGGTGGCTGGGCGTTTGGTTACTAGTTAAGGTTAGTGAGTGGTTAGATAGGAGGAGTGAAGGCACGAGTGGGGAAGAAAGCACCGAGCAAGAGGAACGAAGCGCAAATGGCAGGCACATATCCAGACGAAGGCAACTGAGGAAGCACAACAAGGCGGCAAACCCACAACAAATCCACACGAGTAAGACTCAGCACGTACAGGGAGGGTCAGACCCATCCTATGCGGGAGAAACCAGTGGAGGATAGAACAAGAATGCCACCAGCAGACACAAGCCGACAGGCAGGCCTATGGGAACAGAAGGGCCACGGGACAATGCAACCAAATGGGACAAGAAAAAGCGGTCATAGCCACCTGGAACGTTAGGCGACTAAACGCTTACGTCAAGAGATTAAGGGTCTCCACCTGGCTGAATAGAGCAAAAGTACAAATTGCCATGCTACAAGAAACACATTTGAATGCGGAAAAGCAAACAAAGATAGCTAAGAAATGGGGAGGACAAATATATAGCTCAACGTACTCTAACTATGCCAGGCGAGTTCTGACATGGATAGCTCCGGGAGTTCCTTTCAAACTAATTAGACAAGAGAGGGACATGGAAGGCAGAATGGTGATCGTACACGGAATTTTCGAGAACAAAGAGGTGTGCCTGATAAACTCATATGCCCCCAACCACGATGCGACAGAGTTCTTTAAGACGATTACACCCCGGCTAGCCTCCTACAGAGGAGCGACATTCATATGGGCAGGAGATTTCAACTGCACGCTGAACCCGCTGGTGGATAGGTCCGACAGCAGGCAGAAGAAACCAGCCCCACCGGCCAGGGCCCTACAGAAGACCCTAGACCAGCTGGAACTGGAAGACGTCTGGAGGAAGGTACATGCTGATACCAGGGGATACACACACTATTGCGCCTCACATGGCACACACACCCATATAGATTACTTATTTACGGGCAGGGAGTGGGTTGGGGAATTCACGGGGATACATATTAAGGCAAGAATGCCATCTGATCACACCAAGATGGTGGCAACATGGACATACACATACAGCGGAGCCCCTTTACCCACCTGGAGACTGAGGGCAGAGGCACTGACAGATGAGACCTTCCAAAAATATATTAGAGCGACGATAGAGGACTATTTTGACCATAATGTGGGGAGTGTGGACAGCACTGGCATGGTCTAGGAAGCTTTCAAGGGGGTGGTCAGAGGAGCGGCAATAGGGAAGGCGGGTGGACTCAGGGGGACCATTATGGCTGAACTTGGGGAATAGAAAAGAAAATAGGACGGGTAGAAGCACGGGTGGGGGAGAAGGGGGAAGAACCGGAGGAATCTGTGAAAAACTGGGCAAATTAGACTATGGGAAGTATGTACAGAGACTACACGCTGAAGGGGACAAACCTAGTAGGCTTCTAGCCTGGCTCACTAAACAAGAGAACTGGTACAAACCAATAACCGCAATTGGGATGAGCAAGGCAGGGAAGTGAGGACCCAAGAAGGGATTAATGGAGTGTTCTTGCGGTTCTATGAAGAACTGTATTCCAAAAAACAGCAGAGGCGGGAGATATAACTGATGCCCTAGGGGAAATTCCCCTCCACAGGCTATCGGAGGAGCAGGTGCAGACATTGGATGCGCCCCTTACTCTAGATGAGCTGACCACTGTGATAGCTGACCTCCCAACAGGCAAATCCCCGGGACTGGATGGGTTACCCGGGGAATTCTATAAGAAATAAAAGGACACCTTGGCTCCATGGCTGCTAGAGATGTTTCAGGAGGCATATGAGGAGAGAAGGTTGCCACAGAGCCTATCAGAATCGGTCATCATACCTATATTGAAACCGGGAAACCGCCTCTTGAGTGTGGCTCCTATAAACCGATTTCCCGGATTAATCAGGACTCCAAAATCCTTACCGCAGCCCTAGCGAATTGACTCAAGTGGCTAATATCCACGCTGGTACACCCAGACCAAACGGGATATGTACCTGGGAGTAACATGACATGGAATCTGCGCAGACTCCAACATGTTATTGAGAGCACGAACCAGAAACAGGGGGACTGCGCGGTGGCGTCGCTAGACACATTATGGCATTCGAATCAGAACTGGGATTGGCTCCTGGGGGCTCTTGCCCATTTTGTGATAGGGAAGGGGTACCTCTGCTGAATACAGCTTCTTTACAGTGATCCCGGAGCAAGGGTGAAAACGGGTAGGCATATCTCGGAGTGGTTGAAGATTGGCAGGGGTACAAAGCAGGGATGCCCTCTATCCCCGATGCTATATATACTGGCTTTGAAGCCATTTGCCGTTTTCCTTAGGGCAGAGTACGGGAACGCAGGAATAGAAATAGACTGGGAGGTAGACCTAATTTCGATATATGCAGATGACATACTCTTCTATGTTGGGAACCCGAGGGAAAATATGCCGGATCTACTAGAAGCACTGGGGGCATTTGCCAGACTGTCGGGTATCACGATCAACAAGGAGAAATCCTTGACCAGGCCTCCCTTGACCAGTTACCGAGTCTAGGACTCACATGGACACCAACCACTTTCCGCGACTTGGGGTGGACATACACCACAGCAACACACATGGCTAGCACACAGGCGGCCCTAGCCAAAATATAGAAAAAGCTATGATGTTCTGGAAGACACTCCCACTGGGGATGATAGGGAGAGCAGCCCTACTGAAGATGAAGGTCCTGCCCCGCCTACTGTATTACTTCACTAATATCCCATATAACATCCCCATGCCCTTCTTTAGAGGGCTACACACACTGGCAAGACACACTGTGGGGCGGGGGGAGGTACAGGATCGCGCTGAACTCGAGGGATTATAAGAGCGGAAGGATCAGGTTGCCAGACTTTGAACGTTACTATCTGGCGGGACAACTCCAATTCGTTGTAAAATGGTTGGGGGATGACACATCCATCGATACAATGCTTTTTCAGCCAGCAATACGACACTAATATCTGAGGGAGCTCCCATGGATGGACAAAGCCTTAGCCAAACCACTCCCTATTATAGTTCAACTGGGCCTGACCCTGTGGAGGAGAGCGTGTCAGAAGCAAGGGGCGCAGGACCCCATACTCTGGACAAATCCCCTTTGCAGGACTAGACGATATCCACATGGCGTCCCTGACTATTTACCGCACGCAGTGGGAAGACAACGGAGTGGCACAGACTGGAGACCTACGGAAAGATGGACAGTGGGTGGATTTTCAGACCTTGATGGATGAACGTGGAGTACACAGCGAACAATTCATATGGTACAATAGTATGACACAGAGGATCAAGAAGACGTGGAGAACAGTGAGGGAGTACTAGACGCATGGTACGATGTGTCAGAGGGAGGACACATGATATCCAGCTTCTGTGAACAGCTCCTGCGTAGCAATAATGAGAGGGCGTTGCAAGCAAGAGCTAGATGGGAAGTGGAACTCCATAGGACCTTCACTGATGAGGAGTGGAGCAGGACACTTCAGTATGCCAAAAAAGTCTCCATAAATGCGAGATTCAAGCAAATGCAGCTGTACCTCATGCACAGGGCATACCTCGGACCCAAGAGAATGTTGCACATGAGACACGATCAAGCCCGAAGCTGCCCACGTTGTGCGACAGACGAGGCGGATATGACACACATGTTCTGGTCCTGCCCGGTGATACTTAACTATTGGGACACAGTGAAAACGAGGGCGGAGGCAGGAGGGATTCAAATGTAAGCATGGTCGCCGGAATCTTATCTCCTGGGGCTGTTCACGAGGGGCAGCAAACAAAGGACACATTTAGCGAAATGAAAGATTTAATGTGTATTCTGGCGAAACGCCGGATAGCGATGGCATGGAACTCGAGCGCAGGGCCATCAGTAGAAATGTGGTGGGCAGATCTGAAAAAATGGACAATAGCGGAAACATCAGTGTGGACCAGAGCGATGCAGAGAGGAGAGGGGGAGAGTGGGGCCAGGCTACTTGCATGGAATCCTCTCATACAGGACCTGTTTAACAGCACAGAAGGGCAAGACACAACAGGTCCTAGTGGGCCGGAGCAGGATTGAATTCCCGGCGACAATGTAAGCGAAGGAACTCAGTGGGGGCTGTGGACATGCCGCAAGGGGCCTAATGCAGGAGCCAGGGATGATCAAATACTGACATTATCTACAGACAAGGACGATGCCAAGCCGATGCGCCAAGGAGAAGGATGATAGAGTGCAGATCCTAACACGAAGTGCCAGTTGTAGTGCAGTGTTTGTTGTTTGTTGGAAATTAAATCAACGCATATTGATCTGAGTTAATGTGCACAAACTAGGTAAATAGCTAAAACCTTTTACACCACTGAAATTATTACATACTTCCATAATAACTGTCTCTTTCTTAGCTCCCTGCATATGATTGTTGATAATGCTGTATGGTATGTAGATAGAGCATTGCAAATCTTGGTACCTGAGGAGATTCACATTTTGACACACAACTCCATGTGTAGAGTCCCAATATGTTCTACCAGGCATACTTGTTGCAAATCTAGTTCCTGAAAATAAACACAAATGTTCTACACTTGCGTACCTGCTCAGAACCCATGGAGGACAGTCCAGATGTAGGCACCGAGGTCACTGAGGTCATGCTGATCTGTCCGGTCATCTGGTTCATGTTGTTCATGCCACTTGCATTGGTTGCCATGGATACACTGATGTTCATGTTGTTATTGTACATGTTGGTGTTTGCCTGCTGCCCAAAATGCGGAGGAGACTGTTGTGAAAACATGCTATTTTCATGAAATGAAGAGAGAAAGGGACACATTAGCGTTTTCTACTTGACTTTCAGAGAAAAGTAAAATTACAATTTAATTCAATTAAGAATACCCCCAATAATGATTCTTGTCAAACAAACGACTATCATCACAGTGCAAACATCTGAAAACTTAAACAGTAGGCAACATTTGCAGTAATATTATATTGAAAGTAACCTTTATTGCAAATTCACAAAGCTGGATTCACCAACTGAGGTAAGTCACCAAAAAAAAAATGCTATTTTGCAGATGGTTGAAACATTTAACCATATCACTACAAAAGTAATGTCATCTAAATTCCACTTTCACGTGAGTGAATATCTTAACACTTAATGCATAAGGCAACACATGAATACATTTCAACAGTCAGCCCTGTTTCTGGACATTCTTCTGATTGAGTGGGAACCATTTTCCACACTCGCTCATTCTTTTACTCCAACTATGGGAACCGGTTTTACCTAATTTTGGTACTTTTTAATGGAGTTACTCTTCTGACCCCCTGACTTTGTGTTTATCTGTCCCTCAAAAAGTCATACATAAGTTACTTTTATTGCTGGGAAATTTAACCTATACTTCAATGGGGGATTGTTAAGTTTCCTTCCCTAACCTTTTCCTTTTTCCATAACTCCAGTACTGCATTAAGTGTTAAAGTGACATATCAATGTCCATAGTGTCCAAGCAATTGAAGTCACCTAAAAAGGGGGGGGGTGCGTGTGCGTGTGTGTGTGTTCCCCAAAAGGGTATCTACTTATTTAACTGAAGTAGTGTATGTTTGAAGTGTATTTTATTGTTGCATCTTGCCCTTTCTTTAGAAGGCTTATTTTAAAACTGACTGTTAAATTAATAAATAATTATTTTAATAGGAAACCTTGAGTATTAGTGTTATTTGAATACTTGTCACTGTGAATCTCTATGTTGCACCTCTACAGCTCACATTGACCCCTCCTGAGCGATGACTGTCTGCTCAGTCACTCTACCAACGTGTGTAGTACAGACCTACACCAAAGGTTGGGTTACTTATTGCCAAGAGGGCAAGGCTGGTGTAGTCTCCCACAGGGTTACTACATACAATCTTGCCTAACAGCCAGTCTTTTTTTTGCAGTTCACCATGGGCTCATGCCATACCTCCTTGATGAGATGCTTGTCATTCTATGTTTTAATCTAGTGACCAAACATCACGGTAAGATAGCAAGAAACATCAAAGTGAAAGCCTTTGTCAAGCGCCACCCACCATCTACAGAAAGTCTGCGCCCTGACCAACAGACAGCACCCGGGGCTTTTGCATAAGAAAGACCAGCGAATAGAGAGGAGCGCAGCAACACCATCTATGAGCAGCAGACAGAGAAGCCATGTGATGCTGCCAAGTGAGGGTGGTGAGCATGCACAGCTGCCACGGAGCACCCCAAGACCACCAGCGACTCACTTGAGGGAACCAAACCTTTGCAACCTGTTGGAACAGTTTTTCTTAAGTCCAACTAAGAGCTTAGCAAAACCATTCAACTGAGACAGTAGAAGAGTCCAAACTTCGTATAAGGCTGTACCACCCGAGTATATGGTAGCGTAGACAGAGCAGCCAGGGTTATTTTAGGAGGGAGAGAGTGCTGTAGGAAGGTACACAGAACTTGTACTATACCAAGGGTTCAACAGAAACACTGACAACCAGAAGTGTTATATATAAGTTAGGCCAAGCTAAATCTTGGGGGATAGGTACCTGGTCATAGAATTATTAACACAATGTAAAAACACACCACAATGCTTTAAAGTGCATAGACCAAAGCATAAACTTGTTTAGAAAAACAGTATTTCTAGGCAAGTCAGACCTTATCAAACGCAATTACTGCCTCATCACGAGTTTGGCGGTACCCTTAAATGCAGCGGTAACGCTATTACCGCCACATTTAAGGGTCCGCCAAATCATGGCTTGGCAGATTTACCCCCAGCTCTGAGCTGGGGCAAATCAGCTGCAATTTTGCCGATTTTCTGAACTATTACTGCCGGCAGTAATAGCGCTGAACATTCCCCATTGGGCAGATGGTGAATGGGGCATTCCTGAATGGGCCCAATGGGGACTTACCATTCTGCCAAATCTGTGATCCGGAGCAAATAGCGCTGGGGGTTTGGCAGTAACGCTAATAGACCCGGCAGTAACACCGCTGGGGTTACCGGCCAACTCGTAACAAGGCCCTTAGTATAGATATTTTCATTGATATGGAATTTGTAACACGTCTAAACACAAATGGTTCAAGGCGCGACGAGGCAAGGAAGGGGGAATAGAGGGAGGACAGAGAAAACGATCTTACTAGGCCAAATGACATTGAGATAGCGCAAGTGCAGGGGATGGGGAGGGGAAAAGTGCCAGGAGAAAGGGGAGGGAGCAGTGCTGTACATGAGATCAAAACAATAACAAGAAGTGCAGCCAGCAGGTGGCAGGTGCAAGGGTAAGTGCAGACAGCAGGACACACCTATTCATGAGGAGTAAAATATCGATTGACCGGCTGGACTGAGTGGGACCTGAGCCAACCCTTTTTGGCCAGGGAGACTACATCAGTTTGCAGTGGAATCCCCCTTTTGGCAGAGGGGCGTCATGTCAGGATTTCAGCTAGAACCCCCTCTGCCGGCTGCTCCACCTCAGGTTGGGGTAGGCCCAAGTGTTCCGCCAGCCCTGCAAGATGTTCGTGGAAGGCCCTGGCTGAGGATGGCGTGTCGGGATCCTCCTCCTCTTCCGTATCCTGTGGATCAGGAGGATCCTGCGGAGGAGGAGGAGTAGCTGGAGCCAGAGGCTGGGGTACAGGGACCGCGGCCAGCGGCTGAGGAAGAGGCTGGGGGGCGCCGGCAAAGGCGCTTGTGGTGCCGCTAGCATCTTAGGGAGGACTTCCCTGATGGCGTCCTTGAAGAAAACCCCCATCCGAGGTGACTTCATGAGCCCCAGGAATCTTTCGAAGAGCCCCTCTTCACTGGCCGAAGAGGTGGTATGGGTACTGACTGGGTAGCCGGGAGCTGCTAGAGCCGCTGCATACCCTGCCCGTATGGACGCAGTGGGAAGCTGCCCTGCACATAAGAAGGGTAGGCTGTAGGCCACGTACCTGGTTGAGGCCAGTCCCACCTTGACTCTCGTTCTTTGCTGTACTCCTGGGATAGCGTCAGACGGGTGCCTCTGCCTGGCGCTGTGGCCATCTTGTCGAGCTGCCTGCCACGTGCCTGCAACGTGTTGCTCGGCTCGCTGGGCCCAGCCTCCTCCAAGACTCTTGCGTGTGGATCACAAGGCCTACCCTGCTCCTTGGGCCTGGGCCCGGTAGGTGCGACACCCTCGAAACAGGGATCGGTAGAGCTGTGTTTAGGTGCCCCCTCGGACATATTGCCAGTACTAGGGTGTAGCCCCTAGGCCATATTGCCGGTAGAAGGGCGGAGCCCCTAGATTGGCAATCTGTTACAAGAACCTTCTGGTCCCTCAACACCATCACCAGGAGAATCCAAGGAACACTCGGCCCGAAGGCCGGTGGTTGCAGCAGCCTCAGTGCATGTGCTGGTACAAGGACCTGACCGGCCCCTCCCACGCGGGAGAGTCCTTGGGAAGGAGTCTCCTTTGCAGGTGCGACGGAAAAGGAAAAAGTTATTTACCTGTAACTGTTGTTCTCCAGCATGGGTCTGGCATGGATTCACATGCTCATGAATATTCCTCGTCAGGCTGGGAATCCTCAGTAAAAAGAAAATCAGTTTTGTTACTGAGCTGTCTTTCTACTAGTCACCTATCACTGGTCTCCGGGTCATACTGCCCCACGCCAATGACTGCCCTCTACCTAAGCCCCTCCTCTGGCAGCCATCTTCCGATTTGGTAGCACGTGAAGTGGCAGTAGGACCAAGAGAAGAGCCGCAGAGGGGTAGGAGGGAGGGTTTGCATGTGAATCCATGCCAGACCCATGCTGGAGATCAACAGTTACAGGTAAGTAACTTGTTCCTTCTCCAGCATGGGTCCTGGCATGGATTCACATATACAAGAATACATAGCAGTACACATGCACAACCACGAGAGGTGGCAAGGCTCAACATTAAGCATTTCAACAACTCAACATTAAGCATCTCTTACCTCCTCACCAGGATCACCTTCAAGCGAACAGGTTGCGCAGCACTGCCTGGCTAACTCTGGACTCCTCCCTGGAATCCCGGTCGACGCAGTAGAATCTCATGAAGGTGTGCGTCGACCTCCACGTAGCAGCCCTGCTGATGTCCAGCAGGGGCACACCAGACAAGAATGCCGTGGTAGCAGCGATCGCTCTGGTTGAATGGGCTCTCAGACGGCCGGGCAACGATCGGTTTGCCAACCGGTGACAGTGCATGATGCAGCCGGAGAGCCATCTGAAAATGGAAGCCTTTGAGAGGGCCTTCCCTTGGTTCACAGGTCCAAAGTTTACAAACAGCTGTGATGTCTTCCGAAGACTCTTTGTTTGGTCCACGTAGAACTTCAGCACTTTAGCCACATCCAGCGAGTGTAAAGTCCTCTCAGCCGGCGACAAAGGTGACAGGAAGAAAACGGGTAACACCAAGGGCTTGTTGAGATGGAAGTCCGACGGCACCTTGGGCATGAAGGAGGGGTGCGTCCTCAGCACTACCATCATCTTGTGGAATGTCAGGTATGGAGGTTTACAGGAGAGGGTCTGGATCTCTCCCACTCGTCGTGCGGAGGTGATGGTCACAAGAAACGCTGTCTTCCACGACAGGAACTTCAACAGTGGCGAATGCAGAAGCTCGAATGGCAGCCCCATGAGCCAGGTCAGCACCACGTTGAGCTCCCACGCCGGGGCCGGAGTCTTCACCGGCAGGAACAATCGGAACAGTCCTTTCATGAACTCCTTCACCAGGCGATGAGACCACAGAGATGACCGCCATGGAGTTCTGGTGTAGCAGGAGATAGCAGCCAGAGGGATCTTGATGGAGGCATGTGCCAGTCCTGCCTTGGCCAGCGATGGCAAGTACGGCAGCACTTGAGGGGCCATAATCCACAGAGGGTTAATCTTCTGTGCATGGCACCAAACAGAGAACCTCTTCCAGTGGTGTCCATAGCACTTCAGAGTCGAGGACGCCCTGGCCTTTGCAAGCACCACCTTGCAGTCTGCTGGGATATCGTACCCGCCAAACTCTAGTGCTGCAGGAGCCAGGCCTGCAGGTTCAGTGATCCTGGGTCGTGAAGGAGGATGGCACCCCCTTCCCTGGCGAGAAGAACTGCGTCCGTCGGTAGTTTGACCGGGGGGACGCTGACATGTCCAGAAGGTCCGGGTACCAGATCTGCCTCGCCACGCCAGTGCAACGAGGATCATCCTGCACCGCGACCGTCTGAGTTGACTGATGAGTCACAGCAGCAACAGGGGAACGCATACAGGAACAGGCCATCCCAGGGGAATGAGAAGGCATCGCCCATGCTCCCCGGGTGGGGAAACCTGCTGGCGAACCTCCGGCACTTGGCGTTCGTCACCGTCACAAATAGGTCGATCTGGGGATTGCCCCATCGTCGGAATAGGAGATCCACTTAATCCTGCCGAAGTTCCCAAAGTGAGTCGGTGATGGTGTTCTTTATTCCTGCCAGATGGAAGGGCACCAGGAACATCCCTTGGGCAACGGCCCAGTGCCACAGATTCTGCGCTTCCTTGGATAGGGCTGGGGATCTTGTGCCCCCCTGCTTCCTGATGTAGAACATTGTGGTGGTGTTGTCGGTGAAGACTCTTACCACCTTGCCCTTGAGGGACGGAATGAACAACCCGAGGGCCCAGAACACTTCTCGGAGCTCCAGGATGTTGATGTGTAGTGACCTCTGCTCCGGGAGCCAAAGGACTCTTGTGTGGAGATCTCCGGTGTGCGCTTCCCATCCTTCCAGGGAGGCGTCCAGCGTCACTGTTTCCTGATGTGCCGGGGTCTGAAGTCCAGGCTCGCTGCTAGATGCGCGCGGGTGCCCCACAACCGGATCGCTTGGCGGAAAGTCTTGTTGAGTGAGATCCTGTCTTCGAAGCTGCCTGCCGCTTGCATCCAACAGGCATTGAGGAACTCCTGCAGTGGTTGCATCCGCAACCTGCATAGGCGCACGTAGATGAATGAGGACATCATGCCGAGTAGGGACTTGAGGGACCTCACCCTGGCCACGTCCATGGTCAACAGCCATTATAAATTGCCCAGGATGGCTTTCGTCCTTTCTTCCGATGGTGAAGCCAATCGCGCCACTGTGTCGAGTCTGGCTCCCAGGAACAGGGTGTCCTGCGACGGTACCAAGTGGGATTTCGCAAAGTTGATCGAGAATCCCAGATCCGTGAGCAGTTGGACGGTCTTCGCAGTGTGATCGACGGCGAGTTCCCTTGACTTTGCTCAGATGAGCCAATCATCCAGGTAGGGGTAAACGGGATCCCCTGCAGGAGCAGCCGCGCCGCCACTGGCGCCAGGCACTTGGTGAAGACCCTGGGCGCCGACTTCAATCCAAAGGGAAGGACCTTGATCTGATAGTGTCGCCCTTGGACCACGAATCGTAGGAACTTTCGATGTCCTTTGAGAATAGGGATGTGGAAGTAGGCATCCTCCAAGTCCAGCGACGATGGGAAGTCGCCTTCCTCCAGCTGTCCCAGCACGTGCTGGAGGGTGATCATCTGGAATTTCTGGGACTTGATGATGAAGGTCCAGGATGGGTCGCCAACCGCCGGTCTTCTTTCGGAAGAGGAAGTACCGCGAGTACACTCCGGAGCCTCTTCGGGACGACTTCTATCGCGCCCTTTTTCAGCATTTCTCGTACCTCCAGAAGTAGTTGTGGGACGGGGTTTTCCTTCCTGGCCACAGGTGGTAGACTGGGACACTTTCTTTTGGAATTCCAGAGTGTGCCCGCGGGCCAGCGCGTCCAGCACCCAACAGTCGATGGAGATGGACTCCCAGACACTGACAAATTTCACCAGCCGGGCTCCCGGTGGGGGCCCGATGCCGTGGCCAGTTCAATCCTGCTTTGCAGAGGCCTTGGCGCCGACAACGTCCTCCGGCCTTGCTGCAGCCTCTGTAGGCCTCCTGCAACTATGAACGGGCCGCTTGGCGGTACGACGAGGAACTGCCACCAAATCCTTTGGAGGCACCTGGAGATTTGCCTCCGCAGGTCCGAAAGGGCGGCCATCGTTGGTGGAGAGAACCCAAGGCCTGGGCCGTCTCGGTGTCTGCCTTGATGGCCTGCAGTGACTCGTCTTGCCAAACAGGTTGTTCCCGTCGAAGGGCATGTCCAGTACCCTTGTCTGCACGTCCTGACGGAAATCGGTGGCCTTAACCCAAACGCGCCGGCGAAGGCAAACGCTGTTGCCCATCTGGCGAAAGCCGGTGTCAGCAATGTCTGTGGCCACCGTGATGGCGTGGTTCGAAGCCACCTCGCCTTTGGGCTTCCGCCTTCTTGTCGTCTGGGAGGAAGTCCAGGAGGGGAGCGATCTTGAACCACAGCTCCTTGACGTAGCGCGCCACGATCGCGAGGGTGTTGGCCGCTTTGATGGTCGTCGCCGCCGACGAGATGACTCGTTGCCCCATGGCGTCCAGCTTCTTCCCCTCGCCGTCCAGTGGGGAAGTGAAAGTTGATCCCGTCGCCCCTCCCGATTTCTTCTAGGCCATCGCAGAGACCACCAAATCCGGGGACGTCTGAGCTCTGAGGTACATCGGGGCGGAATCTGGGACCTGGTACTACTTCTCATACCGGTCCCTCTTCACAGGAGCCGTGGACGGGTTCTTGAGTAGCGATAGTACCGTTACTAGATGACGTCTGGGATGAAGGACTGAGAGGATGGTCTTCCTCTTGGCCTCCCGTCGCTGGTAGAGGAAACCCTCCTTCTGTTCTTCGGGACAAAGTTGGAAGAGCTCTGAAGACCTGCGATCATGGCGTGGAAAGAGCCAATTTCTTCGGGAGGGGAGGCCCAGGCAGGTGATGGGAGATCCGTGCCGTCGTCCCCACCGCCGTCATCCGTCCCAGTCCTCTCCGTTCCCGTATCATCCCTAGGGGGAGGATGGATTCGCCTCCGCTTGTTCGGTGGGCTTCCCGACAGTCCAGGTGCCGAAGGATCGTCCGCTAGGGTTAAGGGGAACCTTGTCCTTATCTCCGTACACAGGGCCTGGATAGCCATCAAGATTGCTCCTGAGTTATCATGTGGCATAGGCACCGGTTGCGACGGGAGCGACGGTTGGGGAGTAAGGTCCTCAGTCTCCTTGTCGGCTCCACCGTCGCTTTCTACGTCCGCCTCGCTGGGATCCCTCCCTTAGGACTGGACTTCCTTGAACCTCATGTCCAGGATCTTTGCGATGCCAGCCAGCTCATCTTCAGAGGTGGCATCTGTGTCCGTTATGGCTACCGTGCCCCCCCCTCTATCTCCACCCAGGGTTTCACGGGGGTCTTATCGATAGGCTGAAAAGAGGATTCCTTCCGGGGTGGCATGGAAACTCTAGGCCCGGAAGTCCTCTCCACTGGGGTAGCCTCCACAGGCTTCGCCAAGGCCGCCACGACTCCTTCGATCGAGGCCTTAGCTCGTTGAATCGGGGCCTTCGCGACTTTGAGCGCGACTTTGAGCACGCCTGAGGCCTTCACCTTGGGGGGAGGGTCGCTGTCTCGCTCCCCCTCAGCTGCCGCCGTCAGGATCGACCAGGGCTTCTCACGAAGCTTACCCGGGTCCTCCGACTTCCTCTTCACCGAGCCAGAGCGTTGGCTCGTGGTTGATGGCGTCGGTGACATCACGCCCTGCCTGGCGGCCAAGGAGCCTGAACCATCGGTGCTCCAGGTGCCCGTGGACTCGCAGTGCTTTGCCTTTTGTTGGGCCCCCTGTCGCCGGAGCACCCTCAAAGGTCTTAGAAGACCGCTCAGACTTCCTCTTCTTCTCTTCGCTTTCCCCCTCCAGCCAGTTGGTGAGCCGGGCACGAGGATCCCTCATTGTCTGCTCGGATATGTTCTTACAAAACGCAGTGTCCTTCTCCACGTGCGATTTGTCGCCGTGAAGGCAGTAGAGCCACCGAGAGTGCTCATCTTCCTTGAAGACATTCTGTAATCTGCATCCAGGGCAGCTCCTGAACAGCTTGGAAAATCGAAAATTCCGAAACGGGTCCCCGTTGATCGGAAGTAGAATCCGTGGAGCTTGAGGCTCGATTGACTGAAAAAAATAAGAGTAAATTCTTCGAAAAATCACAAAATGCAGTAAAAGCTTGAGAGCTATAGCACGAGGACTCCCAACACTTGAACGTGCAGTAAAAATCTGAAGATGGCTGCCAGAGGAGGGGCTTAGGTAGAGGGCAGTCATTGGCTGGGGGCAGTATGACCCAGAGACCAGTGATTGGTTACTAGTAGAAAGACAGTTCAGAAACTAAACAAACTGATTTTTTCTTTACCGAGGATTCCCAGCCTGACGACAGGGAATATTCATGAGCATGTGAATCCATGCCAGACCCCATGCTGGAGAATAGCGGCCCTACCTTGGGCCTGGCTCGATGTTTCACAAAGTTCTTGAGGTCCTCTGGGGGCGACTTCTGAAAGAGCTTCTTCCACCTGGCTAGTCTGTTCTTCAGCGCTTTCGATGACCTTGTGTCGCACGCAGTACAAGCTTGCCAACCGTGGTCTGGGCCAAGGCAATGTAGGCAGAGGGCGTGGGGGTCTGAAGTTGGGAAGAGCCAGTTGCAGGATGGACACCTGCTGAACCCTGTGGAAGTCGACATGCGCCGGGGAGTAGCGCGACGCCTGAGGACCGAGTACCTGAATGATAAAAAGACAAATGAGAAGTTTCCGCGCGTGGAATTACATGGCCGAAGCCAAACCCAAGAGGGCTGGTGAATTCAGCCCGTTCCAGTCGATGTGGAACAGGGGACTGAGGTGGGGTGCCGGAGGGCGGAGTCAGGGCAGCGCATTCTCCCTAGACCGCACCCCCTCTAAATTTAAAGAGAAAGAAGGCTTTTTCTGGTGAAAAAGGTTCTGTCTCCCGTCCCTTGGAAGGGACACCCATGCAGTATGGAAGAAAGAGGACGGGACGTACAAGTAAGTAAATACCCCAGCCAACACAGTACCTCAGCAGGGAAGAAGAGTTGCAGCGGGGGAGACTTTGGGATCTGCAGCCAAAAACCCAGTCGATGGATTCCTTCGTCATGAAGACGGAAGACTGGACTTTGGAAGGGATTTTGCAGCAAGGATAAACGGGCAAGGCTCCAGGCAAGAGTGTCTTAATGGCTGAATGCGGCTCTGTGGTTTTGGCGCCCTTTTCAGGAGCCAAAAGACAGAATATCGCTGATTGGATTTGCGCCGCTAATCTGGTCCAGCACTCTGAGGGGACTTCAAGGACGCCACCAAGGTTTCAGCTCGATTCAGAAGACCATGCACCGCACAATGGATCGAGGTCCCAGGGTATCAGGGGATTGCAGCCCTTTAAGGTCGCACTACTACGTGGGATGGCGCAAAATGCAGGTTTTCTGGGTTTGTCGTTTTCAGAGTCCCCAGATTGCTTAGAAGGAAGGGTAAAACCAGGCTACGGTTACACAGCAGGCTCTCGGGTCGCTGGAAATCATCACAGCCGTGTTTCCTTCATCTTCCTCTTGGGATTCAGGTCCTCTGGTCGACTACCGCTTCAGCTTCGCTTCCAGGATCAGACTTTTATGCAGGTACCCAGCCAATCAAACAGACGTGCAGCATTCAAACTCAGGGGTTTGGCAGTCCTATTATGATTGGCAGCCAATCCATATTTGAACTGGATTCTCGCAGGCAGGCAGGAAGACGAAGGGGTGCAGAGTTCTGGACTCCTCCCTCGCTTCTTGCGTTCACCGACACTTTGGAGCCTGGGCGGGCTTGTCAGAGGTCTTCCGCCGAAGATTAAATGGAGGGCAGGGGAAAGACCAATAAGGGACAAGAAAATGGCAACAAAAAAAACACAACAGGGGCCAATTTGGTAAAATGGGTACCCATGGGTGCCTTTACCGCAGCTGTGAAAACAGCCTGAGGTAAAGTTCCAAAAATGTCTAATAAGGTTCCCTGCCACCAGCCATTTAAGGTAAGCTTGCCCCTGTAACAGAATTGTTACAGTGCTAGTGAGAAAGGGGAGTCATTGTATCTCCCAGCACGCCACATAAGGTGGGGTGTGCTGGTTTCACCTAACAAAATGTAGAAGGGATAGAAACATCCTTTCTACCCTTGGGAACAAGATTAGCTAGAGAAAGTGAAAGGGGAGCCCCCAGGGCAACCCTGTAACAATAAACTGGTATATACCAAAAGTTGTCAAAGAGGATAAAATGAAAAGGACACCATGGAGAGTCTTACAAATGACACCCATAAAAAGAATAAAAGGATCTCTGTGTGTGTGGAAAAATGTTCCAACTCACTGAGCTATAAGGATAAAAAATAATCTACTGGTCCAGCAAAAAGTTCTAGGGTTCTCACAAGTGAGGTAGATTTAGCTCTAAAGTTAAAATCGTACCCTACACAACCATGAGAAGTAGGTTAGGTGCACCAGGACATTCAACTTTCAGGACTGCCATTGCTGTTCCGCTGCGGGCCTGCACGGGGGAAGTGGGCGGGGCTTAGCCCACTACTTATAAATTTGCCTGTCATAACAATGACTCCGGTGAATTGTACAGGGACAGAGAACCAACACAGAGAAGGGGGAGGAGGATAACAAGATAAAAACAGCAAGCAGAAAGTGTGGGTTACTTGGGTGAGGTTACAAGAGAAGGCGGTGGAAGTCCAAGCACGCAGGGGGAAGGAGCAGCAGAGTGAAGAGGTGATTTCTAGAGAAGGTGAGGTATTGGCTAATGAGTTAAAGTGGTAGTGCATTGTAAGTATGTGTGAAAGTGTGGCAAGTGTGGTTAGAAGGAGAGAAGGAAGTGTATGTGAAGTGCATTTGTGAGTGAAAGAAGGTATCTCAACTAGAGGGAGGTCAGTAGTAGTGTGGAGGGAGGAGTGGAGGACTCAAGAGTATCGGTGTGGAGGGAGGAGTACTGAGTAGGCAGGTGTAGTAGTATGGAGGGCAGATATAGCAAGAAGGAGAAAGGAGTAATATGAAAGAGTGGCGGTGAGGACTAGAAGGTATACGAGAGACATCGGGGGGACAGAGGAGGAACAGAATCGAGGCAGGTTTATTTGGGGCACAAGTGTAATAGAAATGCAAAGTGAGGAAGAGGAGAAAGTGAGCATTAGAGGAAAAAAAACGAATCGAGCAGGGTGCCTGAAAAGCACAAGACCAATATTCCTCTAGATCACCAACAACTGGCTAGAGTTGGGAAAGTAAGGAATACCCTGGGGGAGTTTAGTGAGAGAAGGCCAAGGTCCTTTGGGTTAACATCTCAGTTCATTAAGCAATTACTATAATCACCAAGTGGCGCGCACCGAGCCAAGTACCGGCGAAGTACCGCTTGACCGCAGCCTCTCTTCCTCTCCACGTGGATATTCGAGTTGCTTAATACTACGGTACATATTGCTACAGTTATGTGAAGAACTTTCTAAAGACATTATACACGTAACTATAACATTGTTTGTTTCTTCTCCTAGAAGCAATTTGGAATTGATTTGCCCATTGTTTTACTGCAAAACACCTCCTAACTGCCAAGCCATGCCCATTTGGGCGGAAACTTACACATTTGGCCAGCAGGCGCGCACCGAACCAAGTACCGGCAAAGTACTGCTTGACCGATTTGCCGTGTTGTTGCGGCGCTGCGGTCAATCGGTGCCTCTAACCTTCCATCATCACTATTATCTCTACGGCAGTAGTCTGTCTTATATGCTATCTGCTGTCGGTTTCAACTTCCCCTTGTTGTATTCAATCGGGTCCATTTAGTAATAGGAAAGGAAAGGGCGAAGCATTGTATAGTAATGACTTTGAAGTCAGGCATGCCGATCTCCAGTTTACTTTTGCTTCACAAAAAGACTCACGGACAAAAGCATTCCAACACAGAAAACAGGAAATGGAGTGTGCTTTTCCACCCCCTTGAATCGGAAGGTTCAACCTTTGTGCAAGCATCCAGTGAAATCAGCAGGAAATACTGACATTCGCACCTTTTGCCAAGACTTTAACACCGCCAAAAAGGTAATTGACTCGATGGCCATGAGAACGCCCGCTCCTACTATTGCACCGAAATCAGCGGAAATGCATGCTGCTGAATGTATATCTATATCACCAATACATGATACTGTGAAGATTGTAAATACTTTTGATCCCGATGTTTCGTTAGTCATGGACGTGGTTACAACTCCCCAACTACAGGTGAATACTGCTAATAGATCACTTACTGTTAGTATTTTACTGGGTAAAACTTTTACACCACCCGTACACAATAACATTTACCAGAGTCTAGAAAAAACTTCTGACCAGGCTGTAATCGAACTTGGGAACAACACCTCCTGTCAGTTTTCACACACAGGACACAAAACCTGTCTGGCTCTCCTGATTTATTCACAGACATTAGCCACTGGAGCTCAGAGATAGCTGTGACCTACTCTGCCCCAACTCCCCGTAATCCGAAGACCATTTTGACAGGTATGGAAAAAACCTGCGGCTTTGAAACAACAAATAAGGTGTTGCAAATAACATTTAACTCGATGAATCTGGCCATACAATCTATGGCCAGACTCAGACACTTGATTCGAAACTTGCTTCACAAACCACACAACTGGAACAGGTTCTGCAGTGGCAGAACTCAATTATGCAGACACTCACTTTTAAGAGGGACCTTGTTCAGAACGTAGGCAGGGTTACTATTACTGTCATCTCTGTTGGCACTCAAACTAATCCTTGTTCAGATCATGTGACAGCCCCCATTATTTCAACAACTATATCAGAATCACAATGTGGTTTGCTTCCATACCTGCCCAATATTATCCATGACAAGGAACCAAAAGGCATACGACCAAGCCATGACATCCAGTCTGTTGATACGAAGAACAGCGCTAGTCTACCTGATAAACATCCTGTTTATACAGTGTTTGACATGGTGAAACTTAAACAAAAAAAAAATAGTTGTGCAAACTAAGAAAACGAAAAATATGGTCACTACTAAGAATGACTGCACTTCTAAAACCAAACAATTTAATAAAACAATAACGCACTCACAAAAAGGTGCATTGTTGGTTTCAAATGCGATCAACAAAAAATATCAGTTGCAGGCACAAGCTTGTAAAGACACTGCAAAGAACAGTACTTCATTCAATACTTCATCATATGTCCCCTTGATGAGTTAGTTGAGGCATCAGTGGCCTTAACTGAAAAAAAATCTGGGACTGACCTGTCCATATCCCCAAGAAAAGACACCAACAAAAAAAAGGAAATGAGGCCCTCATTGTTGGGATCACACAGCAGGCACTGGAGACACACAGAAAAGAGATTAGGCGTGCTGTAGATGCATATATGAGCTTCCAACCAATACAGAAGTATTTGACTCACTGTGAGCCTGGAAGAAAATCCCAATCACAGGATAAACCAGTTGATAAAATGGAGAAAGTTATGGATTCTCCACACTCGGTTCAAAAAGAATCCTGTCACTGCCCAGGACGTTCTATAGTCCAAATACCATCCATACATAATTCCTCACCACTTAATCCTCAGGTTGATGCAGTGCCATCGGCTCCCCCAATTACAGAAGGGGTGAGAGATTTAAATTCTGAAGCTGGGAATTCAAACATCATCTCTGAACTAGCCCCCGAAATGTATCGGCTAATACAAACAGCACCCATAAAATTCACTGCAGTGAAAATCCCTGTAGCTCCATCCATTAGCAATGCTAAACCTGAAGTACCTCAGTCGAAACAACACGCCATAGTAAACATTAAACGATCGGCTTTACATTCACTAGTCATATCATGCCAGCCATTACCAAGTATTCAATATGATTTGAATCGCAAATCTATTCTATTTTCTCGGAAATTACAGAACTAGAAGACATCAACTCTGTTGATAATCAGTTGCTCGAATTTGAAGATGCACAAACATTGTCCTCAGTTAAATTCTGGATAAACTCTACAGTTGTTCTTAATACAATATGGCATGCAAAAAAACAACTATATGAACTAGGATTAATTATTGATGTTAACACCTCCATTCTCAGTTCCACCTACCATATCCTCGTCCACTGTAGTTAATCATGGGCAGTGTGTCAAAGAATGTTGAGCCAAATGTAAGAGAACTTGTTAAGAAGTCCTGTGATTGTCATCTCAATCAGAATATGCATTAACTAGGCCAGTCCGTAAAGCGAACGCCAGTCTCTCTCATCAGTTGGAATACAAGAGGGTTTGTCATCTTTTTAATAATTCCAGTGTTGGAATAGAGAATATCAACATAGTCATGCTCCAAGAGACGTGGCTAACTACAATACCACTCTGGGATAAATTATGACCTATATCTCAACCCTGCTCAGAAAGCCAATCATGGAAGACCAACCTCTGGTTTATTTATCGCTGTTAAACAGAACTCGCCTTTTAAATCAGAACAATGGCTTTCTCCCAATCCGTTTTTGCAGATGATAAAGCTTAAAGCTGGTGGCACTTCATATGCTCTGTTAAATGTACATTGGAACCCTGCTGGTATTTCTGATTATTCCTTTATGAGAGACTTGAATCGTTTAATGGACCGGATATGCATTGATAAAACAATACTTCATGTAATTATAGCAGGAGATCTCAATCTGCACTGTTTGGGCACATCTAAGAACACCTCTAGATTAGCATTTTGGAATCATTTTGTTGAATCTCGGAGTCTCCAAATGTTAAATGGAACTTTCACAGATGACATACCCCCACAACCAACATGGCATATAGCTAATACCACAGCAATCATTGATTACATTTATGTGAATCAGGCTCTCATTACAGAAATTAATACATTTCGTATTAATGTAACAACTCTAAATGATCATAACATCTTGCTAATGAATTGAAACATAATGGACACTGTGAATGATTTTAGAGCCAAATGCCCGGCAAACCTTGTAACAATTAATGCTGGGTGTAATCGATTATGATGGACTGAAACATCCCTGAAAAGATATAACCAATTTTATGCACTGGAATTAGGTAAAGCCAATGCGGGACAATGTCAAGAAATCATATTATGATTTGATGCAAATGTTTCAATCTAAACCAAACACATAGTAACAAAAGTTCCGAAACTACATGTATTCAACAAGGATGCAGAAATAGCAAAGACAACCTTTCGTTTAATGAATCGACAAGCCTTGAAACTACCACTTAACATCAGAGGAGTGGTGTTAACCCAACTTAAAACCAGACACAAGAACTGGTTACGAAATCATAAGGCAGCTTTGTATCAAAATGATGGTACTAGAATGTTGAGCATATTAGCTGGGAAAAACACAGCCGAAATCTGGACCATCATTAATCAGTCGACATCAGGGCGGCTTCAAACTGCATTGCAATTAAATAATGTACCAGAACAGGCATGGGTCATAAACTATTCAAATTTGTACCCAGCACCACAAAATTCAAGTTCCCAGAGTTCAACCCAGGTAGATGACAAGTTCTTTTTAACTTTTGACAAAGAGGACATAATATATTATATAAATAAGGCCAGCAAGTCGATGGCCCCTGGGCCCAATGGACTCTCGAATTTCATCCTAAAACAACATCCTGAAACCGGGTCCAACATTTTATATAATATGTTTAACAACATTAACAAGACACACATTTTTCCTCAATCATGAAAACATTCCATCATCCTGCCGATCTACAAAAAGGGTAGTAGGTCTGACCCAGCAAGTTATAGGCCTATTGCCCTATGAGATGCTCTGGGAAAAATCTTTAATCGCATCGTCTTCAGGGATTTAAATACTTGGGCTACTAATCTACGAAAAAGAGATCCCTTCCAAGCATGATTTGTGTCTGGTTTAGGGACCTCCCCAAATATCATCACCCTGAATATGCTAAGATCTCACTGTGCTGCCCGGAATCAACCATTGTATTTGGCATTTATTGATTACCGGATGGCCTTTCATTCCATTGACCGCAAATTACTCTACAAAAAATTAGCATGATATGGATTGTCCGTCTTCCTTGATCTCCATAATTAAACACCTGCATAATAATACATCCCTGCAAGTTAGACTGACAATGGAAGAATTACTCTCTACACTAATTTACGCTGGGCGAGGCCTTAAAAAGGGGCTGTATGTTGGCCTAATTTCTATTCAATTTGTTCATCCTGGATCTGGCTGAATCGTTTTCTGCTATAACAACTGACGCGCCAAAATCGGGGGCTCAGTGCATAGCCTGATGTTATATGCGGACGATCGTGTCTTGTTATCACAAACCCCTAGTGGGTTACAGAATTTATTAAACAAATTGTCTGCATATTCACTTGCAAATAATCTCATCATCAATTTGGAAAAGACAGAGGTCTTAATCTGTTGCAAAAAAAGCAATACTTTCCATAGAAAATACAAATGGCATCTACATGATGTTGAATTAATGAATGTACCCGAGTATAAATACTTAGGTACAACAATTTACAACACACTGTCTGAAACCGCCTGCATTACCACATTGAACCTCAAATTATAAACTTTGAAATCACAGGGGTGGTGTTTAAATATGGCAAATTTTCATATAACCAGAAACGTGTTAATGTTAAAGGATATTTGTACTGCGCACCATCATCACCGGAGTGGTCCGCTGGCGCTCTGGTGGCTCTGAAAGAGGGATGGGGGCGAGTTAGTGGGAATAAGCTGGAAAAGCGCAAGAGAGCAGTGATGTGCTGATGGCAGCATCAGCCCGGTGGGTCCGTCGGCTGGGCTTGGGGTGTTTTACGGTCGGTGGTCGTTGTGTGCTGTTGTGCAAGTCTATGTGGGGTTTGTTTTGTTGTTGCAGTGTAGTGAAGTTAGTGCGGATTGCTGCGTTTTAGGCTTGTGGATGTGTTTGGTTAGAGTTTGAGAAATGTATGCAGAGTGATGAAATTGTTAGTGGATTGGTTAGTTGGCATTGCTGTCCTTGCAGTTATGTCTATGTCTGATGTTTGCTATCATTCACTATTCCATTGTTGCTAATTTTCAATATTCTGTCTAGATGTGAAGTAGGCTAGTGATCACGATTCCAATCAAGTGTTGCACTTACCATCATTCACAGTTTCATCCAAGTTTGGCGCAAGCTAGCATTCACATTTCTATCTAGATGCGACACAAGCTAAAGTTAAGAATTCCATCTAAGTGTGGCGCATGCTAACATTCACATTTTTATCTAGATGCAACGCAAGTTAACGTTGAGAATTCCATTTAAGTGTGGTACATGCCAATATTCATAAGCCCGTCTAGATGTGACGCAAGCTAAAGTTAAGAATTCCATTTAAGTGTGGTACATGCTAATATTCATAATCCCGTCTAGATGTGACACAAGTTAACGTTAAGAATTCCATCTAAGTGTGGTACATGCCAATATTCATAATCCCATCTAGATGTGACGCAAGCTAATATTAAGAATTCCATCCAGGTGTGGCACATGTTAACAATGGCTAGTGTGTTAGTGCGTAATGCAATGCAACATTTACAGTCAGGCCAAGAATGGAATTAGGCTTGTGGTCACAAATCTCTCTATGAATGCATGGTGCAATTCTATGGCAGGCTATGTTATGGAGAGGTGAGGTAGAGTGGCGAGGGCTTTCTGGAGTAATTGCTCTACACCCCACCCATGCCACACTTAGTTATGTTGGTGTCTGTTGGCTGCTGGCTTCCTTTGCTTCCCCTGCGGACACCTATAGACACGCCTTGGAGCCACTACTGTAAGAGCCGCCCTTAGCCGAGGGGGCTGCCGGGCAGAGGGCTGCCCTGGGAAGGTCAGTTATGACCAGGTGGATGCACCAATCAGGGGAGGTGGGCGGGTGGGACTGTGAAAAGGCCAGACACAAACAAAGGACTACACCCCACAGACTGCACCCTTTGGATGCAGCCCAGAACCGAAAAAACAGGCTCAGAAGCCAAAAGAAACACTAGAAAGACCCCAGATTAGCACATATAGCAATGACCGCAAAAGTTCAAAACCATCTCCACCTCTCCCACCAGAAATACACTGCAAATAGCCCATGGTCGAAACCCTATAGCAGGTCATTCCGAAGCTGCATTCAATACCAGTAACCCCCTTCCAATACCCTGCTTAGCCCATCAGTCTAGCATCTCCTGTCCCATGGTCTGGCATGAAAGGGTTATTGGGGTGGGGGGATAGAAGTACAGAAAACTGGCAAGTCAAAGCAGTGGTGATTGCTTTGTTGGTGCATTTAGAGGAAGCCAACCAACAAATCTAGAGACCAGAAATGCAGATATTGGCAGAAACAGATCCAAAAGCAAATTGTAAAATTAACTAATCAGTTAAAGCGTAGCTGGTGTGCTCAAACATGGCGTGACTATTAATTGTGGGATACCAAAGCCTAGTGGTCAAGGCAAGAGGGGTGGGGGGCGGGAGGTATTAAGCAGAATGGGCCACATTTCTGCATGGCAGGAAAAGTCAGGCACACTTTAATGGCTTTCACGCGTTGGGTGCCGGTGTGGGCGCGATGCAAAGCACACTAAGGGGCCCGATTCACAGGCGCATTTTATTATGACCAAATCCCATTGGAAAACAATGTGAATAAGGGCCTAAACTCACCCCCTGTGCATAACCCTCCAATGGGTATGTCACCGGATTCAGGGAAGTGTTACTGCGCCAGCCTGGTAATGGGAATGCCAAGTTACCAACTACATCCTCCCAGCAGTCAACCCAGCCTGTGGGGTAGGGCCAATCTTTACACAATGGCAAATTTTAAACCCCATACAAGGGTTATGCCAAATCGCCACGAAGAAGGCATAAATGCCCAGATTATACCCTCCAGCAAAAAACAGGCAAGTAAAATATGGCCGAATTAGGGAAACAAAGGGTAAACACAACTCAAGTGACCGATTGTAAACTGGTTACCCATTGACTGGATGGCCAAGTGCTCCGATACAGACGAGACTATACAATTGAGGAATACGTCCCAACTTTGACAAACTGACTTACCTTGAATAGAGTACTGTATATGATGTAGGGGCACCTGTAGCCATTCTGTTTGGCTCTAGAGTTGGAAATGACCATGCTGAGCTCTGTTGTTCATGGTACATTGTGGTATGGCTAATAAGTCGCAAGATTACAGGTAACTGTTTGAGGTTTGGCCAAAAACCTCATTTGTTAAGTAGAAGAAGGAGGAGGGCGGGGAGAGGGGGGTTTCCTGGCTATCTTGCTTTTGTACTTCAAATAAAATGTTCTTCCACACGGTTTGCTGCGATATTATGTCGCTTTTATTTGTGAAAATGGTTAGTTCTTCTTGAATTTGTAGTACACATTACAGTACATCCGGGGCTCTTACAACCACATGTTGTCAGCCGACACGCGTTTCGACCCGTAGGTCTTTATCAAGGCTATCACGGACAGCACAGGACGCCCGTCACGGAACACCAGGGCCCAACAGGAGCCACTATATATACACACAGGACAAGCGATCCATACCACTCTACCAGGACCCCACAGGGGGCACGACATCTGAACCGATAGCCTTGATAAAGACCTACAGGTCGAAACACGTGTCAGCTGACAACATGGGGATATAAGAGCCCCGGATGTGTAATAACTCAGACGGTGTATCTCATATGGGAACTTTTAAATCAGAATATAAAGCAGATGTATTTTTATTTTTTATCATATGAATTATATTTTATGGAGACACCCTTTGAAATCAAGTTCCCATGAAATAAGTATGTCTGCAAATTGTTTAACTGTTATTGTATAATTTTATTTAATTGTGTAATTGAAAATGATTGAAATGATTGATAATTATTTTTATTTATATATGTATTGTATTTGAAAAGTTAATTTTACCAGCCACCCGAATAAAAAAAAAAATTATAAAATCACCAAAAAATTGTGGCTAAGGACGCCTGGGTAAGGGGTAAGTGCATTCAAACAAGTGACACGTCAATAAAAACCCTTGAACCGCCCCTGGGATTTAGAGTGATTCTTGTGCCAAAGGTCATGATGTTTTTGAAGTCATCTGTGAGAAAATGAATCAGGGAACAGGCAATCAATGCTTCAAGGGAGGAACATCAGAAATGCCATCAAGCAGCCGAGACCGCAGGAAGTGGTCCATGTGGCAACACACAGCATGGAAGAACACACCATGGCAAACATGCCAGACTAAAGGCTGCTGATGTCCAAATGGACCACAGACTACCAGAAATCCTGGTGGCAAAAGCCCACAAATATCTGGGTTGCCAGCACCAAAGTGAAGCCCAGACAGATCCAGTTCCACTCCCCACCTTACTAGGATCCTTCGCTCTTTGCCTGTTGTACGACAGATGCGCAGCTGCCAAGACACAATAGAGCAGACTCCGCCCCACTCTTTCAAGAGTGGGACCAGGGGAATGCCAAATGGATAGCTAAAGGGCTGACTAACAGATCAGTTTGAACCCATCAGGGTCAGCGGGGAAACAGCAGAGGCTGTGAGAGAATGTGGGGTCTAACTTCAGGGCAAACAGACACCCATTGGAGCAACATCAAGGTAACTGTACCACCGAAGCAATCATCTGCTCATATCCTTCGTCTTTGTGACTTAGCAAGAAGGACCAGTCTAGCAGTGACCTGCTGGGTCTGAATTCCCCGTGCAAATACTTTTTTTTTTTTTTTTTTAAACACAGGTGGCAAAAGCCCCAGCCACAGCATTCCCGTTTAACCCATGCCATCCGCCACCGTATGGTTAGGGACATAGATAAAGGTAGTGCAGAGAGGGTGATTGGAAGAGCAAAATCAGGGCATCCCCTCTAAACAAACAAACAAAAAAAACAGAACACAACTTCTGTTCATTTGCCACCAAACAAAAATGGAGAATCTTTACACATTTCCCACTTCATACTGATCATCACAATTTGGTTTTGCATGCGAGTGTGAGCAAGTGGAAGAGTGGATTCACAGGTTTTGGATCACGGAATGTTGTGCCTAGGCAATCGGGCTGCACTTCAATTATATGCACAACAAAGCAGACTCATGTATGGGATGGCTTGTTTTCATGTGCACAGAGGATGAGGCTTATTAGTCAGTCTGTGTTAAGATGTTTTTTTAGAACCAACCTATGGGGTGGATTTCAAGAGGCCAACATATTATTGTGAATAGGAAAGACACGGATGTCTAGCCAAACCCCAGTCAAGGTAGAGTAGCAGAGCAGTAAGGCTTGGACACAGGAGGGGTGTAAAAGTGATCTAGGGCTACAAAGATACACAGACAGAGCACTCTAATTATTCCATTAAGAAAAAAGTGTACAGAAATCTACAATTATTTATTAGGCCTTTAATTATTATTATAATGGTTATTATGGAATCTATTGATCGTGGACCTAGCTTTGAGAAGCAACGGAGCGTTTTACAGAGTTATACAACAGTACAGATGCATAACAGAGCGCTTTTCAGAGGTAACATAACAGATATCCAGCGTGGATGGGATACAGAGGGACACAGAGGAGGGGTACCGCTGTACCTTGTGGCGGGGAAGAGAGGGGCAAGGTCTAGGTGTTGAGGCAGAGAGATCCCTTGAAGAGGTGGGCCTTGAGTTCTTTTCTGAATTGTAGGAGCGTGGGGGAGAGTCTGGTGTTGACAAGGAGGAGGTTCCATAGTCTTGGGGCATAGGCAGAGAAGGCTTGTTTTCTGGTCCTTTCCTTTTTGCATCAGTGGATTTCAAGTCTGCACGTGTCCTGGCTTCTGGGGGTGCGCTGTCCGCCGGAGATGCTGAGCTTCTCCGCATTGTAGTTGGGTGACTTGAGGGTGACTGCCTTATAGATGATGCAGCAAGACTTGAAGGTGATTTGTGCGTGCAATGGGAGCCAGTGCAGGTCGATGAAGACCCGGGTGATGTGGTTGTATCTGTTTAGACCCTTGAGGCGTGCGGCTGCATGTAGGACACTTCTCAGGGGAACAAGGAAGAATACGGAAGGCCTTCAAGGAGTGCATTGCCACATCCAGGTGGGACCAGTGCTTGAACGGTGGATCTAAACCTGGACAGAGGAAGGAAGGGCTTGACTTTCCGCCAGAGGGAGGGCTTTAAGATATGCTGTAAGCAAATTAAAGGTAAGTATTATCACAAAACTAATTTCAAACAAACACATATATATTTACCTTTGGGGGTTCTGATAATGGAACACCAACACTTTACCTTTAGAAATAGTTAAGCATATGTAGCAAAGTAAAACTTTAAGTAACTGTGACTAGCAAAGTAAGTGAGAAACAAAGAAGGAGTAAGTTGATAACCTGTAACTCTTGCTCCCCAGCATTGGTATCTTTCGCAGATTCACATGCTGTGAATATTCCCTGGCGTCAGACTGGGAATCCTCGGTTACCTTATGTTTGCACTGCCTAAAGAAAAAAAATGGTTGTATTGTGTAGGCTACCACCCTCTTTATGGGTGCTTTTGGTCCCAACCAATGGAACATCAAATAGTTACACCTTCCTCCTCATCCTCTCCCCAGATTCTGACCAGTCATGCTGGCCTTATGTTACGCTCACCTGGCTCCTGCAGAGGCGTCGATCTGAACTGGACAGCTGCGGTCTCCACCAATGTGACGCGTAGGGCCGAGATGACGGACTGGACTAGCCCACCTATATTCGTTTGCTTTGCCCTTAGGAATATTCTTCTGCAAATGGAGAAAGGGAATTAACCACCCGTGGAGTTGAGCGTAAATCTCCCCGACCCCCGCTGTTCTCTCCACAGATCACCTTTGATGTCCCCTCTTATAGTCTCACCTGATGGTTTGAAAAGATGAGCTCTCCATCCTGCATTGAGTGCAGGGGTGCGTTGATAACCAGTTGCTTCACTGGCTCGAAGGTATTGGTGAGTTCCAGAACAATATTGACTCCGAAAAGTATGTAGTTCGTAAGAGTTTACATGTCTGACTTTCACTCTTGTCCGATTCCTTGCAGTTTGCAGCTTGACCCCAGCGAAGAGTTCCTTGTGGTAGCTGACGAAGTTCAGGTAAGGATTTGGCTTATCCTACACAGTTCAATAAAATAAAGCCAGAATGTAACCTGTTGCTTGCTCTCTTATTCAGGTGTGGAGAGAAAATATGAAGTTCGGGGAATAATGCCTCCGGCGGTAAAATTAGGTAAGTCTATTGCGGTGAGAAGAGTTCCCCTTGTTGTGTCCCTTTGTCTCACCTTGTTGTCCTTTTGTTCTGCTTAGGGGCCGGGGTACGGCGAGGATGCAATGGAGACTGCGCCGACCCGTGAAGAGGAATAGTACCCCCGGCGGTAATCAGGTAAGTCTATGGGGGTAGTTACTATTGCCTCTGTTTATTCCCTTGGCTCACCTTTGCTGTTCTTGTGTTCCCCTTAGGTGCCAGAGTGCGGCGGGAACATGCAGAAGGATGCGGTGGATCGTGAGGATGCTGCAAAGGCCCGTGAGTTCAGTGCGGCGCTGCAGCAGGCGAGGCGGCACGCTTAAAATGCTTCTTTCTTCCAGCTCGAAGGCGCAGTGGATCCGGAATTCAGGTAAGGATCGAAGGTTTTGCTCTTATTCTAACCTTTTCTCCTTCTGTTCCTCCCTTTTTCTAGGAGCTGCAGACGCGAGGCGGGCGTGGCAGAAGACTGGATGCAGGCTTGCAGACACGGTGAGCGTTACGCTGCTGGATGCGGAATAACGCGAAGCGTGTGCTGCTCTTCGGACGTGGTTTAAATAGCCTCCAAAGTAGTCCCAGGTAAGTATTCCTCCCCAGCCCCACCCGAGTAAAAAATAGTCCCTAGGTAAAATAGTCCGTTCCAGGCCTCATTTGACTTGGAGCTCTGCAGCATGGTCTGCATCAGGTAAGTTCCACTCTATGAGCCTGGCGCCTATGGCACCAGGACTGACTCTCCATATGAGCCTGGCGCCATAGGCGCCAAGACCGCACCCAAACAGCCCCTAGCAGGGGTTTTTGGGCTTGCTCAAAATAACGTGATGGCTGTTTTCGGGGTTGCTGGACCTGGTCTGGTTCCCCGGGGGTAGGCATCATGACACCAGATCTGGAAGGCTTTTACCTTGTAGGGGAGGAAGGAGGGCGCATTTGAATCTATGAACGATACCAATGCTGGAGAGCAGCAGTTACAGGTAAGCAACTTACTCCTCCTTGTTTAACTTGCGCAGGTCCATCTGGTTTTTGCATAAAAAAGTATCGTGAATAGACCCCTTGTCCGCTGTATCGCTTAGGTACCTCCTCTATAGTCTTCTTTGACAACTTATGTTTTACCTCTTGCAGAAATACTTTAATGTGCACAGGTGTGTAATGAGTTGGATGATTTTCGGAGGACAGCTTCATAAATTCCAGTAGGTGTCCATGGGTAATCGCTTCCAGTACCGATTTGTTTGATGTTACGTACCGCCAGTTTTGAACATACTTTCATATGCTTCCCCCCACATGATTTTGTCTTGGGGTGTAGTCATTGTTGCTGCTCCCCTTGTCGCCCTCTCTGCGTGCTTGGGTCCTGTTTACACCTCTGGCTGAAGTCTTTTGACCTCTGATATCCTTGATAGGTTCTTCTGTAATCCTGTGGGTAATGTGACACACTCTAAGTGTCTATCTCCTTCAAAAGGCATGTCCTCCACTTTGTGATGCACTTCTGGTCTAACGTCTGCATCTGAGCCATCCCTGGCGCCTCAACACCACACCATTGCTGATCTGTTTAAAACCTGTCTCAGCCAGGTCTACAGCGATGTTAATGCTGTGATTCGATGCCCCCTCCTCTTCCTTGCCTCTTTCATTCCCTTTTCTGGCAGATGTTCAAGTATGGGGACCAGTCTATACCACATCTTTCGGTTGTATCACGCGACAATGGCAAGGGATTTAGCTGCCTTCACTGTGGTAGGACCTATCACTAGCACCTTCTTCCCAAAGGCATACTGCCTGAGACAGTCATTATCCAGGGGGACCTTCCTACCTGCTGCCGCCAAAACAACAGATTCCGGGGATGGTTGTGATGCGAGGCATTTTGGTGTTCTGGTGGATTCAAATTTTTGTCTAACCTGCACTTTACAGCAGGCTCCGTAAACGGATGTCTCATCGCTTTTAGTGCTTCTTTCCATGCGTAATCCAAAATTGGGATGGAGGCTATTGCTTTCCTCCTCTTTCCCGCATGATCAAATAGGACTGTCTGGGACCAGGGACCACACTATCTACAATCTGCTCTCACCAAATACTCTCCCTCCAGGTCTTGACGTTTCTCCGGCTCCAACTCTCTGTGTGTCAAAGGCTTCTCTAAGCAGAGAGCTGGAGGCTGATCTCCTTCCTCGGCTGGCTCCCTCCTCTGGAACAGCCTCCCCCTCCCTCTCCGCCTTGAGCCAGATCGCCTCAAATTCCAGAAAGGCCACAAGGCTTTCCTATTCACCTCCTCATACCCCCTCCCGTGCTAAACCCCTCAGTCGCTGAGATTGGTAGCCTTGTTCCTTATGTGTCCTCCGGGGTCACGGCCGTCTTCCCAATCGCCTTCAGCCCCTCCACTCCAGCTCTTGCCCTTGGGCACCCACTGGCCTGCGTTCCCTCACAGGATTGCACTTTGTATCTGCAGATGACCATTCTTACTATGTGACCTCTGCCAAGCACTTTACCAGTTCCCGTCATCCTACTCCCTGGCACTTCCCCCACCGGGGAATCTCTTAGCACTTACCCCTCTCCCCCCTTCCCTTTCTCTCTCTCTGCACTTG
The DNA here is from genome assembly GCF_040938575.1 of Ambystoma mexicanum. Lineage (NCBI taxonomy): Eukaryota > Metazoa > Chordata > Amphibia > Caudata > Ambystomatidae > Ambystoma > Ambystoma mexicanum. The sequence continues at coordinate 704,255,931 of NC_090933.1, forward strand.
CACGATTCGAATGGTCACAAGAACTAGTAGGACCTCCTCTATTCTGTTAATTATTGTATTCTATTGCCTTTGTCGGGTGTACAGTTAAAGTACCGATTTCAAAAGGATCGAATGCCAAAGGTGAGAGTCAATTTGACCTAAAAGGAAAGGGTCGATTTTTTTTTTTTTTATATATATTTTTTGGGTTTCCGTTTTGGAAAAAAAGTGGGTTTTACCACAAAAAAGGGGTTTTGGGGGAACCCCCCCCCAACAAAAAAAAAAACAATTCAAAATAATAAAATAAAATATTTCGACCCTTTGGTCATTCGATCCTTTGCATTCGAAACTTTGACCTAGAACCCCTTTGTCCCATGTTCCCTCCCTTTTCACTGTAGCTTTACAAATGCACAATAAAATAAAATTTAATTGAATGTTGCAAGATATCCTCGGGGATGACCTCTGACTAAGCGAGTGAGACCAGTGAAGAAATCTCCTATAGGTGCCCTGTATCCTGTTGATTTCCCTCTGGGGGATGCTTCTCTTGTTCAATGCCCTCTGCAGGATGATTTCCCCTTTGTGGCATTGTTTTAGGAGTTGTTTAACCTGGGGTAGTAGCTCCCGTCTTTCGGAGTGCCTTCAATCATGGATGGCGCTAGTTTCTCTGTCAACTGGACCAGCGACAACTTGTGCTTAGCTGGCGGCTTGGGTGCATCCGCCGCAGACAGAGGTCTGACAACCTGCAGTGTGGGTTTACACGCCAACATACTTGTAATCTGCTGTTTATCTGATGTGGATGTTAAGAATGGACGTCGAGGGAACCGGAGTCGTCTTCAACTGCTGTATACTTGTCAAGTGTTTACTCGTGGACAAGGTTGTTGTCTAGTGCTGTATACTCAACAACAGAACTGTTTTAGACTGGTCCATCGTAGGGCGACCTTGAAGGATGTTTCATCTTGTGGTATTTACCAGACAACGTGGTCGTTGTCGATGTTGGTCTTGCCTTGGGTTGCTTACTCGACATCAGGGTAGTCGCTGCTTGTCTTGCCGTTGGCAACTCTGTTGAGGGCCTCGCTTATACTTAGGTTTGCCCATCAATGTTTTCAATGACGACGGGTTTTTCACTGACTCTGTCGACCAAGTTAAAGGGGACTTTTGAGGCATCAAGGGTCCCGTTTCCTTAGGCGACCTGCACCGACGTCGGCTTGCGGGCTTGTTTCTCGCGGTGTCTATTTCCTATGCGGCCTCTCTTCTGATCTCGCTCTTTTGTTGGCGAGCGGTCTCAATTTTCCCTGGGAATGGCCATACTCCTGGTGGACTCAGAGGGAACATTTCCCTCATTGAGCCAACAGACAAGGTTCCCATGTCTGTCTGTAAGGGTCTTTGAGCTAAAGCCCTTGCAAATGTCACACTGTTCTACCGTGCGGCTAGGGTACAAGCAGTCAGTATGCCTGTCTCCTCCAAAGACATTTTTAAGGACACATATGGCCTTCAAATATTCTTTTTAATAAAATGAATAATTTAAATTACGATTTCTTTTTACTCTCTTTTCCACTTACGTGTTGTCCTCAGGAATCAGCTCTGTAGATGTTGAAAATGAAAAAACTCTGTCTTATTTATAACTCAACCTTTTTCCACTGTAAGAACTACTGGATGGCCCATTGGTTGGGACCAAAAACACCCATAAAGAGGGTGAGAGCCTACACAATACAAACATTCTTTGCTTTAGGTAATGCAAACATAAGGTAACCGAGGATTAATACTCAAAGAATGTTTATCTATGAAAGATCCAATGCTGGAGAAACAGGACACCTACAGAGGAACCCAAGACATGGTCGCTAGCACTTTAAGTCCAGCCCTGAGAGGGAATGAGACCTAGTGCCAAAAAGGAACCAGTTCAACAAAGCACACTGTTCAGGTGAGTGTACTATTGGATTACAACGATAGCTACTCTGAAGACCAAATGCTGCAAATCAGTGTTCAAAAGGTAAGTAAAGTTCAGAAAGAATTTGCACCCAGTTCAATCACTCTAGGGAAGGCCCAGGGGAGATCCTTAACCAGACCACCACCTATCTTAGTTAAGCAAGGGAGACATAAGGTTGGGGACTTACTATGCAACACCATGGCAAGAGGAGGGGGGCAGAAGTAGATAGCATATCATGGCGCTCTTCATCCGATTTCTATGGGGACCACTTTAGGGGTTCCTGAATCTGCCCATTGGGTCCAGCTAGTATGGGGTTCAAGCTCTGGTGATAATGGTTTAAAGACTGCTGGATTCCCTTGGCACAAAGAGATGCAGACCTCCATGGGACAGGAGACCTCAAGGACATGGAGAAGATGGGATTTGGTGGGAGTTACCACAATCAGGTGGCAATAGTTGAACTTTGTAGGACGTGCAACGGAGCAGGCCCTGCACAGCTTCTCTTCAGTGTAGGAGACTGAAACTGCAGGATCATATGTCTTGTTGTACAAGTTGACAAAGTTCCAAGGATGAACTCGAAACGTCAAACAGTAGCCCAGGAGAAAGCTGGTCAGTCCACCAGGTGGTCCAGGGACACTTCCAAAGGCTCTGCAGGCACGGATCATCAAACACGGGTCGCGACAGGTTGTTCCCACCAGTCTAGGGGTCAAAGAACTGACTGCTTTCTTGAGATCAGAGGAGTAGTGCTTCACCGAAACTGGGATGGAGGCGATGCTGGTCAGCTGCATTGGTCATCAACAGGTTTACAGAGGCCTGCACTTCTTCGTATGGGGTATTGGCTCCAATGATGGACAGTCAAATGGCTGCAGGAGTCCTCCTTTTATCCAGAATTTGGACTAGAGTTGCCAGGAGGTCCACCAATGATAAAGAATCTACACCATTCAAACTGGCAGGAGCTGTCCAATCATGGACAGCCACTGGCCAAACATTTGGCCCAGCAACAAACATACTGTAGCTCGGATATGGACAGTAACAGCCCCCACATTTGGCCACACACACAGACCACCACTTTGCCTTAGAAAAGGCTTTCCATACACATCCGTTATCTTTTGGGAGTTGAATTTGTTTCTTCCAAGAGTCAACAAGAAGGTGGTGCGAATCCTCACGGACACCACCACTACAATGTTCTATATACGCAATCAGAGAGGAAGAAGATCACCCTCCCATTTGTCAGAAGCACAGTCCCCGTGACACTGGGCATTGAAACATCATATGTTCCTCTTCACCACCCAGGAATACAGAATAAGATTGCGGATTCCCTCAGCAGGGAACTTTGCTTCTGTCACAAGTGGGCGTTGCAAGAGGAACAGCTCCAACAGGTTTTCCACCTCTGGGAACCCCAGACAGACCTTTTTGCCACCTACCACAACAAGCAATGCAGAGCGTTCGCTTGTTGGTTTCCCCAGCCAGAGAGCCTGGGGGAAACCTTCTCATTCCCATGGAAGGGGAAGTTGCTTTGTGCCTTCCAACCAATATCTCTGGTGGCACAGGTCCGACGTGCGTTCAGGCAACATAAGCGCAAACTGATCTTAGTGGCCAATGCATGGCCGAGACAGTTCTGGTACTCCAATCTTCTGGAAACCTTCTCGTCCCCTGAAGAAACTTTTTTTTATCATGATCCGCTGTCTGGGAACAAAGGTGAAGTCCACTACCATGATCCAGCCTCCCTCAACATGACGGCCTGGTTCCTACTATTTGTCTCTATTCTGCTAGGGAAGACTTCAGGGACATTCTGGCGCTGACTCGCACCCCCTCTACACTTGCTTATTACAGAAGCAAATGGAAGCGGTTTAAGATGAGGTACGAAACCCATAAACTGGATCCTTTCACCATCCAACTGGCCAACATCCTTCTGTATCTGTTGTCTCTGGCATGCACTAGTTTAGCCAACTCCTCCATTAAAGTGCATTTAGCATCCATCTCAAGATACACCTGTTCTCCTGCAGCACCTTCTCTTTGGTCTGTGAGGAACTCATGTTATCAAAAATATGAACGCAACACAAATAGCAAGTTCAAGGGTGTTTATTGAACAGCTTTCAAGGGGTTTGGAAAAACTCCTAACTTGCCCTAGTGCTAGAATGGGAGTAATCTCGACCATTGAAATGAGGAAAGAAACAGTCCTAGTCAGTCTATGTCAAATCAAGGTGGCCTATACTGAGAAAAAACAAATGCCTGCCCTATCTCTTATAAAAAAAAAGTGTGTAGAGGGAAATGTGTATGCAAAGCAAAGTCAGTTTATAACAAAGGATCAAGATGGCTGAGTCAGCTCTCCTTCCCACATTGGACAGCACGGAGTAAGGCGGGCCCTGTAGACAGGACGACACACTCTAGGTCAGGTTATAGGCAGTTCAAAACGTGGATCGAGGCCAGCCTTGTCACTTATTCCAGTATTCCAAAAGTTCTTCCACAGTTAAATAAAAAGTTCACATAGGTCTCCCTCTATCGGGCCTGGACCTCTTAATCAACAAGTACCCGATTCAACGCAGCCGAGCTTGTACCTCGCAATCACAGCACTTGCAAGGTTTCCTTTCCCCAAGCTTGATTCACATTCGTTAGGGGTTCCCATCCCCTCACTTATCACACTTCCGGTCTCCCTCAGTCAGGCTCAGATCTTTTACTGATCTCGAAGACTTTCGCATGTGCAAGGCTTTTCCACAAACCTCCTCAAGACCACTTCGACTTTCACTTCAAACAAATCACAGTTGACTTGTGGCTCCCCTTCCGTCGGACTCAAGCCTTCTTCCTTACTTTGGGTTCCCTGTCGAAAACTTTCAAATGTGTGAGGGTTTGACATGTACCTCAACATGACCACTTTGACCTATTCAGTTCACAGAGACTTTCGAAAAGGCACTCTCAATTCAACCAGACCACTCTGCTACTCAATTTCAGGGTTCTAATCTTTTCCTGAAAAAACTACCAGTCCCATAATGCACTTGGACTCAGTTCATTAATCTTGGTTATGCTTTAGCCACACATATGCCACTGGGTTCCTCTCTCGCAGACTCACCCATGTTTTAGGGCGCTGACAGGCAAGGTCTGGTGCTTTCTTGGGCTGAGGTGAGGGTCTTACCACCTGCCTCTCCTTCCTCCCCTACTCCTTTGTTCACCCAGGAAGGTAGCAGATACTTCTTTGTGGGTATTTCCTCACCAACTCTTGTCGATCACCCGGGAGGCAGTGCACTAGTTTTCCCAGAATGCACTTCTTCCTCTGTTTGTCAATGCCCCAGAGGAATGGGCACTGGCCTGGACATGTCCGCCATGAGAAGCTCTCTCCCCTCTGGCTTCCAGGCACCGTCAATCGTCACCAGATCGCTCTCCGAGTGCTTGTTACTTAGGTAGGGATCCTCTGCCAGACTCAGCATTGCATCCTCCCTCCTGGCTACCCAAGAGCAACTGCCTTCTCTTCCTTTTATGTACCTGTGAGATGTTAATTGTCTGCAGGTATGTGTTCAAGGTTTGGTCTGCCTGGCCTTGCCTGACCTCATTAACAGGACAGCCTACTGTCAGAATGGAAGAGTCTGTCCTCTGCGTCTTAGCGCGTTTTCCGTTTGTAATCTTCAATCTCTTAGTCCCTCTCTTCCCCATCTCAGTCTTTTGGTATTCTATTAGAGAAATGGGATTGTGGGAGTTGTAGTGTCCTTTGAAAGGGAAAGATAAATAGGGTAGATTTTTGTCAGAAAAGGGGGATTGGATGTAAAGCTCCTGAGAAATGGATTTCACAAAATGAGAGGCAAAATTCACATTGGGTTTAGGGATGGTCTTGGTTTTCCCTGATGGGGCCGTCTTCTTTTTCGTAACGGAAAAGGTTGGGGTAGGACGGGACTATGATGACTATATCCCATAAAGGTGTTGTCAGGTAGGGGTGCATGCAGAAAAAAAGATTACGTCTTGCCCAAGGGCGTTCCTCCAGCAGTCCCCCAAGGACTCGCTTGTCTGGCCCCAGGGTTGGGATCCAAGAGCAATGCCACCCCCCCATGCCACCTGAGTCAGGGATCCCGGGGAAGAGCATGGGAGAAATGTCTCAGGTTTCTCACAGGTCCCACCACTTAGTCAAAGAGTTTCCCAGTTGGCTCTTCTATTTTTTTCCACCAATAAGGCAACCAACACAAGCCTGGGGTCTCAACGTGGTCCTTTCCATCATAATGAAACCACCCTTTGAGCCAATGCATAAAGCCCAGATCAAATAACTCTCCTGAAACGCAGCATTTCTGGTGGCCATCTCCTCTGCCCGTCGGATTGGAAAAATACAAGCAATCTCATGCAAGATGCCCCATCTAACCTTCCACAAATCCAAGGTGGTTTGGCGCACCAATCCTCTTTTCATACCCAATGTGCCATCCTCACTTCATCTCAATGAACCTGTTGTCTTCCCAGTATTTTTTTGATTGTCGGCCATGCCAGCGGAACACTCCATGCACACCTTAGATGTTGTGCAAGCTTTAAAATATTATGTCTCCCGCACCAAACCCTTGCACATACTTCACAGCTATTTGCGATGTTTGGACCATCTGAAACTGGGAAAGCATTGTCAAAACCTTCTATTACCAGATGGATTTCCTTCTGCATCTCCTTCTACGATAAGCAGGCGGCAGGTCTCATTGCCAGGCCAAGGGCCCACTCCACCAGATCGGTAACCGCTACTACAGCATTCCTCTCTGACGTCCCACTTCTGGACATCTTCAGAGGAGCAACATGGGGGTTGGTACACATGTTCACAGAGTTCTACTGCACAGATTCACATCTAACCCTCCCTACTACCCCGCTTCGCTCTTCTTGGCACATTTTGCCACTTTTGTGCACTATGCTAAAATCTGAAGATGGTCTCCAGGGGTCAAGCCAAGGGATCCCTTTCTATTGGCTGTGGGCAGTATGACCCAAAATGATGATAATAGAGTACTAAAGTGACTGAAGTGTTCAGTTTAAAATTAAACTGCTCTGTTAATGAGGATTCCCAGCCTAACGACAGGGAATATTTGCAGCATGTGAATCTCTGAAAGATCCAATGCTGGAGAAGTAATTCTGGGCACCGGTAACAAATCGACCCTAAGACCTACTATTGAAGAACCAAAGAACAAGCTGTTAGGCACGTTTTTTTTCCAAAGTCCAACTGGTGTGGGACTTCTTAAGACTTCTCTTGGTATTAGACACAAGTCGGTAGAGTGGCTGAGCTGCCAGGCTTATTTTAGGAGGGGTAATGTGAGATGTGGAGCAGTGCCTTGAAATTAGTAAACACAAGGATGCAAGTAAAGTAGTACATACTCAAAGTTACATAAAATATATTTGTTTATATATACATACAGCACTTAAGTTAATCTAAAAACACAGCAACTACCAATAACATTCCATGGACAATGGAATAAAATATCAGAAACAATATTGCAGGTGAGAAACTTGCCCAGCATACAGAGGGACATCAATAAAGGTCAATAATCAGCACTTATATATACCACCTTTACAAAATTGAGTTTGGGAGGGAAAGTTTCAGAGTTAGATAGAACACACTTTAGCAACTTTTATAATAATATTTCTCCCAGAGGGATGCAGGCAGTCAGTTTCCTAAAATAAAGAGTGTTATACAATTAAAAACCTATGGAAGAACTAGCACTGCCAAAGCCAAGAGGGTCGAGAAGAGGAGCCTCTTGGAAACCAAGACAACCAAAGACAAGTGGATAGTTCCAGTTCTGATGCAGTTCTTCAAAGAACATTTTCACCAAACAGTCAGTAGTTCTTTAAGAAGAATCACAGGAGCTCAAGAGGAGCCTATCTGATAGTGCACGAGTTTAGGTCAACTCTAAATTGGAGAAAGTAGCACTTCCCAAGCCAGGAAGCACAAAAAATAGCAAACAGTAATTATACCTCCAAGCCCCACAGTACCTTAAAGATGAAGCAGAATTTGTAGCTGGCTTCCTTCCTGACGCAGTGATGCAGACCCTGATTCCTGCTCTTTGGTCATAGTGACAAAAGGGGGGACCTTTGGCAGGCTTCTGTGAGAACAGTCGGGAGAGGGACTCGGCAGCAATGGATTCCACTCACTTCAGCTGCTCTTTGTGATTTCATCGCCTTTTCTCAGCGCCAAGAAGGAACTAATATCCCCGGTTGGATTTTCCTCAGCCACTGTCCTGAACTCTGGTGAGGGGACTTTTATGCCTACAAAGTTTCAGCCGGATTGGTTCTTCGGAAGACGATGCACCCGATAATGGTCCAGGGACCCTGGGTATTGGGATATTGCTGCCCAGGAAGGTCACAGCAAGTCAGGGGTTGACCCAGAACAAAGCAGGTATTGAGGATAGTTGGTCCCACCAGCCTAAGGGAGGAAGTTGTCCTTGGCAGGTCTTCCCCGTCGATGTGAAAACGGCACCAGCACAGCTGCAAGTCTTCACCTGTGCTTTTGTGGTGCTGCTGGCGTCTCTGCTCATCTTCTTCAGAATCTTTGATCCAGTGGTCGACTGTCTCTAGACCCAAAATTCTTACCTTTTATACGGGATCCCATTCATTCACAGTCATGCAGCTGCCAATCACCTGGGGGGGGGGGTGGATGTCCTACAGGACAGCCAGCCGCCCAGTTAGAACTGGTAGGGCTCCTCCCTCACACATACTTGCCAAACCTACCGATTTAGGCGGTAGGATACCGCTTTTTAAGCGGTCCTACCGCCTACCGATTTGGTGGCAACAAATACCGATTTTTTAAAAAATGTTTTGAAACTTTACGATTTCTATAGATTTTTGCTTACAGAATGTTGGCATGTATGTGGTATATATGTCCTGTAATTTACTGACATTTCTTTATTAGGGTGAATGTTGTGACTAATCAAAACAAAAGAGTCCATTATACACTTAAAAGCGCTTCTTACTGAATCACTATAAGACATGTTTAACATTTTGAATTGTGCACATTATGATGTTCCCATAATGCTCTTTGCTTTTATGCAAATCGCTAGGATTGGGCTCTATGAAGAGACACTGTGGCGCACTACCTGGCAGGGGACCATGCCCTTTGTCCTCGCCACTTCCTTCCAAAAGCCTCGCCGCTCCAAAGAGGTGACAGTTCCCCCATACATGTTTTCCATTTCCAGAACTGACCACAGTAGTACAGCGCTTTGACAATGCTCAGGTAACACGCGTGTAGAATGCTGAACTCTCTCCCAAGGTTAGGGATGGTTGAATGGCAAGGATTAGAATTGTGATTGTGTACAAGTGCCAGACTCAGTCATTCTCTCTCTTTGCTACTTCCTTGCCCTCTTGCACAGCCATTTCTAATCCTGGGGAGGAATGGGTAGAGTCCTGCCTCCTCCACGTCTCCTTAATACTCCCAAATACTACCAGTGACCTTGATGGACAAAGCCGTCAGTCCAAGTGAGTCTCTGTGGTTTAGCCTCCAAGCCGCTTAGGGTCAGGACTGTGGCTCTGCAAGCTGGCCTGGCCACCTTGGGCCAGAAGAGTGTTAAGCCTGTCCCTTAGAGGGCAGGAGTGGCAGCAATAATTCAGTCTAGTTTAACATGGCAATGATGTTTTATGGCCATAGAGGAACATGTTGCCGAATGACTTTTCATGTTGAATGCTACACTATGAAGACCCTAAGCATTAATATTTCTTTTGATATTTTTTGGAGACTACAGAAATCCCACATCGCGGGCGCTGCACTGCAACACGAACCAAGAGAAAATGGTCCCATTTTTAGGATGCATATAGTTCTTTTTTCGAAAACTTTTTAAAATTCACTTCCAATATTGCAATTTAAGTCCACTGAGAGGCAGTTGGATTCAGTGATTTGTCTTGTTATGCTGGGTGTCTTTTAAAAAATATATATATACATGCCGCCAGATCTGAGCCACAAAAGCAAGGCATTGTGGTATGCAAATTAGCCCAAATACAAATCTTTTTCTCCAGGAAATTGCTTTGCCCAAGGGCATGCTACTTTATAAATGGCTTAATCAACACAAGAAAGACATCTTGAAAGGCTGTCAGGACAACTAGATAATTGGTTTCCCCCTTATTAGGGAGCATCAGTGCAGTATAGTCCTGACAGTGCCTGATTTTTCTCCCCGCACCTCCATCTGGAGAGACGATGTTCGCTGTTTGTCTCCCTTGTCAGTCATGCAACTCTGCTAATGCTCCTCCCACTTCCCAGTGTCCCTAATATATTGAAGGAGGAACTTTGTAGTTGGAGCATTTGGCCATGTTTTTAGCAACACCAACAAAGTTATGGTGGGTTTAAAAAGGTTTGGAAAAAAATGACCTTTTACCTGAAATGTGAAAATAGGAAAATCCATAAGAGCCAAGTCACACATTCCACAACGCCCCTAGTAGCCATCGCCGGAAGTTCACCTCCAGTTCTGAGCCATATCAGCAATGGTTTGTGGGTATATAAATTAGCCCAATTGCAAACCTTTTTCTCCAGCAAATTGTCTTTGTCCAAGAGGGGAGTGCTACTTTATCCATAGCTTAATCAACCCAAGACAGACATTTTGAAAGGCTGTCAGGACAACCACATACCTGGGATCGTACAGTGAAGGAAAGAGAGAGAGAGACACACACCTCTCCCCCCCCCCCCCCAACACCTACCTCGTTGGGACAAAGATATTCCTATGAAGGTTTTGAAAGACTTCAGAGAGGAGTGCTTTAGAAATTAGTGAATCATGGATGCATGATGGACCCAACAAGTGTTTGGGCGTTCCCTATTTGAGTGTGTGTTGGCCAAGTGTATCAGGTTGGGTTGATGGGCGACCAATGCTGTCCCATATATGTAAGTAAGCTGGTGTCTGCCAGGCCGTATGTCGGGGGTGTCACAGGCAAGAATTGGCTGAGTGAAAGGTGACTGGAGGGAAAACAGGGAGAGGAAAGGGTTGTGCTCATTAACGCGGCACCCCATCCTACATACTTGCCAACCCTACCGATTTAGGCGGTAGGATACCGCTTTTTAAGCAGTCCTACCATCTACCGATTTAGTGGCAACAAACATCGATTTTTTTTTTCCAATATTTTTGAAACTTTACGATTCCTACAGATTTTTGGTCACAGAATGTTGGCATGTATGCTCACATTCTGCCTTCCGAGGAACACTGGAGCCTGGGCAGGCTTCAGGGCTGAAGTCAGACAATGGCAAAACACACAAAGGACCTAAACCTATTCTAAAGGATAGAGTAAAAGCCCAGAAGGAACTGACAAATGAAAAATGGCGAAAACAAGAAGACATGGGTGCTGTACTGCAGCCAAGAAATTAGCCAGCCTGCTAGTAACCTGCGCAAAAGGTAGTACAAAGTAACCACTGCCACAAGCCATTTAAGTAAGTCGGTTGTGACAAAAGGTTACATGAGAAGTGGCATAAGGAGTTTCTAGGTAACCGCTCAGCAGTCCACATAAGGTGGTGAATACTGGACCCACAACAGAAAAAGGTAAGTAAGATAATAGTTATCCTACCATGCGTGGGAACTGTGTTCCTCACAAGAAAATGTATTTAAACATTTAGCGAAACCCAAGGGACTTCTTAGTGGCACTGCACAGACGGTGATGTGTGTCACTATGCATAAAGCAGGTGCCTATGGAGTTTACCAGACTTCATTAAACAGCAGGAAAAAAATACCAGTCAGAGAAACAGAAAGAGTGAGTGGTAAAAAGGGCCACTCACACAGGAGATTAAAATAAAAAAAAGTCCAGAGTCCAGCAAAAGTGCTGGGTGTCTCTAAGGTTAAAAGGAATTAGCAAAGAAACCGAAAATTTTCCCTAACACAAGCGTAACTCTCCAAGTGTTGCTGATTGCTGGGTACCTACTACCTTTTTCTGATAATGAAAATGTACCAACTACAAAAGGAACAGCTGCACTGCACCATCGCTGCAAGAGTAACATTTTTCTTTGGTTGAGCATTGCTCGACAAGGCCCTTTGGCGCTCCTGCTTGCCTGCAGCACCTTGTCACCGCCATTGGAACCATAACAAATAACTCAAGACCAGACTTGTCACTAGTGAACACTCATTTCACAAACTTTAAAAGTTGGGGCAAACAGCATTTAGGTACTGTGTGAGATTGTCTACTACACGCCAGCTTAACATGTAACACAAATGTAACGCTTGAGGGTAATGCAGCATCAGATTTGTAACCCGATTGGCCAATCATGTAGAAATCCAATTCTCTCATTCAGTCATTTTAAAGATTAACCTTCAGTTTAGTGTATTCAGATCCAAAGGCACTGAGGATACCAAAGGATACAGAGTACTGAATTTGGTATGCCGAGTATTTGCATGACTTTGGACATTTGCTGTGATCCTAAATGGCAGGATCACAACCTCAGAACACTAAAAGATTCTTACTCATAAAGGTTTACTCAGTGGTAACATGCACAACACTCACTTACCTTCACAGAACATGAAATTCCATTATTAAATATTATGCAGTTGTAACATTCTAACTTAACTACACCTTGCACTCCAACGATTTTCCCTGTATTGCTTAGCTACCTCTATCACTAGGTGAGCCAGTGAAAGCTTGCAGGAAACTCCATTGCATAGCTGTGGGTAAGTCGTTCCTATCCTTTCAACATAGGGAAGAGAAAAACCGTTTGAACAGATACAGTATTGTAATGGCACAGACGAGCTGTGAAATGATTACCCAAAATATTCCCAGTGGCTCATAAGCATTCACCCAAACATTGTCATCACACTTTTTGCTCTGTGTGTAGTAAGGAAGCTATTGTGCACTGAATCAGAAATAAGGGATTACTAATATCCTTCTGTTCTACAACTACACTATGAAACAGAAAATAGTCCTGGCCACCTTCTTTTATACTAAACACTACGTGCTGTTCAATGCGTGGGGCAAGGTGAAACGCGACCTTGCCTACATCTAAAAACAAAAGATTTACCATTAATATCTACAATAGAAGAACAATCATGTTTTAAGATAAATATGCCATTCTAAAATGTGTCTGACAACCTATTTCAAAACTGGTGACATGATCAACTCTAGCCACCAAATATTGCCCTTTTTATATGCAGTCTAGTGTAACTGCTCTGAAAAAAAGAGATTGGAAACAAAAACCACTTTGGAACACAAGTTGAATCAGTGGACGGTGAGAGTGCATGCATCATTGCTCTTTAATCAATTACTCTTATTACAAATACCCCACAGAAACGCACGCTAACCAAAACAGAATAAAACTAACCAACAATATAGTAACAGGGACCTTAAGCACAAGGTCAGCAGTAAAAATTCCTTTAACATCCATAACATTCTGGAAGAATTTAAAACTGATCTGCTAGGCATTTCAGAGACATGGTTCAGCACCTACCTAAATGTCTTCTCATTTCTGTATAAACAATTGTCACAAACCATAGAGAGGATAAAAGAGGCCATGGGTTGCAGGGCATGCCCTGATTCAATCGGACAAATAAAAGGTCTTGACCTTAAATACTGTACAAAGTGCCACAGTGAAAGCTTTCATTTGCAAATGCTTCACAGACCCTACAATCAGCTGTGTTTTAGTTTATAGACCTTAAACCTACTAACTTACTAGTAGAATGGAATGAGCCACTGCCAGTGTCCTAGACACTGCTAACATGATTGTGATCCTAGCAGACCATCTTAGGCTAGATTCGATGGATGATACATCTCTCTACAACAACTTATGTATTTACCACTGCCTTGGTCACAGCATCAAATTATTATGGTCTCCTGGCCTCATCAGACAAATACGACAACTAATAGTGCTAGAAATACGCACCTCCAATCAATAAGGCCCATAGCTTTTTAGAGGCATCATGTCATGCGTGAGCCATTCCTGGCTTTTAACTATGCATGCTGCGATTTATAGGCCAATACTTACAATACGAACAAAATCAAACTACAAGTTCCAGGATGCAATGGGAAAACCAGGACTGGCTCAAGGTGTCACACATAAAATAGGACCACTTGGCAGTTGTGAAGGTCCATGAAAAAGTGAATCACATACATTGTTTTAGGTCTTTCAATCCCAATTTCCTAGCAGATGGCAGATCAGCTTTACAAAATCAACCTGTGAATGAGCTGGAGACGAAGAAACTATTGTAAATTTTAATTGGTTATTTATAATGCGCTTAATACCCAGAGGTTTCTAAGTGCGGACCCGGGGATCAAACTTGTATTGCTCTGTGTCATCTTGCTTCCAAGGAGAGCACGTTGTCCCTAAGCCATCCTCTTAGAGGATCACTGCATATCATTGCTTCACTTATCAAGAAAAGAAAACTCAAAACCAGGGACGTCATTTGGGGGTCGCCACTGCGACCTCTGTGGTCTCCCTTGCGACCTCTACTGAAAAAATTAAATAAAAACATTTTTTTTAGTAATGCAAGCTCCTGGGCTGTGGCTCTTTACTTCTGGGGTGGCTGGCTTTCTTGTTCAGGCCCCTTAAAAAAAGACTTGAGGCACTCCTGTTCTTATTTTTCTTCTAACACTTTTCAGCACTGATCCTAAATAAGAAAGAATAGGAATACCAAATAATGTGTCTTCTGGAATTCTATACAGTAATTGCTGGCCTCATTAAATGTTTATTTCAGGCACACTTCAGGGGGCGAGTCACTGATTTAGTCTGTTCTTAAACACCTCACTAAGCCGTTCATCCTTCTGAGGTCGATAAATGAGTACCAACACAGGTTGGGTGATATTGGGTTATATTTTTTCTATATAAAGCGCTTAATGATGTGTTATTATAAAGCACTTACGCTTATCATTTGGTCATGGACGTCTGCTTGCATACAGAGTCATTTGGTAATACGGGCCAATAAAAACTGAACTTAATGATACATATGGCGATCCATTCTTGTATGAATGTACATCACAGTGATATCGTAACTAAATTTTTCGTAGTGTACAATGCTATGTGATGCCACTTCCCGTTTTGTCAACGGGTGAAATGTCGTGTTCCATCGCTACCCGCGACATCACTTTGGGGCGGGATCAAATGACATAACTTCCTGTGATGTCATCAGGGGGTCAAGGGTCGGGTGTCACTTCCGCTACCCCTGGCATTTTGGTGAAATGACGTCCCTGCTCAAAACCCAGCATAAAGGAGTCAAGAAAGGGCTTGATGCGGACCTCAACACAAACAAGAAAACGCAAAAACCTGGACACCAAATGAAGCTAACTTAAGTCAACTGGATAAAGCTAAAACTAATATGCAAGAGTCATTGAAAGAAAAAAGAATACCTACTTGCTAAATATAAACACCTCTGCTTCAAGTAGTACAGTAGAGAATGTTAAAATATTCCTGGAATGGAGCTCCCTTCAACAACAACCAGAGACAATCATACAACTGTAAGCTCCGTTAAACAAGTTTGCAAGGGTCTCCAAAGAATACTTTCAAAATATTCAATGTTCTATTAAAGCACAACCAACCAAAACTACACTAAACCTCAAAACATCACACCCCAATTCACCTTCACTGATTTTAGATTGTACTCCCTGCAAGGAATTACTCAAATGGTCAAATCCTTAAAAGCATTGGGTGCCCAAACAGAACTAGGGCCAGCAACACAAGGTTTTTAAAAAAATGTTATTAAAATGTTTGGTTTATATTTAAACCTTTCTTTTTTTTTTAATAGATCATATTTCATTACTAATTCAAATACTGGCAATTGTCATCAGAAACGTTCTTTCTTAACTCTGTTTTTCTTCCAAAATCATCTTTAGGAAATGTACAATGGTGAAAATCTCCTTTTTTGTTTCACCCTGGAGGAACTTTGCCCAGCGATCTTCTGGATTTAGCTGAACTATTGCTGTTAGATACATCTCTCTGATGCGTATCTTAGTGTCGATCAGGGCTGGACAAGATATGATAATGTGTTTCAAGGTTTCTGTTTCGTTTCCTTTTTTATAGAATCTACAAAAAGCCATGTCCTTTGGTAGGAGTTTCCTTGATGCTAAAGATTCCCTTGTTGACAATAGGTTTAATCGGAACCGCAAAAAAAAGTCTCTGGCTTGGGTAGATGGACATTTTTGGAGGTATGTTGGCAGGCGATTTATTGAATGTATATCAAATTTGCACTCTTGATTAAGTTTGTATTTTCCTTTGACTTCAATAGTCGTTATCCAATCATTCTGGGTAATTATTTTTTTTGCTTTCCCTGGGCGTTGTGCTAGGAGTTCGAATTAGATATTTGCTGCCTTTCTTATAACTTCCATATGAGTTTTCCAAGCCTGCAGAGTAGTAGCATGTGTTGCATTTTCTTTGGTTTGAAATATTTGTAATGCTGGAATGTGTTGGTCGGACAGGATCTTCCTGTATAGGTCTAATTTTCTCCATGTATGCAAGGATGATAACGATTGGAGTGATAATTCATACCTGATTCGAGCCACAGGAAATGACTGTGGTAATGTTAACACCTTTCTCCAGAAAAGAGCTTATAAGTGTGCCCATATCCTGCCGTCCAGATTGATGAACGTTTCGCTACCGTACTGGAGGATGGCCACCACCTTTTGTCTAAAAAACGTAATAATCGGTTGCAAAGTGAATTTGCCATATTTACGTTGTAGGAAAAGACCTAGGCGTGCTAATGACAAGGATTTGGTTTTCAGAGAGATTGACCAATTAACCTCCGTTGGAGATTGATTCACCCATATCCCTAGATATTTTACAGTTGAGACTTGGGCTAGTGGTCGTTGGTTTAAATACATTGTTTTCATTTCCTGATTATTTTTTTTAGTCGGAGCTTGCATCATGATTTGCGTATTTATTTCAAGGCCATTTACCTTCATGTACATTTCAAGTTTAGACAAAGCTATTTGCAGCCCTCTCGGTGTTTGGGAGCAGATGACAATGTAGTCAGCATACATCATCCAAGGGATGGGTGTTCCATTTAGCTTTGGAGAGTTAGCTGTCTCAATGTTTGTCTCAAGTTCGTAGTCAGCTGCGAATAGGTTGAATAATGTAGCTGATAATGGACAGCCTTGTTTGAGGCCTTTGAAGGTTTGTATATCTTCCGAGACTGTGCCGTCCTTTGAAAGTCTAATTCTAACTGATGTATTTTGATATAGTAATTTCAAAGGTTCCAATATCTGATCTGGACATCCCCATAGATGTAGTTTAGACTAAAGTTTTGTTCTGTTTACAAGGTCAAACGCCAGTTTGAGGTCAATGAATGCTGCATATAGTTGACGCTTAGTGTGAATAGCTTCTTACTTTAACAAATTTAGTAGGAATAAGTTGTTGTTTGTTTCTTCATGCTTTACAAACCCGGTTTGTCTTCGCAAAGATTTGGTTTGTTTTTGCCCAGGTGTTTATCTGTTCCAACAGTACATTTGCAAAAATGTTCCCCAGTGGATCCAAAAGGGCAATTTGTCTATAGTTGCCTAGGTCTTTAGAGTCGCCTTTTTTATAGATTGGCAGTATTACTGCTTTTTGCCAAGATGGTGGTATGTCTTTGGTTTGGTCGATTGCAGTGAAGATGAGAGAGCAGATCTGTGTCCAGGTTGTTTTGTTGGCTTTTTTGATTTCATTTGAAAGTCCATCGGGACCTAGAGCCCGTGACAGATTTAATTTAGAGATGGCCCTCTCGATGTCTTCAGTCTCCCAAAGGAAGGACCAAGTTGCTTTTATTTGTGTGTTTGATTGCTTTCCTTCAATCACTGCTTCTTTATAAAGATTCGAAACATGTGATTTCCATCTCTGTTCGTCCACATTAGATGTCATTGGGATTGCAGCTTCCATTTGTGGGTTTAAAAGTCGCCATAGGTCTCTGGTATTCTTTTTATGTGAAGCGGCTAGCATTTCTTCAGCATCGTTCTGATTTTGTATAACACGATTGCTTTTGAGCCAGTTTTTATAGCGCTGTTTTAACTCTTATTTTTTCGTAGTTTATATCTGGTAGCCGTTTTATTATCTTAAATTTGATATCTCAGCTCCTTTTTTTTGTTTACAATATTGTTTGAGTATGCATGTATGTGAAGTTTGGTTGCTTGGTTTGTAACTTCTCGAGGTTGTTCAAGAGTATTTAATAAATGTGGGTAGATCAATCGTTGAATATTAGACAAAGTATAGCTACTTAGGCAGTAAGAAAATTTTCCCAGAGTGTGGCTTTTAATTCTTAGTCTGGTTAGCCCTTTGTTTATCCTTAGTTCTGGAAATTGCATTTTTTCATTTGGTGGATTGTGCATTCGCCATACAATTGTTAATAACGAGTGATCACTCTCGTCAGATTTCACAATGTTTGTTTGGATTAGTTTGGAGCTGATCTGGTCTGGCAGAAATATATAATCAATAAGGGCACCATAGGAGCCTCGAGACCAGGTGTGCTGTGGTTTAGCCGTTGTTTGGTCTAGGAATGGTTCTCTGGAGAGGCCTCTTATCGTCATTTCTTTTAACTAGTGTTTGGCACGTGAGGCGATGTTGCAAGTTTTTAATAGAATTCCTGTCTTATCGAACAGATGAATATTTAGGTCTCCACATAGTATTATGTTGATCTTTGGAAATCTTAGGGATATGTCATCTAACCCGGAACAGACCTTATCAATGAAAATTTCATCGGCTATTGCAACAGGATTCCAGTAGATGTTAACTATGCCGATTGTGTCTCGATTTTCTGTTGGATATAGCTTGTTGTATCTTAATATGGTTATTTGTATCCAGTCGTTTACATTGACTGATTCAACAATTTGGAAATTGCTGCTCACTTTAATTAAGGTGCGCAGTCCGGCAAATGGCCTGCCTTTTTTGTTTTTTATAGCTGGCGTCATCAGCACAGTATAATTATCACAAATTGGTTGGGTTGTAATCCAAGATTCTTGGAAGCATATGATATCTTAAGCTGTCAGATCATGATCTTGGCCATTGAAGAGGTGGCTGTTTCCTCGTGTATTCCAGGAGCATAAGGAAACTTTAGACTGCGATTGTTGCAATAATGGTTATTGATTCGTGTCATTTTGGTCAGAGTATGAAATTTGAGACCAATCCATTACTCTCCTTATTTGATGCTCATTTTGATCAAGATGTTTTTGATGGCGCGTTTATGGATCTCTGTACATATTTTCATCGGTCCAGGTGTTTCTATATTTATATGCAGTTCTTGCCGATCCTCGTTCATTGTCGGAGCTATTTTGTCGTATAATGAGGGAGCTCTTTTTTTGATGGATTTTTTCCATCTCAGCTTCATCTTGTGGCTTCGCATTTTCTACTTTAAATCCAAGTGCAAATAATGACTCCTTATGGTTGATGATAAAATGTTTTGTTCTATTCAGATGTCTCTCGTTCATGAAGCTTACTGTTAAAAACGTCTTGGGTTGTGATGTTTTTTAGGTCCAGAATGGCCTTAAATGACCTCAAAACATTTCTTCGATTAAGTATCAATTCTTCAGTGTTATTCCGTATTCTTTTTAAGACGATTGCACGTGATTGGATGGTTTTACATGGATTGACAAATATAAGTTGCGGTAGACCAGGTTTGGAAGATTGGTTTAAAACTTTTGACGAGTCCATGTTCGAGACGTCAATTCTAGAATGATGCGATTGTACTTCATCTGAGACAAATGTGGAATTCGATATATATCGTCACATGATAAGGTTAGTCATGACCGTGTAGTCTCATATTCGTCTACAATCACAAGGGAGGCATCACTAGGTTGAATCTGCGCTTCTTCTGAGATATATGGATCTTCGTCCAGGTGTTGTGACAGGTTGAGCAGCTGATCTAGTTGATCTTCCTCCGTTAGAGCTTCCCTTTGGTTGTTTTCTTGTGACATTACCGAGTTATTTCCTGTCTCACTTGGCAATTTGAGTGGGGGAGCACTTACTCCGGTATCTGCTGGTAGGGCTATGTCCATTGTTTAATTTGGCACACTGAGATTTCTCAGAAAGGCTCTAGAGCCAACTTGTTTTGTTCTCTTTCTTGTTGGTTTTAAGTTCTTTTGTGACTTTGTATTATTGACCGTAGGACTGAACATGGCGTAATTGCTTGCTGTTGTTTCAGAGTTGATTTCTTTATTTTTATTTTGCGTGTTTATATTTGGTAAACTAACATTTGTGCCAAGATGTTGAGACGATTGTTGGACTGATTCAACACTGGCATTTTTGGCCCGGTTGAACAGATTTTTGTGCTCTGATCATATGTAATAGTTTTGTTTTGACAATTGCAAATTGCGAGATTGGTTTTGGGCGGCAGTTTGTTGTTTGCTGGCAGTCATCATAATTATTAGTGCTTCAGTTATCTTTGAGATGTCCGCTCTGTCATTTCTCGCAATGTCTGCGAGGCGTGTTTGCCATATATTACTTGTTTCGGCCTCGTAGTCTAGGCGGTTTTCAATCTTGTGTATGAACGACTCGATGAAGATCTGTTTCGCATGAATGAGTGCCAATAGTGTGGCTTGATCTTTACTTGCATCTAAACATGCCTCTTGCATCTTTAGAAAATGTATCATTGATTGTGATGTAAGTGCAATGAGCATGTTTTGAAGATCCAACATGGTAGTCGGTATTGAGGGCAATTGTTCCGTGTTGGGTATTGTATCTGCATTCCCATCTTTGAGTGGGTACGCTTCATATGTTTCTTGTACACGTGGTCTATTCATCTGAGGCGGTATGTGTGTTGACTGTTTTGATGTAATACCGTCGCCTATTGAATCATGTTTAAACTGATCCTCCAACAGATTTGGCTGAAATTTAAACATAGTCTTTTCATTGTATGAGTGGCCGAAGACTTCCTTTCGTTTTTCTTGATTTGCCAGAAGTGTTTCAATCTCAATCATGTCCAATGACTATCGCGCTATTTTGGGATTGCGTTGGGCTGAGAGTGAACTTGTCATGTCCTTTGAGAGACGCTTACTTTCGTAAATCGATTGCCAACGTCTTTTGGCTAGCGCTGCTTTGTCTTTTTGGGAAATCAGTGATGTGGATTGATCTTTCAAAGCATGGTTCCCTGTTAATGACACACTTAAGATGTTTGTTGGTGGGGAGTCAACCATGTCATTATCTCCATCAGACAAAGATTTTATTTTGTGCATGGCAGTCGGGTTCGTGTTTGTTGGCTTTTTTATCACACTGTCCTCCAATGACATCGCATTGTTTTCCTCGGCTTGCTGGATCTTCACTTGAGGGATGTCCTTTACTGATTTCTGCAACGGCTGATTCTAACGGGGTCAGCTCATGAGTTTTTAGACTGAGTTCGATGGGTAGAATCTGTGAATCAGGTACCAAAATTACCTCAGAATCTTGAATACCTTTAGTTGATTTCAAACTTTTCGTTCTTGGTTTGCTTTGTATCTTCGGTATGGAGGTTGCTTTTGAATGTTGTCTTGTGTGAGAGCCACTTTGTGTGTCATTTATTGAGTCCAATGCAGCATCTTCTGCCATTTTGTACAGATTAGATTCCTAGAAATATGATTTGAATTAGGGGTCTATCTGTAATGGTCTGTGCTGGTGCAAAGTTGATTTAGGTTATGCAAAAAGCTGCTTGTAAAAGGTTACTTTGTTCTTCAATTGAAAGATTAGTTGGTTCAAAGTGAGGAAAAAACCCTTTACCTCGTTTTTGCTAGCCCTGAGTCAAAGGCTCAAAGCTTGCAGTCTCTCAGGGAAAACTTCAGTATTATTGAGATGCGCTTTTGGGGTCCCAGTTGAAGTATAAGCTTACTAAGTATTAACAACAGGAATCGGAAGGCACCTGAGTCAAAGGCACGAGGCCCGCAGTCCTCAGGGCTAACTTCAGTGTTGCTGGGAAGCGCTTTTAGTCTCCAAATTGCAGTATGAACTTCCTAAATATTGACAGCAGGATTTGGGGAGCCTGTATGCCTCAATGTCGGTTTAGAAACCCCTTAGTAATGAAAAGAAAGAAAAAAACACTAAAAAAAAAACGTTTTCCTTTTGCTATTCCCTTTTCTTTGAACTATGGCAACAAAATGACCCTGCGCAATCCAATGTTATTCGCTATTGGTCAAAGTCCCGGTATTTGCAGATGGTCTGGAGGCACACGTGCTCAGCTATAGCTGCATAAGTCTGTTGGACGCAAGTTTTAGTATAATATGATCTATTTTCAGTTATGTTTAGCAGTGAGTGTCTGCTGGCTCCTTATTTCCTTGCAAATACTGTAGTTACTGCAGAGAGTCAGAGTGTCGAGGGTCTGAACTGGGGATTAAGTTCTTACCTTACTCTGGCATGTGCCTCTCACTCCTGCTGTTAAAGGTTGCACCGTAGCAACGCAGCAAACAGCAGAAAATCCAGCACCCTCTACTCACGCGGGCTCAACGTCAGCAAACAGATCAGTTGAAATGAGCATTAACAGCTCAACTAGCAAGGGAGATGATGTTGCTGTAACCCCGGGGCTTAGGGTGTCATTCCGTGGGAGGGGCACGTGAGCAGGTTTCCCCGATGACAGAGGAGTAAGATGTAGCAGCTTAGAGAATACACCCCGGCCAACCCGCCTGTAGAGAAGTCTTGAAAGAAACCAGAACCGGTATCCTGCAATGTCCAAAAGGCAGCAAGAGCAAGATCAGAAAACGCCAAGTCCAAGAAGGTAAATCCAAAGCAGTCCGAGTTAGCAATCCGAGGTCTGATGATCCGTCAAGGTCACAAGCAACAAAGGGGCAATGCCAGAACAATCTCTGGAAGAGTTCCGAGTTGTAAATCCGTGAAAACAGGTATGAATCTTGATCGCCGTACAGAGCTCCTGGGAACAGCTGTGAAGTAGTTAATCAATTGCCTAGTTTCTCCCTGGAAAAGAATTGTCAATGTGTTCATAACCTCTGGGACAATAACGCAATCTTGGAAAAACGTCATCACAGACCCAAATATCCTCGAAAACTCCTGCCCAATCTTGAACGTTCCCATCCTGGACATAACACTGTGTAACAAGACGATTGTGAGAATACAGCAAAAGCTTACAACTTTATGTATGACAACTAGCAATATTTTCGATAGTTCAAGATTAATGAAACAACCCTCTTATACATGAGAAGAGATGCTAAAGATGCTAGATAAAAACACTGCCTCGGTCCTGATCTTACAAGATCTGTCATCGGACTACTATACCACAGACTGCACTATCCTGCTTCGATGGACCAACTCCCTAGTTTCCAGCATCCTTTCTAATAAGTCAGCCAGGAATCTATTCATTACCATCGATGAATATATGTCATTTACCCCCTCAGGTGGAGGATGGGGTTCTTTTCAAATACACATGCTAAGACAAATCTGCCTATACTTAGAGATGCCAAGACTATTGGCCGGGAGGATAGCCCAGGTGCAACACGTTTGTCTTGAAAGCAAGACAACGCATAGCAATACAGGTTTGAATCCCAGTCTCGTGCTTAGAAACCGTCCCTGGTATTAAGCGTGTTATAAACAATTATCATTATTGCAATAGCATCTACATGGAACTCAAATTCCAGATTCACCAACTCTGACTGGTACAAAACTGGATGGCTAGACCGATTCTGGGTCTGAAGACACAACCACATCACACTTGGCCTGAAAGCTTTAAGATGGCTGCCTATCAAATATTGCACACTCTTCAAAATCCTCCGTCTGATGCAGCAAGGCCTCGCTACTAGATGATCGCAATAGATTGTTGCTCTATCACCTTATCCTAGCTGAACGCTCAAGTCCAAAAATGGAAACCGTCTCATTACCCTTAACGTGAATAAGAATCAACAGGGGATAAAAAGGTCAAATTCATTGGTTCTTGAGATGAACGCAACTGCTGATAACCTATCCTTTAAGCGTCTGTGCTTAAGACACAGAACCTAAGTCACATAATTCTACTTCCTACACCCCTTTACTAGCCAGATGTGGTAACAGATACTCATAGGTATCCCTCGGCCAAGTATCGAATGGGATGCCATTACCGAGGCCCTCATTATACCTATGGGGCTAAAACAACACAAGGTAAACCTTTTTCGGTACCAAAACCTGTGTTTTTTTTACGTGAACGCATAAGATGATGTGTAATGGGAGGGAATCATGGCAAATTATTGGTATCACGTCCTGACAGCAACAATAGTTATACATGGTCCTAGATTCTATGCTATTCAGCAATATGTGGAACTTCCACCACCAAGTGGTGGGACACAAATCAGAATATATAGTAATTTAACTAATGTTCATGATCAGGCAAGCATGCATTACAAACTGTTAGAATGGATTTCTAGAATGTGGTCTGGAGGGCAGATTTTAGGAGGCTATCCTAGTTATAGCGAACAGGGAACTCTGAGAGGTTAGCCAAAACCCAATCAAGGTAAACGTGGATGAGTCCATAGAGTGAAGCACAAAATAATTACATTTAGACAGGAATGTATAAAAATAAAATATGTATTCTAGGCTTTGAACACACACACACTAAAAAATGAAACTAGCAGGTGTGATATCACTGCTAGGGAGAATTTTCAGTTTAATGCTAAACTCCTCCCACCTTAGAGACCCCCCCCAGCTCTTTTTCTGGCCTTTAGGACCTTTTAATTTTTATCCTGGAGTGAGTGAGCCCTTTTTCGAACTCTCTCATGTATTTTGATCTGATTTGGACTCTGTGTTTTCTTTGTTTTTGGAGTCTGACAAACTCCATAGGCATCTACTTTTTGTATTGTGACGCACAGCAACCTTCAGTGCAGTGTCACAGAGAAGTCCTTTGGATTTCTCATAAGGTTTAAATACCTTCTCTCGGGCAAACTACTGTTCCCAAGAGTAGTAAAGTGAAATTGACTTTACTTACTTTTTTCCTATGTCGGCCCAGCACACACCATCTTATGTGGAGTGCCGGGGTGAGGGGGCTTACTTAGTAGCCCCTTTTCCTACTTACTCATGTAACATTTTTTATGTTACCCTCATGACTTTAAATGGCTGATGGCAGTGGTTTAATTTTCCTACCATTGTGCTTTTCTACCACAGGCTGAATCCTCAGCTGCAGGGTGACCATTGTGTCAAGATGGCCCCGGTCGTCTTTTTTTGCCATTTCTCAATTGTGAAGTCTTTATTGGGTTTTACTCTGCGTGCCAAACAAAGTTTAACCCTTTTGTATGTTTTGCCTTTGGCGATATTCAGTGCTGAAAACCCCCTCTGGCTCCAGTGTGTCTGGCAGGGCAGGAAGCGAAGGAGGTGACTGAAACAAGTCTCCTTGGTTACCTGAATGCACCCAGTGCTGATTGGCTGGCTGGCTGCCTTTGCAGGACAGCCACCCTGCTGTGTGAGTGACAGCTAGGCTGTGCATGAATGGGAGAAACCTGCATAAAAGGCAAGGCTTCTTAAACAGACGACAGAGTCGACCACTGGAAGAAATATCTGACGAAGGAATCGTGAAGAGAAGCTTGCTGCATCCTCCTGGACCGTTGAACGGCATGATGAAGCCTTGCTGCTGTGCTGAAACTGCTTTTCCGAATCGACTAGAGAAGCTCCGGAGAGGACAACTTCTTACCTTGGGTTAGTGGGACCAACTAACCCCAAGACGAACTTTGCTGGAGGACCTTCCCCAACTGGCTGTACTTCCTTGCTGCTGCTGGAACTGATTGCCAGGGGTCGAGAAATCCGTAGTCGAGTGCAACGTCTTTAAGCCGGACCAAAGCTCCAAGAAGATCCTGAGGACCCCCCTTCCCCGAAGCAGGACGAGTTCTGGACTCAAGCAGTGAAGAAAGTCCATCAAGTGTCCAAACTCCGATGTGGTGCTATTTGCCGGCAGCTGAAACCGCAAAGTGCTGCTGAACTGAAAAGAGCCAGTAGCTGCTGC
The DNA here is from genome assembly GCF_040938575.1 of Ambystoma mexicanum. Taxonomy (NCBI): domain Eukaryota; kingdom Metazoa; phylum Chordata; class Amphibia; order Caudata; family Ambystomatidae; genus Ambystoma; species Ambystoma mexicanum. The sequence goes on from NC_090933.1 coordinate 704,281,548, forward strand.
CGACCTTGAAACTGCAGTGCAGGAGTCCTCTAGACGTCCTCCCTCTTGTTCCCATGACTGAGGCCCAGGAACCCAGGATCTGCAAACCAGAACAGAAGCCAGCTGGATCCTTTTCTTCAAACCTAAGGTACTGTGCTGATTAAGGGGTACTTACCTCTTTTGTCTGTAGATTGCATTATCTCACTTGAAACTTGCAGTAGCTGCTTTTTGCAGAGTTGATCTCAGCTCTACCTTTCACAAGCCTAAAAGCTTGTGGCCCAACAGTGATTTTCTACAAATTCTCTAACTTTGTGCAAGACATTTGTGCTATCTAAGAAATGCCTCAGCTCAATAGAGATTGTTCAAATTGACTTTGGCTGTCCTGGCTCCCTGCACACTCTTCTGACCCATTGACTTTGATTCTAACTGTCCCTCATAGGTGGTACACTAGTTTAACTTGTATTGCTGGGAAATACTCTATCTAGACTTAATTGGGAGATTGAAAAGTGCACACATGCTCCGTTAACCCTTTTCCTTCCCTTAACCTTTCCTATACAAAACCTCAAAATTGTACCAAGTGCAAAAGTGATATATAAATGCTAATACTAGCCTAGTCATTGAAGTCACCTCAAAGTGTAGGAAGTGATTATGAAGCATCTCTAAAGAATATCTACTTGCTTAACTTGATTCTGAGAACATGTTATGAAGTGTATTTTCTATTGCTGCACATTGCCCTTTTTACAGAATGCTTACTTAAAACTGACCGTTAAATAACTAATTATTTTACTAGAAAACTACTTGTATGGATTTCGATGCTACAGCTCACAATTACCCTTCTCGAGGTCTGGCTGCTCAGTCACTCTACCAATTTATGTAGTACAGACCTATAACAATAGGTTAGTTACCTAATACTAAGAGGACAAGACTGTTGTAGACTCCCACAGGTTTACCGCATACAATCCTGCCTAACAATATACATGCACCATAGGTTCTTAAAATGCATACAAATGACAAACACCACAAAAGTTAAGTTAATTAATGCAGTAAAGATGGAACCAAGCCACAAGTGAATTCCCTAACTTTAGCTGTCCTATGTGATGAATCTAGTGAGATCATCCCAAAACCCCTGACATGGGCCTCCTCTTATGTGGTCAGGGAATAGCAGTCGCTACCTGATCCTGACCCTGAGGATGTGTTAGCCAGAGTTTGTATGCAGTACCCTTTGGGACCACTATACACAACTATGACTACAGATGTAAGCAAAACCAACCTTTGGTATAAGTCTGTACTACACAGTTTTTGGTAACGGAGCTGAGCAGCCAGGCTTATCGCAAGAGGGAATGTGAGCTGTAAGGATGTTACACAGAGGTCTACAATCACAAGTATTCAAATAAACTCTTACACTCAAGGTTTCTTGGTTAAACACTTATTAATGTATTCAACAGTCAGTTATAAAACATTCACTAGAAGGAGGCAATCTATATCACACAAAAATATAATTCAGTACTTTACATGGTACGGGTCTGAGGCATTTAAACTACTTTGAAGGAGGAGCAAAATGGCATTCAGAGTACAATGAAGTAGGAGCAAAAGGCATAGGTTAACTAAAAGAAGATACAGTTACTCTTTAGACAGTGCGAATAGTTTGATTTCACCAGAGGAGCTGATTCAATGTAATAGGTGAGGCCAAAGTCAATGGGCTAAAGTCTTGTATAGGATAACACAGTTCTGGTAGTTAAACGGAAAAGTCTTTGCCAAAGTTCGCAGAAGTAGTTCGTAAAAGAAAGATTTATATGTTGGGTCACAAGCTAACTAGGCCTGCAAGTTGGCAAAGTTCGAAGCACTTTCGCAGTGAGAGGTAAGTTCTCTCGGTCGGGATTTCACAGTACCTTACAATGAAGAAAAAGATGCAGCTGAAGACTTCTGTTCCTGGCAGTTCCTGCAGATCTCGCTGTTCCTGTGCCTCAGTCGTGTGGACAAGGGAGGACGTCGGGGGAATCCTGCATTGCACTGGGACTGGTCAAAGCTGGCACTTGGCAAATCTTCAATTCCGGTAGCTGTAGTCAAGCACACAAACTGGTGTCCCTCTCTGTGGCTATTCGGTTTCCTGCAGTACTCTGAAGAAAATAAAACCAGCTCCAAGAATGGTATCCAGGTGGCTTACGAGTTGATTGGTCCCACCAACTCAAAGGGGGAAGTCGTCCTTGCAGGGCTTCTCTGTTGAGCTGAACTGGGCGATTCGGACCTGCAGCAGGGCTTCACCGGGCAAACCAACGGTCCAGGAGTTGCAGCAGCCGTCCTCTTCAAGCTCGTTTTCGGTCCTTTCGTTCCAGTGGTCGACTCCGCCTTCCAAGCCAAGGGACTCGCCTTTTATCCAGTTTCCTCCCATTCATTCCAGCCTAGCTGCCACTCACCCAGTAGGGTGGCTGTCCTTGCTGGACAGTCAGCCAGCCAATCACACCAGAGTGCTTTCGGGTCTCCTAGGAGACTAAGCACAGGGAGTTTCGGGCACCTCCCTCACTTCCTGCCCACCCCAGACACTCGGGCGCCAGAGGTGGTCTTCTGTCCTGAAGCCTGCCAAAGGCGATGAAACAAAGGGACCATACCTGGTTTGGCGTGCAGAGCAAAACTCTAGAAGGCCCTTTCCACAAAGAAATGGCAAAAAAAAGAAGACCGGGACCTGTTTAAACAAAGGGGGCTCAGACACCATCTTGAAAAACATGGCTCCCGCGATTTTACACTACCTGTGTTTGCGGTCGGGAAAAATCATGGTTGTTAGTTAAACCACTGCCACCAGCCATTTCGATAGGAAAAGGTAGCATTTGACTGCTACACGAGTATCTAGACACAAGGGATACCAGGTAACCCCTCCAGCACTCTATTGTAAGATAGGGTGAGCTGTGTCTAGAAATTTGAAAAGACTAGTAAAGTCTATTTCGCTTTACATTCTCTGGGAAACAGTAGTTTATCCCAGAGAAGGTATTTAAACCTTGGGAAAGCCAGAAAGGCTTCCATGTGCCACTGCACTGAGGGTACTGTGCGACACACATGAAAAGATGATGCCTATGGAGTTGTCTAAAACTGCATAATCAAAGAATACAAGAGTAAAACACACATCAAAATACATGAGAGAGTGGGACAAAAGGGGCACATACTCTCCAGATAAAATAATCAAGTCCTCAAAATCCAGCAACGTTGCTGGGGGTCTCTAAGGTGAAGGGAATTAGCACATTTTTGAGAAGGCAATTTGTACCACAAGCTGGCGACACCGAAGTTCCAGGTGCTAACGTGGAACGGTTACGATTCTGGCGAGGTAGCTCATGAGAGAGCTGGTCAGCACACAGGATATTTCCCAAGGCTCAGGACGGCTGGATCCAAGAGAAGGCACTGGGACTAGTTGGTGCCATTAGTCCAAGGGCTGAAGCACCGCTCAGGGTCTTTGGAGATCAGGTAGTCCAACAGGGCTTCACCGGTCCCGACACAAGAAGGGATGCCAGGCCTCTTCAGGAGTCTGCTGTGGATCTTCAGTTGGCTGTTCGTCTACGAGGGATTCTTTGCTACAACATTGATCTTAAGAAATGGCTGCAGGAGTCGTCTTCTTATCCAAATTCCAGCCTGAAAGCAAGTCCAGACCCACCAATGGAAAGGATCTACATCATTCAAACAGCCAGTAGTTATCCAATTAGGGTCAACTACTGATTTCACTCTTGCCCCACAACCAGACTCTCTGAAACCAGGAATGTGGAGTGGGACAAGACAGTTCCGCCCCTTTCATGGGCCACACACACAAAGGGAGTACTAATTCACAAAAGCAGCAGCTTTCCGGGGCAAGTGCATGATATTATATGGGATTTCCTGACCTGGCAAGGCAGAAAAAAGGTCAAACTACAATATGGACAAAAAAACGAGCAAACACCTTGTGGCGTGGCCATTTTAGGGCACTAGCCACGTTTAGTAGCCATACGCAGTTAACGCAGATGTGGACACTAGAAAGAATGCAAAATGGTAAAAATAAACCTGCTGCCACAAGCTTGTTTTTAGGCAAATATACAAGTAACCAAAATTCCAGTGTAATAAGCTAGTGTGATACAAAAGTATCTCCATTGCACTGCATTGTAAGATGCTGTGTGCAATGTTAAAAAGTTACAAAAATGTAAAAGATAAAAGGGAAAAGGGAAACCGTATCCCAGTACTGATAATCCAAAGGACTGATCAGTTTCCCCAGATCAAATTAACAAAATGCAAGGGAAGTGAAGCTGAAGGCTTTACTGTCATGCCTGCGCCATGGGCGCATACATTGGCGATCAATATGGACCTTATTCTCCATTTTCGAGTCTTTGATACTTTTCTATTTTTTCCAACAAACTTCACTTACCACAATGCACCTGGCTATAACCATCTATTCCTGGCTATTCCTATTGGTCATCATCGGAACTACAATCCCCAGAAGCCCTAGGGATCAGCTCTGCTCCCACCAGCTCAGGATCAGAGAGGGAGGTGGCCGATTGCCTGCAGGTGTGCTTAGCCAGGTGCGACCAATTAGCCAGCCTCTGTGCTGGGCTGGGCAGTATGAAAGCTGCTGCCTGCAGGGGCTCAGTCTCTTGCATTAAGAGTCCTTCCAGCACCTTTTTGCATCAAGCTACGTATCTTTGTATGCGGTTCCTCTGCATAGCAGCCGATCTCGCTCCGCTGCAACCTTCCGTCTGTAATGCTCACCTGATTCCCGCAGAGGCGCCGGTCTTGACTGGGTGAATGCCGTATCTTCAAAGGTGATGTGTAACACACGGTTGGCTCTTTGGGCTGGACCTCTGTGCACTGTATGTCTGACTCGAAGAGTAAGATGTCCGCAGATAGAAAATATGGGATTAATGAACTGGGGTTATTGGGTGCCTCTCTCCTCTTCCCTTTCTCTTCTCCTGTAGAACCCCAAAGGTTAACGCCCTCACCTTAGGTAAGTGAACGCCGAGCTCTCCATCTGCCTCGGGGCAGGGTGCCGTAACCAGTTTCTTCACTGGATAAGGGTGCAGGCCTCTTGACCTCAGAGGACTGCTGTCCATCGTTAACTGCACGAACGGTAAGTTCTGGGCACTTCAAATGTCTTAAAAGTCTTTTGTACTGATATCTCTTGTTTTGCAAGGTTCTGGCGATGGCGGATGGCGGGCTAATGAGAGTTGAGGATCGAACCCGCGTGAGGAATAGAAGCGCCTGGAAGCACGTAAGTAAGCGCTTGTAGCCTGCTTCACGATGCGCACTAACTGTCCCTTTTATCTTGCAGGTACAAGTTCGGAGCTTTAGAGAAGCTGAAGGGTGCTGGAATACCCACTGGATTCGGCGTGGGAAGGAGTAATGGCACGTGAGTAATAAAGTTGCCCAATGTCTTTAAACGCACCTTCTTTTGTCTTTCAGATGCGGGATGCAGCGCCGAAGGCCTCCGGAGCGTGCAAAGAGCTGGTAAGCTTTTGTCTTTCAGATGCCGGAATGCAGTGCGAAGACCTCCGGAGCCTGCGAAGAGTAGGTAAGCCTTTGTCTTTCAGATGCCGGAATGCAGCGCGAGGCGTTGGTGACAGCCGATGGACCAGGTAAGAGATGCGCTGCCACTGAAGACCGTAGTGCTAACCTGTTCTTTCTTTGTCGTCTTTACAGGTGCTGCTGAAGACTGGATTCCAGGATGGTAAGCCTTTGTTCCCTTAGGCCCAGGATCAGAAGCAGAAGACACGATGAGCGTTCTGCTGCAGAGAATGCAGAATAACACAAAGCAAGATTCATCCATCGGGTGTGGTTTAAATAGCCTCCTGTAGTGCTTAGGTGTCTCCTTCCACAGCCACGCCTAGGTAAGAAAAGAGTTCCTGCTTTCCAGAAGAGTTCCAGTGTTCTGAACCTAGGGAGTGGCTCCTGCCCCACCCAACAGGAAAAGTAGTCCCAAACAGAAGAGGATCAGGGGTTCAACTGGCAGGTAAGTAAGCAGCATGGTCTGCTGCAGGTAAGTCCACCCAAGCATTATGAGCCCGGCGCTTCCAGCGCTGGGACTGGGCATCTTTATGAGCCTGGTGCCACTGGCGCCAGGACAGGCTCCAAAAGGTCCCAATTGGGACTGGCTGGCACTCGGAACCGGGGTTATGGGTCTGCTTCCAAGGGAGTCGGGCAAGTCCTGATATTTTGGAAGCAGAGATCATGACAGCGTCCTTGCCTTCCAGGATCCAGCCTTGCAGCCGACCACGCTCCGCTGCTACCTTCCGTCCTTGCTTTCCAAGATCCAGCCTTGCAGCCGATCACGCTGCGCTGCTACCTTCCGTCCTTGCCTTCCAGGATCCAGCCTTGCAGCCGATAACGCTCCGCTGCTACCTTCCGTCCTTGCCTTCCAGGCTCCAGCCAAGCAGCCGATCACGCTCCGCTGCTACCTTCAGCCATTGCCTTCCAGGCTCCTGCCTTGCAGCCGATCACGCTCTGCTGCTACCTTCAGCCATTGCCTTCCAGGCTCCTGCCTTGCAGCCGATCACGCTCTGCTGCTACCTTCCGCCCTTGCCTTCCAGGCTCCTGCCTTGCAGCCGATCACGCTCTGCTGCTACCTTCCGCCCTTGCCTTCCAGGCTCCTGCCTTGCAGCCGATCACGCTCCGCTGCTACCTTCCACCCTTGCCTCCCAGGCTCCTGCCTTACAGCAGATCACGCTCCACTGCCTTCAACCTACAGTCTTCGTCCGCTGGGCTTCCAGTCTAGCAGCCTTCTACAGTCGTCCTGCACCCTTCTACAGTCAGCAGCCCTACTCCTCTGGGCTCTCTCCTTGCTGCCCGGCCCTTCTGGGCTCCTTGCCGTGCAGCCTGCTTCACTCCGCTGCCCTAAGCCTTTCCCTCGGGGCTTCCTTCCTTACAGCTCTGCTCCTTTTGGGCTTGCCCATTGCTTCCCCGCTTTTCTGAGCTTTCTACCTTGTACCCTACCGTCCTCTGCTATCCACATCAGTTTACCTTCATTATTTACTTTCAGTTATTGCAGTTCCCCTGTTTTCCTGATTGCTGCTCCCTTGCTTTCTTCCTTGTTTTCAACCCTCAGTTCTTTCGCCCTATCCAATCCTGTTATACGGCTTTCCCTTCATTTCCTTCTGCTAGTTTGCTATTCGACTTCCTTTTCCCTGGATTTATCTGTTAGTGTCTTCTCTTGTACTGTTTGTAGACCCCTTGTACAGAGCTTGTCTGTTGGTTTCCGTCAGGCAACCTCTGCCCCTTCCCTTGTCTAGTTTCTACGTTACAGACACCCATAGCTGTTGTTCCAAGCCATGAGCAAACAGCGTGGGCCTCTGTTATAGCAAACTGTGCAGAAGGCTAGAGTTTTCCTAAGGTTCGTGGAATACGCTTTTCCTATATCTGCATACACCCCAAGAGGGAATCCATTCTGTACCTTTTTCCTTACTACACTTGCCTACTCTTCGTTCTCCTTTCCTTCAGCTGTGTGTGTACTTATCTGTCCACTTTACTTTGGCACAACCACCCAAACCCTTCCTGGGTGTCCTGTGTTACTCTTAATAGAGTGCCATCCGTGATATTTACTTCCCGTCGTAAAGTCATAACAGGTTTAAGAAAAAATATTGGGGGTCCATAGAAACTGTGACGGGGAAGTTGCCAAAGGAGAAATCTTTCCTAACACACACATGTGACCAAGTTGCTATAAATAATCAACTGCACATCCATTTCTGTTCTCCATTCATGAACAGTCCTACAGGGAGGTGTGGCTGATGATGAGAAGGGTAGGGGGGTGAGTAACTGCAACTTCTGACAGGCTTGTATTATGAAGGTTGAAGTCGCCATGAAAGCAACATCACATAATGATGCACCTGGAGTCTCTGATTCCTTATTTGTGGGACAGATTCTCAATCAGAAAAAGGGAAGGCAGAAGACCACACCAAACTAACAGGCTTCATACAAACATGTTCTAGAGTACATCCATACGAAACTGGATGAAATATTGAGGTAAAGGTGTCTAGGAATACCCAAAGAAAGCATCTGTTGAAACCCACATGTCTGCATTATTAATGGCCAGGCAAAGGCAAATGTCAAGAAAAGGAAAGCTATTTCACCTTCACTCTGGTATCTGAGGTTCTGGAGCACAGAGGTTCGTAGCAATCTGAGATATAGGCGGTTACTCATCTTGCAACTGCAGGTTTCATCCCGGAAATACCACATTGTTGGCCCACCACAGCTGTTAAGAAGGCAAAACCATTTGACAGAGAGGTGTATGCTCCAATAGTACCATAGAGCCAGATTTAAAATAAAAAGTATTCCCTCAAGAGAGAAGGACTGAAGTCTGGGGAACAATTCTGGGAGGCATTGTCATTATCGATATAGCAGACCAAATGGACCTCGATTACATAAAACTGGAGTTGAAGACAGATTCTGAATCTCTGTTCTTCCAGAAACGGAATGACCTTCAAGAAAGCAGTCTGAAACAAAGTTACAGTTAAAGAAACATAGTATGCATGAATTGTGGAAGTGCTAGATTTAAATTTCACAGAGGTGGTGATCATTTTTTTTTTATATACCACAGGGAACAATGGCTTAAGCATGCACCTTAATGTAGAGATGTGCATTTGAACTAACATTACGTCACCTGCAGTCCATGTCAAGGAACATATTTCCCTCTTCATTGGCCTGGCTAGCTGAGTCATGTACTCTTGTGCATGGCCTAAAATAAAGTGTTTCCTGCCTGCTGAGTAAAATTTAAGAGCGCAAAGGAAACAGTCTCTAGGATTAGACTTACTGAAGTAAATCTGGCAAATCCGGGTGAGAACTATTTCTGTTCCATAATCTTTAAAAGGGCCCATGGTTTGCTTGCAAGGAGGATAAAGTGTAAAGAATCTTCCCTGACCAGTTGGAAAGTTCTCGAAAATGAAAAGTTTAACAGTGATTGTTGGACTGAAATTTCAAGATGTTAGATCTATTTTGTAATATAGAGACACTAAGTTTGACCATTATTTACACATTTGACTACATTTGCTCTGTTGATGAAATGCACAAATGGCTTTATTAATATGCATGTGTATTTAATAAACATGCTTTTGTAATCATCCTATTTTGTAAAACTATTACGCGTTTGTTAATTTTTTAAAAATAATTTGTTAGTGCTATGAACATGCACGCCCAGGTGTGTAGCTTTCACTTTAAAATAAAGGATGAGACAGTGCACGAATTGAGTCCACCTATTACCAATCCATCCATATACCACATTTGCACCCCAGTGGTAATTCCTCTAGCACGTAACAGATTAATGAGGCCCTGCAAATTATTGAAAATATCACTAGACATGCAGGGCGGGGTCCTTCATTTACATACTCGCCCTGAGAGAAATTCACTCGCTCCATGGTAACAGGTGACAAAATACTTACCTCTGGTTTCTATGAAACTTTGCTGGGCACCAAAAGCATGCTTCATATTCGGTGCAATACAGCCACTCAAAGGCTAGCCATGCACAGTGAAACCTTTATTTACTGAAAACAGTTTGTTTTCACTAAATGTTAAAAAAAAGTTTCAAACATCCCCATACTTGCCTGCACGGTCGAGTACCCCACATTTTGCAACCCCTGGATTAATGTCAAGCTAAAGCAACCCTTACAAAGCAGAGCGGTACCAACAACAAACAGCTTTAATATGGCATAATTTACAATTACATTCCTGTGATAAGGAATGTTCCTACTGCAGTGAGGTATCAAACAAACTAATTTCACAATGGGTAATTTAAAGTCCATAATGCATGCTAGCTAGGAGGGGGGAGGGGGGGATTTAGGGGGAATCATTTTCATTCTAAATAATAAATAAAAAAACGACGTTGTAGAACACAAAACAGTATTTTTCATGTACCTGTTTGCACTCATATTCCCCTGTGCCCAACCATTCATCTCTGTAGATGACTGGTAGGAAGGGTTAGCCTGAGACTGTTGCAGCAATGGGCTCTGTGTGTGAGCCAACCTGGGGGACATCAATGGGCTCTGGGGAGTGGTCGCCCCAGTGAATCCCGAATCGGGCTGCTGACTTAATCCTATGGAATAGATAACAAAAGTTACGGTATATGCACAAGAGAAAACACTTTCAAATCAAAATGAATACAGTCCAAATATTGATCACATTTTAAAATCAATAAAGAATTATAATGTGGCCATTTGTGTATCCTGGAAAGTGAATTAGGAAGACTGTTAAAGTAAAATAGAATATCATTGTTCTGTTTTGTTTGATTTTAGGTGAAGGCTGCATGCCATACTTTCACCTTCATGTCAAACGTGAGAAAATCCAGTCCAATATAAAAGGAGCGACAGCCAGCTGTAGTGTGCTTTACGCAGACAGCTAAATAATTGTGTTACAGCTACAATCTACAATACTGCCGTTCCTAATGCTTCCAAGGATAACAATCAACAGCAGTGCTGTTCTTTTTATTATTATGAACTTCAACATATTGTGCAAAATTCAGAATATTAAAAAGAGATTACTGCACATTTTTGGAGCACTTCAAACTTAGCATTCCAGATCAAGGTTACGCATTCACCACAAAGACAATAAAACAGAAGCATAGGCAACAAAAAAGCCACAAGGCCAGCACATTGGTCAGAGTGTAGAAATTTATGTCACGACCAAGGGCACCTTAAAACTAATGTGTTAGAATTTCGCAGAGACAGGCAGTACTTAAGTTGCGTACAGTCTGCTTACTCAAACATGTTGTGAAAAAGACGTTATGCTGTACTGTAATCACTGTACATAGACGGGAACTATTTGATTCTGGTAAAAGGTTGATGTCCCCAATTGAAACATAGCTTGTGCATCTGTGGTTTCAGGTCCTCAAACAGTCAACTACTGTACTTATGCACACCAGTGATGTGAAAATAATTCCCCCACTGGTTGCATTCATCTGTGCTCTCAGGTTGCGCTGTTATCTGCAGGAGAATTAACTGGTTTCCAAAATTCAGTGATCCACAGCAGGAAAAAAAAAAGTGAAACTGAAAGGAAGGATGACAATCATTTCGAAAGCAAAAACATGTGCAGGAGCATAACGAAAATGCTTGTGATTGGGAAAATGAGTGCTTTTCTGATTAATGCAGACACTTCTTCCCAAAATGGCAGAGAGCATTAAGGCAGTGGGAACCCATGATGGTCACATGCATCCTGCTTTTTTGCAGGAAAAGCAAAGTGGTGTGCCTTAATCCAAATGTAAGCATGGGCTCGGGATACTCTGTCCTCCAGCAATGAAAACCTAATAAAAAATTGCAATTGGTGCAACCAACAACATTTTCAGCTGGACACACACACTCTGTCCCCGGGAAACAAAGAAATGCTCTGAAGACAGTCATTCTTTCTACAATTATAAAAGGCACGTTTGCGCCACACATTCTTGACACTGTGGTTAATTGAGGGATGACCCATACGGACACTTTAATTTAACATAATTGGAGGTACACTGTTGCTTTCGCCATCACATTCAGAGGTATTAAAATCTGTTAGCTGTTTGAGTGCTTTCCAAATCTGAGGAATTTTAAATATTCATGTAATCTTAGCTTTTTGGCCAGACTGATCCTGAATAGCAACAGCCCATTAAGGAATTCAGTTCAATGGTCCCGAAAATAATAACTTTCCCTGCACGGTGTTGTATATTATTCTTCAAATACAACTATACCATGTGTTTAGATTTAAATCAGCTGCAGGTGGATGGACATAACAAAATGTTAATGTTAAAGGTATTTGTATCACGCACCGTCACCAACGGAATTGGTCCCGAGGTGCTGTCCGATGTAACGAATGAAAGAGAAAAGGGACGGAGTGATGAACAGTTTGGAGTAAGGAGAACCCACAGTGAGTTGAAGAATATATTACTCCTCTTTGAAGGGTGAATAAAATCATGCAAATGTAAAGATTTCTATAAGGTAGCACAGGAAAGATTGCACCGAGAGAAAAATCCTGAGCACCAACGCTCAACCAAAAAAGGGTTTCCAGTGGCTAACAATTGATAAAATAGTGCACAAAATTAGTAAGACATACTAGAAGGTCTGTATTGGGTGGTCAAATACAAAAAACTGAAGTTGCGGTGGTTCCCTAACGCAGGTGGATTCCTGGCACAGAAGGGACTATGTAGTCAGGGTATGGAACAATAGGAGGGCCTAATGGGAGATGAGAGTAAGACCGCGAGTGTCCACGTAGCTGCGAGGTTGGGTGTTATAGGCTTGACTGGTGTGAGAAGTGAAGCAAATAAACTACGACATGCAAACTTTAAAGATGATTTTGAACAAATGTCTGCATGGAACAACTGTACTCCAGATCAGAAGAGAATCCGTTGGCTGACTCACAATGGGATGGTAAGATCATGACGAACAACAAATACAAGTTAGTGGTAAATTTCCAACCACTGATGTAGTCTAGGAAGCAAAGAAAGGGTGGAAATTGCGCTTGCCTATTTGGTGTTAGAGAAAACGTTTCTACAGCATAGGCTTTGCAGCTTGCTATGTGCGTTAATTTCCTATTCTGTGCATAAACTGGTTATCTAGTGGTCGGTGCAGGCAACTACGTTCAGAATGTATGGAAACGCACAGCCCTGGATTTGGCACAATCATAATATTCTCGATTCATTGCTTTAGATGATCTGAATCCTCACACACTCGACACGTTATGGGGAAGTAAGCTGGAGGCGCATGTGAATATATAACAAATGGAAATCTGAAAAGCAAAACTGTAGGTAAATAATGTTTTTACGCCATTAAAGTACTTTATTTTAAGTGAGTGGGTTTGTGGTGGGCACAGTTCTATTTCTTTTGACCTTACTCTTCACGCCAGGCCTAGTTATCAACTACAGGCAGTACTAACTTTTTTAACCCACAAGACGACTGCCTTGTTGTGGCTTTACCTAGCTCTTAAAAAACATACATTGACCATAACGGTCACGTACATTTTCCCTTAATGTGGCGTGCATTCTTGCCCTATGTGTTCGATGTTTAACTGGAACCAGAGAAAACATGCGTCACTTCAGAATACATCTTGCATCCGTCAGAGATAGCCTTCGACCAGCTGAATGTCCAGACGTCATCCAGACGTCACTGATAAATGATGGGGTGGCTTTTAATGGCAATCATCTTGTCGACGCACCACTAGCATAATATACCTCTTACATCTAGCAAACAGGAATGCTACCTTTGGCCATTTTCTCGGATGTTGGGAACTCCACCAGTATCCCAGATGATTGGTTAAGGTAAATGTTGGATATGGCTTTTGGCAGAAACGATGCGAGGGTCCTTTATACTACAAACGTATTTTCGTTAAAGTTTTATTGTCTTTTCATCTATTGATTCGATTTAAAGGGATGAGGTCATAGTAATAATTAAGTCAATTTAATGGGAGGTGGTTTATACTGCATTTATTTACGAGTTCAAAGAATGGACCCATCAAACAGGAGAGCACCTCCATAAGCAGGGCCTAAAATAAGGTTTTTAAGTGGGTATCATTTCCACCCTCCATTTTTCATGTTGTGAGTAAAATTATTATTTGGGGAATAAAAAAAGTAATTCTCATTCCCAATTAGCTTGTTTCTTAGTCAAATAAAATATATTGCATCTAGTAATTTATGAATAACCTTTCAGAGAAGGCAGTAATAATATTAAAGCTTCTTCCCATGGCACTTCACAAGAGGGGCCCCTCTGATGTGGACATATGCACTGAACTGTGGAAGCAGGGGGCACGCCCCTATATCTACACTGGTTCAAGTTTTTTTGGGCAGTATTTTTACATCTTATTTTTTGTTGTTGGGAGCATTTCCTATTTTTGGAAAGTTGAAGTGATTGGTATGTCGTGTATTTGTAGGGATGGCCATGAGTTATGTTACTTGGTTTTTCTGCCAGGCGCCAGTACTATTTGCAAAATCTCCAGTTCCTCTGGCAAACCTGAAGGAAGGTGACCCAAGTTAGGTTATTGTAAAGAGGGAAACATTGAAGTGTGTCAAATACGATCTAGTCACTTTATGGGGTGTGAAAGAATGGTCTTTTCAGTCATACCAGAAACACAGGGACCACTTGTATTCTGAATATTGTTACGGTCGTTGACCTTTTCCCACATAATCTTAAAGCTAAACGTGTACCGATTGCAGATATGTCCTCTCAGGCGACTGATATGAGTGGGTACCTTAACACTTGTGGTTAACACCACTATAGTTAGGTGTGAAGATCTGTGTCTGCCATTACCAGTTGTTGTAGTCCCAACTTGTGACAGACAAGCCAGGCCTCAATATGTTTCTCTGCAATTACCTTCCTCTCCTGGGCTATGTAAACCAAATGTTACTCTATTCCACTGGTGCCAGAAACGCTGTTCTTGGGCTAGCAGCTGTGCAAAGAGAGTTCTTCCGTGTATCATGATGTAATACATCAATGCAGTGTTGTCTGCTGGTTAACCTTGTTTTGTAAGGTTGTACCAGTTCCTGATGGTTTATAAAGTGTTTTTGTTCTTAGTGCTTCCAATGCCATGGAGGATGCATAAATTCCTCTCCTCTTAAGAAGATGCTTCTTTGACTGTCTATCTCTCCTGCAGATTGTGTGAGATCTACCTTTCAATACTTGCACTAGCTGATGTGCCTTGCCACTAGCTCTTCTACAACCCTCATATGGTTGTGCGCATGGTTGTCTAAGCAGTATTCTGATGGATACATTCTCACTGCTATCAGTGTGACTTGACTGCAAGGAAGACCTGTAAGCATGAGTGACTTGACTGGCCATCTTCAGCATCTGAAATTTTGGAATAATTCAGAATTAGCAGGATATGAGTCTCGGGAGGATAGCTCAGGGGCAACGTGCTCGCCTTAGAAACAAGACGACACAGAACATCACAGATTGGATCCCCGGGTCCCACTTGGAAACCTCTGGCTATTAAGCGTGTTATAATAACCTCTCACATAATATCATATCCTCTTTTTTGATGGATACCCGTGGTAGGCTATGCAGTGCCTAATACGATGATGCTCTGCACTGGTACTAGATGCAATTTTGTTGTACACCGACTGTGAATCTCAGCTAGTGCAAGAGGTGCCTTGCGCTGTGTGCTGCTCCTACAAAGTGTCTTTATGCTGGGCTCTAACAAGTCAGCCAGGTACGGATAGCTTGTATGCCCTGTCTTTCAGGTTCGAAACCACCACTTAAAGGCATCTAAAAGTGTAGGATGCTGATTGTATTCCAAATGCAAAGAGTACCAACTTGAAATACTTGCCATAAATGATGAGGCGCAAGTACAAACTGGGAGGCAGCAGTACACAACCTTGAGGTCTATATTCAATAACCTGGGGACAGGATTTATGGTCCCTTAGCTCGCAGTGATGTTGCAGTATCTCTGTGTGCAAAGGTGTGATTAATCTTTAGTACAGACCCCCTATTTAAAGGCATATCATCTTTGGCATTCTGTGGAACTGGACACAGTATCCTCTTGCCAACATGCACAGCAATAGTTGCAAGTTATTTTAATTCCTGTACAAAGAACCTTCAACTAGGTCATTGTAGTCAAAAGATTCCTTGACGATGCCAGAGGATTTGAATTCGGATGCCTTCCTTATCTTGCCATTACTCCTCTTTTCAAAAAAGCAGACAATCACCGGAACATCTTCACAAACTATCATCATATTGCAAATACCCCATTCATAGGAACGATCCCGAAAAGGATGGCAATGCAACAACTCCAGGATAAGAAAGAGACCAATGGTCACATTTTGGATCTACTCTCTCGAACACTATTCTGATCACCCTTACACACCCTTTGGAAGAAAATCCTATCCTGTTCACGAAAAGATTTTTCTGTTTAAAAAAAGACATTTATCTCCTAATCTGGAGTCAGGTGTTCTACAAACTTGCCAATTCAAGAGGAAATTGTCTCTGCTCAAATTAACCTGACTATTATGAAGACTTGTGGTGCACTTAACTGGTGGTTCCGTGTATTGTAATGCACTTGGCACCCTTCGGTCTTCTTTGCATATCCCCTGCCTCTGCATTTAACTGATCTGGAATATTGCAAGGTCGATTAACGATCTGATTATGCACCTTTATTTCCATCAGTTTGGGGTGTCACAAATCGTCTACTATCACAGGTGGCACCTTTCAAAACACCAATAAATAAATAAATAAATTCTGCACCACTTGCAACCTATGCTATGCACAGAGAACTAATTATGCTCGTGTGGTGGCTCGTTGCGACTTCTGAAAAATCATCTTTTCCTATAGCTTCCTCAATTCAGTCTTGCTCTATTCTTGTGTTTGGCCACCTAGATACCTAAATAACGTATTGCCTTTAAAGTGGTGTACTGATGAACTGGACCCTACACTCTCTACCATCAGTGCAATTTTTGTAAAAGTGTATCTAATTCCGTTCCAGAGCAGCACAGATGTTTTAGGAAACATATGTTAAGGATAGCCACAACCTTCTGTTTGTGTTGCCTGACAAATTGCATAAGTGTAACAATTCTGCCCCCTGCCGTAGTCAGCAAGAAAAGCAATACAATTGAATATTTTCAACACTGCAGATGCTGCGTTTCATATCTTCCTGTCACATGGCTCCACATTCTTGCTTTCTTGACAGACAGTACTGGTATGTCTGAGGCAGTATTAGTGGGTCTTCTGTAGTATAACTTTGTATATCCTTTATAGACTAAGCACTACTGGGCAGAACATGGATGACAAAAAGTATATATCCAAAGCTAGCACAGTCACCAAGACTCAATTGGGCAATAATGGCATCCCCCTACATTTATTTATTTTTGTATTTGTTGTAGCGCACTGAACCCGCAGGTATAGGCGCTAGTTACACTAGGGAAGGGGTGTGCAGTTAAGGGTAAGCAGGAAAAGCATGATGCATAGGTTAACGAGGTTCAACAGTGATGCAGTGACATGGCTCTGAGGAGCGTAGGTGAAGAGCCAGGTTTTCAAAATTCTCCTAAAGGTCCAATTGGAGGGTTCCATTCTCAAGAACCTGGGGAGATTGTTCCAAAGCTTTGCAGCGACAACAGGAATGATAGAGCCGCCCGCAGTTAAGTCAACTGAAGCTGGGCACTCTGAACATGTGATCGTTTGAGGATCTTAATGGGCGAACAGGGGTGTATTTTTACACGAGCAGAGAAAGGTAGGCCGGTCCTGTTTTGGGGAGGCACTTGTGAAGGATGGAGAGGATCTTGAAGTTGGTTTGCTCTCGAATCGGTAGCCAGTGGGCGTCTTTTCTGGCTTCTGAGATGAGGGCGTGCTTGGTAAGGCAGGGGTTAGCCCGGAGGGCATTATTTTGGATAGACTCGTTTTTTCAGGTTGTGTTCCAAGGTGCCAGCAAAGAGGGTGTTTCAGTAGTCCAATTTGGCCCTGGTGATGGCTCTGGCAATTGTGAGGCAATTGGGTACGGAGAGGAAAGGCTTGCTGGCGGGGAGTAGTTTGGCTGTGTGGGCGGCAGCAGAGGAAATGGCATTAACTTGATGCGAGAGGTCGAGTGAAACGTCCAGATAGAAGCCCAGGGTTTTGGCGGCAGGTGAGATGTGGATCAGGTTGCTGTCGATGTTGAAGAATTTATAGGCAGGATCCAGTTTGCGGAGAGTGGTGTGGGAGCCAACAATGAGAATCTCAGTTTTGTCATATGATTTGCCATCCAGTTTTGGACGATGTTGTAGACTGATTTGATGGTTGCGGTGTCTTGGCAGTAAGAGCCTGAAAGGGGAAGGAGGATTTGGGCGTCATCGGTGTAGTTCGTGTAGGAGATGCAGAGGACATCCAGGTGATCGAAAAGGGGATTTGTATAAATATTATACAGTGTCGGGAGAGGCAAGAACCTTTGGGGACGCTGCAGGTGACTGGCGTGGGTGAGGCGGCATGATTGTCTATTAAGACCTGAGAGGATCTATCTGCCAGGAAGGATCTGATCCAGTCAGTAGCTGCAGGAGAGAAGTTTGCTGTGGTGGTGAGGTGATCGCAGAGAATCTGATGATTGACGAGGTCGAATGCAGCCGAGAGATCCAGCATGAGGATCATGGCAGGTCTACCTGTGTCTTTGATGTCAGGTTTACCTGTGTCTTTGATGTCGTCCAATTGATTTTTCAGATCAAGCAGAGGGGTTTCCGTGCCATGCCTTTGGTGGAAGCCTGATTGACGGGTGCCCAGAATGTGGTTGGCTTGCTTCAAGGAGTTTTTGTAGCTGGATGTAGGCTGCACGGTCAAGAATCTTTAGGATGAATGGCACTGTCGTGATGGGACGATAGTTGGTAGGGATGGAGGGGTCGAGGGAGTTATTTATTTTATTTTTTTTAGCAGCAGGAGGGTCCGTGCCTCTTTCAGGGATGCTGGCACAGTTTTTGTGGAGAAGGAGGCGTTGATTATGGCCGTAATAAACAGTGCGAGTGACTCTGCGCAGTCTTTGATGAGCGAGCCGGCAGGTGTTCCCTTTGCAGCGGGATGGCTTGAGACTTTTGATTATGTTGGCTACTTCCAGTTCTGAGACAGGGTAAAAGTCAAATGGCGTGGAGGTAGGGGGAGTGTGGTGCCACCAGGTGAGAAGAGGGTGGAGGTATGGCTTGGATGGCATGTTGCATGGAGCAGATTTCTTCCTGCAGTGTTAGAATTTTACTTGTAAGGGCTTGTTGCACCTTGGTACACCAGGCGTCGTCAACAGTGAGGGTGGTGAGAGGGGAGACTCGAGTTTGCGCAAGATTTTGAGTCCGCTCGCAAGAATTAGATTTGGCATTTTCAATCCTCGTATTTTTAGCCGTTGGCTCTGGTGGTCTGTATGGCCTTTTTGTAGTCTTTGGGAAGTGAAGTGAATCAGACTTTGTTGGAAGGTTTTTTCTCCAAGTCTTTTCTGCAGCACGTTTCAAGGCATGCGAGGCAAGGAGTTAGGGAGTGAACCAGGAGTTTTTCTTTAAAGCGGGGTTGGCTTTGCGCTGTTTTGAGTGGGGCAAGTATGTCAACTGCTTGAGCAATCGTGGCTTTATCGAGATCGACTAGAGCCACAGGGTCCGTTGTTCTTTTAGTTGGGTTCTTGAGATCTGAGAGGAGTGCTAGGAGGTTTTGATTCTTGTACTGATTCTTATACTTAGAGCGCAAGTATGGTGCTGCAGTTTCTAGTGGTAGGTGTGCTGTATCTTGCAACATGCACCAAGTGTTTTAAACAAAAAATAATATTTAATTGTCCAGGGTGCTGGAAAGGATTTTGTTGCTGTGCTATATTTTCCTTATATGTTATGATAAATCATTTATAACGCGCCTGTACACAAGTGTTTCTATGTGCGACAAAACAGGGGGGGGGAGACACAGGGAGTACAAAACAACAATCTTACTAGACCTTGTGTCATTCAGATCCGATATGTATATTTGACCCTATAATCATTCAATGATCCTACACAACATCCTCCCCATTTGGTTAATCTAGGGCTCCCATGCTCTCTACATCAAATGCTGCTTGAGGGGTTTACACCTAGCCTTCCAAAAATGTATTTTGACTGTATGCCGGCTGTGCAGTGGCAAAGCGATTTTTTGTCTTTGGGACCACGACTCACTGAACGATATGCAAGTTGTTTGAGGTTGTGTCATTTATAAAATGATATTTTTCACAACTGATGGGTTCTTGGTGTTTGGATCTTAAGCCTCATGGTTGCAAAGGGGAGCAGTTTAACAGATGCTAATGGTGCGTTGTCATGTTTCAGGCCATATAACGCTGAACAGTTGATTTGCTCTGAAGCAACAATTTTCCAGCACCAGTGGGGAGCTTCATTGGAACCATCGTTGGGTCATTTCAGAAATGGTAGTCCTGTTCAGTCCTTCCAAAAAATTAGTGTTATATGCTGTGGTTGTTTACTGGAAGTAGTGTGTTTTCTCTATATTATAACTATTGAATGTGATGTCAGCAGATGAAAGTGGATTATGCTGGAAATATTTTCTCTTTTTGCCCTTTCAGTGAATATAGAAGATGTGACGCCATAATGGCAAACTGTCTCAAGTTTACACAGACTATATTTCGAAGGCTGTTCTACTTGACTATTTTATTTCTGTGTAGGAGTTTCTAAAGGTTTACAGTAGGAACCCGCATATTTCGCAGAAGATGCAGCGGTGAGGCATACAGCAGAGGCTTTTTTGTTGTGCAGTAATAGCGCATCCATCTTGCAGTGACCCAAATTCTCTACTGTAAAAGTGTACAACTTACCCCGTACGCATCATCGTTTTTAACTGTTGTCTTTGAATGTAGCTCCTTAACTCCCAACATCCGCCTACTAAGCAATGAGTATATTATATTTGTAAGCAATTTACTGCCGCTGTCAGGAGTCAAACATGTGACCGAAGGTCACTTGCAAATGTAAGACTCGAATTCTTATCTCACTGAGCTAGCTCAATGGCTCGCATATTCGTTTCAGGTGGACGCTGGTATCAATTCACACATTCCTATGTTGAATCAAGTAGCGTTGCTTTGAGATACCTTATCAAATTATTTGGTCTGGACACTTATCAGCTTAGAATGTGCATCATCCATCAGTTTGTGTGGAACCCTAGGTCTCAGCAAGTTTTTGCATTGCAATAATGAGCAAATTCAATGTAAAACCCGATTCCCCAAAGCAGCCTATCATTATAGAATGTAATCTTGAATGTATGTTTTGCAGGCCTACTTAGGATTTGTATGACATCTAATGTCCTTTTGGTTAATATACAATATATAATATCCAGAGGAAAAACGACCTTGTATTTCTTTAGTGTAGTTGCAGTTTTTTCTTAATGCAGTTTTCCATATTGAAATAACCGTCAAAGAGTAATTTAAAGATCATAGGTGGAAGTAACAAATGATTCTGCTCTTCTCCAGCATTATGGCCGCTCATTTGATTTGCTTCCCTTTTAGTGTACATTACATAATGCTTGTTATTGCCATCTGGTTTTCATAGACTTCAAGCCAAAACGCACTGAACTACCCTTTTTTCAATCATGACAGTACTATAGGTGTATTTATTTCTATGCAGGCCATGCACAAAATCAGACTACATGCATGCTGCATGACACTGCGTCATGTATTGTGTGACTACACACAGCAAGATGCTGGTGCCAGAAAAAGGAATGCCACTTGGGAAGAGAAAAGTGTAGCAGGCATGGCGTAGACATGTTAAGACACAATGATCATCAGTGCATGCATCGACAAGCATTCCGGTGGATTAAACATAAAAGAGGATATCAAGGACAAGCAACAAAAGATGGCTGAAAAATGACCACATTGCACCCACAATAAAGCAGACAACAGCTCATTTAAACACATGGACAGAATGACTTTGCCTATTAAAGATCTATAGGCTTGACAAATTCTGTGAGGCGGGCACGGGGCGGGGCAATTTTTATGTAGAACTCATTAAGTACTATTGCATAGCTCTGCCATTTAAGTGTGTTTAACGCATGCACAAATATCACACATCTCATGCTATGAAGTATTTAAAAACAGACATTCAGAAAATATATGTTAATATATAAATATTCATACATATATTTGCATATAAATATATACATGCATGTGGGGAGGAGGTGTGGTGGTAAGCACTGTTTGCATGTTTCAGTACTGAGCTGACAAACACATGCTGGATACAGTTAGGTAACATTTTGTACGCAGATCCTGGCAAGCCTATATATAAATATAGACATCTGTCATTCATTAATTAATACCTGCACTCAGAGAAAAGGTGGTACCTGAGCTGGGAAACTGGAAGACATTGTGCTGCATTTGGGGACTCGAGACAGGCCCAAACTGTCCTCCCATATTTCCCATCATCCCCTGGTTAGCCAGATTAATCTGGGAGCCATGCAAGGAGCTGTGAGAAAGGAGCTGTGACCCCGGACTGGGGGACACCGGGGAGAAAGGACTGGTGAGAGATGTAAGTCCAGTACCGTAGTTCGGAGGAAACGGAAACTGCTGCGCATTTGCCTGTGGGATCCGGGGGTTGCTTATTGTTGCTGCAATGCCACCAGAGGCAACAATGCTGGGCGTCATGTTCAATCCCTGCCCTCGCATTAGCATTGTCCTCTGCTGCACCTGCTGCTGCACTTGCTGCTGCTGCTGCTGTTGTTGTTGCTGCTGCTGCTGCTGCTGCTGCTGTTGCTGATGTTGCAACTGTTTTTGTCTGAGGTGGTGGCTAAGTATCTCCCGCTGCCTCTGGGCCAGCATCTGAGCATTGATGGGTCCCTGCAAAGGTCAAAATGGGTTATTTAAAGAATGAATGTAGTGATAAAAGAAATGTATTGCACTGATGAATGTAGACAATTTCTGCAGGTAGACGGAAGTGTGTTTCTGCAAAACTACAACATTGTACTTTATGATATGTAACTTATTTTAGTGTTACTTTGATGTGAAGATGTTATGTCTTCAAAAGGAACCGAATGATGAACAAACAGACCCTGAAAGAGGGGCTATCCGACAGTGCATACACATGCACAAGTTTTACATCTAGTCTTAACCATGTTGACATTAGTCATGGCTATGCAATTACATGCAATGGAGAATGGTGAATGTATGAAATGGTGGGGCTTACATCGTTTCTCTGAATTGAAACAAGCTGGCCTACACAAAATCAATTTTCTACCCCAGAGAAAATAAGGGGTCAAAATAGTGCCTTTTACCACTCATATTTTATAAAAGAATTGTTAAAAGCCATACAATTTACAGCCAATTCTGAAGGGGAACACATGAGACTCCAACAGACGTCAGATCGCAACCAGTATATAGGAGTGCTCTGCAAAATAAATAAATAAATGCGAGCTGCTTGTGTCAACAGAATTCACGAGGCCTGTCTAGAAAAAAGCATTCCAATGCTGGTCCCATTAATGATGATAGTGGCCAAACAACATCATAATGCCTGTTAGATCAATATATGTCAGTGCTAGCCCCAGTCATGCGAGGTGTAACAAAACAATACCTTGAGGCCCATCACAACATATGACTAGCAAGCCCCAGGTTCATGATGCTAGTGCTGAAAGAATATCATGGACAGTAGTAACTCCCCCTTCGTGATGCTTGTGCTAAAATAAATCATCAGACCTGTCACAATAATATATGCCTGCACTAGCTCCCGTTTCATGATGCTTGTGCACAAAAACCATTACAAGACTAGTCACAGCAATACGTGTCCGTGTTTGTCCCGTCATTCTACTAGATCTCAAAGTAAATCAGAAGGCCTGTCCCAACAATATACACAGGCATTGCTACTTCAAACACATTTTCATGCTGGTTGTGCACATAGAAAATCAGTAGTCTGTCTCAACAATATATTCCAGTATGGCCACTGTTAAACATGTTCATGCTGCTTGTTAGCCCACTTGTACCACCATGTCGCTCTCAGGGCCCAGAATTACCATCATGTTGCTGTTAGGCACTATGCTTGCCTCCCAGGTGGCACTCTGGGGGAACTTCTGCCTCCATGTTACTCTGAATCCTGGTTTTGCCACTGTATAGCTATCTGGAAACAGTTCTGCCCATGTCACTCTTTGGGTCCACTTCTACCACCCCATCTCCATAGCGCTTTAAGGGCCAGGTCAGTACCCAGAATTGCACTCATGTAGCTGTGAGGGCCTTTTGCTGCCTCCCCCGTTACAGAGGTCCCACCTGTGCCCCACCATTTTCATTTCAGGTCCCAGTTGTGCCCCACCAGGATGGTCTCTGGTCCCACTTACACACCCATGTCATTCCTGTGTCTCTCTAACGGAGAAGCAGAGTACCACCAATGCACGCCCACAACTGTGATAGTGAGATTATGTCAACTAGGAGAAGCTGTGAATTTTCAGAAAATGCACCTTACTAGCAATATGACAGAGAGGCTGGAAATCACATTCTGTATTTTAACATGTTCCTATTTTCCAAACCCTTTAACATATATGGATTTTACATTTGCAACAAAAATGGAAAGTGTTATTTTCATATTTCTGTATCACCAATTCTCCACCCAAATGGTCCCCATTTTATTTAAATACTACATCAGAGCCCCAAAGCAAATTTCTTTAAGAATCCATTTTAAATGCGCAACAAACAATGAGGACACTAACAACGGAATCTAGAGCACCGCATAGCTTTGTTTAGAATGAACACATGGCATATTAAAAGAACACAAGCACACTTGGTTTCAATGTTAATTCCAAGCCCAACAATTGATTTGTTAAAGAAAAGCCTAGTAATGGAATCTCACTGGCCTTGGACATGGAGTGATCTCGTCATCCCAGATATACATGGTTGTGGAATTGGTGTGACACTGGGTGGTGTGCTGTTATGTTTTGTTTGGATGGTACATTTATTTTAGTAAATGAATGGCAACAGATAAAGTTGGTGTAGAGAAGGACAGAGGTGTCAGTGCAAGATGTGGCAACTCAGCAGCTGCAATGATATGTGATGATATTGAAACTTTAATAACCCTATTTTGAAAAGTGGAGAAACAGCCAACAACCCCATAGCCATCTCCAAATCAAACAACTGTGTGAACCTGTTAAAATCAAGATTGTTCCTACAGAAGGATCCAGTTACAAATATATCAAACTCTATGTTATTGTGAGGTGTGGTCTGGTCTGGTCCCAAACCTTTGTAAACCTTCAATTCAAGCTGCAAGTGTTGTTTCTCCCACATAGCTCAGTCTTCCCATTTGGGTACAGTCAAACACACCAACATGCAATTGCAAGCTCGGTTGTCGTCTAGGTAAAAAATCTCTCACAGTCACACAATATCACAAACTTAGAACTCTACATCTCCTTTCCTCCTTTTTCTGACTCTCTACACTCTTCTGTTTCCAAATGTCTACTTGTTATGCAAACTTAGATGCACCCGCGCTTTTTACATCTTAACGCTTGCAAGACCGACATTCCCTTTTTCCCTGCTTCACACCAGGCCTCTCTGCGTGCCATCTTTAAATATGCTGTTCGCACCGTCTGCTTTCTTTCCCCTTGCTCTTCCATTACCCCTTCCCTTCTCTCTGTGTGGATTATCTTTTGAAGCTCGCCTCGAGTTCCGCTTTCTTTGTATCATTTTTAAATGTGTGTGCATGGGGTTAGCAGCTTGTTACCTTTCCTCCTTGGTTTCTTTGTATACCCGCTCTCGTCCTCTTGAGATCCCAGTCGCACTTCCTTCCTGTGCCCAATCTCATTTTTGTTCTTTCAGTCTTCATGACCCCAAGCTTTGGAATGCTCTATCACTTCATATCCGTTGTATTCCTTCCTACTTTCCATTTCACACTTCTCTCAAAAACGATCTCCTATCCACTATGTCCTCATTGCCCTTCTTTTGGTTTATAATATGATGCATGTATTTTTGTACCATTTTAAAATTGTTTGTGCAGCGATGTGGCGAAAGCGCCTAATAAATATCATAACTACGAATACAGTGTAAGGCTGACACATACTCCCACTGAAGGTCATGGACGTTATGTGCTCCTTTCCTGTGCTTGCAGGGACAGGCTGCAACAAGGACAAAGATCAAAGCAGGATCCACCTCAGCATCTCTGTGCCGATTAAGCCCGATGATACTCGCTTGCCCATTCTCCTCTTTGCTTTTCCTTTGTTTACTGCTTTGCAAGACTTCATGGGGCTCGACAGCCTGATGCGTTTGCTCAGGGACTATCGGACTGCTGGACTCAGCACCCTAGAGCCCCATATCGGTTACACCTCTCCCCAGATGGCACAGTATACTCCACACAGATGTTCCCTGTGCGTTTCTATCCTACCAAATAACATTTCTGTGACGCAATTACTTAAGTTTCCAGTGGCAGACTCAGGGCTAGAAAGGACGCCAATAATGAAAGTGCCTCTACGAGTTACAGGAACCAGTGCATTAGTGCTCTGACCTGCTTCAACTGCTTAACATGCTGGTGACCTCACTGCTGATACTGCTACTTCAGAAATACCGAAATATTAGTTGACCTCCAACATGCCCTACTCCAGCAATTTCTAAAAGCATGTGCTCTGCCATCAGGTCTACCAAGTCTCATGACCACCAAGGGAGCGGTTGGCCAGGATAGTTAGTACATGAATAACGTTTTTACTGAAGATGCCACAGGCCCTTTTTTGGCAAAAGCCTGCAACACAATGTTTAGGTTCAAGAATGAATAACAGCATTACACGCATAACTAATCATACAAGACATCCTTTCAACACCAACTGTTAAATTGGCATAGGCAGAGCCGCATCTCATAATTGATTAAATGATTGCTGTTTACAGTACCTGCTCTCTCACCTGTGTCGGCACTCCTGGCCTAAGTGAGAGGCTCATATTCGACACACTGTTTATTTGATTTATTTGTGGCTGGCGGTTCTGAAGAAAGAAAAATAAAATAAAACAAGCTATTTTGTAAAGTTTGCTATCGTGCACACCATGATCACAACACGCTTCAACATTGAAGTGAGACATTTTGAAGATATGTGGGAATTTGCTTATTAATATAAAATACCTATTTATAAACATGAAACAAACACAGGCAAAATGATGAACTCTTACTTGTGTAATACAATGTTGTGTCCTAGACCCTCGACAGTTGCAAAAATTCCCAAAAACGCTCTATGAAGCTCTACTATCACTGGAACGATTGCACAAGGAGTGTGCTAAAATACATTGTCAACAAGTGACTACAAACGTTTTCTAAGAACCTTCCAATTGACTTCCAAAATATTTTCGGGTCAAAATTCAACAAGTATCTCACTAGCTAAAAAACCCAGAGGTTCTTCGCTAGTACTGCACTTAGTGGATAGATGGTTAGGTATGCCAACGCCAAGCACCTTGAGACCATGGGGCTAGATTGCCTTATTTTCTCAAAGTGAATCTTGTGGAACTGGTAACCCTTGGGCAGTTGGCTCCGTTTCCTAGCAGGGCAAGACCCATAAAGAAGTAGGGACCTTAATCTAGTTTTTCTTGTGGGTAACTATTTCTAATATTATACTTAACTTTCTTCAACTGGTTCTAAATTGTTATTTGTTCTTTTCTTCACTTGCTTTCCCATACACAGTAGCCTGAAAGTACTGCAAGGTAAAGAGTTGATAGTCTGCTAGCGGAACCCCCCCAATGGTGAATGTACAGGGTTCGAAGTTGATGGGAGCTATTTAGCTCCTGCTTGTAGCCTAGAAGAGCCTGGTTAGCTTGACACCAACAGCTACCAGGAGCTTCTATTGGCTACCCAGACCAATTGATGCCGAACCAACACACCTATGAAGCATTCACTCTGTGTGTGTTTGGGGGTAAGCATTAGGACACATTTATATGACATTTAGAATGTATGCAGTAATAAAATCGCGGCAAAAATGTCACCTACAAAAAAAAAAATCAAAAAATAAATCACAGCAACAATGCTGTGGTTTGACTCAGTAAAGGTGTACTCCATTATACCGTTGCAGGGGTGTCCCTCGCTCCCCTTAAATAGTATAATGGGTCTGGGGGTTGCTGGGGTGTACCCCGCATCCTTACATGGATTGCGGCGGCAAAACCACAGCCTTTTTGCCGCAATTTTTTGTGTAAATGGCAATTTTTGCATCGATTTTAACACATGGAACCTTTTAAAGCATAAAGGGCTCATAAATATTGGACAAAGTGACGTGTTTAAATCTTATGTGGATGTTAGATTAGCGGAATTCTACATACTAGCTCCTCCTGCCCCAGGAGTAGCTCCTGGTCAATGGTGGACACCCAGGAACGGCTTATTCTTAATTTTGATCCCCGATGTATACATGCCTATAATTAGTAGTAGTAATAAACATTATTCGGATGTATCCATTTACAAAAAAATGATACACAACCTACAATAGCCAAACAACTTGCATACACTCTTAAAATTCTAAACCCCCACCAACACCTTGGTTATAAAATCCAACCAAATATCCCACAGTGAAAGACTTAAGACATTTTTTTTAAAACAACAGTTTCTTAAACCAGCATAGAACGCCATATAAAACCTAGGTAAAGCAATAAAACCAGGCTAAAACCCCCATAAATGTCCTACTGTGCTATCGGCATTGAGCCCAGAGTTTCAAAGCTACAGTGACACACTCAGCGAGATTATAAATAAATGTCAGATTACCATAGTTCAATTACAAAGTGCATTGCTTTTTTACACGTTTTCAAGTTATATTTAAAAAAGGTAGAAGCAAAAGCTTTCGAGCTGCTAAATAGCGTGGGCAGATCAACAAAAAGGGCCTCAAGTCTTAATTGTGTCCGAGACCACAGGTACATTTAGATGAATCTGCTACCCAAACGTTTGTTAAGCGGATGTACATTTAAACGTATCTGTAACACAATCCTACGACTGGATGGGGATCTAATTTGGTAAAAGTTCCCAACTGACAAAGGAAAATCGTGAAGCTCTGTGTATGTGGCGAGAGAGTGTATATTTCGCATATCTAACTCCTTGGCCATAAAGCCTATACTATCTTTAATAGCTGATTTAAGATGGGTAAATGAGTCAGGATTTAAAATGGCCCTTCCATTTCAGAACCAAAATACATTTGCAGTATTGGAACACTTGTATTTTCGAGAAATAGGTTAAGCAACTTAACATACACCATTGATTCCAAAAAATGTTAGCCCTTCCGAAATTCCTATACGTCCTTCCGAACTCCCCCACCCACATTAATCGGTCGATCTTCGTCTCCATAGATACTGCCCTTAGAGAATGCTCTGGTATGGGAAACAACCCCGCACAGCGTTGACAACCCTACAACGCTTAGTCTGGGAGGGCGGGATAGGCCTGCCATGCCTCCGGGTTCACTATTGGGCTGCTCAACTGGGAGTCGTGAATGACTGGCTCCAAAGGTCCCAGATCTCCCACACATCAACGAAGAGATCAGACACAAGGGAGTAATCGCACCTCTACGAGTACTGCATGGGACAGAAAATGGACCTGGCTGACCTGTCTGGACTGATACGCCAGCTCTGCAAAGTCTGGACGGAGACCACGCACCACACGGGTTGGGGAGGGAGACCCAGAGCTGACCAACCCCCATGGAACAATGCACATATCCCGAAGGTTCTAAAAATGGGGCATTTCACACGCTGGGAGGAAAAAGGCATACGATCGCTGGCAGACGTACTCCAGGAGGGCCAACTAGTTGCATTCACAGAATTGCAGAACTAATATTCACTCCAGACCAGAGATAGCTACGGAAACTTACAGCTTGTACATGCCATCCAGATAATTCCCAGAGCCATCGGACATCCCAAAATGCACCCCCCCCCTCAAAGCAAACATCCTCCAAACTAAGATCCCCACCAAGGTTACCTCAACTCTTTATCAGGTGATCTCTGCCTTCGGGGCTCCGGAGCTCTCCAAGCTCTGGGAAAAATGGGAAAGACTGTTGAGCCAGTTGGAGGCAGAGGAATGGGTGGAGGCGTTGATGTTTCCTCGAGAAATCGGTATAGATACCAGACTTCGCCTGATCCAATACAACATTCTACACTAGGCATATCATTCCAGGAACATGATGCTTAAATGGGGGACCACAGACAATGGCACCTGCCTATGATGCAAGCAGGCAGGGGGTACATTATTTCATATGATCTGGGACTGTCCAGTTCTTCAGGACTTCTGGAGCCAGTGTATCAACCGGATCAGCCAAGTGCTGGGGTCTCCTGTCCCACACGGCCCAAAAATTGTTTTACTGGGGATCTCGGGAGAGGCTTGTTAAACCAAGTTTGAAAAGACATTTCTTGCAGTTGCACTGGGCCTTCGGAAACGACTGATAGTCACCACCTGGGGCTCCTCAGATGGACTGAGCCTTGATAGATGGGCAAACGAAATGGACTACTGTGCCTCCCTTGAGAAACGCATATACTCTGCCAGGGGATGCCCCAGGAAGCACCTCAAAGTGTGGGTGAAGTGGGTGGATGTCTCATGACCACGGGAATGCACGAACTATTGAGCAGAACCCGGAAGACTCACAGCGACACAAGCCCGGACCCTTCCCGATGGCCCACATGGAGGGCCCCTAACAAGGTCGTTCTCTACCACTCATACCCCGCGTTCCCCAGATGCGCTTCAGGATGACACAAATTGCTTAAGTAAATGTGTCCGTACACTGCTGAATGATTAATATTGGAAACGATGACCATATCTCGTGTTGTATGTTTTGATTTGTATAAAATACTAATAAAAACATTAATAAAAAAATAAGAAAGTCTCCAGAAGGGCAGATATATCAGAGCACAGGAGGAATCTCCACTGGCTTCCAAAACAGGAACGCATAAACTTTTAAGTATGCACCATGATCCATTGTTGTGTTTCTGGGTCCGCCCCCACGTAACTCAGATTTTTGATTGCTTGTTATAACCCAAGCATGCTGCTACGCTCCTCTAATCAACTGCAAGTTTCTGTTCCAACTTTTAGATGTGTAAGGGGCCTGGGAAAGTCTTTTCCCATCAAAGCGTCAAACTTCTGGACCTGTCTGCCTCTAGCGATTTAGATCTCCAATCATTTCGAAAATCCCTGAAAACCTTCCTTGTCAAGTAATGAGTAATCTTCTCTTTAAGACAGTTTTCTGGTCAACCTCTTCGTCTTTCTATGTTTCTATCTGTTCAGTCTTTGACATTCGGATCCATTGTGTTCATGTTTCCTGCACCCGATCCCTGCTGGCTTTCAGCGCAATACAAATGAATAAATAGATACAAATAAATATTTTAATCTCATGAGGGAGGCTGTTCCACAATCGAGGTTCATGTACCGAGAATCTTAAGGAACCCCTTTGTGTCATCGTTATGAGAGTGGAAATTTACCTCAGGACTCCTTGGGAAATCCATTTACAGACATAGGTAGAGATTAAATAACAAAGGTGACGAACGAGCCCTGATGGACTCCACATTCCTGAGGCTATGCATCAAAGATAAACCATCCAGATCTCACTTGCTGCTGATGGTCAGAGGAAAGATCTGAGCCAATTGAGGGGCTGCTCAGAGATATGTCGTGTCTCGCACAACAGCTGGTAAAGCAGGATATGAGGATCCACTGTGCCAAAGGACGTGGACAAGTCCAGCATTAACAGAAGGCCAAATCTCCCTCATCCATGACGTTAAGCAGCTCATCCGTGACGTTAAGCAGCTATTCCCTGACAGCCTGCCAGCCTGTCTCAGTTCTGAATTTCAGTCAAAATCCGGATTAAAGAGGGTCCAATAATGACTCTCTCTCCACATGTGCCTGCACTTGCAGTGTCACCACCTTTTCAATTTTTCCAGGCCATGGCAGAAAGGCCACTGGATGATCGTTTTGAAGGTTTTAAGGATCTTGGTTACATTTCTTTAACACCGGTGTAACAATCTGCTTCTTCAGGTCATTTGGGTATTGACAAATTTGATCATAAATGGAAAAATGCAGGCATAGGGAAAGGTAGGTCATTGGTAGGTTGGAGTCCTTCTAACAGGCACTTAATAACGACCTCTGATAGTGGTTCAAAGATGAAAGGAACACCTTATTGGGAATTCCCTATTTGCACCTTTGAAGGAGTGGATGTAATGGCAGTATTTAAAATATGCTGAGGGTTTAAGAGAGCTAATTGGAATCTGGAACGGCACAATCGTTTAACCAAATATTAAAATCTTCTAGACAGAGAAGTTGTCTATGTTTGCTGCCTGTCAATGTAAAAAATGAATCCAGATGTCCCAAAAAGACCTTAACCGATCTGGATGGGCTATACCCAAACAGTATTTTCATAGAGGATGTAGTTGACATCCAGACAATCTTCTTGCCAACTTGTGACAACTCATCAAAATGCAACAACTCAAGATAAGAGATGTTTAATGTGGATCAATAGATTACAGCTATACCACCTCCCCTCTTCCCAACACGATTTATCAACTGAATATCCCTCAGGCACTAAGCCATGAGAGAGCGCCAGTGAGGTGTCCGGGTAAAATGTTTCAGTCTTAAAACACACATCAAGTTCATGCTCCTCGATAACCTCCTACATTCCAGTTGCATGGGCAACTGCAGATCTAACATTCAACAAAGCAGCTTTCAATGTAGGCATTGCCGTAGAGAACACTTGACAGCGATTTATATGCATACTATTTTGAGCCCTTAAATCGTGAATCTTGTTAAGTGCCCAGAGTGCAAACTTACCACAATCATTTAGTCCCACTAGGATAGCTTTATCAAATTTCCGTACCATCATATTACCAGGTAGTAGGATGCTCTTAAATAATGCAGAGTCCATCAGTCTCCCAAAATCCTGCTTTTAGAGTAGGAAATAGAACAGCAGGCGTGTAAACGTTTCACTGCTGACTGTCGCACCTGGCCGAAAACAGGCCTTAACAGGCTTCCAGTCAGTTAAGGCTTTTGGCGCAGCTGAATGATGTGATCATAGTGCGCACGGAGAACGTAATGCTGGGAGATACAGTCCCAGGGTCTGTGCACTCGTGATAACCACTGAAGAGCCCCTGCTCAACTTACGTCCTAAAGGAATTTTGCATAATTTAATATATCACAAACTTTAAAACATATGTAACACAATTTAAAAGCTTTAAAAACGTAACTATGTTCTCACAACAGAATTTTTATAACATATTTCAAAATGGTAGTCTTGTGTAGATTAACCACCCCAAAGTGATCTCTGCCACTCAAACAGAGTGGCATCAGCAGACCGGACAGGGGTGCCCCAGCTCCTTCGCACAATTCCAGGTTAGCAGCAGCCTCTATGTACCATGCTGGACGTCTTCCACACTCACAGATCCTCCTGGGAGGGTCTGACAAAAAGGTAAATCCTTCCTCTCTGCTAGGAAGAATTCTCAGAATTGTGCTTATTCCCTTCTACCTTAGAGACCCCCAGCTCTTTGTGCTGGACTTTAGGACTTTTAATTTCTAACCTGGAGAGAGTGAGACCTTTGTCCCACTCTCTCGTGTAGTTTTCTGTGATTTGGACTCTGTTTCTTTTGACTTTGGAGTCTGACAAACTTCATAGGCATCATCTTTACATTGTGACAGCACATTCAGTGCAGTGGCACAGAGAAGTCTCTTAGATTTCCCAAAGGTTTAAATACCTTCTCTTGGTGAAACTACTGTATCCAAGAGCACTGAAGTGAAATTGACTTTACTTACATTTTGAAACTTTCTAGACCCAGCACACACTATCTTACAATAGGGTGCTGGAGGGGCTTCTTAGTATCCCCTTTGTCTAGCTTCTCATGTAACAATTTTATGTTACCCTTTCCTCGATGAATGGCTGGTGGCAGTTTTTTACTTTTACCCTGGTGTGCTTTTACAGTGGGCTGCGTTCGCAGCCACGTTAAAGCATCCAAAGGTGCAATTTTTGTCAAAATGGTCCCAGTCTTTTTTCTTCGCCATTTCTTGGTGGAAAGGTCCTTCTTGAGATTTACTCTGCGCACCAAACCAGGTTTGGTCCCTTTGTTCGTTTTGTCTTTGGCAGGATTCACTGGTGAAGCCCGCCTCTGCCTCCTGCGTGTCTGCCAGGGGCAAGAAGTGAGGGAGGTGCTCGGCTGCGAATCAATGGGAGAAACCTGCATAAAAGGCCAGGCTTTTTGCTTGGAAGGCAGAGTCGCCCGCTGGACGAAGGAATCCGAATAAGAACTTGAAGGACACGCCTGCTGCAACTCCTGGACCGTTGCCCAGTGAAGCCCTGCTGAAGCTCCGAATTCGCTTCGACTAGAGAAGCCCTGCAAAGGACGACTTCTCCCCTTGGGTTGGTGGGACCAATCGACCCCAAGACGAACTCATCTGGAAATCCTCTCGTAGCTGGCTGTACTTCAATTGCTGCTGCAGGAACCGATTGCCATGGAGAGGAACACCAGAATAGAGTGTGTCGTCTTTAAGTCGGACCCGAGCTCCAGGAAGATCCGGACTCCCAGGAAGCAGGACTGACCAAGCCTGAGCCTCCTCAACAGAGTGCTGGACCGCAGATGAGAGGAAAATCCATAAGGTATCACAGAACCGCGGTGGTGTTATTTGCGAGAGTGGCGAGAATCTGAAACCGCAAAGTGCTGCTGAGCTGAAGTTTGCCCATTGCTGCCGCCGACCGTCAATTCGTAGTGCAGGAGTCCCCAGACGTCCTCCCTCAGCTCCCCACGACTGAAGCCCATGAACAACAGGATCTGCAGACCTACACAGGAACAGTAAGCCAGCTGGAACCAATTTCTTCAAACCAAAGGTACTGTACAACTAAGGGGACTTACCTCTTGTTGTTGTAGCCTTGCTCGTCCTCAGTGAGACTTATCTTGGTTGCTTTTGCAGAGTTGCTTGCAGCTTTGCCCCTCATAAGCCTCCCAGCTTGTGGCCCTACAGTGATTTCATTTTCTACAAAGACTTCTAAAACATTTTTACTAAGAATGTTTACTTAGCTGCAAGAAGTGCTTCAGCTCACAAAGACTTTTGATCAATTAACACTGTCTTCCCTGGATCCCTGAAAGACTCTTCTATCCTCTGACTTGGTGCTTTAACTATCCCTCAACAAAAGTCAACTTCTATAACTTGTGTAGCTGGGAAAGGGTTAATTTACTTTGCATTGGGGGTTCAAAGGGTACTTACCATCTTAAGAATATTTGTTAACCATTGTTTTATTACCAAGACCTTTTCTTTGTCACCAAACTCAGTATTGTGCTAAATGTACCAGTGATGTATCGATGTCCACAGTGTCCTAGTTATTTAAGTCGCCTAAGGGTGTAGGAAGTGTTTGTGTGCAATCCCCAAATGGGCATCTACTGATTTACAGAAACCGAGAGTGTATTTTGAAGTACATTTTTATGTTACATATATTTGCTCCCGTCTAAAGAAGGCTTATTCAAACTGTTAAATAAATAATTGTTTAATCAAGAAACCTTGAGAGTAAGTGTTTATTTGGATACGTGTCACTGTCAATCTTTATGTTACAACCCTACAGCTCACACTGACCCCCTCTTGAGATAAGCCTGGCCGCTCAGTCACTCTACCAACACGTGTAGTACCTGCTTATACCAAAGGTTGGGTTAACTATTGCCAAGAGGACATGGCTGGTGCAGTCTCCCACAAGGTACTGCATACAATTTTGCCTAACACACTCTCTTTATGTTGAATGATTGTTGACAGCTAGAATGCTCATTCAAGTTCTTAGGAGGACTCTTCACTGCTCTACATCTCTTCCTCATCTCAGTACCTGTGAAGGAGATCTTCATTAAGTCATCCCTACTCTTTCTCGTCTCAGTAACTGTGGGGTATTTCAGTCGCACATATGTACATGGAAGTGCGTGATATTGAAGTGAGGGATGGTAAGTTTGGCCTTATGGACTGAATGGAGGTAAAGAAAGTGGGTGGAGGGTGAGGGGTGTTGTACCAAGTTCTTCTGAGATGTCCTTCCGGATCCCTACAGGGGGAGTCTCTCCCCATGAGATCTCTGGCTGAATACCACCCCCAAGGGGACTATCGGGTAGCAGCCTCCCCTCCCTGGCCTCATGGGAAGGGGCTCCCCTCGGGCAAAAGTGACAACATCGCAGGATTTGTCACAGAAGCTAGTGGTAGCTGGTGATCCTAACTTTTGATACTATTCAAATGTTCCCTTATCAGTATTCTTAACTCCCTTATGGTGCTCAGAACATACATTTTGTCACAGACACATTATTTCACATACTACATACTTGGATTTGCAATGTATAAATTGTTTGATATCTACTGTCTGC
The DNA here is from genome assembly GCF_040938575.1 of Ambystoma mexicanum. Lineage (NCBI taxonomy): Eukaryota > Metazoa > Chordata > Amphibia > Caudata > Ambystomatidae > Ambystoma > Ambystoma mexicanum. The sequence continues at coordinate 704,317,110 of NC_090933.1, forward strand.
CAGTTACAAAATTGTTGGGTATTTGTTTTGCCATAATTACACCGAGCATTGTCCACATTTATAAAATTCATTCAATGTTGCTAGCCACCATGCGGTTTGATCCTCATGGTCTCCTTTCTTTTTTCTTCATGAAAGATGGATTTAATCTGATTCATAATGTGGGTGCTAGGGTATATGTGATTAGTGGTGATTAGTGGTTTGGAACCATTGAAGAACATGCGTTCTTTGTCAAGTGCCAGTATGTGCCAATGTTTTCTCATAATAATTCCCACGAAGGAATGGCAGCAAAGAGATGTCTTAACACTGCCTGACCCACCTGAGAATCAGTCTTAGAATGTGTATCTAAGCAGTCATGCTGAGCAAAAGTGTGAACGGAACTCCAGCTGTCTTGCAAAGAAATTCCAGAGGAACATTTGCAATGAAAGCTATAGTAGCTCCTGTGCCTCGAGTAGAAATTAAATTTACTCACCATAGTGACTAGAATACTCATAGTCCCCCTTTCCTCCATCCTTGTGGGCGTCCCCCAACATGGGGACGGTACCGGAATCTTTCGCAGCAAAGAATTGTGCTTCCCCTTTAGTGTGGGGCGCGGCCTTGTGTGCGGGCACGCTCCGGGGCCCGCCCTCCCACGCCACACCGCAGTCCCCTTTTAATACATCAGACGCTTAGATACCTGGCTACTCTTAGTACATATTAGCCCTTGGCATATTAGCGGGGAAAGCAGGTGGGACGCATGGAGGAAAGAGGACTATGAGTACTTTAGTTACTGCAGCGAGTAACTTTAATCTGCCTGACCAAATTTTGCATCGCTCCTGGAGCTAGTGTCCAGACAGTAGGTCTTACAGAAGGCCGGCAGGATTGGCCAAGTAACCGCCTTGTTAATGACATCCCAAGAAGCATGTCTCTGAAACGCGACAGCCGTGGCCTTAGCTCTGACTGCATGGACATAAACCCCCTCTGGAACAGGATTGTCCATTGCCGCGTACACCTCCAAAGTGGCCTGAACCATCCAACAGGCGTTGGAAGCCTTGGAAGCCTGAGAGCTGCGGGAGGAGCCCCCAAAGGTCACAAACAATGCCTCAGACTTCCTGAAGGATTTTGTCTGAGTGATACAACTCGGGGACCCTCTTGAGGTCCAAGGAATGTAGGGCCCTCTCTGCATCTGACTGCAGGTTCGGGAAAAACACTGGCAGTCAGATCTCTTGATTCAGATTAAATGAAGAGACCACCTTGGGCAAGACTTTTGGGTGAGTGTGCAAGAAGTACTTGTTGTGAAACGTGGTGAAGGGATTGCATGAAGACAAAGCCTGCAGTTCACTAACCTTGCCCACAGAGGTGAGAGCCACCAGTAGAACTGTTTTAGTGTCACCAAGCAGATGTTCACAGAGGCCATCGACTCAAAAGGCGTGCGCTGCAAAGCAACAACAACTACATTGAGGTGCAAGACCGGGAGCAGCCTATGCACCCGACGAAAAAGCCTAGACAACCCCTTAAGGTGGACCTTAACCACTGTGTGGGTCGCCGAAAACACATGCTCAGGGGAATTCTGTTAAGCCCCAATGACCACCAAGTAAGTGCAGCAAGTATCCACCTGGATTCCAGAGCGAGCCAGGTGTGCTGCAAAAGCCAGTAAGTCATCCAGAGGACATGTGACCGGGTTCAGGCCCTTATTGCAAACCCAATGGCAGAACCTAGTCCATTTACTCTTATACTGGGACTGAGTCGAGGGCCTGCTGGCCTGCTGAATGATGTCCCAGTTGTCACCCAAAAATTGAAGCCTCAGCTGGTCAGGAACCAGGCCGCCCGGGCCAGCTTGGCCGGATCCGGATGTTCCACTGCCCCAAACCTGCTGCATCGGGAAGTCCCTGCTGGAGATCGGAAGGTGGACAGGACCCTGAGAGCACAACTGCAGCAGATCCGAAAATCAGGGTCTCGAATGCCAGTGGGGGGCAATCAGGATGAGGCTGCAACGCACCAAAGTATAGAACTTTTATTTGAATATATTTATTTTTACATTTATTTCAGTGCGCCGAACCCTGGGGCATCTGGGCGCTAGTTACAGTAAGTGCATAGTACATGGGTTACAGATAAGTCAATCGCAAGATAAATCTGAGTACACAATTTGGAAAGCATCACCTCATTTTACGGTGTGCTACATCAAATAAGCTGTTGCAGGTGGGTTTGAAGCAATCTCAAGCAAAGGGCAAGCTAATAACAAGTTCAGTATTAAAGCGACCAACAGAGTCATGCGGTGGCGTGAGGAGAAGGGAGGTGTGGTTAGGTGCAGTCAGGTAACGCTGATGTGGCAGTGGCGCTGGGTTTGAAGCAATCTCAAGCAAAGGGCAAGCTAATAACAAGTTCAGTATTAAAGCGACCAACAGAGTCATGCGGTGGCGTGAGGAGAAGGGAGGTGTGGTTAGGTGCAGTCAGGTAACGCTGATGTGACAGTGGCGCTGTTGCCGGCAGGTCTCCTTAGTGTGACCGAATGGGAGCGGTGGAAGGTGTAGGAGGCACAGGGTGCATATGAGGGGCATCTTAGGGATAGCACAGGGGTTGGGGGGCAGAGGGTACGACAGACAGGGACTTTCAAAGCATGGATGGGGCAGGGGAGTAGCAGAGGCAGAACGCTTTGCACGAAATACATACTTTCAAGGCAGCAGACAGGCAGAGCTAAAACGATTTTCAGGAAGCACAATACTTGGAGATGCAACGGAGGTTGCAGCACGGCACTACAGTAGATGTGAGAAAGTCAAAGTGGGTAACGGCAGAGAACAGAGTCACAGTAGAGCAAAAGGCCATTCCAGGGTTGGCAGCTTGGTAGGTCTTTATGAAGGGAGTCAAAGGGGATGGGGAAGTCGCTGATATCACCTGATAATGCAGAATCTGGCAGAGCAATGAGTGTGGAGAAATAATATTCTCCCAGAGACCCCCGACCTGGTCCTGCACATGAAGCAAACTGGGGCACTTGGAATTAAGAGGGGATGCGAACAAATCCAGATGTGCAAACCCCCAATGCTGGAACAGGGGGTAGCCCCCTCATAGGTTTTACACCCCAAGCGGCTCAGCTGGCCCGGTTCTGTATTTCTGTCCCCCGGTAGGTGGACTGCTGAAATCCAAACTCCCTCCCCCAGGGCCCAAAATAAAAACGCCTCAATGCAGAGGACGGGGAAACGGGTGACACCCTGCTTTTTCAGGTAAAACATTGTAGTAGAATTGTCCGTCCTGACCAGATCAAGCCTGTCTCTGGTGAGGGGCAAAAACACCTTGAGGGCCAGGCCCATTGCCGATCTGGGACGAGTTTGATCGCTCCCTTTTCCAGCAGGGCCTCCAATTCGTCCAGAAGTAGTCATCTGTTTGGAAGGTGGTTTCGAGGTGTTTCAAGAAACTCCATGCAATAACCATCACCTACAGTCTTGAGCACCCACTTCTCTGAAGTGATCCCCTCTTACATGTTATCTGACATCCTACTGGAGAGGAATGGGAGGTGACCCGAATCGTAGAGTAATTTGCTTGCAGGGGAGCCTCTGGCTGCTGCATTCCTACCCCTTCCTTTTCCACATCGAAATCCCTGCTGTTGAAGAGTCTGAAAAGCACTGGAAGTTCCTTGGCCAGAATACCAGGGTGATCCGCTTGTACCATAGGAGCCCTGAGCGGTGCAGGAGAAGGATTGCCCACAAAAGGAGCAGCGGGTAATAAATACCACGCACTGCACAAAAGGAGCGGCATGTATTAAATACCCCACACTGCCCATAGGGCCTGGTAGAGATTTTAATGAGAGAGTACAATGTCTCATGCCCTTTCTGTGCCGTCTCAAGTGCGTCGTCCACTGCTTTGCGAAAGCGGGCAGACTCAATGGGTTTATTGATGAGCAAGGTCTGTGTCTCGGGTTTAAACGCTGAGTTTTTTAAGCAACGCCAACACTCTGCCCACTGTCTGCGGCGTAAAGTATGTTTTTCAAGATGTTTTGTGTGACCTGACGTCCTTCCTGCACAATTGCAAGTAGTTTCGATTTCATTGGTTCAGGCACATTTTGGAGACCCTCTTGTAACGGGCCTCACTGCACATCATTGAAGCTGGCAAGCAGAGTGGTATTGTTTGCAATGCAGGTACTGTAGGCCGCAGAAAAAGCAATTCTTTTACCAAGGGCGTAGAGTTTCTTGCAGTCTTTATCAGGGGGAGACTCAGATGGTGACAGGGGAACGCTGCACATTTTCTAGTCGTGGTGATGACTACAGAGTCTGGGACCGAGTGTCCCCAAATATTAAGTGGATCAGATGGCATGGGTCGAAACATCTTTTCAATGCGTGGATTCAACGCCCGAGTAAGGGAGGGTGTAAGCAAGGATGGGGTAAAGCGTTTCTTAATGGAGTTAAGAAGTGGGATAGCCCGGCTGACTGGAACTCTTTCCTTGAGGATATCTTCCACAAAGTCAGGCACCGCCTCCTGTATGACAATTTTAAAATGGCTTGCTGCTTTCCGAAAGAATATTACTGAAAAGCAGCTGGTCATTAATAGGGGAAGCCTCCCTGGGTTGGGATACAGGAGGAGTCCCCAAAAAGATATTACCAGGCTCTGCCTCATGAGCACGGCTAGTGGCCCAATTCCCCTGGTCGTCTGTAGTAAGTCATGCGTCTGGGTCGTGAGAAATAGGGTCTTGGGAGCCATCATCATGATCCGGAACATAGAAGACGTCATCACCCTGATCATACTGATCATCCTGAAAAGAGAGATCAATCATTTTTAGTCCAGAAGAAGAAGGGTGAGCTACAGGGGACTGTAGCCTAGGAGACGTGCAGGGCCTAGGTCCCTCCTCAAAGGAATGGGACCTTTTAAAAATGTCATCAAAATGTATCTGAAAACCCAATAAATTCAGATACCAGACAAATATATTCTCTGTGACCCAACCCAGACCACTGACCATTGGTCATGCACTTTTGGAAAACAATTATGGTAGGAATGGGGGGGGGGGGGTGGTTATTCCTGATCAGAAATGTTTTTTCATTGTCTGTAAGTTCCCATCTGTGCGACTTCATGATGAAAGTATTGGCTGTAGTTGTTTTATTTCAAATTTTGGGCTAGTCCCTTTGACCAAAAAGGCCATTATTTTTGTTTTTGCTATATTTATGCAAATCCCATTGTCTCTTGCATAAACACAAAGAGCATCTAGCAAAATTTGAAGCCCCTTCGGTGTACAATCTATTAGTAATAAATCATCTGCATAGCCCAGCCAACTTAAGGTTAAGAGTTTAATTTTAAGGCATCAGCCAAGTCTGCCAAGTATAGATTGTACAATGTAAATGCCAAAATACAGCCCTGTTTCACCCCCCTACCGGTTGGAAACAACTCTGATAAGCTACCTTGTCCATCTCAGCGTACCCTTACACTAGTATCCCTGTGTAACAACACAAGCATATTCAACAGGCCATGATGAATATGCCCGGCAGTTAACCTTTTCCATTGCCTATTCCTCATGACCGTTTCAAATGCAGCACTGAAATCTATGTACAATCAGATTTACTGGTAGGATATCATTATTCATTATCCATTGGTACAATTTGTCTAGCAGTACTCTAGCGAATATTTTTGCCGGAATATCTAGCATGGCGAACATGCGATAGTTAAATGGATTTTACCAGCGTCCCTTTTTATACACTGGTACAATATGACTCTCTCTCTATGATGATGGAATCTCGCAATTTTTCCGAATGCACACAAATAGATCATATAGGCCTTGGGCTCATTTATTCGCTGATAATCTTACCAGACTATTGCATGTACCATCAGGCCCAGCTGCTCGATAATTATTCAACTTCTCGATGATTTTTGTAATGTCAGATACAGACGATGTATATGTCCAAGTTGCGAATTCAACAGTACTTTTAACATCTACGGGTTCTACCGACCCTTATGTCATTTCTATATTGTTACGCCACATATCTTCAGGCACACTATTTACGGGCAGGTCCTTCCTGACAGTATTCACTTTCCATATACCAATGTCATTACCATATTGTGCACAATGAGGAAGTTGATTCCAAACTTCGACTTCACACTGGCTGCGATGGGCCCTCAACCCCCGCTGATATCCTGCTTTCAGACTTTTGACATTCTTAGCTATATCTACTGTTGTCAATTTACCAAAATTTGTGTGCAGCTCCTCTGCAACGGCTTTACGTAGATGCTTCTTAGCTATTTGTATTTTGCTATCATATTTTTGACAGGAGTTTGGCCCGATTGCAGCATTCATGTGTACTCTTTTAGTGTCTCTTTTTTTTGTATAGTTTTTTTATAGTAGTAGTCACAATTAGGAAGTCGGAGATGGCCGAGGACCCAGCACTTGCCTGTATATGCATGCACTTTGATATACAAGTGGACATTTCCCTTTCTGCTACTACCTTTTGTTTCTCTAAATTTACTGAATTCCATTGACTATGATTGTTACCATTATTGAGAAAGATGTAACCATTACAATCAAACATTTGTTCAGATACACGTCTTAAATCTGACACACAACGGTATATGGTCACTCTCCTGTCTAAGTACGGCCATATCCTCCACCATAGCTAGCGATACATCATTAACAAATACAAAGTCAATAGTGGATGCATTTGTTCCATTTACTCTTGTATAAGCTCTTTCTGGATCACGGTTACCATACCCATTCAGCATTGTGATGAAGTTATTGGAGTAGAGAAGTGTGACCCAAGCCTTTCCATGTCAACTAGGTGCTATTGTGCTAATTGGCGAGGATGCAGCCAGTTGTGCCATCTTCAATCTGTGGTTCTATATTAGTGTTGGAATCACCCATAACCTAAATCGGGGTGCAAGTCTCAATAGCTTCAAGAATCTTTTTAACTGTTTTTATATTCTGTTTATTTGCCACTGCATTAGAAGGATCGTATATGTTAATGGGGACCATTTCACATCTTGTATCAGGTTCACACACTATTGGTTCACACACTATTTTGACCACCTGTACCATAGAAGTTGAACTCGTTAGTGCTACAAGCCGCCATGGGTGACTGACGGATACCAAAAGTCCACCCTTTGGTCTCCCAATGGGTCCCTTTTATGCTAATTGTTGTAGGGTACTACAACCATCTATTTCACATGTCTCTGTCAACCATGAATCTTAGAGAGCTATTATACTAAACATGCAAGCATTTATTAAAAGACCATCCACAGCAGATAGGCGTGCAGACCCCATCGTATTCCATGAACAAATCATTCTATTGTCACTGGTACGTTATACAGAAGTGGTCCTTAAAAATCTTGGAGAGCCACTGCCAATAACCATCATTGTTATTATGCACTTCATCATTAATTGTTTTGTCACCCCCAGCATACTCTTCATTACGTTCTCTATTGTGACACTAAGACCCGAGGCGGTGGGCCAATACCGCCCCAGGTAAAGCCTCTGGGACCGTAGTTACAGGCCCAAGCATAGCAAGGGCCTTAACAAAGACCCTGAGGCATTGTTTGTTGGGCGGTATTGGCCCGCCGCCGAGGGTCTTATAGCCATTAGTACCCCGGCCCGTTAGACCGGGGTACTAATGTAATTTATTTCTGCCGCTTTTTGCAACAGAAAAAAAAAAGTGAACAAATTGCCGCTGGGAAAGAGAAAACGTAGTCCGATTTCCCTTAACATGGTGGCCATTGGGAGCAGACGTACCGCTGTCTCCGGCGGGGGGCTATGGAAGCCTCCAGCCGTGTGGAGGCTCGGAGACGGGATAACCCCACTCCGAGTCTCCACACAGCTGGAGGCTTCCATCGTCCCCCGCCGGAGACCAAGGGATAGAAGGTAAGTGGGGTGGGGAGGGCAGGGAGGAGGGAGGAAAGGGAAAAAAAGCCTTACCTGAGTCCCCGGCGGGGGGCGAAGGCAGCCTCCAGCCATGGGGAGGCTCAGAGCGGGAATTGCCCTGTTTTAAGGCTTCTCATTGGCTAAGGGGCTGCCACGCTCCTCGCCGGGAACAGAGTACCTGGCACACGCAGAACGCACTGGCGTACAAGGGAATACCGTGTGGTATGGCTCGCAAAAGAGCCAATCCACATGTATTCCCGGTGCACAGCGCGTGCCGGGTACTAATGTTTGTTATTTTCTTGGCAACATTATTAACTAGTTCATGAGGTACTTGCAGGATTTTTGGTAGCGCATTATGCGTCTCAAAATTACCGTCCAGTGACAGGATGTTATTTTTAGTTGTCGACATCCTTACAATTTTACAGCTATAGCCATGTCTATACGGGTCATTTTCATAATTCAAAATGTACTCCAGGGTCGCCTCAGATGTAAACCAAATATTCACAACCAAGGTCACCCTGTCCTCCAATTTATCCACAATTTTAATATCATTTGTGGTAATGACTCAAAGTGGTACAACAATATGTAAGATACACAACACAGCTGTACGATTGAGGGGAGATGGTATTCAGTTATTGATACTTGTCTTACTTGCAATTCTTTTATTTCATATAAACACCCAGTATTCCTAGAGGTACCATATTCTATATTTTGCACCCTTTTCCCAACTTTCATATTTCCTTCAATATTTAAGTTACAGTTTCCTGAAGTTTGAGAGGCAGTATTTGTCATACAACATCTACTCCTCTCATGTTCCTCAATATTGGACTTAGTTATAGAACCTGAAATATGAATCGGTTGACGCTCACCTACAAACAAGGAACGTACATCTTCCAATACACAGTCTTCATTGGCATGACCATTTTTCTGTATGTTTTTGTTAATTAATTTCTTCTTAATTGCTATACCATTTCTATTCCCTGCATCACTGGGCTTAATTATTTCAATTGCAGGTTCTAGAAAGTATCTACGAATGTCATGTGTGTTTTAATCCCCCTCTTAGTGGGGCCTTTAGATGATTTCTCTTTAGGATTTATGTCAATTACATTATCGCTCACATTACCTTTCTTCTTCAGTGTTGACTCCTTCTTGGTTGGCGTCATTTCATTCTCACACGTATCCAAGTTCACAATTTCTAGATTAGTATTGTTTTCACTAATAATACAAGCATTTGTATTGTTTTGTTTGTTCCATGTAGAGTACATAAAAGCTTGTGATGTTTTCGTTTTTTCTGTGTTTTTGGCATTTTTCTATAAGCATTTCTGTTTGTCGTCTCAGTTACATCATAAGAAATGTTATAATTTGAACTCGGGGTCTCAAGAATTGTAGTTTTTAGTGTTGATAACAACCTATACGTGTCATCCTGTGTGTTTATAGCATTCAAATTTAATGGCGCTAGTTCATTAGTTTGATCTTTCATCATGATAGCATTAATGTTTATATCAGTTGTCTCAGTTTGAGTGTTTGTGCTTTGTTCTCTCAAGACTTTTCTGTTGAGATGTATACTCTTCTGTAATAAGAGACTGAACATCTAATTTGTTATCCAATCTCTCACATCTTTCAACAATCATGGTAAGATAATTTTCAAAGACTTCAAACATAGCTGTTGACGTGATACTTGCATTACTAATTTAAGACTGCTGCACATTATTTAAAGCTGTCTCATATAATTTTCCTCAATAGCTTGTTGCTCTATATCAGTTTGCACCACCAGGCAAGGCATCATTGGAGTCTGACATGTCTCACTCATCTTACTTATTATTTCCTTCACTACTTTGCCACGTGCAGATGTAGGCTCTTTAGCTTTATCAGTCACTGTATGCACTGGTGTGGAAGTATTAGTTAGATTATCGCACTTCGTAGTACTGGTGGTTATTTCAATTATTTCATAATTCTTTTCCCATTCTTGCTCATGACTTACAGTTGTCAGGCCCTCTGCAGTAGGTATCTTTTTCAGAGCTGTATTAACTATGTTAATTTCTTCGCAATTGTGCTGGAACATTCAGTGTTTATACCAACTGATGCTATATTTTTATTCCTTTGAGATTCTGTAGTTTCCATGGGATATATTGCCCTGTCTAAGATCTCAGTTATACACGTTTGGTCAGACATACTTTCAGTTGTGACTACAGCATTAGTATGAATTGTCGATGCGAGTACCCTTCCAATCATTTTAGGACCCACACAGCCGAAAGACATATTTAAATCATTGACAATTTCTTGAATCACACGTTCCTCTTCAATTGCACTTAACCCACTCACTTTTGGATAACATTTTGTCATTTTAGATGCATGTTTGATACTGGCAGGATGTATAATGGTTTTGGGAGTACATGTTCTACAATGGCGAAATGAATAGACACATTCAGCAGTATTTTGGTCTGCACCCAGTGATGTCAGAGTGTGTAGGTGCAGTGAGAATCTCACAACACTGACTGCCTGACACCATCATCATTAGTCATTTAGACTAGCCCATCGTTAACTTTTTTTTGTCATTTTCTCTATTTATGGCTGTGTGTTTTTATTGTTATACAAGATGATATATTAATCACTCTCAGATTGTCAGCCGTCTTTCCACTTCTATCGAAATACCACTCTCATTGTTCATCAGTGCTCACCTGAATTTCACTTTTCCACTCTATATTATATTAGCCTACGTAATTCAACAAGCCTCACCCCTTAGTCCCATGACCCAACGAACAGCACTCACTTGCACCACTCCATTGATGCGTGCACCCGGGTGCAAAAGTATGTTTTCAGGGTCTGGGGGAGGGGCCAACACAAACGACGTACACTAATATACAAAAAAAGAGGTCTTATGCTATGACATATGTTCTATACTCTTGAAGTGGCCTTAATTTTCAAATGTCCATCTTTTGAATAGATGCCTCAAAATATTCTTGTAGTCGGCCGGTATTATCTCAAAGGCACAGAGCAGCGGCAAAGAGCATTGGACAACAACAAACAGCACTCGCTTGCAGCACTCCCTTGATGCGTGCGCCCGGCTTCTAAAGTACGTTTTCAGGGTCAGGGGCGAACACAAGCGACCTCAAAGGCACAGAGCAGCGGCTCAGAGTTGTGGACAACCAACAGCACTCACTTGCAGCACTCCCTACATTTGCTATATCCTTTACTATATTTTCTCACAATTGCATGTAGCAGCCAGGTGTTTTCAAATGTTTTTCTGCCATACTGATGTAGTCTTGTCTATTGAGGATTACCACTTTACCACCTTTATAGGCCTCTTTAATGATGATATCACTATCATTGACTAGATTGTTCAAGGTTGCTCGGAAGGAGAGAGACTGAGCCAACACAGACGCCACATTCCAGCATTCAGTAGCTCCAATGCAAAAGTAATGTCAACCGAAGCGGAAGACCAGAGTGTTAAGTCTGTGGTTCTGCAGCAACCAGAGAAGCTACCTCCCCCAACGAGCACTGCCACCAAGAACCAGGTAAGCAGCTGACAGAGGAGCAGAAGGAGGGCAGTGAGGCAACGAAACACCCCATAAGAAGGTGAGAGCAATATGAAGTCCAGACAGCCAGAGAGGCCAATTAGCCCACACTGTGCTGAGCCAGCAGATACGGCATGAGGGGGTGAGAGCAATACGAGGTATTGACGAGCTGAGAAGGGGACAGACCATGCATGGCTGAGCCACAAAATAGTCTACAAGGGGGTTAGAGTAACACGATAGCCAGACGGGCCAAGAGGCCTCGAGGGGCTGAAGCACAAAGTAGCCCAGGAGGTGGTGAACGCAACAATAAAACCAGGCCGCTTGACAGGTCACAGCCCATGCCGGGCTGAGAAACAAAATACCCCACGAGGGGGAAAAAGCAACCCGAAAGCCAGACTGTGTGAGAGTCCGGATAGCCCAGGCATGGTTGAGAAACCAGGTACCCCATGGAGGGGTGAGAACAGTGCTAAGCTGAGAAAGGCTGAAGAGCCAGCAGGTCCATTCCAGGCCAAGAGATACAATTACCCAGGAGAAACTGAAACACACGGAAGGGGAGTACGTGGTACTGATTCCAAGTATAAATAGAGTGCCTATTGTACGCAAGTAGCTACTTTACAGGACCAGTTACTCCAATTGAGGAATACACTCTCTGAAATGACAAAGATATTTGACCAAGGATAAAAAAGGCTTATTTTGAACTGTACCAGCAAGCCGGGACCAGTAAGAAAGAGAACCAAAGATACAAATGTGTGGTAGATCTGAATGACACGAGGCCTAATAGGATCATTTGTCTTGTCCTCCCCTATGTCTTCCCTTCCTTGTGGCGCCTGGAAACACTTGTGTACAGGTGCGTTATAAATGTCATATCATATAAGGAATGAGCCACCTCAAGTCAAGAATTGGAGTAATCGATAATTTCATAGGGCAAGTTTATGTTTCTTTTGTTATTAGTTCTAGGGTTAGATACAAGAGTAGATTAGATTTGGACGGAGGACTACATTTCTGTAAAACATCCTGACAAGCACCAGTTTGTTATTTTTTTTAAGCTTAAGGAAACCCATGTTTATAGTGACAGGGATTGGTGAGGCATTCTTCCCTTCAAATAAAACCAAATCTGAGCCATGTCTTCTTGTCCGTCTCCTATATCTGACTCGCCACACACCCATTTTGTTTTTGCTAAAGTGCATTTATCACTGTTGTATTAGTGTATTCCTGCTGGAAGTGCATCATTCTTAATATTTATTTTATTGACAATACTGTGCACCTTAATTGTACCACAACTGTACCATTTAGACATTATAATGATCAAAATGGCTACCCAGGTTGTTTAAACCCTGTCTTAGCAGACCAATTTCCTTGATGCTAGTCTTCCTCCTTTTCAGGGAAGGAAATGGCCATATATCCTCATGCCTCTTTGCGTAATCTGTCCAGAGCGCGGGAAAGGCAAATCTGGGCTTACAACTGGTAAGGACTGCTTTTGACACAGACATTGTAATGCACATCCTTACCATGGGTGATATCACAAAAGCCTGCAAACTGGTTATTCAGGATTGCATATTCCTCTCAAGAGTTTGAATAGTGCATGAGTCCTGATAGGTGGTGTGGAGTATCTGGAGAGGCTTTGAGGTGATTCTTCAGTCAACCTCAAACTCCAATCTAAAGCACCCAGAGGATACTGAATGTCGAGAGGACTGTTACTGCAACCACCACTGGCCAAGACAACTCGGTTATGGTCGATTTCTGCCTCTTTTGACCAGAGAAAGCCTACCACAGGTGTCTCCCTCTCTTGAGTCAGTGGGGAAAACTTCAACTTCATCCTGCTCTTTGTTTAGTGCTTGCCTGCCTCTTGTAGGAACTGCAGATTTGCTACACTCCTTAGATTCTGCACATCCTCAGAGGGGACCGCACCTTGAATCTGGGCACTGTGACAAATCCAAGTGAATTTACCAAAGAACCAAAGAGACTGCCACCAAATGTATGGCGGATAAAAGATCATTTTTTCACACTACGGTCTGTCACTAATTAGCTGAAGAGTAACAGGAAGACTTTTTGCCACAGTTAATGAAAACCAAAAGATCAACAATTCTCTATCAAAGTACCACAAAAAAGTTAAATGAATGTTAAAGGACATTTTTTTTTTTTTTTTATTTGTTTATTTATAAAATTTGCACATATATAATCAATCAAACAATCAGAACAATAAATACTCAGCAAAAATACACAGGATAACAGAATATTATATATACATAACTTGCAATAAATCAGTAAATACCCAGAAAGTCATCCCACACCTTTCCGTACAACCTCAACTTCCCTTGCCTCTTGTAAACCACCCTTTCCATGGATGCAAGGGCAGACATGCCCTCCACCCAATCATCAAGAGAAGGCGCATTCCGCGATTTCCAGCCCCTGAGGACCAACTTTTTACCCAGACAAGCTCCACGCAGTAAAAACTTTTTCCGTGACACAGAGAGATCATCCAGCAAATCTCCACCTCCCAAAATCATTGTCATAAAATCCAATTCAACATCCAAATTCAAAACACGCAGACAGGCACCACAAACATCATGCCAAAATCCCCGTACACGCACACATTCCCACAACAGATGTTCCAGACTTCCCTGTTCATTCCCACAACACCAGCATTCATCCGAGTCCATCAGCCCCCTCTTAAACATTCGCTCCGAGAATATGAGAACACTATTGAAGTGAGAACTTCAACCTTAAATATCTGTAAAGGGTTGTATTCCTACGTATTAACACAGATAATTTCTATTCTGATCGTGACAACAACGGACAGGTTATACTTGCCTCTACTTTAATGCAAGCCACTTTAGAGCTGGTAACAGTTACCGGCAAAAATTTATGAGTGAACTTGAATGGCAAGCTTCACTCATTGGCTCCAGGAATACTACGGGTGCGGGCAGCTTCAACATCCCGACGTCTTCCTCATCTGCTTCGCTTTAGGCACACTTGGGACCCATACCCCTCTGCAGCACGTCTCTCTCCGGTCACGCCAACTGGGAATCTCATTCACTCCTCTGTCCCTCGACTTGCTTCTTGCTACGCACCTCAGGCTACAGCACGGTCATGGCTCTGCAATTACAACCAGTGGGAACACCTTTAAGATGTTCACTTTCAGCATGTCTCTCTCAATGCAGCCACGGCAAGGTAGGGTTTGTAAGCACAGGACGCCCTCAGAACCTGCTCTCTCCATGTCCCGGCGTCCTTTAAGTGTTCACACTTCCTCAGCAAATGCCAGCCTCATGCTTTTCTCTTTCTACTACTACTGCCAGCCTTCCAGCTCCTGCTCTCTTTCTTCCCTCTCCTGCTGCAGCCTTTTATGCTCTTAGGTGGGCAATTGATTTTAGGTGCAGGCCACTACTAATAATTGCCTGACCTTGGCAAAGGCTGTTAGGACTATTTGTCTGCCCTCTACTTCACAAGGCCTCTTCGGCCCTCTTCTTCATCTCAGTCCCTAGGGGATTCTGCGTCATGTAGTTCACTTTAGCTAAGTTAGGATGTACCACTTCTGGTATATGTTTAAGGGTAGATTGAATTCCCTTAATATTTTTAAAAGAGGGGTTGTAGGTTTAAACCATATTAGTAGGAAGATGGTGTAGAGAAGTGTGAGAAACCTGAGGGTATTTTCAATTCTAATCCCTTTGGATCCTCTATGCAGGTGGCCGGGGAAAGGCCATAGCTCTTGGATTCTGCCCCTGGAGGTGGACAAGCGAGGGAGGATCACCTGGATAGAGGGTCCTCAGGGACTGGAAGTGGGATGTCCATAGGTGAGATACGTTATATCTTCCATTTGAGAAAGAACCAGAGAAGGTTATGGGATATTGTTCATCTAGTCCCATGATCTCTGAGAAGAGTAGGAACCAACATTACACCAGATAGGTTAAACAAAGGAAAAGGAAGGATAGAAACATGATATGTGAGAATAAATCGCAATATCCCCATTATCCTCAAGATAGTCACCATGATGTGTTCCGACCTTTAAGGGTCATTATAAATGTGTTCCACTTCTCACTCACTCTAAAATGCATGACAGTACTGAGACAAGTTAGAGACAACTAGGAGCCATGTAGATTACCTCCCATTTAAATACTGGGATGAAGAAGAGGCCTGAAGGTGGCCGCCCTGCTGATGACCTGCCATGGGACCTGGCACTGGAATGCGACAGCCGTGGCCTTGGCTCCGACAGGATGGCTGTGCATGTTAGATGGAAGTGGTTTGTGCTGCCCCTCATAGGCCTCTTTGATGGCCGAAACCATCCACCTTGCTATAGAGGCCCTGGATGCCTGATAACCGGGCCTGACCCCCCCTAGAAGGTGACAGAGCGTCCAACTTGCGGAAGCCCCTAGTCCTGTCCAGGTAGAATTTCAGTGTGCCTCTGACATCCAGACAGTCCAAGACCCTCTGAGCATCGTGCTTAGGGTCGGCAAAAAATGTAGGTAGGACTATCTCCTCATTCAGATGGAAAGCACAGGCTAACTTGGGTAGAAGCACTGGGTGTGTTCTCAGGAGCACATTATCCTTGTGAAAAACAGCATTGGGTTCTGAGGCAAACAATGCCTGAATCTCGGTGACTCTGCGAGCAGAGGTGAGACCCACCAACAGAGCGGTTTTATTGGTGATCAGCCTGATGTCTGTGGACACCATTGGCTTGAATGACTTGTGCACCAAGGCACAAGGTCCCACACAGGCTGTGGTTTCTTGATCGGAGGGATGAGCCTGGCGAAGCCCGTCAAATGTCGCTTGACCACCGAGTTGGAAGAGGAGAAACTTCCTCCTCCCAATTTCTGTAGGCCCCCATGGCCGCAATATAGGTGCGGCTTGCGTCCACCTGCACGCCTGAGTGGACAAGGTGTGCAGAGAAGGAGAGTATGTCATCTAATGTGCACATAAGGGGGTCAATCTCATTAGAGTCGGAACAGTGACAGAACATAGACCATTTACTCTTGTACTAGCTCCTACTAGCCTTGCTCCTAGCTCCCTGAAGGATTTCTAGGTTAGCCTGTGACAGGCCCAGGTGTTTCAGCGTGACCCGCTCAAGAACCACCCTGCAAGGGCTAACTTCTGTGGGGCGGGTGGATGACACTGCCCCCACTCCTTTTGCGCCAGGAGATGAGCTGGGCCCAGCGGCAGGTGAATTGGAGGCCTGTCCGAGAGGCTGATAAGCTCCGAGAACCACGGTCTCGCAGGCCACCATGGATCTATCAGAATGATGCTGAGTCTTGCAGAGCACCCTGTGGATCAGGGGTGCAGGAGGGGAGGCATACGCTGTCATGCCACTCCACTAAATCTGAACGGCGTCGCCCAGGAAGCCGGGGCCGTGCCCCTACAAGGATGCAAACTGCTCGCACTTCTTGTTGTCCCAGTAGGCAAAGAGATCCACCTGAGGATGTACCCATCTGGTGAAGATCTCCAGCAGCACCCGATCATTCAGTTGCCACTCGTAAATGTCCACTCACAGTCTGCTGAGCTTATCCGCTTCCAGATTGGACTCCCTGGAAGGTGGATGGCCCTCAGGTAGATGTTTTCCAGGGCCCAGTCCCACATGCTGACTGCTAGGTTGCACAGTGGAGGGGACCCGGTACCACCCTGCTTGTTGACATAGTACATGCTGGTGGAGTTGAATGTCTGGGTGAGGACGACCTTGCCCCCAATGAGCGGAAGGAAAGCTTTGAGAGCTAGCCAGATGGCCTTCAGCTCCGGCCAGTTGATATGAGACTCCTGCTCCTGCAGGTTCCAGATTCTGTACACCGTAGTTGTCCAAAGTAGCCCCCCCAGCCTTTCAGGGAGGAATCCGTAGTAATGGTGACCTACGGTGCCAGCTGCCGGAAGGGCCTGCCCGTCCACAGGATGCAGTCCCTGGACCACCATGTGAGGTTCGGGCATAGAGATGGCGGAATGCTGACCAGCTCCGCTTGGGAGCCCCACTCCAAATTCCATGAGGCTGCGAATGCAGCTGCAACCTCCTCATCTTGAGTCTCGTGTAGGATCGCTGCCATGGAGAAACGTCGACCCGAAGGGACGCGTAATGCCTTCTCTCCCTTTGAGGCTGTTTCGGAGGAGGGGGACTGAAAAAAGCCCTTGCTCCCCTCTATTTGTTGTTTGCGCTGGTGTTGACTCGGCGAACGGTCAGGCTTTCTGGACCTCTGTTCTTGGAAGCCGTGGAACTCTCTGAACGTCCGCCCCTTGTCGGAGCGTTGATGTGACTGGGTGTACGCCTTGGGCGCGGCCTTTGTAAGGATAAAGACTTCGCCATTTGCAAACTGTTTTTCTTTTTATATAACTCATTGCTGGTGGAGTGAAAGAGGACTCCCCCCTTGAATGGAAGGTCCAACATGCGTTCCTGGATGTCTGGGTTAAACTTAGTAGCCCGAAGCCAGGCAGTCCTCATGTCCATGGCGATGCATATGGCCCGGCCAGAGGTGTCTATGTGAGCCACGGTGGACTCTTGCGACACCATTTTAGCTTCTGCCAGTCCCGTCCTTGAAACGTGACTGGATCTGCACTGGAGGTTCTGGAAGGAAGTCAGCTATTTCCCACCAAAGCCTCTGGTTAACGGCTGCCAGCATGGCATCCGTGTTGGATTGACGAAGATGCAGCGAAGCGTTGGAATAAAGCTTCTTCCTGTACGCCTCCAAGATTGTCTCCTCCTTGCCTAGCAGCGCCAAGGACGAGACGACAGTGGCTTTGAATAGAGTGATGCTGCAGCATTCACTGAAGAGTGTGGTTGAGGGTGGGCCGACAGCAAGAGTGGATCCCCCTCCATTTGCCTATACTTGGCTTCCATGCGCAGACTGACAGGCTGGGCGGAATGGGGCTTGAGCCACCCTTTTTTGGCCAAGGCGACAACGTCCTTCTGCATCAGGATCTCCAGTCTAGCCACAGGGCGTAGAGTGAGGACCTTTGCAAATACCCCTGCCTCCGGTTGTTCGACTTTGGGTTGAGGAAGGCCCAAGTACTCTGCCAGATCTGCGAGTCGTTCGTGGAAGGCCTTGGCTGATTATGGTGTGTCGGGGTCTTCTTCCTCATCTGTGTCCACCACGGCGTCCAGCTGGTCCGGAGTGGGTGGAGGGGTGCTGGGCACCGAGGGCTGCGGTGTGGAGGCTGCAGCAGCGGCTGATATGGAACCACCTGAACTGTGGAAGGCAGGGGAGCCGGAATCGAAGGAGCCGGCGTGGGCAGCAGGGGCTGCACCGGGGCTTGAGGGAGCATGACCCAGATTACATCCCTAAGGATGGACCCCACCTGAGGAGATTTCAAACTTTTCAAAGAACCTGTCCTCGCAAGCCGGTGGGGTGGTAGGTGATATTGACAGGGTAGCAGGCGGCTGCTGGGGCCAGTGCGTTCTTTGTCTAGCTGGCTGCGTGGTAAACCTGCACTGCGATGCTGATGGATAAGCTATAGGCCACGTACCTGGTTGGCACCAGTCCCACCTTGTAACTCGTTCTCCCACCTACTCTGTTCCTCAGGGAGGTATCAGATGAGCAGCCATCTTGTCTGGCGCAGCGGCCCTCTTGTAGAGCTTCCACCATTGCCCTTAGGAGCAGGAGCTCTTCATCGTCGGAGCTGCAGGAGCAGCTCATCCCCGTAGCCCCGCCAGAAAAGGTAAGCCTGCAAGGCTCAACTGGGCCAGTAAGGCACCGGAGCTGCCGGCTGCTTAGATGCAACTTTGCATCACTTTACAATTCCCAGCATCATTTGCCCCTTATCCATAACACCCTTATCTGCACCTCCGGACGCTTCTGTGAGGACTGGACACCAAGTGAGCAGAAATCGAATTGGTGAGACCGCGAGGATCGCTTCTCAAAGATGGCCACCGCCATCTGATTCAGGGATGCAGCAAAGCAGCGTTTGTTGTGCTGCGTGCTGATTGGCTGGGCCTCCTGCCCTTAAACAATAGCGGGGCACCGGCAGGCGAGAGCCGGCCCTAACGAAGGCACTCATCTAAGGCACCTGTCCTGTGCCTGTCCCGTGCTATACCGGTGCCATAACCCCTGCCCTTCATACCCCCGTTATGCTATCATATTGTTTACTATCTGTGAGTCCCTATTTAGAGTTAACACTGGCCACCAGTGCTACCTACTACATCCGGTGTATATACTTAGCCGAACCTGGACACTCCTCCACTCCACGTTAAGAGTAATCGGAGGTAAGACATTCAATTGACTCGCATACTTGAACTTGCTGCCCAACATTTGTTGAAACGTACAACGTATCTGTTACATTAGAATCGAACCCGTTGGTACGCACTGCATAACTCGTCCCACTCAGTGTATTCTACCCATTATCAAATGAATGTGCTCTAATACTATTATTTCATCATTATATCTTTGTTTTGCTTAACCAATTTTATGCCCGCATCGTTGTTCCAACCAATATTAGCTTGATCATACTGTGTCCCATGTACCTGAACTCTTTGTGTACAATCTAACCACTCTGTGTACGACATATACCCATCCCTGCTCAGAGACCTGCCTTATGCTCCGGCTCGAACCATCGTATGTGACCTAGATATCTGCCCCTAATTTACTACCTTGTTGCTTCTTTATATTAATCATAGTACTAGTCCTTTCTGCCTACTTAAGTGATAATTGTACCAGATGCCAGCACAGAGCATAACATAGCCTAGAGTGTTTTGTCCGTGTGCACTCAAACTGAATCTAGTTGCTAGTACACTTTAGGTTTAGCATGTCAGAATTATCGTTATCAACACTTAGCATGCCCTCTACAGTATGTCTATTTGCCTGTTTCAATATTGACTGACCTTGTTTCTTGCATTAAACATTAGCCACTTGTTAGTATACTATAGACAGAGCACGAGTGTGCCTATGACCTCGTATGAGAAACTGTATAGGCACCTAGTATAAAGCACCTCCCAAAGGTAGCACTATTAGTCCTTTCTGCCTTATTCAAAGTGATAACTGTACCAGATGCCAGCATAGAGTATAACTTAGCCTAGAGTGTTTTTGTCCGATTGCACTGAAATCAAATCTAGCTGCTAGTACACTTAAGGTTTAGCATGCCAGAATTACCAATGTATCCTATTCTATAAACTGTACTCAAATACTAGTACTGAGAACATTTTAGCCATAGGCATTTTTGACAAACTGCACCAATTTCGAATCTAGTTGTTTGCATTTCCCAGACTTAGTACTTGAAAACGTTTGCTGCATCCCATACCATGACTGTAATTAGCTATAAGTACATAGCATCTAACTACAACTAGCATCTGCTAGGTATAGCACAGAAGTCCCGCCCCCTTCATCTACACTGAATCAACACTTAGATGTTAGTATGACCCCAGCATAGCTTGACAATGACCTCTGCCTGCTTGACTAATCTAGCCCAGACGGCACTACTTACCTGTGCCATCATAACCATTATGGCCACTGCCATTAAAACAAACCCTCCTAAGGATAGAAACCTGAGATTTAGGTCTAGATTGTCTCCTATCTATGAACCTTATAGAAACCTCCTCAACAACGCTAATAATCAAACTATTACCCGGTCTAAGAACCTCTCTTCCACACTAACGCAAACTACCAATACCACTGACCAAACTCCCCCCAAAAATCACACTTCCCGAGATACCCCTTCTCACAAAATCTCGCTAACTGCCAACCCTGACAGTGCTTTAATGCTAACAGGGTCCCTCATTAACTCTAGATCAGTGGTAGCCCATGCTACTGAAATCGCAGACATCTTAAACAATAGCAATCTCGACTTACTGGCCATAACTGAGACTTGGCTACATGAGGCCGCAGGACCAACTCTCATGTTAGCAGTACCTGACAACAAACAAATCATTAGAGTGGACCGGCCTAATGCCAGAGGTGGTGGCCTAGCCATCATCTTCAAAACAACCCACCCTATTAGACTTGCCACCTCAGCTCCCCTCACATTCTGTGAAGTACTCACTGCCAAATTGCCCCTCTCCAACAACCGTACTCTAACTATCCATTTGATATATAGACCCCCTGAGCCTCTAGGCACCTTCGAAGACGACCTAGCCAGTCTTCTAGCCAACAACACTAAAGATCACTCTCAAACACTACTATTAGGAGATTTTAATCTAGGCTTTAATGATACTGACAACAAACATGCTGAATCTATTGCAGCCTTACTAAATGATCACGGTCTTACGCAAAAAGTCCTCTCACCAACGCATATCAAAGGAAGGACCCTTGACTGGGTATCCACACTAAACTGCAACATCAACATTACAAATATTGTCCCACAATCTTGCACAGATCATCACTTAATAAATTTCTCTGCTGCATTAGACCTCCTCAGCCCCAAGCCTAATAACATGGCACTGCCTCTCCCTACCAGAAGTAAGAAGGATATTACTGCTGAAAAACGTATCCCTCTTCTCCTCCCTGCCATGTCCGGAATGGAAAGTAACAACACTGACGCATTGGTAAATACCTTCAATAAACCTATGACTAAGGCACTGGACATGATTGCTCCTGTCAAACTGAGCAAAGCTAGGCAAGTAGCGCACCTGAATGCCTGGTTCACCCCCCCAACTTAAATCCTTAAGATCACAAAAAAGGAAACTCCAGTCTATTTGGCGTCACTCCCCTTCTGAAAATAACAAAAATAACCTAACGGAATTTGCAAAAATGTACAAAAAAGAAATAACCAAAGCCAAAAAGAACACCTTTATTGACAGGATTGAGAAAGCTAAATCCAACACTAAAGAATTATTCTCCATCCTCCGTGAACTAGAATCCCCCAATCCAACAGGTAGACAATGCCCCAAAGGATAAAGCATGGTGTACTAACATACAAAATGCTCTATCGAATAAAATCTTACAATGCAAAATTGCCAAAAAAAAGGCCTTACTACCACTCATTGACCAACAATCTAGTCAACCCTCAGTGACTAGGACAACCACACCCTTTAGATTCAAGACTATCTCCACGACTGAAACAGAAAAAATAATACTTTCTCTCAAACCTTCTAACTGTAAAGGTGACACGTGCCCAGCACAGATAATAAAGGATGCAGCCAGACACCTAGCCCCTTTTATCTCCGAGTTGATAAACTCCTCATTTAAAACTAATACAGTACTGTCCAATCTTAAAGAATCTTGGGTCCTGCCATTACTTAAAAAACAAACTCTGGATTCCAAGATGGCCGACGGCTGCTCCGACCCCACGGGCCCAGATATGGAGGTTCCACCACCCCTTCCTTGTCAGGCGGACATTTGGGCGGCAGGGGAGGCTGGCCGCATTCGGGGGCAGTAAAAGAGGCGAATTGCGGGGCCCCCGGGATCGAGGGGCGCTGGCAAGTGTAGTGCCGGCAGGGAGGACGCGCCGCGCCGGTGCAGCATCTGGGATCGGGCGGCCCGCGGAGAGCGGGTGAGTGTGGACTGGAGCGACTGCGGGGTATACCCGCGTGGATGGTCCCGGCGCCTCTGTGGAGACGGGGATAGTGCCTGGGCAGCCGCCCCGCATCGGCATCGGGAGCAGGAGGACCGCGGTGCCCCTTGGCAGGAGGCGGCGGTGTGGGGGGCCAGGCCGTCCTGCCCCCCCCCCTAGTGGAGATACAAACTCCTGCAGTCGTCGTGGGACTGGGCGGCGGCCTCTGTGGGGCCCCCGCGTTTTGGAAGGTGAGGAGCGGGGGAGGAGTGGTGCCGCCGCCCCCCCCAGACTGTGAGCAGGCGGAGTGATAGAGTGGTGGCCGCGGGCTGCTCTCACTTGGACGGCCTCAGGAGTCTCTGTGGAGGTATACGAGGCGGCTTGGGGAGCCTCTCGTCCGGTGGAAACGTGAGAGACACGGTGCCTGTGCGACGGGGGAGACGAGTGTGGGTGCTGTTGGACTGGCTAGCGAGGGGCTGGCTGAGGGCCTGTGTGGGGGCCCCCTCACCGTGGCAGGAGCGGAGTGAGGGTGGGCCGTGCCCTCCCTGGATTGTGCTTGGTGCCGTGAACTGCCTGGGGAGAAGAGCTGAGAGGCTCAGTGGTGCGGTTGCATCCAGACAGAACTGTGCCACAGAGGACGCACAGCGGAGGCGCGGTAGGTGGGAAGTCGTACTCCTACATTCTGGCTCCCCCCCTGGTCTGGGCCCTCGCTATAGGGAGGGCGGAGATACGTTTCTGCAGGGTGAACATCAGTGGAGCCTGCAGTCCCTTGCTCAACGGAGAGGATTGGTTGGTTGTGACTGGAAGAGAGCAGGGGCTCTGCGCGGGGGTCGCCCGCCCTGTCCCCTTAGAGGAGAAGGAGTGCTCCCCGCAGGAGGCAGACTTTTTTTTGTTTTTGAATAAACTGTGGTTGCGGCCGGCAGAGGGATGTTCCTAACCTACGGGCCTGCTCTCTGACGCCTGAAGTGGCTCGGACTTTACACAGATGTCCTCCAGATCCAAAGGAAAGACTGGAGGGGGTTGTCACCCTGGCAGTGCTTCGCATGGAACTTTACCTACGCTGTGGCCTGCTACTGACTCTAGGGAGGTGCATCAACCTGGCGCAGCCACTTTGCAGGAGAGCGGAGGTAGCGAAGCAGTGGCGGAGCCGGTGCAAATGACAAGGCAGGATCTCAGAGGGGAAATGCTGACTCAGAGAGTCGCTGGCCCAGTCGTTCCAGGAGCAGTTTCAATTCCTGCGGGCCGACCTCAACGCTGCTCTGGGTGACATACGTCGGGAAGTCGCTCAATTAGGAGAAAGGACGGATTTACTGGAGAGGGAACTAGAGGAGAATGAGCGAGAGTCAATGGCTAATGCTGAAGCCATATATCGGCTGGACTCCGCGACAAGGAATATGGAGGTGATGCTGGAGGATCTAGAAAATAGGTCTCGACGGGTCAATGTTCGAATTAAGCTGCTGCCCGAAGCTGTGGCGGATCATCAACTGAAGGAGGAGTGCCACAAGATTTTCGCTGAGCTTGTGTGCGAGGATGACCCACGCTCGATAGTCCTGGATAGGGCCCACAGGGTTGGTCAGGCGTTGGCGGGAACAAACCCTAGGCCGCGGGAGGTGGTGGTGGCCTTTGCTAGATATGGACAGAAGGAAGCAGTGTTACGGGCAGCCTGACAGAGAGCGCCAGTTCTCTAAGGGTCAAGAGATTCAGTTGTTTCAAGACCTGGCTGCAAGCACACTGTTGAAAAGAAGGAACATGGGCCTGGTGCTCAGAGAGCTGGCAATGAAGGGGATTAAATATAACCAGTCCTCAGTTGGGGGTTTTGGGGTGGGGGGAGTTTAGTGGGGAGAGGGGGTTGGGGGGAATGAAACGGTGAAGCCGGAGAGATCAAGGCTGGTGGGGGGAGGGGGTGATGGGGAAGTGGAGCAGTTAGGGGGGCTAACTGAAGAGGGGCAGGTCGCCATTTTGCTCTTAGGTGGGTAACGTATAATGTGAGGGGTTTGAAATCCCCCCTCAAGCGGGCGAAATTAGAACGTTTTGTTAGAGCGCATCCCCCGGATGTTATGGCACTACAGAAGACACATTTGTTGCATGTTGATCAGGGCCGCCTGCATTTGAAAGGCTTTCCACAGATCTTTTTTGGTCAGGTCCGACCAAAAAAGGGGGGGGGTGGCTCTGGCGTTTGGTAGAGGGCTGGATTTCAAAGTTCAAGATGTCCTTGGAGACAAAAATGGGAGATAGCTCATGGTGAGGGGGGAGTGCAGGGGAGCCAAATACACCCTTGATTCGGTGTACGCTCCAAATGCGGGACAGGAGCGGTTTTTGAGGGAGATTCTAGTGGCGTTGGACGGATTTGCGAGAGGACAGATTGTCCTAATGGGAGATTTTAATCTGGCATGGGATAGACGGCTGGATCGGACGCAACATGCGGGCGGAGGAGGGGGGGTGGTGGCTTCTCCTCAACTGAGGGAGCGGTTCGAGGGGGCAGGGTTGAAAGATGTGTGGAGGGTGTTGAGGGGAGAGGAAGAAGGTCACACGTTCCTGTCTGATGTACATAGATCCCAATCGGGAAATGATTACATTTGGGCATCCGCCAGTTTGGTGGGAGAGGTTGAAGAGGTAGAGACAGGCCCGATAGGTATTGCGGATCACAAGGTGGTGCAGATGAAACTACGATTGGGTAGGCGAAGACCGGAGATCTGGAGTTGGCATTTCTCTGGGGAACTTCTGAGAGGCCAGTTGATTAGGGAGGAGTTAACCACTTGCATTAGATCCTTTTTTGAAAGGAATAATGACACAGATACGAGCCTCAGTATACGGTGGGATGCTTTTAAGGCCACCCTGAGAGGGGACCTCATCGCTCTGAAGGCAGAAAGGAACAGACAGCTGCGTTTGTTGGAGGCTCAGCTGGAGGGGGAGGTGGAGGCGGCGAGGGTGAGGTTGCGGGAGGCCTCCTACAGGAGTGCATATAGGGAGTATAGGCTGACCGAGGGGCAATTGAGGGTTTAAAGGACTAAAAAGGCCGAAGAGGCGATGTTGAGGGTCAGGCAGATTTATTATGCGAAGGCGAATAAGGCGGACTCTCTGTTGGTGCGGTTATTAAGGGGGAACAAGGAACGAAATGCGATCACGGCCATAAAAGATGAAAGGGGGTGGGAGGCTTTCCCGTTCGGAAGACATCGCGGAACGCTTAGTCAGATTTTATGAAGCTCTGTACACTACGCAGCACCCGTCTTCTCAGTCTCAGCAGGATTTTCTGGGAACCTTGTCCCTTGCGTGTCTTTCTGAGGAGGATGCCGAGGCATTGGGTCAGGTTATTTCGGAGGATGAGGTGCGTGTTGTCATCGCATCTCTCCCCAACAAAGCGCTTTCCGGCCTCCTTTTATAAAGCTTTCTCCAACATCTTATCCCCTTATTTAGCACAATTATTCAATTCATTTCACACTACGGGTGGCACTACCCCATCCATGGAGGAGGCAAACATTTCTTTAATCCACAAGGCAGGCAAGGATGCAGAGGATTGTACCTCCTACCGACCCATAGCACTCATTAATTTGGATGAGAAAATCTATACTAAGATTTTGGCCAAGCGCTTGGAGGTTTTCCTGCCTACGCTAATTCATCAGGACCAGTCGGGGTTCATTCAGGGCAGACAAACGTCAGACAATATTAGGCGGGTGGCCCGTTTGGTCGAGAAGTCGCAGAAGACCTCCACTCCGGCGATCCTCTTGGGGCTGGACGCTGAGATAGGGTTGTTATCAATGTTAAAGGATGTGTAGTTTGGGCTGAGTTTTTGGATATTGGCTTCAGAGCCTAAGATTAGTAACTCAGTTTTTTCGTCATTCAGGCAGAGGCAATGGGATGCCATCCATGCCTGAATGAGGGTGTATATTTTGTTCACCAAGGCTGAGTCTGCCTCGAAGTTGCCCGAAATGGGTATGAGGATCTGTGTGTCATCTGCATAGTTAGTGTAGGTGACACCCAGTCTGTCCAACTTGTCAAACAGAGGCTTGGTGAAGATATTATACATAGTTGGGGAGACGCAGGAACCTTGTAGGATCCTGCAGGTTATTTTGATAGGGTCGGCAGAGGCTGAAGTAGAGAAGACTCTCATGGTCCGGTTAGCTAAGAAGGTTTAGACCCAAGCTATAGCATCTTTGGTGAAGTTGGCGGCAGATTGGAGGTGGTTGCATAACACTGCATGGTCCACCAAATCTAACGCTGCTGACAATTCCAGTAGGAGTAGCAAAGCTATTTTTCCATTATCCTTTAATTCTTCAATTTGTGTCTTAAGGTCTAGTAGCGCTGTTTCAGTGCCATGGAGAGGGCGGAAGCCCGATTGTCGTGAGCCAAGTAGGTGGTTGGTTTCCAGACAGTCCTGGATTTGTATATAAGCAGCTCTATCTAAAATTTTAAGTAGAAATAGCACAGTGGTGATGGGTCTGTAGTTGGTGGGGATAGTGGGTTCCAGAGTTTGTTTCTTTTATTTTTAATTTAAAAAAAAATCTTTTTATTGAATTTTTATACATATTACAATAGGAAAATACGAAACAATTCAACTCCCCCCTAATCCCTTTCCTCTCCCATACCCGCCTCCCATCCCCAAAAAATCCCGGTATCCCAACATTCCTCAAAGTGACAACACCCCCAAATCTCCCCCTCCCCCCTGTTCCCCTAACCCCACCCCACCCCCGTCACCCTTCCAATACAATTCATCCGGATTGAATATCTAGCAACTTAAGTCTCTGCGGTCGCCATTGCTCCCGTAAGTCCCCCTTCAAGTAGTCCAAAGTGTCTCCCCATTCCGCTGCAAAATCCCCCAACGTATTGTTAGCTGCAAATGTGGCCCATTCTAGAGACACTATTTCCCACATTTTCCTCAACCAGTCCTGCTCCGTCGGAATCTGTGGGCTTTTCCACCTCTGGGCAATAGCTTTGCGTTGCCCCACACTCTTCCCACCCTCCCCCGATTCCGGACCTCTTCCCAAGAGAATCACCCGAGGGTCCTGGCCCACACCTTTCCCTAGGGTCTGGGCCAAAGCCTGCACGACAACCCCCCAGAAGGACTTGATAGCTAGACAATCCCACCAAATATGAGCCACTGTCCCCTCTTCGCCGCAGCCTCTCCAACACCTATTCGAAACCCCTGGGTAAATTGCATGCAGGCGGGCCGGCGTGTAATGCCAACCAAGCAGATACTTATACCAGGCCTCCTGAAGTAGAACAGCCCCAGCCACCTTCGGAATCCGTCTCCAGAGTCTCACCCACTCCTCCCATACCACCACCTCACCAATCATCTCCTCCCATCTGAACATATGGCCATTTAGTAATCGGTCCCACAGCTTCCAGCAGCCTATAAAGATCCAAAATCAACCCCCTGGTTCCCCCATGTGTCAGTAAATAGCACTCGAAAGGAGTCAGCTCACGGGTTGCCACTGTACGAATCTCCGTGGAGATCACCCAATGTCGGAGTTGGAAATACCGGAGCCTTTCCCCCTCACCCACACCAAATTCCCGTTTACAGTCCTCGAAGGATTTTACCTGCTGATTACGAAACAGGTCCCTAATGACCCTACATCCCCCTTCCTCCCACTGCTGGAACGCCTCCTTTTCCAACCCCGCAGTAAAATCCCCATTATTGAAAAGGGGGGTGAATGGTGACGGGAACGTGGTAATCCCCAATTTCCTCACAACCCCATCCCATATATCCACCAGGCTCTTTGTGATACTGCTCATATAGATATGCGCCGGTCTGAGCCTACGCGGAAGCCAAAGTACCTCACCTAGATGATGCCGAGCTACCTCTCTATCCATCTTAACCCAGTGCTTAATATAATCTGCTGAGAACCACTTCCTAATTACTTTCAGCTGTGCTGCCTCGTAGCAGCGGAAATCTGGCAAAGCCAGGCCCCCCCCCCCCCCCCCCTCTTGATGCACTCAACAGTCGCTTAGCCACGCGCGGCTTCTTACCTTCCCAGATAAATTCACTAGCTGCTCTGTTCAGTTCCCTAAAGAAGCTAGCTGGGATAGCCAATGGAATAGCTTGACACAGGTAGAGCAGCCGCGGGAGGGTCACCATTTTCGGCGCCATGCGCCGGCCAAGCCACGATAGCCCTAGGGAACTCCACTTCCTGAGATCCTTTTTAATTGTGGTCAAAAGGGGAGGATAATTTGCCCCAAACCACCCTGATAATTAAGGAGTAACCTTGATCCCTAGATACCGTATCCCTCCTGGGCTCCACTTAAAAGGTGAGGACTCCCTCAAGGCTTTGGCCTCCACTCCCTCCAGCGACAGATTCAACACTTCAGATTTCTGCAAATTAATCTTTAGGCCTGAAACCTCCCCAAATTTGGTTAAGAGTGCCATACATGCCCCAATGGACTTCCTTGGATTCGTCAATGAGAGTAACATGTCATCCGCGAATGCGGCCACCTTATGCTGCTGCCCCCCAAAGGGGACACCCCGAATGTCCACAGCCTCCCTCATCGCCACCAAAAGTGGTTCCAAATACAAAGCGTACAACAGCGGCGAAAGGGGGCACCCCTGCCTCGTACCCCGGCCAAGCTTAAAGGAACGCGATAACATGCCATTCTCCAGCATGGGGTCTGGCATGGATTCACATGCTCATGAAAATTCCCCATCGTCAGGCTGGGAATCCTCGGTAAAGAAAAAATCAGTATCAGTTTCGTTTCTGATCTGTCTTTCGTAGTAGTAACCAATCACTGATCTCTGCGTCATACTGACCACAGCCAATGACTGCCCTCTACCTAAGCCCCGCCTCTGGCAGCCATCTTCAGATTTTTACCGCACGTTCAAGTGTTGGGATCCTCGTGCTATTGCTCTCGAGCGTTAGTGCTTTTTTCACGTTTTTTCTCAGAAAAATTTCTCTTTTTTCGGTCAAAAGAGCCTCAAGCTCCACTGTTTCTTCATCCGATTAGCAGGGACCCGTGTCGGATTCGTCTACGCCCCTCAAGGGTGAAGATTTCGTCGAGCCACGCTTTTGGAAGACTCCAGAAGTTTCTCAGGCCCATCTCGGACATGGCCCAGGAGAAGGGAAGCTCAACGCCCCGAAAGCTGTTCAGGGTCTGCCCTGGATGCCAGCTTCAGAATGTCTTTAAGGAGGACGAACACTCCTTTTTGCCTTTACTGCCTACATGAGGACAAGACGCACGTGGAGAAGGACTGTGCGTTTTGCGGCAATATGTCGGAGCGGACCATGAAGGACCGCCATCAACGTCTCGCCAACTGGCTGGAAGGAAAGAGCCCGTCAGGAAGAAGAAGAAGTCCGAGCGGTCTTCTAAGACCTTTGAGGGCGCCCCAACGACGGGGGTCCAACAGAAGGCCAAGCACCGCGAGTCCGCTGGCACCGGGAGCGCCGAAAGGTCGGGCTCTAAGGTCGCCAGGCAGGGCGCATCCTCCCCGGCGCCATCAACCACGAGCCAACGCTCTGGCTCGGGTAAGAGGAAGGCCGAGCACCCGGCGAAGCTCCTGGAGAGACCCCGGTCGAGCTCGAAGGCCCCATCGGAGGGGGAGCAAGGCGGTGACCCTCCCCCCAAGGAGAAGGCGATGAGCGCACCTAAGGTGGTGAAAGGCTTAATCCACCTGGCCAAGGCCTCCATCGAGACAGTCGCGGCAGCCCTGTCTCAGCCTGTGGAGGCTACACCAGTGGTGGCGACCTCGGGGCCCAGAGTCTCCCTGCCACCGCGGAGGGAGTCCTCTTTCATGCCCATCGACAGGACCCCCGTGAAACCTCTGACGGAGAAGAAAAAGGAGGTCGTCGTGGATTCGGCCTCAACCTCTGAGGAGGAGCTGATCGAAGTCTTAAGCCACGGCGTTGGCGTGGAAGAAGACCAGCCCGTCGGGAGGGACCCCGACGTAGGAGACGACAAGAACGTCGAGGGTGCCGACGGGGCTCCTCCCCTCAACCAGTGCCGCAAGACAACTCGGCGGCCATTTTGTTGGCTATACAGTCCTTATGCTCAGAGATAAGGACGAGACTGCCGTTACCACCAACGGAGGAACCGCTCCCGACGGGGGACCCGGAGCCAGGCCCTTCTGGGACCCCTCCCCCTAAGAGAAGGATGATTCATCCTCCACCTCCTTTTCAGCCATCGCGCCCTGTTCAGCCCTCCTCCCCGTCCACGACACGTGGGGATGATACGGGGACGGACACGGCCACGACAGGTACAGACGACGAGGTTTACGACGAGGATCTCCCGTCGTCACCTCCCACCCGGGCTTCCCCGCCCGACGAGATTGGATCGTTTCACTCCATGATCGCCAGGGCATCCGAGCTTTTCCAGCTCTGCCCGGAAGAGAAGAAGGAAGGTTTCCTTTATCAACGGCGCGAGGCCAAGAGGAAGACGGTCCTCGCTGTACCTCTACTGGACGATATTTGGGATGAGGGCCTCGCCCTCCTCAAGAACCCATCCACGACGCCGGCTAGAAGGGATCGGTACGAGAAGAAGTACCAGGTCCCGGACTCGGTCGTCTCCGCGGCGGCCAGGAAGAAAGCGGGGGGGGGGTGGCCTCTACGACAGTGAAAAAATTACGACATACTTGTCGGATGGTGGAAAAATAAAGCTTGTAACTGGATCAGCCCCAGACAGGTCCCCAGAGGCATAGGCCCCTCTGGAGTGTTCCCAAGTTCCTTATGGGCCAGTCTGCCACTGTCGGCCTCACTATAAGTATGGTGGTAACAGGTGGCATTCCAGAGTAGCGCCTATCTTGCCGAAACACACAATAATGGCCTTTGCAGCCCATGCATATGCTGCCTGCTTGTTGCCTCATCTTCAATGGAGGTCTTGCCCCATGCAGTATTACCACATGTCCCCAATGCAGTTCAAATGGCCTCAAAAGCGGGCAAGTACTGCACCAACCCTAAATCAGTTGTAGTATTATCGTAGCCGCATGCAGTAAGAGGAATTCAGTTGAGCGGTATTACCATAGTTGATACCGCCAAACTTACAATGTGGCGCAGAATTACAGAAACAGCTTGTCACATGATGGAAACAGAGTGTAAACATAGCAGAGTCCATGCTGGACACACACAAACATACACAACATTTGAGGTGCACAGAGATAGAGCCTGCCCTGGGGCACGAGAGAGACCAACAAGGGCAGGAGGAGAGATGGAGCCTGGGGAGTTGGGCTGGGGCAAGGCAGGCCAATAAGGGCAGAACCTGAGATGCAGCCTAGGGAGGAGGGTAAGTTCTAGATGGGCAAACAAGTGCAAAAAGAGCGATTGATGGGCCCTGGTGGGGGCTGGGGAAGAACACAGGTATGCTTTTGGTACTCAGGCAGGAGGCAAAAAGAGAGTGGGTGTATGCAGGCAGAGGAAGTGTACAGTAAGGGTGGGGTCTAAAGAAAAATAAGTTTGGACTATGGAGTAGGGATATACACAATGAAAGGAAAATGAAATCAGAAACAAACACTTGGTGACTTAGCAGGGTAGGAAAATAGTTTGAAATTGATAAATATTAACACAAAAGAGAAGGTAAAATTCGAAAAATAAACGCAAACAGAAGTTTGCAAGATAGCTTAAGGACAAAAAAAGGTGAGTCTGAAGAGAGAGAAATTAAAAGACGATGGAAACTATAAAAGGCAGGTGTGCAGAGGAAACTGAGTAACATTTGATGAGAGAAAAGGAAGAATATTGAACATTTTAAAACAAATGGACAGAAAGCCTTTGGTCAAAGAAGAAGGAAAGATGGAAAGACTTGAGCTGGAATTGGGACCAGGACTGGGGAATTACCCGACTCGGGAAGATTCGACTCGTTTGTTCGGTGAGAGGGTAATAGAGAGAGAGGGGGAAGGGAACAAGGAGGAAAGGGGGGCTCCGGTGTCGGGGAGAGCCCCTGGGGCAGAGGTACCACCCCGTGTCAGGCTGCAGGGGTCTACGGTCTACAGAAGGTATACACGCGTGAACCGAGGGAAGGAAAGGGTTTGAGAAAGGGGGCTCAGAGTATGGGGCGAGCCCAAGGGTCTGGGGGAGCCCCATCCGGCACTTCAGGTAACGTCATGCACCATTGAAAGGAATGCGCTGCTTACGCCTACACATATAATGGAATGGTGACTAAAGAAAGGTTTGCGAATCCCAGGCTAAATATTAAGCTATAGATCTGGGCGTTATGCGTTGCAATGTGTTTGAAAAACAAGTTGCTTGGAGCTGGCACCCAGCAAGCAGATGCAGCCGCACGACCACACCACACTGGGGCAGTACGAGCTGCTCAAGCGGGGGTGCATCACATCATTCCTGCATTTGGGATTCATAAGCCAATCAGAAACCTGTGTTATGTCTTGTTCTACTGAGTTAATGGGATCCATGTGATCGCATGATAACGTTTGCCTTTGGTGCCACAGAGAGGTTAGTTGCCTTTCTGCAGAGGGCTTCACTGTCTGTCATAATGCACATCAGTATCTAATAATTATTAAACAGCGTAGATGCACATCTTTTAGGGAGTGCTAGTGGCCTACTAGAGTGCCATTTTGCCAGGGATTGGCAACTGACCATTGACCAACATGTTGGAAGTCATGAATTGGTTCTCCAATTGCTTTGATTCTCTGTGTCCAAACCGGAGGCCGCTATTATGCATTAATCTCCGTGGCACGAGGGTAATGAAGAGGAATGGGTCTGCGGGATGTGCGAGTGCCGAGTGTGTGTGCGCATCACTGGCACAGCAGACCTGCACGGTAAACCCAGGATCAGAGGATCAGAGGCAGCAAGTGGGCAGCAGCAGTGCCTCTCACCTTAGCAGGGAGGTGTCCGGCATTAAGTGCTATGTAATAATACACATCATTGCCCTGGTCAACGGCACAACCGAACTCTATTTGTATTATGGAGGACACTGGAATTAAACATTGTGCAAAATAAAATAAAATATAGCTAAACCGAACGTGAGGCGTCAGCCGACACAATTATGTATCTCACTGCACATATGGTGACCATTGCATAGACATTTTATGAAACGGGTATTTGTAAATCAAACCACATCTGGCAGGGATGTCAACTCATGTAGGGGTTGCCAGGGGTCTGCCTGGTGACCCCTGAAGCCTCCCTTGCTACCCCTAATTTAAAATTGGGGCTCCTGGGCTGTGGTCAGCAGCATGTGGCTCTGTGTTTCTTAAGTGGCTAGTTTTCTGATAGCTATAGCCGGTAAGATAGCTCAGTGGGTTCAGCGCTCACTGCTGCAATGTGCGTGTGCTCTGCAGGTTCAGCTCCCAGAGAGAGAGAGAGGTCAGGTCAACTCAGCCTTTTATCCTCCTGAGGTTGATAAGTGAGTACCAACACAGGTTGGGTGACTTTGTAGGTATATTTGGTCTATATGAAGCTCTTACAAGTAAGTGCTATATAATAACATAACATTATCATTTGGCCTTGGACATCTGCTTGCATTCACAGTAATTTGGTAAATTGGCCCATAAGCGCTGATATTAATGATACATATGGTGATCCATTCTTGTATGAAATGTATATCACTTCACAGCAGACCTGCATGCACCCCCCCACCCCCCACCCCAGGCACACTCACATGGCATGGCATGGCAGGGAAAGCCCCTGGAAAGGGACGGTGTATAGAGGCAGCAAGTGGGCAGCAGCAGTGCCTCTCACCTTAGCAGGGAGGTGTCCGGCATGAAGTGCTATGTAATAATACACATCATTGCCCTGGTCAACGGCACAACCAAACTCTATTTGTATTATGGAGAACACTGGAATTAAACATTGTGCAAAATAAAATAAAATATAGCTAAACCGAACGTGAGGCGTCAGCCGACACAATTATGTATCTCACTGCACATATGGTGACCATTGCATACACATTTTATGAAACGCGTATTTGTAAATCAAACCACATCTGGCAGGGATGTCAACTCATGTAGGGGTTGCCAGGGGTCTGCCTGGTGACCCCTGAAGCCTCCCTTGCTAACCCTGTGGTCTCCCTTGCTACCCCTAATTTAAAATTGGGGCTCCTGGGCTGTGGTCAGCAGCATGTGGCTCTGTGTTTCTTAAGTGGCTAGTTTTCTGATAGCTATAGCCGGTAAGATAGCTCAGTGGGTTCAGCGCTCACTGCTGCAATGTGCGTGTGCTCTGCAGGTTGCAGGTTCAGCTCCCAGAGAGAGAGGTCAGGTCAACTCAGCCTTTAATCCTCCTGAGGTTGATAAGTGAGTACCAACACAGGTTGGGTGACTTTGTAGGTATATTTGGTCTATATGAAGCTCTTACAAGTAAGTGCTATATAATAACACAACATTATCATTTGGCCTTGGACATCTGCTTGCATTCACAGTAATTTGGTAAATTGGCCCATATGCGCTGATATTAATGATACATATGGTGATCCATTCTTGTATGAAATGTACATCACTTCACAGCAGACCTGCATGCACTCCCCCACCCCCCACCCCAGGCACACTCACATGGCATGGCAGGGAAAGCCCCTGAAAAGGGACGGTGTGGCTGAGACACACAGGCACTTGTTAGACTCTGCCCTAATGTTTACATTGCTCAATGCTCACAGTAGTCCCACTCCAGTCCAGTCCTTACCTCAGTTGGCTGGCTGTTGGCTGGGCTGCTGCCTGCTGTCTGTGTGGCCGGCACTGGCACTGGGCACTCCACTGTCTGTCTGCTGGCCGGCCGCCTCAGTGCTGCTGTGGTCCTCCTGTCCTGTGTGGGCTGTGGCTGTGGGCACTGGCAGGTCCAGTGCAGACGGTGTGTGCTTGTGGGGCACTGGGGCTCATATAGCAGCAGCCCAGCCAGTAGCATAATGTATGCATTGGCGATTTCGCCGATTTGGCGGCAAATTGGGTGGGCAGGCACTGCCTGCCCAGCCAAATTTTCATTGGGTCAATGGGTCCGATCCGTCCACGGCGCCGGCGGCTGGGGGCCCAGGCCAGCCAGCCCCCAGTCGCACAATTTGAAGACAGTTGCTTTCAACTTTGCAAAGAAGTGTTACTTACTTCCTGCAGCAAAGTTGAAAGCAAGTGTGAAATGTGTCACTGTGTTTTACAGTGCCAGGCTCGGCCCCAGCTCAGCGGAGCCCTCAGTCAGCCTGCAGGCAGGCTGCACCCCCCAGGGTCAGGAGGACTCGGAGGGGAGGAGGGAGGCAGGTGTTACAATTGCTTTGTGTTTGCAATTGCTTCAGCCTGCCTCCCTCCGGCTCCCGAGTCCCACCACAGATTAAACAACTAAACAAGTTGTTCTCTCTGTGGCCGCGCCCGCCGCAGCCGCAGGCCAGAGGCTCGTGAGCTGACGGCAGGCGCACCGGCCCCCTGCAGTGGCACTGGGCGGGCGGCGGCATGCCGCCGGCCTGGCCAGGCCCCAGGCCCACCGGCCTGTGAACTATGCACATGCATCTGCATGCATCATAAATTATGATGCATGCATGATGCAGATGCACTCATCAAAGCAAGATGCTATGATGATTGTGCAGGGCAGACTTTCACTCCCCCTCCTGGCTCCCGCCTCCCGCCCTCCACTGACTGGCTGGCTCGCCCAGCCTAGGGCAGGCGAGGCGACTCACTCCTCCAGCCCCCCAGCCCCCCCCCAATCCGGCCATCCCCTGATTTGGCCGCAGGCCGCGAATACTCGCGACGCCGCGGCTCGGCACACTGCAGCGCACACACACACTAGGCCGGGCCCGGGGGGCCGCTGGCCCGGCCTGCCAATAAAAAAAAAAAGACTTTTTTTTAAAAAAAAAAACGGCCCAGAGGTGGCTGCCGGAAAACCGGCCCCAGGGGACCCCAAAGTCGTTCGGCCACGGGCCGAAAGACCGAAAGGGCCAGTCCGACCCTGTCCCTATTAAAGCTGCACAATGCTGGAACAAATTACCAGTTGACCTCAGACTAGAACAACCCTACCCTAAATTCAGACATAAGATACTCAATTGGCTACACACCAATGACACCTAACTGACGCTCTACACTTATCCCTCTCCGGCCCCTAGACAACCCTTGTTTCCGCCAAAGAACACTGCACTTTGTTTAACCGTGCACGCATGGTAGTCTGCTCTGTCATGTTTGTATGCACTATGGATATATGATGACAGACATGTAAGGTTGTATATACATATGTGTATATGTATGTGTGCATATACTGATACTCATGTCAATGCTTCCTTGACTTACCAAGACCACTGCTATGTATTTGATGTACCTTGTATCTTGTAGTTTGCTCCTATTGCAATCACTGCTCTATGTATTGCTACCTTTGCACTGTAACTAAGTTTTAAGATTTCTTGTTTCTGTTGCGCCCGTCTACCCAAGGGCTTGGTGCGCATTACCAAACAAATAAACAAACAAGCTGCATCCCACGTGCCAAAGTCGTGGTGCTTGGCTCACTGGGCCTGGCCTCCAGGACTCTTGGCGATGGAGCATGAGACCTACCCTGCACCTCAGGCCGAGGCCTGGTAGATGTGTCAGCCTCAGATGAGTTGCCGGTAGTGCTGCGTGCAGGTGCCACCTCAGACAAGTTGCTGGTACAAGGGCATAGCCCCTTGGGTGTACACCCAGTAACAGAACCTTGCGGTCCCTCAGCACTGTCTCCAGAAGGATCTACAGACCCCGCGGTCTGGTGGCCGGTTGCTGAACTAGCCTCGGCACCCGTGTTGGTGCAAGAACCTGAGAAGTTCCTCCTGTCTGGGCATTTCCTTGGAAAGGAGTCACCTTTGTGGGTTGCGCTGGAAAGGAGTGGCCCTCCCTTGGGCCTTGACTTATGTCTGACCAAATCCTTCAAGTCCTCTGGAGGTGACTTCTCGAAGAGCTACCTCCACCTAGCTAGTCTGTTCTTCAAAGCACGCAAAGATATTGTGTCACATGCAGTGCAACCCTTCCATCCGTGGTCAGGGCCAAGGCAGCAGAGGCAAAGAGTGTGGGGATCTGATGTAGGGAAGAGCCCTTCGCAGGCTGGACTACTGTTTAAACCCGCTGAAGTCGACATGCGCCGTGGAGGAAAGGTGGCACCAGAGGGCTGAGTACCTGAGTGATAAAAGAAGACAAAAATGACAGAAGAAAGTATTCCGGGGAAGAGCGTGTGGTATTACATGGCCGAAGCCAAACCAAGGAGCGCTGGTGAGATCGGGCCGTTCCCATCGACCCAGAAAAGGGAACTGAGGAGTGGCTGAGTCAGGGGAGTGCATGCTCACAGGGCCGCGCCTTTAAATTTAAAGGGCAAGATGATTTTTTCTGGTGAAAAAGGTTCCGTCTCCCGTCCCTAGGGACGCCCATGCATTATGGAGGAAAGGGGATGGGACGTAACAGTACTTACATAGAGTGCTGCAGGGTTACTTAGTATCCCCTTTGTCTACCTTCTCATGTAACATTTTTATGTTACCCTTTCTACAATGAATGGCTGGTGGCAGTGGTTTATGTTTCCTATCATTGTGCGTTTTTACCACAGACTGAATTCTCAGCAGAATTATTGCACCCATGGGTGCCCATTTTGTCAAAATGGCCCTGGCCTTTTTCGCCATTTCTTGTTGTAAAGGTCCTTCTTGAGATTTACTCTGCGCGCCAAACCAGATTTGTCTTTGGCAGGATTCACTGGTGATGCCCGCCTCTGGCTCCAGTGTGTCTGGCAGGGCAGGAAGGGAGGAAGGTTCCCGAAACTCCCTGTGATTCATCTCCTTGGTTACAGGAATGCACCCAAAGGTGAATGGCTGGCGGGCTGCCTTTGGAGGACAGCCACCCTGCTGTGTGAGTGACAGATAGGCTGCGAATGAATGGGAGAAACTTGTATAAAAGGCAAGGTCTTTCGCAAGGAAGGCAGAGTTGACCACTGGACGAAGGAACCGAAGAAGAAACTGGAAGAGAAGCTTGCTGCAGCCTCTTGGACCGTTGGTTTGCCCGGTGAAGCCCTGCTTCATTGCTGAAGCTCCAAATTTCTAATCAACTAGAGAAGCCCTGCAAGGACGACTTCTCCCCTTGGGTTGGTGGGACCAATCAGCCCCAAGACGAACTAGACTGGAACCCCTCTCTCTGCTGGCTGTACTTTCTCGCTGCTGCAGGAACTGACTGCCAGTGTACAGGAACACCAGAATCGTGTGCATCGCCATTAAGCCGGACCAGAACGCCAGGAAGATCCTCCGGACTCCCTTGAAGCATGACTAACCAAGCCTGAGCCACCTCAACAGAGTGCTGGACCCCAGAAGCAAGGAAAGTCCACAATGTGTCCAAGAACAGTGGTGGTGCTATTTGCGAGTAGCTGAAACCGCAAAGTGCCGCTGATCTGGAGTGTGCCCATTGCTGCCGCCGACCTTTAAACTGTAGTGCAGGAGTCCCCAGACGTCCTCCCTCTTGTCCCCATGACTGAGGCCCAGGAACACAGGATTGGCAGGAACTACAACAGGAACAGAAGCCAGCTGGAACCTTTTCTTCAGACTCAAGGTTCTGTGAACTAGGGGTACTTACCTCTTGTTGCGTGTACTTTGCTTGCTCTCACTGGAGTCTTGCATTGGCTGCCCTTTGCAGAGTTGGTTGCAGCTTTGCCCTTCACAAGCCTCCCACCTCTCTTTAACATTGTGCAATACTTTTGTGCTAATCTTCAAGAAGTGCCTCCGCTCCCCTAGACTTTGCTCAATTGACATTGGCTATCCTACATACCTTACTTTTATAGCTGGGAAAGGGTTAACCTATAATTCTTTGGGGGATTGAAAAGTGCTTACCCGTTTGAGAAACATGTTAAACTTTTGTTCCACAAGCCTCAGTATTGCCTTAAATGTATACGTGATAATTAATGTCCATAGTGTCCTAACAATTAAAGTCACCTCAGGGTGTATGAAGTGTCTGTGTGCCGTCCCAAAAGGGTATCTAATTATTTACTGAAACTGAGAGAGTGTATTTTTGAAGTAGATTTAAGTGTTGCATATTGCTTCCTCCTGAAGAAGGCTAATTTTAAAACTGACTTAAATTAATAAATAATTATTTTATCAAGAAACCTTGAGTATAAGTGTTATTTGAATACCTGTCACTGTGAATCTCTATGTTGCAACCCTACAGCTCACATTTACCCCTCTTGAGATAAGCCTGGCTGCTCAGCCACTCTACCAACTTGAGGCCTATACCAAAGGTTGGGTTACTTATTGCCAAGAGGACAAGGCTGGTCTAGTCTCTGACAGGGTTACTACATACAATCTTGCCTAACAACAACCATCCTCCCAATGTCACTGGGGTCAGTATCAAGTTGTTGTATGGACCCACTACTTTCGCACACCGGGGTCTAAGTGATCAACCATTATTCACAACTGCGCTGCCTTGTAGTATGTTTCGATATCTGGAAGCCCACCCCCCCCCCTTCTGTGTCAGGAGGAGGGTAGTATAAGCCACTCTCGGCCTCGCTCCTGCCCACAGGAAGCATAGTAGGGCTCTACGCACCATCCCAAAGTACTAGTTTGGAACTGCTGTTGGGAACATTTGGAAAAGGAACATAAACCTAGGGAGTATTGTCTTTTTGATACAGTTAAGACGCGCCATCCAGGACAGATTTAATCTACTCCAGCGCCTTAAGTCATCCTTCACTTTATCCCAGAGTACAAGATAGTTCTCAGTGAAGAGCTTTCCGGCCTCCCTCGTGACGTTAATCCCTAAATATCGGAACCCTTTCAGCCGTATGCGCAGCCCTAGGTTCCCGATGTAGCCTTCCTCATCTTGGTTTAGTTTCCCCAGCGGAATCGCCACTGATTTATCAATATATACTTTGAATCCCGATACCGCGCCATATTCCTCTAATGTCTGCAAGAGGCATGGGGCCGACAAGTGTGGATTTGTCATGTAGAGCAGAGCATCGTCTGCATAGAGGCTCATTTAATAGCTCATATTCCCAACCTGGACTCCTGTAATAGTGTCACCCCCCGCACTGCTACCGCCCACGGATTCATAACCAAGGCGTACAGCAGCGGCGAGAAGGGACATCCCTGTCTAGTACCTCTTTGCAGCCCCAGAGCCCTTGCCAGCCCCCCATTAACCACTATTTTTGCCCTGGGCGCTGAATAAAACGCTGCGATCCAACCCAGCAATTTGATTCCGATGCTCACTTTCTCCAAGACCCTTGTCATGAAAGTCCAGCTAACTGGATCGAATTCCTTCTCCACGTCGAGCGCCAGTATCAAGGCCCCCTTACGTCGCACCTCAGTCGCAGTCAAGACATGCAAAGTTTTCCTCATATTGTCTGCCCCTTGTCTGTTGCGGACAAAACCTGCTTGGTCCGGATGGACCTATTTGGGGAGGTACGTTTTAAATCTAGATGCCAGGATTCTGACGAATATTTTGGCATCCGTGTTTAATAGTGAGATGGGCCGGTACGAGGAGCATTGTTCCCTATGCTTCCCTGGTTTTGGGATGACCGCTATCAGAGCCTCCAGAAATGTAGGTGGTATATGTCCCAGCCCCTCAGAGTTAAATACTTGGGCTAGGTGCTCGGCCAAGAGTTCCTGAAACGGTTTATAGCATTCTGAGGTGTATCTGCCCTCTCCCGGGCCTTACCTGGCTTAAGCTGAGCGATCGCCTTTCTCACGTGCTTTGCTGTGATATCTCTCTCTAGGACTAACCTCTCCTCGTCTGTTAACCTAGATATTGGGAGACCCTCCAAATATTCACGCACCCTCGCGTCCTCCTCACTATGGGGTGGTGCATAGAGGCTTTCATAGTACTCTACAAAGCACTCCTGTATATTGTCCCTTGACGTGTGCATCTGACCTCTTCCATCCCTGATTCTAGCTATCTTCCTTTCGACTTTTGCCTCCCAGATTCTATTCGCCAAGAGTGTGCCCACTCGATCCCCCTTCTCATAATATCTTTGCTTGGTACAACACATTTGATTTATTTGCTTGGTGAATTGCAGCCACTTAAGCACTTCGCCTATCAAGAGCAAGTGCAGCTCCTGCCTTTTGTCCCTCATATCGCTTAGGAGCCTCTACCTGTCTGCCCACGGACTTGTCAGGCTAGCCCGCATACGCCTCAATTCTCCCCGTAACCTCTGCTCTATCAATGCCCTTTCCCTTTTCTTCTGTGCCCCTTCAGCTATCAAGAGGCTTCGGAAAGTGGCTTTCGCTGCCTCCCACATATATTTCGACTGTGATTCCCCGTTGTTGTTGGTTTCAAATATGATTTCCTTCTCCATGAATCCCTTGAAGGTGGGATTGCACAGATGACTATCATTAAAGCGCCACATGGGCGTCCCCCTGATTATCCCAACACTCGATTCCGCAACCATCATCTCATGGTCTGACCATGTTACTGTCTCGACCCTAGGGTAAGTGGCCAGGTCTCTCTGTTCCAGGTGTATCAGCAATAGGTCAATTCTGGTGTATGTTTGGTGCAGACGGGAAAAGTAGCTGTACCCGTCTGGTTGCGGGTGATGCATTCTCCATATGTCCTTCCCGAAATAGTCCTGCAGCAGCTGCGTGAAACCTTTGTGGGCCCTATACGTCGTTCTTAGAAAAAGAAACTTAAAGGAGGGCCCTAGTGGTCCACAGCAACACTGCCCATAAGGAGCTGTGTGCTGCAATAGTAAAACACAGATGCGTTTAAGAGCTATGGAGCAGACAGACTCCATAGTACAGGCAGTTTAAAAAGAATAGAGTTCCAAAAGGCAGAGCCCATAAGAATGAATGAGGGGAAAAAGGCTCCACTCATTCAGGATTAAAAGAAATAGATCCAGAAGTCCAGCAAAAATTGCTCGGTGTCTCACTAGGAGAGGAGATGAAGCACAATAATGATAAATCTCCCTAACAGTCATGCCTACCCTTGCGCCTAAATGAAAATTAGAAGGGAAGTGCATATTTTGGGTCCAAAAGGCTCTGGTCCCATGTGGGGGGGGCCCATTTAGTATGAAGGAAAGGGGACAGAACGTAGGAGTAAGAGTTCTTCCCACAAAGGAATGTCAAGACTTCTGACGTTGGTTTCTGACAAATTCTTTAATGTGACCTGGTGGAGAAGCAGCAAACATATTCCCCCACCGCCTAAGTCTGCAATGAAGTGTGCGGCAGTCAAGAGCCAAACACGGCGTGCACGAGTTCCAGAGGACGTCTGGTTGGAAGACCTCATGCAAAGACTGTGTGTGTGTGTATCTAAGGCTGTGAATTTCCTGATGCAGGAGGCACAAGAAGTAAAACCTATTCTTACCGGCATCTGACAAAGGTATGGAGTGAAGCTGGTGGTGAAACATTGAAAAAGAATTGTAAAAGAAAAATCTTTTAGAGGGAAAGCTGAAGTGACCAAAAAAAGCAGCACTAGTGCATAGACGTCCAGCTCGAGCGGTGAAAAGGACTGATGTGTGAGGCCGATGGGAGGAGTTGGCATGTGCAGGAACACACTTGCGTGCAACAAATTTAAAAGGCAAGTTGTTTTTTGTAGTGCAAAAGGCACCAGTCCTGTCACCATGGGGCAGACTCACATCACTATGGAGGAAAGTGAATGGAAGATTGGAGTAGGATACAAGTCCATAATGCTAGAACTTTAAAGAAAACTGACCCTATATGGTTCTCTCCATATCCAAAGCCCACTCTATCGCCCATGCCAACAACCCTAGTGCCTTCTGCATGACCCATCTTTTGTCTCTTACCTCATCATCACTGGTGTTTCCACTTTAATCCAATATCTTATCTAAACACTGTTACCTGGCTTTCTAGTTTACATTTGTTTTCACTGTTTACTGCATGAAATCCGTCTGCCTTAATATTTAGACAAATTTAAATGATCTCACTTGCTATCATTCGCCTTGGCTCTCAAAAGCACCCTTCATTTTCCTTCACAACCACATCCATTCTCTATTTTACCTCCAATTAATGTCATGAAAGAATGTACAGGAAGAAAATCCTCTTGCTTTAGTACCAAATGTCTACTGACAATTTTAAATAATCAATGAAAAGATGAAAATCTTTCATGCACTAAGAGTAGCATAATCTCTGCCTTGAGGAAGATACAAGCATAATGTACCTGCTGTGCCTGCAGTCGATGCTGAAGTTGAAGCCTCAACTGATTCGGCTGGTTCTGCACAATGCCAGTAGGACGTAAACCAGGCCTAGGCTGCATGCGTAGCATTGCATAACTAGGTCTTTGTCCCATGGGGTGAAAGTTTGAGTCCTGCATGGCTGCATAACTTGGCTGGACAATTTGAGCCGGAGACGAATATGGCTGATTGAAAACTTGTGCCTTCTGCTCCATGATCATGTTGGATTCCTGATTCGAGAAGGAATCTTGTTCAACTGCCTGGCTCTGGAGGTGACGAGAAACACACTATTTAAATGCTTAGTAAACAATACATTCTTTTAAAAAAAAAAAAAATACATATATTAAAGTTTTAACATTAAAATGAAAGACTAAATACACTTTAAATTCATTTGAAACACAAAAAGCTTTAAAGGTTTTTAAATCCATCATAATTTCTAGAAGGTTTTCATCTTTGTATGTTCTCCGTTCTATACAGATGTCATTCAGTATTGTTTTTACTAGCTAGTTAGGCATTTAGTTTTTTTGAGAAGAGATTTTTTTAAACCAATATTTGGTCACAAAGACTGCCTACCAAAACGAATTAATGCAAAGAAATGCCAGAGGAATGAAAAACTGTTCACGTGAAACAAAAATGATGCATACACAACCCAGCTTATTTTTAAGACAAAAATACTGTACATTTCCATGTTTGTATGGTACGTCTACGTTAACGAGAATTAACAAAACTTTAGCTGCCATTAGAATTAAGTGAGAGGGCATTACACTATTTTTAGGCCCAATTACAAGTCACCGAATAATGGTGGGCAACTCTTCCAGCTAGGGCCAATTTTTTAAAATTTTAAAACCTAAATTAATTAAAGAAGAGGTATCTCAGGGCTTTGCAAGGTATATGAAAAATGACCTTCATGGTGATTCAGGTTCTATTAGTCCAGGCTCTCCCTCCTTCACAAAGAACCGGAAAAGCTGGCTGCAAAAGCTGTCATTTTAAGAACTTTTGAAGGGGTAGGGCCTACGTCACATGTGCGTCCCTCTGCGCAA
Source organism: Ambystoma mexicanum (assembly GCF_040938575.1). Lineage (NCBI taxonomy): Eukaryota > Metazoa > Chordata > Amphibia > Caudata > Ambystomatidae > Ambystoma > Ambystoma mexicanum. The sequence continues at coordinate 704,361,790 of NC_090933.1, forward strand.
CGGGCCCACACCTTACCCAACGTTCCAGACCCAGTCCCTGTGATTCCGCCAATGGTGGGAGAATTTAAGTATATGCATACTGTAGGGGATGGCTGTGTGGGTGTTGTGAAGGAGGGAGAGCCTGGACTACGAGAACCTGAATCACCATGAAGGTCATTTTTCATTTCTCTTTCGTCCTGGCTCTCCCCCCTTCCGAACTGGTTGGAACCAGACTAAAAAGCCTTACACTAAGGGTGGAGGAGAGCCCTCTTGGCCTAATTTTGCATAATTTCTAGAAGATGTATCCATAGCACAGTGCTTACAAAAGGCAAGCAGGGTAGCAAAGGTAGCCGCTTTACAAAGGTCCACAATAGGAACATGCCTGGTGAAGGCTACAGATGCTGCCTTGGCTCTAGGGGAATGAGCCTTAAGTCTCTGTGGCGTAGCAAGCCCTTTCATATCACAATCCTTGGACATACAGGCAACAACCCTTCTGGTGATGAAAGCCTTCGCTGCCTCATTGCCAGGAGAAGGACCCCCCCTCCCCCCCGTATGTAATGAAGAGCTGGTCTGCTTTTCTAAACGGTTTGGTGTTTTCTAGATAACATTTTAGAGTTCCAACAACATCTAGGTTATGCAATGTTTCTTCGGCCGCAGAAGCATGCGGTCTAGGAGGAAAAACAGAAAGACCTAGTTCCTGATTTAACCAGCCTTAGGTAAAATGGAGGGGACCATACGGAAGGTTCCTTTGAGGAGAGAGCTTGGAGCTCTCTGATCCTTCTAGTCGAAGAAATGGCTACTAAGAATGCCGTTTACCAAGTTACAACTTCTAATTCACACAAACATAAGAGCGTCTCCAAAGACAAAGAACATCATAGATATTGTAGACACTGGCAGACCGTCTCGCACTGGAGAAATTCCAGAGTGCACTGCATACAACGATGAACCGTATGCTCCGCAGTGAATAACGTCCAGCTGGTATTAATGTGACCGTTACACATACACTGCATGTACATACAAAATTTGCGCCACTTCCAATATCCTTGCCAACACGTATCCGTCAAGTAATCCACAGGTACCCAGATGAGGAATGTGCAGAATTCCAACTGTTGGTCACAAACATATACAGTCTTTTTTGTTTTTCAAGTATGCCTTTATGCACAGATGTAATCGATGAAGCCATGAGCGAGAGGCCAACAAGGAAACGAAGTCGGGAGCAGGGAGTCCAGCAAGAAATGAGGCTACTTCAATACAACGTTATATAAGCAGTACCCTCGACCCCAAATTCTGCGCAGGGGAGGGGTTATTGATGGTATAGTGGATTGGGAATGTTTTTCAGCCTATTAGCAATCATGTTTCTCTATGGCATCGCTTATTTGTGTACTCGCCGACTCAAGCTGTGCATATCGCATCCCATTACAACCCAGTACTTTCCCACTGCTTCTGTTAGGTGTCAAGAGGAAAACTGCATGTAATGTAATTTCACGAGACTGCATGGGATGAGACCGGTGAAAAGTGCGAGAAATTTACTGGGAACTTTCAGTGAGGTGGGAGACTGGTGGTTTGAGGGGGGAGAGGCATGAGTTTAAAATGCACTATACTGTTCCCTGCAGCTTTAGGATGATTGTTATTATTCGCTTTCTGCTAGATACTGAGATGCTGCTGTTTAGTGAAAATGTCTGGTGCATATATACTTTTAACTTCTGTGAGAGCATGCCTGTATTCTCAAATATTCTTAGACCTATTTTTGGGTGATTTGAAATTCACCTTTTCTCCTTAATGGATATTTGCTAGTTTTACACACAAAAAAAAGAGCTGGGGGTCGGCTACTGGATCAAAGAGTGCAATATGTGTTACGAGTTATTTTGTGTGCATCGTTTGACCAGAATCTTGATTGATTTGATGGCTCTTTACTGCTGAGATAGAAAGTGCTGTGATATTTTACACTATTCACTAGGTTTGGATTGTGGGATTTTCGGGAGTGTATGTAATTTCTTTTTGAAGGGATTGTAGTTAGTAGGGGATGGTAAATTGGTTTGTGGTGATTAACATGGGTGGGGAGGTTGTTGCATGTTAAGTTGGGTATTATGTTCAATATCTCGGGAAATGTTTGGATTGTACTGATTTGACACAGAAGGAGGGATTTTAAAGTTAATTGTGGAGGGCCTTGAATCAGGGGTTTGTTGGGGTTTGGTGAGGGCTCTGTGACTCATTACTTAAGGGTAGATGAGGAAGATATACTAATAGTAAAATGTTAGGCATAGGATTCTGGGGGAGATAGTTGGGATAAGTTTAATTTATGTATATAATGGTGTTTTGTTGAAACCCAGGATATATTGGGTTTCTTAAAATCATTACTGTTTTTATATGTGTAAATGTTGTCATTTGTTGTCGGGGTGGGGTGGGGGGTGAACATATATTGCTCGACTTTGTAGGATGGGTTCAGCATTTATCACAATGTTCAAAAGGAAGATTTTGAATGATTGATGGTCTATGAGTGCATGTGAGAGTATGGAATGTATTTGTGAGGTATGAAAGAGCATGTTTCAGTGTGTACTTGGAATGTAAAAGGGCTGAATTGCATGTGAAAGAGGAATAAGGTGCTGGATAAACTTTGACGGGAGAAAATTGATTAGGGTGTTTTGCAGGAAACGCATTTAGTGGATGGTACTAGGGATTCTCTGACTAATGCAAGATTTAGGAAAATATTCTTGAATTGCTACTCCTCTAAATTTTGTTGAGGAAGGGTTTGGATGCCTGTGTTGAAAAAGTAAGTATGGATGGTGAGGGGTGTATTATACTGATTGACCTTAAATATGAGGGCATGTTGTCAACAGTTGGATCTATATATGGCCCATGTGGGGGAGGGAGGAACTTTTTTGATTCACTGAAGGCGATGCTTGGTGATATGGGAGGTGAAATGGTTATTTTGGGGGGCAATATTAATTGTGTGATTGATTCTAAAATGGATAGGTTCTCGAGGTGTAAATTTACCGGGCAGAAGTCAAGTAAAGAGTTTCGACATTTTTTGGAAGTGTATGATTTGGTTGATGTATGGAGGAATTTTCATTGGGGGGATAGGGAGTTCTCGTTTTACTCACTGGTGCATAATTCTTATTCTAGGCTTTATTACAGATTAGTGTTGGATAGGCTAATTGAAAAAGTAAGGGAGGTGACTATGGGGGAACGACACATTTCATACCACTCGATGGCAATGGCTAGGTTGATTTTATCTGCAGAGAGCCAAGGATCTAGCAGATGGAGGTTGAAATCTTTTGTGCTAAAAAATAAAGATGCCACTGAAGCATTAATGAGGTTTATACCGAATTTCTTTGAGGTGAATGATGGTACGGCCGACAATTTGGTTGTATGGGATGCTTTCAAGGCTTCTGTTAGAGGGGAACTGGACTGCAAGGATGCGAAGGGTGGGAGAAGCCAGACTGGAAGACCTTGAAAAGGAACTGGGAGATTTAAAAAGAAATTATGCTTTGTCAAGAGAGCATAATATAAGGCTCAAGATATTGGATGTTAAGGAAATTCTGAAAAGTGAGGTGAACTCACAAATTGAGAGAGGATTGTATTACATGAAGCAAAAATACAGGGATCAAGGAGATAAAGCGGGTAAGTTGTTGGCAAATAGAATGAAGAGTTATTCAGAAAGAGTGTATGTTCAAAAAATTGTTGATGAATTTGGAAATATGGAGATTAAGAAAGGTAAAATAGGTGAATGTTTTTGTTCGTTTTATGCAAAATTGTATACGGAAGATATTGCCCCACAAATGGATGATTTTGATAGTTTCTTTGGGAAAATTGCTCTCCACACACTTTCTGAAAAAGGTAGATGTTTTATGGAGGCCCTGATTATCATCCTAGAGGTTTTGTTGGAAATTGGGGAAATTAATAAAGGTAAATCTCCAGGAATGGACGGTTTAACTGTGGAATTTTATCAAATTTATCAATTTTATGTAAGTTATATAATCGTTTTTTGAGGGAGGGGAGGTTATGTGATTCAATGAAGGAGGCAATCATCACAGTGATCCCGAAACCTGGAAAGGATGCAACTAAGTGCAGTAATTACCGGCCTATCTCCTTACTTAATGTTGACTTAAAAATCTTTACCAAGATACTGACGGTGAGGCTCAAAAAATATATGGGTGAGTTAATAAAGAGATCTCATACAGGATTCATGGAGCAAAGGTATGGATATGACAAATTCGAACACTGTTAGATATATTGAGTTTGCCAGACTCAGAGATGAAGGATATATTGTTGATCTTTTTAGACGCTGAGAAGGCCTTTGATAGGGTGAATTGGGGCTTCCTGAATTATACACTGTGGAAATTAGGTTTTGGTCCTTTATTTATTAAGGCTATTCAAGCACTGCAGAATGGCATATCGGCAAAGGTGTGGGTGAACGAGGGATTTTCTACGTCATTTCCACTGTATAGAGGCACACGCCAAGGTTGCCCTTTGTTGCCATTGTTATTTAATTTGGTGTTAGAGCCCTTGTTAGCGTATATACGTCAAAAGGGGTGTATCAGAGGGTTAAGTGTGGGAGATGGGGAAGTGAATGCTCTGGCTTATGCGGACAATGTAGTGGTCATCTTGAATGATCCTGTTGTAGGGGGTCATGTATTGAGGAGTGTCTTTGAGGAGGTGGGTAAGTTATCTGGATATCGGATCAACTGGGATAAAACTGTAGTATTTCCAGTGAGGAATTTGTCAGGATGTGAACATTTGCTGAGATGGAATTGTAAATGGGAATATTCTAGTGGGAAATATTTGGGTATCTATATTACTCAGGATTTTAGAAAGTTAGTGAGTTATAATGTGGATAAAATCATTGAGGTTCTTAGGCGGGACATTATGAGATGGGGACATGTCAATCTTACTCTTTGGGGTAAAATTAATGCTATTAAAATGCTTTTGCTACCAAAGGTTCTCTGTTGTTCAATCTCTGCCTCTGCATTTTACAAAGGGAGCATTTGCACGTATAGATAGGTTTAAGGACTTTTTGTGGGGACTGGGAAGAGAGCCAGAATTCCCCAGTACATTATGGTCCAGAAAGTTAAAGATGGGGGTTTTGGGTGCCCAATATGACGATCTGAGTCAGGTGCCGTGGTGGGTGCAAATTGAGATGCAGCGGTTTTTGCCTTACGATATTAAATGTTTGTTTTCTTTTGGAAAGTTACCTAAGAAGGTGCAGTGTTTGAAATCAGTATTGGCTACCAAAGATGCATTGTCGTCATTGATAGTGGGAACTGGACAAGGTCTTTATATTTATGAGGCATCCGTTTGGCATAATCCTGGTCTGCAGTTTAATAATAAGGTACTGAATTGGAATAATTGAGTTCAGAGAGGCATTTTAACTATTGGTGATGTGTGGAGTGATGAAGGAGTGGTACCTTTTGGAAGTTAAATTGAGAAGTTTGCGTTAAGGAACATGGAATTAAGAAGGTATGATATTCTGGTAACTTTACCTTCGGAACGGAGAGAAATGATGGATGCTCCATTTTTGAAAAAGCTGGACATTTTTATTATATTGGTTAGTGGATCTCAAAAGGTGTCTAATTTTATGCAGGTTATGCAACCTGATGGGCAATGGTTGGATTCATGGAAAAGATTACGGTTATCATGGTCAGAGGAGTTAGGCAGGGAACTTACACCAAGAGAATGGGAAAAGAATTGGGGAGTCCCGACGAATGCTAAAGTGGATTTGCAATTACGCTATATACATCAAAGGATATTGGGCAGAATATATTGGACCCCAGTGCGTATTTGCAGTTTGGGGTTGGTTGATGATGATCAATGTTAGGGTTGTAGGAAAGAAAAGGGTAATCTATTACATATGTTGTGGAATTGTGAAAGGGTGGTGAGTTTTTGGAGGGAGGTTATTGACAGAATTGACCAAATCTGGAACATTATTTATCCACGCAATCCCTTGGCAGTCATCTTACTATTGTCCTGTGGTGGGCAGGATGTAAGCTGGGTGATATTGTGTGGGGTGAACAAAGTTTTGTTGGTGGCGGCTAAACAGATACTGAAGGTCTGGAAGACATGGAAGAAACCGAGAGTAGAGGAGTGGATTTTGGCTGTTAAAGTTTTGTCAAGATTTGAAAAAAACTATGTATAGTAAACAAAACAAGGAAACCCTTTATGAAGAACTGTGGGGAAGCTTCAATGATCGTTATGGATGATGCTGGATTGGGTTATAGAGTGGAGTGAAATGGTTTATTTTCAGGTAATGTAAATCTAGGGGGGGTTGTGTTGTTTGTGTGGTTGTCTTGTTTTGTGTAGTCTTAATTGTCTGTTGACATTTGTTTAGTGCATCTGGTTTTGCTTTAGGTTAGTCTTAGTTTAGTATTGTAGAATATAGAGTTATGTTTGCAATTCTACTAGAATTGTCTTCAGCTGTTGTGTATTTTGTGATTCAATAACCTATGATGTTGATACTGTTTTGTTGTACCTTGTTCAAAATAAGAAATAAAGAGTTAAGAAATAAAGAGTTAAAAAAAAATTAAAAAACAACTTCTAATTCACATGATGCCATAGGCTTGAATGCTTTTTGCATTAGGGTTGACAAGACAGAGTTGGAATCCCACTGAAGTGGAGGTTCACGAATAGGGCGATACAAGCGTAGAAGGTCCTTGAAGTGCCTTTGTATGGCTTCCTTGGAAAGAGGGAAAGACTTATGTTCTCTATTTAGGCATGCACCAAAAGCTGATAAGTAACGTTTGCACAAGTCTACTTTGACACCAGTGAAACTAGATAAGACATGAAAGACATGACATTATCAACAGAATCCTCTAGAGGGTTAAGGTCTTGGTCCAAAGCCCAGTGACAGAAACAGAACCATTTGCTACAATATTGCTACTTAGTAGAAGCTTTCCTAGAAGCTTACATGATGGTTATATTTTGTTCTGACAAATATAAGTGGGAAAAGGCTAGTTTTTCAGGAACCAGGTCTTCAATTTCAGCAATTGAGGCAATTGAGGGGAGGGATGAAGGACCTGCCCTTTTTGTGGAGTCAAAAGATCCCTAGATGATGGGAGATCGAATTTGGAAGTCCCCACTAATTCCAGGAGGTTTCAAAACCAAATGTGGCAGGACCCGAACAGGGTTATCAGAATCATTGTCCGATTCTGTGACATTCTGAATTTGAGCAATATTTTGTGTATCAATGGGAGAGGTGGAAACAAAGTGTTAGGTTTCGACCAATCCAGATGTAGAACATCTCCCAGGGACTGAAGACCCTGACCTTGCCTTGATGCAAACTGAGGACATACAGAGTTGTGCTGGTTGGCAAAGAGGTCTACTGATGGATGGCCCCACTTCTAAAATATCATCTTTACTACTGATGGTTTCATCTCCCACTCGTGCGGAGCAAACTGTAAACTGCTTAGTTTATCTGCTAGGACGTTCTTCTTTCCCTCCAGATTGGACGCCAACAGGAAAATGTGATTCTGAATGGCCCAATACCAAATCATCTCTTCTAGGAGACACAGGGGAAGGGAGCGAGTACCCCCATGCTTGTTGATATAAAACATTGCAGTGGTACTGTCCGTTCCAATCTTCACCACATTTCCTTGAAGTGCGGGAAGAAATGATTTTAGAGTGAGAAATGTGGCTCTTAGTTCCAGGCTATTTATGTGGTCCTTTTCCTTAGAGGACCAAAGACTGTGTGCTGTTAGACTTAGATAATGGGCTCCCCAACCTTACTCTGATGATTGCGTTGTTTTAACTATTTGGTGAAGAGGAGACTGAAAAGGAGACCCGATAACGGGTTCTTTGGGGAGTTCCACCAGAGTAGTGAGTCCTGAACTTGTTTTGGAATTTGAATTTTCATTTCCTGTGAATGCAACAGATGGATCCAGTTGCAAGCAAGATGCCACTGGACCTTTCTCATATGGAGCCTTGCAAAGGGAACTAGGTTTATATAAGAGGCAATTAGTCCCAAGAGCCTTTGAAACCACCAAGCTGTCAGAATCCGGTGGATACTGAACTTTATGATGGTTTGTTGAATAGCTTCCACCCTTTGCAGGGGTGGAAAGGATCTGTGTAGAGTGGTATCTATAACTGCTCCTAGGAATTGGATCCTTTGCGAAGGAATGAGCTTGGATTTTGCCACATTTATGGAAAACCCAGGTTGAAAAGAGTGTGCAAGTTAATTGAATCTTTTGCAGCAATTCCTCCAGAGACTGTGCCTTGAGAAGCCAGTCATCTAGGTAAGGAAATAGATGTACTGTCCTTAACCGAAGGTAGGCTGCCACTGACCCCAGAACTTTTGTGAAAACCCTGTGTGCAGAATTGAGCACGAAAGGAAGACATGTGAACTGGTAACGAGACCCTCCTATGGTGAACCACAGGAACTGAGGTGATCTTTGTAGATGGGGATGTGAAAATAAGCATCCTGTAGATCTATAGATGCCATCCAATTGTTTGGATGAAGCAATGCTAGAATCTGAGGAATGGTCACCATGTGGAAGGTTTTCGATTGACAGGAATTGGTTGAGGTCTGAAAGGTCTAGAATTGGACAGATCCCACCTGATTTCTTTGGGATCAGAAAGTAACAGGAATAAAATCCCTGACCTAATTCCTCTTAAGGAACCAACTATTGCTCCTAAGGAAAGAAGTTTTTGGATCTCTTCCAGGAGCTCTAGGGAGGATTTTTGGAACTTCGGAAGAGAGGATGGTGGAACAGCTGGAAGGGCAAGGCGGTAAGTATGCTGAATAATATTCAGGACCCATTCCTCTTGAGTAATGGTTTTCCAAAGGGGAAGGAAGTTGGACAGCCTTCCAGCTACTGGGGATTTATGCTCTTTGATAGTAGGAGCGGAAGGTATGTACATGCCTGGAAAGAAGTCAAATAGACTTTTCTTCTTGCGCAGAATTGGGGAAGGGGGAAGTGTGAGAAACCTGAAAGTGTCTCACTTACTAGTACCCGGTGATCTGTCATCCAGGTGGCCAGGACACGGCCATCGCTATTGGATCCAGTTCCTGAGGGTGGACCAGTACGGGAGGATCACCTGAATGGGGGTTCTCACGTAGTGGAAGTGGGACACCGATGGGTGAGACACGGTACCCCTTCCTTATAACCCCTTTTCCCCATCCTACCCCGTAGGATATGTAAAAATTCTATCCCCACCCCCTTTCCTACACAAACACTTTTTCACACATCGAAAGACAACAGACTAACACCAGAGCCAGACATGTCCCAACACAAGGGTAAGGCAGAGTCGGGCAATTGTCGATAACTATGCAGACCTGACGGCCCTTTTTCCCCACAGGGATAAAAGGCGGAGCACACTTTGAGCAAGGCCGAACGCACAAGGAAGCAGCGATTCCGAGACGGCAGTTCAAACGAAAGAGAAACCGAAAGGACAACAATGAGGGAACGGCCCTTGCCCTTTTCAAACCAGACCTGCAAAGCCTTCGAAGACAGAACTATAAGACTGGGAAACGTAGCTGGCGATTGGTGTGACAGATGTCAGATGTCAACGGTACACACTAGCCAGGGTGAGGAAAAGACCTTGCTGTCGTGGTACCGTCCTCGACTCCATCTGAAGAATAGCTAACGAGTTCAACACAACCGGTGAGTCAGAGGAAACTGATATGAAACCGGACAGTGTTAAGCTCATGGTTGCAGTAGCAACATTTACAAAAAGAAAAGTACACCCAAAATGGTGTTTGTGCCCGGAAGAGGGGAACGCCATATGATTGTATGAAACCAGCAGGTGTCAATTGGCAAGTGCTTTGAGAAACGGTAAAGTGGAAAGAATAAGCTGCCCAATTTTTTAAGAAGACATTAAGATTCCTGAATACTACAAGAACCAAGAAGTAAAGCAAGGCCCGGGAGAGATGTCAAAGTGGTTATACAAGGGTTGAGTCAAACCTGTTGTACAGTCGAATGTCTGACACATTGTTGATTGAAAAGCTAACGTGCACTGCATTGTGGTAATGAGTGTGAACCAGACTGAGGGATGTCCACAGTGCGAAACTAGTGTGAGCCCGACTGAGGGGGCTGACATTGTGAAAGGGATCAGAGCCCAGCTGAGGGGTATCCTGGGGTGAAGAAGAGTTGCACGACCTGAAGATCTATAGAAGGAACTGTTAGTTTGTTGTTAGCGTTTCATCATGACAGATTAACACAATAGGGAGCCTTCTATCCAAGTAAACAGGGTTTGCCCTGACAATCAGGTATTAACACAAAGAAGGGCTACCACATCTGAACAAAGGTGCATTGCAACACACTTCACACTCATCCAAGAGTTAAAGATGAGGTAACCTGCATTTCCATACACTTAAAGAGACACAAGAATAGAATGATTGTCTCACTAATGCGGCCGATCAGTGTACTAATTCTAGGCTGCGCTTGTGTGCCGCTTATCTAAAAGTGGATAGAATAAGAACCGGAAAAAAGGAAGATCTGTTGTCTTCTATGTTCTTCAAGACTTACTGATCTTGATGGCTTTATTCTCTTCCCCTCTTCAACCACGCTATCATTCATACTTAAAAAGAGAGCAAATTTGGCGAAGTCCACCTGTTTATTTCTGGTACAACTCAATTTATTAACCTATAGAAAAGATGAACTTCTCCCCAGAATATCAAAGATATAAAATAGTGTTTACCCTAACAACTACTTTCTGTGTTGGAACAAATACACTATGCCTGATCCATCTTCGGGCCCTTGGAGCTTACTGGTCGGCAAGAAGATCAGAACATTACTGTAAACTTGGTTTAGGATGATATTACCCCTATTACAGTTTTTTTTACTGTGTACCAGTTTCAGTGGTATGAGCTTGCTAAAACCACTTTCTTCAGACAGTCTTCGACTGAAAAATACAGGGATATACTCACTAGTCTCTGGAGTTAGATAGATGTACTTTTCTTACTGCACCACTATCAATTATCATGTATAGAGACTATTATCGTGGCCCTGAGCGACATTCATCTGCTTCTTCCACTGTTCAAACTAGAACTGCTAGGTCCAAAGTTAAAGAAGCTGCTGCTGATCTGCGTTTTGTTCTTTGCCGGTCTGATGAACATAGGAGGAGCACTGGCTGACGACGTTTGAAAAGAAACATGGAAGGTGTACTCTAAAATACAGATCAAATGGGTTTCGGCTAACCTCTCAGCGTCTTCCCTGTTAACCATAAAAGAGTAGCCTCCACCAATCCTCCCACCAGGGCTGATTTTGTAAATCCATCTTAACAAGGTGGCCAGTAGCTTGGGATGGGGACTGTGCTCAGATTGGCCAGTCGTCCAAGTAAGCATACAGATTAATGCCTTTCAGGTCTAGTAATGCCGCCATCACTGCTATAAGCTTAGAAGACACTTGGGGCCCAAACTGAGGCTGAAAGGTACAACTTTTTACTGATAGTGTTCGTCGCCTATGGAGAACCCAAAGCAATGGCGGTGAGGAGACCAAATGGGAATGTGCAAATATTCATATTATAGGTCGGTCCACAGCTACCAATCAGTGAGCTGGCTGAAGGGATTATCTGATGAGAACACACTTAATCAGCTTGATTTCTTCCTGGTTTAAGAAAAGATTGAAGGGGGAAAAGGGCAAGTATCTTTCTCAGGCCAGCCTTGTTCTTCTTTAGATCGGTAGAGAACCTTGATAGAAACCATAACCTTCCTCCTAAGGAGGAATAAAGAGGAACCTTCTTTATTGCCTCTATGAGCAACAGCATAGATATCGCTTATGAGAGGGGGGGGGGGTGGGCTGTGGGAGGAGTGCTGGAAAAACAACCCCCGGGGGAAGGGCGAGCTTGCATTTTACATGGAGCGCTCACAGATCTGTCTTGTCTATTTTGGCAATCGTGGAATCCTCTAAAACCTCCTGATCTCTTGGCAGTGAAGGGTGGTCTCTGCAGGCCGGAAGACTGTTTTGTGGGGGGCTTGGTTAGAGCTGCTAAACACTGTTTGTGCACCGCCTTTCTTTTTATCCAGTTCCTCAACTGCATCAGGGCTGAAAAGTTCCATCTCATCAAACAGTAGATATATAATTTGCTCCTGCATGTCTAATTGAAATTTGGTGGCTTTGGGCAGCACTTGCAGCCTAAGAGACGCACCTTGGGACGTAACAGCTGAGTCAAGGTGGTGGGAGGAGTCCACCATGAGGTCCTGGGCTACTTGGCGAGATTCTGCCAAGCCTGAGTGGAAACCCTCTTGAAGAACAGGAGGGGGGTACAGAGTCATAGGCACCCAGCTCTTTGACTGCTTTCACGATTGCCTGCCTGAAGCTCAGGGCAGAGTTTTGGTAGACTTACTTCCCTGCATTGTCCAGGAAGGGGTCCTTGTTAGGGGAGTTTTCCTTAAGTCCTAATGGTAGTAAGACTTTTGTAAGATATCCCAGTGGTTTGTAGATCTCCAACTCTTAGTATCAGTCTGCACTAACTCAGGACCTTGGTAGTGTGGCAGAGCAGCCAGGCTCATTTTAAGAGGAAAATGTGAGCTGTAGGCAAGTACACTGAACCTTAGTTAGACATGCACACCAAAGAAACTCTTACACATAGAATTTAATTTATTATATATAAACACCAGAATCACTTTAAATACTTCAGATGTTGAAACTAAAACACTTCGGAATACTTGAGAATACACTTCAAATGACACTTTCACTTGTGTGTTTGTTCGCGGTTACATTTGAAGCAAAGTTAGAAAGGGAAAAGACAATGTTATTGTATTATCGGTTATTACACGCACCTGCGGTTTTTAACAGTTTATACAGTAATACATTTACTCTGCAAACACATAGTAAAGTTACTTTAAGGGAGGAAAATGGTTAGTTAGTGTAACATTAGCTTAGTTCAAGGTTCTAGAGAGGGTCTCTTCGCAGCATTTTAAGTCCAAAAACGCAACCTTAGCTAAAGGCAGTTTGGAGAGGGCTCAAAGTCTTGACAAGTAGCAGAATACAAAGAGTTCCTGAGCATTTCTTCCAGTCTCCAGTCTTATAGAAGCAGCAAGTTAACAAACAAGGGAGACCTGTAAAAGGTCTTGATGAAGGGAACCAAGCAGCGGCTTGAGTCAGAGTAAGAGGGGGTGACCATGGACAACTCTGGGTGCACTCCAACGCTCTGGAGCGACTTCTCGGAATCACAAAAGCAATACCCTTTTCCCCAAAGTACCTGAGGTTTGAAGAAAATGTATGTGCTGGATGCTCTGTGATGTTGCAGCTCTGGATCCGAACTCTGGATTACTTGGTCTGATGACTGAAGGGAGGACAACGGACAGGATATCTCAGCAGCAGTTTCGAGGGAGGACTCGTGGCACGATCTTCAGCAACTTCTTGGTTCACTATGTGGTTTTGGTGCCGTTTCTGCATCAACAACAAAGGAAACGGATCATCCGGGCAATCTTTTTAGCTTCATGCAGTCCCGCACTCTCGTGAGGGTGTCTGGGCAAGTTGGATCGGATCTCTGGAGGGTCCTTACGGGTTCAGCAAAGATTTGGACGGATTTGGCCTTTCCACAACGATGCACTTGAAATCGGCAGCAGGTCTCCTGGTATTTGGGTTTCGCAGCTCTGGAAACTCCTAGGACCTCGGGAGATGGCACAAGTCAAAAGTCTTGTTGTTGTTCCCACCAGCCAAAGAAAAGGAGTCATCCTCTTCAGAGCTCCTCTGTCTCACAGAAAACGGGTTTAGAACAGCAGTGGTCGCTTCAGTGTTCCAAAGGGTCTTGCAGGTGTGTCTGGTCATCTCCCTCTTCGGTTACTTCAGCTTTCAGTGGCCACCTTTTATACACTTCCAGCACACACTCCTCTGCAATCTCTCTCAGCATTTTACAGAAAGGGGCATTTAGCTGTCCAATCAGGACAGCTAAGACCCCCTGTAGGAGCTTGTACTAGTCAGACACTCAGGCAGACAAAGGACAGGGGGTGGAAGACTCCTCCCCACTTCCTGCCTGCCCAGACACTCTGGAACGTAGGCGCGGATACCCAAGGGATCCCCAAAGGCAAAACACACACACTGGCCTCCCTTGGGTGTCCCTATTGTGCATTACAGAGGCTATGGACATAGCCAGCGGTATAAAAATTACACAATAGTTGGTAGACCACGTCCACTGCCACCAGCCATAACTAGAAGATTGTCTATGTGACTAAAAGTCACAGGAGTAGAGAGAAGGGGGAAACTATGTATCCCTTTGGCACTCCACTGAAGGTGGTATGTGCCAATCTCTCAGACTATAGAGTTTTTGGGAGAGATACTAAATATCTCTCAATCTTTAAGAACTGTAGTTACTTGAGGATATAGATAAAGAATCTTAAAGGAGAACCCTAAGGGTCCCCAGCAACACTGCCCATAAGGAGCTGTGTGCTGCAGTAGGAAAAACACAGATGTCTTTAAGAGCTATGGAGCAGACAGACTCCATAGTACAGATAGAATAGAAAGAATAGAGTTCCAAAAGACAGAGCCCACAATAAGAAAGAGTGGAAAAATGCTCCACTCATTCAGGGTTGAAAGAAAAAGGTCAAGAAGTCCAGCAAAGAGTCCTGGGGGTCTCACTAGGAGAGCGGGTGAAGCATAAAAATGATAAATCTCCCTAACAGTGCTCCCGCCCCAGAAGATTATGTTAAGAAGTAGAGGAAGACGATGCCCGACTCTTTCCGAAGAGGGTAGCAGCCACCAATATAGTGGAGCGAACTGGAAGGTGGCTCATCATGTACATTTTTTTCTGTTAAAAAACATGCCCACGCTTTTGGGAACGATTGAGCTGAAACTCTTTGCCAGATTTTAATGGCTTCCCAACCAGATCAAGTTGAAGGTGGATGCCTGGCCTGCCTGTCGGTTTCAAGGAGGTAGAGATGGATCTTTTGGAAGCAGTGGAGTGGGCACAATGGGTTGAGAACCCTTGTCCTCCTGACCCCCTGTTGGAGGTGCTGCCCTCTCTGCGGTCCAGGGTTCATAATTGAGGGGAGCCATTTAGGTCCTGCTTCTAGCATAGTAGAGCCTGGTTAGCTTGAAATCAACAGCTGCCAGGAGCTACTTCTGGCTCCTAGGGCCTACTCGTGACATTCGAACGTGTAAATATGACATTAATTTTGAGTATTTGAGAAAGTTAATAAAGAAGAATTAGAATACATCTAATACACATTTGACACAATGGTTCTTCCAAAGTGGCCAAAAAGTTAAAGGAGCATCTCTGGTAGCTTCTGGGTTGCCGGCAGTAACTCCTGCCTACTGGGTGATGTCCTTCGCCCAGGCCATGATTCTAGCTCCTCCTCATCGAATTTCAATTTCAAATCCTTATGTCACTGTCTGACATAACGTGGGTTGATTTTCTAGAAACTCTGGCTGAGGAGTGAAAACAAGCACATCCTTCATGAGAGACTTCAAATGTTGCCTCATGGGCCCATAGTAAAGTACTATGGGCCCATGAGGCAACATTTGAAGAAACCTGTCAAAGAAAATGTCTTCTCTTGAATGCTCCTTAATGGAAGTCCCTGGTGAGGATCTCAGGGCCCAATTGCTGGTGGGGACAGAAAGAGAATGAACAGAATATCCAAACACTGGGTGACCATTCTGCCAGAGGGGGAAAAAGGCGGAGAACCAAGAAGCACTGGTGAGTAGCCGTGGTAGAAATCTGTCTGGGCCACCCAGTATTTGCTCTGACGAAGCTGGGGAAGCTTCTCCTGGTGAATGGCCAGAATCTGACCTGGAGACAGGGACCGCTGTGGTACAGTGAGCCGTGGTCTGCAGTGGTTGAGGTGTGGTCTTGGTCACCGTAGAGGCCTCAATGCTCCCTGTGGTAATCTGAGGGGATGGTAGGGTTACTGTTACCGCAGGGCTTCTCGGGACCCTTGGGCGTTTGCCCGGTGAGCCGAGCGGGTAAGCCTCAGACCATGGTCTGGTAGAAGGGAAAACACCCTCAGCGACAGAGACCCCGGTACCAGCCTGGCCGGGAACCAAAGTCACCTTGGACCGAAGCCTGGTACTAGACACCTGTGGGTCCCATCGGCACAGGCGCTGGTCGAAGTCTCCTCAGAGATCTTGGGCCACACCCCAGTAACGCTGCAGCAAACCGCAACAAGCCTGAAAGGAACCCTTTTGCTTTGGCTAACCCATCAAAGTGTGTCACCTGAGCAGGGTGCCAAAGTAAAAAGAGCTGCACTTACTTTCTTGAACCGGACGTAGTTTGTGAGGTGATTGCTCCGACGTCAAAGTTGTCCTCCCACCGCGTCAGCTGACTCTCGAGGAACTTGTAAGTGTGTCACAGAGTGTCCAGACAACCCAGCGACGAAGCAGGCCCAAACTCTAAGCAAAGAGTGTGAAGGTTGCACGTTGAGAACGACCTGTGACACCCGGTGCACACAGAGAAATCTGCTTTAACTGGCATAAACGAGAGGAAGTGGGGGGAAATCAGTAAAAAGAAAACGATGAGAAGGGGGCTGTGTTCAGTGTCAGACACAGAGAAAGGGACAGATGGGAATGAGCACAAGAGGTGGCATTCAGGCAGTGGTTGTGCTGCATGCATGCGGTCAGTCACCGCTCTCTCCCTACATTCTTAAAAGGAACGCACGCTTGGGCTTGCTATGGTGCCGGTCCCATCCCCACTTTGAGGGAGCTCCTCCAAGTATGGAGGAAAGGGGATAGTATGTAAGAGGACTAATATTTATAGAAGCTAGATTTAACTTCAGCATACCACCAAGAGAACTTACATCCAGCTTTCCAGAAGCTGACTGTGTCTGAACCGACAGGAGGATTTTCAGTCCAAAGGCATGCTGTTCAGTGTAGTGTCAGCTTTGTCCGTGTTTTAGAAAATAGTGCATCATCTTTCTAATGAAGGTCCTGGAGTACAGTGTTTTCAGGATGATCTACTGGTGGGAGGATATAGCAGGAAGCGACATGATAACCGAGAGAGAGTACTTGAGGTGCTCCAGAAACATGGGGTAACTGTCTGGAAGGGCAAATGTGTGTTTAGAGCATGCACAATTGATCATTGGGATCACAACATCGGAGCAAAAGGGGTGTGCCCAAAGGGTGAGATCAAGGCTGTCAAAACTCCAGTGAATAAGGAATACCTGACATCATTCTTAAGCATGATGGAGTTTTATGATAAGTTTGTGCCCCACTTCACTGAGAAGGTGGTACATTCGAGAAAGTTGATTAGGAACAGGGTTGAGGATGTGTGTCGTGGAGCATGCAATAAAGAGTTGAACTTCATCAAAGATTAAATAAATATGGCCCTCCCCTTAGGGCTGTTTTACACCAGAAAGCCCTCCATACCAACTAACAATGCCAGTGTAGAGGTTTTATGAGCAATTCGTAAACAAATACATGATGGAGAGGAAGTCGAGATGGTTCATTCAATCTACCATGCTAAAGGGGGCAAAGTGTTGTTGCTTGGTTATTGAACAAGAGGTGTTAGCATGCCATTGGGAAATTGAGAAGAATACATTGTTTCTTTGGGGTGCAATGTTTATGGTGTGCATTGATCAAAAACCCCTTAAGAGTATTTTTGAGACAAAGGTGTTTGATGGTGTCTCTAGGCACACTGCCACCTGGGATTCTGACATGCAATGTCATGAGATTGTCATGGAGTACATTCCCGGAAAATTTAATCTTGGTGCAGACTGGCTATAAATGCTACCAGTGTAAGGGGATAGGAGCTTTATAGTGGGAAATGCAAGTTTTTGTGAGGTATTACAGAATAGTGTGCAGGGAGGACTGGAACAAAGCTTCTGCTGAAGATGGCACTCTGTTGGGTGTCTGCAAATTTGTGGAGCAAGGGAGGTCCCACAAGTGGAAACTCGGTGAATTACAATGGCAGTTCGGATAAGTGATGGAGCAGTTGAGCATGAAGGTGGCATTATGTATAAAGGAAGAATGTATTATGTTAAATTATGTATAAATCCCAGCAATCCCTCCCACGAGAAGAGGGTAAGTTAAGATCACAAGGAGTAAGGGCGTATAGAGGAAGGGGCAGAGAGTGGCATTGTTAGGCAAGATTGTATGGGTGCACTACAACAGCCCTGACCTCCTGGCAATAGGAACCCAACCTTTGGTCTAAGTCTGTACTACACAGGTTGGTAGTGTGGTCGAGTAGCCAGGCTGATCTCAAGAGGGGTCAATGTGAGCTGTAGGGGAGTTACACAGAGATTCACAGTGACAAGCATGGCTTCACCAGGCAAACTAACAGTCCAGGAGTTGCAGCAGGCGTCCTCTTCAAGTTCTTCTTCAGATTCCTTCGTCCAGTGGTCGTCTCTGCTTTCCAAGTCAAAAAGCCTCACCTTTTATGCAGGTTTCTCCCATTAATTCCAGCCTAGCCGTCAGTCACCCAGCAGGTCCTTGAGGACAGCCAGCCAATCACCTAAGAGTGCATTCCTGTCTCCTAGGAGACAAAGCACAGGGAGTTTCCGGCACCTCCCTCGCTTCCTGCCCCTCCCCCCAGACACCCAGGAGCCAGAGGCGGGTGTCACTTGTGAATCCCGCCAAAGACAAAACAAACAAAGGGACCAAACCTGGTTTGGCGCGCAGGGTAAATCTTAAGGACCACCTTTCAACAAAGAAATGGCGAAAAAAGAAGACCAGGGCCATTTTGACAAAAATGGCACGCTTGGGTGCTTTTTACCGTGGCTGCGAAAACAGCCCGCGGTTAAAGCACACCAGGGTAGGCAAAAGTAAAACCCTGCCACCAGCCATTCATCTAGGAAAGGGTAACATAAAATTGTTACATGAGAATACATGAGAAGCTATACAAAGGGGACACTATGTAAGGAACAAGTTACTTACCTGTAACTGTTGTTCTCCAGCATGGGTCTGGCATGGATTCACATGCTCATGAATATTCCCCGTCGTCAGGCCGGGAATCCTCGGTATAGAAAAAAATCAGTATCAGTTTAGTTTCTGATCTGTCTTTCTTAGTAGTAACCAATCACTGGTCTCTGGGTCATACTGCCCCCAGCCAATGACTTCCCTCTCCCTAAGCCCCGCCTCTGGCAGCCATCCTCAGATTTGGTAGCACGTTAAGTGGCAGTATGACCAAGTGAAGAGCCGCAGAGGGGTAGGCGGGAGGGTTCGCATGTGAATCCATGCCAGACCCATGCTGGAGAACTACAGTTACAGGTAAGTAACTTGTTCCTTCTCCAGCATGGGGTCTGTCATGGATTCACATGCTCATGAATAAGAGAATATATAGCAGTACACACATGCACAACCACGGGAGGTGGCAACAGGCTCAACATTAAGCAATACAACAACTCAATATTAAGCATCTCTTACCTCCTCACCAGGCTCACCTTAAGCGAACAGGTTGCGCAGCACTGCTTGGCCGACCCTGGACTCCTCCCTGGAGTCCCGATCGACGCAGTACAATCTTGTGAAGGTGTGCGTCGACCTCCACGTCGCAGCCCTGCAGATGTCCAGCAGGGGCACACCAGACAGGAACGCCGTGGTAGCAGCGATCGCTCTGGTCGAATGGGCTCTCGGACGGCCGGGCAGCGGTCGGTTTGCCAACCGGTGACAGAGCATGATGCAGCCGGAGAGCCATCTGGAAATGGAAGTCTTCGAGAGAGCCTTCCCTTGATTCACAGTCCCAAAATTCACAAACAGCTGTGATGTCTTCCGAAAATTCTTTGTGCGGTCCACGTAGAACTTCAGCGCTCTAGCTACGTCCAGCGAGTGCAAAGTCCTTTCAGCCGGCGACGAAGGAGACGGGAAGAAAATTGGCAACACCAAGGGTTCGTTGAGGTGGAAGTCCGACGGCACCTTGGGCATGAAGGAGGGGTGCGTCCTCAGCACCACCCTCGTGTCGTGAAACATCAAGTATGGCGGCTTGCAAGATAGGGCCTGGATCTCTCCCACTCGTCGTGCAGAGGTGATGGCCACGAGAAACGCTGTCTTCCACGACAGAAACTTCAATGGTGCCGAATGCATAGGCTCAAATGGGGGCCCCATGAGCGTGGTCAGCACCACGTTGAGCTCCCACGCCGGGGCAGGGGCCTTCACCGGCGGGAATCATCGGAACAATCCTTTCAGAAATTCCTTCACCAGTCAATGAGACCACAAGGACGCCCGTCCCGTAGTTCTGGTGTATCGTGAGATGGCGGCCAGATGTATCTTGATGGAAGCGTGAGCTAGTCCAGCCTTGGCCAATGACAGTAGGTACGGCAATACTTGAGGGGTCGTAATCCGCAGAGGGTTAATCTTCTGTGCATGGCACCAGACAGAGAACCTCTTCCATTTATGTCCGCAGCACTTGAGAGTTGAGGACGCCCTGGCCTTTGCAAGAACCTCTCTGCAGTGGGCCGGGATGTCGTACCCTCCAAACTCTAGTGCTGCAGGAGCCAGGCCTGCAAGTTCAGCGACTCCGGGTTGTGGTGAAGAATGGCGCCTCCTTCTCTGGAGAGAAGATCTGCGTCCGTCGGCAGCTTGACTGGTGTGGACGTTGACAAGTCCAGAAGGTCCGGGAACCAGATCTGTCTCGGCCACGCCGGTGCGACGAGGATCATCCTGCACCGGGACCTCTTGAGCTGGTTGATGAGCCGGAGAAGCAACGGCAGCAGAGGGAACGCATAAAGAAATAGGGCGTCCCAGGGGAACGAGAAAGCATCGCCCATGCTCCTCAGCTGGGGGTACCTGCTGGCGAACCTCCGGCACTTGGAATTTGTCGCCGTCACGAAGAGATCGATTTGGGGTTCGCCCCATCGTCGGAAGAGTCAATCCACTTCATCCTGGCATAGTTCCCACTCGTGGCACGAGCGCAGCTCTCTGCTGAGTGAGTCGCCGATCGTGTTTTTTATTCCTGCCAGATGAAGAGGCACCAGAAACATCCCTTGGGCGACGGCCCAATGCCACAGATCCTGGGCTTCCTATCCAAGGAAGCCCAGGATCTATGGCAGGGGATCTGGTTCCACCCTGCTTCGGGATGTAGAACATCGTGGTGGTGTTGTCGATGAAGATCCTCACTACCTTGCCCTTGAGGGACGGAAGAAAAGACCTGAGGGCCCAGAACACTGCGCAAAGTTCCAAGATGTTGATGTGGAGTGACTTCTCCTCCGGGAGCCAAAGGCCTCTCGCGTGAAGATCTCCGGAGTGCGCTCCCCAACCTTCCAGTGAGGCGTCCGTCGTCACTGTCATCTGGTGAGCTGGGGTCTGAAAGACCGTGCCCGCCGACAGATGAGAGCGGGTACCCCACCACCGGATCGCCTGATGGAACGTCTCATTGAGAGAGATCCTGTCCTCGAAGCTGCCCCTCGACTGGACCCAGTGGGCGTCGAGGAACTCTTGTAAGGGGCGCATCCAAAGCCTGCAAAGGCGCACCAGATAAATGCAGGAGGACATCATCCCGAGGAGGGACTTGATAGATCTTACCCTGGCCATGTCCGTGGCCAGCAGACGCTGCATCTTGCCCAGAATGGTCCTGGTCCTTTCCTCCGACTGCAAGGCCAGCCGCGCCACTGTGTTGAGCTTGGCACCCAGAAACAGGGTGACTTGAGACTGAACCAGGTGGGATTTTGGAAAGTTGATGGAGAATCCCAGGCCCTTGAGCAGCTGGACGGTCTTCGCAGTGTGCTCCACGGCGAGCTCCCTTGTCCTTGCCCGGATGAGCCAGTTGTCCAGGTAGGGGTAGACGTGGATCCCCTGTAGGCGCAGCCGCGTCACCACCGGTGCGAGGCACTTGGTGAACACCCTGGGTGCCGACTTCAATCCGAACGGGAGGGCCTTGAACTGGTAGTGCTGCCCCTGGACCACGAACCTGAGAAACTTTCGGTGTCTTTTTAGAATGGGGATGTGGAAGTACGCATCCTCAAAGTCCAACGACGACAGGAAATCGCCCTTCTCCAGCTGTCCCAGCACGTGCTGGAGGGTGACCATCCGGCACTTCTGTGCCTTGATGTACTTGTTCAGTCGTCACAGGTCCAGGATGGGGCGCCATCCTCCTGTCTTCTTTTTTACAAGGAAGTACCTTGAGTAAACTCTGGAGCCCCGAAGCCTCTTTGGGACGAGCTCGATGGCACCCTTCTTGAGCATCGCCCTTACTTCCAACAGTAGTTGAGGGACGTGATTTTCCTTCCTGGCCAAGGGTGGAACGTGAGGGCACTTCTTCTGAAACTCGAGGGCGTGCCCTTGGGCCAGGGCGTCCAGCACCCAACAGTCGGTGGAGATGGGACTCCCACACGCTGACGAACCTCGCCAGCCGCTCCCACCGGGGTGCTTCGGCGGGGGCCCTACCCCACGGTTGGTTCAATCTTGTTTGGAGGCCGCCTTGCCTCCTTGTCGACGACAACGGGTACCGCCTGACTTGCCGCGTCCCCTGTAGGCTTCCTGGGACGAAGATCTTGCCGCTTGACGGTACGTGGAGGAGCCACTGCCGGATCCCTTGGAGGCACCTCGTCTGCCTCCGGAGCTCCGAAAGGACGGGCGTCGTCGTTGGAGCACTCCCAGTGCCCGCGCAGTCTCCGTGTCTGTCTTGATGGCCTGAAGGGACTCATCAACCGCCTTCCCAAACAGGTTGTTCCCGTCGAAGGGCATGTCCAAAACCTTGGTTTGTACGTCCTGGCGGAAATCCGTCGCCTTGAGCCATCCTCGTCGTCTCAGGCAAACGCCGTTGCCCAACTGACGGAAACCGGTGTCGGCGATGTCCGTTGGCACCGTGATGGCGTGGTCCGAAGCAATCTCACCTTCCTGTAGGATTTCAAGGGCCTCAGCCCTTTTGGCGTCCGGAAGGAAGTCCAACAGCTGGGCTATTTTGAACCACAACTCCCTGTTGTAGCGGGCTACGATAGCTAGGGCGTTAGCCGCCATGATAGTCATCGCTGTGGATGAGATGACCCGTTGTCCCATCGTGTCCAGCTTCCTGCCCTCGCCGTCCGGTGGGGAAGTTGATGTCGAGGCCGATGCCCCCCCCCTAGCTTTCTTCTTTGCCGCCGCCAAAACGACCGAATCCGGGGTAGGTTGCGCCCGAAGGCACAAGGGGGCAGCGTCGGGGACCAGGTACTTCTTCTCGTAACGGTCCCTTTTTGCTGGCGCCGTGGCAGGGTTCTTGAGGAGGGCGAGCCCCTCATCCAGATGACATCAAGAAGTGGTACGGCGAGGACTGTCTTCCTTTTAGCCTCGCGCCGTTGGTAAAGGAACCATTCTTCTTCTCTTCTGGGCAGAGCTGGAAGAGCTCGGATGCCCTGGAAATCATGGCATGAAAGGATCCAATCTCGTTGGGCGGGGACGCCCGGGCATGGGGCGACGGGGGACACGTTCCGTCGTCACCTCCGTCGACATCTGTACCTGTCGTAGCCGTGTCCGTGCCTGTATCATCCCCGTGGGTAGTAGACCGGGGGGAAGGCAGAGCAGGCCGCAGAGGTGGGAGAGGTGGCGTAGGATGCGTCCTCCTCCTCTTATGCGGTCGACTTTCCGAAGGTTCTGGCTCCGGTTCCCCCGTCGGGTCTGGCTCAGGTACCTCCGTCGGGGGGAGGGGCAACCTTGTCCTCATCTCCGAGCATAAGGACTGAATCGCTGACAAAATGTCCGCCGAAGTGTCCTGCGGCGCAGGGAACGACGGGCGCGAGGACTCTTGAGGAACCTCGTCGGCGACACCGTCGCTCTCGTCGTCGCCCTCGTCGGGATCCCTCCCGATGGGCTGGGTCTCTTCCACGACTTCGATGAGCTCTTCTTCAGAGGTCATGTCCGTATCCACGATGGCCCCCTGCCCCTCCCCCACCTTTTCAAACAAGGACTTTGTGGGGGTCTTCTCAATGGGCCTGAAAGATGACTCCCTCCGCGGTGGCAGGGAGACTCTGGATCCTGAGGTCACCTCCACTGGCGTAGCCTCCACAGGCTGAGCCAGGGCCGCTGCGACATCCTCAATTGAGGTTTTAGCAGGGTGAATTAAGGCCATCGTCACCTTCTGTACGCCTGGGGCCTTCACCTTGGGGGAGGGTCCGAGCCTTGCTCCCCCTCTGCCGGAATCTTCGAGATCGACCGGGGCCTCTCCAGAAGCTTCGTCGGGTTCTCGGACTTCCTCTTACCCGAGCCAGAGCGTTGGCTCGTAGTTGATGGCGCAGGGGAGGATGCGCCCTGCATGGCAGCCAAGGAGCCCGACCGTTCGGCGCGCCCAGTGCCCGTGGACTTGCGATGCTTGGCCTTTTGTTGGGCCCCCGTCGCCGGGACGCCCTCACAGGACTTAGAAGACCACTCGGACTTCTTTTTTTCTTCTCGCCTGACGGGCTCTTCCCTTCCAGCCAGTTGGCGAGACGGAGGTGGCGATCCTTCATGGTCCGCTCCGACATGTTCCCACAAAACGCACAGTCCTTCTCTGTGTGCGTCTTGTCCTCATGGAGACAGTAGAGGCATAACGAATGCTCGTCCTCCTTGAAAACATTCTGAAGCTGGCATCCAGGGCAGGTCCTGAACAGCTTCCCGGGCGTCGAGCTTCCTTTCTCCCAGGCCATGTCCGGGGTAGGCCTCGGAACTTCTGGAATCCTCCAAAAGCGTAACTCGACGAAAACCTCACCCTTGAGGGGCGTAGAAAACACTGAAACGGATCCCCGTTGATCGGATGTAGAAACTGTGGAACTTGAGGCTCTATTTAACCGAAAAAAGAGAAAACTCTCCTGAAAAAACGCAAAAACGCAGCAAAAGCTCGAGAGCTACAGCACGAGGACTCCCAACACTTGAACGTGCGGTAAAAATCTGAGGATGGCTGCCAGAGGCGGGGCTTAGGGAGAGGGCAGTCATTGGCTAGGGGAAGTATGACCCAGAGACCAGTTATTGGTTACTACAAAGACAGACAGATCAGAAACTAAACTGATACTGATTTTTTTCTATACCGAGGATTCCCGGCCTGACGACGGGGAATATTCATGAGCATGTGAATCCATGCCAGACCCCATGCTGGAGAACCCCTCCAGCACCCTTCTGTAATATAGTGTGTGCTGGGTCCAGAAAGTTACAAATGGAAGTAAAGTCAAATTCACTTTACAGCTCTTGGAAACAGTACTTTATCCAAGAGAAGATATTTAAACCTTTGGGAAATCTGGAAGACTTCCCTGTGTCACTGCACTGAAGGTGCAGGGTGACACAATGTAAAAGATGTCTATGGAGTTTGTCAGACTCCACAACCAAAAGAAACACACAGATCAAAATCAAATTAAAATACATGAGAGAGTGGGAAAATTATAAGATGCTCTTAGTCTCCTTTCCTCCCTACTGCATCGGCATCCCTTCCTAGGGACGGGTGACGGGACCTTATTCACCAGAAAAAACGTTCTTCCCCCTTAAATTTAGAGGCACACAGGGGTGCGGCCCTGGGAGCATGCGCTGCCCTGACTCAGCCCGCCGGCGCCACTCCTCAGTCCCCATAGACGCCTCGACAAAAGATTAACATTGCCTAATGACACCAGTTTTATTAGGGGGTAGTATGGTGGGACGTATGGAGGAAAGGGGACTAAGAGTACGTTAGTCACTACGGTGAGTAACTTATAATTATTCATACGTCCCGTGCCCTTTCCTCCATACTGCATGGGCGATTACAACTGAATGTAGCCCCAGGGTGTAGAGGAGACCCTCCTTAAGCAAACAGGTTCCGGAGAACCGCCTGTCCAAAAGCCCCATCTGACCTGGAGCCGGCATCCAAACAGTAATGCTTGCAGAAAGCCGATGGAGTGGCCCATGTGGCCGCCCTGCTTATGCCCGGTGAGGGGACATGGCGCTGCAAGGCGATGGCCGCTGCCTTGGCCCTAACAGCGTGGGCATGCATGTTCGCCAGAAGTGGTCTATGCTGGCCCTCATACGCTTCCTTGATGGCCGGGACCATCCAGCAGGAAATGGAGGCTTTGGAGGCCTGATAGCCTGGCGCCTCCAAAAGTGATTAATAGGGCATCTGACTTGCGGAAGCCCTTGGCCCTGTCCAGGTAGAATTTCAGGGCACGCCTGACATCTAGGCAATGCAGAACTCTGAGGCTCGTCCTTCGGGTCAGCAAAGAATGTAGGAAGGACGATCTCCTAATTTAAGTGAAAGGCTGATGGCACTTTAGGTAGAAATGCCTGATGGGTCTGCAGGACCACCTTAACCTTGTGAAAGGTAGGCGTTCTGAGGCGAATAGGGCCTGAATCTCGCTGACCCTGCGCACCGATGTGAGGTCGACTAGCAGGGCCGTCTTGATGGTGACCAGCCTCATATCAACGGACGCCATAGGCTCAAATGGCTTGTGCGCGAGGGTGCCCAATACTAGGTTCAAATCCCACACAGGGTGTGGTTTCCTGATGGGCGGAAGACTCTAGCGAGTCCAGCCAAATGTCTCTTGACGATCGGGTTGGAAGAGGAGAAGACCCCTTCCTCGGAATTCCTGTAGGCCCCAATGGCTGAGACGTATGTGCGGCAGGTGTCCACCGGCATGCCAGAGTTGGCAAGGTGCGCTGAGAATGACAGCACATCGTCCAATGAACAAGCCAGTGGGTCGATATCCTTGGAGTGCACCCAGTGGCAGAACCTGGTCCATTTACTTTCATACTTGGCTCTGGTAGCCTTGGCTCCTAGCCCGCTGTATGATTTCCAGATTGGCTTGGGATAGGTTAAGGTGGCTGAGCGTCACTTGCTCAGGAAGCACGCTGTGAGGGCCAGCTTCTGAGGGGCGGGGTGGATGACATTACCCCCTGCTGTGTCACAAGATGTGCTGGGCCCATTGGGAGGTGGATTGGAGGGACCTCCGAGTGGCTGAGCAGCTCCGAGAACCATGGCCTGGCTGGCCAACACAGAGCTTTCAAAAAGACGTTGAGCTGGTGAGACTCCTTGAACTTGCAAAGCACTCTGTGAATCAGTGGAGTGGGCGGGAAGGAGTATGCTGACAGGCCGTTCCACTGGATCCATAAGGCGTCGCCCAGGGAGCCTAGGCTCCGCCCCTGCAAGGAGGCGAACTGGGAGCACTTCTTGTTGTGCCTGGTGGCAAAGAGATCCACCTGGGGGAGGCCCCATCTGTGGAGGATCTCCAGTGCAACGAGGTTGTTCAGCTGCCACTCGTAGTTGTCCGCTCCCAACCTGCTGAGCCTGCCCGCTTCCAGGATGGATTCCCCCAGAAGGTGGACAGCCATGAGGAAAATCTCATTCTCCACATGTTGATCACCAATCTGCACAGGGAAGGGGACCTGGTCCCCCCCTTTATTGTTGATGTAGTACATACTCGTCAAGTTGTCTGGGTGAGGAAAACCCTTCCCTTGACACGTGGGAGGAAGGCTCTGAGCGCTAACCAGATGGCGTTCAGTTCCAGCAAATTGATGTGGTATTCTGGTTCTTGGCGGGTCCACGTGCCATGGACCGAGAGGTCCTCCATGGTGGATCCCCAGCCCTCTAGTGATGAGTCTGGTAATCGTCACCTGTGGGACGGGGGGCCTGAAGGGCTTGGCCGTCCGCAGGTTGCAAACCATGTGAGGTCCTGGTGGAGAGATGGGGATCTTGATAATTTTGGCCTGAGAGCCCCTCTCCAGGTTCCACAACGCTGCGAGGTGGAGCTGCATCCTCCTCATCATGAGTCTTGTGTGGGGGAAGGCCAACAATACCGCTGCAAAAAGACCCAGGAGATGCTGGTACCACCAAGCCGAAGTAGCGCTGGCCGAGATTTTGTCCTCCAAGGGGAAGACCCTCTTGGAGCGCGTGTCCCAGATGAGGCCCAGGAAAGTCAGAGACTGTGTGGGTTGCAGCTGTGACTTCTTGAGATTGAGCGAAAAGCCCAAGTCGTGTAGTGTGTTCATCAGTGCATGGGAGGAATGGTGAACTGCTTCTTGTGATGTAGCCCTGACGAGCCAGTCGTCTAAGTAGGGGTATATATGGAGGCCCTCAGCCCGTAGGAGAGCTGCCCCAGCATTCATGAGTCTGGTAAAGACCCTGGGGGCCGGGTTGAGGCCAAAAGGGAGGACCTTGTACTGAAAATGGCAGCCCATGATCCTGAACCGGAGGAAAGAACGATGGGGTTGCCAAATCGGGACGTGCAGATAGGCGTCCTTCAGATCCAAGGAGCACATCCAGTCTCCCCTGCACAATGCCTCAGCAATAAAAGCTGACGTCACCATCTTGAATCTCTGAAGAGGTAAGGAGAGGTTGAGGGTGGAAAGGTCCAGAGCAACTCTCAGGCCAGCCTGGTTCTTTTTCTGAATGGCGAAGATCCTGGAGTAAAAGCCTGAGCCTCGCTGGGAGGCTGGGACTTCCTCCACAGCCTGGCTCAGGACGAGCGGCCGAGTCTCCTCCAAAAGAGTTGCTGTCCCAACTTGCGGGAGAGGAAGAGAGGCGGGAGTAGGTAGACGGTACCACGAGGAGACTACTGACAGGATCCAGGGGTCCGCAAAGTTCTGTCACCAAAAGTGTGCATGAAGAGCAATCCTGCCCCCCACTGGAGATACGTGGACCTGGAGGGGTGTGTCATGACTTCTTACCCTCGGAGGCAGAGGAGGGGGACTGTAAAAAGCCCTCTCCCCCCTTTTTGTTGCTTGCGCCGACTTGGGGTCGGCGAGCGTTCCAGCTGCCTGGAACTTTGTTCCTGGAAGCCGCGAAAGCCTCCAGATGAGCGACCCTTATCAGAGCGTTGCTGAGACTGGAAGTACGCTTTGAGCGTGGTCTTTTTCAGAATGGATAAAGACTTATCGTCTGAGAGCTGTTCTTTTTGTCCAGCTCCTCGTCTGTGCTGGAGTGAAAGAGGTCACTGCCCTCGAAGGGCAGATCTAAGATGCGCTCCTGGACATCTGGGTTGAACTTGGTTGCCGGAGCCAAGCCATCCTTCATGTCCGTGGCAATACAGCTGGCACGTCCAGAGGTATCAATGTGTGCTAGGGTGAACTCCATGATATTCTGAGCCACGAGCTTGGCTTCGGCTAGCCCTGCCTTAAAAAATGTGGCTGTGGGCGGGGAGTTGCAGGAGTAAGTTGGCAATTTCCCGCCATAATCAGTTGCAAGGAAGCATTGGAATACAGCTTCTTACTGTATGCCTCCAAGTATTTCTCCTCCTTGCCTGGCAGAAGTTTACGAGGGACAGCATAAGCCACTGCCGGTCAACATGCACGCCCACGCAGTCAGAGCCAAGGAAACGGCCATCGCATTCCAGCGGCATGTCCCCTCGCAAGTCATAAGCAGGGCAGCCAGATGGGCCACCCCTTCGGCTTTCTGCAAGCACGACTGTTTGGATGCCGGCTCTAGATCAGATGCGGCTTTGGACAGGCGGTTCTTAGAAACTGGTTTGTTTAAGGAGGATCTCCTCTCCACCATGGGGGCTACACTCAGTTGTGATCGCCCATGCAGTATGGAGGAGAGGGGACGGGACGTAAGAGTAATTATAAGTACTCTTATGTCCCCCGTCCCCTTTCCTCCATTCTGCATGGGCGTCCCTCGTGAGGGATGGGAGACTGAACCTTTTTCACCAGAAAAATCTTCTTCCCCTCTAAATTTAGAGGCGCGCGGAGGCGCAGCCCTGGGAGCATGCGCTGCCCTGACTCCACCCTCCGGTGCCACACCTCAGTCCCCTTTTCCGCGTCAACAGGAACCAGACAAATTCACCAGCTAGATCTTCTTTTGTCTTTTATCAATTGGGTACTGGGTCCTCAGACGCCACAGCTCCTGCCTGGCGCATGTTGACTTCGACAGGGTTCAGCAGGTGCCCATCCTGCAACGGGCTCTTCCTAACTTCAGACCCCTACGCCCTCTGCCTATGTTGCCTTGGCCCAGACCACAGGTGGCAAGCCTGTTCGGCAAGCCGCTTGCTATCCACGAAAGCACTGAACAGACTAGCCAGGTGGAGGGAGCTCTTTCAGCGGTCTCCTTCTGAGGATCTCGAGATCTTCATGAAGAGTCAATCCAGGCCTGAGGTAGGGCCTCTGCCAGTCCTGCCTTGAATCGTGATCGGCCCTGCACCGGAGGCTTTGGGAGGAAATTGGCAATTTCCAGCCAAAGCCTCTGGTTAACGGCTGCCATTATGGCATCTGCGTTGGCTAGAAGAAGATGCAGGGATGCGTTGGAATACAGCTTCTTCCCATGCCTCCAAGATCTTCTCCTCCTTTGCCTAGCAGCGCCGCAGAGGAAGAGGACGACTGAGGCTTGGAGTATAGGGATGCCGCAGCGATCACCGAAGAGTGCGGCTGAGGGTGGGCTGATAGCAAGAGTGTATCCCCCTCCATCTGCCTGTACTTGGCATCCAGGCATCGTTTGGCCAGCTGGACGGAGTGGGGCTTGAGCCAGCCCTTTTTGGCCAAGGCGACTATGTCCTTCATCGGGATCCCTGTTCTTGCTGCGGGACTTAGCGTGAGGACTTCGGCAAGGACCCCCTCCGATGGCTGCTCAGGGGCACCTGTACTGGGGGCCAGCGGCACCGGAGCCATTGGCAGGTAGCGTCCCTGAGGATGACCGCCATCCGAGGAGATTTCATGAGCCCGAGGCACCTTTCAAAAAATCTGTCCTCACAGGCCAGAGGGGTGATAGATGATATTGACGGAGTAGCAGGAGGCTGCTGGAGCCGTTGCGTACCCTGCCCATACACACGCAGTGGAATCCTGCCCTGCGCAAATGAAGGGTAGGCTGTAGGGCACATACCTGGTTGACACCAGTCCCACCTTGACACACGTTCCTCCACCTGCTCCCTGCATTGGTGCGGTATCGGTCGGATGTCAGAAATGTCTGGCACAGTGGCCATTTTGTCGAACTGTCTTCCACGTGCCTGCGTCGCATTGCTTGGCTCATTGGGCCCACCCCGTCCAGGACTCTTGAGTGTGGATCGTTCCTCGGGCCGAGACCTGATAGGCATTTCGCCCACGGCGGATCTGCCAGTAGAACTGCGTATAGGAGCCCCTTCGGACATGTTTCCGGTACTAGGGCGTGGCCCCTCGGGTGAAGACCCAGTAAAAGAACCTTCCGGCCCCTCAGCACTGTCACCGGGAGGATCAACTGACCCCTCAGCCTGTCGGCCGGTAGCTGATTTAGCCTTGGTACTCGTGCTGGTATGAGAACCTGAGGGGTTCCACCTGCGCGGGTGAGTCCCTGGAAAGGAGTGTCTCTTGCGGGGGTGCCCTACCTTGTGCCTGGATCGATGATTGACAAAGTCTTTCAGGTCCTCTGGAGGCGATATCTTGAAGAGCTTCCTCCACCTGGCTAGTCTGTTTTTCAGAGACCTCAAGGAAAGTGCGTTGCACGCGGTACAAGCTTGCCAGCCGTAGTCTGGGCCAAGGCAACATAGGCAGAGGGTGGGTAGGGTCTGAAGTTGGAAAGAGTTTGTCACGGGATGGACACCTGCGGAACCTTGTAGAAGTCGACATGCGCCGGGGAGGAACGTGATGCCTGAGGACCGAGTACCTGTATAAAATGACAAAAAGACAGAAGAGAAGAAGTAGCCACACGTGGTATTAGATGGCCAAAGCCAAACCCAGGAGCGCTGGTGAATTCTGCACGTTCCAGTCGACGAGGAAAAGTGGACAGGAGCTGTGCCTTTCTGCCATAGGGCACTGAACACCTGTAGCCCCTCGAGGCAAAACTGAAGGCGGGCTTGGCCGGCTGCGCAGCTATGCACATCAATTTTGCAGCAATTTTTAACACGTTAAACCTTTCCAGAGAGCCATCTGCATTCACACTGAAAAGGAATTCTCCTTCGAAAGGCATGTACAATAACCTGTTCTAGACATTAGGCGAAAAGCCTGAGGAGCGCAGGTAGGCCGGTCTCCTGAGAATTACTGCCAATCCCATTGATCAGCCAACACAGTCTGCCACGTCCAGGCCCGCTGGCAGCGACTGACTGGCCACCTCCTTCCCATCTTCCACCAGCTGCATAAAGCCATCTCGCAGCTCCCCTTCAGGGATGTATTGGGCTGCATGTTCCACCACCTTCTAGGGGCCAAATTATGAATTGACAAACGCAGAGGACACATTAATGGCCTTCAAGGCCATGCTGCCAGATGTGAACATTTTCTTTGCGACAGAATCCAGCCTCTTGCTCTAACTGTCAGGACGCATGTTTGAGGTTGATGAAGCTCCCCTGATGGCTGCCTGAACAACTAATACTTCTGGGGAAGGGTGAGAGGACAAAAGGATGGATCCTCTTGCCGGCCTGTATTTGCTGGTCGCAGTGGAGCTGACTGGAGGAATAGAACAAGGCAGCTGCCACAAGGAGGCTACCAGGTCGGCTATCGCCGGATTCAGAGGCATGTGCCTCTCCATAGTGGGACGATCGTACAGGATGTCGGTTAAATACTAACCCTGCGTTGGAACTGCTGAAGCATTCAGCCCTAGGGTGTCAACTACCCTGTCTACTAGTGTCCTACAATGGCATGGGCGTAAGTGTAATGTTGGGCTTGTTGTAACTCCACATCCAGGATGTATCCAAACCACTAGCATTATTATGCAGCCCCTGTGCTAGGGCTAGGAGGTCTGCCTAGTCCTCAAAATAATAGTCGACACCAGCCTCTGAATAAACTGGATCGACGTCTCCTTGGTCCCCCCGGCCCCCATCAGTGCTTAAATTCTGTGACCTAGATCCGAAAACTACAGCGATCAGACTGCAGTGAGCCAGAATCCCGGACTCATTTTGTTTTTTAGCCTTCAAGTTTTTTAAAGAATAATAATTTAAACCATATACTAGGGTGACCCAGAAACTTGGTTGCCTTTCAGGATCCCCACACAAGACACAGTCCTGAGGAAGGTGGCAAAGCCTTATATCCGCCGAAACGACAATATTAAGAAAAATAATTTGTGTAGAAAGGTCTTCTACACTAGACGAAGACCTGCTTACTAATGAATTGTGCTTTGGGGTAATTAGTCGGAGTCCCTTCACTTCACAGGGTGATTTAGAAAAGTATGGCTATGGAAACAGCGTTCAGGTTTTTAAAAGACGTTATCTCGGCCCAATGCGAGTTTGGCTGGCCACTCCTGAAGGGACTTTGAATTCATTTCATGCACGAAGAACAACCCCTCTGTGTCGTGACCCGTGCTGAGGCAAAACACACAGAAATTGTGCGGGTCTGTCACTGACATCTTAGAAGCACAATCTGTGCAAACCTTGGCTTGAATCCGGAAATATGGGGCACATACATGTCACAGTAAACAACAAAAAAACAAATCTGATGAAAAATGTGTTGAATAAGAGTCGAGGACTTGATGAAGCATATTCCTCAAGAGCAGCGCGTCGTGCGTGCCGAAAAAAGGAACTGAGGTACAGGGCGTAGCGATGCAGTATATATACGACGCCCGACATCACGTCTGCAGCCAACGATCGAGCCCCAAGCAAGACAGATCGACGGCTGAGTTGATGTCCAACCTCTCGCCCTGGCTTTTCAACCAATACCTGGCAACTCTCACCCACTGCATTGCCATTTTCTGCTCAAACTTCCACTGCTATGCCAACGACACAACTAATTTTCAGGCCGCCCTCGGCCACCTCCTCTCCCTCCCTCACCTCTGATTGCCTAACTGCCATTCAAGATTGGTGTGCCACCAATGATCTTTGTCTGAATGCCAGCAAGACGGAAATCCTCATCGGCACACCTTCACCATCCTTTCCCCTCACTCTCTGGCCAGCCTCCCCCGGCCTTCCTCCTACCCCCACCTGCGAGGCTAAGAACCTTGGGGTCATCTTTGACTCCACACTTCCCTTCTCCTCCCACATATCTGAGGTCTCAAAAAAGTCAAACTTTCTACTGCACCTCCTCAGAGGTACTCTTCCTGTCCTCTCCTTCTCCCAGAAGCTCACTGTCTCCCAAGCCCTGGTTCTCTCTAGGCTGGACTATTGTAACATCTTCTTTCTAAATCTACCTGCCTCTACTCTCCGCCATCTTCAACTAATCCAGAACAGGACTGTGAGGCGTGTCCTCTGGCTCAAGCCCTTGCACCGTATCTCTCCAGCTCTGAAATCTCTCCATTGGCTCCCAGTGGATGCAATGATTAAATTCAAAACCCTCTGCATTGTCCACAAGGCTTTCTGGGGCCTGGGTCCAAAAAACCTTCAGCTAGTCCTTCGTAAATGCCTGCCCTCTCGAGCTCTTTGCTCCTCTGCCTCCAACTCCCTCAGGGTCAGTCGTTTTTCTAAGAAACACGCTTGGGTTAGATCTCTGGCTTTGGCTGGGGCCTTCCTCTGGAACAGCCTCCCTGCCACTCTAAAACTTGAGGAGAACCATCTCCGGTTCCGAAAGCAGCTCAAGACCTTCCTCTTTCCTCTGCCTTCACGCCACCTCTCCCCTGCTGACCTGTTCTCTCTTGGCACTGTGCACCCGGCCACCCTCTGTCCCCTGGCCCCAGGTACCTGTTCACCCTGCCATCTTCCTGCACTGCCTCCTGGCCACCCCTTGCACTGAGGACTGTATCTGTACCCATACAGTCCCCCAAACCCCTTCTTTTTCTTCTCTTTCTGCACTTAAGACCTTCCCAAGTTTGCTGCTGTAAACACAGCACTTGCCACTTGATGGCTGCATTACCACTGTTAATTGCCGCTACCACCTATTTATTTTATTTATTACTATTTTTCTTTTCCCCACTACTCCGCACTTTGCACTCCCTCCCACCCCCACTCCCACTCCCAAGCACTTTTCCCCTCTCCTCTCCCCTGCACTTGCACATTCTCAATGTCACTGGGCCTAGTAAGATTGTTTGTCTCTCCCCTGTTCCCCTCCCTTGCCTTGTCGCGCTCTGAAACACTTGTGTACGAGCGCGTTACAAATAAAATATCATATCATATCACTACGCCCAGTGTCAAATCTTTTTCCGAGCAGCAGAGATGGATGAGGATATCTATTAGGTGAGGAATCTGCAGGAAAAAAGCAATCCATTGAAAGGTAGCGACGAACCTTAGGCGGTCACAGCTTGTATTTAAAATGCTTCTGCACACCTTTACAAGTCTTCTACGCTGCATAACGTAGACCTTTATGGTGTCCAGTAGTGAAAATGGTTTTAGTTCTGGTAAATTACCTATACCATTAACTGTACAGTAAGTGGTGACATTTACAGCTCTAAATGCTCATTTAAGTTTTCAAAGTTTAGCATCAGACTCCTATTTCAATTACACGATTTCTATCTCTGTGTATTTAAATTCAGAGTCCAACAATTAACCTACCTGGCTGACAAGTTCTGGTATTCCAAGAGCTCTGTCAATTTCTTCTAGACCGTCAAAAGTCCTAAAAGCCATGTACAGCTGATCGAGGAGGGTTCCCTCATCACTAACTGGTTCTGAGACAGGATGCTGGCACATCAGTTCCTCTGGTGAACTGACAAACTGTTGTCTGAAAAAAAGTGGAGAAATGTACCCTCATTAACCATAAGAAGGACCAAAAATAGCAAGTATTTCAAGGACCAATCTCATTAGATTGCTAGTTCTTTATATTCTTAATGCAGGTATTGTAGGCTTCATTTTTCATTTAAAGTATAGCATATTTCACAAAACATGATGTAGATTCCGGTGCAGATCTATTTCAAAGGTCTGTAATACAGTATATGAGAATGTACCAGAATAATAGTTCCGTGAGTTATGTGCTTGCTTTCAAACTTTAATCACAAGTTAGAATTTGAACAGGATAGGAAATAGCTTTTATCACTACGGGGTCAATAAATGGTAGTCATCTGAGTAATGAGATTAACATATTGTTAAAAAAACATTTTTGGAGGGTTGCAGTGGAATGCACGATGCATGAGAAGATCGTTTGTGACCCCCATGCATTTTTTTTTAAAGTTGAACAGCAGCATTGTGATCAGTTACTGTCTTGTTTACATTTCACTAACAGGCATAAAATGCTTTTTTTCCTTCACACATTAAATAACATCTGCCCGTTTAAGGACCCATTAATGTGAAATGCGTTCCCAGCACACGTGGGGGCAAGGAGCCCATCACAAATTTCAATGCAAAGGAATGCCCAACGCATCACTTGAATTGGCATACAGGAACACAGAAATGTACAGGTCATTTTGTGAGTAAGAGAACCTGTGCACTTCTTTAAATTATGCAAGTAAGACAAGGTACACCCCCTCTGCACTTTTAATGCTTACTGTTTACAATGGGCCCAATGTGTGTGCAATAAAAAGTGTTTAAACAAAAGTGTATTAAAACAAGTGTATTAAAAAACATTTGCTTGTAAATGGTCTGTGTAAAGATGGATTTACAGAATAAGCCTATCTTGGTGAACAAGAATAGACACCAACGTCTTGTCAAACTATCTGGGTAGTATGACTGAGCAGCAAAGCTTCGACTTGGGAAGTGTTTGAGTGGTGAAGGATTCAGTTAAACCGACACAAAGCACTCTTAATAATACTAAATGGGGAACATGTATACAAATACAGTTATTTATTTAGACCTTAGATAAACTCTTAGCAATGAAAAACACAAACATTCACTATTACTATATACACATCCACTTTGGTGTGCTCTGTTAAGAGCACCAATACTTTACTTTTATAATACAGTTAGATCAGTTCCATAAGTGTTCAGATGAATTTCTAAAATCAGCCTCTGGGGAAGGATTTTAGGAGGCCACCTTATTTATGGTAAACAGAAAAGACACTGGGCCTCAGTACATGGAAGGCGGCCCCGTAATGAACTGTGCCGGTAATGGACCGGCACCGTTCATTACGGGCCGCCTCATTATGAGGTCTGCATCGGGTCCCGCAAAGGACGTCTGGTCAGACCAGGCGTCCTTAGCGGGACCCGCTAGCAGACCAGGATGCTAACAATGGGCTCGTTGTTAGCATCCTCCCCATTCCCATTGAGCCCTATGGGGGATCAAATGGGGATGTACCGGGTCCCGGGAAAGGGTATTACCGGGACCTCCAAGGTCGGAATGGCCCAGTTATTGCCTATTTATGGAACACAGACCTGGTACCCGCTATGGGGGTAGCCATGCCGGTAAGAACGGTATTAGGGACTAAACTCTCAATATAGGCCTGTATAACACAAGTCGGTAGAGCGGCTGATTAGCCAGGATTATTTTAGGAGGGAGTTTTATGAGCTGTAGAGCAGTACAGAGAAATCAGTACATACATAGACTCAAGAAAACACTTGCACACTTAAAGTTATATAAAAATCAATCTAAAATGCAGCAACTAACAACATTCAGTTGTGAATGGAATTAAATGTACACAAGGAACAATAATGCAGATAAGTAACTTTCTATGCTTCCCATAACCAGCACATCGAGTGACGTCAATTAAGGTCTGCAGCTGCATTTATATGTATCACCTTGGCAAAATTTGAGTTGGAGGGAAAGTTTAAGGTTAAACAGAACACAGTTAGCAACTGTTAATAACAATTTCACTCTCCCAGAGGGATATAGGGAGTCTGTATCCTAGCAATAAAAGTGTTAACAATTAAAATCTATGGAGGTCCCAGCATTACCAAAGCCAGTAGGATAAAGAAGATGGACCTTTGGGAAACCAGCACAGGCAAAGTTAAATGGACAGTTCCAGTTCTGATGAAGAGAAGGAAACAGGGGAGCTCTAGCAGAGCCTTCCTGATAATACACAGGCTGTTAGGCCTGCACAGAGGAGTTGATGTCAACTCTCACTTGAAGGAAACAGCGCTTCCCAAGCCAGGAATCACTGAAAATAGCACGAGATAATTACAACCCAAGCCCCACAGTTCCTTGAAGATGAAGAAATTGAAGCTGGCTTCCTTGGGTGCAACGATGCAGACCCGGATTCCTGCTCCTTGGTCGTGGCGACTAAAGGGGTACCTTTGGCGAGCTTCTGCAGCAGCACTCAGGAGAAGGGGTCAGCAGCAAGTGATACAGCTCATTTCAGTGGCTCTTTGTGGTTTTGGTGCCTTTTTCTAAGCGCCAAGAAGAAACGAATATCACTGGATGGATTCTCCTCGATTATTCGGTCCTGAACTCTGATGAGGGGACTTTTGGTGAAGAATTCCTGCCTCTGGAGGACCACACGAATGCCTCCAAAGTTTCAGCCGGATTCGATCTTCAGATGACTATGCACTCAATAATGGTCCAGGTGCCCCGGGTATTCGTGTTCTGCAGCCCAGGAAAGTCACAAGACATTGGGGGATGGACCAAAATGAAGGTGGTCTTGAGGCCACCAGCCTAAGGGTGGAAGTTGTCTTTGGCGGGTCTTCCCTGTCGATGTGAAAACAGGGGGTCAGCTCAGTTGCAGGGCTTCACTGGTGCTTCTGTGGTCCTGGAAGGTGCTGCTAGCGACTGCTCATATTCTGCTTCCGATTCCTTGGTCCAATGGTCGACTCTGCCTTTGATCGCAAAATCCTTGCCTTATATCCTGGAACCCATTCATTCACACTCACAGAGCTGTCCATCAACTGGGTGTTGGCTGTCCTCCAAGACATCCTGCCGCCCAGTTAGATCTGCTTTCAGCCAGGCATACCTACAGACAAAGAACAGAGAAGATTCAGGGTCCTCCCTCACTTCCTGCCTTCTCAGACACAATGGACCATGGGCGGGCTTCAGGGCTGACGCCACCAAAAGGTAAAACTCCAAAAGGACTCAAATCTACTCTAAATCATAGAAGAAAAGCACAGAAGGAACAGACAAATGAAAAATGGCTAAAAAAGAAGACGGGAACATTTTGAGAAAATGGTCACCCATAGGTGCTGTAACGCAGCTGAGAAATCAGCCTGCTTGTAACCTGCTCAAAAGGTAGTAAAAAGTAGCCACTGTAACCAGCCATTTAAGATAGTCAGTGTAACAAAAAATTACATGAGGAGTGGGAGAAGGAGTTACAATGTAACCTCTCCAGTGCCTGACAGGGTGGTGCTTGCTGGACCCACAAAAAGAAAAAGTAAGTAAGATAGAAGGAGAAATTATTCACTGTAATGATCTTTCTATGGATTCTTCTCCCGCAGATTCCTCATCTTGATAGACTCCCAAAGCAGTTAGAATAACCGAGGAGGGCAGAAAGATTTAAACCAGTAGATTCTGGTAGAACCGCACAACCAAACCGTGCATCAGCTACCTGTGCAACATCCAAGGCATAGTGCTTGGTGAATGTATGCAAGGATG
This sequence comes from Ambystoma mexicanum, assembly GCF_040938575.1. Lineage (NCBI taxonomy): Eukaryota > Metazoa > Chordata > Amphibia > Caudata > Ambystomatidae > Ambystoma > Ambystoma mexicanum. The sequence continues at coordinate 704,400,672 of NC_090933.1, forward strand.
ACCACTTGGCTGCCCAACATATGTCCCTAACAGGAGCCCCATTGGAGGGCCGTAGAAGCCAAATAAACTCTGAGTGATCCCTGATGGCCACTGGAAGCTCCCTGCCTGCCGGTTGGTAACATTCTGATATGCACAAAACAATCCAACGTGACAGAGTTCATTTGGTTATGGCAAGACATTTTCGAGACAAAGAATGGGCCACAAACAACTTGGATGTGCGAGCAACATAGAAGCTGAACGCTCTCTTCGGGTCAAGGAGGTGGAACCACTCTTCCTCTTTCAAAGAATGTAGAGGAGGGTAAAAGACAGGCAGATCGATAGACTGGGACAGGTGAAATTTAGAAACCACCTTAGGAAGGAAACCGGGCCTGACTTTGAGAGAGACTTTCTCACGAAAGAAACTTCAAAATTGAGGTTTGCAGCACAAAACTTGCAGCTCGTTAACCTTCCTGGCAGATGTGATTGCCACCAAGAAGGCTGTCGTAAGGGATACCAGCCGTACAGAACATGAGTGAATAGGCTCATACGGAGCTGCCATCAAGTAGATCAAAAACAGATTAAGATCCCAATCTGAGACGACAAAGGGGGTTGGCAGAAACTTAATGAGAAGGCCCTTCAGGAATTGGGACATGACCGGAATAGTAAATAAGGATTCTTGGTCTGGGAATCTCTTGAATACAGACAGGGCCGCCAAATACCCTTTGACCATGTTAAAGTGAATGCCTGACGAGGCCAGTGACAGAAGGAACTCCATCACTGTGGTGGTGGGGCAAGAGATAGGGTCAATCTCATGTTCCTTGCATAACTCCTCAAATCTTCTCCATTTTCACACATACAGAGATCTTGTAGAAGGTCTGCCTGCAGCCAGCAACACCTGAAGTACCTACTCTGAAAGGTCCCAGTCATCATAACTCAACCTCTCAAGAGCAACGCACATAGGTTGAGGGAATCCGGGGTCGGGTGGAGGACTCAACCCTCCGACTGGGTCAGGAGATCCAGACGCCGAGGCAACCGGTGAGGTTGACAGATGGTCAGATCCAAGAGATCGGAGTACTACGTCCTCCTCGCCCAATATTGGGCGATCAAGATCAGGGTCACACAAAATCTCTCCAACCTCCTCAGAACCCAAGGAATGACTGGAATCGGGGAGGGAGGGTAGTGGAGAGGGAAGGTCGAATCTAGCAGAAATGCACCCCCCCCAATGCACCATTCGCTGCGAATTCGCTTGAGAAAAACTGTTCACACTTCCTGTTGGACACTGTGGCGAACAGATACACTGCTGGGGAACCCCAGAGAGCGAAGACTACCTCTAGAACTTCCTGGCACACTTCCCACTCGTGTGAGACTGCTCTGCCTGCTCAGAGCATCCAGCAAGGTGTTCTACATCCCCGCCAGATGAACTGCCGAGACCAAGACATGGTTCTCCCGTAACCAGAATCATAGTTGTATTGCATCTGTGCAGAGGGGGCGGGAGTGCAGACACCCTGCTTGTTGAATAGTGCATGACCACTGTGTTGTCCGTCAGGACCAGGACATGCTTCCCTCAGAGACGGGGCAAAGGCCCTCAGGGCTAACTGAAAGGAACGCATGCTGGCAATAGTAAGATAGACACAAATGACCACAGTTCCAAGGGTGTTTATTGAACTTTGGCAAGGGTGTGATAAATGCCTATCTAAACCTAAATCTACAGATGGGAGCAAGCCACGACCACCAAAAAATAATAATAATGCAGTCCTAGTAGAGTCTTGTCAAATTAAAAAGGGCCTATACTAAAAAAGAAAAAACTATTGCCAATCTTTACAACCAAGTTACACAATAATGTGGTGTAATGTTCATGAAAAAGAAACAGGTGTTCACAAAAGAATATGTCAGTGTGTTCGGCCCGTTGGCCTCCCTTTTCCGCGTTTTCAGCACGGGGCAAGACGGGTCACTTGAACAAAGCACACACTCTGGCTTCTGCGGCACAAGGATACAGTTCCATTTTCCCAGTTCAGTACCTTCTGTGTCCAAGTCTCTCTACTTCTCGCAAGTCTCTAGACACAGAAGGCCTGCTGTACCGGAAACAAACACATAAATGTTCTCTTAAATATTTTACTTGGGTATTCACCCTGGATCCCGCTCTGCCGGACTCAGATCCTTTTCATAAGCATAAAAGTTCAATGCTGGATCCCCCTCTGCTGGGCTCGGATTCCTTTTCATAAAAGGTTTAATTAGTCTCCCTCAGCCAGGCTCGGACCAATTTGGATTTACTTTAAACTATAGAAGACTTTCGAATGTGCACAGGGTTTAGCTTGACCCGTTGCATGACCACTTTCGATATCAATATTTCTCTCACACTCAGCACCCGTTGGATACCCAACAGAGACTTTAGAATGAGCACTCACGTGGTGCCGGACCACTCTGTATATGGTGTTAATGTTTGTTTGTAATGCGCCGGTAGCCCGCGGGCATTAGGGCGCAGAGAGACAGATTCATTCTAGGCAGTAAAGGTGCAGAAGGGATGGCTAGGAAAACAGGAAGTTATTTGAAGAGGTGCCAAACTGTCTGAACCGGAAAATATTTCCCAGCACCCATGGCATAGATTGCCTGATGTTTGTGATCTTAGGGTCCTGTTCGGGATGTATTGTGTGAACTTCGATCTGAGGTATGACAGGGCCGCTCCATACAAGCATCTATGCACTAATGTCATAGATTTAAAGAGGATTCTCTCCTCAACTCTAAACCAATGGAGGGATCTTCTGGCCTCTGTCACATGGTCTCTTCTATTGATCCCTTTTATTACCCGGACCGCATTAGATTCCATTATCTGGCATTTGTTGGTGAATTTTTTTGATGCTCCCAACAAAAGTGAATTGCTGTAGTCAAGGCACGCCAGTATAATGGCCCTGGCTATTGTGGCCGCATTGTTCTCATTAAGAAGACGGCGGATAGCTCTCAGGAGCCTAATATAATAGGCATTATTTTTTGTGGAGGTAGTTTGTTTGAGCTTCCGATCCCAAAGTGGACTCCATCATCCCAAGTGTTTTTACATGGGGGACTACCTTGATACGCAAGTCTTTGACCGTAAATTCTTTACCAAGTTTACCCCTTGCTTGATCAGAGCCAGAAATCATAAGCTCAGTTTTTTGCTGTTCAAGCACATCCAGTTGTCTTCCATCCATTTGTCTATCAGATTATAGACGGTCATGATCTTTTCCTTATCTAACTGATAGTCACCCTCCAGTTCAAGCACTAGCTGTGTGTCATCGGCGTAGTTAATAAAATGTACGGTGATGGATTCTAAGATACAAGAGGGGATATGCTAGCTCCCTGTGGTATCTCTGCACTTATAGGGGTTGGTGTTGAGAACTTCTCTTCCCAGCGTACTCTGGCCACACGGTCTAAGAAAAGATGCCAACCATGCCAGAGCTGCCTTGGAGCATCCTGCTGTTTTCTCCAGTACTTGTTGTAGCAGTATATGGTCAACAAGATCAAAAGCAGCACTTAGGTCTAAGAGCATTAGTATCCCTGTCTTGCCCTTGTCCACTATGGAGAGCATTCGCGTTTGAAGATCTAAAATTAAAGTTTCTGTGCTGTGAGCAGCACGGAAGCCCGACTGCTGCTCATGCAGGATGTTATTGGCTTCTACATGTGCCTGCAATTGTTCTGTGCCAATTTCGTCCATGATTTTCAAGACAAAATTAGTGTTAGGGATTGGGCGCATATAACTGGGATCTTTAGGATCCAGACCCGATTTTTTTTTGCATTAATTATCTTAGACAGCACTGGGGCAAACAGTTCTTTATTTTACACAATTATTTTAGGAGGGTATCTTTTCTTTGTTTCCCAAAGTTCAGTTACAAAGTTCAACTATTTCTTTTGGCTTTAATTGTATTCGCGTTGCTTATCCCAAACGCTTCATACACTGTTCTCTCTATACAATGTTGGCGCTTGCAACCTTGGTTGAAACAAGCTGGTTTGGCATCGGTCTCTCCGACTCACCGGCTGTGCTTTCTTTTCGGTAGCCGGTTTGTTGTAGGAGCCAAGGACAGTACCACAATGGCACTCGCTCATCCCCACCTTGGTTATCAACGTGGGAGAGCCCGGGTACCTCCGACACACTGTGCAGATTTGATCAGCCTTAGCTCCTGTTCTTCGGTTTCATACTTTCCAAGGTTCATGAAAGTAACAGTCTTTATAGGTCACAGGTGCTTCCCTCCTTGCAACCCTCTCTGGTCTTGCCATCTTTCTCCTTGTATTAAACTGCCATCTTGGAACTGCTGTTTCCTCCTGTGTTTTGCCTCGCTCAGAGTGTGCTTTCGTGCTCCGCCTTTTATCCGTGTGGCAAAGTGTGATTGAAGTCAGGTGTGTGTAATGATCCGTAACTGCCCGACCTTGCCTGATCATGGTGTTGGGACATGTCAGGTATACGGTTCTGGTGTTAGACCATTGTCGCTCACGGTGAACTGTCAGTGAGAAAGTGTTTGTGTCAGAGGAAATGGCGGGTGGGGGAGGGCGGGTTGAGTTCCTAGGTATTGACGTGGCCCCTAGGGGACCATCCTGCATGGAAACAAAGCACAATCACACCACACAAACTGATACGCCAGACACAAGGTTCAATTCCCAAAATCTAGGGTTTATTGCAAAGCAAATAGTCTCAGTCGGCCGACTGGGTCTCACGTCCCGCAACGTGCGTCACCCAGACCTCGTGGGACGCAAGAGAGCGAACATTCTACATCAGTTCCATATATACAAAATGACAATAATATAATCAGTAATGACACTTCCAAAACCGCCCATAATGTATCTTCTTTAGCGAGGGTTCAGTGATTGCCAAATATGATGAATATGACGCCCTCGAAGACATTTATTCAGCAACAGTTGCAATCTGTGAAGGTGCAGACTCTATTCTTTGTTACCGAGAACATAGTTCTCTTGTTCTGCAAGCAAGCTGTGTTCGTAGGAGGAACACATTACAAGCCTTACTATCTATTGGTTTCTATTTGTGAGCTAGAGGTTAGCTCGATCTAAAGGGGCCCAAGAAAGGGGGCCGCAGAAGAGAGTATAATTCAAGCCATTAACTGCCTATTTCTACAGTTTCTGCCGCTCCAGCGAGACTAAATGGCACCTGCTTAGTGGTTAAATGCCTTTCTGCTTACTTTCAAGGACTTGTGAGGGAGGGAGAGAGGGAAACAGTACATCGCTGTCTGGTTTGTCTCTCAACATGTAACTTGTAGCCTTTCTCTGTGCATGAGCAGTACGAAATAGAATTCACTTTTAGCAAAGCATTTGAACAGAAGCAAAGAAAAAGCAAAATTGCAAAATGGCGAATTCTATTGTTACAAAATGGACACTCAATGGTTATGCTGACAATTCTGTACTGACGATGCTAGTCATACGATGCGGTTGTTTTTTGGCCAACATAATATATTGTCTAGGCTATGGTAGGGTATTTTCTAGACTAACAGTATCCTACCTAGTAGGATGGGGAAAAGGTGTTACAAGGAAGAGACTATCGCCTCTCACCCTTGGGTGTCCCACTTTCACTCCCGGAAGACCCCTCATCCAGGTGATCCTCCCGCACTGGTCCACCCACAGGAACTGGATCCAAAAGCGATGGCCATGTCATGACCACATGGATGACAAATCCCCGGGGACTGGCAGATGAGACACCTTCAGGTTTCTCTAATAAACTGATGGCCCGCAACTCCAGCCTGTTGATGTGCTAACTGGCTTCTGATAGAGACCAGAGGCTGATCACCTGCAAATCCTTGAAGTGGGCACCACAACCCTTTGGAGATGCATCCGTGACCATTCAGGTCTGAGGCCAAGGACACCAGAAGGGTTCCTTGCCATGAGATTGCTCCGCGTGTCACCAGCCAAGTTTGCGAACTACCTGGCTGGACACAGAGGTGATCCGTGAGTGATCCCAGATACTGAGACCACTGGTTCCTCAGTAGCCACTGAAGGGATCTCATCCGCAGCCTGGTCTCTGGCACTGGAAAAATACAGGAGGCCATGAGATGCAAAATGCAGAGGAAAGAAGTCGCTGGTAGGGCGGCGTGGTTCTGAAACAAATGCACCATCTGGGCTATATTGCAGACTCTCTTCGGGAGGAAAAGCCTTCCCTAACTGAGTGTCTAGGACTGCTCCGATGAACTGGAGCCACTGAACTGGTGTTAAATGGGCCTTCAAGTTGAGGGAGAGGCCCAGCCTGTGCAGTAGTAGGCAGGTGTCTTCCAGATGAGACCAAAACTTGCCCTGCCGACTTCCCCCGGATCAGCCAGTTGTCCACGTATGGGAATACATGGACCCTGGATCTCCTGAGGTGAGCCGCGACTACCGCCATGAGCTTGGTGAAGACCCTTGGAGCGCAAGTCAACCCTCAACGGGCACCACCTGGAACTGATGGTCCTTATCCTCTATGAGGAACCTTAGGAACTTCCTGTGCTTTTGGTGTATTGGCACGGAAATAAGCATCCTGCAGGTCTATCAACACCAGCCAGTCCTGAAACTCGAGGGTATGGAGAATTTCTCTCAACGTCACCATCCTGACTTTGTCTTCCTCTGGAACTTGTTTAGAGCCCCGAGGTCCAGAATGGGACGTAGACTTCCTCCCTTTTTGGGTACCAGGAAATACCGCAAACACCAACCTAATCCTCTTCGTTTGGGAGGTACCTCGTCCACAGCACCCTTCGACAACAGGGCTCAGTTCTTCCTGGAGCTCCTGTCCCGGTTGGATTGGGAGAGGTGAGGATCTGTCTGATGGTCTCTTTAGGAGGGGCTAACGTTAACCCCACTCAATCAACTTCAGGGGCAATGCATCAGAGGTTATCGCCTGCCACTGGGGCCAGTCTCTACCTCTCTTGTCGCCTCCAAGGCCCTCTACACGGCCCTCGAATCTCATTTCATCTCAAAACCCCAGGATATCATGTCAACCCTCTCACCCTCACCTCCTCTGCCCCACCCCTGCAGCCGCCTCGCCTCCCTCCTTTATATATTTTCCTCTGTTCGCCCCAGACGAGATTTCCAGACAAGTCCGATCTATGAAAGTCTCATCAAAACAGGTTCTTCGCTGTTCGTCCAAAACAATCAAGGACCACATTGACACACTTGCTACGACTCTGGCTGACTTCAGTAACCACTTCTTCACCTCTGGAGCCTTCCCCTCCCCTCTGATGCACTCTCTTGTTCAGCCTCTTCTCAAAAACCCACAGCCGACCCCTCTTGTCCGGCCAGCTATCGCCCGATTTCTATCACTCCTTTCCTGGGCAAAATCTTGGAAAAGCTGGCCATCTCCCAGCTTAATCTTCACACCGACTCTGTTGGTTGTCTCCATGACCAACAGTCTGGCTTCAGAGCTGCCAGAAGCACGGAAAATGCTCTCCTCAACATGCGTGAAGACCTGCTCACCAACCTAGACTAACATCACTTCTGTCCACATCCTTCTTGATCTCGCTTCTGCCTTTGACATGGTCAACCATGCCAAACTGCTCAACCGTCTCCGTTATAACCTGTTATTCACCCATCAGGCCCTGGCCTGGCAGACCTCTTTTCGCCCTGATCGACCCTCTCAGGTCCAACTTGGGTCATTCCTTTCCTCTATCGCACCCTCTACTTGTGGTGTTCCCCAGGGGTCTAACCTCTCTCCCTGGCTGTTCAACCAATACCTGGCACCCCTTGTCCACCACATTGCCGCTCTCTGCTCCAACTTTCAGTGCTATACAGATGACACTCAGCTCGTTTTCAGGCTTCCCTCCGCCACGTCTTCTCCCTCTCTCATCTCTCTCTGCCAGCCATCCAGGAGTGGTGTGCAGCCAATGATATCTGCCTTAATGCCAGTAAGACAGAGATTCTCATCGGCACACCGGCACCCTCCTTCCCTGTCACTCTCTGGCCGGCCTCCCTTAGCCCTCTACCTGCTCCCACATTTGAGGCTAAGAACCTCTGCATCATCTTCGACTCCAAACTCTCCTTCTCTCCTTACATCACTGACATCTCAAAGAAGTCAAAGTACCAACTGCACCTCCTCAAAAGTATTCTTCCTTTCCTCTCCTTCCCCTAGAAGCTTACCGTCTCTAGAGCTCTGGTTCTCTATAGGCTAGACTACTGCAAAAGCCTCTTTCTAAATCTGCCTGCCTCTACTCTCCGCCCTCTACAACTCACCCAGAACAGGACTGTGATACTTGTCCTTGGCCTCAAGCCCTCGGATCGTATGTCTCCAGCCCTGAAATCTCTTCATTGGACCCCAGTGGCTGCAAGGATCAAATTCAAGACCCTCTGCATTGTCCACAAGGCTTTCTGTGGCATGGGTCTAAAATACCTTCAACTCTCCCTCTGTAAATACCTTCCCACACAAGCTCTTCGCTCCTCCACCTCCACTCCATCAGGATCTGTTGCTTCTCCAAGCAAAGAGTTGGGGGTAGATCTCTTTCCTCGGCTGGGGCCTCGCTCTGGAACAGCCTCCCTGCCACTCTGAAACTTGAGGAGAATCCTCTCTCGTTCCGGAAGCACCTCAAGACCTACCTCTTTCCTTCTGCCTTCGCTCTTCCTCTTCCCTGCTGATCTGTCTGCTTCAGCTACGTGCACCTGGCTACCTTCTGATTTCGGGCCCAGGTCCCTGCCCACCCAGCCACACACCTGCAATGTGTCCAGGCAACCCTTGCACTTCGGTCTGTATCTGTAACCCTACAGTTCCTTTCCTGCACTTATCAGATACCCCTTGTCTGTGCCTTAAACCTTGCACTTGCCACCTGTTGGCTGCACTACCAGCTCAGCACTTCCACCTCTCCCCTTGCATGTTCTCAAAGTCACTGGCCTAGTAAGATCGTTGTTTGGTCATCCCTTGTTCCCCTTCCTTGCCTCACCACGCTCTGAAACACTTGTGTATGAGCGCGATACAAATAAAATATATCTTATCAATGCCCTGCCAAACCGTCCACCAGCCGTTGCATCGTGGGAGGGGAAATCAAAGTGGCTTAGAGTGCAGGGACATCCCCGCCACTGTTGCTACTTGATGGCCTCTAGAGGCTCCTCTGCCCTTTCTGGGGCGCAGGAAACACCTCTGCCCCTGCCTGGCTTGCACGAGCTGTGCCTTCCGGCCATAGGGTATATGGCTTAGCCGGCTGCACCGCTAGGCCCAGTGACTTAGTAGCAAAGTTGGATACTTTAAACTCTTCCAAGGATCGATCCGCTTTCTGGCCGAAAACCATGTCTCCCTCAAAGGGGATGTCCAGCAACTTGTTCTGAACATTCGGGGAGAAGCCCGAAGTTTTCAGGTAGGCCTGCCGCCTCATTACCACTGCTGAACCCATTGCTCGGCGAACACAGTCCGCTACGTCCAGGCCCGTTTGCAATGACTGCTTGGCTACCTCCTTCCCATCCTCCACCAGCTGTAAAAATCAGTCCCACATGGCACCCTCTTGGACGTATTCAGCAGCATGTTCCACGCTTTCCACAAGCCAAAGGAGTATTTTGCGAATCCACAGGCTGTTTGTGGCCTTGAGAGCCATGCTGCCAGTGGTGAACACCTTTCTGGCAATGCGTCCGATTTCTTTCCCTCTCTGTCCGTAGACAGAATGTCAGTGGATGACGCTAGTCTGGTGGTAATTAGTGGCAGCCTGTATAACCAACCCTTCCGGGAAGGTGTGTGTGGCGAAGAAAGAAGGGTCTCCTTTTGCTGGCCTAGACGTCTCTGTAAAATTGGCGTTTACAGGGGGAATAGTGCAAGGGTGCTGCTGTAAAGAGGATAAGGGGGCCACAATGGCTGGGTTAAATGCATGTTATTCTCACCTGTGGGACCCTCATCCAAGATATCGGTGAGCTCATACTCTGGAGGAGATGTAGTAGACTCCTTCAACCCAAGGGTGTCAACAACCCTGTCAACCAGAGCCCTGAACCTGACATTAGCATGAGTATAAGGCTCGTTTTGCTGCAACTCAAGATCTGGAGAAGTATCCAGGCCACGAGCGTCCTGTAAACCTTGAGCCAGGGCCATTAAATCGGCCTGGCCGTGGAAATAATCAATGCCGCTGGTTCCCGTGTAAATAGGGTCAACTTGATCATCTGGGTCATCAATGCCGAAAATGGACTGCATCGAGTCAAAGAACCCCGATCCTGATAATGCCACAAAAGAACCATCACGACTGTCAGATCTGAGGGCTTGATCACCAATGAGTAGGCTTCGAAGCCAAAGCGGCTTTCGATGCGGATGGTTACTTCGGCCCGAAGGACGCTCGGATGACCGACGGACATCGTGGGCCGCGGTATTCCAGCGAATTATGCCTAGTAGGTGAGACACTCGAAGGTGTCGACTGAGTGGTCGGCTTGGGGGCACAGAGAGCCACTTTTGCCACCAAAGCTTGCTGGAAGTTTGAAAACTTCCACACTCTTCCCAAGGGGTCAGCCCCACCGAGGGCTTACCTCATTCCGACGACAAGCTGGACTTGCGGCGGTACTGCTTTTTGTTCCGCAAGGAAGACGAGGAATGGTTCCTGGAATGGGACCGCCTGAAGCATGGGGCATATTGACTTGCTATATGACATGCATTACTTAACGTAAAAGCATTTCTGATGATTGTATCTGCTTAGATTCACATGCTGTGCATATGGTCCGACATCCAGTGGTCACCGCAGAGTATTGCATCTCGTTTTTCGGGGGACCGAAAGGGGACGTCGGCATAGGCGTGTCTGAAACACTATCCCTATCGTGACGTGTGTAGTACCCAAAATCCCTCACGCGCCGAGGTCCCTCCGATTGTATTTTTTCTGCCATGAGGGAGCCCAAGGCTATAGTGAGTGAGTACATGAAGAGAGAAAGTAGTAGGAAGTCTATGTTCCTTCAACCCCGAGCGGGGAGGCAGGGACGGCGCATGTGAATCTAAGCAGATACAATCATCAGAAATGCTTTTACGGTAAGTAATGCATGTCTTCTGATGCTTGTTAATCTGCTTAGAATCACATGCTGTGCATAGACTAGCGAGCAGTACCCGGAGTTGGAGGTGGGTTGTGAGAAGGAACAGTAGAAAAAAGATGTCTTAGTACTGCTTGCCCCACCTGAGAATCAGCCCTAGAATGAGTGTCTAGGCAATAGTGTTTTGTAAAGGTGTGTACAGAACTCCAGGTTGCCGCTTTGCAAATGAACTCTAGGGGAACATTTGCAATGAATGCTATGGATGCCCCAGTGCCTCGAGTAGAATGTGCTCTAGGCTTGAAGGGCAGTTCTCTCTTTGCAAGAGAGAAACATAGTGTGATGCATTTGACAATCCACCTTGATATTGCTGATTTAGAGACAGGATCCCCTTCTCTACCAGCTGCCACTGAAACAAAGAATTGTTTAGTTTTCCTCAGTGGTTTAGTTCTATCCATGTAGAACATGACTGCCCTGCGCACATCTAGTGTGTGAAGGCTTCTTTCGGCAATGTTAGTAGGTCTCTGGAAGAACGTGGGTAGTTCGATTGACTGGTTCACATGGAACTTCGAAATAAATTTCGGCGCAAATCTGGGATGAGTGCGCATAACTACCTTATCTTTGTGGACTGTAACAAAGGGGTCCGAAACCGAGAGGGCCTGTAGTTCGCTAACTCTTCTGATAGAAGTGATAGCTACTAGAAAGGCTGTCTTGTAAGTCAGGTCTTTCAGACTAGCTTTATGCATAGGCTCAAAAGGGGGTCCCATGAGCCTAGTTAAAACCACATTTAGATCCCACCCAGGGGCTGGGTGAGTGATGGGGGATACATTCTTTTAGCCCCTTCCATAAAGGCTTTAATCACAGGTATTTTCCACCACAACACCTTCTGCTGTGACGTGGTGTAGGCTGACAACGCCGCTAGGTGAACCTTTAAGGAATTGAAGACTAACCCAGAGTCCAACAGATGGGTTAGATATAACACAATGTGTGAAGGCGAGCAATCGGTGGGATTGATGCCTTTGGAACTGCACCAGATGACAAAACGTTTCCATTTGCTGGCATAGCAATAACGTGTGTTAGGCTTTCTTGCCTCCCTCAGTATGTCCATGCATCTTTGAGGGAGTTGCAGATGTCCAAATTCTATGACCTCAGGAGCCAGGCTGCTAAATTCAGAGTTTGTGGGCATGGATGCAGAGTCTCCCCCGTGTCCTGAGACAACATGTTGTAGGGGCAGGGCAGCTTGACTGGTGGGGAGAGGGACATTTCCATCAGGTGCACAAACCAAGGTTGGCGGGCCCACATGGGAGCCACCAGAATCATGGTAACTGGTTCCTGGTGCATCTTGTTTACTATCTTGTTCAGAAGGGGAGTCGGCGGGGAAAAGCGTAGACACATTTCCCCGACCAGGTTATCCAGAGACCGTTCCCCTTGGATCGGTTCTGGGGGTACCTGGAGGCGTAATCCTGGCATTGGGCATTCTCCTGAGTAGCGAACAGGTCGATCTCTGGAAACCCCCATTCTGCGAAGACGCTAGTTACAAAGTCTTCGTGCAGTCGCCATTCGTACTCTTTCTGGCAGAGGAATATCTCTGCTGAGTACGTCTGCCAGAAGATTGAGTTCCCCTGGAACATGTTGGGATATCAGGCGCTTCTTGTGTTTGAGAGCCCATATCCAGATGTTTTGGGACAGCTTAGATAGCCCTGGAGAGTGAGTGCCCCCCTGTTTTTTCAGGTAATACATTGCTGTTGTGCTGTCGGTTAGGACCAGCACTGTCTTCCCTTGCAGTTGCTCCTGAAAGGCTTTCAATGCTTTGAACACTGCTAGTAGCTCCAGTAGGTTTATATGGTTGGACGCTACCCGAGGGGACCACACTCCGTGCGCTGTCTGTTGAAGCAGGTGAGTCCCCACCGTGTGAGAGATGAGTTAGTCGTGAGAGTGGCTTCCACTGCAGGGGTGGTGAAGGTTTTCCCCTTAAAGAGGTTCTCCCTCGACCACCACTGCAGAGAGAGAATGAGGGCTGGTGAGACAACTAACAGATCTTCCCATTGTCTGCTGGCCTGACACCACTGGCTGTTGAGCCACTCTTGCATGGGATGCATGCGCAGCCGCGCGTGGGGGACCAAGTATATGCATGACGCCATCATCCCTAGCAAACGCATAGCTTTGCGTACCGTCACCTCTCGACTGGCTACATACTGAGGGACCTGAGAGAGCATGTTCTGAACCCTCTCGCTGGAAGGGAAGACTAGACCGTCTTCCGTAAGAATAAAAGCCCCCAGGAACTGTTTTACTTGGCTGGGGACTAAGCTGGATTTCTTTTCTTTGATAGAAAATCCCAGGCTGAACAGTAGGTCTACTGTTTTTTGGGTGTTCGAAAAACAAACGTCGAACAAGTCCCCCGTGATGAGCCAATCGTCAAGATAATGGTAAACAAAGTCTGCGCAGGTGTGCCACTGCCAGGACCTTGGTAACCACCCTTGGTGCCGAGGCTATGCCGAAGGGGAGTACCTTGAACTGGTAGTGTTTGTCCTGAATCACGAACCTTAGGAATTTTCTGTGCGCTGGCAGCATTGAAATATGAAAGTAAGATGTTCCGGTGAAAGGCGTCGATGTTTCGGCGGTCTGAACTGTGGAGGTCGGGCGAATTCCACGCAGTAACTGTGGGCGACCGTCCTTAAGACCCACTTGTCTGAAGTTATCCCCTCCCGTGACTTGAGGAAAGATGTTAATTGCCCCCCGACCAGGGAGACATGGGAGGGGACCTGGACTTGGTGGTCATTTCTGACCCGAAGTTGACGCTCCTCTGGAATTGGAGCCTCTGCCTCTATTCTTTACGCGCTTCTGACCCCTCTGGGGGTAGTAAGTGGAGCTTGCAGCAGGTTGACTTGAGTTAAAGTTGCCCGCGCCGAAATTATTTTGAGCGGCGGGGGGCTTGTCCTTGAAAGGACCGCCGAGAATTACTGTCCCTCTGTGAAGAGGGTTTCTGGGAAATTTGGTGCAGCGATTTAATAGTCTCGTGCTCCTTCTTGGCTGTCTCCAACGCGTCGTCTACCGCCTTCCCGAAGAGGTTGGCCTCTTCGATGGGTTTGTTTATAATGGATTCCTGGGTCTCAGGCCTGAAGCCCGACGTGCGCAGCCACGCGTGCCTCTTTACGAGAGTACCCTGTGCGAGAGACCTGCCTGCTGTCTCTGCGGTGTCCAGTGTATTCTTTACCACATTCTGATTGGCAAGTTTGCCCTCCGAGACAATGGCGAGAAGCTTGGCTCTGGTTGGTTCCGGATCCTCTTGAAGGCCTTCCTGGAGTAGGTTCCATTGGGCGTCGACATAGCTTGCCAGTAACGTTGTGTTATTGGCAATCCGGACGGTATAGGCCACTGCCGACATAACCCGTTTGCCTAAGGCATACAACCTTTTGGACTCCTTGTCCGGGGGTGACTCTCCCGTGGCAAGGGGAACCCCTGCTCTCTTGCGAGTGTTGGTCACCACCAGCGAGTCTGGGATTGCGTGTCCTTTGATATAAAGCGGGTCGGTGGGGGAGGGTCGGAAAAGTTTTTCGACCCTTGGGTACACAGCCCTAGTCTGAGCGGGTGTGAGTAAGGAAGGGGCCAGTCATCTCTTTACAGAGCTCAAGAGAGGGATAGACTGGCTTGCCGGAGGCCTTTCATTAATAATGTCCTCCGCGAAATCTTGTTCGGGCAAGGCTTCAAGCGTGGCAATTTTAAAGAATTCCGCTGCTTTTTTTAACATGTTGTTGAAAGCCAATTGATCATCCACCGGGGAAGCTTGTCGAATCAGGGTGGATGGGGGAGAGTCGAGGAAGACAATATCCGAGTTGTGATCGTCCTGCTGGGTGTCCTCCCAGTTGTCCGTTGCTCCTCGATCTTCCCCATAGTTGTCCAGAAAAGAAGACTCTTCTTCTGTATAGATGTCTCTATACGTGTCCATCTGGACATCTTCTTGATAGTCAACTTGGTGTTGGACATCTAGTGTTTGAGGGTTAGGGTCTACCCGAGCTTTTTTCAGCAGAGGTTGATCAGAAACCCTGACAAACTGCTCCAGCCGATCCATACACCCCTCGAATTGCTCCGCGGTCCACTTGGATGACCCAAATGGACCTAGCTGAGTAGGAACCATGTTTTCCACCCTAGGGCGTCGAGAGGATATCCTCAGGGTGCTTGAGAGGGGTACCTGCCTTTCTTCGTAAGAGTCTTCGGGATCGTCTTCCAAATCCGTAGCAATCCTATTGATGCTCTAACGGATGGTCATCGAAGCTTCGGGAGACCATGCCTCCGATCATGTGTTGGCAGTGAAAAAGGCTTCCGCGGCTCCAGAAGGGCCAGCGGATGGCTTCTCGGGTAGAGGCCTACTTGTAGTTTTCGGGCCTGTACGGGCCTTGGAAACCTTGCAATCCGTCGAAGTTTCTTGTTCCGAAACTTTGGCACGTGTAGTTTGGGGAGTAGCGCCCTTGTTATGTTTTTTATGCCCAGTCGTCATCTGCTGCTGCGGATGCGGGGAAGGCTTTGGATCATACCGATCCGTGGATGCCGCCGAAGTTTCCGGCGGACCTGTTGGCGCTTTCGCCTTCTTCGACGAAGTCGTTGAGGAGGGCACTTGGGTTTTGTGCTTTGTGCGGTGCGATTGTACACCCCTGTCACCGGGTGTGGTCCCTGTAGCAAGACCGGAGTTGAGCCTGGAAGGGTCGGGGACGGTCGTGGCGGCCCTAGAATAGCCCGCCTCAAGGTCTAGAACGTCCGCGTTGGACGTTTGGTCATCCGATGTACCCCTGTCACTTTTGGCTGGTGTCGCGGCAGGGGAGGGAGGCGCCACGCGTGACATTCCGTACGCGGCCCACCGTTTCAACCGGCGCTCCTTAAGGGTTTTAGGTCTAAGGAGGTTACACGCCGAACACCGCTTCTCGTCGTGCTCTAGGGGGAGACGAGCGTTACATGACGTGTGCTCGTCTTTCCACGGATATCTGACCCTACACACAGGGCAGAATCTAAATGGAGTCCTTTCCATAGCAGAAGGGAAGGGTGACCAGACCAAAAAGGAAAGCAGTGGAAAAGAGGAAAGACATAATTTTTAACAGTATGGCAAACCCCGAGCCCACTCTCCCTACTGTGTAGGCCGGCCAGAAGGCCAGACCACGTGGAAGTCCGAACGCCGGATCTTAGGCGCCGGAACCCACAGCCGTAGACGATTCCCCTGTAGTCTTCGTCGAAGATGTTCTTGATGGGCAAAGTGACTTAACAGGGATTAAACCGACAATTCGGTAAGATAAACAATGTCTCATGAAGAGCTCTGCTATAGGGCGATCAGTTATCTGGGCGGAAAAAAACAATCTGAGGGACCTCGCCGCGTGAGGGATTTTGGGTACTACACACGTCACGATAGGGAAAGGATTAGCCACCCTTGGATTTCTCCAAAGCATCACCAAGCCCACTCACATCAAAGGACGTACACTGGACTGGGTTGCACATCACAACTGTCCTATCCCTTTCTCCACCACCACCCCATTACCTTGGTCAGACCATTTCTATATCAACTTTCACATTGACACGTCTTCAGCTCCCGCCAAACCCTCTATCCTTCTCCCTGCCACTCTTTCTAGGAGCTCGAAGAAGCTGACAAAAGACACTCTCCTACCGCACCTTCTAGTTCCAGCTCTGCAACCTCCCTTTCTAAATGATCCTGTTATCCTAGCCAACACCTTCAACCAGGTGATTACCACTGTGGTAGATATCATTGCCCCCCTTAAGCCCAAAAAAGCCAAGAAAACCAAGCACTCTAATGCCTGGTTCTCCCAAGCTCTCATGGATCTCCCGAGCCAAAAAAAGGCTATCACTCTCGGCATGGAAAAGAAACCCTACTGAACTGAACAAACCCGCATTTAAGACGATTGCGAGAGAATATAAAACAGCCATCATTCATGCCAAAGGTGATTCCTACAATACTAGGATCAACAATGCAAAATCAGGGACCAAAGAAATCTTCGCGATTTTTAGGGAACTGGAAACGCCCTCATCTCCACCCACCACAATCGTTAAAGATCAATCATGGTGCAACCAAATCCAATCTGCCATTCTTGACAAACTTGACACCTTGCACACCAAAATTCTTGCCCATCAAGAAGCCCTCGCCTCCCTCATAGCCTCCCACACATCACCCCCCACGTGCTATGCTGACAACCGGACTCCCAAATTTGAATTCACTGCCATGAACGAGACAGAGGTCACTGCTCTCATAAAATCCATTAAGCCTTCCAATTGCAAAGGGGACGCATGCCCGGCTCACATAATCAAAGAATGTGCACCAGCACTTGCGCCATTTGTTACTGCTTTCATCAATTCGTCCTTCCAAACAGCTCATGTGCCTACTTCCCTTAAAGAAGCCTGGGTGAGACCTCTACTAAAGAAACCCTCTCTCGATCCAATGACACCGGGGAACTATAGACCCATCACCACGGTTCCGTTTCTATTGAAAGTCCTGGACAAAGCAGCCTACCTGCAAATTCAAAAATACATTGAGGACAATCACCTTCTTGGACTTTGCCAGTCTGGCTTTCGTCTTCGCCATGACAAAGAAACGGCACTACTAGATTTGAAACCAAATAGATGACCTTAGAGATGTAGGCAAACCTGCTCTCCTCCTGCTACTAGACCTCTCCGCTGCCTTCGACCTCTTTGAGCACTAAACCTTATGTCAGCATCTCACCTCCACAGCAAACTTCTCTCCTAAGGCCTGTGACTGGATTAACTCTTTCCTTCAGGAGAGAGTAATGAAGGTCTTTTCCGAATCGGCCAATGCCACTCTGAGCCCTATCAAATGTGGGGTCCCACAGGGCTCATGCATAGTCCCTACGCTGTATGACCTTTTTACCAGACCCCTATTCAAAATGTTAGACTCTTTGGGCATCTCATATACTAATTATGCAGATGACACCCAGGTGCTCATACCTCTCATAGGAGACTATCTAGCTGACTAACACCCTCAACCTCATCTACTCCACCATACAATCTTGGATGGCAGACAATTGGCTCTGTTTAACCAGTGACAAAACGGAACTCCTGCTGATAGGATCCCCCTTCACTCTAAATAAACTTGCCAAAGAATACCATACATTCACAATCGATAATATCCCTATCGCAGTATCACAAACGATCAAAACACTAGGCGTATACCTTCAACCAAACCTCACCATGGACAGGCAGGTCAACGCCATTGCGTCCTCTGCAGCTTACTACGCCAAACTGATTAACGCTGTCAGACCATTCCTTACCCAACAGAACTGTATCACCATAGCTAGAGCCCTCATCGGCTCTAGACTTGATTACTGTAATGCCCTCTTCATTGGCACATCTCAAAAGAACCTGGCAAAACTTCAGATAGCACAGAACAACGCCTTAAGGGCAGCCACTGGCCTTTCACGCAGGGAACACATCTCCACGATCAGAAGACAGGCACACTGGCTACCTATTAAGGAAAGGGTCGTATTCAAAACACTAACCCTTACCCACAAATGTATTCACGGCCTCGCCCCCAGTTACCTTACTAAAAGGATCTCCAGACAAACAGCCTCCAGACCTGCAAGAACTGCATATGCTAACCGCATCACAGTACCTCACTCACGCAGAGTGCGTGCTGGAGGATCTAGCTTCCCAACTATGGCCGCCACTCTTTGGAACAAACTCCCAGACCAAATTAGATCCATCGCGTCCCATGCTGCCTTCCGCAAGGCCCTAAAGACAAGGCTCTTTGTCTAAAGAGCCTTTCTGCTTTTTACATAATGTTTCTACCACTGTTATAATCTGTACTCGACACACTGTACTGTAGAACATTGTACTCTGTAATTTAACTGTATAAGTAACTGTATGTTGTTAAGCTTCACACATTGGGCTGCTTATTGTAACCCACAAGCAAGCCTCCTTAAGTATACTTATAGCGCCTCGTTGCCTAGAGGGCTGCAGTTCGCTTTACAAATCCAAAAAAATATGTAAAATAAAAAAAATAGGTATAGTGTTTCAGACACGCCTATGCCGACGTCCCCTTTCGGTCCCCCGAAAGACAAGATGCAGTACTCTGCGGTTACCACTGGATGTCGGACCATATGCACAGCATGTGATTCTAAGCAGATTAACAAGCATCAGATATATATATATATGGGATACATTACTCACCGTAATCGTATTTCTGATGCTTGTATCTGCTTAGATTCACATGCTGTGCATAGGCCGACATCTAGTGGAAGCTGCGGAGTATTACAGTTTTTTTTTTCGAAACTCGAAAATGGGCGTCGACACAGGGCGTGCCAGTAATACTATCCCTAGTGTGACGTCCACTGTACCAAAGATCCCTCACGGGTCTAGGATCCTCAGATTGTATTTTTTCTGACATGAGGTAGCATGAGGAGTAGCGGGAGTACAGATAATCCAAGCAGATAGATAGAAAGGTAAGACTACAAGCAACCATGCGCCTTCTCTCAGAGGGGAGAAAGGGTGGGTCGCATGTGAATCTAAGCAGATACAAGCATCAGAAATACGATTACGGTGAGTAATGTATCCCTTCTGAGGCTTGTGGAATCTGCTTAGATCACATGCTGTGCATAGATTAGCGAGCAGTACCTGAAGGAGGTGGGATGTGAGAAGGGTCATGAGCAAATAAGTGTCTTAGAACCGCTTGTCCCACTTGTGTATCTGCCTTGGAATGTGTGTCAATGCAGTAATGCTGAGTAAAAGTGTGAATAGAGCTCCAAGTAGCTGCTTTGCAAATGGTGTCAAGGGGTACATTTGCAATGAAAGCCAGAGTGGCCCCAATGCCACTAGTAGAGTGGGCTCTTGGCGTGAAAGGCAGAGTTCTTTCAGAGAGTGAGTAACACAGCTGGATACAGTTAATAATCCACTTCGAGATGGCACCTTTAGAGACGCGATCCCCCTCTCTGCCTGTAGCTACGGAGACAAACAGTTGATCTGTTTTCCTTAGCGGTCTGGTTTTATTTACATAGTAGAGGACCGCCCTACGCACATCTAGGGTGTGTAGTTTCACCTCAGCCGAGCTTTGAGGGCCCTGGAAGAAAGCCGGAAGCTTGATGGACTGGTTTACGTGGAATTTAGATATAAACTTAGGCGAGAACCTAGGGTGTGTGCGTAAAACCAGTTTGTCTTTATGGACAGTAAAGAAGGGATCCTGCACTGACAGACCCTGAATTTCACTGACCCTTCTTATAGAAGTAATAGCTACTAAGAAGGCGTTTTATAAGTCAGGTGTTTGAGACTGCTTTTATGCATGGGCTCGAAGGGGGGGGGGGCATGAGCTTAGATAGCACCACATGAAGGTCCCACCCTGGTGGTGGGTTTGAAATAGGAGGGTGAAGTCTCTTTACTCCTTCCATGAAGGCTTTAACTACTGGTACTTTCCACCACGAGACCTTGTTATGGGAAGTGGTATATGCCGACAGGGCTGCCAGGTGTACTTTCAGTGAGTTAAAAACCAATCCTGCATCTAGCAGGTGGAGCATGTATGTAACAATAGTGGAAGGAGTACAATCAACTGGGTTGATTTGTCTACTCTGGCACCAGATAACAAATCTCTTTCACTTTGTCAAAGTAACAGTGCCTTCTGTTTGGTTTCCTAGATTCCCTTAGGATGTCCATACACCTCTGTGGTAATTTGAGATGTCCAAACTCTATGACCTCAGGAGCCATGCTGCCAGGTTCATTGAGTTGGGTTGAGGATGCACTGTTTGACCTTGGTGCTGGGACAGTAGGTTGTACCAGGCTGGAAGTTTGATGGGCTCGCACACCGCCATCCTGCGTAGGTGTGGGAACCACGGTTGTCTTGCCCACATAGGAGCAACTAGGACAAGCGTCATCGACTCTCTGTTCCTCTTGTGGACCACCTTCCTGATGAGGAGTTGGTGGAAAAGCGTACGCAAACATCCCTGACCAGTTCATCCACAGGGCGTTCCCCTGGGAGTCTGGTTGGGGGAACCTGGATGCAAATCCTGGGCATTGTCTGTTTTCGCTTGTGGCGAATAAGTCTATAGTGGGGAAACCCCACAGAGAAGATATCTTCTACAACCTCTCTGTGTAGAACCGATTCGTGTTCCTCTGGGAGGGGGTCTCTGCTCAGAGCATCCGCTAGGGAATTGAGTTCCCCTGGAACATGTTGTGATGACAGGAAGATGTTCCGTCTGAGTGCCCATATCCAGATTTTCTGGGCAAGCTTGGACAGATTTGGCGAACGAGAACATGGCTGTTGTGCTGTCCGTCCGGATTTGCACTGAAAGGTTTAGTAGGTGGGGCTCGAACGCTTGAAGCGCTCTGAATACTGCCAGAAGCTCTAGCAGGTTGATGTGGTTCTTGGCGACTGAGGGAGACCAGAGACCCTGAGCTGTGTGGTGGAGATGGTGAGCTCCCCACCCCGTCAGACATGCATCGGTAGTGACTACTGCCTGTACTTCGGGATCGTAAAAGGGTTTTCCCTGTGCAAGATTCTCTCTTGTCCACCAGTGAAGGCTTGGTACTAGTGTTGGCGAAACGACCACTAGATCGTCCCACTGACCACTTGCCTGAGACCACTGTTTCGCCAACCATTCCTGCATGGGACGCATGCGCAGGCGCGCGTGGGGGACCAGGTAAATACATGACGCCATCATGCCCAGCAAACGCATTGCTTTGCGTACCGTTATTTGGTGACCGGACTGATATTGTGGAATTTGCAGTAGTATATGCCGAATTCTTTCCTCTGAAGGAAAGGTCAACCCCTCCTGGGTATCTAGGATTGCTCCTAGGAACTGTTTGGAGGTGCTTGGCACCAGGCTTGACTTTTTCTCGTTGATTGAGAAGCCTAATTCGTGGAGGAGGTCGATAGTCCTTTGAATGTTTGTCCTGCAAATTACTGGGGTTTCCCCCGTTATGAGCCAGTCGTCCATATAAGGGTACACCGGGATTGCCTCCCTGCGTAGGTGTGCAGCCGCCACCGCCAGTACCTTGGTGAATACCCTTGGTGCCGAAGCTATCCCGAAGGGCAGTACCTTGAATTGGTAGTGCCGACTGTCCAACTTGAAGCGCAAGAACCTTCTGTGCGCTGGGAACATGAAATATGAAAATAGGCATCTTTCATATTCAAGGTTGCCATGTAATCCCCCTTTTTTAGGAGGGGGATTACCTCTTACAGCGTAGTCATACAAAACTTTTGGGGCTTGACATACTTGTTGGCAGGCCGCAAGTCCAATACTGGGCGCATTGTCAAATCTTTTTTTGGCACAAGGAAGTAAGTTGAATAAATACCCTTGTTTACCTGGTGTCCCGGGACGAGTTCTATCGCGTCCTTTGCTAGCAGAATGGCGATCTCCTCGAGGAGAATCTTCTGATGTTCTAAAGAGTGTACTCTGTCGTGGAAGATGGTTCCGGGGACGCTGCAATAGTTCTATACAGTACCGCTCGGATACTGTTGACAGCACCCATCTGTCTGATGTGATCCCTTCCCAAGCCTGGGTCAAGTTGGAAATGCGTCCCCCTACTGGGGTTGCGTGAGAAGGGACCCTGAACTGAGCGTCACTGCTTTGGTGGAGGCGTGCCGCCTCCTTTACTGGGGCTGCCTCTGCCTTTACCACGTCCTCTCCTATTACCCCTGCCGTAACCCTGGGTAGACTGTTGGCTGTTGTTGTTCCACTGTGTACCCTGCCCCTGGGAATAGTTAGATCCTCTCTGGGAATTTTGGCCGCGTGGGCGACGAAAATTACTATTCCCTCTCTGGTTAGGGGGTTTATTGGTTAACTGGCTAAGGGACTTGAGTGTCTCGTATTCGTCCTTGGCATTCTTCAGCGCGTCCTCGACCGCCTTACCAAACAACAGATCGGCTTCCACCGGTTTGTCCAACAATGATGCCTGTGTTTCTGCCTTAAAACCAGACTGCCGTAACCAAGCATGTCTCTTGATAACAGTAACTTCTGCTATCAATCTGCCTGCGTTGTCCGCGGCGTCAAAAGTTGCTTTTAAAATGCAACCAGACACGGCTCTACCCTCTGCGGAAATTCGTGCTAACTGGCCCTTTAAGGGTTCTGGTGCAGAGGCTATGAGTGCCGTGACTTCTTCCCACTGATGGCAGTTGTAGCTGGCCAACAGGGTGGTGGAGTTTGCAATCCTTGCCTGATAGGCGGACGTTAAGGCTACTTTCCTGCCGAACCCATATAGTTTTTTGCTCTCCTTGTCTGGAGGCGCTTCGGACGATGACAAGGGTGTTCCAGCCCTCTTACGAGTGTTAGTGACAACTAGGGAGTCTGGCTTCAGATGTCTTCTTATATAGAGAGGGTCAGACTGGGCTGCCCTGAAAAGTTTTTCAACTCTGGGATTGACTGCTCTGGTGAGGTTCGGGTTCACCAGGGACAGGTCTATTCTTCGCTGAATAGACTTAAGGATAGGGATGGTCTGGGCAACAGGCCTCCTTTCTCCCACTAACTCCTCGGCGAAGTGCCTCTCTTCCTGGACACCGTGGGTGTCAATATGGAAATGTTCTGCTGCACGTGCGAGAATCTCGTTCAGGAGGGGCTGGTTATCGACAGGGGAGTCGGTAACCGGGGCTTCCTTCTCTACCGGGGAATCTACTCTGTAGGTTTCAGGGTCTTCCTCTTCTTGGTCCTCATCATCCCCATAGTAGCCCTTCCCGGTTTGCTCTTCTACCATGCCAAAATCTTGGTCATCACCAAAGGAAGTCTCTCCTTGATACAGAGAGTATGGTTGTACCTCGAAGGGGTCTGTAGACCTCATCGGTGTCTCAAACCGGGGCTTCTTACTCAGGGGGATAGGATCATTAGAGCCTGAGGGTGTAGCCCCTTGTGGATCATATGAAAGGAAATGGTCTGGATTTTTATCGTAAAAGTCTGCCAAAGAAGACATCCTTGACATGACCCTATCTATGTCATCACTCGACCATTTTTTGGAACTGGGAATGACTCTCTCAGAAAGTTTAGGAGATTTATCTTGAGTAGATTTGCTGGTTTTTAAAATATCAGCAGACCTGGTCTTGTCTGTTTGTTTAGGAGGAGTGGAGTGTTTCACAGGTGTGGAAGAGTGCAGAGGCTGCTTCTTCTGCTGTTTTCCCCCCTCCCCGTGAGTGGAAAAGTGTTTTCCCTGTCCCTTTGTGGCTCCGGAGGTTTTCGACGCCTGGCGTTGAGGATCGGGGGTAGAGTCCCTGTCCTTCGAACGTGGGACCGCGCTGATCTCGTCTGCGGGCTCCGACTCCTGGAGCGCGGCCTGGGGGTGGAAGTCATCTTCGTCCTCCGACGATCGAACTTCTGTTAGCCTAGGGAGCGAGGCACTCTTGGCAACAGTGGATGGTTGCCTGGAGTCCTGCGGCGATCTCGATCGAGAACGCCAATAGGACACCGATTCGGAGCGTTCTGTTTGTGCCTCTTTCCGAGAACTCGACGTCGTCGAGTCTCGGTTGGACTTCGTGTGTTTAGTGTGAGTGGTGTGTGAAGCGCCTGTGTCGCCGGGAGTCTTCCCCATAGCCGCCCTATCGGACGACCTTCCGAGGTCGGGGACCTGCACTCGGCTGTCTTTCGACGCCGTAATGCCTTCGCCGTCCGAAAGCACGGCGTCGCTGCCATCGCTGAAGGCGCCCTCCGCTGCCATGGCCACCTGCCTGGCGTGGTGGGCCCAATGCTTCGCCGAACGGTCCTTAAGTGTCTTAGGTTTAAACCTACTACACGCTCTGCAGTTCGCTTCAGGGTGGTCCCTTGGCAAGCAGAGATTGCACGTGGCGTGCTCGTCGACCCAAGGGTATTTGCGATTGCACTTGGGGCAGAATTGAAAAGGGGTACCCTCCATACGCACCTTGAGGCAGCGGGCTGTGTAGGTAATGTATAAGGTGTACCTATATACCAAGAGTGTAGAGTATGTCCAACCCCCCACTCTCCCTACTTGCAGGGCCGAGGCCAGAGGCCTTCCAAGGCCCAGGCCGAGGCCAGAGGCCTTCCGAGGCCCAAATCCGTTGTGCAGCAGCCGACGGTCAATTTCTTCTCCAGCCGGCGTTGAGTGTCGAAGTTCGACGTTGGGATGGGGAAAGGATGTAAATTAATCAATATTTTAGCAAAAGTATGGCTAAGGCCAGGGGACTCCGCAAAATGCTTCCGACCAGTATGGCGGAAAAAAACAATCTGAGGATCCTAGACGGGTGAGGGAACTTGGTACAGTGGACGTCACACTAGGGATAGTATTACTGGCACGCCCTGTGTCGACGCCCATTTTCGAGTTTCGAAAAACAAACTGTAATACTCCGCAGCTTCCACTAGATGTCGGCCTATGCACAGCATGTGATCTAAGCAGATTCCACAAGCCTCAGAAATATATATATTTTATACACACGACGCCTGACGTCACTTCCGGAGCCAACAATCGAGAGCCGGACAAGACGGATCGACGGCCGAGTAGAGGTCCACTATGCCCCCTGGTGAAAAGTTTCCGAGCAGCAGAGTTGGATGAAGGATTTCTAACAAGATGAGGAACCTGTGGGAGAAAAGCAATCCATTGACGTTATTTTAATATTCTTGGTTACTGTAGTCCTCACATGAAAGTGTATTGAAACAAAGAAATCCAAGGGACTCCTCAGTGACACTGTACAGAGGGAGCTGGGTGTCACAAAGCAAAAAGCAGATGCCTGTATCAAACATAGGGAGCTGACCTGACTCCCTAAAACAGTAAACAGTAAAATGTTCCACTCACTTAGGAGATTAAAATAAAAAAAAGTGCACAGTCCAGCAAAAGTGCTGAGGGTCTTTCAGGTTAAAGGGTATTAGCACAGAAACTGAAAATTCTCCCTAAAAATAACATATACATACATTCACTGTTCAAAATAGAATTGCATATGCATTATGTACAGTGTGCAAAAGGTGAGTAGTTAGATGCAGGAAAGATGGGTAGAATTGTCAGAATAAGCACAAACCCATTCACCTCCCCTTATGAAGTCCTGCCCTAAAATGTATGAAGCCAAAATCACAAGTTCCAAACTATGGGTTTCCCAGGGAAGGTATTTCAGAACTGATGCAGTGGGCAGTGGTGGTGCTTTGAAAGTTCTTTAAGGAACAAGTTACTTACCTGTAACTATTCTTCTCCAGCATGGGTCTGGCATGGATTCACATGCTCATGAATATTCCCCGTCGCCAGGCCGGGAATCCTCGGTAAAAGAATAAAACAGTTTCATTTTCACTTACAAACTGTATTTCTCCTCTAAATCAATCAGTGTACTCTGGGTCATACTCCCCCACTCCCCCCAGCCAATGATTGCCTTCTCCCTAAGACCGCCCTCTGGCAGCCATCTTAAGATTTGGTAAGAACATAAAGTGGCAGCATGACCAAGAATAGCCGCAGGGGGCTAGGAGCGGGGTTTGCATGTGAATCCATGCCAGACCCATGCTGGAGAACAATAGTTACAGGTAAGTAACTTGTTCCTTCTCCAGCATGGGGTCTGGCATGGATTCACATGCTCATGAATAAAGAATATATAGCAGTACAACAGTACACAACCACGGGAGGTGGCAAGGCTCAACAGAAGCAATACTCTTATCTCAGGAAGAGGACTCCTCTCTGGAATCCCTGTAGACACAGTAAAATCTCATGAAGTTGTAGACCTCAAGGTAGCAGCCCTGCAGATGTCCAGCAGGGGCACACCAGACAGCAATGCCAGCATCGCCGTGATCGCTCTGGTGGAATGGGCTCTCAGACGGCAGGTTAGCGATTGGTTTGCCAACCGATGACAGTGTATAATACAACCGGAGAGCCACCTGGATAAGGAATTCTTGGACAAGGCCTTCACAAAGTTCACAGGACCAAAAATCACGAACAGTTAAGACATATTCCGAAAACTCTTTGTGCGAGCAAGGTAGAACTTCAGAGCACGAGCAGCGCCCAGCGAGTGCAAGGCCCTTTCAGCCGGTGACCAAAGCTTCGGGAAAAAACACAGCTAACACCAAAGGCTTGTTGAGGTGGAATTCCGACTGAACCTTGGCATGAAAGAGAGGTGCGTCTGTAGCACCACCCTCGAATTGTGGAAAGTCAGATAAGACTGTTTTCAGGACAGGGCCTAGATCACACCTAACCTCCTGGCAGAGGTGATGGTCCATGGAAAGCCGTTTTTCACGAGAGGAACTTGAGGGGCTTTATGCATAGGCTTGAAGGGGGCTCCCATGAGCCTCGTCAGCACCACGTTGAGTTCCCAAGCCGGGGCAGGAGCCTTCACCAGTGGGAAAGATCAAAACAGTCCTTTGAGGAACTCCTTGACGAGACGGTGGGACCAAAGAGAAGATCTTCTTGGAGACGTGGTGTAGCGGGAGATAGCTTCCAGATGGACATTGATAGAGGCGTGCACCAGTCCCACCTTGGCCAAGGACAAGTATGGAAGAATCTGCGGGGCCGTGACCCTCAGAAGGGTAATCTTCTGTGACCAGCACCATGTAGCAAAAGGCTGCCACTTGTGACCGTAGCAGTTAAGAGTTGATGCGGTCTGGCCATGGCAAGGACTTCCCTGCAGTCCCCCAGCAACTCGTATCCTCCAAACTCTAGGGCTCCAGGAGCCAAGCCCTCATGTTCAATGAACCTGGGTCTTGATGCAGGATTGCGCCTCCTTCTCTGGTGAGCAGATCCACGACCACTGGCAGCTTTTCCAGAGGCGATGATGACAGGCTGAGAAGGTCTGGGTACCAAATCTGCCTCGGCGATGAGTATCACCCCGCATCGGCACTGTTTGAGTTGACTGATGACTCGCAGGAGAGGCAACGGAGGGAACGCGTAAAGAAACAGTTCGTCCCATGGCAAGGAGAACGCATACCCCATGCTCCTCGACTGGTGGAACCTGCTGGCAAATTTCTGGCATTTGGAGTTCGACGCCGTCACAAACAGATCTATCTGGGGCCTGCCCCACTTGATAAAGATGCGGTCCACCTGGTCCTGCCGACGTTCCCACTCGTGGCAGGAGAGCAACTCTATGCTGAGGGAGTCGGTGATGGTGTTCTCGACTCCGGCCAGGTGAAAGGGGATGAGGAACATCTCTTGTCCGACAGCCCAGTGCCACAAGTACTGCACCTCTTTGGGGACGGCTGGGGATCGAGTGGCACCTGCTTCCTGATGTAGAACATCGTGGTGGTGTTCTCCGTGAAGATCCTCACCACCTTGCCCTTCAGGGATGGAAGGAATGACTTCAGGGCCCAGAACACTGCCCGCAGCTCCAGGCTATTGATGTGGAGATCATTCTCCTACGGCAGCCACGGGCATCTGGCGTGCAGACATCTGGTGTGGGCTCCCCAGCCCTCCAGAGAAGCATCCGTGGTGGCAGTCTCCCGATATGGGGTTTTTTTGAAACCCTGTGCCTCGGCGATGTTGGAGTGTACGCCCCACTACCTCACTGTGCAAGGGAACTCCTCATTGAGAAGGAGCTTGTCTGCCAAGCTTCCAGACACTTGCATCCAGCAAGCGTCCGGGAACTCCTCAAGAGGTCGCATCCGCAAACCTGCAGAGCCGGATAAGGTAGATGCAAGACGGCATCATGCCGAGCAGCGACTTGATGGTCCGCACCGTGGCAGTCTTCATTGACAACAGCCATTGCACTTTCTCCAGCACTGCCGCTACCCTCTCCTCCGAGAGAAACGCCAGGTAGGCGACAGTGTTGAGCCGGACTCCTAGGAATAGTGCGTTCTGTAATGGTGTTAAGCAGGACTTTGGATAAGTGATGGAGAACTCCGGATCCGTCAGCAGCTGGACGGTCGTCTCTGTGTGTTCGACGGCTACCTCTCTTGACTGGCCCGGATGAGCCAGTCGTCGAGGTACAGGTACATGTGTATCCCTCAAATCTGTTCATGGCCCGCCTTTGGTGCCAGGAACTTCGTGAACACCCTGGGGCCGACTTTAGGCCGAAAGGGAGAGTCTTGAACTGGTAGTGTCTTCCCTGCACCATGAAGCATAGGAACTTCTGATGTTTCCTGTGAATGGGGACGTGGAAGTCCTCCAGACCCAGAGATTTCAAGAAGTATCCTTCCTCCAGTTGGTCGAGCATGTGCTGCAACCTGACCATCCTGACTTTTTGGGACTTGAGGTATTTGTTGAGACGGCGCAGGTCTAGATTGGGCCTCCAGCCCCCGGTCTTCTTTTTGACCAAGTAGACTCCGGAGCCCCAGTGTCGTCTTGGAACACTAGCTCCATCGTCCCTTTTTCTAGCATGGCCCTTACCGCCTGCAGGAGCTGAGGGATGTGCTGCTCCTGGTGGTTAGCCGGAGGGATCCGCGGATGCTTTTGCTGAAATTCCAGTGTATGTCCGTGGGCGAGAGTATCCAGCACCCATCTGTCGGTGGAGAGCCTTTCTCACTCACTATCGAATACAGTCAGCCGGCCTCCCGCCGAGGTGCATGGGTGTGGGCCCTACGTTCTGGCCGGTTCAGTCCTGCTTCGGCACTTGTGTTCCGCCTTGGGGGCGACGACAGCGCTGACCACCTCCACCGGAAGCCTTGTAACGGCCTCTGTAGGTCTCCTGTGTCGTGGACCTGGATGTCTGACAGTATGATGAGGAGTCTCCACCATAACCTTTTTTTGATCTGTCCGACTTTTCACCGCAGGCGCAAATGGAAGAGCAGTGCTGTTGGAGAGTACCCAGGGCACGAGCCGTATCCGTCTTGATGGTCTGCAAGGACTCGTCGACGGACTTCTCGAATAGGTTATTCCTGTCGAAGGGCATGTCCAGTACTCTCGTCTGGACCTCATGGCGGAAATTGGTGGCCTTCAGCCAGCCTCGACGATGGAGGCAGACACCGTTCCCCATCTGCCGGAAACCTATGTCAGCGATGTCCAGGGCCACTGTGATGGTATGGTCTGACGCCACTTCACCTTCCTGGAGGTGTGTGATTGCCTCCACCCGCTTATCGTGTAGGAACTCCAGAATCGGCACCAGCTTGTAAAACAGTTCCCTGTCGTACTTGGCAAGGATCACCAATGCGTTGGCTGTCCTGATGGTCGACGCAGCTGAGTAAATTACCTTCCACCCCATGGTGTGCAACTTCTTTCCCGCGCTGTCCGGAGGGACTGACAATGACAATGAGGGGTTAGAGAACCTCTTCCTCGCAGCCGCCGACACCACCGAGTCTGGTGACGGTTACGACTGCAGGCACTTGGGTGCGGACTCCGGCACCCGGTACGTTTTCTCCAGCCTATCCCACTTGGCTGGGGGCAGGGCAAGGATTATGCAGGAGGGCTAGGCCTTTCTCCCACGCGTCCAGGAGGGGCACGGTCATGATGGTTTTCCTCTTGGCCTCGCGCCTCTGGTATGGGAAGACCTCCTTCTTGGTCTCTTCTGTCATCAGCTGGAAAAGCTTGCAAGCTTTGGCGACCATTGGCGTGAAGCGACCCCCACCTCATCCGGTGGGGATGCCTTAGGTTGCAGCAATCTGCCACCTGTGACAATGCTGTCATCATCCGTCGCCGCAGTGGCCGCGCCATCGGGGGGAGGGGCATCTGGCGTGGGTGTGTAGGTTGATGCAGGGGCATAGGATGGCGCGCCCCCTTTTCCGCCAGAGGCTGATCCAGAGCCACTGGCGGAGGGGCCTGCGGCATCCTCTTCTGGATTCCGTGTGCAGGGTCGAAAGGATGTCCAGGAATACATCTCTCGGCTGAGAAGGCGTGGTGGGCACACTAGTCCCACGTCGTCATGGTTTTCGACGTTGCTGCTGTCGTCCTCTGCGTACATGCGGACCGTGGGCAGGGACTTCTGGTCCTCGTCGTCCGAGGACGAAACATCCATGTCTTGAGGTACGGCCTGTGGCTGCCCTGGGACTTCATCATCTCACCCCCATTTTTGCACCCTGAGGGGTCTGAGCCGGGCTCTGAGACAGCATCCTCTTCCCCAGTGTGGCAGCAGACTTCGCCACTTCCCCCGGCTGAGGCCTCCCGCCTCAGCAGCAGGGACACCCTGGGCGCAGCAGGGGCTACCTTCATGAGAGAGCGGCCACCACCAGCTCAATCTCCGACAAAGATTTCTCCTGCGCCTTCTTGGGCAGGCCTGATGATTTTTCCTCCACCCTAGGCTTCTCCCGCAGTTTAGCCGAGTTGGCAGACTTCCTTTTTGAGGAGGAGCTCGGTCGATGGCTGGCGATGGAGGCAGGTGGCGACGTTGATCGCGCCCATTCCATTTTGCACAGCGACCCCGGCGGAAGCAGACTTGTGGTGCTTGGCCTGATCTTGGGCCTCCCTCAAAGGACTTAGAAGTCCGCTCCTTGGACTGGCTGGTCCTGGATGAGGTATGATCCTGCTTGGGGCACGGGGTAGAGACCTTGGCGCTTGGCCACGTCGCCAGTTTACTGTGTCGATCCCTCATTCTCTTGGAGAAGCCGAGGCAGATTTCGCAATCTCCTTCAATGTGGTCCTGGTGAAGGCAGTAGAGGCATTGAAGGTGTTTGTCCTTCACAAACACATTCCGCAGTCCGCATCTGGTGCAGATCTTTAAAAAGGAACTCCCTTCCTTCTCCTCCATGTTCGGAGGCACAGAGTAGGCCCGATGGCCTTCTGGAAACTTCGATGAAAACTCAACAATCCTTGCCCTTGAGGGACGCCGAGATTCACAGACAACAGAGATTCACAGACAACGGATCCCCGCTTTTCAGCAGATGGAGAGAAGAGCACACAGGCTCTTTTTTGACAAAAATAGGACTTTTCCCATCAAAAAGCAAGAAAACCATAGAAGATTGCTGCCGAAGGAGGGGCTTAGGGAGAAGGCAGTCAGTGGCTGGGTGTAGTATGTCCCAGAGTTCAGTGATTGATTTAGAGGAGGAATACAGTTTGTCAGGAACAGTGAAACTGTTTTTTTTTCTTTTACTGAGGATTCCAGGCCTGACAACAGGGAATATTCATGAGCATGTGAATCCATGCCAGACCCCATGATGGAGAAAGTAAGGTAAGTAGGAACCCCAAATCAGGTAGGTACCCCCACTCTATCCTATTCCCAAGTTAAGTCCAAGGAAAGGATCCATAAGGAACAAGTTACTTACCTGTAACTGTTGTTCTCCAGCGTGGGTCTGGCATGGATTCACATGCTCATGAATATAAGAATACATAGCAGTATATACATGCACAACCACGGGAGGTGGCAACAGGCTCAACATTAAGCAATACAACAACTCAACATTAAGCATCTCTTACCTACTCACCAGGCTCACCTTAAGCGAACAGGTTGCGCAGCACTGCTTGGCCGACCCTGGACTCCTCCCTGGAGTCCCGATCGACGCAGTAGAATCTTGTGAAGGTGTGCGTCGACCTCCACATACCAGCCCTGCAGATGTCCAGCAGGGGCAGACCAGCCAGGAACGCTGTGGTAGCAGCGATAGCTCTGGTCGAATGGGCTCTCGGACGGCCAGGCAGCGGTCGGTTTGCCAACTGGTGACAGTGCATGATGCAGCCGGAGAGCCATCTGGAAATGGAAGCCTTTGAGAGAGCCTTCCCTTGATTCACAGGTCCAAAGTTCACAAACCGCTGTGATGTCTTCCGAAAACTCTTTGTGCGGTCCACGTAGAACTTCAGCGCTCTAGCTACGTCCAGCGAGTGCAGAGTCCTCTCGGCCTGCGACGAAGGCAACGGGAAGAAAACTGGCAACACCAAGGGCTCGTTGAGGTGGAAGTCCGACGGCACCTTGGGCATAAAGAAGGGGTGCGTCCTCAGCACCACCGTCGTGTCGTGAAAAGTCAAGTATGGAGGCTTGCAAGATGGGGCCTGGATCTCTCCCACTCGTCGTGCGGAGGTGATGGCCACGAGAAATGCTGTCTTTCACGACAGGAACTTAAACGACGCCGAATGCATAGGCTCGAATGGGGCCCCCATGAGCCTGGTCAGCACCACGTTGAGCTCCCACGCCGGGGCAGGGGCCTTCACCGGCGGGAACGATCGGAATAGTCCCTTCATAAATTCCTTCACCAGGCGATGAGACCACAAGGACGTCCGTCCTGTAGTTCTGGTGTATCGGGAGATGGCAGCCAGATGTATCTTGATGGAGGCGTGAGCCAGTCCAGCTTTTGCCAGCGACAGTAGGTACGGCAATACTCGAGGGGCGGTAACCCGCAGAGGGTTAATCTTCTGTGCACAACACCAGACAGACAACCTCTTCCATTTATGTCCATAGCACTTGAGAGTTGAGGACGCCCTGGCTTTTGCAAGAACCTCTCTGCAGTCAGCCGGGATATTGTATCCTCCAAACTCTAGTGCTGCAGGAGCCAAGCCTGCAAGTTCAGCAACTCCGGGTCGTGATGAAGAATGGCACCTCCTTCTCTGGAGAGAAGATCCGCGTTCGTCGCCAGCTTGATAGGTGGGGACGCTGACAAGTCCAGAAGGTCCGGGAACCAGATCTGTCTCGGCCACGCCGGTGCGACGAGGATCATCCTGCACCTGGACCTCTTGAGCTGGTTGATGAGACGGAGCAGCAACGGAGGGAACGCGTACAGGAACAGGCCTTCCCAAGGGAACGAGAAAGCATCGCCCATGCTCCTCGGCTGTGTGAACCTGCTGTCGAACCTCTTGCACTTGGAGTTCATCACGAACAGGTCAATCTGGGGTTTGCCCCATCGTTGAAAGAGCCGATCCACCTGGTCCGGGCGTAGTTCCCACTCGTGGCACGAGCGCAGCTCCCTGCTGAGTGAGTCGCGATGGTGTTTTTTATTCCTGCCAGGTGGAAGGGAACCAGAAACATCCCCTGGGCGACGGCCCAGTGCCACAGATCCTGGGCCTCCTTGGATAGGGCGGGGGATCTGGTGCCTCCCTGCTTCCGGATGTAGAACATCGTGGTGGTGTTGTCGGTGAAGATCCTCACCACTTTGTCCTTGAGGGACGGAAGGAACGAGATGAGCGCCCAGAACACGGCTCGTAGCTCCAGGATGTTGATGTGGAGACACCTCTCCTCCGGGAGCCAGAGGCCTCTTCCGTGGAGGTCTCCGGTGTAGACCCCCCCATCCCTCCAGGGAGGCGTCTGTCGTCACCGTCTCTTGATACGCCGGGGTCTAAAACTCTGTGCCTGCCGTGAGGTGCGCACGGGTACCCCACCATAGAATCGCCTGACAGAACTCCTCGTCGAGCGGGATCCTGTCTTCGAAGCTGCCCGCCGCTTGAATCCAGCGGGCGTCGAGGAACTCTTGTAGCGGACCATCCCAAGTCTGCAAAGGGGCACAAGGTAGATGCATGAGGACATCATTCCGAGGAGTGACTTGATGGACCTCACCCTGGCCACATCCGTAGCTAACAGGCACTGCACCTTGCCCAAAATGGCCTTCGTCCTTTCTTCTGACGGAGATGCCAATCGCTCCACTGTATTGAGCTTCGCTCCCAGAAACAGTGCCACCTGCGACGGAACCAGGTGGGATTTGGGGTAGTTGATGGCAAATCCCAGTTCCGTGAGCAGGCGGACAGTCCTCGCCGTGTGTTCGACGGCGAGTTCTCTTGACCTTGCACAGATTAGCCAGTCGTCCAGGTAGGGGTAGACGCGGATCCCCTGCAGGCGCAACCGCGCCGCCACTGGTGCGAGGCACTTGGTGAACACCCTGGGTGCCGACTTTAATCCGAACGGCAGGGCTCTGAATTGGTAGCGACGCCCCTGGACTACGAATCTGAGGAACTTTCTGTGTCCTTTTAGAATGGGGATGTGAAAGTAAGCATCCTCCAGGTCCAACAACGATAGGAAGTCGCCCTCCTCCAGCTGTCCCAGCACGTGCTGGAGGGTGACCATCCTGAATTTCTGTGCCTTGATGTACTTGTTTAACCGACGCAGGTCCAGGATGGGGCGCCAACCGCCTGTCTTCATTCTGACGAGGAAGTACCTGGAGTATACTCCGGAGCCCCGGAGCCTCTTGGGGACGAGCTCAATGGCACCTTTCTTGAGCATCGCCCTTACCTCCAACAGCAGTTGCGGGACGTGATTCTCCTTCCTGGCCACGGGAGGAATGCGAGGACACTTCTCTTGAAATTCTAGCGAGTGTCCGCAGGCCAGAGTGTCCAGCACCCAACAGTCGGTGGAGATGGACTCCCACACGCTGACGAACTTCGTTAGCCGGCCTCCCACCGGGGTGCTTCGGTGGGGGCCCGACGCTACGGCTGGTTCAGTCCTGCTTGGAAGAGGCCTTGCCGCCTTGGCCTCCTTGACTATGGCGGCGAGACCCTCCTTGCTTGCCACGGCCTCTGTAGGCCTCCTGGGACAAGGAGCGGGCCGCCTGGCGGTACGAAGAAGAGCCACCAATGGATCCCTTGGAGGCTCCCTGTCTGCCTCCGGAGCTCCGAAAGGGCTGCGTTGCTGAAGGACTCCTAGGGCTCGGGTTGTCTCTGTGTCGGTCTTGATGGCCTGGAGGGACTCATCCACTGTCTTCCCAAACAGGTTGTTGCTGTCGAACGGCATGTCCAACACTCTGGTCTGGACGTCCTGGCGAAAGTCCGTCGCCTTGAGCCATCCTCGTCGTCGAAGGCAAACCCTGTTGCCCAGCTGGTGAAATCCGGTATCGGCAATGTCCGTTGCCACCGTTATGGCGTGATCCGACGCCACCTCACCTTCCTGCAGAATCTGTAGGGCCTCTGCCCTCTTGTCGTCCGGTAGGAAGTCTAGTAGGGGAGCTAACTTGAACCAAAGCTCCCTGTCGTAACGGGCCAAAATCGCTAAGGCATTGGCCGCCTTAATCGTCGTCGCCGCCGACGAGATCACTCGTCGTCCCATGGAGTCCAACTTCTTGCCCTCGCTGTCTGGGAGGGAAGTGGAAGTTGAAGCCGCCGCACCTGCCGCTTTCTTCCTGGCCGCTGCCGAGACGACCGAGTCCGGCGAAGGCTGGGCCTTGAGGCACAAGGGGGCGGCATCGGGGACCCGGTACTTCTTCTCGTACCTGTACCTTTTGGCGGGTGTTGTGGAAGGGTTCTTCAGGATAGCCAGCCCCTCGTCCCAGATCTTGTCGAGCAACGGTACTGCGAGGACCGTCTTTCTCTTGGCCTCCCGTCGTTGGTAAAGCAAGCCTTCCTTTTTCTGTTCCTCAGGGCAGAGCTGGAAGAGCTCGGGCACCCTGGCTATCATGGTGTGGAAAGAGCCAATTTCGTCGGGCAGAGAGGCAGGGTGGGGTTTGGGGGGGGAGGGGGGGGGGGGTTGGGGGTGATGAAGGAATGTCCGTTGTATCATCACCACCGTCGTCGTCGTCCGTCCCCGTATCCGTCGCCGTATCATCCCGAGGGTCCGGCGAGGGGGGTGAGGAGTCCACAGGCCTCGTGGGCACGAAGGGCGGTGCGGGGTGGACTCTCCTCCGCTTGGTCGGAGGGCTTCCCGACGGTCCTGTTTCTGGATCCTCCGTCGGGGTCCGTGATAACCTCGTCCTCATCTCATTACATAAGGATTGGATCGCCAACAAAATGGCCGCCGAGCTATCCTGGGGCTCGGGCAATAGCTGCGACGGGCGGGATGGCTGCTCCACTGGGCCCTCGTCGTCGCCATCGTCGCTCTCTCCGATCACATCAGCAGGGACCTTCCCCTGGGATCGAACCTTCTCGAACCTCTCGTTGAGGCCTTTCACGGTTTCCACCAGATCCCCCTCAGAGTATGAATCTGAGTCCGTAATGGCCACCGCCCCCCCACTCTTTTTTCACCGGGGTCCTCACGGATGTCTTAACGATGGGCTGGAAAGAGGATTCCCTCCGCGGTGGCAGGGAAACTCTGGGCCCGAGGCCGCCTCCACTGGCGTAGTCTCTGCTGGCGTAGTCTCTGCTGGCTTCGCCAAGGTCATTGCGAAAACCTCGATAGAGGCCTTTGCCGGGGGGATCAAGGCCCTCACCACCTTAGGTGCATCCTGGGCCTTCGCTTTGGGGGGAGGGTCATTGCCTCGCTCCCCCTCGGCTCCCTTCGAGATCGACCGGGGCCTCTCCAGAAGCTTGCCCGGGTTCTCGGACTTCCTCTTCCCCAAACCAGAGCGCTGGCTCGTGGTTGATCGTGCCGGGGAAGTCGTGCCCTGCTTGGCAGCCGAAGAGCCTGACCTTTCGGCGCCCGCGGTGCTTGGCCTTTTGTTGGGCCCCCGTCGCCGGGGCGCCCTCACAGGACTTAGAAGACCGCTTAGACTTTTTCTCCGCCTTCTCACCTGCTGTGCCCTTCTCCAGCCAGGCGGCGAGGCGGGAACGACGACCTTGCTTGGTCAGTTCCGACAGGTTCTTGCAGAACGCACAGTCCTTCTCCACGTGCGTCTTGTCCTTATGAAGGCATTAGAGACATCTCGAATGCTCGTCCTCCTTGAAAACATTTTGCAATCCGCATCCCGGGCAGCTCCTGAACAGCTTGGATCCGGGAATGGAGCTTCCCTTGTCCTGGGCCATGTCCGGTGAGGTAGGCCTCAGATCTTCTGGAACCTCCGAGAAGCGTAACTCGACGAAAACTTCATCCTTGAGGTGCATAGAAGAATTCCGAAACGGGTCCCCGTTATGGGAAGTGGAAACGGTGCAGCTTGAGGCTCGATTAAACCGAAAAAATCTCCCGAAAAAGCATGAAAAAGCAGTAAAAGCTCGAGAGCTAAAGCACGAGTTCTCCCAACACTTGAACGTGCGGTAAAAATCTGAGGATGGCTGCCAGGGGAGGGGCTTAGGGAGAGGGCAGTCATTGGCTGGGGGCAGTATGACCCAGAGATCAGTGATTGGTTACTACTAAGAAAGACAGATCAGAAACTAAACTGATACTGATTTTTTCTTTACCGAGGATTCCCAGCCTGACGACGGGGTATATTCATGAGCATGTGAATCCATGCCAGACCCCATATGCTGGAGAACCCATGTTTGACAACTAGAAGCCCGGCCAGAGGGAGTCGGGGTAAAGATCTCTACACCCAATGGAGGGCAGGGGAGACAGAAACAGGTATGTTAACTTACCCCCATGAATCTAATTTTTCCAGGTCACACTGCAGGTCTTCCTGAATTCGCTGGGGACACAATCTTCTGTGCTTGGTTCAGGTGAGGGAAGCCCAGGGGCCATGGTTGCAGAGGTCACTTTTCGTGTCGGGGGGGCTGGTCGAGTTTCTCACTAGGCGTTCTGGTCAGCTTCAAGAGGAAGATGCCAAATGAATAAAAGGTGAAGATTTCGGCATTGCAGATCCATCAGGACACCTTACAGGAGTGCAGAAAGATTGTTCCAGCAGGTCTCACCAGGGGTCAGGTGGCAACAGGTGAACACAGAAGCAGACCCAGCACAGCTCCCCCTGTAGTGAGATGGCTACAACTGAGAGGACAGGCAACTAATGGCATAAGCAGAAGATCTTACAAGTCACATGTCTGTTCGGAATGACGGCTGCATCACAGTAGCCCAAAAGGGAGCTGGTCAATCCATCAGGTGGTCCAGGGAAACTTCCAAAGGCTTCCAATGTGTGAATCATCAAGCAGGGGTTGAGACTGGTTGGTTTTTCCCACAAGTCGAAGCACTAACAAAGGTCCTCTGAGACCAGATAGAGGAGCAGAGCTTCACTGGAGCCAATGCTGGTCAGCTGCAGGGGTCGTCATCGGGTCTTCCGAGGGTGATCTGCTGAAAAGCTGCAGGAGCCCTCCTTTTATACAAGATGCAGGCTGGGACCTAGCCTGCCAATGGTAAGGATCTGCAACATTCAAACAGCCCAGGGTTGTCCTAACCTGGATGACCACTGGTCATCACATCTGTCCAGCAACAGACTTTTTGGTGCCAGAGAATGTGTACTGGGACCCGGCAGCCTCGAACTGAAAAAGACATGCATTACTCACCGTAATAGCATTTCTGATGATTGTATCTGCTTAGATTCACATGCTGTGCAGATTACTGGTCGCCTTAATGCGGAGCTCTTGAAAAAGAGATTGCGTTATTCTTATAATTATCGACTTTGGTTGTTTATTCCCTTAAGTCACTTCGACAATTGAATCATGTGCATCGCCGAAGACTGCTGCGGAATTTCGACGGCCTGTTGATCCGGCGGCACTGCCGTCCACATGGCCGGGCCCTCTGGCCGGCCCTTACAGTAGGGAGAGGGAGTCGGGGTGGCCATATTCTTTCAAGTATGCCTTTCATCTATCACCCTCTTTGTTCGATGGGTTTTGTTGTTCTGGGACAGTTTGGACAGCCCTGGAGAGAGTGCCCCCCTGTTTGTTCAGATAGTACATGGCCGTGGTGCTGTCTGCGAGGATCAGGACCATCTTCCCTTGCAGTTGTGTCTGAAAGGCTTTAAGTGCTTTGAATACTGCTAACAGTTCCAACAGATTTATGTGGTTGGATTCTATGTCTGACGACCAAACCCTGTGCGCTGTTTGTTGAAGCAAGTGAGCTCCCCACCCTGTTAGAGATGTGTCGGTAGTGAGAGTGGCCTCCACTGCGGGGGTGGTGAAGGATTTTCCCTTCAAGAGGTTCTCCCTTGACCACCACCGCAGTGAGAGAATAAAGTCTTGCGAGACAACCACTAGATAGTCCCATTGTCCGCTGGCCTGACACCACTGGCTGTTGAGCCACTCCTGCATTGGAAACATGCGCAAGCGCGCGTGAGGAACCAAAGAAATGCATGAAACCATCATTCCTAACAGACGCATAGCCATGTGTACCGTCAGCTCTCGACTGGCTACATAGTGAGGGATTTGAAACAACATGTTTTGGACCCTCTCGCTGGAGGGGAAGAGGAGACCGTCCTTTGTTCGATTTAGAGCCCATATGAACTGCTCGACTTGACTGGGGTCTAAGCTGGATTCTTCTCGTTGATGGAGAATCCCAGGCTGAATAAAAGGTCTACTGTCTTTAGGTATTTGACAGGCATGTCTTGTGTACGAGTCCCCCGTTATGAGCCAGTCGTTGACGTAAGGATAAACCGGGATGGATAGCCTGCACAGGTGTGCTGCTACCACTGCCAGTATCTTTGTAAATAACCTTGGTGCTGAGGCTATGCCGAAGGGTAGTGCCTTGAACTGATTGGTGAGTTGCAACTGCATTCACACATTTTGTAAAAACTCTCATTCAGACCAAAGGGAAGAGCCCATTATTGAAAATCCCCCCAACATACCCCCCCCCAGTTAAATTCTCAGGAATTGTTTGAAAGCTGCATCGATGGGAACATATAGAGAAGTGCCTTTCAGATCAACAGCGCACAACCAATCCCCCCGGCAGAAGGAACTTTGGATATGCGCTGGCATAACCATCTTGAATTTTACTAAATGGGAGACATCCAAAAAATAAAAATCTTAAGATTTTCCCCAGGCCCGCCTGTTTTTTTTTAGGTCAGTAAAAAGGGGCGAATGAAACATGCTTTCTCTTTCGTTCTGACACCTTGATTTTCAGAAGATGGAAAATCTCCAGAATGAGCATGGCAGAGAAGTAGAAAAGAAGGGGGTGACTGAAGGAATCGGTAGGCGATACCCGGGACACAACAGTGAGGATCCAAGAATCCACTGAAATGGTATGCTAGCCCTGATGGTAAAAGGAAATCTGGTGCCCCCTATTGGCGATAAGTGGGTATGGAGGAACACACATTGCTTCTTGGGCTCTGAAGAGCCAGAGGTGGAAAAAGCAAAGAACACTTTAGTTGAGGATCTCCTTTTTAAATCCTATTCTTCCTGTTGGTGTAAACCTAAAACCCACCAAAGTCTAAACTAAATTGCCTCGACGAGGGAAATCATTTTTGAGGCCGTCTTGGGAGCACCGTAAGCGTCTTGGCTGCCAAGATAGAAGTTTTCTTTTTAATTAACCCATCCATAGAATAGTAAAAAGATTATTCCCCACGAATGGAAGATCCAGTATCTTCTCTTGGGCCTCTTTAGTGAAGAGTGTTGCCCTGGTCTAGGCTGGGTGGTGCCTGTCCATTCCTAAACAAATGGCTCAGGAGGGAGTATAATGAGGGGCCGTGAAGACTATGAAGTATCGAGCAATGAGCTTTGCCTCTGCAATGCCAGATTTGAAAGTCGCTGCCTTATCAGATGTTAAGTATTGCTGGTAATCTGACATTTCCACCCATAAACGCGTATTAGTTGCTGCTAGAAGAGCATTGGCAATGTGGTGGCATAAATGTAATGAGCTATTGATATATATTTTCTTTCCATATGCCTTCGTTATCTTATCCTCTCTGGAAACGGGCGACTGAGACTGCGCCCCAAAAGAGACTGACAGAGGTTCTGGAAAAACAGGGTTGCAGCCGGAACGACTAAAGATTGAGGATTCACTACCAGACAAGCTGTCTCTGATTGTAATTGGTGATACCTGGTGTTAGGCAAGAAGTGATGTAGTAACACTGTGTGAGACTACACAACACTTATCTACTTGGTATTAAGTAACCCACCTTTTGCTATAGGTCTGTGCTACACAAGTTGGTGGTGTGACTGAACAGCCAGGCCTATCTCAAGAGGGGTACATATGAGCTGTAGAGCTGTAGCAATGGAATTCGTAATTACAAGTAACCAAGTAACACTTACCCTCAAGGTTTCAGCTATAGATATTTATTTATTTAACACCAATTATTAAATAAGCGTTCTTTAAAAAGTGCAAGATATGCAACACTGTAAATAAACTTTAAAATACTTTTCAGAATCAAACAAGTTAGTGGATACTCTTTAGATATGCTTCTTGCACAATTCCTACACCCTGAGGTGACTACATTCACAAGGACAGTAGTGGCATTTATATGACATGCATTACTCACCGTAATAGCATTTCTGATGATTTATGTGCTTAGATTCACATGCTGTGCATATAGTCCTACATAGTCCTACATCTAGTAGTAATTGCAGAGTATTGCATCTTTCTTTCGAAGATCGAAAGGGGACCGTGACATGGGCGTGACTCTAACACTACACCTAACGTGATATGTAGTGTACCCAAAATCCCTCACGTGTCGAGGTGCCTCCAATTGTGTTTTTTCTGCCGTGAGCGAGACTAATAGTCAGTGTGAGTGAGTACAGAAGAGAGAAGGTGTAAGTTGTCTATGTTCCTGCTACTCCATGAGGGGAGAAAGGGTGGGCGCACGTGAATCTAAGTAGATACAATCATCAGAAATGTTATTACTTCTGATGCTTCTTAATTTGCTTAGAATCACATGCTGTGCATAGACTAGCGAGCAGTACCCAGAGATGGTGGTGGGATTTTTGAAGGGACAGTAACAAAGATGTCCTAGCACTGCTTGTCCAACCTGAGAATCAAACCTAGATGGTTTACCTAGGCAGTAGTGTTGTGTAAAGGTGTGTACAGAACTCCAGGTTGCTGCTTTGCCAATGGAAGCTAGAGGAACATTTGCAATGAATGCTATAGTACTCCCTGTGCCCCAGAGTCACGTGAGCTCCAGGTGTGAAGGGTAGATCTCTCTTGGCAAGAGTGTAACACTGTGTGATGCAGTTTAATGATCCACTTGGAAATATTAATGTAGCTCGCTATGAGTGTGGTGTTGTTGGCGATCCTTGTGGATCCTTGTGGAGTAGGCTGCAGAGGGAGTGACCCGCTTACCAAGGGCATAACATTTTTTGTAGTCTTTGCCAGGAGAGGATTCTGCTGAGGACAGTGGTACCCCTACCTTTTTGCAGGTGGACGTTACAACCAAGGAGTCAGGTGTGGCGTGAAACCTAATGTAGAGAGGGTGAGAGGGGGCTGGGCTAAAATGGTTCCACCCGGGGATTGACTGCCCATGTAAGAGCCAGGGGACCGCAAAGAAGGGACCAGGTGCCTTTTAACAGAATCTAATAAGGGGATGAATTGGCTAAACAGAGTCTTTTCATTGAGGATGTCCTCCATGAAGTCCGAGTCAGGGGCGGCTTCGTGCATAGAAATTTTGAAATGGTTGGCTGCTCTCTTTAAGAGGGAGTTGAAAAGCATTTGGTCGTCAACTGGCGACGAATCTCTCTGCGGAGGAGTAGTAGGGGGATCCAGATAGATGACGTATGGGTCAGTGGTATGTGGGGGTGTGTGCTAGGAGCCCCTGTCCTCCGCCTGATCCCAA
The DNA here is from genome assembly GCF_040938575.1 of Ambystoma mexicanum. NCBI lineage: Eukaryota > Metazoa > Chordata > Amphibia > Caudata > Ambystomatidae > Ambystoma > Ambystoma mexicanum. The sequence continues at coordinate 704,443,499 of NC_090933.1, forward strand.
TCTGGGTTTTGATGGACTGCGTTTTGATCATAAAGGTTAAACCCTTCATAAGAAACCTCCTGGGTCGGGTCTTTGCGGTCGTGCCCATAGATGATAGTGGTTTCCCTGTGGTTCCTCCAAATAGGAAAACTGGGCACCAGGGGAGAGAAGTTTCTGAAATTTAGAGGGGATGGGGCATGAGTCCACTTCCCTAGGTTTTGTCAAAACTCTGTCATACTGGTCTGAAAAGTCGATGCCATCTTAGCCATACACTGTTCAAACCTCTCCCTAGTACATTCAGAGGAAGCTGAACGGTCGGGGGGTGGGAAGGGCTGCCTAAAAGGGGATGAATCCTTATGTAAGGCCTTAGAAAGAGGCTGAGGGGGCTTCAGGATAGTCCTCACAAGAAGAGGGGGTGCCTTTGTAGTCCCTTGCCGCCAAAATTGTGTCCGGAAGTTTCTCGCTGTGCTTTATAAGCTGTATTGAAGGCATTGATGGTTTTCGGTGCGCCTGAAGGCACTGTCGCAGTCAGCGACACAACCGAGTCCTTTGTCGTTCAAACACCTTTGGACAGCAGGTCAACAGCAGTGGACTTTTAGAACCCGCCATTCCAGAAGGAGTTTTCTGCCCATTTGCATGGCGTGGCGGTGGTTGCGGGTAGGGTGCCGGGCGCTGAGGACTTCGACGACCCTGTCGAAGTGGACTTAGGGGTTGTCTGCTTAAGTACACGTGGTGCGAGGTTGCTCTTGTCGCTGGGGTGTGCCTTCCCCATAACAGTTCCGACGACCTGGCTATCGGGGCCAGGGACGGGCACTTGGGGGCGGGTAGCCTCTGCAGAAAGGTTGATGGTTTCCGAATCAGAGCCATGGCTGCCAAAAGATTCCTTGTCCGATGCGCCGGCGGGGGGGGAAGGTTTTCGCCCTGCATAGCACTGGCCACCCACAGCTTAGTCCGCCTGCCTTTCAGCGTCTCAGTCCAAAAGAGTTTCCTGCCTTACACGAGTGCTCGTCGTGGTCACGAGGAAGATACTTACTGCAAGGCGATGGGTGTCTTCGAAGGAAATTTATTGTTACAAGACGGGCAGAATTTAAAAGGAGTCCTCTCCATAGCAGAGTGTTAGGTAAGATTTTCACAGAACTGGTAAATCTTCCTGACCCGGGTCAACCACAGAACATTTTGCTTCACCAGTGGGATACTTTTCCTTAATACCCCTGTGAGTGGGAACCTTTTCCCACACTCACAATCAGTCACTTGTATAGTTGGGAAAGATCTAACCTGGACTCCTTGCGAGATATAAAAAGTATATATATCTTTTACTTACTTTGAGTTAGCTGTGTGCTACCACAAAATAAGTTACAAGAGTTACTGCTTATTTCAATCTGTGTTTCACTCATCTCAGAAGCACCTGTAATTGAATATTACATACTTAGGTTTTACTTACTTAGAATAAATTATAAGTTACTCACTGTAAGTAGTGCATAATCCCTTTTCCTACATACTGCAAGGGCGCCCCTTCCAAGGGATGGGAGACAAAACCTTTATCACCAGAAAAACCTTCTTCCCCTTTAGATTTAGGGGTGCATGGGGGTGCAGCCCAGGGAGCATGTGCTGCCCTGACTCTGCCCTCTGGCGCCACACCTCAGTCCCCATTGACGCGTCAACAATAGATTTTACATTGCCTAATGAACCAGTATTACTAGGGGGGGTGGTGGGACATATCGAGGAAAGGGGACTATGGACTAAGAGTATGTTAGTCACTTCGGTGAGTAATTTATAATTACTCTTACGTCCCGTCCGCTTTCCTCCATACTGCATGGGCGATTACAATTGAATGTAGCCCCAGGGTGGAGAGGAGACCCTCCTTACGCAAATGGGTTCCTGAGAACTGCCTGCCCGAACGCCGCATCAGATCTAGAGCCGGCATCCAAACAGTAATGCTTGCAGAAAGCCGAGGGAGTGGCCCAAGTGGCCGCCCAGCTTAAGACTTGCCAAGGGACATGACGCTGGAATGCGATGGCCGTTGCCTTGGCCCTGACTGAGCGGGCATGCATGTTGGCCGGCAGAGGCTTGTGCTGGCCCTCGTATGCTTCCTTGATGGCCGAGACCATCCAGCTGGATATGGAGGCCTTGGAGGCCTGATAGCCTGGTCTTGAGCCTCCGAAAGTGCCGAACAGGGCGTCTGATTTGCAGAAGCCCTTGGTCCTGTCCAAGTAGAATTTCAGGGCACGCCTGACATCCAAGCAGTGCTGCACCCACTGTACTTTGTCCTTGGGATCGGCAAAGAATGTAGGAAGGGCTACTTCCTCGTTCAAGTGGAAGGTAGACCGCACCATGGGAAGAAAAGCTGGGTGTTTCAGCAGGACTACCTTGTCCCTGTGAAAGGTAGTATATGATTCCGAGGTGACCAGCGCCTGGATTTCGCAGACTCTACGAGCCGCGATAAAGCCGACTAGTAAGGCCGTCTTGATGGTGACCAGGCTGAGGTCCGCGGACGCCATTGGTTCGAATGCTTTGTGCGCCACGGCGCCCAAGACTATGTTGAGGTCCCACACAGGGTGCAGCCTCTTGACGGGCAGGTAGACCCCTGCAAGCCCCGTCACATGTTTAACGATAGGAATGGATGAGGAGAAGACCCCCTCCGAGTTCCTCTAAGCTTCGATGGCTGCGAGATATATACGGCAGGTGTCAACCTGCATGCCATAGTGGGCGAGGTGCGTCGAAAAGGAGAGCATGTCATCCAAAGTACATGCCAGGAGATCAATGCCCAGTGGCAGAATCTGGTCAATTTGCTTTTATACTGGGCCCTGGTAGTCTTGCTCCTTGCGCTCTGTATGATTTCCAGATGAGCTGTGATAGGCTTAGATGCCTGCGCCAGAAGATGTGCTGGGCCCCTCGGAAAGTGAATAGGAGGCATATCCGAGAGGCTGAGCAGCTCAGAAAACCATGGCCTGGCCAGCCACCATTCCGCTATTAGAATGATGTTGAGCTGGCGAGACTCCTTGATCTTTCAAATCATTCTGAATTAGGTGAGTGGGCAGGAAGGCATGCGCTGTCATGCCGTTCCACTGAATCCGAAATGTGTCGCCGAGGGGCCCTGTCCCTGCCAGGAGGCGAACTGAGGGCACTTCTTGTTGTGCCAGTTGGCAAAGAGATCCACCTGGGGGAGACCCCATCTGTTGTGATCTTCTGAGTAATGACGTCGTTTAGCTGCCACTCGTAATTCTCGGCTCCCAACCTGCTGAGCCTGTCCGCCTGCAGGTTGGATTCCCCGGGAAGGTGGACTGATGTGTGGTAGATGTTTTCCACCTCCCACTCCCACATGCTGATTGCCAGTCTGCACAGTGGAGGGGATCTGGTGCCTCCGTGTATGTTGACATAGGACATGCTGGATGAGTTGTCTGCCTGGATGAGGACAACCTTGCTCCTGAGAAGTGGAAGGAATGCTCTGAGCGCTAGCCAGATGGCGTTCAGCTCCAACCAATTGATGTGGTATTCCTGCTCCTGTCAAGTCTAGGGGCCGTGTACCGACAGATCGTCCAGGGTGGCTCCCCAGCCCTCGAGCGAGGAGTCCGTGGTGATGGTAACCTGCGGGGAGGGCAGCCGGAAGAGCTTGCCCTTCCGTAGGTTGCAGTCCCTGGACCACCATGTTAGGTCCGGGTGGAGGGATGTGGGAACGCTGATCATCTCTGATTGAGTGCCTCGCTCTCGGTTCCATGAGGCCGCGAAGTGCAGCTGAATCCTCCTCCTCTTCAATTTCGTGTGCGGAACAGCTAATAAGCCCGCCGCCAATAGAACCAGGAGATGTTGGTACCACCATGCCGAGGTCACCTGTCTGCTGAGAAAATGGTTGGTGGCCCGCTTGATGGCCGAGATCTTGTCCTCCGACGGAAATACCTTCTCGGAGCATGTATCCCAGATGAGGCCCAGGAGAGTCTGCATGGGCTGCAGCTGCGACTTCTTGAGATTGAGCGAGAAGCCCAGATCAAGCAGTGTGTTCATAAGGGCATGGCAAGAGTGGTGAACCGCTTCCAGAGATGTAGCCCCGACAAGCCAGTCGTCAAGGAAGTGGAGGCCCTGTGCTCTGAGGAGGGCCGCCCCCGTATTCATGAGCCTGGTAAAGACCCTGGGGGCCGTGTTGTGGCCAAAAGGAAGGACCTTGTATTGAAAATGATAACCCACGATCCTGAATGGTACGAAAGAACGATGGGGCTGCCAAATCTGGACGTGTAGGTACTCATCCTTTAGATCCAGGGAGCACATCCCGTCTCCCTTGCACAATGTCTCCACTATAAAAGCTGGCGTAACCATCTTGACTTTTTGCATGGGTAAGGAGAGGTTGAGGGTGGAAAGGTCCAGCACAACTCTCAGGCCCGTCTGGTTCTTCTTCTGAATAGCGAAAATCCTGGAGTAAAAGCCCAAGCCTCGCTGGGAGGCTGGGACTTCCTCCACTGCCTGGCTCTCAACGAGCGAACAGATCTCCGCCAAAAGTGGGAGTAGAAGGGAGGAGGGAGGAGAGACTGGGATAGGGAGGCGGTACCCCGTGAATACTACAGAGAGGATCCAGGGGTCTGTGAAATTCTGGCACAGGAAATGTGTATGGAGAGCTAGCTTGCCCCCCACTGGAGACAAGTGGACCCGAAGGGGCGTGTCTGTTAGGCAGAATTGCATGCAGTACCCTCTGGTACTACCACAAAAAATTAGGACTACAGGTGGAAGCAAGACCAACCTTTGGTATAAGTCTGTACCACACAGTTTGTTGGTAGCGAGCTGAGCAGCCAGGCTTATCTCAAGAGTGAATGTGAGCAGTACAAGTAGTTACTCAGAGGACTTTCAATCACAGTGGTTCAAGTAGACACTTATACTCAAGGTTTCTTGGTAAAACACTTAATTTATTACACAATCATTTATAAAAACACTTCACTAGAAGACAACTTAATATTATATACCAATACACTTCAATACAAAATCTTTTTGAGACAGTTTGAGCTCCCCTGAAATAGAAGCAAAATGGCAGTTCAGTTACTTAGCAGTGAGCAAAAAGGACAAAAGTAAGAAGAATAGATTACATTTACTTTCTAGGTAGTGCAAATAGTTTCAATTCAACAGAAGAGTTGAATCCAAGTCAATAGGCCAGGCCAAAGTCAATGGGCTAGTGTTCTGGATAGGAAAGAGCAGTTCTGGTATCAAATGGTAAAGTCTTTGCAAAAGTTCTCAGAAGTAGTTTAGGTGAAAAATAATCATTTGTGGGGTCACAAGCTGATTAGGCCTGCGAGTTGGGAAAGTTTCACGAACTTTCACTGCGAGAGTGGTGTTCTCTCAATCGGGTTGGCACAGTACCTTTATATGAAGAAACAAATGTTGCTGAAGTTGTGGTTCCTGGCAGTTCCTGCAGATATCGCTGTTCCCAAACCTCAGTCGTGGGGACAAGAGGGAAGACGTTGGGGACTCCTGCACTGCACGGGATCATTGAAGAAAACAAACAAAATGGAGTCACTTCAGTTCCAGTAGCTGTAGATTCAAGAACACAAACTGGTGTCCCTCTCCCTGGTTAATCCTAACCAGCCTTGAGAATGGTATCCAGGTGTCTTATGAGCTGATTGGTCCAACCAACTCAAGGGAAGAAGCCGTCCTTGAAGGAGCTTCTCTGTCGAATGGTGTTTGGCAATTCGGACCTGCAGAAGGGCTTCACCGGGCAAACCAACGGTCCAGGAGTTGCAGCAGCCGTCCTCCTCCAGCTCGTCTTCGGTGCTTTCGTTCCAGTGGTCGACTGCTTTCCAGTCCACGAGACTCACCTTTTAAACAGTTCTCTCCCTTTCATTCCAGCCTAGCTGTCACTCACCCAGCATGGTGGCTGTCCTTGCCGGACAGTCAGCCAGCCAATCACGCCAGAGTGCATTTGGGTCTCCTAGGAGATTAAGCACATGGTGTTTCGGGCACCTCCCTCACTTCCCGCCCACCCCATACACTCATACACCAAGGGTGGACTTCAGTCCTGAAGCCCGCCAAAGGCACACGAATAAAGGGACCAAACCTGGTTTGGCGCACAGAGACAAACAATAGAAGGACCTTTCCACAAAGAAATGGCGAAAAAAGAAGACCGGGACTGGTTTAAACAAAGGGGTTTAAGGCACCATCTTGAAAAACATGGCTCCCGTGATTTTTAGCTACCAGTGTTCGCGGTCAGGAAAAATCATGGTAGTTCGTTGTAAAACCACTGCCAGCAGCCTTGTCAATAGGAAAGGGTAGCATTTGACTGCTACATGAGTGTTTAGACACAGGGGATACTATGTAACCCCTCCAGTCCATTGTAAAATGGTGTGTGCTGGGTCTTAGGAATTTGGAAAAGACTAGTAAAGTCAATTTCACTTTCCATTCTCTGGGAAACAGTAGTTGATCCCAGAGAAGGTATTTAAACCTTTGGGATGTCTAAAAGACATCCCTGTGTCACTGCACTGAGGGTGCTGTCTAACACACATGAAAAGATGATGCCTATGGAGTTATCTAAAACTCCATAACGAAAAGAAATAAACCCAGAAAACAAACAGTATTAAAAAAGTACAGAGTCCCAAAGTTCAGCAAAAGAGTGGGGGTCTCGAAGATAGAGAGGAGCACATTTTGAGAATTCTCCCTAACAGTGTCATTTATGCCTTCTTTCCCTTGGAGGCTGTTGCAGAGTAGGGGTACGGGAAAAAGCCATTGCCCGCCCCCCTTTTTGGTGCTTGCGCCGGTTCTGAGACAGCGAGCGGGCTGGCTGCCTGGTTCTCCGTTCCTGGAAGCCGCAGAATCCTCCGTACGTACGAAACCCGTGGGAACGCTGCTGAGATTGGGTGTACGACTTGGGCGTGGTCTTTGTCAGGATGGATAAAGACATGGCCGTTTGTGAGCTGTTTTTCTTTTGGTCGTCCAGCTCACCGTTCGTGGAGGATTGGAAGAGGTCCCCCCTCAAACGGTACATCTAATATGCGCTCCTGGACATCCGGGTTGAATTTTGTTGCCTGGAGCCAGGCTATCCTTCTCATGTCCGTGGCAATACAGATGGCATGGCCGGAGGTGTCGATATGGGCCACGGTGGATTCCATGAGGTCATGGGCCACCAGCTTGGCCTCGGCCCCCCGCCTTGAAGCGTGATTGGCTCTGAGTAGGGAGTTCCAGGAGGAAGTCCGCAATTTCCCACCATAACATTTGGTTGGCGGCGGCCAGCATAGCATCTGCGCTGGCCTAACGAAGATGCAAGGAAGCGTTGGAATAGTGCTTCTTCCCGTATGCCTCCAAGTTATTCTCCTATTTGCTTAGCAGCACCGCAGAGGAGGCGGCTGAGGACGAATGAGGCTTGCAGTATAGTGATGCTGCAGCGATCACAGAGGAGTGTGGCTGAGGATGGGCAGAGACCAAGAGTGAATGCCCCTCCATCTGCCTGTACTTGGCATCCAGGCGTCGATTGACCGGCTGGGCCGAGGGGGGTGTGAGCCAACCCTTCTTGGCCAGTGAGACTATATCTGTTTGCAGCAGAATCCCCGTTTTGGCAGAGGGGAGTCGAGTGAGGACCTCCGCCAGATCCCCCTATGCCGGCTGCTCGACCACGGGTTGGGGTAGGCCCAGATACTCTGCCAGCCCAGCAAGATTTTCGTGGAAGGCCCTGGCTGAGGATGGCGTGTTTGGATCCTCCCCCTCATTCGTATCCTGTGAATGAGGAGGAGTAGTAGGTGCCGGAGGCTGGGGTACAGGGACCGCGGCCGGAGGCAGAGGCTGGTACAGAGCCGCCTGAGGAGTTGGCTGGGGAGCCGGTGGAGGCACCTGTGGTGCCGCAAGCATTGCGGGAAGGACTTCACTGATGGCGTCTTTGAGGATAACCCACATCAGAGGTGACTTCATGACGCCAAGGAACCTCTCGAAGAACCCCTCTTCACTGGCCAAGAAGGTGGCAGAGGGTGCTGACGGGGTAGCTGGGAGCTGCTGGAGCCGCTGCGCACCCTGCCCGTATGGACACAGAGGGAAGCTGCCCTGTGCAAAAGAGGGATCGGCTGTAGGCCACGTACCTGGTTGAGGCCAGTCCCAACTTGACACTTGTTCTTATTCCTGGAATGGCGTTGGACGGGTGCCTCTGTCTGGCGCTGCGGCCATCTTGTCAGGCTGTCTGCCATGTACCTGCAACGTGTTGCTCGGCCCAGCCTCATCCAAGACGCTTGTGTGTGGATCACAAGGCCTACCCTGCTCCTCGGGCCTAGCCCCGGTAGGTGAAACACCCTCAACCCGGGGGTCGGTAGAGCTGTGTTTAGGTGCCCCCACAAACATATTGACGGTACTAGGGCATAGCCCCTCTGCCATGGTGCCGGTACAAGGGTGGAGCCCCTCAGGTGAAGACCCGGTAAAAGAACCTTCCAGTCCCTCAACACTGTCACCGGGAGGATCCAAGGATCCCACGGCCCGAAGGCCGGTAGATGCAGCAGCCTCGGTGCACCTGCTAGTAGAAGGACCTTACCAGTCACTCCCGTGCGGTAGAGTCCTTGGGAAGGAATCTCCTTTGTGGCGTGCGATGGAGAATATCGGCCCTACCTTGGGCTTGGTTCTGTGTTTCACAAAGCTCTTGAGGTCTCTGGAGGAGACTTCTGGAAGAGCTCCCTTCATCTGGCTAGTCTGTTCTTCCGCGTCTTCGAGGACAGCGAGCCACATGCTGTACAAGCTTGCCAACCATGGTCTGGGCCAAGGCAACGTAGGCAGAGGGCGTGAGGGTCTGAGGTTGGGAAGAGCATGTTGCAGGATGGACACCTGCTGAACCCTGTGGAAGTCAGCATGCGCCGGGCAGGAGCGTGACGCCTGAGGACCGAGTACCTGAATGATAAAAAGACAAAAAAGACAAGAGAAGAAGTATCCACGCGTGGAATTACATGGCCGATGCCAAACCCAGGAGCGCTGGTGTATTCGGCACAATCCCGTCGACACGAAAAAGGTGACGGAGGTGTGGCACCAGAGGGTGGAGTCAGGCCAGAGCATGCTCCCTGGGCCACACCCCAGCGCGCCTCCAAATTTAAATGGAAAGAAGGTTTTTTTTCTAGTGAAAAAGGTTCTGTCTCCCGTCCCTTGGAAGGGACATCCAGGCAGAATGGAGGAAAGGGGACAGGACGTAAGAGTACTGTGTATTATCACAAAAGTAGTTATAGGTTTTTACTGTACCTGTAATAAGTGTTCCACTATTCAGAAAAGGTATATTGCCCACTTGACTGATTATGTGATTTGTACGTAGAGTCACTATACAACTGGTAGGGTCTACTGCTCTTGCATTACTGAATGCAATTGTGAAAGTAATCTTTGATTTTACTCCCCAAAAATAGGTGTGACCTATACTGTATGAAAAGGTTTTGACTTCCCTAGAACTACTGTTAGATATTTCAAATAAGGTTTAGACTTGGGTCTGTGTACCTACAAGTATAGTGTTTTTAAATAATTGTGATTTAATATAATGTGTTAGTGCTTATTTACCCCTAGATTTATCTGTGCCTAGCTGTATTTAAATAAATCCTTTTTTTTATAATACATAGTGTTTCAGTGTTTCTTTAGACCATTTGTATTACAATTTCATTTGTACTGATTCTACAGCCCTCTCTCCCTCCTAAGACAAGCCTGTCTGCTCTGTCTACGCTACTATGTACTCAGGTGGTACAGCCTTATACTAAGAGTGGAGACTTGTAATGCCTCAGTTGAATGGTTTTGATAAAGTTGATAGCACTTCAGAAAAACTGTTCTAATACTGTTGGCAGGCTCTGGGATAAAATGTGGATTGCATTACATCGATTATTGATATACTTTGTGTCCAAAGGAAACCGTCCAGTAGGTTTGGTTTAGCCAAAGTAAAGTGTACCTATTGTATTTAGCACAAGAATCAACACCATGGCCTGCTTTAGGTCTGTGGACTACTCTTAAGCTAAAATGAAAAGTGTGTTCACAATGTGTAAAGAGAAGGGCCTGGATTGTAAAGGAAGTAAGCTTGAATTATTACAAGATGTGGTTATGGGGCCATATGTATGGTTTCAGTGAACCTATGTCCACTTCTAACCATATTGCTGGGAGTGAGAATGATGAGGGTTTAGACAGCTGTCCAAGCTCCTCTGAGGAGGAATATAAGGGTTCTGATGAGGAGGATGACAATGCATTACTTACCGTAAAAGCATTTCTGATGGTTATATCTGCTTAGATTCACATGCTGTGCATAGGTCCGACATCCAGTGGTCACTGCGGAGTATTGCATTTTGTTTTTCGTAGTCGAAAAGGGGACGTCGACAAGGCGTGTCTGTAACACTATCCCTATAGTGACGTGCATTGTACCCACAATCCCTCACGCGTCGAGGTCCCTCTGTATTTTTTCTGCCCTGAGGGAGCCTTCTATACGTGAGTGAGTACAGAAAAGAGAGAGAGATGTAGAAAGATGTCTATGTTCCTTCCATCCGAGTGGGGAGGAAGGGTGGGCGCATGTGAATCTAAGCAGATACAACCATCAGAAATGCTTTTACGGTAAGTAATGCATTGTCTTCTGATGTTTGTTAATCTGCTTAGAATCACATGTTGTGCATAGACTAGCGAGCAGTACCCGGAGTTGGCGGTGGGTTATGAGAAGGAACAGTAGAGAAAAGATGTCTTAATACTGCCTGTCCCACCTGGGAGTCAGATCTAGAGTGTGCATCCAGACAGTAGTGTTTTGTAAAGGTGTGCACAGAACTCCAGGTAGCCGCTTTGCAGATGGACTCAAGGGGAACGTTTGCAATGAATGCTATGAATGTCCCAGTGCCTCGAGTAGAATGTGCTCTTGGCTTGAAGGGTAGTTCTCTCTTAGCAAGAGTGTAACAGAGAGTGATGCATTGAACAATCCATCTAGATATAGTGGACTTTGAGACTGCATCTCCTTCTCTTCCTGCTGCCACCGAGACAAAGAACTGATTAGTCTTTCTCAGTGGCCTGGTTCTTTCCATGTAGAACATGACAGCTCTGCGTACATCCAGTGTATGCAGACTTTTTTCTCCCAAGTTGGAAGGGTTTTGAAAGAACATTGGTAGTTCTATTGACTGGTTTACATGGAATTTCGAGATGAATTTCGGTGCAAACCTTGGGTGTGTGCGTAGAACCACCTTATCCTTGTGAACTGTTACGAAGGGGTCTAGAACAGAAAGAGCCTGTAGTTCACTTACTCTCCTAATGGAGGTGATAGCTATTAGAAAAGCAGTCTTAAGAGTGAGGTCCTTAAGAGTTGCCTTGTGCATGGGTTCAAATGGCAAGCCCATGAGTTTGGTAAGTACCACATTTAAGTCCCATCCGGGAGCTGGGTTAGCTATCGGAGGGTGTATTCTCTTTACCCCTTCCATGAAGGCCTTGATAACTGGGATCTTCCACCACGACACTTTAAGTTGGGAAGTGGTGTATGCAGAAAGTGCCGCCAGGTGGACTTTAATGGAATTGAACACTAGACCTGAATCCAATAAATGAGTCAGGTACAGAACAATTTGTGTGGGAGAGCAGTCAACCGGGTTGATGCTCTTTCCTCTACACCAGATGACAAATCTTCTCCACTTGCTAGAATAGCAGTGGCGAGTATTAGGTTTTCTGGCTTCCAGGAGGATGTCCATACATCTCTGCGGGAGTTGTAGATGTCCAAATTCTATGATCTCAGGAGCCAGGCTGCTAAATTCATGTTCTGAGGGCATGAATGCAGTGTCCTGCCCTTGTCCTGTGACAGCATGTTGTGTGGGCAGGGAAGTTTCACTGGGTGAGATAGAGACATCTCCATCAAGTGAGCGAACCATGGCTGCCGGGCCCACAACGGGGCCACTAGTATCATGGTGACTTGTTCCTGGTGCATCTTGTGCACAACTCTGTTGAGAAGGGGAGTTGGGGGAAAAGCGTGAACAAATTTCCCTGACCATTGAATCGACAGACCGTTCCCCTTGGACTGGTTCTGGGGGTACCTGGAGGCGTAACTTTGGCATTGTGAGTTCTCCAGAGTTGCAAACAGGTCTATTTCGGGGAATCCCCATTGCGTGAAGACGTCTAAGACGATGTGTTCGTGCAATCGCCATTCGTACTCTTCGGGCAGGGGGAAGTCTCTGCTGAGTTCGTGTGCTAGCAGATTGAGTTCCCCTGGTACGTGTTGTGACAGTTGGTACATGTTGTGTCTGAGAGCCCACTTCCATATATTCTGGGACAGCTTGGACAGTCCTGGAGTGTGTGTGCCCCCCCCCTGCTTGTTGATGTAGTACATGGCTGTGGTGCTGTCTGTAAGGACCATCATTGTCTTCCCTTGTAGGTGTTCTTGGAAGGCTTTTAGTGCTTTGAACACCGTCAGTAGCTCCAGTAGGTTTATGTGCTTGGATGCTACGCTCGGAGTCCACACTCTGTGAGCAGTCTGATGGGATAGGTGAGCCCCCCATCCTGTGAGGGATGCGTCCGTGGTTAGAGTGGCCTCCACCGCGGGTGTGGCAAAGGGTTTCCCTATTATCAGGTTTTCCTTTGTCCACCACCGTAGCGAGAGAACCAAGGCCTGCAAGACCACCAATAGATCGTCCCATTGTCCGCTGGCCTAACACCACTGGCTGTTGAGCCACTCTTGCATTGGGCGCATGCGCACGTGAGGTACCAAATAAATACACAACGCCATCATTCCTAGCAAGCGCATCGCTTTGCGCACCGTCACCTCTCGACCTGCCACATATTGGGGGATCTGAAACAGCATGTTTTGGACCCTCTCGTTGGAGGGGAAGACGAGGCTGTCCTTTGTTCGAATTAGAGCCCCTAGGAATTGTTTGACTTGGCTGGGGTCTAAACTGGACTTCTTCTCGTTGATGGAGAAGCCCAGTTGGAACAAAAGGTCTACAGTCTTTTGGGTGTTTGAGAAGCATGTCTCGTAAGAATCCCCTGTTATGAGCCAGTCGTCGAGGTAAGGGTATACTGGGATGGATAACCTGCGCAGATGGGCCGCTGCCACTGCCAGTACTTTCGTGAATACCCTTGGTGCAGATGCTATGCCGAGGGGTAGCACTCTGAACTGGTAGTGTTTGCCCTCTATCATGAACCTGAGGTATTTTCTGTGCGCTGGCAACATTAAAATATGAAAGTATGCATCTTTCATGTCCAGTGTTGTCATGTAATCTCCCTGTGATAACAGTGGGATCACTTCCTGTAAGGTCACCATACGAAACTTTTGGGGTTTGACAAACTTGTTCGCTGGGCGCAGATCTAATACAGGGCGCATGGTTAGATCCTTTTTGGGTACAAGGAAGTACACTGAATAAATACCTTCCGTTACCTGAGATAGAGGCACGACCTCTATGGCTCCTTTTCCCAGCAGTTGGTCCACTTATTGGAGAAGGATGGCGAGGTGTTCTGGTGTCATGCGGCGTCCCCTCGGGGGTCTATATGTTGGGGAACTGTTGCACTCTATACAGTAGCTGCGGGCTACGGTGGAAAGTACCCAGCGGTCTGATGTTATTCCCTCCCATGCTGGAAGAAAGGCTGTAATCCGGCCCCCGACCGGCGTTGCATGGGAGGGGACGCGAATCTTCGCGTCACTTGGTAGTGTTGGTGGCTTGGGAGCCTTTGGGGGTGGAACCCAGGCCTCTCCCTTTGCCACGGCGTTGACCCCTCCGATTGTACTGGCCACTATTTCCTTGGTAGTTGCTGGCAAAATACTGTTGTTGTTGGTTTTGTTGCTGGCGCTGGCCACGAAAAAAGCGCTCATTACCAAATCCCCGCCTGTTAGGGGGTTTAGAAATTTGGTCTAAGGTCTTTATTGTATCAGATTCTTTCTTGGCGTTCTCCAGCGCGTCATCCACTGCTTTCCCAAAGAGGTTGGACTCCTCTATGGGCTTATTAATAAGGGACGCTTGTGTTTCTGCCTTAAACCCGGAATTGCGAAGCCAGACGTGACGCTTCAGCAAAATTCCTCGTACCAAAGTGCGGCCAGCTGTCTCTGCTGCATCGAGGGTATTCTTGACGATGCCTTGGTTGACCAGAGAGCCCTCGTTAACTGTAGCCAGCAAACAAGTTCTTAGGGGTTCGGGAGCTTCTTCAATGTCCTGTTTAAGCTTTCCCCATTGAGCATCAGCGTAGCTTGCCAATAGTGTGTTATTATTGGCAATTCTGGCAGAGAATGCTGCAGAGGTGGTGATTCTTTTGGCTAGGGCATAAAGCTTTTCCCGCTCTTTATCTGGGGGTGCCTCGCTGGTAGATCGAGGGACTCCGGCCCTTTTCCTAGTGTTGGTGATGACCAGGGAGTCCAGGATTGAGTGACCCTTAATATATAATGGGTCTGATTGAGAGGGAGAAAACAGTTTCTCAATCCTCGGATTGACCCCTCTCACCAGTGCAGGAGTGGAAAGAGAAGGGGTAATACGTCTCTTAACTGAGGCGAGGATGGGGATAATTTGGCTAGTGGGGGGTTTTTCCTTGATAATCCTCTCCACAAAATCGGTGTCTGGGGTGACCTCCCCTGTTTCAATATCAAAATGTGCTGCTGCCTTCTTCAGCAGTGCATTCAAGGTGGGTTGATCATCAACAGGTGAAGGGTTCCTGACTGGTGTAGTTTCAGTAGACCTGATGACTATACTGCTACTGCCTGTGTCTGTAGACCTAGCTGGTGACTGCCAGGGATTTGGGTCGCCCTCGCCTGTGTCCTCCTGGAATCCCTCCTCACCTACGTTAGTGTCCTCGTGAAAACCATCCTCTTCTTGTTGGACTTCAACATAGGGGAACTCATCTTCCTCCTGGAAGAAGGTGTCTTCCTCAGTGAGATTGTAAGAGTATATGTCCTCCTATATGGGGCTATAAAACTTCTGGTATTTAGCCCTTGGACTCTCCAGGGGTGCCTCCCTTGGTCTCTTGGGTGCCCTGTCTTCTGGGATGGACATGAACCGGTCTAGTTTATCCATACAGGTCTGGAACCTTTCAAAGGTCCACTGAGGTCGGCCAGGACGGTCTGGGAATGAAAAAGGAGTTTCTTCCTCCTGTAGTTGCCTGGTTCTGTCCCATAACGTCGAAGAAAGTGAGCCTTCGCCTTCTGAGTAGCCTTCTCGCTGGCTAGGGCCTTCCGTCGGCGTCGGGAACTGGCCTGATCTGTTTTCCGACGTTTTCGGCGTATCTTTGGCCTTGTGCGCGGTCTTCGGCGTCTCACTCGCCGTACGTCTCTGGCAGTCCTTAGATGCTATGCGCGCGAGGCTTTCGGCGATCATTCTCTCTTCCGAGGGATCGGTCGCCATCGCGCTATGTAACGTCGAGTCTTTGCTCGTCGAGTCCTTGCTGGCAACGTGAGCCCTCTTACGATGCGCGTCGCCGGAGGTTTTGGTGTTAGCGCCCTTATTTTTAGAATGCCCAGTCGCCTGTCGCGGAGGTGGGGAGGGCTGACGACCCTTACGGTCGGCGGAAGACGCCGGTGGGCCCGGCGCCCCCGTTGGCACTATGGCAGCCTTCGTCTTCGACGAATGGGTGCCAGGGAGTATGTGCTTTGGTGTTTTTCCGTGTACGTCCTTGTCGCCAGGGTGTTCATCCCCATAAACTGGGCCTGAGCCGGGCTTGTCGGGGCCGGGGACGGACGACGAGGAGCGTGAACGCTCCTTTGAGAGGTCTACAACCTCCGTTACGGGGGCCGTGTTGTCACTGTCCTCGTCACATTCAGCGGCGGCGGCAGCGGGCGAGCAATCAGGCCTAGACATGGCATAGGCCGCCCACCTTTTGACCCTGCGGTCTTTTAGAGTTTAGGGCTTTAGTAATTTACAGGCCGCACAGCCGTCCTCCTGGTGATCGAGGGGTAAGCAACGGTTGCACCGTTTGTGCTTATCTTTCCAGGTATATTTACCCTTACAAAGCGGGCAAAACCTAAATGGTGTCCTCTCCATAGCTGAGGGCAAGAAGTGTGACTATGACCTCGAAAGAGAGGGAGAGGAAAGAGAAAGAAAGACAACACAACCCCACTCTCCCTACTGTGTATGGCCGGCGAGGCCAGGCCACGTGTTCGGCAGCGCCGAAGGATCCCCTCCGCTCGTCTTTCCGTTGAAGATCTTGCCCGGCGGAGAAACAGCTCTGCGTCGAGGGAGGGATGTACGTTATTGATCTTAATAACAAACGACCAAAGGTCGAAGAAACTATTTGGCAATGTCTCTCGAGGAGCTCCGCATAAAGGCGACCAGTAGCTGGGCGGAACAAAACAATCTGAGGGACCTCGACGCGTGAGGGATTGTGGGTACAACGCACGTCACTATAGGGATAGTGTTACAGACACGCCTTGTCGACGTCCCCTTTTCGACTACGAAAAACAAAATGCAATACTCCGCAGTGACCACTGGATGTCGGACCTATGCACAGCATGTGATTCTAAGCAGATTAACAAACATCAGAAGTTAGTTCACCCCCCTCTCCTTCTCCTGCCTCTACCTTACTGCCTACCATGAGTTCTGAAATATCTCTGCAACTGGATACAAGACAATACCTGTGGGAAAACAATTTGAAAACGTGGGAAATTGGGAAAAGACTTAACCTGTCTGTAAAAGACAGTTTTCTGGACCCCTCTTCTTTTTCCAGGTCTTCTGAATCTACAGCTTCCAGGTTTCCAGAATTGGCGAGTCGGTATGACATGAAGCGTGACATTGTTGAATGGCTGAAAACCTTTGACCTCACTTGTAAAAGGGCTGGTCTGTGCGAGAGTGATAGAACGCCCTGGGTTTGTTTTAGGCTTCCCAAGAGAGACTACCAAGTGCTCTTGGATTTTCATCAAGTAGAAAGAAATAACTGGGATAGGGTAAAGGAAGCTCTCATAACTATATATAAGAAGAAAGCTTCTCAATGTCTAAACCCCTTAAGGGAATCTGAGAATAGAGGTAGGTCTAAGAGTGCTATCTCCTCATCCCTTAATAAATCTGTAAATGCTGAGTATAGCCGACAAGCTGTAGCTCTTGGCTCAGCTCAGCCCTCTTGTAAAAGGGCTGGGGCTCTCAATCTTGAAGTAAGAGAGGTCACCTTTGGAGACCCCTCCTTAGAGATAAAAGGCATTTACTGCCACTCTGAAGGGCACTTGGATGTACCACCCATAACCTCAAATAGGGACAAAGCCCTAGGCCCACAAAGCTAGAGGACACTCCTGTGATCTCACCTTTAGCTGCTGCTAAGGTGATAGAGCCTCTTGAAAAACCACATGTAGTGGAAGTGGTTCAACTAGTTCCCAGAAACTTAAAACTTTCTGTCCTAGTGAACGCCCTTCTGCCACTGAGAACACTCATGCTCCAAGAATAAGGGAAAGACTGTTAAGGGATTGTGACTTTTGCCTAGAAAAGAAAATAAGTGCTTAAAAGTTACTTAATTGTAAAGAGTCGGTTGATAACTAACTCTAAGAGTGAACAGTTAAAAAAGTTCTTACCTTGGAAGTGTGATGCACTATTCTTAAAAGTATGGTTACCACAGAGGTTAAGGAAATGCATTCTCAGAGAGAACGAAAGAAACTGCTCCCCACTCACCCTACTGTAAAGACCAGGCCTGAGGGCCAAGGCCACGCGGTCAAGGGTCGCTGAACAGTTTTAGTCGGCAGCGGCAGGAAACCCACGATACAGCCGTCGAGAAGGTTGTCGAAGTTGACTAAACGACCGTAGGCTGTGGGAATAGATATAGCAATATAAACTCTTATGAGCTCCGCATAAGCAACCGACTAGGTTGGCGGAAAGAAACAATCTGGTGGGACCTCGGCACGTGAGGGATTTTGGGTAAACTACATGTTACGTTAGGGATGGTGTTACAGTCACGCCCATGCCGACATCACTTTTCGATCTTAGAAAAAAGAATGCAATACTCTGCGATTACCACTAGATGTCGGAGTATATGCACAGCATGTGATTCTAAGTAGATCCACAAGCATCAGAAATAAAGATTAAGAAAAAGGAGCGAGAGACAGGGAGATCAATCCCTTACAAGGGAGGCACCTTGCCCAGAGCCCGCTTAACAAGACCTTAGAATGTTGTCAGCCCACTTGGGGCCACATACCCGGGCCCTGAGGAGAATAATCGACAAGCATGCTGCCCCCTTATGGTTGTGGAGAAGAACCAAGAGCCTGCAGTGGTCTCAAGCCAAGGAGGGAGACCTGTGGCTTGTGGGTGAGAACATTTTCAGAATAGAAAGCATTCAGGTGGGGGAGGCGAGATGGAGGGAATTCCTGCTTTTAATTGCTTAGGGTATCCCCTGGCTAGGGGACTCATAGGTTCTGTCTGGTAGGCATTTACTATGCCTCGTATGAACCCAAAGATCCCAGAGCCAAACCTGTAACAGGAATAACATCAAGCCCAAGAAAGGTGTGCCTCGGGTGGTTTAATCGCCATGAGTGAGTTAACTGAAGGAACTCCTTCAAGCATGGCAACTTGTTCAGATGGCTTGCCAAAATCAACCGTGTGGTGGATTTTAGGATGCCAACCTATTAAGGTTAACAGGGAGGCAGCAATGTCTAGCTAAACCCAATCATGGTAAGGTAGCAGAGCGGCAATGCTTAGACTCAGGAGGGGTGCGAGTGATGTAGGGCTACAATGAGTCCACACAGAGCAACACCAATAATTCCAGGCAGACAGGGAAGTATAAAAAAAGAACAGTTTACTATGCATTTAAAATACACAAAAAGCAGATAAAATGTCTAGTCAAATATTGTCACATAAAACCCATATAAAAACAAACACATACATTTACCACTAGCAGAAATAGAATAGAATTTGAATCAATGATTAGAGCAACACACACAAGTACTTAGATGCTTTAGAAGAACAATTCACAATAATCATAAAACAGCATCCCTAGCTCTTATAATGTCCACCATTGTGTTGGTTTGGGACCTTGTGCCAATAAGTCACCAGTTGCAAAGCAGATACTTTTCAGGTATAAATTTGTAGTGCTAACGATTATGATTTGTAAAAGTTAAAGTTATGTAAAGTAGAATGACTCAATCCCAGTTCTTGGGGTAGTCTTAGGAAAGGATCCTTGACCTGGCCTTCAGCAACCAAAGTGATTTAGGGACAGGACTTTACGCCAATGTAACCCAATAGAGGACAAAAACTGATAGGTTAACTGCCCCCCTGACTCGGATTCTTCCAGAGACAAATGCTGGTGTTCCAGAATCCATTGGGTACACACTCTTCTTTGTTTGGTCTCATCAGCGTAGGACCAGGGATCACGGGTGCAGAGGTCACTTTCGGTGTGGGTATTTAGTTTTGGTTGGTCGTGGTGCTTATGGATCGGTTCCAGACAACTTAAAGTAGAACAACCAAATGAGGAACGATGACTTCTGCAGGAAAGACCATCTCAGGACACCTCACAGGACTGAATGAGTGTTTTAACGGGAGTCACCGCAGTCAGGTGGTGACAGACCATCTCCAGGGGAGACGAACAAAGGAGCAGGCCTCGGACAGCTTCCATTCATGCAAGAAGGATGAAAATGCAGCAGCAGGTGTCTTTTCCATAAACGGAGGATCCTCCACGTTGCAAGAATTAATCCAGAACGGTGACTGCTGCAGCGAGTTAGCCCAGGAGAGAAGTCTGTTCACGGGTTGATCCAGGGATATTTCCAAAGGCTCAGAAGGCGCAGATCGTCAAGCAGGGGTCGAGACGGTCTTCATCGGGCGTCAAATAACTAACGGGAGCCTTCTTGAAATCAGGTAGAGGAGCAGGGCTTCACTGGGACAGCGCTAGAGTTGATGCTAGTCAGCTGCAGAAGTCGTACTCGAGTCACAGTGCTGCTCTTTTTTGTGGCTGGTGAGGATCGGCCCCATCCAAATGGGCAGTGGTTATACAATCGTGGATAATCACTGGCCATGACATCAACCCGGCAACAGACATTCAGGAACTAGGGCTGTGGATTGGGAATACACATGCCAGCCCCTTCCTCTGGCCACACGCAGTAACCGCCCCTTAGCAGAAGGCTTTACTTACCTCCAAAACGTCAGGACAGGATTGAAAACACAGCAAAAAGAAAGGGTACCCCACAGAGGCATGTGGGAGGAAAGCAGGCAAAATAAAATCTTTCCTAACAGTAGGTAACAACTGTGTCCATGGAATGTGGCCCTCTCTGGTCATGTGCACAGGTCTGAAGTGCACAGAGCCGATCAGCATTTCCCCTTCACATTGTGGAGCTCAGGCGCAGAGCATCTGTCTTCCTTGGGTATGTTTATTTTCCCAACTGCTTTGGAACGGTGTGGTATGCTGTAGATAACCCTATTCTTATACAGATCTTGGGGCTGGATGTACATCCAACCTCTAATCAGTCAAACCACCATTCTAAGATTTGGGAGCCATGAAAGCACTGATAGTCGCCAGATTCGAACTTTCCCAGTCTTCTTCCAGGTACTCAGGATGTGGATTCAGCAATGAATCCCAGACATCCATTCATAAAGCTGCCCAGATGTAGTCAAGCCTACTCTGAGCTACCAACCTGCGGTTACATATAAGGGTCACAGTTGCTTCATGCTTACCAGTTACCATGCTTAAACACTGCCTTGTTGTAGAGTCTCATTGGACTTCTAAACGCAGGTCACCATTTTAATTGGGACCTGCAGGCAAAAAGCCTATGCCTTTGACTACAAAATGGCTACAGTGACATGCAACCTTATAAGATAATACAAAAAGCGGTTATCAGCCAGTGAGCTACATAAAGAGCTGAGCAGGGCAACCCACTATGGGGAAAGGGACTTTGGGGTTCATTTTGGGTACACCGTCTAGGCACTGAATTGCATCTCCTGCAAAATCCCAGATGGGGACTTACTAGTTAGGGTAAAAGAGGTCAGTGAACGTGAGGCAAAATCAAATCTGTCAGCATAATCACTGAGTCACAGATTAGGATGCTCATCCTAACACTAACATTAACACAACACGGATGAGTGGCTAACATGACAAAACTATAAAAGTCCTCCTCAAAATTATTCATAAAATAAGCAGTTCTGCTAAAACCATCTGTCATTAAAGAAAATTATTTACTCACACTCACATTAGTGTTTGCCAATGATTTGATGTCGAACCACCTCGCATATCTGAGCTGCCGCAAGGAATGCAATGATCTCTCAACAGCCGGTGGTTCTACCTTTTTTTTTACTGTACATTTAGTGAGAGCTAACTGCATATTGAATGAAAATATTTAGTAGCAGCTTTCTTCAGTTCTGCAGTATTTACTTCTGCACAAACAAGGACATGCATGTGTACAAGTAGAATCATCTTTGTTGAAAGTGAGCTCACCTGCTCTGGTTGTTGAAAGATGTCTGATCTATGGGCAACATGCTTTCAGGCCAGGGCGCAGTCTGGTTTGGTGGGGCTTGCTGTTGACTGTATTGCGGCCCACCTAGATTTATTTCCAACTCTGATTGCCCTTAGCATAAAAAGAAAAGAGTGCATCATGTTAAATCGAAAAGGGCGATGACCTCAAAATAAACTCATAAAATGTTTTATCAATACACAACAGTGGACTATACGAGCAAAGATACTTGACCTCCAAAGCATTTCACACAGTGAAACCCATCCTCCAAGAGGTTTGTGAATCATTACTCTTGCAGCATTCAAATTATTATAAACAATAATAAGACCCTACGACACAAAGCAGCCATTATAATTCATTGTTTAAATAAAATGACAGAGTGTGGCAATGCTATTTAGGTGACTGGACCAGTGCGTATGCTTGCCACAGCAAATGCTGCAGAGAACCATATGTAAATGTGTGTGAATTATGTTGAGGACTGTAAACCAGATTACTACACGAGTTCTAGCAACTGGGTGTTTGCAAAAGGGATGGTACGAGGACCACGGGTGGGTAATGACCTGCATTTTCCAGCCTCCCATGCCCCTCAAGGCTTCTGTGTGCGGGATACTCGCATTGGTCAGGAACTGCGACATTCTGAATCAAATATTGTCATATGGTCTTCTCTACAATCTAGTATGCAATAAAAAATGCATTCCATAAAACTAATTTAATGATTTTAAATCTGACATTCATTTGTGCTCATTCACCATTTCTCTAGTGGAATTCTTTTTTTTTTTTTTTATTTTAGTTTACAGTATTTACATTTGAAACATAATGAAACATAATGAAAGTAAAATTATATATTATATACATTTTCATCCCCAAACCTATTTACACTTCCCCCCCACCCACCCCAGGATTCACATCATAGGTCATTAGATCTGTACAATGTGAGAAAAGTACCCCAAATCTTCTCAAATAAAGTACATTTCTTATCCCTCCGATATAGCGCTCTTTCCATCTCTGCCAAATTATGCATTTCTGCAATCCACAGCTCTATAGTAACCGGATCAGCCATCTTCCATCCTCTTAGTATTTTGTTTCCCTCCATTGCGCCTCTAAAGATCAATATTTTTTTTTTTTACATGTAGTCAGGTCTTCCCAGCACTATTGTCTTAAAATCAAGAGCAATCCTTTCATTTAGAACTTTTTCACAGATCTTATCAAACCAAAATCCCCTCACTCTTGTACAGTCACATAACATATGCTCAAGCATGCCAGTGTCATGCACGCAAACCCAGAAATCAGAGCATTCACTCCATCCTCTTTTCTCTAACCTCTGCATGGTCCAAATAAAATTATTTATGATCTTAATTTGGCAGGATCTTTCGGTTAATCCTAGAGAACAAAGTCTGATGTTCACACACATACGTGACCAATGGTCCTCCGTAATGTCACTCCCAATCCTCCAACTCCATTCCTCTCTCAACGAATCACTGCTTTTATATTCTGCCACAATCATTCCATATACGCGGCTTACCAAACCACACTCTCCCACTTTTGGTTTCTGCTTAAGCATGCCCACAGTTAGCCTCACTTCCATGTTAACCTCATCAATCGCCTTCCTGATTTTCCGATAGTCTGACATACAAAAATTAGAAATATTGAAGGTTGATTGTAATTCCTTCGCAGTCATCCATCTCCCATTTTTGGAAAAGGTCTGCTATCCATTGCACACCAGCAAGAAACCACTCTGACCAAAACAAAGCCTTACCCTCAAACTTAATGCTCAGGTTCAGCCAGACTGAGGCACCAGGATCTCTCAATGCATCAATTCCCATAGAGCCATTCAGATTCTTCCATGTACTCCGCAGACTCTTTGTCATGGATCATTTATACCACATGTTCTAGGCATAGTCGTTAATAGACCATAGGTGTTAGTGGACCATTGTGACTGGTTTCGGCACCCACCCACTTATCTGGATCTGGTTTTAGAAAATCAACTAAGGTTTGTGACATAAAAGCCAAATGATATGCTCTAAAATGTGGCACCCCCAAACTCCCCTTAGCTAAGGGCAATTGTAGTTTACTTATTTTTAATCTTGGTGGTTTTTGGTCCCATAGGAAGTTTTGAATGAGTCTATCCAACTCTTGCCAATATTTCTTTTCAATATCTAGTGGGATCATGCTTAGCACGCAGTTTATTCTCGGTGTTGAGACCATTTTTAATGCATTTACCTTGCCCCAGAGCGATAGATGCAGTATATTCCATCTCTCTAAATCCATTTTGAACGTAGTATAGACCATATTCATATTTTCTTTAATGAAGTCGCAGATACTTGGCAAAACCCACACTCCCAAATACAGCAGTTTTCGTGCACACCATTTAAAACCAAAGTGTGTGATAAAGTTTTTGTGACAAAGAGGCACCAAGGGCAGAACCTCTGATTTAGCCCAGTTTATTTTGTAACCGGAGCATGGGTTAAAGACTGTCAAAATGTCTGTAAGTATGGGCAGTGATTGATTTAGATTCTTGAGAACTAATAACAAGTCATCGGCATACAGCCATATTTTTTGTTATAGACCCCCAACAACGTATGCCCTGTAAACCCTTTTCTGCCCTCAGTGCTATAGCGAGAGGTTTAATTCCAATGACAAATAATAAAGAGGACAATGGACACCCTTGCATTGTACCACGCTCTAATTCAAATGATTCTGATCTTTGACCATTGGTGTTGACGTCAGCCGTTGGTTTGGAATAGAGCAGTTTTACCCAAGTTCTAAAACAGGATGCGAAACCCCATTTTCTCAAGGACCGTAAACATAAATTGCCAATTTACTCGGTCGAAGGCCTTTTCGGCATCCAGTGACAGAACAGCGGAATCTTCTAGTGAATCTGTTGCCACTGATATGGTGCATAGTAGTTTTCTAATATCGCTGGAAGTTCTTTCCTTTACAAACCCTGACTGATCATGGTTTATTAATTTTGGTAATAGATTCTCCAGCCTCAGCACTAGTAACTTAGCCAATATTTTGTAATCAACATTAATTAGGCTAATCGGTCTGTAACTTGAAGCTAGTGTTTCATCTTTACCTTTTACCTTTTTTTTTTTTTTTTAAAAGAACACCGAAATCATAGCATGCCTTGTGGTGGGGGGGAGCAATCCCCTAGAATGAGAAGTTGTGAACATGTGCATTAAGAGATTCAGTGCCGAGTTGGGTAGCCATTTATAAAATTCCACTGGTAGCCCATCCGGCCCAGGTGATCTTCCGGTATTCAATTTTCCAATTGCTTTCTTAACCTCATCCAACGTTATATTTCCTTCTAGAATTTTTGATTCCGCCTCTGTAACCTTTGGAAGTTGTAGTCCCTCTAGGAATTCTCCACCAGTCGCAGCAATGTGTGGTTCATTTCGGTATAGCTCTGTATAGAATGTCCTGAACACCTAGTTAATTTCTTTTGCCTTGAAAGTGATTTGCCCATCCATGCCTTTGGTCCCTGATCACATATAGATTATGTAAATGTGAACCCCCACCCCACCCACTCTGAAGTAGATGCAAAACACAAAGAACAACGTAAAAGATGAACTTGCATAACACTTTCCAAAGTGTCCAGTGCCCTGGACACCTCTCCTAAATTATTAGAACTCAAACTAAATTTTGAACTCGGTTAACAAATATTAACAAACCCAGTTCTCCCATTGTCCATCCCAAAAACCACATGCTTGTATATTCTCTGCCATTAGACTGGAAATCCTTTGTAATTTTAAAAATAATTATATATATATACATTTTTCCATAGGAAAAAGCAATACAGATGGCTTATTAGGCCTGTGAAGGCATACACTTGTGTAGTCCATCCACCTCACCTTGGCCCTTATGAACCTAACCAATGAGGTGGCAGGGCTTAAACTCCACTCCAGGCAGCCATCTTCAGATTTTGCGTCGTGGTGACTGTAGGATGATGACTCACTGGTTATGGAGCAGCCCCCAACACCTCCAGGGAGGTGGGCGGGTGCATGTGAATGTATGAAAGATGCCAATGCTGGAGATGTGTGCCCCAGCCTGCCCGGGATGCATTTGTACAGAGTATTAATGTGGGCATGTCACCCCATGAGCTGTTGACTTCTGTTCATTGGTGGTCTAGCGCTTCTTGTATGGGCCTCATCCGTAAACTACAATTGGAATTAGGAAGACACAAGCGGACATCATGCCAAGAAGGGATTTGAATCATCGACTCACCGTGGACAATGCATTGCTGGGAAACTCGGCAACTAGTGTTAGGGAGAATTCTAATTTCTGTGCCAATTCCCTTCAACCTTAGAGACCCCCAGCGCGTTTGCTGGACTTAGGACTTTTTGATTAGATTTTGTGTTTTCACTGTTTTTGGAGTCTGAAACTCGATAGGCATCTGCTTTTTGTATGGTGACACACAGCACCTTCAGTACAGTGTCACTGAGAAATCCTTTAGATTTCTCATAAGGTTTAAATACCTTCTCTTGTACGAACTACAGTTCTAAACAATAGTAAAGTGAAATTGACTTTACTTACCTTTTCTCTTTGTAGGTCCAGCACACACCATCTTATGTGGAGTGCTAAGGATTTACCTAGTAGTCCTTATCCTACTCTCTCATGTAACATTTTTATGTTACCCTCACTAGTTTAAATGGCTGGTGGTAGTGGTTTACTTTTTACTACCATTGTGCTTCTCTACGGCAGGCTGAAACCTCAGCTGCAGTACATCACCCATGGAAGAACATTTTGTCAAAATGGCCCCTGTATTCTTTTTTCACCATTTTCGGTTTGTGAGGTCTTTCCTGGGTTTTACTCTGTGCGCTGAGACAGGTTTGAGCCCTTTGTTTGTCTTGCCTTTGGCAAGCTTCTGTCCTTAAGCTCCAGTGTCTCTGGAAGGACAGGATGTGAGGGAGGGTCCTGAAACTCCTATGTCCTTTGTCTCTAGGAATGCCTTAATGCAACTAGTCCTGATTGGCTGGCTGTCCTTTCTGGACAGCCACCCTGCTGTGTGATTGACAGCCTAGGTTGTGCATAAATGGAAAAACCTGCTTAAAAGGCGAGAGTTTTGGCACTACAAGCAGAGTCGACCACTGGAGAAACACCCGACGAAGAAACCGTGAATGAAGCTTGCTGCAACCTCATAGACCCTTGAATTGCCCGGTGAAGCCCTGCTGCTGTGCAGAACTCCTTTTTCACCTGGACAGAGAAGCTCTGGACAGAACAACTTCTCTCCTTGGGTTAGTGAGACCAACTAACCCCAAGATGAACTCCACTGGACCCCCACCCTCGACATGCTGTGCCCCTCCATTGCTTCGGAAGCCCAATGTCAGGGGTCGAGTGTCTGTAGTCGAGTGCAACATCTGAACGAATCCCGCTAGAAGCTCCAGGAGTCTCCTAAGGACCCTCCGAGTCAGGACCTCCAGATCCAGAGTCCCCTCACCAGAGTACAGGACCGAGGGAGTAAAGAGTCCAACCGCTGTCTAAGATCTGCAAAAATGCTGTTTGCTAAGCGCTGAAACCGGGATGTGCAGCTGAACCTAAAAATAGCCTGTAGCTGCTGACGACCTCACAAGTACCGCCGCAGGAGCCCTCTAGACGTCCTCCCTCTTGTCCCCAAGACTGAGGCTCAGGAACAAGGGTCTGCACTGCTGTAGTAAGACAGAATCCAGCTGGACCACTCTTATTCAAACCAGAGGTACTGTTTAGGCTTGGGGAACATAACTTCTTTCCTTTTAGCCGTGCTCTTCTCAGTTGGGAATTGCATTGGCTTAACTTTTAGCATTGATTCCAACTCTCTTCTCACAGGCTTTACAGCTTGTGACCCTACATGTGATTTTTGTAAAGACTCCCTAAACTTTGTGCAAGACTTTGATCTAAGAAGTGCATCAGATCCATAGACTGTGTCCCAAACGACTGTCTGACCTGGCTCCCTCAAGATGCTTCTAGTCCATTGACTGATACTTTTTGGCCCTCATAGGTGGTAGCTTGTTGTATACTGTTACTGCTGGGAAAGGCTTATCTAGATTTCATTGGAAGAGTTAGTTGCCCTCACATATCCTGAGAAACTGTCTAACCTTTCCCCTTCCCTAACCTTTCCTTTCAACACCCTCAGAATCTGCAAAGTATACTAGTGAGATATATAAATGCCATTTCTGTCCTTGTGATTGAAGTTACCTCAGGGTGTAGGAAAAGTGTAAGACGCATATCCAAAGATTATCCACTAACTTGTTTTGATTCTGGAAAGTCATTTTAAAGTATATTTACATTGTTACAACAAATTGCCTTTTTAAAGAACGCTCAGTTAAAAATTGATGTTAATTAAATAAGTAACTATTTATAACCGAAACCTTGAGTGTAAGTGTTACAGGGCTACTTGTATTTACGGATTTAATTTGTACAGCTCACATTTACCCCTCTTGAGATAGACCTGGCTGCTCAGTCACACTACCAACATGTGTAGTACAGACCTATACCAAAAGGTGGGTGACCTAATAACAAGCAGGTAAGTGTTGTGTAGTCTCACACAGTGTGACTGCACCAATTCCTACCTTAACAGTGCGCTTCCCAGGGCGGGCAGGATCTTAGCTTGGAGACTGAGGGAGGTACAGAGGAGCAGAATGGTGAAGGCAGTGAAGAACGAGGTGGGGGAGCTGGGTTATGATACTCCCCACATTGGAGAGGCCTTCCGCCGATACTATGAAAGGCTATACTCGTCCGAATACAAGGGGGGCGGGGGGGAGATTGAGGAATTCCTAAACTCCATACAGATCCCGTCACTGACTAGGGAGATGGCGGAGGGGTTGGAGGGCCCGGTGACCGAGGAGGAGGTGGAACATGCAATCAGTGGTATGAAGGTGGGCACTTCCCCGGGCGAAGATGGTTACTCAGTCTACTTTTACAAAAGGTTTCGGTCGGCCCTCGCCCCCCACCTGGTCAAGGTGTTCAATGCGGTACTGGAGGGGGGTCCTCTCGCGGACTCCATGATGGAGGCAATCATTGTAGTGCTCCCCAAGGACGGCAGAGACCCCTCGGAGTGCTCCTCCTACCGCCCGATTTCCCTGCTGAATATTGATGTCAAGATCCTGGCCAAGGTTATTGGGAGCCAGGTGGAGGGGATCCTGCCGAAGCTGGTCCACGGTGACCAAGTGGGGTTTGTTAGGGGGAGACAGGGCTCAGATAATATTCGTAAAACTATAGACTTGTTTCACTATGCCCAGGTGTCGGACCTAGACGCGAGCGTACTTTCCCTGGACTCAGAAAAGGCATTCGACAGGGTTGAATGGAGGTTCATGGAACTCACCCTTCAGAAGATGGGCATCGGGACACACATCAGGGACTGGGTGGCCGCGTTATACAGGGCCCCAAAGGCCAGAGTCCAAGTGAATGGTAGATTGTCAGACCCATTCCCCCTATCACGGGGAACAAGGCAGGGATGCCCACTCTCCCCGCTGATCTATGTCCTAACTATGGAGCCCCTGGCAATAGCAATCAGAACACACCCAGACATCAGGGGGATCAGGAGAGGTGATGTAGAATTTAAGCTCTCCCTGTTTGCGGACAATATCCTGGCCTACCTGGTGGACCCAAGATCCTCACAACCCCCCCCCCTCCTGTCCCTGCTGACCGCATTTGGGCGCTTTTCAGGCCTAAAGATCAATACATCTAAATCAGTCCTCCTCCCCATGAGAACTCGGGACCTGGGCCTGGACTCCCGGGACAGTCTGGGGGGAATAGCGGTGGGGAAGACCTCTATTCGATACCTGGGGATCCTTTTAACCAGGGACCTATCCAATCACACCCCCGCTAACTATGATCCCGTTATGTCACAGGTCACTGCCGATTTAAAGAGATGGGGCTCCATGATCCTGTCCTGGTACGGCCGTATGACGGCAGTGAAAATGAATATACTTCCGCGCTTACTATACGTCTTCACTGCTCTCCCTACCAGCGTCCCCGACCAGACCTTCAGGGTTCTGCAGAACACGGTGCGCGAGTTCGTATGGCAGGGCAGGACCCCAAGGACCGCGAAGGCCATTCTTACCCTACCTAGCGAGGAGGGGGGGTTCAGGCTGCCTGACTTCCACCTTTACTTCCGCGCCACCCAATTGCGCGTCCTCCTGGAACACATGAGGGAAGGGATGGGCACATACTGGTCATACCTGGAGGACATGGATGCGCACCCACTCAAGGTACTCGACCTCCTATGGGCCCCACACAAATTCATCCCGAAGAGACTCAAATCCCACCCAACACTGGGAGTTCTCTGGGCAATCTGGAAGGAGGGCCCCCAGACGGCACATCTGACATAACGACCGTCCCCGATGTCATCCCTTTGGGGTCACCCCCTTAGACTGGGAAGCAGGGGGTTCCGTAATGCACAGTCCTGGTCAGATTCAGGGATGGAATGGGCAGGACAAATGTTTAAAGAGGGAGAATTCCTGCCATACGAAGATTTGAGGGTCGCCCTCGGACGGGAGTCAATCTCCATATTTGAGTACCTCCGCCTGAAGGGAATCCTATGTGATCAATCATGGGGCCAGAGTCTAAAGAGACAGATGACCCCTTTGAGAAACTACTCGATACTGCGACCTCCAGGAAGGGGGCAGTCTCTGCAATGTATAAAATTTTGAACACTGTTGACCTGGGGAGAAGGAGGGGGTTCCGCACTTTTTGGAACAAACTGACTGGGGAAGAAATCTCGGAGGATTCCTGGTCGAGGATATTTAAAATAGCATTCCACGGGAACCTGTTCACAGCGGATATGGAGCACAACTTTAAGATCCTACAGTGGTGGCACAGAGTCCCTGTCAAACTGTCAAAAATGTTCACGGGAATATCCCCCGCCTGCCCGAGGGGATGTGACCAGGTAGGCACGAGGGGCCACATGTGGTGGCACTGCCCGAAAGTGCAAGCATACTGGGAGAGGGTAAGGGGTTGGATCGCTGAAGTCACGGAGGAACTGCTTCCCCATAATCCCCTGACAGTGCTGCTGGGCCTTCCCCAGAGGATACAGATGTATACAGATACCCGAGAATGTGGGAAACAATGCTGAGGGCTGGGAGGGTGGCCTTGGCCCAGAAATGGAAGAGCAAGGAGACCCCTGCAAAGGAGGACTGGCTACTAAAGGTTGATGGACAAATTAACGGCGATGATGAACAATGACATGAATTCTTTCCAGGCTAACTGGTACGGGGTGCAGCAGATCTGGGGATGGGAGGTCCACTGATTCTCTGGGAGGGAACATGGATGGAAAAGGGCGCCCACGGCCCGGGGGACAGCGGAGGACATACAGCCAAACATGCAGTTGAAATTCTCGCTCTTTCCCGAGCTCCGGTCACACAAAGTGTGCAACGCGTCTCCCTGTAAAGGGGGTTCTACTGGGTCTAAGTTATTGGGGGGGAGGGTTTGTCTTCTTGGGAGGATGCGGGGGGGAGGGGCTCTTTTTCTTTTCCTCTTTGGGCCTGTGACTTGTATACTCTATGGTAAAGCTTTCAGCCCGTTATATTATGAAAATGCTAATAAAACAAAGTTAAAAAAAAAAAAACAGTGCGCTTCCCAAAGACCTCTGCTAGCACTCCAGACTCCTGGGGGATTCCTCGGGCATAGGAACCCCTCTCTCCCCCAAGGACTCTGCCAGGGCCTGAAGGCAGTCATGAAAGGCATTAACGGATACTGAGGGTTCATTGTCCTGGGCTTCATCACCCGACCCCTTTTTCACAGACTGAGGGGAATCAGGGCCGTGGGACGGGTGCCAGCGGTGTCCCCCCCAGGTCCGGAGCCGCAGACAGGTCCAACGGCTGTTGAGGGGGAGGTGTTGGTGGTACAGCAATAGGTAGAGGGGTCAGAACAACCGGTAGGGCTTGGACCGGTGGAGGAAACTGCACTGGTACCGGCAGCGCTGGAGGAACAGGAGGTGTAGAGGAGCGGCCCAGGGTGGTGCCACCTGCGGGAGGACCCCCTTCACAATGTCATTCAGGAGCCCATTTATCCGAGGGAAACACATGAGTAAGAAGGCGCTCGAAGAAGCAGTCTTTGCAAACCCGCCAGGTACCTAGGGGCCCAGCCCTCCGAGGCGCTGGGCCTCCGCTCCTGGAAGCGCTGAGGATGGAGGAAAGGGGATGGGAGGTATGAGTAATACTGTTAGTTTTCTGAACAAGGTCAATGCTTTGGTCTGTGTACTTTAAAGCATTGTGTTGTGTTTTCATAATTGTGTGTTATACATTGTGATATTACTTATTTTGCTAAGATTCCTCTTGGCCTACTTATATTTAAATAAACCCTTTATTTTTACAATACATAGTGATGAAGTGTTTCTGTGGACCATATGTATGCTACAATTTCTTTGTACCAAGCTACAGCCCTCTCTCCCTCCTAAAATAAGCCAAATACTCAGGTGGTACAGCTTTATACTAAGAGTGGAGTTTTGTACTGTTTACAAAGCCCTTAGTTGGACTTCAGAAAAACTGTCCTAACAGAAGATCTGACAAGATTTTGCAGGACTGAATTTCATGATGGGAGAGGAAATAAATACAATATTTGTGAGAGTATCTAATGAAAATTACCCTCTTGCCACATTTGCTGCAATCCCTGAAGAGGGAGGTCTTCTCCTGGGCAGCCTGCATTTCTGTTCTGACTCTGCCATGAGGTGACACCAAGGCCCACCAACACACAATGTTTTGAAGGGAAAGAAGAGAGTGACCTGAGCCCAGGAACACTAAGCCAGTGAAGCCTCAGTCGCAATAAAGGGAACGCAATACTGTAGGTAGAGAAAAAATATGATTTAGATGATAAAAGCGAATAAAGCTCAGAGAGCTTGAGAGGATTCCCTGCTCAGTAAGACCACAGTGAAACATCTGAAGATGTCTGACTGGGGTGGAGCTTAAGCCCCCCTGCCACCTCATTGGTTAGGGTCTAAAAGGATCAAAGGAGGTGGGGGAACTGCACAAGTGAGAGGCTACAGAGGCCCTATTGGGCTCGGTGTGTAGCATTTCCTTAAGGAAAGATTTTAATATAGTTTATAATTAGTTAAATTACTGAGCATTCCCAGTCTGACGTCAGGAATATTCAAGCATGTGAATCTATGAAAGATCCAATGCTGGAGAAGTCCGGGTTTCCAGTATCCTTGCTAAAATGAAAATTACTTTGGTGAATGTGTATGCTCCCAATGTAGATGGCCCTCAGTTTCACAGGTCCCTGTTTGAGATATGCATGAAATCCATTGAGTCTTGTATTTGGTCAAGAGATGTTAATACTATCCTCTGTAAGCATCTTGATAGATCGACCACCACTCCTAGACAGCTCTCCCACTCGGCTCAGGAAATGAAGAAGGGTATGGCTACGTTGGGCCTGGTTGATACTTGGAGGACAGCCGATCTAGACCTCACTGAATACTCTATTCTTCAGTGCATGACAGCTAGTCCACAATACAATACAGCCTAGGACCCTTTCAGACCATACGCCTTTGACGTGGTCCTTCCATACAACTGATATTCTCCTGCAGTGCCCACCTTGGAGATGCATGTTCCACTATCTTAAGGATATAGCCTATAAAGCAGAGATGGAGAAAGCTATTGTTGAATAGGGCCACTGGCCGGCTAGCAGATAGAAGAGCATTGGGACTGGCAACCAAAACTTCTTCAGCTGCGACTGCTTTCTCGCCCCTAATTCCCTATCCCCATTGTTATCTTGCAATACCTGGCGGAATTCACATTTAATGGAGCATGGCGGACAATTACACTCAATTGATTTATTGAAGATAGTGGCACTACAAGAAACATGGCATACTGCCCCTCTCGTCATTAAAGGGAGGAATATGATTAATAAGCTTGCAGTACAGGGTGCTAGTGGGAGCTCCAAAGGTGGTTTGATAATCAGAGTTCCTAATACAGCATCTATTGAGGAAATAGTCTGCCATAGTAATAACATTTTGGTGGGAAAATTGACCTTTATTGATGAAGTAATAAACATGGCACTAGACCAACACTGTTATCGAGGTTATATATATCTGCCTAACCGTGTTGCACACAAGTATATTTTAAACATAACAGAACATCTGTTGACTGAATATTGGGGGGGGGGCTTTTCCAACAATCAGTTGTGGGACATTAATGCAAGAATCCTCAATGAGAGTTATGAAGGAAATTTTCATCTACTGGTTCAACTCATCTTCATCAACATAGACAGTGTAATAGGGGCTTAATTAGGGCGTCATTACTATACTCATTTGGTTTGGCCATGATCAATGGCAGTCGTCCATCTGATGAACCCACCTCAATAAACTAGAGGCACTTTTTGTTAGGCAGAGTTTGTATGCAGTACCCTTTGGGACCACTACGCACAAGTATAACTACAGGTGTAAGCAAAACTAACCTTTGGTAGAAGTCTATACTACACAGTTTTTGGTAGCGGAGCTGAGCAGCCAGGCTTATAGCAAGAGGGAATGTGAGCTGTAGGGATGTTACACAGAGATCTACAATCACAAGTATTCAAATAAACTCTTACACTCAAGTTTTCTTGGTTAAACACTTAATGTTTTATAACTGACTGTTGAATAAATTAATAACTAGAAGGAGGTAGTTAATATCATACATCAATACACTTCAATACTATACTCGTTAACCTTCTGAGGCATTTAAACTACTTTGAAGGAGGCGCAAAATGGCATTCAGAATACTTTGAAGGAGGAGCAAAAAGGAATAGGTTCAGAACATAAAAGAATTACATTTTCTTAGACAGTGCAGATACTTTGAGTTTACCAGAAGAGTCAATTCAATTCAATAGAATAGGTCAAAGTCAATGGGCTAGAGTCTTGGATAGGTAAAAACGGTTCTGGTAGGTAAACGGTAAAGTCTCTGTAGAAGTTCTTAGAAGTAGTTTGTAAGCAGACTAATTATACTTTGGGTCACAAGCTGATTAGGCCTGCTAGTTGCGAAAGTTTCAAGCACTTTCAGTGCGAGAGGTAAGTACTCTCAGTCAAGTTTCACAGTACCTTTCAGATGAAGAAAAAGATGCAGCTGAAGGCTTCTGTTCCTGGCAGTTCCTACAGATCTCGCTGTTCCTGAGCCTCAGTCGTGGGGACAAGAGAGAAGACGTCGGGGGGGACTCCTGCACTGCACTGGTCAAAAAGCTGGCACTTGGCAAATCTTCAATTCCGGTAGCTGTCGTTTAAGCACACAAACTGCTGTCCTCCTCCCCTGTTATTTGGTTCCCTGCAGCACTCTGAGGAAAATAAAACCAGCTCAGAGAATGGTATCCAGGTGGCTTACGGGTCGAGTTGATTGGTCCCACCAACTCAAAGGGAGAAGTCGTCCTTGCAAGGCTTCTCTGTCGAGATGAACTTAGTGATTCGGACCTGCAGCAGGGCTTCACCGGGCAAACCAACATTCCAGGAGTTGCAGCAGCCTTCCTCTTCGAGCTAGTCTTCGGTTCTTCCGTTCCAGTGGTTGACTCTGCCTTCCGAGACAAGAGACTTGCCTTTTATCCAGTTTCCTCCCATTAATTCCAGCCTAGCTGCCAATTACCCAGAAGGGGTGGTGTCCTTGCTGGACAGTCAGACAGCCAATCACGCCAGAGTGCATTTGGGTCTCCTAGGAGACTAAGCACAGGGAGCTTCGGGTACCTCGCTCACTTCCTGCCCACCCCAGACACTGGTGCGCCAGAGGCAGTCTTCAGTCCTGAAGCCTGACAAAGGCGATGAAACAAAGGGACCAAACCTGGTTTGGTGCGCAGTACAAAACTCTATAGGGACCTTTTTTTAATAAAGAAATGGCGAAAAAAGAAGACCGGGACCTGTTTAAACAAAGGGGGCTCAGACGCCATCTTGAAAAACATGGCTCCCGCGATTTAACGTTACTGGTGTTCGCAATCGGGAAAAATCATGGTAGCTGGTTGTAAAACCACTGCCACCAGCAATTTCGATAGGAAAGGGTAGCATTTGACTGCTACATGAGTATCTAGACACACGGGATACTAGGTAAAACCCCACCAGCACTATTGTAAGATAGGGTGTGCTGGGTCTAGGAATTTAAAAAGACTGGTAAAGTCAATTTCACTTTACTTACTCTGGGAAACAGTAGTTTATCCCAGAGAAGGTATTTAAACCTTGGGAAAGCCTGTAAAGGTTTCCCTGTGCCACTGCACTGAGAGTGCTGTGTGACACACATGAAAAAGATGATGCCTATGAGTTGTCCAAAATTCCATAACCAACGAAAAACACAAGAGTAAAACACACAGAATTAAAAGATCAAAATCCCAAACTTTAGCAAAAGAGTTGGAGGGCTCTAAGGTGGAAGGAATTGGCCCATTTAGGAGAATTCTTCCTAACACTTTTAATAGTGTCAGTATGATTGACTATTTCTGGTTCTGGCTCTACTGGAAATCTGATTAAAGACATGAGTATATTGACAAGGAATGAGATCAACCATTATCCATTGGTGGTATTGCTCAACATATGCACTCCTATAAAAAGACTGAAGGAGCTTGGAGTACTGACCATCAATATGCAGCTGAATTGAATTTGTTGGAATTCTCAAAATACAGAGATTGCGAATTTGCAGTCAAATGTCTGCTTAACATTTATTGAGGCATTGTTACAAGGGCAGCAAACTGAAAATGAGGCGAAACGTTGCACTGAGTGGTATGAAACTCACATCAACAAGTTAAAAATCTGCATTCTGATGAATATAATCACTAAAGCTAAGATAGTGGTGTGACTTAATGCAACTGCTCATAGCCATCGATTTGACAAAGAGCTCAGCGATAGGAAAAGGGAATTGCTCGCCGAGTTACGCAAGGTAGCCAGAAATAATCTCCCCACTGCTTATCACGTGGATGCTGTGAAAGTAAGACGGATCAATTATAGGAAGTGGTTGAGTAGGCATAAATTGGATATTGATCATAAGAAGTGGGAGACACTACTGAACAGCTCGCAAACTAATAACGGGAAACCGTTTTGGAATGTTGTTAACGCCCATAATAGTGCTAGCACTATTAGCAGGGTTTCTGAGAAGGATTGGGTCGACTTCATTGAATCCACATTGGATAAGACACTTTCTGGTAAATTAATAAGGAATGAGCTCTGGGTTTATACTCTGGAGTATGGGGACTCAGTAACAATTATCGGATCAACTAAATCTTCCAGAGCTCCTAGCCCCGATGCCCTTTGTAATTAGTTCATTAAGGCTAATTGTATTATCTGGGCCAAGACGCTGCACTGGCCGTTTCATCTGATCAGTTTAACCAATGTTTTACCCACTACTTCGAAAGAGTATTGTTGTCCCAGTTTACAAAAAGGGGTGTTGAACAAATCTCAGCAACTATCGTTTGCTGGCGATGAACCCTCAAACATTTTCACGTAAGTGATACTACAGGAGTTAAAAAACTGGATAAGTGATAACAACATTATCCCATTTAATCAAATTGGATTTAGGCGTGAAGCGAACACCATTGATACAAACTGGAACAACCTGGAGCAGAATTCTCCCAGTTGCTGAATACTGGCACCGGGGCACTGAATAATATCTGGTTGAGTTCATAATCCTGTGTGTGAGTAGGATGTTGCTGGTAATTAGGTCTCTCAGAAGCACCGGTAGTGATCCCAAATATCCTTGGTTGCTGTGTTTAAGGGGGGGGGGGAGTTTATTTGTTGTTGGTTGGGGGGTGGGTTGACATCACACTGATTGGGAAAGGGATGAGGGAGTGGTGGGGGGTGTAAGACAGGCATGGTATCAACAGTAAGACAGACACAAGTGACCACAGTTCAAGGGTGTTTATTTAACTTCAAAAAGGGTATCTAATCCTAAATCTACAAATGGGAGCAATCTACGACCATTAAATAATAATAATGTAGTCCTAGTGGTGTCTTGTCAAATAAAAGGGCCTATATTAAAAAAAAAAAACTATTGCCAATCTGTACCTCTAAATACAAATAGTGTGGGAATAATGTTATGAAAAAGAAAGAAGTGTTCAAAATACGTCAGGATGTTCAGGCTGTTGGCCCCCCTTCCCCACGTTTTCAGCACGGGACGAGGTGGTTCACTCGAGCGTAGCACAGTCTCTGGCTTCTTCAGCATGAGGTTACAGTTCAATCATTAGCATCAGGGCCTTCAGAGCGTAAGTCTCCTTGCTTCTAAAAGTCGCTTTACTCAAAGGGCCTGATGCAACCAAATGACAACACGTTATTTTTCACTTTAGATTTTCACCAGTATTTACATCAGGTGATTCACTATTCACCCTGAATCCCCCTCATCCAGGCTCAGATCCTTTTTATACAATGCTAGTAGGTTATTCTTTATCGCGTAACTCATGGTTCACCTCGGATCCCCCTCAGCCGGGCTCAGATCCCTTTATCACAATTAGTCTCCCTCACTCAGCCCAATGTCAATTTTACAAGTATCAAAGACTTTCAGATGTGCACAGAATGGCTTGATCCATTGCAGGACCACTTCGATTTCACAATTCTCTTATGTTAGCAGCCTTTCAGTTGAATACCTAACAGACATTCGAATGAGCACCCACGTGGCGCCGGACCACTGTCTTCGGTATTGCATTTCGGCTTCAAGGCTCATTCACTCATCTTCTGTTTTAATAATCTTCTTTATACAATGCTGCTGCTTGCAACCTTGGTTTCCAGAGAGCCCGGTCTGGTATCAGCCTCCCAAGCTCACCGGCTGTGCAGACTTCACTGGTGCTGCTTTGTTGCAGGAGCCAAGGACAGTACCAGAGCAGCAAACACTTCTCCCTGCCTTGACTATCAACGCAGAAGAGCCCCGGGTACCTCTGACACACAATGAAGGATTCTTCAGCTTTAATTCCAGGTCTTACGTTTTCTATTCTCCAAGGCTCATAAAATATGCGGTTTTCCAGTGAAAAGGTCAAGGGCTTTTCCCTCCTTGCAATCCTCTTCGGTTTTGCCATCTTCTGCCTTCTATTAAACTGCCATCTTCGAACTGCTGCTTCCTCGTGTGCTTTGCCTCGCTCAGATTGTGCTTTTGTGCTCAGCCTTTTATCCGTGTGGGTAAGTGTGATGGAAGTCAGGTGAGTGTAATGATCAGTAATTGCCTGACCATTGTTTGTTTGTTTTTATTACTTGTATTGCGCACCAGACTCAGGGGTAACCGGGCGCATTTTATAAGACAATTTACAGCTTAGTTACAGGAGAAACACATGGCAGCAAGAAACAAGAAATATACAAAGAATATAAATATACAATATACACAATATACACAACAGGCAGGCATGCTGGTGCACGTATTTACAGTTCTGCTTAAGCAGGCAGTAACTGCTAGGCAGTGTGCAAAATGCAGAAGTGGAGAGAGATGCAGGATAAGTCCAGGCAAGATGGTAGTCTGTTATTTATCTGCGTCTTTAATCCACCTTGTGAGGTTGTGTCGGAAGGTGAAGTAAGGTTGGTTTGTCCGCAGGGTGGGTGGTAGGGAGTTCCAAAGTTGAGCTGCTTTGACCTGGAAGCCACAGCCACCGACTCTGGACAATTTAAATCTGGGCGTTGATATGTTGTTAGAGTTAACGGATCTGGTGAGTCTTGTTGGTTTAGTTCTCGTGAATCTCGCGGAGAGGTAGCATGGTGCGGCATTGTTTAGGCATTTGTAAACAAGTGAGGCCACTTTTAGCTGGATTTTCTCCTGAGTAGAAAGCCAGTTGCTGGCCCTTTCTAGTTCGGTGATGTGGGTTCTCCTGGGAATGCCTAGTGCTGCTCTAAGCGCGTTGTTCTGTAAGATTTGAATTCTTTTGATGACTTCCTTGTTGGCCCCAATATAGTGCGAGTTGCAATAGTCCAACTTTGATAACACGAGCGCTCTCGCCAGTGTGATGCAGCTATTGTTGGACAGGAAGGGTTTGCCTGCTCTTATCAATTTGCAGGTGTAGGCGGTGGCAGAAGCCATCGCGTTCACCTGCTTGTTGAAAGAGAGGGTAGAGACCAGGTAGAAACCCAGAGCTTTCACCGCGTGAGCGGTTGTGATTTGGTTATTATCTATGTTAAAGGAGGAGTAGTTGGGGCCCAGTTTTTTTAGGGTAGCTGGTGTGCCGAGGATAATGATTTCAGTTTTGTCATCATTCAGGCATAGTCCATGAGTGGCCATCCATGCCTGGATGATGAGATACACCCTGTTCACCAAGGCCAAATCCTTATCATAATCACCAGTAAGTGGTAGGAGAATCAGAGTATCATCTGCATAGTTAGTGTAGGTGATACCAAAAGGGGCTTCGTGAAGATGTTGTAGAGTGTAGGAGAAATGCAAGATCCCTGGGGCACGCCGCATGTAATGGGGATGGAGTCTGCTGCTGCGGTGGTGGTGAAGACTCATGACCCTATTATTGAGGAAGGATTGGATCCAGTCTGTGGCTTCTTCAGAGAAGTGTGCAGCCATGTCTAAATGCCTACAAAGGACCTTGTGGTCAACAAGGTCAAATGCAGCTGATAGGTCCAGAAGGAGGAGTAAGGCTGGTTTTCCTTGATCCCTTAGCTTGTCAATTTGTGCTTTTAGATCTAAAAGGGCTGTTTCGGTCCCGTGCTGGGGACGGAAGCCAGACTGCTGTGCTCCTAGCAGATTGTTGGTTTCAAGGTGTTTCTGAATTTGTGAGTACGCCACTTTATAATTTTTAGGAGGAATGGCACAGTGGTGATTGGATGGTAATTCGTGGGTACGGCTGGGTCTGTTTTTTAAGCAGTGGGAGAAGATTCTTTTAAGTTGCTCGGTATGGATCCTGTTGTGAATGAAGCGTTAATGAGTTTTGAGATAAAGGGAGCCAGGTCTCTGGCTGCATCCTTTATCAGTTGGGCTGGACATTGGTCCCCCTGACAGTTTGATGGTTTTAGTGACAGAATGATTTTTTCAGTCTCAATAATAGAAACTTTGGAGAACTTGAAGCGAGGAGTGTCAGTGTTATTTTTAGGGGGGGTGATAGACATTTTAGGATTCGTATCCAGGCTGAGTGAGGCTTTTTTCTTGTCAATTTTAGATTGGAGAGTTGACACTTTGTTAGCTAGGGCTAGCTGAATATTGGTGCACCATAGTTTGTCTTTGACACAATTGTCTGGCACTGGGATAGGAGATTCTATTTCCTTTAGGATGATAAAGAGTTCCTTCATGCTAGAGTTGGCTTGGGCTATTCTAGTGTTATAGGTTTTTCTCGTTTTGCCGATAATATTTCCTTTTTGTAGAGGGTAGATATATCCCTCAGGGTGATTTTATTTTCTTCAGAAGGTTGTAGTTTCCATACGACCTCAGATTGTCTTTTTTTGGTGCTAAGTGTTTTCAGATGGGGGGTGTACCAGGAGTTGAGGTGGGCTTTAGGTTTGCTTTGTCTCATTTTGAGTGGTGCAATTGAGTCCAGTGCAGAGGCCATGATTTTATTATACTCATTCACTAGAGTTTCGGGGTCCAGGTTGTCTGGTAGTGAGTTGAGTGTGGGGAGGATGAGCGGGAGTAAGTTATCTGGGGTGATGTTTCTCTTATCCTTGTCGGGATGGACAGAGCTGGCTGGGCTAAGGTAGGAGTAGTTCTGTCCGTTTCTAAAGCAAATGTTGTAAGGTGGTGGTCTGTCCAGATTTGGGGAGAGATCGATAGGATGGAGGCGTTGCAATTGTGGTCTGCCACCCAATCAAGTATTCTGCCTTTGTTATGGGTAGAGTGAAGTACTCTTTGTGAGAAGCCTAGTTCAGAGAGTAGGTTAACCACTCTGCTTGCATGTGGGTCGTTTTGGTCGTTGAAGCCCAGGTTAATGTCCCCTAAGAGGATGGCCTGTGATTAATTTTTTAGGTTATGAGATAGAGTGGTGGAGATGTCCTCCTCAAAGGTTCCGATAGAGCCTGGGGGTCTATAAATCAAGTGGATGGTGAGGGTTTGGGAGTTGTTAATAGTTAATTTGGCTGTTAGGCTTTCACAGGATTTAGTGTCATTAGATGGGACTATCCTGTTAGATGGGTTGGATTTGACAATAAGGGCTATGCCTCCGCCACGGGCTTCGCTTCGGTCTGATCTTAGGATGGTGTAACCATTAGGGATCACTAACATGATGGCAGGTCCTGCCGCGGCATGAAGCCAGGATTCCGTAATGGCCAAGAAATCGAGGTTTTCGGTCTGAATGAGATCAGCAATTTCAATGGCATGAGCAATCATGGATCTGGCGTTAATTAAAGCACCTTTAAGGTGGGGGGTGGTGGATGGAGGTGTGCATATCTTTTCTTGGGTCATGGCAGGGGAGTGTATGCGTACATTCTGTGTTTTGAGGTTAGGGATGTGAAGTTCTTCTGTACTCCTGTTAAGTGTAGGCTTGCTACGGTTGGACGAGGTCAACGTTCTAGCGAGAGGTTCATATATTTTAGCAAGTCTGGCTCGGAGTCTGGCATTTCTTGATGTAGTGTTGCACGGTTTGGACTTGAATGAGCAGGGCTGTTGATGTTCTTCAAGTTGGTCATTGTGGCTCGTTAGTGGTTGAGGATGTGTCTGTGTCATGGTGGGAGAGAGGGCCCAGAGTTGAAGGGTAGTGTAGTCAATGGCGGGGACTGAAGCGATCCCGAGTTTGTAAACTAGGAATGCTGTTAGTGTGAGAAGGGCTAGTGTGACTCGTAAGGTTTGTATCTTGTGGTGTTGTCGTGGTAGGGTGGGCAAATCAAGCTGTAACAGTGCTATCTAGGTCAGCCTATCGGGGTAAAACAAGTGCGCATGGGAAAAAATGCTTCAAGTGTATTGGGCAACACCTAGGTTTGTCTTCGCTCACAGGGATTTGTCCACGGGAAAGTGTTTGTGTTGGAAAAGGGGGCGGAGGGGTTGAGTACCTAAGTATCCTAACTGGTAGGATGGGATAAAGGTGTTCCAGGGAAGGGGAGACCGTGTTTCACCATCCAGTGTCCCACTTCAGCTCCCCAAAGAACCCTCATCAAGGTGATCCTCCCGCACTGGTCCAGCCCCAGGAACTGGATCCAAATGTGATGGCCGTGTCTTGGCCACCTGGATGACAGCTCCCCGGGGACTAGCGAGTGACACACCTTCAGGTTTCTCACATACCCTTCCCTTGTGTGATGTAGCGATGTAGCCGCATCAATTTCACAAAGGAAACCGAGAAAGGAAATCCACGCTCCCTTTATCTTTGCCTTTTCGGTGCTCCACTGTGAAACAGTAGGGTTACAGGTATAAGAACTATCACCTGACTCTAGGGTTAGAATTGTTTCGTTGGCTGATCCAAACTAGTGGAGAATGATACGTGACGAGTGTGAACTTTCAACCTAGCAGGTAATATCTAAGGTGGGCAATGGCCCAGTTGATGGCAAGGGCCTCTAGTTCCAGCACAGAGGAATTGTTTTCACGTGGGAAGAGTGTGCGACTAGTAAATAAGATAGGATGTTCCCATCTGTCGCAAACTTGTGACAAGACTGCTCCTAGCCCTGTAAGGGATGCGGCTGTCTGTAATATAAACTCTTTCAGGAAATCTGCTACCTTTAGGATCGGGTTCTGGCACAGGGTTTGTTCCTCATCAGTCCAATGAATTTTCTAGCGTTCAGCGTTCATTAATTTGTCAGAAGTTAGGGATAAACCTAGGGTAATAACTAATTAACCCTAGGAATGCTCTAAGGTCTCTTAGTTTTTGGACT
Source organism: Ambystoma mexicanum (assembly GCF_040938575.1). Classification (NCBI taxonomy): domain Eukaryota; kingdom Metazoa; phylum Chordata; class Amphibia; order Caudata; family Ambystomatidae; genus Ambystoma; species Ambystoma mexicanum. The sequence continues at coordinate 704,486,326 of NC_090933.1, forward strand.
AGAGGTATCTAGGACGGTCTTCACTTTCTCGCTTTGAGGTTGGACACTACCATTCCCTACAAAAAAGCCATGGCGTTAGGCAAGATTGTAGGCAGTACCCTTTGGGTGCACTACAATAACCCTGACGACATGGCAATAGCAACCCAACCTTTGACATAAGTCTGCACTACGCAGGTTGGTAGCGTGTGGAGCAGCAAGGTTTATCTCAAGAGGGCCCAATGTGAGCTTGTAGGAGAGTTACACATTGATTCACAGTGGCAAGTATTCAAATAAACTCTTACACACCAGGTTTCTTGATAAAACAATTATTAATTTATTTATCAGTCAGTTAGAGTAAGCCTTCTTCAGAAGGGGGAAATATAAAACAGCACACAAATATATTTTCAAAACACACACTCTTAAGTTTCTAAATCAGTAAGTACCCTTTTGGGATGGCCCACAGACACAACCTACAACTTTAGGTGACTTCAATAGCTACGGTGCTGGGGACATTGATATATCACTGTTGCATTTAGAAGAGTTTAGGAATTAGGTTAAAGGAAAAGGTTATTACAACATACAAGAGATCACAAATATTTTCAACCAGGCAAATACTTTTGGATCCCCCAACAAGAGTTATTCAGTGGAACAGGCTAAGCCAAAGTCAATGGGCAAAAGTCTATATGAGCTGAAGCCCACCTTTGCAGTGAAGTAAGAAAAGTCTTTGAACAATGTTTTTAGAAGTCTTTGAAGAAAAATAAGAATCAATGTAGGGTCACAAGCTGTTAGACTTGTGAGTAGTAGAAGATGCAAGCAACTCTACAGCAAGGTGTAAGTTCTCTCGGACTTTAAAATACCTTTGGCTTCAAAGGAAAGTGCAGCAGATGACTTCTGTTCCTGTGCAGCTCTGCAGATCACACTGTTCCTGGGCCTCAGTCGTGGGTACAAGACTGAGAACTTCTGGGGTCTCCTGCACTGCAATGGGATAGTCACCGCTTGCAACCGGCAAACTTCAAACAAGTGGCATTTCGGTGTTTCAGCTCCTCGCGACTCCCGAAAAATATCAACACTGCAGTTCCTGGCTGTCGAGATGGGCTTTCCTTGCTTCTGGGGTACCGTACTCTGTTGAGGGAGCTCAGGCTCGATCAATCCTGCTTCCTGGGAGTCCAGAGGATCTTCCTGGAGCTCTTGGCCAGCTTAAAAGCAAAGCACACAAACTGGTGTTCCTCTCCCTGGCTATTTGGTTTCCAGCAGCAACTACGTGGAAATTCAACCAGCTCCGAGAGGATGTCCAGGTGGCTTACTTTGGAGTTGATTGGTCCCACCAACTCAAAGGGAGAAGTCATCCTTGCAGGAGTTTCTCTGTCGATACGAAAGTGGAGTTTCAGCACAGCAGCAGGGCTTCACCGGGCAAACCAACGTTCCAGGAGTTGCAGCAGGCGTCTTCTTCAAGTTCTCTTCGGATTCCTTCGTCCAGTCGTCGACTCTGCCTTCCAAGTCAAAAAGCCTTCACTTTTATGCAGCTTGCTCCCATTCATTCCAGCCTAGCTCTCAGTCACCCAGCAGGGTGACTGTCCTTGTCGGACAGTCAGCTGGCCAATCACCACAGAGTGCATTTGGGTCTCCTAGGAGACTAAGCACAGGGAGTTTCGGGCCCCTCTCTCACTTCCTGCCCCCGCCAGACACCCTGGAGCCAGAGGCGGGCGTCACTCATTAATCCTGCCAAAGACAAAACGAACAAAGGGACCAAACCTGGTTTGGCGCGCAGAGTAAATGTCAAGAAGGACCTTTCAACAAAGAAATGGCGAAAAAAAAAAGACGGGGCCATTTTGACAAAAATGGCACCCAGGGGTGCTTTACCGTGCCTATGAACGCAGCCCACTGTAAAATCCTATAATGGTAGTAAAAAGTAAACCAATGCCACCAGCCATTCAGTGAGGAAAGGGTAACAAAAATGTTACATGAGAAGCTAGACAAAGGGGATACTAAGTAACCCCTCCAGCACCCTATTGTAAGATAGTGTGTGCTGGGTCTAGAAAGTTATAAATGTAAGCAAAGTCAATTTCACTTTACTGCTCTGGGAAACGGTAGTTTATCCCAGAGAAGATATTTAAACCTTTGGGAAATCTGAAAGACTTCCCTGGGCCACTGCACTGAAGGTGCTGTGACACACAATGTAAAAGATGATGCCTATGGAGTTTGTCAGACTCCACAACCAAAAGAAACAGAGTACAAAATCACATTAGAATACACGAGAGTGGGAAAAAGGGTCTCACTCTTTCCAGGTTAAACAAATCAAGTCCTCAAAATCCAGCAAAGTTGCTGGGGGTCTCTAATGTAGAGGGAATTGGCACATTTCTGAGAATTCTCCCTAACGCAAGGTATTTCACAGCTGATTGGGCTAGCCTACATTTGCATAGATTGGCAGTCAAGGCGGGTTCCCTGAGGGCTCTCATAATAGTAAAGAGGTGGAAAAGATGGCCTTCCCAGGTGTTACTATAAATTACTATATCGTCAATGTAAGCGCCACAGAAATCACAGTAGGGCTGTAATATTCTGTCCAAAAGACTAAAGTGGCAAGGCCCTCTGTAAGCCAAAAGGGAGGACTTTAAACTAAAACAACCCCAGAGGTGTCGAGAAGGCAGTCTTCTCCTCATCAGTTCCATGTACTGGGACTTGCCAGTACCCCTTGGTTAGGTCTAGGGTGGATAGAAAGGTGGCGTTTCCGAGTTTATAAATTAAGTCGTCAATGCGGGGCATGGGATAGGCATAGATATCGGAGATGGTATGAACTTGGCGGAAATCTATGCAAAACCTCCAGCAATGGTCCGGTTTTGTGACCAATACTATAGGGGAGGACCAAGGCTTGAAGAGGGTTCGATAATATTCGCTCTTTACATTTCATTTACTTCCTCAAACACGATCTGTTTAGGGGCTTCTGGGAGTCTTTATTGTTTTAGATGGACTACTTTTCTTTAGGTTTTCTAATATAGTGATAGGTGCACTTCGCTCTTCCTGGTTTCATCAGGAAATGATATAACTAAATCTTTTAAATCTTCTTGATGTTGATTAGATAACTCTTGGGCAATTAATTTGAATGTATATATTTCTTCTGGTACCAAACAGGATAGTATTGTGGCATTGGCGGCTGAAGGATTTTGCTTCCACTCTTAAGAGATTTACATGCAAAACCCTTCGACGAGCGGATAGGCTTTCCTCCTGAGGAATGAAAGGACAGTTGTTGCCATCGGGTGCCTAGGGCACTTGCCGTCTCCGTGTCCGTCTTGATTGCCTGGAGGGATTCATCCACAGCCTTTTCGAACAGGTTGTCCCCGTCAAAGAGCAACTCCAAAACCCCTGTCTGGACCTCCTGTCTAAAGTTGGTGGCCTTGAGCCAGCCACGACAGCGCAGACAAGCTCCATTACCCATATGGCAGAAACCCGTGTCCGCGATGTCCAGGGCCACTATGATGGCGCGGTCCGATGCCATCTCTCATTCTTGAAGGATCTCAAAAGCCTCAAACCGCTTGTCATCCGGGAGGAAGTCCAGTAGCAGAGCCAGCTTAAACCAAAGCTCCCAATCCTATCTGGCCACGATCGCAAGGGCGTTGGCAGCGTTGACAGTCGTCGCTGAGTAGATAACCTTTCTACCCATCAGATCCAACTTCTTCCCCTCATTGTCCGGAGGGGTGGAGGAAGAAGAGGAAGCCGAGCTTGACAATTTCTTCCTGGTGGCCGCCGAGACCACAAAGTCTGGCGACGGTTGAGACTGTAAGCACTTGGGTGCAGTGTCCGGCCCCCTGTACTTCTTCTCCAGCCGGTCTCTATTCGCTGGGGCTGTAGAGGGGGGTCCTTCAGCAGAGCCAGCCCTTTGTCCCGAACATCGAGGAGCGGGACCAAAAGGATGGTCTTCCTCTTCGCCTCTCTGCTTCCTCCTCCTTTTCCTCCGGCATGAGCTAGAAAAGCTCTGATGCTCGAGCAATCATTGCATGGAAAGATCCTACCTCATTCGGCAGAGAGGCTCTGGGCGGAGTTGATGGGAGGTCCCCCGTCCCGCCGTCATCATCATTCGTGCCCGTTGTCGCTGTGTCCGACTCCGTCTCCCTTGGGGGGCAAGGGGGCGATGGGTGACATGGAGGCGTAGTGTGCCTCCTCCTCTTATTGGCCGGCGGTTCCCCTGGTGTCAACGGGGGCGGGAGGTGACGGTGGTACTGCTGCAACGGGAGGAGCGAGCATTGGGGTCACCAGCATCCTCCTCTACATCACAGACACCAGTGTGTGGAGGGTCGAGAACATGCCCAGTGAAAGGTCTCTAGGGGGTATCTGGGGTGTAGGGGCGCTAGGCTCTGGGCCCTTGTCATCCTGGGGCCCCTCGTCATTGCCTCCGTAAATGGTAACCCCATTGGTGTCGCCGCCTGTTGGGCAAGATTGTATGCAGTACCCTTTGGGTGCACTACAATAACCTTGACCTCCTGGCAATAGGGATCCAACCTTTGGTATAAATCTGAACCACACAGGTTGGTAGCGTGGCTGAGCAGCCAGGCCCATCTCAAGAGGGGTTAATGTGAGCAGTAATGATGTGAAACAGTTTCACAGTACAGTTATTAAAAAAAAACAAACTCAAAGTTTCTTGATAAAACAATTACTAATTTATTTCACAGTCAGTTGTATAAGCCTTCTTCAGAAGGGAGATCTATATAGGTAACACTTATAATACACTTCAAATCACACTCTGTTGCACTAAATCAGATGAGACCCATTGGGGATGGCACAAAGACACTTCATACACCCTCTGCGAATTAAATAGCTAGGACGCTGTGGACATTGATTTATCACTGGTACATTTAGAGCAATACCGAGTTAAATGTAAAAGATAGAATAGAGGAATAAAACATAGGTTAAAAAATAATTCATGAACAGCTAAGTACTTTTAAAAACCTTCCAAAGCAGAGTAAATTAACCCTTTCCTGGCGGAAAGGCCAAAGCACAAAGTCAGAGGTAAAGAGGAGTCTCTCAGGGAGCCAGGACAGCCAATGTTAATTGCACACTGTCAAGGGGAGCTGAAGATCTTCTTTGCAGGTAAGTAAAAAGTCTTGTACAATGTTTGTCGAAATGTTTGTAGAAAATATTACACTTGAAGGGCCACAAGCTGGGAGGCTTGTGAGGGGCAAAGCTTTAGCCCCTCTGCCAGGTAACCAAGACAAGTCTAAACTGAGAGCAAACGAGGCTACACAACAAGAGGTAAGTTCTTAGACCTTACAGTACCTCGGGTTAGAAGAATTGGTTCCGGCTGGCTTCTGTTCCTGTACAGCTCTGCAGATTCGGTTGTTGATGAGCCTCAGTCGTGGGGACAAGAGGGAGGATGTCTGGGGACTCCTGCTCTACAGTGGGAAGGTCAGCGGCAGCAATGGGCAAACTTCAATTCAGCAATTCTTCAGTGTTTCAGCTCCTCGCGTCTTAAAGCAAGTAGCAACACTGTGGTTCGCAGATACCACTTCAGACTTACCTCGCATCTGGGGTCCAGCACTCTGTTGAGGTGGCTCAGGCTTGGTCAGTCCTGAATCAGGGCAGTCCGAAGGATCTTCCTAACACTCGGGTCCGACATAAAAGCAACGCACACGATCTGGTGTTCCTCTCCCTGGCACATCAGTTCCAGAAGCAGTGGAAATGCAACCAGCTTCAAGAGGATGTCCAGACGGGCTTACTTTGGAGTTGATTTGTCCCACCAACTCAAAGTTAGAAGTCGTCCTTACAGGGCTTCTTTAGTCGAGGCTAATTCAAAGCTTCAGCACAGCAGCAGGGCTTCACCAGGCAAACCAACGGTCCAGGAGTTGCAGAAGGCGTCTCTTCCAAGTTCTTCTGCGGATTCCTTAGTCCAGTGGTCTACTCTGCCTTCCGAGCCAAAAAGCCTCGCCTTTTATGCAGGTTTCTCCCAATCATTCCAGCCTAGCTGTCACTCACACAGCAGGATGGCTGTCCTTGCCGTACAGCCAGCCGGCCAATCACCTTTGGGTGCATTCCTGTAACAAAGGGGATCAAGCACAGGGAGTTTCGAGCACCTCCCTCACTTCCTGCCCCTGCCAGACATACTGGAGCCAGAGGCGGGTTTCACATTAGTGAATCCCGCCAAAGACAAATCGAACAAAAGGGACCAAACCTGGTTTGGCGCACAAAGTAAATCTCAAGACGGACCTTTCCATCAAGAAAGGGTGAAAAAGAAGACTGGGGCCATTTTGACGAAATGGGAACCCATGGGTGCTTTACTGCAGCTGCGAATGTAGCCCGCAGTAAAAACACACAATGGTAGTAAAAAGTAAACCACTTCCACCAGCCATTAATTGTAGCAAGGTCTAGAAAGTCACACAATGTAAGTAAAGTCAATTTCACTTCACTGCACTTGGAAACAGTAGTTTCACCAAGAGAAGGTATTTAAACCTTTGGGAAATCAAGAGACTTCCCTGTGCCACTGCACTGAAGATGCTGTGTGACACAATGTAAAGATGCCGCCTATGGAGTTTCTCAGACCCCAAAGTCAAAAGAAACACAGAATAAATCACATTAAAATTACATGAGAGATAAAAAAAAAAGTCCTAAAGTACAGCAAGAGGAGCTGGGGATCTCTAAGGTAGAAGGGAAGTAACACATTTCTGAGAATTCTCTTTAAGACCGCACCCGTCATGGGGTGAGTCCCTGGCGTTTACCTCATCATCGCCCTCCTGGACGGTGTGGACAGAAATGATCTCATCCTCCTCAGCTGAAGAAATGTCCGTACCCTGGAGGCCATCAACTCTCCCCCTGCCCTCCGCTTTCTTTGGGTCCAGAGGGATCGGTCTTGGGCTGATTTGCTCGAAGCCTCCCTCCTGGGAGGAAGACACACCCTGGAAGTCGTCGGGGCACCCTGTGGATACGCCCCTAAGGCCTTCAAAAGCAAAATCACCACCACCACCTAGAGGGAGGGCAACGGTTTCTCCTGGTGCACTTGGGCCTTCAGGCAGGAAAGGCTGGTTCCCGTGTCCGGTTTGGCCTTTTCCAGCCTGGCCATGTCGGACACCTTGTCCTGCTTAGCCTTCTCCTTCGGGGCCCTATCAGGCCCCTTGTCTACACCTTGGCCTTCACTGTCGCGGGTGGGTCGGACACTGCACCCTGCCTAGCCTTCTCCGGATTCTCTCTCAACTTCCTGGGGTAATTGACATCCTCTTGGACGACGATCCAGAGTGGTGGCTGGAGATCGATGCCGAAGGGGAGGACGATCGCGCCCTGACCGTCGCGGGACCCGCAGCAGCAGCAACCCCGACTGAAGCTGACTCGCGGGGCTTGGCTTTGTGTTGGGCCCCCACAGGTGGGGCGCCCTCAAAGAACTTAGGAGCCCACTCAGGTTTGCTGGATCCGGGAGAGGCAAGCCCCTGGGTGGCAACCGGGGTAGAGGCCTTGGACTGTAGCCATGCTTCAAGCTGTTGGCGTCGATCCTTCTACGTGCGCTTCAAGATGCCATGGCAAAACTCACAATCCTCGTCCTTATGCGTAGGGTTCAAGCAGTACAGGCACTGGGAATGCTTGTCGTCCATGTAAACATTCCGGAAACCGCAGTCGCAGCAAAGCTTGAAGAGGGAAGGGCCATCCTTCTCGTCTGACATGGCCCACACGGTGTAGGCCTAAAGAATCTTCTGGAAGCCTCCAAGAAGAACACTCAACGAAAACAGCCCTTGAGGGGCGCTATAAAAGTTAAAAAAGTGGTCCTCGTTCGGCGAAAAGATGATCGATGGAGCAATTGACTGAAAAAAAAGAGTTTAACGAAAAATGCAGCAAAAAGCTCAAAGAGCAAAGCACGAGGACTCCCAACACTTGAACGTGCGGTAAAAATCTGAAGATGTCTGCCAGAGGAGGGGCTCAGGTAGAGGGCAGTCATTGGCTGGGGGCCGTATGACCCAGAGCTCAGGGATTGGTTTATGGGAGAAAGACAGTTTGGAAACGATACTGAAACAGTTTTTTCTATAACCGAGGATTCCCAGCCTGACGACGGGGAATATTCATGAGCATGTGAATCCATGCCAGACCCCATGCTAGAGAAGGCATGGTATGAACAGTAAAACAGACACAAGTGACCACAGTTCAAGCGTGATGATTGAACTTCAAAAAGGGTATGATAAACGCATATCTAGTCCCAAGTCTACAGATGGGAGCAATCTACAAACATCAAATAATAACGCAGTCCTCCTGATTCTATTGGACTTTTCAATCACTGCCCCAGCATTGCGACGGCCATCAAACACACTCCAAGATCAAACCCACTCCAAGATGGTGTCATTATTCATCATGTTTTCTGTGGTCCCTGACCTTGCCCGCTGACCATTAGCTAATCTCCTATTCATACTCCCATTGGTTGGGTCGGTACGCGGGATCCGGCCCTTATTTCAAAGGCCCATTTCAAAGGCACATGTCTGCTCCCTGTCCTCTACCAGGCCGCAACATGAAGCTACTCCAACAACCTGAACCCTCCGTGGCGCTGCCAGTTCACTCAGCCATGACTTTGGAATACCAAGACTCTTGCTCTTCCCTCTCCATGGTGTAGCTTTCTTCCCTCTGCCTTTCCTATTCCCTCATTGTTCTTCACCCTTCCCTCTGCCTGCTCTAACAGGTCTCCCTGTACGCTCAAATGCCCACGTCTTAGCACCTGCCTCCAACGCATACCTCCTTTCTTCCACCTAGGTTGCATAGCATTGTCTTTGAAAGTCAAATTTGGGCGTGTTTTGTTATTGGAATTTGGGGTTGTTTTTTAAAGTCAAATTTGGGTTGTCTTTCACATTACTTTGAGGTCTCAGTTGTAACCTGCTAGTCCAGTGACTTTTCCTTACCGCTTTTCTTGCATATTCCTCCTACTGCCATCCTCACTTTACTTGCTCATGGCGTTATCTGTTTCTCCCATCTACTCCAACTGCTTCTCTATTAACTATCCTTCTCTTCTCAGTAAGTCTGGTAAGAAGAAATTCAAAAAGGATATCTTGACCTCCAATCCAGGTCTCCCCATCGCCGATACCTATTCCAGTGCCTCTGCCACACAAACACTCACTGACATTCTCTTTTTCATTCCTTCGCCTGATCTATGGACCCCTCATATGATCTCTGTGCTTTGCCCTGTCTCCTCCTCTCTCAATAATGGTGGCACCCGCTGGGAAGGCCTCATGGATTTCTTTGACTCCTCCAGAGTCATCATTAATGTCTACCTGAATGGCAGTTATATATATTTTTTTTTATTGTTGCATTGTTAGTTTACATGAAACCTTATAAAACATATTGCACATGATAAAAATATACACTTCAATTTTTACAAGACAACATACAAAATCACAGATAAAAGAATACCATGGAAAATGATCCTCAAAATCAAAGTCAAATCCATCTGTATAAAAAAATATCTATCCCAGCCCTTAATTTTCTTCTTTTCCCAATATAAAAACATTGCGTATTAAATTCCTTTTTTCCAATTCCTCCGTAATATCATGACTTAATAAATTCAATGCTAAGATTAAAGAAATATTAACACCCCACATACGACGACTCCAAAACAGATAGATTTAACAGAAATCTCGAAATGTCTATCCATCTTTAAAATAGAGTACACGTTTAGACTCAAAATGGGTACAGGTTAATACAAGGTGCTTAAGAGTCTCTAGTGTTCTAGTTTCTCCGCAAAAACGACATGTGAGACCAATTAGTTCTTGATTAAGTACCTCCTCTTTATGTCCCCAATGTCGTATCCTTTCTAAAGTCTAAAGCGCATAAATATAGATCTCGCCCTATGACAAGGGAAGCTTTGTAAATAAAGGGGGATACATTCCCTTGCATGTCCAAAATTTGCATACTCCTTATAAAAGGAGTAAGACTCCACACCATTTACTGTATCCACCCAATCCGCCTCGAATAAAAGTCTCTTGACCAGTCCTGGTCGTTGTATCAAGTCCTCTAGACAAAGACCTAGAGTATCTAATACAGAATTCATATTGTCATTAAATTTTCTAATAGATACTACTGACCCGGATTTAACAACCTTGTTTAACAATTTATATAGGGTATTTACAGGTGGATCATTTATCTTTCTAAACAAGGATAATTGCCTCCAAACATATCTTGCTTTAAGTGAGATAAGACATAACACATGACGGATAATGGCATTGGGGACTGCCATGGATAGGCCAAGTAGTTCTTTCCACATTTTCCCCTGGACCACATTCAGGCATTCGCTCAGATCATGAGTACAAATGTCCAAGCCATGTAGGAGGACCGGCTCACATTTTGCAAGATAAAAGCACCTTAACGGTAAGAATGAAAATTTACATACTCTCACCTTCAAGAATTTCATTTGAACCTTCAATTTAGACACTTTGTCTTCCAGGCTTAATTTCCACATCTTCAGGCTAGATCTGTTAATAAAATTATAGCCTAAATACGTTATAGCCTGGACCTGTTCCACCTGATCATCTCCCATCCTCCAACTATAAGATTTGATGGATCTTTTCTTAGTAACCACCATTATTCGGGATTTGGATGCATTAGGGGAGAGATTGTTCACCATTGCATAATGATAAAAGATATCCATCTTTTTTCAAAGGCCACGTGGAGTGCAGTCAAAGAGAATAAAATCATTGGCAAAGGCATCCACTCGATAGCCAAGCTCCCCAACCTAATCGTCCCAATGGAAGGGCCCTGCCACATGTCCTCCACATCGCATACGTATAAGTTGAAGAGTGTGGGTGCGAGTGAACAGACCTGCTTGACCCCAACCTTTGTGTCAATGGCCTTAGAAAGACTATCTTCATGTGTCAAACGAACCCTGACCGAGGTGTTACTATGCAACAGAGCCAAGAGTTGGACAACCTTTCGAGAGAAATTCACTGCTAACATATAAGTCCATAATCTGGCTCCGTTGACCATGTCAAAGGCATTAGAAAAATCTAAGGATGCCATAAAATGTTCACCCATGTCGGATTGATGGACCGTATTTCTTAAATGGGCAAAAATATTCCCATTCAAGTTGGTTCCCAAACCCTCTCTAAAACCAACCTGAAATTTACTAAAACAAGCATTCCCCCTAATCACTTTATTAAGGTCTCTTAGAAGTAGAATACCAAAGACCTTACTAGCTGCATCTAAAAGTGCTATAGGTCTATAATTCTGGGGATTGAGGACATCACCTTTTTTTAAATATGGGAACAATAATACTTTGAGCCCATGATTTGGGAATGATATGGGTTTTAAAGACATCGTCAAATATGGGTTTAAGCAACTCGGCCCACATTTCGGGCGCTGCCTTTATAACGAACAGAGGTATGCCGTCCGGGCCCGGCGCTCTAGATGGTTTAAGTTTGATAATAGCCTACGTGATATCCTCAAAATCCCAAGAACAATCACTCACCACTGGAGGACCCAGATCCATGTCCTGGATCCCTAGAAAAGGAGACCGGCAATTCAAACGTTTTCTTATAGTAAGAACACCAAACCTCTGCTTGGTTGGGGCAATCAAGTCTATCTTTTACTGGAGGTAGCCCAAAATTTAACATCTCTGCCCTTGCATAGAGTATACATCATTTGTTGGTGGACTGCAAGGTATTGATCAATTTTCAGAGACTTAATCAGATTTTTATGTTGCAAGATAATTTTTCTCTTCCTAAGCTGCCATTCAGCAAATGGGATGGGTAATTTCTTCAGAATCCTTAGATCCCTACATTTACACGCTTGGATCTTTGTATTCTGGGGTCTCCCATCCTCCCCATTGGTTTTGTCCCCTCCCTATTTCCTGTCCTGCTAATTTTGTGTGCACATGACAGCATAATATTATTATAGTAAGATCCCCCCAGAGAGAGATCCTCTTCCCTCAAAATTCGATGCAACACTAGGGTCAAGTTTTCGAAGACCAGGGTGTTCAATTTCATAATTGTTTTCTTGTGCCAGACAATCCATCTCCCGTTATTTGTCGCCTCTAGGCCCATAAACTCAGGATTGATATGAATACCCGGACATGGAAGCGATAGTGAGAAAAGTAGAGGAATATGATCGGCCAAATCTTCTACCTGAATGGCAGTGTCATGGTGCAAGGCCCTTAGGCTTCTCTCCTCCTCTTTGATAAGACTGTTCCCTCGCCTCATCAACTTCCTCTCATCTGAAGCTGTCCCCCACTCTCCTCCCTTGGATACCTTGCCCTCCTTTCATTCTGACTCAGCCTCATCTTAAGCTCCCTCTGCAGGGCATACCCCTGATTTGTACCCTTCCCCCAAAGGTTTTTAAGGCTGGCAACCTTCTTCATCTTACAACTCTCGCTCTGCTGTCAAACACCCCTCTGACATCTGACAACTCCTTGAAGAACTTGACCTTGATGTCCTCGGTCTTACCGAGACTTGGTTCATGGCCAGCTCTGTCACAAGTTTTGACGCTCTCCTCCGTGACGGCTACACGATGCTCTCCGCCCCCAGATCCAACCGGCCCGGAGGGGGTGTAGCCCTGATCTTCCCCGAGATCTGCCCCCATCTTGATTCTTTGAAAAACGACTGACCCTGAGGGAGTTAGAAGTAGAGGAGCGAAGGGCTCGAGAGGGGAGATATTTTGGACCCAAGCCCCGGAACGCCTTGTGGACAATCCAGAGGGTTTTAAATGTAATCCTTGCATCCACAGGGAACCAATGAAGGGATTTCATAGCTGGAGAGATACAATCCCAGGGCTTGAGGCCAAGGACAAGTCTTGCAGTCCTGTTCTGGATGAGTTGTATATGGAGGCAGGTAACTTTAGAAAGAGGCTGTTAAAGTAGAACAACCTAGAGAGAATCAGCTTGGGAGATGGTGAGCTTCTGGGGGAAGGAGAGGAAGGGCAGAGCACTTCTAAGGAGGTGCAGTAAGAAGTTTGACTTTTTAGAGACATCAGAGATCTGTGCGGTGAAACAAGTGTGGAGTCAAAGATGACCCCAAGATTCTTAGCCTCACAGGTAGGGGTAGGAGGGCGGCCAAGGGAGGCCAGCCAGAGAGTGAGGGGAAAGGATGGTGAAGGTGTACCTATGAGGAGGATTTCAGTCTTGTTGGCATTTAGACAAAGATCATTGGCGGCACACCAATTTTGAATGGCGATTAGACATTCGGAGATGAGGGAAGGAGAGGAGGTGTCTGAGGGAAGCCTGAAAATGAGTTGGGTTTCATCAGCATAGCACTTGAAGTTTTAACAGAAAATGGAAATGCAGTAGGAGAGAGTTGCCAGGTATTGGTTGAAAAGCCAGAGCGAGAGGTTAGACACCTGGGGAACACCGATAGAGAACATGATGAACCCAAGTTTTACCTGGGAAGGTCGAGGAAAGAGGTCAGCCAGGTCAGAGCCTGATCGGTGATACCCAGGTTGTCACAGCGACAATTGAGAAGGATGGTACGATTGACCGTGTCGAAAGCAAAGAAGAGATCAAGTAGGATGAGGACGGAGGGAATGTTGGAGTCAAGGTTAGAGAGCAGGTCTTCACGGATGTTCAGGGGAGCAGTTTCCGTGCTTCTGGCAGCTCTGAAGCCATATTGATGGTTATGAAGACTACCAACAGATTCAGCATGGAGGTTAAGCTGAGAGATGGCCAGTTTCTCCAGGAGTTTGCCCAGGAAGGGAGTGATGGAGATTGGGCGATAGTTAGCCGGGCAGGTGGGGTCGGAAGAGGGTTTCTTAAGAAGAGGGTGCACAAGGGAGTGTGGAGTGCTTAAGGGGGGATGGGAAGACTCCAGAGGCGAAGGAGTGGTTGCAAAAGTCAGCCTGGGCAGAAGCCAGGGAGTCGATGTGGTCCTAGATAGTTTTGGAGGAACAGGGGTGAACCTGTTTAGACGAGACTTTCATAGATCGGACTTGTCTGGAAACCTCGTCAGCAGAAACAAGGGGGAAGGCAGAGAAGGAGGGATGGCTGCAGAAGGGCCAGAGGACGAGCCGGGAAGAGAGGGAGGGAGGTGATAGGAGGAGAGTGAGGACAGGATGTCCTGAGTTTTAGAGATGAAGTGAGAGGCCAGTGCAGTGCAGAGGGCCTAGGAGGGGACAGGAGAGGTAGAGACTGCAGCAGGGTTGGCAAGCTCCTTGCAGATTTTAAAGAGTTTGGCCGAGTTGTTAGATCCCGCAGAGATGCGGGCTTGGATAAGGGTTCTCTTCTTGGTGAGAACGGAGGGACGGTATTGCCTTTGGAGTAGGCGGCAGGCCAATTTGTCAGAGGATGAACATGAAGCACGCCATTTCCTCTCTGCCACCCTGCACTTGCGTTTTAGGGTGACGAGATCCGAGTCATACCAGGAGTTACATTTGGCTTTGGGCTTCAGGCGGATTCTCATGACGGGGGCAAGGATATCAAGAGTATCAGATATAGCAGAGTGGAGCACGGAGAGGGCTGTGTCAGGGTGGGAGTCAGCCGAAGGGGGTTGGGAGGGCGAGAAGGTGGCAGCGAAAGCCTCAACTGACACGCGCTTCATGGGTCGGATGACCGAGAAGGTGGGTGGCAGTGGTGAGGGTGGCTTTGCCTGTGGGGTAGGGAGGGTGAGATGGGAGGATAGGAGAAAGTGATCACTCCAGGAGAGAGGAGTGGAGAGAGGGATGGAGAGGGGAAGGTCAGAACAGATCAGAGCATCAAGAGTGTGCCCTGCAGGATGAGTAGGCCCAGACGGGAGAATAGAGAGTGAGAGAGAGTCACAGAGGTCACGAAAGAGTCCAGTGGGGGGACAGGAGGCATCCAAGTGGATGTTGAAGTCACCAAGAAAGAGGAGTTGAGTGGGTGAGGACAGGAGTGAGGAGGAGAGGTCAGCCCACTCAGAGAGGAAGGAGGAGATTTAACCAGGTGGCCGATAGATAGTAGCCACGGTAAGGGAATGGCTAGGAGAGAGAGAGTCGGCAGACAAGACATTCAAAGGAGGAATAGGTCTGCGTAGGAGTGACAGTGGCAGGAATCCACTCGGGGAAGATAAGGGCTACACCCCCCCTGCACGGTTGGGCCTGGGCACGGAGAGGATCTTGTAAACGTCAGGTAGGAGTGTGTCAAAGCTGGTGACAGAGCTGGCCGTGAACCATGTCTCGGTGAGACCGAGGACGTCAAGGTCCAGTTCTTCAAGAAGGCGACAGATATCAGAGGAATGCTTGATGGCAGAGCGAGAGTTAAGAGTGGCAATGTGGAGAAGGTTGCCATCCTTGAAGGACTTCCGGGGAGGGGTAGAGATCAGAGGTAAGCCCTGCGGAGGTGTAGAAGAAGGAGCACGAGAGGGGGCAGGGAGGGAGGGTAGAGGCAAGGTAGCCGAGGACAGAGGAGGGGGGACAGCAGGTTGAAAGGAAGTTGATGAGGCGTGGGAAGCGTCTATCAAAGAGGTGAAGGTTGGCCTGAGGGCCTCGGACCAAGACGGTCCCATTAGCGTAGACATTAATGATGGCCTTAGAGGAGAGGAAGGGGGCCAAGAGGACATCCCAACGGGTGCCACCATTAATGGGCGAAGGAGAAAGGAGAGAGCACAGACACCATATGAAGGGTCCATAGGTCAGGCGAAGGCACGAAAAAGAGGATGTCAGTGAGAGTTTCCTTGGAGCAGGCACTAGTGTAGGTATCAGCGATAGGGAGGCCTGGGTTGGAGACCAGGATGTCCTTTTTAAACTTTTTCCTACCTGATTTAGTGAGGAGAGCAGGATAGTCAATAGAGAAACAGTTAGAGAAGATAGGCGAGATAGAGAGCACCATGGAGTAGGAGGGAGTGGAGACAGACTATACGAGAGCACGCAGGCAGGAAGTTAGCGACAAGCCCAAGTTTACCACATTTCAGAAACAGTAAATGCGTATTAGGTACAGAGGCCACCTAAGTTTGAGAATCCTGCGAGGGGAGAAACAACCCTAGTTTACCACATTTCAGAAACAGTAAATGCGTATTAAGTACAGAGGCCACCTACGTTTGAGAATCCTGCGAGGCGAGAAACAACCCTAGTTTACCACATTTCAGAAACAGTAAATGCGTATTAGGTACAGAGGCCACCTAAGTTTGAGAATCCTGCGAGGCGAGAAACAACCCTAGTTTACCACATTTCCGAAACAGTAAATGCGTATTAGGTACAGAGGCCACCTAAGTTTGAGAATCCTGCGAGGGGAGAAACAACCCTAGTTTACCACAACTGTGGAACACAGTGAGGTGAAGACACCATGCGAATGAAGTGACCAGGTGTAGGTGGGGTGGGCCGGGAGAAGGTGGAGATAGCAAGTGGAACTGGCACCTGGCGACACCTGCAGACACAGAGGGAGCCGCAGCTGTAGGAGCTGCCCTTTGCCTGAGGGGCCCTTAGCCGTGGGGGCTGCCGGGCAGTGGGGCTGCCCAGAAGGGTCAGTAGATAAGGGGGGGCTGGCCGGGCAGGGAGGCGGGCTGGAGGAGGGAGAAAACACACAAACCACGCGCTCGGAGCGCGAACAAAGTAAAAATCAATACAATTGCAACAAGATAATCTCACTTCTGGCCCAGATGGAACCGGCAGGAGTTCAATCCTGAAAGTGGGCTGCCCAGCGAGCTGCTCTCACCCCTGGAACTGGAACATGTCAGGTATACAGCTCGAGTGTTAGTCCGTTTACGCTCACAGAGAGTTGTCTGTGGGAAAGTGTTTGTGTCGGAGAATGGGTGGGGAGGGGCGGTGGTTTGAGTTCTTAAGTATCCTACCTGGTAGGATGGGGGAAAGGTGTTACAGGGAAGGGGATAGCACGTCTCACCATCTGGTGTTCCACTTCCTGAAGACCCCTCATCCAGATGATCCTCCCGCACTGGTCCACCCCCCCAGGAACTCGATCCAAAAGCAATGGCCGTGTCCTGACCACCTGGATGATATATCCCGGGGACTAGCGGGTGAGACAAGTTTCTCACAGGGGTCACATCTTGGGCCTCTCAATATGTTAAAAAGGTTGGCTTGGCAAGTGCTACTTGGCCACTTTTGAAATGTGCTCAATACATGTATCTAACACGCTATGGGTGGGGCTAGACAATTTGTGGGTTATGTAAGGAACTCAAGGTGGCAACACTAAAGACAGATACAAGTGATCACAGTTCAATGCTGTTTATTAAACTGTACATGCGGGTTGGGAAAACGCCTAATCTAACCCTAAAACTAAGATGGAAGAAAGTTACGAACATCAAATAATAATAAGGCAGTCCTAGTGGCGTCTTGTGAAATAAAAGGGCATATACTAAGAAAAACCTATTGCAAATCCTTATGCTAAATACATACATAGAGTGGGGATAAGGTTCACAGATAAAGAAGAATTGTTTCCAAATAATAAGTAAGAATGCGGTAGTCGGGTCTCCCTTTCTCCCGTTTTGAGAAAGGGACAAGGTGTGACTCCTGAGCACAGGAAATGCTCGAGCTTCCCCAGCACAAGCTTACAGTTCCGGTCTCGGCTTATGAGGGCTTTCAGTGGTTAAGTCTCTTTTCTACAAAGTCTCTTGCCTATGTGGATCTGATGTCTTCAACAAAATAATAAACAAAAGCTCCTTTTTACTTGCACGTCGAGTGATGTCTTTGCACCCCTGGATCACCCTCTCCTGGGCTCCGACCCTTTTCGATTGTTAGCCTCCCTCCACTGGGTTCACTACGGCTTTCAACAGCTTCTCATCTGTGACATCTATTTCACAAATCATAATGTCTTTTTAAACAGTTCAATGTTGACATCCCTGAGCCGGGTTCACTCTTGTCAAGATGTCAATCCTGACTTTTGGCTTGCCCCTTCTTTATCAGCATCCCTCCATTGGGTTCACTCTTGCCAACTTTACAGCACGGGATTCGCTTTCCTTAGCTTCCAATACCATCTGTAGGTCAAAGGCTTTGACTGTACAGAGGATTTTACTAGACCCATGAATGACCACTTTGATCCTCTTCTCGCCTTTCTCCCAAGGCCTTCTGCTAATGGTAGCTTTAACAACAGGGTAATCGCCCAGAGTTTCCTGAGTGAGCACCCACATGGTGTATCAACAGTTATTTGTACTTTCTTTAATCATCCGCTTGCTACTTTCGTTCAACACAGTTCGATTTCTTATCGGCTCTGCCCTCGACTCACCGGCTGTGATGACCCGCTTGGCTTTTGTCTCGAGTCAAGGCCGGTACCTTGGGGTCAAGCGTCTTTCCCCAGCTTGGTAGTCAACGGAGGAGGACCCTGTGTACCATTGACATCTGCTGCAACACACGCTGGCTATTGTTCGCAGTCTTACGATTCCATCTGCAGAGGTTTCACAGGCCTTGGTCGGAAAGGGAAAGGTTGCTTGTTTCCTTGTTACCCTTTCGATTCATGCCGTCTTTCTCCCCCTCTTGAACTGCCATGCTGAGTTAGCTATCTCGTCGTGCTGTCTGCCTTGCTCAACTTGTGCTCTCGTGGCTCCACCTTTTATCCCTGTGGGGAAGGGAAAGGGCCGTCAGGTGTGTGAGATTCTAGTCAATTGCCTGATTTTGCCTGACCCTTGTGGTGGGACATGTCAGGTAAACGGCTTTGGTGTTTATCCCTCGTCTTTAGTGATGTGTGAAAGGGTTTGTGTTGGAAAAGGGGGGATGTCATGAGGAATGATATTGTTTGTCCTTGGGGTTTTGGTAAATTCGGAAGAAGGGGGGGTGGTGCAGAAAACAATCACAGGAACCGGAGGGAGAACGGCGGAGTATTTCGGTAGAAAACCACCTGGATACAGGGATTCTGGGGTTTGTGGTTTTTGAATTCAACAGGGTTTGGGTTCGAAGGGGATTCACATAGGGAAGATTATTTTGGAGGAAGGGAGGTCGAGTTGGTGCAGCCTATCAAATCCTCAAGGACCTAGTCTTTCTCGTCCCTTTCTTCTGTAAAATAGTGCGCCTCACCTGGAGTATTCCCCAAGCACAAACCCGGATTCTCCTACCTAGATGATCCTTCCCCATTCGTCTACCCCTAGGGTTGGGATAAGAGGGCCAGTTCGCCTCTGGCCACCTGAATAAGGGATTCCCAGGATCTACTCGGAAGTATACTCTCAGGTTTCTCACAGTTGTGACCATTGTAGGTACCCGACATCATAGTTCTGAATAACGCCTTCAGTTGGAATGTCAGGGGCCTGGGTAACTGCTCCAAATCTAGGAACCTGCTGGTGTATATCACCAGACGGTTAATATTCTCTTACTTCAGGAGACGCATGCCACAGAGGGAATAAATATGGAATAAATACTGATTTTGCGAGAGCTTGGGGGGAAAAATTGATTTTTCACGAATTATTCTCAATATAGGGGGTTCTCAGACTAATACGTTCCTCAAATTTGCTTTGTTTGGAACCATGTGGATTACAATGGACGATCTGTGATCACTCATTGTAAATTACTTGATACGGAAAGCTCTCCATGTGAGCACATAGGGTCCCAACATATATGTCCCAGGTTTTTACGTGGCGATTGCAGATATATCAGAGCTGTACCCACTCACTATGATCATATGGGGTTGTGACTTCAACACTATAACTATACTTGACATACAGCTTGACAGGACGGGTAAGGCACCCAGAACAATAACGCAAGTGGCACGTTGCATCCTAGACCTTAAGCACAGGCTAGCGCTGTGTGACGTGTGGAGAATACTACACTCCTATACATGAGACTTCACATATTACTCTATGGTTCACGACATGGCCTCTAGAATAGATATTTATCGCTCCACCTGGTGGGTAGGGTTGCAAAGACCGATATATTACCACACACATTATTGGACCACTTCCCAGTACTGTTGCAGCTAGACTCGGGTCCCTAGGCATGAAAGTGTACAGCCGGAGATTTAAATCAGAGGCCATACAAGATCTTGTGTTCAAAATGGATAAAGTATACAACATTCTCACGTACTTCCAAAACAATTACAATAATGAGGTGTCCTATGGCACGCTATGGCAAGCTTATAAAGTCTGTGTTAGGACAGTTTTTCTGAAGTCCAAATAAGGGCTTAGTAAAACCATTCAATTGAGGCAGTACAAGACTCCACTCTTAGTATAAGGCTGTACCACCCGAGTATGTGGTAGCGTAGACAGAGCAGCCAGGCTCATTTTAGGAGGGAGAGAGGGCTGTAGAATCAGTACAAGTGAAATTGTAATAAAAATGGACCACTGAAACACTATGTACTATAAATATAAAGGATTTATTTAAATACAGGTAGGCCCAGATAAATCTAGGGGTAAGTATGCACCAAAACATTATATGAAATCACAGTATAAAAACACAACACTATACTTTAAAGTGCACAGACCCAAGTATACACCTTATTTGAAGTACCTAACAGTAGTTCTAGGGAAGTCAAAACCTTTTCATACACATTCAGTATGGATCAAGTGTTTTCTAGGGGAGTAAAAACCAATGGTTACTTTTTACAATTACATTCAGTAATGCAAGGGCAGCAGACCCTTCCAGTTGTATGATTCTCAGTACAAATCCCTTAATCAGTCAACTGGACAATATACTTTTGGTGAATAGTGAAACACTTATTTTAGGTGCAGTAAAAACCTATAACTACTTTTGTCATAACACACAGTTAAACTAGGTGAGTAAAACCTAAGGATGTAATATACAATTACAGGTGCTTTTGAAATCAGGGAACCCCAGACTGAGGTAAGCAGTCATTCTTGTAACTTATTTTGGATGACACACAGCTAACACAAGGTAAGTAAAACCCACATACTTTTTTAACCTCACAATGAAGGGGAAAGTAAAACCCAATTTTACACTTTACTGAATGACTCAGTTATTCTGGGTAGGCAACAACCTAATACAGACTTATTAAGGATAGGCTAGCAGCAAGTCGCGCAAGCAAGACCCAGTTGGGGGACACTCATACAGTTATCCTCAAAGGACTAATCTGGTGATACCAACACTTTACTTTTGGGAAGAGGCACAACCTAATCACAGGAGAGTAAAATACCTTCCATATCTACTTTCTATTAGACTGGAAGAACAGTGGCTAAGGAAGAAAAGATGTTAACCATACTTTTAAGAATAGTGCATCACACATTCAAGATCGGTAAGAACTTTTGTAACTGTTTACTCTTAGAATTACAGTTACCAACCAACTGTTTACAAGTAAGAACCTTTTAAACACTTTTTTCTAGGCAGAAGTCCCAATCCCTGGAAAGTCTTTCCCTTATTCTTGGAGCATGAGTGTTCTCAGTGGCAGAAAGGGGGGGGGAGGGGTCACTAGGACTAGTGACCAACAGGCAGTGTCAGAATAGGTTCTTTAGTAGCAAAAGTCAGAGATCCTTATGTAAACTGGGCAAACAGGTGAGTACTTTACTTTAGAGTTAGAAGAGGGTCCAGGAGCTTCACAGAAGACACCCTGGCAGGATTCTAGCAGTGGGACTGGGTGCACTGGATGAGAGGCCTCCCCATCACAGAAAACAATCCACAGCTACACAGAAATCCAAACAGGCTTAAGGTAAGTACAAACCCAAGTCAAAACATCACCTCAGCATTGAAGAAGATTTTGCAGCAGGAGAACTTCAGGGTCTGCAGCCAAATACCCAGTCAGTGTATTCCTTGGCGTGGAGAATGAAAACAAGACCTCAGAAGGGACTTTGCAGCAGGGATTGATGAAAAAGGCTCTAGGCAAGGTTTCCCTCGTGGCTGAATGCAGTTCTGCAGATTTGGCGCCTTTTCAAGGAACACAGAAGAAGACAGAAAATCGCGGTTGAATTCTCGTTGTTACAAAGGTCCAGCACTCTGGTGAGGGGACCTTTCGGACTCTATTTGTGTCTCTGGAGATCCACCAGGAAGCCCACGAAGTTTCAGCGAGATTCCGAAGACCGTGCATTGCACGATGGCTTGAGGTCCCAGTGTATTGGGGTATTGCAACAACGCAAGGTCGCAGCAACGCGTGGGATGGCTCAAAATGCAGGTCTTATTGAGTCTAGTGGGTCTCACCCGGCTATGGGTCGGGGTTGTCGTTTTCGGAGGGCCCAGGTCGATTGGAAGGAAGGGCTACAGCAGGCTTCGGCTACATAGAAGGCTCTCCGGTCGCTGGAAATCGTCTCAGCCGATTTTCCTTCATCTTCCTCTTCGGTTTAAGTTCCAGTGGTCGACATATCTTCAGCTTCCAGGTTCGCAGTATTTTTCAGGAATTCCAGCACAACCTCTGCATTCTCTCCCTGCGTTTTACAAGAAGGGGCGTTCTGGTTGTCCAATCAGGACAGCCAGCCCCCACTGGGATTTGTCCCCATTCAAGCAAGGCGTAAGACTTGGACTTCTCCCTCACTTCCTGCTCTCACAGACAGACTGGACCTCGGGCGGGCAGTCCAGGGGACCCCCGCCGAAAACAAAAATCACACAAATGAATTTCCCACCCTGGATGTAAGGGGAAGAAACAAGAAACACTAAAATGGCGGAAAAAGAAGACGGGGCCATTCTGGTAAAAATTGACACTTCGGTCCCTTTACCGCGGGCTGTATTCACAGCTGCAGTAAAGGTGCACCAAATTAATACAAGGTATCACTGCCACCAGCCATTGAAGGTAAGCTTGTCACTAACGGAATTGTTACAGTTTTAATGTGAAAGGGGATACATTGTATCTCCCCAGGACTACACATAAGGTGGGGTGTGCTGGTTTCAGTTAAAATGTAAAAGGGATCCAAAGATCCTTTCTACCCTTGGGAACTGTAGTTGACTGAAGGTTAGCACAAGAAAGTTAAAAGAGGAGCCCCCTCGGGGGCGCTGTTGTGCGCCAAACAAGATGGCCGAGTAGTCCGTGAGCTCTGTGGATAGCAAGAACCTGTTCGAATAAATTCTGCGGAATACTTGTGCTGTCGCGCACCCCAAGGGCAAACAACGCTGGCGGAATATACCAGGAACTAGTAGGCCAAATTCCAGCCGAAATCGGACCTCCAACACCGGAGAAAATTGCGTGCACTGCTGGGTCCCCTCCCCCTGCTGCGGAGCTGCTGCGCGCCAAAATCATACCCTGAGAGAAGTCCGGGTATCAGAGCTAAAACGGAGCACGACGCGGTCAGAGGGGCTCAACATTACCCTAACAGCGAGATACTGAGTAAAGACAGAAGCTGCTGCTGGGACGGAAGTGTACTCCTCCCCCCCACCAATCCCTGTCGTAGAAATACTGCGCCTCCTGAGTCGCCGTTGGTAGGCGAGCTGCGGATCCGGACCCTCTGACCTGGATAGCCCAGTGCGGGCTGCGAAGATCCAGGTGTCGGCGGAGGCGCGGGGTGGAGGACTGAGAGGGGCTTCTGTGCTGGTTCTCCCCCTGGCAGCTCCTGTCCGCAGAGCAACCGCATCAGGGGCGGAGGGAGCGAAGGTGTTCCGCCGGTTGTCTGGGGGAGGATCCCCCCCTGCCGCACCGTCCCCGTGAGGGACAAACACACCCACCGGCCCTCGGGGACACAATGCGGTCCCGCCTCTTCCACCCATAATATTCGCAAGTTCCATTCCGGGTGACGGCAGCGGCGGGACCAGGAGGCTGCGCCGACGCTGTTCTGCTCCCCAGGGACGGTGTGGAGCTACAGCCTATATCGTGGTGCGTGTGAGGGTGGTGGGGGCCGAGAGGCCCACAGGAGGACAGTGGGGGTACACCTACGAATCATACCCCTGTGGTCAGGCACAATAACAGGGTCACCACATACCACAGGCATAACTGTCAGACAGTTCATCCAGGAGTGTACCAGCCTGAAGCTAAGGGGACGAGGAGAGTGGAGGTACAACACTACCCCACGCGTTAAGGTCCCTAACAATACTATGCAAGTGAACTCCTGAGCTCCGGGGGCAGATCTCCTAAACACAGTACTAATCGCTATGCAACAGTGCTGATACGACTTGATCAGCTTACCTCCCACGACGCAGGGAGAGGGTGACACAGGTCCATAGTGCCAAACAAACATTGTGAGCACTCCTGGGCAAGGGACTATCAGGTCTCCACTCCTAGAAATCAGTCCTATCGTTCTGGGCAAGATTGTTTCCTGACGCAGCCACCAGTTGAAATGCGCACAGTCCCAAGAACATTAGAAGACCGGGTGGTCAGCCTAGCACCAACCAAAGCAGCAAGACAAAACGCAGCAGGTACCTGAAGCTCCAACAACACCATAACTGCACAGCATTGCTCCCCAGAATACGGAGACCCGGTACGGAGTGGGACCACTGCGTACAATGTCCAAAGCGCACCTCACCCCCTAGAGAGCCCAGTCTCCTGTGTGAAATAGATGGTGCTGTGATACGTGGGAGGACACAGTCTATTCAGAGAGACTGGTGGGCACTACGTACTATCGAACTGCACAGACAGTGGAGGAATCCATGGAGTCATGAATGCTTGAAATCTACCTTTATCCACTGTCCATATCACAAGTGTACAAACACCAATGTCCACACTCTCCAGTCGTTTTAGGGTCATACAACCAGCCCTAAGTTCGCTTGCCAAAGACTATAGCAAACTTTGTGCGCAAACTTGCACTAATTGCCACCTGAACACGTGATATCTACCATAACCCCCAATCCTCTACATTGTCCTTGTCTGCCGCACACGCTGGGATCAGTATAACACCTGTGTGCGCTCTGGACAACTACACGGGTGGCAGCAATCATCGCATTCCATTGGTGAATAACGTACAAGGGGTTACGCCAATAGACACTTGGCAAGCCCCTACACTAATGCCGGCACTGTAGCATGGAACGCAGAGGAGTTCACCTGTTGGTCCAAGGGGGTCCTGACCCTGACCCATTGTTTGGAGAGGCTGCAGCCACCGAAACATCGCTAGCCCTCTGAAATCTATGAGCCCAACACACCCAGGACATTTAATTAGGGAGTATTCGGCTTTCTCTAGCGTTGGGATAGACAGCAGTACGCGGTGTTGGTGACCTGCGGCTGTCCCTAGTGGGCGGAAGGAAAACCCACCCAAACTTCTGAAACCCATTATAGCTGCCGTCCACTGCCTACGTTTAGCAATCACACAATCTTACTACCTGTGGCCTGCAAAGCTCCTTCTATCCCTAATGCTCTTTATGTTGCAGGAATTTCATAGCAAGACCTACTGCTAGCCCACAAGGTCATAGAGACACACAGATCAAGACACGAGTCCAGCATTGTTTAACACTGAGCCGAGCCCCGGCCTCCATTAGCATCCAAGTTCCGGGGAATCGCTCTGAACACTCTCTTACTACCAGCACCCGGGAATTACACCTGTTCATTACAGGAGCGGCGTCCCACTGCTCCGCCAGTGAAGCTGGCACCACCTGCCTGTCGAAAACCTCTCCTCCTCCTCCTCCTCCTCCTCCTCCCATCCTTCACGGCACACATCATATGCAAACCCACATAGCCCCCCATTCGACCCGAGTCCCCCTCGTCCCGAACTGCTGGCGCTCCAGGCGGACCTGTCGAGTGGTCAGCGGGGAACCTGTGTTGGTGATTTCCTGCAGCTACGCAACTTCAAGGACAATTGATAAGACACGCTTAGCGAGTGTATAGCTGCGTTCCGGCGACCGAAGCGGTCAGCCCTGATGCCAGGGGTCAGAGGCAGATCTGGACAGTCAAAACCAAGAACCCAAGCCAAAACTCAAGTGGGCCAAATTGAAAAGTGCTGGGGTCAGAGTCGACGAGAGGAGAGTCAGTAACCCCCCCTTGTTGGTTGAACGTACAGTAGAAACAGCTACACCCACAATGTCGTCAGATAAGGAGGAACTTCTGAATTGTCTGAAGGGGATGGAAGCCCGCTTGATGAACTCGTTCCACAACCAGCTGGAACAGATGAAAGAAGAATTGAAATCCTCCCTACAGGAAGTAAGCAGAGAAATGACGGACCTGGGAAACAGAGTAGATATAGTCGAAAATGGCTTATCAGCCGTGGCAGAAGAATCTAACTAGAATAGTGTCCTCCTGGAACAGCTGGCTAATGCAACATCCAATTTAGAACTGCAAGCAGAAGACCATGAAAACCGCTCAAGAAGGTCCAACATCAGAGTCAAAGGCCTCCCCGAAACGATCCAAGACTGTGACCTTAAAGATACAATGCAGCTGTGCTTCAGCAGTCTTCTGCTGGAAACTCAATTAGACCGAATTGAATTTGATCGTATTCACCGGGTAGGCCAAAAACGGAATGACCCTGGTGCAAGACCCAGAGATGTACTAATAGCGGTAACGTCTTACTGCCAGAAGGAAGAACTACTGAGGGCAGCAAGATCCCACAATGACCTCACAATTAATAGCTCCCACATCCAACTGTACCAAGTCCCGGCACCTATTACGCTTTGCAAAAGAAGAATGATGCAGCCAATTACAAAAGTAATCCGTGCAAAACAGATACGATACAGATGGACTCACCCGTTCGGCCTTGCATTTACGTGGGAGGGTAAACAGCAGAAGATCACCACTTGAGAGGAGGGCGGTGCAATCCTACAGCTAGAAGACAACCAAGATCAACCAACTGCCCGACCACGTCCCAATTCTCACGACACAGTGAGTAAACCATGGGAATGGTCAAAAGAGAAAAAGCGTAAATCTAAAAAAACAGAGAAGGCCAAAACCCAGCAACAGAGCCAGGAATGACAGTTTTGGAAGGAAGCTCCCAGAGGCGGCTAAACGGGGAACGAATAACAGCAGTACAAGGATGGAGGCCTATAACACATCAAAACATACAAAACCTACATGGAGGAGAGGGAACTGCACACCTAGAAGATGGGAGTTGAGTGGGAGAACAGGTGGGAGGCGAGAAGAGCAAAACGAATCAAGAACTACAGCAAAAGCACAAACCCGAGCCCTAGAGCACCCAAAAGTAAATGTGGAAAGCACAGACGTAGCTCAATCCAAGCCTATACCTGCGCAACCCCTCTCATACCAAAATGGCTGAGTCAAGAGTCATATCTCTGAATGTACGGGGCCTGAACTCACCAATAAAACGCCGGGCGATACTAGACAGACTGAAATCAATGCAGCCGGCGATTGGGCTCCTGCAGGAGACACATCTTCTCCCCAAAGACAAAAAGCGCATGGCCAGTCGGTGTTTTCCACAACAATACTTCGCTTCAAGTGGTGAGAAAAAAAGAGGAGTAGCCATACTGATTGGGAAAGCGCTAAACTTTAAAAAACTACAAACTCGCAAAGACAAAGAAGGCAGATACTTGGGGCTCAAAGGGCTGATAAAAGGGAAATTGTACACAATCACAGCAATTTATGCTCCAAATAGTTGCCAAGATGTGTTCATAACGGACCTCCTGGGCAGTCTTGGCAGCTGGTGTGAGGGCCAACTGATAGGGGGTGGTGACTGTGTTATGGGCCCGATGCTGGATAAGACTATTCCCACAACAACTAATGATCAGTATAATAGACAAGCCCTGGGCCAGTTCTACAGAGAATTAGGGGTGATTGAAACCTGGCGATTTTTCCATGGAGACCGGAGAGAGTACACCCACTACTCGGCTGTTCACCTCGGCTATTCCAGGATAGATATGATCCTAGTATCCACAACATTAGTTCCGCAAATAACGGAAGTAGAAATTGGCGCGGAATATCACTCAGACCATGCACCAGTGATGGCGGGTGTGGACTGGGGGGTGGAAGGAAACAGAGTTAAACCACCTTGGAGATTAAATGAAATCCTCCTAAAAGACATTGCACTAAAAACCTATATGGAGACCACCATCAACGACTACTTTAAAGAAAACGATAACGGGGAAACGACCTGGGGGGTAATATGGGATGCAGGAAAATCGGTGATTAGGGGAGAATTCATGTCACAAGCCGCGGCATACCACCGCGAAAGAGCACTAGTGACAAACCAACTAGAAAAAGAGGTGAAAGCTGCAGAAGCCCAACATAAGTCTCAAGGCTCTAGGAAAACTTTAAGAGCGCTAAGGAAAATCAGAGCTCAACTGGAGAACCACACGGCGGACAGGTGGCTCAGTCACTACTAAAAACAAAACAATCCTACTACATACATGGGGGCAAGGCTAATCGATTCCTGGCAGCAAAACTGAGAAAACAAAAAACCCGGAACTACATAGTGCTGCTAAATGACTCCAATGGGAAATCCCACACAGCAGAGCTGAACAAAAAGGAAATAATGAAACGTTTTCACATGGAACTATTAAAGAGGGAAAATCTGGACCCAGACCATCAACGCGCCTATATCAGCTCTCTCCAGCTGCCCCAGATTACAGAGAAAGACAGTATCAATCTTGGGAAACCGATTACTGCCCAAGAAATCAGCGATGCTATCACAGCACTACCAGCAAATAAGACGCCGGGTCCTGACAGTTTTAGCAATGGCTATTACAAGACATTCCGCACACAACTGCTAGGCCCGCTGTCAAAACTATTCAACACAATTAGAGAAGAGGGGAAGATTACGCAAGATATGGTCCATAACTATACTACCGCTAAAGCCAGGCAAAGATCCCAAAAACCGTGCAAGCTATCGGCCTATAGCACTGCTGAACACGGATGTAAAAATCTACACGAAAATGTTAGCAACTCGTCTAATGGAAATCCTTCCAAACATAATACAAGATGACCAAGCAGGATTCATCGCAGACAGACGCACACAAGACAACATCAGAAGGGCAGTAGACGTCATTGATGCTGGGCGACGTACACAACAATCATTTGCTGTAGCAGCCCTAGATGCCACCCGGGCCTTCGACAGCATGGACTGGGGCTATCTGGGCTTGATTTTGGAGCAGTTTGGTTGCGGTCCAGAATTTATAAAAATGGTGCTCGCCAACTATCAGCACCCATCGACAAGTTTCAGGATAAATGGTCAGAGCACAGAATTCATGCAGATCGGAAGGGGCACACGTCAGTGCTGCCCCCTCTCCCCTCTAATTTTCGCAATGGCAATGGGACCATGTGCTATAAAGATCTGCCAGGACGTCAGTATCGAGGGAGTTACAATAGGTCAGGAAACCGACAAAATAGCCCTATATGCAGATGACATCATGCTCTTCATGGGAGACCCTAAAAATACAATACCCAGAGCTATGGCCCAGTTGGAGGAATTCAGAGGAGTCTCGTGGTTCTCCATAAATTTCTCCAAATCCAAAGCTATGAACATAACAGCAAAGAGAGAAGACATCGAGCTATTGGCCAGATCATTCCCGATGAGCTGGGTTGAAAGAAAACTGGAATACCTAGGAAATCACCTAGCCAGCGATCCGCACAAACTATATCAGACAAACATTACGCCGCTGTGGAAACAACTACAGGAAGACTTGCGCAGATGGGACTCCCGGGAGCTGTCATGGTTCGCCCGCATCACAGCGGTCAAAATGACCATTCTCCCCCGCCTCCTCTATGTAGTAAGCTCACTGTCAGTGCCAATACCACCAGCCAAGATCCGTGAACTCCAAGATGCGGTATTCAAATTCATTTGGCATAACAAGAAACCTAGAATCCAGAAACGAATCCTAATGCGCTCCCCTCATTTGGGCGGTCTGAGTGTTCCAGAAATAGACAGATACATTATGGCGGCACAACTAGCACCAATGTTGCGATGGGCGAAACCAGAGGATCATAAAGGATGGTGGAGAATCGAACAATCAGTCTCATCCATCCCCCTAATAGCCCTCTTGAGCCTGAGCAAAGAAAACCGAAAAAACAGAGAAGCTCTACTGGAAATGACGAAATGGTCTCTACTAAGTTGGGATAATGCCTGGAAAAAGAAACGCATTCCTGGTGGACTGGGTCCATATTCGGCCCTGACTGGTAACCCAGACTTCACACCGGGTCTCCAGCTGGGATATTGGGTGGGCTGGTCAGGGGCAGAAACGATGCACCTGAAAGACATGTACAAAGACAGTGCTCCATTGCTCTTCACAGATTGCCAGTTAAAATTCAATACAGGGGAAAATGAACGCTATAGATATGCGCAAATCAAGACACTGGATTACCCACCCAAGGGTGAAGAAGGCGGGCATGAGAACGCCATCAGGCCTAGAACTGTTGCTTCAAGAAGGCAATACGGCGAAGGGGGTCTCTAAACTCTACAAACTCCTCTCCAATGCCCAGCCAACGGACCATCTCGCATACAAAATGAATTGGGAGATATGCAAGAGTCACTAACGGAGGAGGAATGGTACCAAATATGGGCATGTGCACACGGCACTTCCAGATGCACCACAAAAGTGCAAGGTCTTACTCAAACTGTTAGCGAAATTGCAGTGAGAAAGGCGACTTGTTCCACATGTGGTGGACGTGTCCTAAAGCAGTTTCCTACTGGAAGGAAATACTAAGCTACATAAAAGACATTACAGGGGTGGACCTACCGAGATCTCCGAAGACAATTCTCTTAGGAGTCTCTATAGAAGGGAAATACGCGATGTCAGGAGCCACAGCTAAACTCATCACCCATCTACTATCAGCAGCTAGAAAGACTCTTGCACAAAATTGGAAAAACAAAGACGGTCCAATCTCAGCATGCTGGTGGGTTAAGATCTGGGGGGTGATGGCTATGGAGAAGATATCAGCACCGGCAAATACCTAAGATTCCTAACTATATGGAATCCATTTCATAAACATGTACGGGACAGAGAAGCCCATTTCTTCAAACCTCGCCTGCTCCGAAACACACATGTAACCTGAACTCTCTCAAAACAAAGATAATGAGTCGCCGAGGTTAAGAAGTGGAAGAAAACCGTAAAAGCCTAGATTCTGAAATGTAAAATAATACCTATAGTAGGGGAGAAGAGGATTGTATAGAGATGGGGGAGTTAATAAAATAAGTGGGAGGGTAGGGGAGGAGAGATGAGGGAGGGAAGGAGAGAGAGAATTGGGGAATTGCAGGAGGTAATGTGAACTATAACCTCCTGTAAAACAGGAACATGAGTAAAACGTAGTGCATGTGAGCTCAAAGTGGTCATAAGCTATGCAGTAATTGCCTATATGCCTTCGAACCAAAAATAGACATGGAAGCTAGACCGAAATGGTAAAGTCAAAGATTGGGCAACAGCCTTAGAATGGAATGTCACTAAGATACAATTCGGTCCTATATAACGTATGTAAGTGAAATTGATTTTGTACATATAAAGTTGGTTAAAAGCACATTTCCTTTTTGAAACAATACCAAAAGAGCATGGCCTAAGGATAAATGTTGGACTTACTCATTTACGTAGGCTGTTTAACTTGTAATGGAGGGTGCCGCGTGGCTACCTTCAAACTAAGTCCCGGTGGTAATTAATTGAGATGAACAGAGTTGTCAGTGTTGATGCCCCCAGAGGTATTCCGAAAGTATAAACGCTTCAGTAAAACATAGGCGGAGAGATGAAGCGGGGAAGGCAATGTATTGTAAAGTCTCACAAGCGGAACTTTGAGCTAGAACCCATTGTTGCGGGCAAAACACTTCCCGAAGGTACCTCCATATGTTGCATATTCGATCTCAAGTTAAGTTGGATTATGTAATAAGGCTGTTAAACTTAGTGGGGGGAAGGTCGATTATCGTTTAATAATTATTCAAAGGCTCTAGGAGATGACCTATTGTTATGCCTATTATTGTTGAATGTACTCGGGAAGAACTGTATCGAACTGTTTTATCATCACTGCTCTGTGTGCTATAAATTGAAAATCTAATAAAAATGTTTTTAAAAAAAAAAAAAAGAGGAGCCCCTAGGGCAAACCAGCAACAACAGTCACTTATTGCCAATAAGTTGTTAAAGAGGATAACTTTAAAAAGACATTATGGAGAGTCTTAAAAATGACACCCATAAAAAAGATTTAAGATTATGTGAGTATGGAAAATATCCCACTAGTAAAGCAAAAAGGTCTGGGGTTGACCCAGGTCAGAAAGATTTACCAGTTCTGTGCAAATCTTACCCAACAGTCTACATTAGGGAAATGGCTATGTGTAAAGAAGGTGGGGTCCTTAAAACCATTAGACGTGCCAGAAGTGTGCCCGAAGTGTAGGGCTATTTGGCTGGAGTGTTTCTTCACAGCGTACTGTGTGCTGTAAGCGCAGGACGAAGTAACTTTGCATCGGCACGCGGCAAAACCTTCGGTGGATTTAATTAAAGTAATTTTGTTTTTGATCTGAGTCTTGGACTCACTGTTGGACTCCTTGTGGACATCTTTTGGGTTCAGCGTTTGTAACCAAATTCTCATTTTCCTAGATCACCCGCCTATCATCGCCGCCTGGCCCCGCCCACCCATTTTCAATCCGCCTACTTTAACATAGTGCACGCGTACCAGCGCGCGCAATGTGTGCCCGAAGTGTAGGGCTGTTTGGCTGTTCAAGTGTCGGGTGCACTGCAGCACGGCCCCCTATGAGGTGCGTCTCATGCCTGGTTGAGTTTTTATGAACCATTTATTCCAGGCTTTTGTGTGTGGAGTTCATGCTCACGAGACACAGGAGAGGAGGCATGCGCATAATATATATATATATATGAATTGTTTTTGTTTGCTTGGTAATGCCTCGATTTATTGCAGCAGTAGCTCGGGGAAACTGAGACTTAACTGATGTTCGTTCTCCGTTATCTTTTTGAAAGACTGCTGCTCTGCCCACACGTGTGCTGAGCGCAATTCCAAGCGTGTTGCATTTCAGCTACGCTAAACATTTCTTAGGAAGCCCGCCCTAACATTGGTGTCTGCTCTGGTATTCCCGACACATGCTATGCGAGGCTAGGCCAAGTTGAAATTGGTAAACATTCACTTGGTCGTGCATACTGACTTGTGAGGAGACAAAGCATTGCCATTTACTTGTAATTTAAGAGTTACGTGAGCCTGCTACAATTACCCCTCCACTTACTTTACTTTTTCTTTGTTTCTTTTTCGAGTGAATGGCATTAAGGGTAGCTGGTGGGACATAACCCTTCCCTCGATTCTGTGTCTATTGAAGGAAAGTGATAGTTTAGGCCTCGCAAATAATTACTATTGATAATTGATGCTTACACCTCAAAAGAGCTTTTTGAGTTTCTTTGTAGTAGATATTTGGAGTTGTATAAAACTGTGGGGGCCTTCTGTATTGAATAATTGTTCATTTACCAAGAACCTGAATTGTGAGCCTAATCCTCTGTATAATGGAGGGTACCTTAAGGAGTGGAAAAATGAGAAAGGTACCTATAACTAAACATGATACATCATCCGAGAATGTTAAGGACTCTGTAACTTTAGGTCTTACTAATGCAATATCCCCAGATCCCACCTTTGCCCCTATCATGCAAGCAGGCTCAATTGAGACCAAGGATGTTCTGGCTATGAGACCTGACTTGGAAAATCCTCTGGAAAATGACATACAGGATGCTGTGTTTGCCCTTATGTATGCGCAGGTGCATGCCTCCCACAAAGGGCCAAAAGACATATTTACCTTTCCTTTTAAAGAGGCCCACGATCATGATTTTCAATACAGCAGAGCTTTTTGAGTGGTCAACAAAGACCCCCCCCCCCGGCCTGGAGCCCAATGGTATCAGATCCAGATACAATATTTAAACCATTGGCCGATACGTCTATGATGGCACCAGCAATCATGGCCGAATTGGACAAAAGGGTCCGTCTTTCATTGGGCCCCTCGATTCCAATCGCTATTAGGGAGGGGTGCATCGACAATGTCCACTTTCATAAGTTCAAATGCAATGACACTGCTAGGATTTCTAAGACAGCTCTCCCCTTACCCCAGCAAATAGATGACCTAACAGGGGAATTTTGGGATTGTTTCCACAGGCCTCAATCCTTCCGCAAGTCTTCTAGCCCAGTGCACCTACATCTCTCCCCTCCCTTGCAAGAAGAACCCCAGTTGTCCATCCTACCCAATGTATTATCCCTGGAGGACTTGCAATCTGCAGAGGAGACATTCCCAGTGCTATCACGCATTCTAAGCCTTCTAGATAAAGGCCATGAGTGAACACATTATGAAATGAAAGAAGTAAATAATCGATTAGTCGACATATTAGCAAAAGTAAATAAGCTGGAAGGGTTTATGTGTGCGCAGGAAATGTTAAACTCTAAAAGCAACTGCCATCCCTAATACTGTCATGAAAACTAAAAGTACTCAAACCTCTAGCATCACTACCAGTGAGGGATATTCACAAACATTAACATCTAGTAATACCTCAAAATCTTTGGTAAGAACTTATGCACAGGTGACATCAAATTCTTCTCCTAAGGGGATAGATGAAGATGAAATAGCACAGCTGAGGAAGTTTATTAGCCAAAGTTCTGTTCAAATTAACCAACTAAAATCTTTAGTCTACTCTATTCAAATGACCTCAAATCCAGACCAATCAAAAGAAACATCTTCAGTGGCGGTAAGGGTACTCCAATCTGGAGAAAATCTGGATAGCCCCTCAGCCTTAATTGATATTATAGATCAAGTTTCAGAAGACAGAGGGCTGTAATGAAGAACAAGATGACCATCCAAAATCAGTATAAGAGGCCTCATCCAGACACTTTCTATCCTGTCAGGAAAAAAGAATGTTATTTCAGAGCTCTAAAGAGAAGAAATTGAAGACTGTCTCAGATCCAACAGGGGGAAAAAAAAATTATAAAAACAAAAAATAATAATTCCCACTCAAAGGACAGCAGTAATTTACTGCAGGAAGACTGGGTGTTTGACCTTCACCAATTGGATGAGGACAGTAAAATGGCACTTGAGTTCAAAGAAAATCCACTTAATTTAGCAATCACAGTAGATTCGGCCTTACGTATTACAAGGCTCAATGATAACAACGAAGGAGAGGAGGAGGTTATATGTAAACGGGACGGGGATGTCCTCCCTACCGACACTATTTCCTCAACAATGAAGATTAAGGGCAGAGCAAAAACCAAAAGGGGAACTCAAAGGTAATATAACTGGTTCAGAATCCCTATTGTACAGAAGGAAGTCTCCTCAAATTTTTCTCCAAAGAAATCAAAGACGATTTAACAGTGAACCCTATAGGTGCAAATGTATCGTTGTTAGGGACAACTACAAAAGATAATATTGAGATACATCAGAAAGAATCGGGAAATGTTATACCAACTACTGTATTAGGGCTTTCTTGGGATAGCTCAATGGAAGGGAAGAAGAGACAGGTAGACCATAGAGGCCTTCCCTCAGAGTGGCTCCCGTGGAAATCCAGAGACAGAAACTGCATGCAAATGAATGGACCAGGGGCTGGAAAACTTCTGAACGGGCATTCTCCCACTAATATTGTGAATGAAACCGTGACGATTGGAATAGGGGCCCTCAGGGACAAAGAAAAGGGGGTGTTTAATTTATTAGTGAACACTTCTGGCTCTAAAGTGCCTTCGTTAGGGGCAATTACAAAACATAGTATTGAGACACACTGCAAAGATGTCGGAAAAATTTGACTGCCTAATTCATTAGGCCATCCATTGGGGAATGAACTGGGTGGGATTAAGATCACCCACCCAATATAATGCTTAGACTCCAGAGGTTTTCCCCCCAGTGTCACTGCCGGGGATTCCTGGGGAAAGAATCATCACACAATATAATGGCCCTGGAAGTTGGAAAACATCTGAAGATTCCGCCCCTTTCTATCATTGAGAATAATACTGTGAGGAATGGAATTGGGGTTTCTAAGGAGTCAAAAGGGAGCAGGGATTGCGAGACTGAACATATTGTACGGAGGGTAACGAAATTAATGTTGGATGAACAATCTAATTGATATATTGCCTCTGCCCCTGAGCGAAACACTCAAAACCAGACCTCTTTGGGCTTATCTCCACAGGTTCAGGGGTGGGGGGGGAGCCCTGCCGACACATCACAATTACAACATGAATTAAATACAGCAGGGCCCTCTAAAATTATGGCATCTGAGTATAGGAACATAAAATTATTTACAGCAGAAACTACGAGTAGCTCAAGTCGTCATGACTTACAGCAGGCAGATATAAACACTGCTTGCTCGAACACCCTGGAACATGTAGTGGAATCTGGGTTAGTCTCTATAAAAACTGTCCAACAAAGCTACTTAGATCAGGTGCAATGGAGGAAACCCCGTCACCCAGATAATCCAAGTATACTACTTTACTATTTATTCGATCATGGAGGTCCTGAGTCACTGATGAGAGGTTGGATTTTAGCCCTATTTAATGAAATTCCAGCCTTGAGAGTGTTGTCGTCCGCAGACATTAAACGGGTTGACTTTATTCACCCAGAACGTTCAGATCATGTCCGTCTGGCACTGCACTGAAGATCAACATATGAAGCTATTTTATTACAAGCTGAAATGTTTAATAAAATGGGGTATGATGTTTTGCCCTTTTTCCCGGTTTTCTTGCTACCAAATATAAATACCCAGAATAGAATTCAGAGCAAAGTAACAGCTGGCGAAAATCAGGCCCCCACTAAGAGCTCAGGTGCTGTTGAAGAGGAAACAAGCTGGAGGTGGTTTGCAATGACACTTAGGGATTCAATATCTCAGGTCAAAGATATGAAGGCTAATCTTTAATATTAAGTATTTGTCGATACTATCTTGGAATTCAAGGGGCCATTCCCATCTTTTAAATCCACCAAATGTCTGTGCAGTGCTAACAAAACACTCCCTTATTTGTTTGCAAGAAACCTGGATGACTGATACATGTGCTGGATGGCTTTGAATGTTATCAGGAATTTGCAAATTAGGGCGATTTAGGTCGCCCGTCTGGGGGTCTCCTCATAGCTGTACAGACGAATGAGGCCTTTAATGTTATGAATTCCAGGGTGATAACTCGAGGCATTTTATCACTATTACTAGAGTTTTCTCATACTACAGGAAACATCATTCTGCTATTGATAAATGTCTATTGGTCGCCTAAAAATAATCTGGATGATGCCTTACAAAAAATAAATGATCTTATATCTGATGAAATGATTAAGTATTCGGGACTACAAGTTGTTGTTGTGGGAGACTTAAATGCAGAAATCTCACAGGAGGTGGAAGTATCCTACCCTTTCTTTAAATCAAAGAGTTCCACCCGAGACACCGTACAAAGAAGGAATGATATACCTCAGGTTAATGCACATAAGGGGTGTAGAAAGATGATGCAAGGAAACCAGTGGTCATCTTTGTTCCAGAATTGGGGCATGTCGTCAGCAAGGAATATCGGTGAGGGGCATGGATCTTTACCTACATGGACGGATGGAATCAATACATCCACCATTGATTACATATTTATGTCACAGAATTTGCTTCAGTCAGCATTAACATTTAAAACTCTCAAAACAAAATATAGTGATCACTGTATGTTTAAAGTAGCCTGGGGTTTGGGGACGCAAAAACTAATACAACCCAGGTTAATGGGAAATCTGGATGTAAATTCTTCCAAAAATAGGCTCAAATGGCATGCAGGAAATATTCGTAAAGTGAATAACCTATTTCTAAAGGAAATTTCAGAAACAACTATACATGAAAAATGTATCCTATTTAGCCATGCAGTCTTTGCACACCATAGGGAGGAAAAGTTAGCTCTAATTAACAAAAGTGCCATAAATGGAGCTCATAAAGGAGCCAGACACAAACATGTGTACAATGAGTTAGTGAGACAAAAGAAATACAAGTGTTGTAGAGAGACCAGGCGCTTGAAGAACTCCAATTTAAGCCCTGGTAGACTTAAGATAACCATAAAGAACTTGAAACAGAAACAGAAAAACTGGTCCAAAAGCCATAGAACTTTGACTGATCAAGCTAGTAATGAAGCTATGCTGAATGCACTTAAGGATGGATGAAGCAGAAGTGTCTGGCTATTATTAAACAGACTAGAATCCAAGCAAAACACAGCCCAGATAAATCCTATTAGCGAGCAGGTCTGGTGTGGCCACTTCGGGCTGATCTACAACAGCACGATAGGCTTCAAAAGTTGCAAGGATATCAGGTCAGTGGCATGGGATATGATTCTTTCCATAGAAGATATTGAGAACCAAATAAAACATGCTAGCTCTTCTCGAGCCACTGGTCCGAATTCCTTATCCAATCCTCTCTTTAATGGAGAACCTGGGCTTTGGGCGAAGATATTATTTTTCCTATTTGAGGGCATTATAAGAACAAAAACGATTCCGAATCGTGGCACTTCTCGTATATCATACCAATTTATAAAAAAGGCAACAAAAAATGACCAAAAAACTACTGACCTATAGCCATTTTAGATGCGGATTCAAAGATTTTCGCAGGCTTAATACGAACAAAAATAAATGAGTGGGTAGAATTGAATTCGATTTTGTCACCACAACAGTATGGTTTCAGGAAATCTACGGGCACTGAAGTGAGAGGTTTACTATTAACAATACTTCAACAAAAGGGCCTGGAAGGCTGGAGGAACCCCTGTTTATTTAGCAGCTATCGACCTAACCATGGCCTTTGATTTAGTGGACAGGCACATTCTTTGGGGCAAATTGAAAACACTTGGAATGCCTGGGAATATTGTAACGATTCTTGTCCACCTCCATCAGAATTCACAGGTGCAGGTTAGGTTGAATATGGATGGCTAATTATCCTCATCGATCAAAATAATGAATGGATTAAGGCAAGGGTGCTTGTTTGCCCCCACCCTATTCAATCTATATGTTTCAGATGCAGGGCAATGTTTAGATGATAATGCATTAATTCCCCCTAAAATAGGAGGTCATAGGGTAGCCTGGTGTGCATATACTGATGACTTCCTATTAATTGATCAGTCATCAAAGGGACTTCAGCGCATGATAACTGCTTTTAATTTCTATACTGAAGCCTCATAAAACAATTATTATGAAGTTCTCTCATATAAAAACAAGAAGGGGAAAGATGTGGTTCATCAATCAGGCAAAACCAGAAGTGAAAACTATGATGAAATATTTGACCTTCCCAATTTTTGATCACTATAAGAAATATCAGTATCAGCACTATATACTACAGAAGATTACCCTTCAAATTGCTCAAATGAGAAAGGTGGATAATAAATGCAGTAAATTCTCGATTCAGCCATTGCTGCGCTATTAAACTATGAAAGTAATCCCCAAAATAGTGTATGGACTGGACATTGTCCCATAGGCCATAATAGCAGAACTTCGGAACCTTTTTCACCATAAAAGAAACACCTTCCCCTTTAAATTTAGAGGCGCGCATGGGTGCGGCCCAGGGAGCATGCGCTGCCCTGACTCCGCCCTCCGGTGCCACACCTCAGTCCCCATTGACGCGTCGACAATAGATTTAACATTGCCTAATGACACCAGTATTATTAGGGGGGAGGTTGGTGAGACATATGGAGGAAAGGGGACTAAGAACTAAAAGGACGTTAGTCACTACAGTGAGTAACTTATAATTACACCAACGTCCCGGCCCCTTTCCTCCATACTGCATGGGCAATTACAACTGAATGTAGCCCCAGGGTGGAGAGGAGACCCTCCTTAAGCAAATAGATTGCTGAGAACCTCCTGTCCGAAAGCCGCATGAGATCTAGAGCCGGCATCCAAACAGTAATGCTTGCAGAAAGCCGAGAGAGTGGCCCAAGTGGCCGCCCTGCTTATGGCTTGCCAAGGGCCATGGCACTGGAATGCGATGGCCGTTGTCTTGGCCCTGACTGCGTGGGCGTGCATGTTGTCTGGAAGTGACTTGTGCTGGCCCTCGTATGCCTCTTTGATGGCAGAGAACATCCAGCGGGATATGGAAACCTTGGAGGCCTGGTCTTGAGCCTCCGAAAGTGATGAGCAGGGCGTCCGATTTGCAGAAGCCCTTGGTCATGTCCAAGTAAAATTTCATGGCACGCCTGACATCCAGGCAGTGCAGCACTCTCTGTGCTTCGTCCTTAGAATCGGCAAAAAACATAATGACTATTTCCTCATTCAAGTGGAAAGCAGACTGCACCTTGGGCAGAAATGCTGGGTGTGTCCACAGGAATAATTTGTCCTTGTGAAAGGTAGTATATGGTTCAGAGGCGACCAAGGCCTGGATTTCGCTGACTCTACGACCAGAGGTGAGTCCAACTAGTAAGGCCGTCTTGATGGTGAACAGCCTAATGTCCGCGGACACCATTGGCTCGAACGGTTTGTGCGCCAGGGCACCCAAGACTATGTTGAGGTCCCACACCGGGTGCGGCCTCTTGACGGGCAGGAAGAGCCTTGCGAGCCCCGTCAAATGTTTCTTGACAATAGGATTGGAGGAGGAGAAGATCCCTTCCTCCGATTTCCTGTAAGCTCTGATGGCCGCGAGGTATGTACAGCAAGTGTCAACCTGCACACCAGAATGGGCGAGGTGCGCCTGAGAAGGAGAGCATGTCGTCCAAAGTACATGCCAGGGGATCGATTTCTTTGGAGTCTGCCCAGTGGCAGAATCTGGTCAATTTGCTTTTATACTGGGCCCTGGTAGCCTTGCTCCTTGCATGATTTCCAGATTAGCCTGCGAGAAGTTGAGGTGATGCAGCGTTACCTGCTCAGGAAGCACGCTGTGAGGGCTAGTTTTTGTGGCACGGGGTGGATGACCATGCCCCCCTGCTGCGCCAGAAGATGTGCTGGGCCCATCGGGAGGGGGAATAGGGGCATCTCTGAGAGGCTGAGCAGCTCCGAAAACCATGGCCTGGCCGGCCACCATGGAGCCATTAGAATGCTGTGGAGTTGGCGAGACTCCTGGATTTTGCAAATTAACCTTTGAATCAGCAGCGTAGGCGGGAAGGCGCAAACCTTCATGCCGTTCCACTGAAGCCGAAATGTGTCGCCCAGGGAGCCGGGGCCCTGTCCCAACCAGGAGGCGAACTGAGCGCACTTCTTGTTGTGCCAGGTGGCAAAGAGATCCACCTGGGGATAACCCCACCTGTTGAAGATCTCCTGAATAACCAGGTCGTTTAGCTGCCACTCGTAATTGTCCACTCCTAGCTTACTGAGCCTGCCTGCCTTTAGGTTGGATTTCCCCGGGAGGTTGACTGCCGTGAGGTAGATGTCGTTTTCCAGGGCCCACTCCCACATGCCGATTGCCAGTATGCACAGAGAGGGGATCTGGTGCCTCCCTGCTTGTTGACGTACATGCTGGTCGAGTTGTCTCTCTGGATGAGGACAACCTTGCCCCTGAGAAGTGGTAGGAATGCCCTGAGCGCTAGCCAGATGGCGTTCAGCTCTAGCCAATTGACGTGGCATTCCTGCTGTTGTCGAGTCCAGGTGCCGTGGACCAAGAGATCGTCCAGGGTGGCTCCCCAGCCCTCAAGCAAGGAGTCTGTCGTGACGTGGCCTGCGGGGTGGGCGGCCAAAAGGGCTTGCCCATCCGTAGGTTGCAGTCCCTGGACCACCATGTTAGGTCCAGGTGGAGAGATGGAGGAACTTTGTTCATCTCTGATTGAGAGCCCCGCTCTTGGTTCCATGAAGCCGCGAAGTGCAGCTGAATCCTCCTCATCCTCAATCTTGTATGCGGAACGGCTAATAGGACCGCCGCCAAAAGACCCAGGAGATGTTGGTACCACCATGCCGAGGTCACCTCTCTGCTGAGGAAGAGGGGGGTGGCGGCCTTCTTGATGGCCGAAATCTTGTCCTCCGACAGAAATGCCTTCTCGGAGCACGTGTCCCAGATGAGGCCCAAGAATGTCAGAGTATGCGGGGGCTGCAGCTGTGACCTCTTGAGATTGAGCAAGAAGCCCAGATCGTGCAATGTGTTCATAACGGCATGGGAAGAGTGGTGAACCGTTTCCGGAGATGTAGCCCCGACAAGCCAGTCGTCGAGCTATGGGTAGATGTGGAGGCCCTGCGCTCTGAGGTGGGCCGCCACCGAATTCATGAGCCTGGTAAAAACCCTGTGGGCCAAGTTGAGGCCAAAAGGAGGGACCTTGTATTGAAAATGGTAGCACATGATCCTGAACCATAGGAAAGAACGATGAGGCTGCCAAATCGGGACACTTAGGTACGCATCCTTCAGATCCAGGGAGCACAAGTCTCCCTTGCACAATATTTCCGCTAAAAAAGCTGGCGTAACCACCTTGAATTTTTGCAGGGGTAAGGAGAGGTTGAGGGTGGAAAGGTCCAGCACAACTCTCGGGCCAGCCTGGTGGTTCTTCTGAATGGCGAAAATACTTGAGTAAAAGCCCAAGCCTCGCTGGAAGGCTGGGACTTCCTCCACTGCCGAGCTCTCTACCAGTGACCGGATCTCAGCCAAAAGAGTTGCTGTCCAAACCCGTGGGAGTGGAGGGGAGGAGGGAGGAGAGGGTGAGATAGGGAGACAGTACCCTGTGGATACTACAGAGAGGATCCAGTGGTCCGCGAAATTCTGGCACTAGCAATGTGTGTGGAGAGCAAGCCTGCCCCCCCCCCACTGGAGACACGTGGACCCGAAGGGGCATGTCATGCCTTCTTTCCCTCAGAGGCTGTTGCATAGGAGGGGGACTGGAAAAAGCCCCCCCATTTTTGTTGCTTGCGCAGGTTCTGAGACGGCGAGCGGTCCAGCTGCCTGGATCGCCGTTACTGGAAGCCGCGCAACCCTCCGTACGTACGACCCCTGTCGGAGCGCTGCTGAGATTGGGTGTACGATATGGGCGTGGTCTTTGTCAGGATGGATAAAGACTTGGCCATTTGTGAGCTGTTTTTCTTTTTGTCCAGCTCTTCGTCCGTGAAGGAGTGGAAGAGGTCCCCCTCCTCAAACGGTAGATCTAATATGCGTTCGTGGACATCCAGGTTGAATTTTGTTGCCCGGAGCAAGGCTGTCCTTCTCATGTCTGTGGTGATATAGATGCCATGGCCAGAGGTGTCAATATGGGCCACAGTGGATTCCTTGAGGTTATGCGCCACCAGCTTGGCCTCTGCCAGCCCTGCCTTAAAGCGCGATTAGCTCTGAGTGGGGAGTTCCGGGAGGAAGTCTGCAATTTCCCGCCATAACCTTTGGTTGGCGGCAGCCAGCATGGCATCAGCGTTGGCCTGACGAAGATGCAAGGGCGCGTTGGAACAGAGCTTCTTCCCGTACACCTCCAAGATCATCTCCTCCTTGCCCAGCAGCGCTGCAGAGGAGGCTGAGGATGACTGAGGCTTGGAGTATAGTGATGCCGCAGTGATCACCGAGGATGGGCCGAGAGCAAGAGTGTATCCCCCTCCATCTGCCTGTACTTCGCGTCCTGGTGTCAAATGACCAGATGGGCCGGGTGGGGCTTGAGCCAACTCTTCTTGGCCAGGGAGACTACATCGGTTTGCAGTGGAATCACAGTTTTGGCAGAGGGGCACCGCGTGAGGACTTCAGCCAGAACCCCCTCTGACGGCTGCTCGACCTCGGATTGGGGGAGAACCAGATACTCCACCAGTCCTGCAAGACGTTCGTGGAAGGCCCTGGCCGAGGATGGCATATCTGGATCCTCCTCCTCATCTGTATCCTGTGGATCAGGAGGATCCTATGGAGGAGTAGTTGATGCCGGAGGCTGGGGTACAGCGACCGCGGCCTGAGGCTGAGGAGGCAGAGGAGGCTGGTACGGAGCCGCATGAAGAGTCTGCTGGGGAGCCGGAGGCAGCTGCTGCTCCGGGGTCTGGGTCGCCGGCGGAGGCGCTTGTGGTGCTGCTAGCATTGCGGAGAGGACTTCCCTGATGGCGTCTTTGAGGATAACCCCCATCAGAGGTGACATCACAAATCAGACTTTTTAAAACAAGGGTATGCCAAAATAGTTATTGAGACTGCCTATAACAAGGCACGTGCCCTATCAAGGGATGAATTGTTACATGGCAACAGACCCATTAAGTCTGCCTCTAATGATGATCCTCGTCTTATCATCACCTATGACAGTTTATCTGGTCAAGGGAGAAAAATTATCCAAAAACATTGGCGTGTTTTAAGATTGGACAAGGATCTTATTTCTTTATTGCCAGAGCGACCCACTCTCACATACAAAAGAGCACCATCTCTTAAGGACAAACTTGTATCCAGTTTTTTATCACCTTTACAGAGTACTTCTAAGGTTGCTAGCTGGTTTGCTGCTCCACCGCTGGGGTTTACAAAATGTTCAAAACTAAAAGTTTGGGTACATGCTATTATACAGAAATGTTTAAGTCACCCAGTGACTTTAACTCATCATGATATTAAGCCTCTCATGACCTGTGTTACATCATTTGTGGTATATGTCCTATGCTGCCCTTGCCAGAAATGGGATGTGGGGAGCACTACCTGCAAATTAAAGTTGAGAGTATTGCAACACTTAAGGGCCATCAAAAATTCGGACCCAGCTTACCCAATAGCCAAGC
The DNA here is from genome assembly GCF_040938575.1 of Ambystoma mexicanum. Lineage (NCBI taxonomy): Eukaryota > Metazoa > Chordata > Amphibia > Caudata > Ambystomatidae > Ambystoma > Ambystoma mexicanum. Next base: position 704,530,344 of record NC_090933.1, read on the forward strand.
ATTTTACAGAGATACATGATAATGACTTTTGGTTTCTCACTTTCCTTGCAGTGGCACATGTGACCAAGAACCCTAGAGGTGGCGACCGTGTCTTAAAGGTACGGCAGCTTGAAACTAAATATATACTGGACTTCGACACCAAGACACCTAATGGTCACGATGTTGACGAGGAGTTATATACCTTCCTGGGAGTTTAAATTGGTCTGCATATCAGGGCGTCTTCCTTTTTAGTGCCATTTCTTGTGGTATTATGTATGTTCTTTTTGTATTCTATACACTGGTCCTAAGTATCTGTTTTCCAGTTGCAGTGTTTTAGTTATTTTTTGCTCACTTTTTTCTGGCACTTGTATTAGATCTTGAATTACCAGCATGGGGTTTCTTTTTTCTGATTCATAATCTATGTTCTTATACATTGATTTGCTGTTTTGTTCCTGTGTCAAGGGGGCAAGGGGGGACTTGGATTGTTCATGGTCATCATCTCTAGGTTTCTTTTGATACATGCAGTGTTCTTTCTTTTTTTTGGTCTGACTGTTATGTTAATTTATCTTGTTTTGGCCTAACATCCTCTTTTAAAAATCTTTGATGCTCTGTAACACCTGCAACCTGATGGCAGAATTTCACTTTTTGTTTGCTGTTGATAAGTATTCCAATTTTGACCTTGGGCATTCCCTTTGTCATATGATGTGCGGTTGCTGCAGTGCACCTGTAATCACGCTTTCTGAGGTTTTAAATTTTGTATTGACAATTGCACTTTTTGAGCCCTTTGATCTTTTTATCATTCATTATTGTTATCGATTAGTATTTTGTAATTCAGCACTTGCGCCTTATTTGTTGCTTTGTGTTGCTATTTTGACTGATGTATTTTTCTAGTCATTTGTATGCACTTGCACTTTATTTCTATTTTTATGCTGCTATCAAAGCTTTGCACTTTGCTAATACTATGCTGCTGTCAAGCACTTGCACTTCGCTTTTATCCTGTGCTGCTCATATTGTGATCGATACAATTGGTTGATTTTGGCTTATTTTACATTTTCAATAATGTTATTAGGAAGCTGTTGCATTGTGTCACCATTTTACTGCCGCTCAGCATTTGCACTGGTTGGTTTTATTTTGTGCTGCTGGTCTTATAATCTATGCAACTGGATGACATTTTTGACTTTTTATACATTCTAGCTCGGGTGATTTTACTTATTTTATTACCCTTGTCTGTCTATGATTGGGTTGTGTCCCAACATCATGCATCTGTCTTCAGTTGTGAGCACTTCATTATTATGTTACAAGATGTCTGCCAATATATGATCTTTGCATGTATCCATTTACCGAGTTGTAGAAACTACGAAGGGACTTACGCTGCTACTTATACTATGTTGAGCCCCCCCCCCCCCCCATTGGTGAACAAGCACTGTGTATAGCGCGAAACGCGTCTATACAGGGCCCCTCTCTGGTTGTCCTGCCTCTGTTGTGGGGTCTATGTCATTTTTTTAAAACATGTAACACTTTTGTGTTTTCAATAAACTTGTAAGTGATTCACTTCAAGTTTCTGGCTAATTTTCTTTATGAACGGGATCCTCTGGCATTTGTCCATAACTTGGAGTGCAGGTCAAACTATCCATTTCTATGGTGGCCAACCGTACCAACCTTTAGAGACCATGCGGCCAGAGAGGACAAATACTTTTCAAAACCTATGGCAGCAAGGAAATATGGGGATGGGCAAGGTCCTGGTGTCAGGTACTGTCAGGTTGGAGTGACATAGGTTATATTTTTAAACAGCCAATTTTGCCCTTAACCTTCATTGCAGTCTATGGAAAATGCCCCAAGCCAAGATGGAGGTTCTCAGTCTAAATTCTAATTGGCTGGAGATTGTTTATAGGGAGGACAATGAACATTCTAAACTGCCTTTCATCATCCTTCCCCAGCTGAGAGGTCGTGTGGCTTGCAACTCCTGCTTAACTTGGTCAAGGGTGACAAGTTTCTAGCAGTTGAACGGAAAATCTGAAAGTATAACAGGAGTCGTGTATGGAGTTTGGTGGAGACACAGGACATGAGTCAGAAACTTCCAATTTTCTGAGAAAAGAAGTTTTCAAGTCTCAATCACAAGATAAGTGGACTTTCCATTTTTGTTGAACTTTGAAAAAAGGTTATATTTATTTTAAGGGATTGAAATCGCAAATATGTATCTAAAAAGATTGAAGCGCGTACGTTTGTTTATCGCTACGTGTCAATTCAAACTAGCACATGAGTTTTTTCCTGTTACTTTGAGCCCGCGCGTGTGTCTCTGCGCGTGAGAGTGAAGCGCGAGCGTGAACTTTGGACTCGCGTTTACTGTTCATTTACGCGAGGGTTTTTTCTACGTGATAAAATAAAGCGCGTGTGCTTTTTCCCGCAATTTGGTTTTTTGCGCGTATGCGTATTTATTCGTGGGTTGGACTTTAGCGCGTGTAATTTTTTATCGCGTCTTGGACTTTAGCGCGAGTGCGTTTTACCCGCGAATTGGATTGTCAGCGCGTGTGCGTATTTCCCGCGACTTGGAGAAAGCGCGTGTGATTTTTTTCCCGCGGTTTGGATTTTCAGCGCGTTTGCGTTTTACCCGCGGTTTGGATTTTAGCGCGTGTGCTGGCTTTCTACGTGAAGATTTCATCGCAAGTTAAAAATTTGTTCCTGAGTAAAAGACACTCTACAAAGAAAATATAAAAACAAATACAAGAACTTATAAGAACTTCCTTAAACTTATTTGAAGAACTTAGACCTTGTTCAAGAATCTTAGGGTTGAGCAGACGAACTACAAAGTTAAAAATTACATTCATGGACCTACTGAGAAGGCTGAATGATCCATAAAATTCTGGTCCACAAGTAAGGAAGTCTTGTCTGCTTATCACTTCTCTGGGCATTCTGAAGAGAAGTACCAGGTATGTTTTTTTAACTATTTTGGTAAAGGATATAGATTTTAAGGTTAGTATAGTAACCCATGAGTAATGAGGTGTATTGCATGTTTATGTTTTAACTACAGGTGAAGAACCAGCGAGTAGATAGCTTCCAGCCTGGTGTTTGTTTCTTTGTCCCTTACCCCTTTCCCCTGAAAGTGAGGTAAACTGAGCAGTTATATATATGTCAGCTCAGAGTGCCACATTTTGGGTGGATTGTCGGGGGTTCAGCAGCTTCTGCAGACACCAGGTTCTCAGCATGACACCTGGGAAGTGGTTAGTGAGACTGATAAGACAAGAAAAGGGCTCTCATAAATAGACCGCATTATGGATGACCAGGGTACAACCCCCTACACCGGCCGTGAAATTACAACAGTTTTCCATAGATTCTATGAATCGCGGTACTGTGCTGCTGACCCTAAAGGAGAGGCGGAGATCCAGGAGCGGCTGGATAATATCCCTATTTCCACACTGTAAGAGAGTGCTAGGAAACAGATGAATGCCCTGTTCTGTGTTGAGGATATCATGCCTGTTATAAAATAAGCTCCAGCGCAGCGTTATAAGTATTGGAGGCAGAGACGCCAGTGAGACAGAAACCCGGGAATTTCGAAACAACCGTGGCAGTGAAGCGAGAGGAGAGGAGAAGTGGGTGTGGCTTCCTACGAGGGGATGAAGCCTGGTCACTGTGGTGCCCGAGTCACACCAGGAAGCAGCAAAGCTCTGGAGAGCCAATCGTACAAGTGCAGCTCTCTGGGAAGATGCATCCAGATGGGACGAGCAAGGAGAGAATACAGGGAAACACTTTCCCGACTGCAAAGCAGTACACAAAGCGACACCACAGAGGGTGTCAAAGTAAGAAAGACAGCTGAAGTTGCCGTCCTGACCCACAGAGAATACTCCAAGGGGTGAACTACCGACCTGTGATGCAGACCCAACACCACAAGGGTAACGAAAAAGAGCGGGGGACCCGTGGAGGGTAGCGAGTATAACGAATATTATAACTCATATTCATCTCAGTAAGACACAAAGTAACCAGAAGAGTAAGAATGATCACTGGGTCAATCATGCTTGTCTCATTGAGATGCAAAGTAAGCAGCAGAGTGAGAAACATCACTGGGTCAATCGTACTCATCCCAGTGAGAATCAGAGTAATAAAAAGAGAATCATCACTGGGTTCATCATTCTCGTCCCACTGAAATGCCAAGTGATAAGAGCATTGAGAACTCCGAGAAGAATAAGACTGCCCATAGTACTCAAGATACAAGTTGGATGTCAGATAAAAAGAGACTTTCATGTTTATATGATGAAGTCAGAGTGAAAGAACTGGGCGTGTACTTCGACGCCAGTCTAACCATGACTAAACAGATCAACGCTCTTGGCTCTTCCACGGCCTACACTTCCAAATTTATCGCCCTTAGCTGACAATTTCTGACCCCAACTAACTGCCTCACCCTAGCTAGAGCACTGGTCTTATCGAAATTGGACTATTGCAATGTATTACTACTAGGCACATCCAACACTAACCTAGCCAAAATGCAACTCCTACAAAACAAAGTCTTGAGGGCAGCTCTAGGGATAAAACAAATCAGACCATATTTCTAAGACCAGGAAAGACGCTCACTGGCTCCCCATTAAAGCCAGAATTATCTTCAAAACATTATGCATCACACACAATGACTGACCAAAAAAGGAACTATCTATCTTAATAATACCCTACACCGAAAGGTGGACAAGAGATCACTAAAATCCAACAATAAATTCCTCCTGGCACCCCCTCGCTTCAAATCCACTAGAGCGGGGGGCAGCAGCTTTACCACGCTAGCCCCCAACCACTGGAACACCCTACCCATTAACATCAAAAAAGAATCCTCATTCATGGTCTACAAGAAACTGCTAAAAACTTGGCTATTTAACCAATACTAGCACACATAGACAGGATTCCGTTCCAATGGATATTGCTGTTTGTATCTGTAATTTGTATCTTTGCACCAACTGTCCACTAATGATGTAATGTTACTAATGAAATGATTGTTGTATTAATTTCTAAGCTGTCTTATAACCACGACGTGAGACCCGAGAGTCTGGGCGTGTAACAAATAAATAAAATAAATAAAGAAGCGCAAGGAAAAGGAACACCTTTAAAGAGGACAGGGATATGCTGAGCATATGCTCAGAATTTTGACTAAAAAAAAAAAGTGACTTGCTCTTTTTGGGACATTGAATATGCACTGGACCTATCTCAGATACTTGATCAGCTAATCGCAGTCTCTGAGTGTGCTTGGGTTAACCACTGAGTTATTGTAGTCTTTGAATTCTGCTCAGTCAGGGGACATAAACTACGAACAGACGTAACCTTGAAATTGACTCCGGCACAATAAGTATATTGATTGAGAAGGCATCGGACAAAGGATTCTTTCCTTAGTCATGGAAGTCATCCTATGTAGTCCTTATTTACAAAAAGGGAGATACAATCTCCCTGTTGGACGTGGAGTGTAAAATCTTTGCAGCCCTTATATTACGGCATCTTGAGGATTGGGCTGCTTCAATGGTGGGATTGGACAGATTTCAAATGAGTTTCCATCTGGGACATTCTCAGTGAGGCCGTCATCAGGGAGTTCCAGGAGCGCACCAGGGGAACACAAAAATGTTTGTGGTCATAGCCTCAATAGACTTATCAATGGCTTTTCATTGTGTGGACCGCTTGACACTCTGGGCAAAGCTGGAAAAATGGAGTGCGTTTTAAGATTGATCATCAGTCTGCACGATAATTCAGACGAACAAGTTACTTCTGGTAACGTTCTTTCGATCGGATGGTCCGACGACGTATTCCATATCTATGACATATAATCACCACACTTGTTTTGCTTCGGAAACTTTTTCGGTGTCTGCGTCCTGCGTCGATGCGCCGTCGTCGAGGACCTCCTCCGACGTCTGACGTCATCCGATGTGATAAGTGGGACACACGACGCCCGTAGCCTCAGTTGTAGTTTTTTTCCCCCAGAACGTGTGACATTAGTCAACTGCCAGTCAGACACAAAGCCTTGCGGAACGTAAGCTGCAATCGCAAAAGAAATTCTGCAGCGGGGAAGGCAGGGCGGGAGCGATATGGAATACGTCGTCGGACCATCCCATCGAAAGAACGTTACCAGGTAAGAAAGTAACTTGTTCTTCGAGGGGATTGGGTCCTCCAACGTATTCCATATCTATGACAGACTCCCAAAGCAGTACCAGAGCAAGGAGGAGGGAAAGAATTTAGAATCAAAATTTAGAAAAGCCAATCAAATAGCAGAGCAAAGGACCGCCTTGCCAAAGGCCAGATCCTGTCCTCAGATGAAATCGAGGGAATAGTGACGTACAAATGTATGTACTGAAGCCCAGGTGGCTGCATCACAGATGTTGCGAATAGGAACACCCCTCTGCAGGGCAGTAGATGCAGCCACACCCCTGGTAGAATGGGCCCGCAAGCCAGCCGGTGGGTCCTTACCCGCCAAGCGGTAACACTCCGAGATGGCTAAAATAATCCAGCGAGACAAAGTCTGTTTCGTCACAGCTTGCCCCAAACGCTTTCCAGCGTAACCAATAAAGAGTTGATCGTCCACTCTGACCCGGGACATGCGTGAAACATAAAAGCTTAAAGCTCTCCTAGGATCAAGCCTATGGAGCCTCTCCTCTTCCTTACCAGGATGCGGAGGAGGATAGAATGCCGGAAGAACAACCTTCTGGGCCAAATGAAATTCCGTCACTACCTTCGGGAGAAAAGAAGGACGAACTCGAAGGACAACCCTGTCCTTGTGAAATACAGTGAAGGGTGGCTTAACTGAAAGTGCCTGTAACTCACTCACTCTGCGAGCGGAAGTAACCGCAACTAAAAACACAGTTTTCAGAGTTAACAGCCTCAAAGGGCAAGAATGTAAAGGCTCAAACGGAGCACCCATAAGAAACTTAAGAACAAGGTTTAAATCCCAACCGGGCACCAGGAAAGGTGACGGAGGGAACACATTAGTGAGCCCTTTCAGAAACTGTGAAATTAAAGCGATTTTAAAGTAAGAACACTCTTCAGACAAGCGCTTAAAGATGGACAGCGCCGCCAGGTAACCTTTAATGGTACCCACTTGCAAGCCCCTGTGGGCCAAAGAAAGTAAAAAGGACAGAACCATGGGGATGTCACATGCAAAAGGATCCACATTCTGAACTCTGCACCAGTCGCAGAACTTACGCCAACGGCAACGGTACAGAGACTTTGTTGCTGGCCTTCGGGCCGAAAGCAACACCTCCATCACAGCTTCAGGGAGGTCCCAATCCTTATACCTCAACCTTTCAGAAGCCAAGCGTGAAGGATGAGGGATCTGACCTCTGGATGGAGAACCTGACCCACCTCCCGTGAGAGCAGATCGTCTCGGTAGGGAAGACGACGTGGAGGGCAGATGGACAAGTCGAGAAGGTCCGGGTACCACGTCCTCCGAGCCCACGCCGGAGCAATGAGGATCATCCGGGAACCGAACTTCCGTAACCTCCGCAGCACTTGCGGGATGACGGGGACTGGAGGAAACGCGTACAGCAGCGGGAATGACCACTCCACCACAAACGCGTCACCTAAGGCTCCTTTTGGAGGAAATTCCCGCAAGCAAAACCTTTCGCACTTCCGGTTGACACTGGAGATCCACTTGAGGGGTCCCCCAAAGGGCGAAGATCTCCAGGAGAATCTCCCGAGCCAACTCCCACTCGTGAGAGATCGCGCTCTGCCTGCTCAGAGCGTCCGCCGTCACGTTTTCGTCTCCGGCCAGATGAACTGCCGAGATCGAAACTTCCTGCTGGATGGCCCAGAACTCGAGCTGCATCGCCTCCCTGCACAGAGGAAGTGACCTTGCCCCCCCCCTTTTTTGAGGTAATGCATGGCCACTGTGTTGTACGTCAGGATCAGGACACTCTTTCCTCGCACAGTCGGCAGAAAAGCCTTCAGGGCTAGCCTGACGTCCCTCAGCTCCAATAGATTGATATGGAGTCTGGACTCCGACGGAGACCAACGACCACTGACTGTCAGCCCGTTGGCATGAGCTCCCCATCCCGTGAGGGATGCATCCGTCACGATCGTCACCTCCAGCCAGGGAAGCCAAAATGGAGCCCTCTTCATCAAGTTGCCTTCGATGGCCCACCACAGAAGGTCCCGGGCGACCGAGGGCGGCACCTGAACCGGGTCCGACATCCTGCCGGAGGACTGCGACCATTGCGTCTTGAGTGCCCACTGCAAAGATCTCATCCGCAGGCGAGCCTCTGGCACCAGAAGAATGCAGGATGCCATGAGGCCGAGCAACCTCAAGAACTCGAACACTGGGAGCGTCTGGGCATGCTGAAACTTGTGCACCATCTGCTGAATGTGAAGAGCCCTCACCTGGGGAGGAAAACACTGCCCCAGGGAAGTGTCGAGCACTGCTCCGATGTACTGGAGCCGCTGTCTTGGCGTCAAATGGGACTTCTTTAAATTGAGGGAGAAGCCCAGCTTGTGAAGGGAGTGGCAGGTGACGGACAGATGATCCAGGACTTGCTCGGGAGAGCTCCCCCTGATCAACCAATCGTCCAGGTAGGGGTAGACGTGAATCCCCCCTTGCCTGAGATGCACTGCCACCACCACCATGAGCTCGGTGAAAACCCTCGGGGCGGAGGTCAATCCGAACGGCAGGACCCGAAACTGAAAGTGCGAGTCGCCAACCGCGAACCTCAGGTACTTCTTGTGCTTGGGATGGATCGGCACATGGAAGTAAGCATCCTTGAGGTCGAGTGACACCAACCAGTCCTGAAGCTGAAGGGCCTGGAGGACTTGAGAAAGAGTAACCATCTTGAACTTGTCCTTCCTGAGGAGTTTGTTCAAACCGCGCAAGTCCATGATGGGTCTCAATCCCCCGTCTTTCTTCAAAATCAGAAAATAAGGGGAATACCATCCCTTGTCCCTCTCCGCTACAGGCACCAGTTATATGGCGCCTTTCTCCAGCAGGGCTTGAATTTCCTGCGCAAGGAGCGGATCCGGACTCTGCAAAGAGAGGTTCCCCGGTGGATTGTCGCGAGGCCTGTGCCGAAAGGGAAGACAGTAGCCGTGGGTAATGATCTCCAGAACCCACACATCTGAAGTAATGGCTTGCCACTCTACAAGATGCTGCGCCAGCCTTCCCCCAACCGGCGAACCATGGGACATGGCCTCATGACTGAGTGGGAGCGGCTGCGGCGTTACCTGAGGGCAAAGAGGCAACTGCCCGAGCGGCCTTGGCACCACGGGTACCCTGTCGTCCACCTCTGGTACCCCTGCGTTGGCCTCTTTGACTGCCAGCTCCTCTCGCTTTACTGAAGGACGAGTAATAGCGAAAGGAACCACCCCTCCACTGCTGTCCCCTAGGACGAAAAGGCAGAGGTTGGCGAACTGCAGCGCCCAACGACTTCGCTGCAGCTTTTGAGGTCTGCAACCTCTCAAGGCTCTCGTCAGCCTTGCTGCCAAAAAGGTGTTCACCGTCAAAGGGCATGTTGAGGAGCCGGGACTGCACATCAGGAGAAAACCCCGACTTCCGCAACCACGCAAACCTGCGTATCACGGTGCTCGCCGCCATGGACCTACTGACGCATTCAGCTAAGTCCAAACCCGACTGAACCGACACACACATGGCATCCTTACCATCCTGGACCATAGCAAGGAAACCATCCCGTTCGTCCCCTTCGGGAATATGTTCAGCCGCTAACGCAACACAGTCCCACAGAGTGTGTGTGAAACGAGACAAGGCACAAATGGAGTTGGCCGCCTGAAGCGCCATAGCACCAGAAGAAAACACTTTCTTCACCCAGCCATCAAAACGTTTGTCGTCCCTATCAGGAGGGATGGTAGGGTACGACGCCTGCTTTGCCGGGGCCGTGGCCGCCTGCACCACCAAACTCTCCGGAGTGGGGTGCCTGGTCAAGTAGCAGGGGGTCGCTACTGGCTGGACGGTATTTTCGCGACAAGGATCTGCCCACCGCCGGGGGACTCTCCGGAGCAGTCCAAGCCGCCGCCACCCTTCTCTGTAAAGCCATATGGAACGGCAGTACCGGGTCAGTTGGGGGACCAACATCAAGGATGTCCGTCAGATCATCCTGCACAAACTCCCCTGGGGGAGCAGACCATCCCAAGTACTCAGAAACCCTAGCCATAAGGCGCCGGTACGAGGAATCGGCATGAGAGCCAGGCTCAGGCCTACAAAACTCCACCTCCGGAGAGGTGTCCAGTCCACTGGCATCATGCAGTGACTGCCTCAAATCGTCAAACTGACTATGGCCCGAGACAATTTCATCTGGAACCTGACTAGGAACCAGGCCATCAGAATCCTCATCCGCCTCTGAAATATATTCCAGGTGGCGAAAAGAAGGCACCCGAGAGTGCTTGCTCTTAACCAGAGCCTTCCTAGGGGGTTCCCCCGTGCCACGGGGTACCTCCGACACGAAAGGCGTCGATGGCGTCGAGCGAATCGGCGCCGACGTCGAGAGAACAGGCATCAGCGCCGAGAGGATCGGCGTCAAGGAAATCGGCGTCGACGTCAGATGCAGCGCCGCCAGCATCGGCGACGTCGACACAGCCCTCGAAGCCGGCGCTCCGAGCGTGTCCCTCGACGACCTGAGCGTCGACGGCTTCGACGACTTCCTCGGGGCCGGAGCCTCGAGAAAGCCTGTCGACGCCCTCGACGCCTCAGACGTCGATGTCTTCCTCGAAGACCTCACAGGTGCACACGGTCTCGAACGCGTCGAGGACCGGGACCTGGAACGGGTACCTCGAGAACGAGTCTCCTTGTCCGAACGGGACCTCTCCCGTGACTCGTGCCGACCACTCTTGCGAGCGGTGTCTCTCGACCTCTCACGACCGACCCCACTCGGGGGCGGGGACGGCTTAGTACCCTGCGACTCAAGAATCGCCAGCATTTTCTTCCCGAAGGAAGCCCATTCCTCTGGCGTCGCACGGCTGGTGGGGTAAGCGACGTGCCGGGCAGAGTCCTCCGAAGAGGACCTGGAAGACGACCGGTGTCTGCGCTTCCTAGAATGCCTCGAAGAGGCTGAGGAGTGGCGAGACCGACTCTTAGAAGGAGACCCACGAGACTTCCGACGATGACGCGGAGAGTCACCCCTCGAATCATCCGTCGAAAGCCCCGCAGACTTCGACTTCCGGGGCTTGGACACCCGACCTACCGACAACTTCTACTTACATTCGCGTAAGGCTTTGGACATGAGCGACTGGCAGTCTATACAGTTATCCGTGTCGTGGGCCTCCCCGAGGCACCAGAGGCATGCGTTGTGCGAGTCCGTCACTGACATCTTGGACCCACACTCCCCGCACTTCTTGAAACCCGGACGCGGGGGTCGAAGACGAAGTAGAAGACATCTTCACACGAAGGATTTTCACAAAACTAACAGGTTCGAAGAACCGAGAAGAACAGAACTCCAAAGAGTCGAGGCGTTTACCGAGATTCACGAAGCAACACGTTTGCGGAAAAAACGGAACTGAGGCTACGGGCGTCGTGCGTCCTACTTATCACGTCAGATGACGTCGGAAGAGGTCCTCGACGACGGCGCATCGACGCAGGACGCAGACGCCAAAAAAAGTTTCCGAAGCAGCACAGCTGTGGTGATTACATGTCATAGATATGGAATACGTCGGAGGACCCAATCCCCTCGAAATATATATTTGTTTGGATCAAAAAGGAAATCTTTCCGGTAGAATACCCACTAAGACAGGATTGTGGCAGGGATGCATGTTGGCTCCCTGCCACTACCCTCTATATGTGTCAGATATAGCAGGCGATCTAAACTCAGCTGCTTCGATTCCACCCAAGCTGGGGACGGTAAAAAACCTGTGGCTATCCTACGTGGACAATTTCCTTCTTTTCCATTGCTCTAGTATCAGAATAAAGAGGTTGTTGGGTGCCTTCTGTTAGGCAAGATTGTTTGCAGTACCCTGTGGGAGACTGCACCAGCCTTGGCCTCTTGGTAATAGTTAACCCAACCTTAGCAGCCAGGCTTATCTCAAGAGGGGTCAATGTAAGCAGTAAGGTTGTTACACAGAGATTCCCAGTGACCAGTATCCAAATAAACCCTTACACTCAAGGTTTCTTGATTAAACAATTATTAATTTATTTAACAGTCAGTTGACTAAGCCTTCTTTAAAAGGGAGCAATATATAAGTAACACAAAAATACACTTCACTATTACACTCTCTCAGTTTCTTTATATCAGTAAATACCCATTTGGGATGGCACACAGATTCTTCCTACACCCTGAGGTGACTTAAATAACTAGGAAACTATGGACATTGATATATCACTGGTACATTTAGAACAATACTGAGGTTGTGTCAAATAAGGAGAAGATAAGCGAATAAAACAATGGCTAACAAATATTCTGAAGCAGGTAAGTACTTTTTGAACCCTCCAATGCAAAGTAAATTAACCCTTTCCCAGGGCAAAGGCAAAGCACAAAGTCAGAGGTAAGAAGAGTCTTTCAGAGAGCCAGGACAGCCAATGTTAGTTAAGCAAAGGTTTAGGTGAGCTGAAGCACTTCTTGCAGGTAGGTAAAAAGTCTTGCACAATGTTTTAGAAGTTTTTGTATAAAATGAAATCACTGTAGGGCCACAAGCTGGGAGGCTTGTGAGGGGCAAAGCTGCAAGCAACTCTGCAAATGCAACCAATGCAAGTCTCAACTGAGAACTAGCACGGCTACACGACAAGAGGTAAGTCCTTAGTTTTACAGTACCTTTGGTTAGAAGAAAAACTGCTTCCAACTGGCTTCTGTTCCTGTATAGGTCTGCAGATCCTGTTGTTCCTGGGCCTCAGTCATGGCGACAAGAGGGAGGATGTCTGGGGACTCCTGCACTACGAATGGAAGGTCGGCAACAGCAATGGGCAAACTTCAAATCAGCATCACTTTGCGGTTTCAGCTCCTTGCGACTCTCGCAAATAGCACCATCGTGGTTCTTGGATACCATTATGGACTTTCCTCGCATCTAGGGTCCAGGACTCTGTTGAGGTGGCTCAGGCTTGGTCAGTCCTACTTCATGGGAGTCCAGAGGATCTTCCTGGAGCTCGGGTCCGACTTAAAGACACTCACTCAATTCTGGTGTCCCTCTCCCTGGCAATCGGTTCCTGCAGCAGCAATGGAAGTACAGCCAGCTCAGAGAGGATTTTCAGATGAGCTTGTCTTGTGGTCGATTGGTCCCACGAACACAAGGGGAGAAGTCATCCTTTACAGGTCTTCTCAAGTCGAAGCAAATTCGGAGCTTCAGCACTGCAGATGGGCTTCACCAGGCAAAGAGAGTTGCAGCAGGCATCTCTTCCAAGTAGTTCATCGGATTCCTTCGTCCAGTGGTCGACTCTGCCTTCCAAGCAAAAAGCCTAGGCTTTTATGCAGGTTTCTCCGATTCATTTGCAGCCTAGCTGTCAATCACACAGCGGGGTGGCCGTCCTCCGAGGTCAGCCCTCCAGCCAATCACCTTTGGGTGCATTCCTGTAACCAAGGAGACTACGCACAGGGAGTTTCGGGCACCTCCCTCGCTTCCTGCCCTGCCAGACACGCTGGAGCCAGAGGAGGGCTTCACCAGTGAATCCCGCCAAAGACAAAATGAACAAAGGGACCAAACCTGGTTTGGCACACAGAGTAAATCTCAAGAAGTACCTTTTCAACAACAAATGATGAAAAAAGAAGACCGGGTCATTTTGACTAAATCAGCACCCATGGGTGCTTTACTGCAGCTGCAATTGCAGCCCGTGGCAGAAACACACAATGGTAGGAAAAAGTAAACCACTTAAACCAGCCATTAATTGTAGAAAGGGTAACATAAAAATGTTACATGGGAAACTAGACAAAGGGTATACTAAGTAACCCTGCCAGCACCCTATTGTAAGATAGGGTGTTCTGGGTCTAGAAAGTTACAACATGTAAGTAAAGTCACTTTCACTTCACTGCTCTTGGAAACAGTAGTTTCACCAAGAGAAGGTATTTAAACCTTTGGGAAATCTAAGAGACTTTCCTGTGCCACTGCACTGAAGGTGCTGTGTGTCACAATGTAAAGATAGCTCCTATGGAGTTTGTCAGACTCCAAAGTCAAAAGAAACAGAGTACAAATCACAGAAAAAAATGCATGAGAGAGTGGGAAAAAGGTCTTACTCTCTCCAGGTTAGAAATTAAAAGTCCTAAAGTCCAGCAAAAAGAGCTGGGGGTCTACAAGGTAGAAGGGAATTAGCACATTTCTGAGAATTCTCCCCAACACCTTCATAAACTATACAAAAAATAATGGTCTTATAATAAACCCGGCAAAAACTAAAATTCTGGCGCTCTCGAGAGGAAGGAAATGCGGTCTGACTAATTGGAAGTTCGAACATCAGTGGGTGGGTGGTGTAACAAGTTTATTTCTGGGCTTGCAGTTTTCTTCAAAAGTCTGATCAAAAGATGCACAAGTATTGCTTAGCATGGAGAGGTTGACCAACCAACTAATACAGGTAGATAAAAGATACAGAACATTTTAGAATAAAGCGAGTATCCAATTCTATGAAGGGAAGGTGGCACTAAGTTATTATATGGTCTAGAACTATGGACCGAAAGGTCATATGCCTGGCTGGATACGATTGAGGGGGAAGATGTGGAGACTGGTATTGAGGGTTCCAAATTGTTTTCTGGCAGCTGCGATGAGATATGAGCTGGGACTTCTATCCTTAAAGGTCCGGGTACAATGGCAGATGTCACCATACCAGAAAATGATATCTTCTAACACTGATAATGTGTATATAGTCCTTTGTCTCACTCTGCTAGCAAGAATGAATCCACGATTTAATTGCGATACGTTGGAGGGGAAATTGAAAGCCAATTGTGAATTTTTACTAAGTGAACTGGGACTTGACAGTGACTCCCTGATGTTGAACCCAGGAAAGGTTAAGAAGGCCTATCTATCTATAGGTGGGATTGGATGAATACCATTAATCTATTTCATGTTTATTCATCCCTGAAACATCTGTCCCATGAACATAAGCCTAGGAGGTAAGATCGATATTTTCTGCTATTCGCAAAACGCTACTATCGCCCACTTATCATGAAGCTTTGTTGGAAATTGTTTCCTACGAGGGAGATTTTGATAAGGTGAGGATTAACTGATTCAACTGACAAGGTGTGCAGACTGTGTAAAAGGGAAGAGTCGGTAGAATCGATTGAGCATTCGTTTAAGGAATGTGGGGCTTTGCGTTCCAAAGAACGATATGACATGCATAACTTACCGTAAAAGCATTTCTGATGATTATATCTGCTTAGATTCACATTCTGTGCATATAGTCTGACATCTAGTGTTAATCGCAGAGTATTGCAGCTCGTCTTTCAAGGATCAAAAGGGGACATGAACATGAGCGTGTTTCTAACACTATCCCGAACGTGACGTGCAGTGTACCCAAGATCCCTCACGCGTCAAGATCCCTCTGGTGGTATTTTTTCTGCCGTGAGAGAGCCTTATGACTGTTGTGAGTGAGTACAGATGGAGAGAGAATAGTAAGACGTCTATGTTCCTTCTACTCCGAGCGGGGAAGAAGGGTGGGCGCATGAGAATCTAAGCAGATGCAATCATGAGAAATGCTATTACGGTAAGTAATGCATGCCTTCTGATGCTTGTGAATCTGCTTAGAGTCACGTGCTGTGTAAGAAGTAGCGAGCAGTACCCAGAGTTGGAGGTGGGGTGTGAGAAGGAACAGTAGCAAAGAGATGGAACAAGTTACTTACCTGTAACTGTTTTTCTCCAGCATGGGTCTGGCATGGATTCACATGCTCATGAATATTCCCCGTCATCAGGCCGGGAATCCTCGGTATAGAAAAAAAATCAGTATCAGTTTCGTTTCTGATCTGTCTCAGTAGTAACCAATCACTGGTCTCTGGGTCATACTGCCCCCAGCCAATGACTGCCCTCTCCCTAAGCCCCGCCCTTGGCAGCCATCCTCAGATTTGGTAGCATGTGAAGTGGCAGTATGACCAAGTGAAGAGCCGCAGAGGGGTAGGCGGGAGGGTTCGCATGTGAATCCATGCCAGACCCATGCTGGACAGTTACAGGTAAGTAACTTGTTCCTTCTCCAGCATGGGGTCTGGCATGGATTCAGATGCTCATGAATATCAGAATACATAGCAGTATACACATGCACAACCACGGGAGGCGGCAAAAGGCTCAACATCAAGCAATACAAAAACTCAACATTAAGCAACTCCTCACCAGGCTCACCTTAGGCGAACAGGTTGCGCAGCACTGCCTGGCCTACTCTGGACTCCTCTGGACTCCTCCCTGGAATCCCGGTCGACGCAGTAGAATCTCATGAAGGTGTGCGTCAACCTCCACGTAGCAGCCCTGCAGATGTCGAGCAGGGGCACACCAGACAGGAACGCCGTAGTAGCAGCGATCGCTCTGGTCGAATGGGCCCTCGGACGACCTGGCAACGGTCGGTTTGCCAACCGGTGACAGTGCATGATGCAGCCGGAGAGCCATCTGGAAATGGAAGTCTTCGAGAGAGCCTTCCCTTGATTCACAGGTCCAAAGTTCACAAACAGCTGTGATGTCTTCCGAAAACTCTTCGTGCGGTCCACGTAGAACTTCAGCGCTCTAGCTACATCCAGCAAGTGCAGAGTCCTCTCAGCCGGCGACAAAGGCGACGGGAAGAAAACTGGCAACACAAGGGCTCGTTGAGGTGGAAGTCCGACGGCACCTTGGGCATGAAGGAGGGGTGCGTCCTCAGCACCACCCTCGTGTCGTGAAAAGTCAAGTATGGAGGCTTGCAAGACAGGGCCTGGATCTCTCCCACTCGTGCAGAGGTGATGGCCACGAGGAATGCTGTCTTCCACGACAGAAACTTCAACGGCACTGAATGCATAGGCTCGAATGGGGCCCCCATGAGCCTAGTTAGCACCACGTTGAGCTCCCACGCCGGGGCAGGGGCCTTCACCGGCGGGAATTATCGGAACAGTCCTTTCATAAATTCCTTCACCGGTCGATGAAACCACAAGGACGCCCGTCCTGTAGTTCTGGTGTAACGTGAGACGGCAGCCAGATGTACCTTGATGGAAGCGTGAGATAGGCCAGCCTTGGCCAAAGACAATAAGTACGGCAATAATTGAGGGGCCGTAATCTGCACAGGGTTAATCTTCTGTGCACGACACCAGACAGACAACCTCTTCCATTTGTGTCCGTAGCACTTGAGAGTTGAGGATGCCCTGGCCTTCCCAAGAACCTCTCTGCAGTCGGCCGGGATGTCGTATCCTCCAAACTCTAGTGCTGCAGGAGCCAGGCCTGCAAGTTCAGAGACTCTGGTTCGTGATGAAGAATGGCGCCTCCTTCTCTGGAGAGAAGATCTGCGTCCGTCGGCAGCTTGACTGGTGTGGACGCTGACAAGTCCAGAAGGTCCGGGAACCAGATCTGCCTTGGCCACGCCGGTGCGACGAGGATCATCCTGCACCGGGACCTCTTGAGCTGGTTGACGAGCCGGAGTAGCAGCGGCAACGGCGGGAACGCATAAAGGAACAGGCCGTCCCAAGGGAACGAGAAAGCATCACCCATGCTCCTCGGTTGGGGAAACCTGCTGGCGAACCTCCGGCACTTGGAGTTCGCCGCCGTCGCGAAGAGATCGATCTGGGGTTCGCCCCATCGTTGGAAGAGTCGGTCCACTTGATCCTGGCACAATTCCCACTCGTGGCACGAGCGCAGCTCTCTGCTGAGTGAGTCGGCGATGGTGTTTTTTTTATCCCTGCCAGATGAAAGGGTACCAGAAACATCGTTTGGGCGACGGCCCAATGCCACAGATCCTGGGCTTCCTTGGATAGGGCCGGGGATCTGGTTCCGCCCTGCTTCCGAATGTAAAACATCGTGGTGGTGTTGTCCGTGAAGATCCTCACCACCTTGCCCTTGAGGGACGAAAGGAAGGACCTGAGGGCCCAGAACACTGCACAGAGCTCCAAGATTTTGATGTGGAGTGTCTTCTCCTCCGGGAGCCAAAGGCCTCTCGCGTGGAGACCTCCGGTGTGCGCTCCCCAACCTTCCAGGGAGGCATCCGTCGTCACCGTCACCTGGTGGGCCGGGGCTAGGAAACCTGTTCCCGCCGTCAGATGAGAGCCGATACCCCACCATCGTATCACCTGACGGAACTCTTCGTCGAGCGGGATCCTGTCCTCGAAGCTGCCCGTCAGCTGGATCCAGTGGGCGTCGAGGAATTCTTGCAAGGGCCGCATCCGAAGTCTGCAGTGGTGCACCAGATAAATGCAGGAGGACATCATTCCGAGGAGGGACTTGATAGACCTCACTCTGGCCACGTCCGTGGCCAGCAGACGTTGCACCTTTCCCAGGATGGTCCTTATCCTTTCCTCCGACGGTGAGGCCCGCCGCGCCACTGTGTCGAGCTGAGCTCCCAGAAACAGGGCAACTTGCGACGGGACCAGGTGGGATTTTGGAAAGTTGATGGATAACCCCAGGTCCGTGAGCAGCTGGACGGTCTTCGCAGTGTGTTCCACGGCGAGCTCCCTTGTCCTTGCCCGTATGAGCCAGTCGTCCAGGTAGGGGTAGACGTGGAGCCCCTGCAGGCGCAGCCGCGCCGCCACCGGTGCTAGGCACTTCAACACACTGGGCGCCAATTTTAATCCGAACAGGAGGGCCTTGAACTGGTAGTGCCGCCCTTTCACCACGAACCTGAGGAACTTTCGGTGTCTCTTTAGAATAGGGATGTGGAAGTATGCATCCTCCAAGTCCAAGGACGACAGAAAATCGCCCTCCTCCAGCTGTCCCAGCACGTGCTGGAGGGTGACCATCCGGAACTTCTGTGCCTTGATGTATTTGTTCAGTTGTCGCAGGTCCAGGATGGGACGCCATCCTCCTGTCTTCTTTACGAGGAAGTATCTTGAGTAAACTCCGGAGCCCTGAAGCCTCTTTGGAACGAGCTCGATGGCACCTTTCCTGAGCATCGCCCTTACTTCCAACAGCAGTTGAGGGACGTGATTTTCCTTCATGGCCACGGGAGGAATGCGGGGGCACTTCTTCTGGAACTCGAGGGCATGCCCCAGGGCCAGGTTGTCCAGCACCCAACGGTCGGTGGAGATGGACTCCCACACGCCGACGAACTTCGTCAGCCGGCCTCCCACCGGGGTGCTTCGGCGGGGGCCCGACCCGACGGTCGGTTCAATCTTGCTTGGAGGCCGCTTTGCCTCCTTGACCACTTTGGCGACGACGGCGGGATCCACCTGACTTTCCGCGTCCCCTGTAGGCCTCCTGCGACGAAGATCTTGCCGCTTGACGGTACGTAGAGGAGCTGCTGCCGGCTCCCTTGGAGGCACCCTGTCTGCCTCCGGAGCTCCGAAAGGACGGCCGTCGCTGTTGGAGTACACCCAGTGCACGGGTCGTCTCCGTGTCTGTCTTGATCGCCTGAAGGGACTCATCAACTGCCTTGCCAAAAAGGTTGTTCCCATCGAAGGGCAGGTCCAAAACCTTGGTCTGTATGTCCTGGCGGAAATCCGTCGCCTTGAGCCATCCTCGTCGTCTCAGGCAAACGCTGTTGCCCAACTGACGGATACCGGTGTCGGCGATGTCCGTAGCCACCGTAATGGCGTGGTCCGAGGCAATCTCACCTTCCTATAAGATTTCCAGGGCCTCAGCCCTCTTGGCGTCCGGAAGGAAGTCCAACAGAGGGGCGATCTTGAACCACAACTCCCTGTCGTAGCGGGCTACGATGGCCAGGGCGTTGGCCGCCTTGATAGTCGTCGCTGCAGATGAGATGACCCGTCGTCCCATCGTATCCAGCTTCCTACCCTCGCCGTGTGGCGGGGAGGTTGAAGTCGAGGCCGATGGCCCCCTCCTCCGCTTTCTTCTTGGCCGCCGCCGAAACGACCGAATCCGGGGTAGGTTGCGCCCTAAGGCACAAGGGGGCAGCGTCGGGGACACGGTACTACTTCTCGTACCGGTCCCTCTTCGCAGGAGCCGTGGCAGGGTTCTTGAGGAGGGCGAGCCCCTCATCCCAGATGTCATCAAGAAGCGGTACGGCGAGGACCGTCTTCCTTTTAGCCTTGCGCCGTTGGTAAAGGAACCCTTCCTTCTTTTCTTCGGGGCAGAGCTGGAAGAGCTCGGATGCCCTGGAAATCATAGCATGGAAGGATCCAATCTCGTCGGGCGGGGACGCCCGGGCAGGGGGCGATGGGGGACACGTCCCGTCGTCGCCTCCGTCGTCATCTGTACCCGTCGTAGTCGTGTCCATGCCTGTATAATCCCCATGGGTAGTGGACTGGGGGGAAGGCAGAGAAGGCCGCAGAGGCGGGAGAGGAGGCCTAGGATGCGTCGTCCTCTTAAGTGGTGGGCTCTCCGAAGGTCCTGGCTCCGGTTCCCCCTGTCGGGTCTGGCTCAGGTACCTCTGTCGGGGGAAGGGGCAACCTAGTCCTCATCTCCGAGCATAAGGACTGGATGGCTGACAAAATGGCCACCGAGGTGTCCTGCGGCGCCGGAAACGACGGGAGCGAGGGCTCTTGAGGAGCCTCGTCTGCGACACCGTCGCTCTCGTCGTCGCCCTCGTCGGGATCCCTCCCGATGGGCTGGGCCTCTTCCACGACTTGGATGAGCTCCTCTTCAGAGGTCGAGTCCGTATCCACGATGGCCACCAGCCCCTCCCCCACCCTTTCCAACGAGGACTTCGTGGGGGTCTTCTCGATGGGCCTGAAAGACGACTCCCTCCGGTGGCAGGGAGACTCTGGTACCCGAGGGTGCTTCCACTGGTGTAGCCTCCACAGGCTGAGCCAGGGCCGCAGCGACATCCTCAATCGAGGCCTTAGCAGGGTGAATTAAGGCCAACGTCACCTTCTGTACGGCTGGGGCCTTCACCTTGGGGGGAGGGTCCGAGCCTCTCTCCCCCTCTGCCAGAATCTTTGAGATCGACCGGGGCCTCTCCAGAAGCTCGGACTTCCTCTTACCCGAGCCAGAGCATTGGCTCGTGGTTGATGGCGCCGAGGAGGATGCGCCCTGCCTGGCAGCCAAGGGGACCGACCGTTCGGTGCTCCCGGTCCCCGCGGACTTGCGGTGCTTAGCCTTTTGTTGGGCCCCCGTCGCCGGGGCGCCCTCACAGGACTTAGAAGACCGCTCAGACTTCTTTTTCTTCTTCTCGCCTGACGGGCTCTTCCCTTCCAGCCAGTTGGCGAGACGGAGGTGGCGATCCTTCATGGTCCGCTCCGACATGTTCCCACAAAACGCGCAGTCCTTTTCCTTGTGCGTCTTGTCCTCATGGAGACAGTAGAGGCATAACAAATGCTCGTCCTCCTTGAAAACGTTCTGAAGCTGGCATCCAGGGCAGGTACTGAACAGCTTCCCGGGCGTCGAGCTTCCTTTCTCCTGGGCCATGACCGGGGTAGACCTCGGAACTTCTGGAATCCTCCAAAAGCGTAACTCGACGAAATCTTCACCCTTGAGGGGCGTAGAAACACTGAAACGGATCCCCGTTGAGCGGATGTAGACACGGTGGAGCTTGAGGCTCTATTTGACCGAAAAAATTAGAACATCTCCTGAAAAAAGCGTGAAAACGCAGCAAAAGCTCGAGAGCTACAGCACGAGGACTCCCAACACTTGAACGTGCGGTATAAATCGGAGGATGGCTGCCAGGGGCGGAGCTTAGGGAGAGGGCAGTCATTGGCTGGTGGCAGTATGACCCAGAGACCAGTGATTAGTTACTACTGAGAAAGACAGATCAGAAACGAAACTGATTTTTTTTCTATACCGAGTCTTTGAAATGAATTTCGGTGCAAACCTAGGGTGAGGGCGCAAAACGACCTTATCTTTGTGAATTGTGACAAATGGGTCTTGAAAGGGCCTGTAATTCATTGACTCTTCTAATTACCATCAACCTGGTCTACCGCCCACCAGGCCCACTATTGGACTTCCAGGAGAACCCTACACAACTCCTAGCAGAAAACCTAAAAATCACTTCTAAAAGCATCCTTGTAGGTGATCTCAACCTTAGATTCAACGATAAAAAGGACAAACCAGCCAAAACGCTCTCCCTAGCCATACAGGAACTAGGCTTTGACCAAAGGATAAATTTGCCAACGCACAACCAAGGGCGCATCCTTGACTGGATAGCCGACCACAATTGTGATATTGACATCAGCTCCATCACTCCCACCCCCCTGGTCCGACCATCGCCTCATTCACTTCTTCATCCCCACTGCTACCACCAAGGCTAACAAGCCCAACCCAATCCCCTCAGCCCTGGCAAGAAGTGAAAAAAACCTCACTAAAGATAATATTGTACCACTGTAAGCGGATCAATTCAACACTACAGCTAAGTCAATGCCTAGTCTGGGATGCTGAGGGAAACCCTTATTGATATATTTTTATGTCCAGTTCGTTTACTCTGGATGACAACCCTTATATAACACCCCTCTCTTAGAATCCCCCTGACTCCACTGAGCCAAGAAGTAGGTTTGTTTTGCAAATTAAAAGGTTTATTTGAAAATTAAACTATATATATATATATATCACACTTTTATAATAAATTAATGTTTGAGAGCACACTTGTGAAGATGCTAGTGATCAACAATGGATAATGTTACAGTGGTACACTCTTTTTGATGGCTTAGAAGTGATATAGAGAGGATAAAGTAGCTGAGAATGCTTTTATGGCTTCAAGGACAATGCAATGATGAATGGAAATGCAGTACAGAAAATAAACGTGATATGCCTTCAACAAAAGACAATGTAATCACTTTTCTTTGACAATCCCCCCCCCCTTTATGCAAGGTAAAGAGATGGAAGGAAAGCACACAGTTCTCAGGAATGCAATCAAATCTGATTCAGTTCCCCCCTAGCAAGCTTAGAGGAAAACAGGTAGGAGTTTTAAACACAGGCAAAATCCTTTTAAATGTGGTGGCAATGAAGTGAAAAATATACTCAAATTGCTTTTAATTCCCTATAGGAGGTTCAGGGTGAGTGAGAGATACTTAAATTAATTCAGGATCACTTTAGCAATGCTCCATGAATGATTGTCGGGTTGCACACGAATTTCAGCAAGGAAAGCAAGGACACATATTTTTACACATGGCTGAAATTAAGCAATTACGGAGGCACTATAAGGAGTAGGAAGTCGGTTCTAGGCTCGTTGGAAAGCTTAGAATCTTAGCTTTAAGATGACAGTTAAAACTCCTAGCACAAATGGTTCCGGAGATACGGCCAATTTAGTAAAGGTAGTTTTTCGGATTTGAAATTTGAAAGCTCAGAATGACAGATGACAGTTTTCAGTTTTAAAAATGACAGAATGACACGATTTTAGGAGGCAGTTCTAATAGGCTAAAATAGTTTGGATTAGATTATTTTAAACTAGGAGATTGGTTTTGGCACTGTGCTTGCTGGGTACTCACACTAGATTTTGGACAGGAATGCGACTTGGTCACTGATCGGGTCAGGATTGGCTGGACTTCTGCTAGCAGTTCTTCACAGCGATCTGGTCTCTCGTTCCGGATACAGCACTGCTTTCTGGATACTGCTACAGGTTCTTGCAAAAGTTCTTGGCAAAGAATTCAAACAGCTCGCTCGGCTGTTGAATAGTTTGGTTGGTTTTGAGGCCTGCTGAAGAGGATTCAGCTTGTGGATTCAGGCCTCTCTGCTACAAATTCTCTGGAGATTGAAGGATTGAAGTCTGGATCTCTGGATGTGAAGTCTGAAGTCTCCCGGCAAAGCGTTCCGCAAGAAAGTGGAAAGTGAATGTCTCTACCTGGGTTTCAATGTTCCTTTTATGTGTTTTGAAAATGGGTGTGTGCCTGGGCCTAGCTAAGCCTGCCCCTCTCACTTATCATTGGCCAAGCTTTCCTCTCTCCCTTGATTGGGGGAAAGAAATGGAGTGTCAGAGTGATGCTGTAGGTTTTATGGTCAGAGGAACCTCCCCTTGTCAAATTGCACACAAATCTATTTCTGACCCAAATACATATTTATCTATGTACCATTTTTCTAATATTATAGGTCCAGTTAACATTTTCTGCCAAACCATCCGATCCCTGTCTTTGTACGATGTCGTGTCCACTTATGACACAATTCTCCCCTTTTCATCCAGATAACGACCTCTAAACCTTTCCAGATTTTACACAAATGTGCACCAGGGATATGGGTTTCAGATGATAAAGTGTCATATTTTTAACATGCATACATTTGTAGTAACAACCACAGGGTCCTAACGCCACTTAAAATGTACACAGAAAAATCACAAGAATGATGATGTTATTTATATAATTTTGACAAGTCCACACTATGAATTATCCATCTTTTTAAAATCATGCTCTAGCCCCAAAAGGGTGTGGTTTTCCAAAGCACATGGTGGAATTTCTGGTTTATCCACTTCCCCCCAAGCTCAGCTTGCTCTCACAGGCACTGCCCCTCCCAGTTTCTCCCAAGAGGAAGCCAGTTTACGACCCCCCAATATAACATTTACCTGAGCCAGGGACAGTGCTTTGTTTAGTTTCCTGTAGTCCCCAGGTGCTCCTCCCCTAATCCAATCAGAGAGGTGTCATCTCCTTTTGGCAGGGGCAGCAGAATGCAGCCAGGCCTGGGAAGAGTTGTTGAGCCAGTTCAACTCCTGTCGGGGGTAGTTGTCAGGCAGAATTCAGCTAAATGTCACTTTAGTTCCCAGTTTGCTACATTCAAATCCAATTTACAATGTTTGCACATGATTCTAAGTTCAAAACTATGAAATTTAAACAATTGCAACCTATGTGACACTCACAAGTAGGTCACTCATTTATTCTAAACATTTCGATTTTAGTGGCTTTAAACCCAAATTCACTTAAACTGCTGACATCCCCAGCTATTTTTTATATATACATTAAATAATTACTTCCTTCAAGTAATTTCAGAATATAGTATCCACCTCTTAGCAAGTCTTTCCTTGGCCTGGTTTGGGTTCATTTGTTCAGTTTTACACAAAAGTCTGGTGGTTTTAAAACGCCGGCTTTCTGATACTGGTGAGCACCAGTATTGCATCCATTTTTGACATTAAGAAAATGAATTCCCAACAGTTCTGGGTTGCTTTTGGCAATCAGCATTGCCATTCCCAATGGTTTCAGGCTACTGTGTGTGTAGCCCAATGGTGGTTTTAGGCAGTGCCCTACTGTGCTCACAACATAGGCAAAAATGGGTGGCAGCCTATCCTTCATGTTTTCCCTGTGCACTCTCTGGGGAGTTCTGGCCATCATGATGTTTTGAATGCCAGTAATGCACAGTTTTATGGTAGGGCTTGGATGCATGGGTAAAAACATCCCACACCACACCTCAGCACACTCACCACGGATCTCGAGTCCTCAGAGCCAATAGTGCTAGAAGATATCGACAAACACACCATCAGCTCTGCAATAGATATTATTGCCCTTCTACGAAAGAGAAGAGCAAAAATAGTGAAACACCAATTACGCTGACGACACTCAGGTACTACTTCCACTAACTGGGACCTATGAAGAAGATGCGGCAGCTCCAACCAAAATCTACTCAGCCATCCAGACCTGGATGGCTGCCAATGGCCTCTGCCTAAACAGGGATAAAACTGAGATCCTCCTAGTACGTACCAGCGAAACTCTCAATAAGCTCCCACCTCAATATAAAACCTTAAACATTGACAACTCCACCATCAGTCTCTACGACTGTCAAAACCTTAGGTGTCTACCTAGACTCCTCACTATCCATGTCCCGCCAGGTCAACGCCATAGCTTCCTCAGCTGCACTCACCGTCAAGGTGATCAATGAAGTTAAGCCCTTTCTCGCCACCAAATACTGCCTATCCATCGCTAGAGCCACAGTAGACACTACACTGGATTACTGCAATGCCCTATTCCTGGCCAACTCTGCAAAAGCCTAAATAAACTTCAAGTCACTCAAAACGATGCCTTCCCAAAAGGGAACTTATCTCTCAAGATTCACTCTCAACTCCTCCAACAGACCTACCATATCCCACCTCTCCAATCAGATCTCTGTACCCACATTCATAAGATCCAAGGCGGTAGGGTCCAGTTTTCAGCAGCTCGCACCAAAAAATTGGAATGCCCTGCCTACTACACTAAGAAATGAAAGATCCTACACTACCTTCCGCAAAACGCTAAAAACCCTACTATTCTGCTAAATGTACATAACTAACCCGCATATTCTTGCTGTTTCTTTGTAACCCTAGTAACAACCTAATGTATGATCTTTTTCTGATATCATCACCTGATACCTGGTTATACTATGTCTTCACTACTGTTGTGTTACCTATGTAAGCTAAGCACTCTTTAACAGCGCCACGACGCCCAGGGCCGTTTGTGCGCTTTAAAAATGCAAATAAATGAAAAAAAAATGTAAAAGAAATTGAAGTGACTGCCACTAAGAAGGCAGTCTTGTAAGCGAGAGCCTTAAGGCTAGCCTTATGCAAAGGCTGAAAGGCAGATCCCATTAGCCTAGTCAATACCATATTTAGGTCCAATCCAAGAGCTGGGTTTGAAATGGGGGAATTAAGTCTTTTAATCCCTTGCATAAAAGCTTTGATCACTGGGATCTTCCACCACAGCACCTTCTTTTGGGACGTATTGTATGCTGAAAGTGCAGCGAGGTGGCCCTTCAGAGAATTAAAAACCAGACCCGAGTCCAGTAGATGAGTCAGGTATAAAACAATGTGGGTAGGTGAGCAGTCAATGGGATTGATGCTCTTAGAATGGCACCAGATAAAGCATTTCCATTTATTGGAATAGCAATGTCTGGTGTTAGGCTTTCTTGCCTCTAAGAATATCCATACATCTCTGAGGCAGTTGGAGGAGCGCAAACAATGTCCTCAGGAGCCAGGCTGCTAAATTGAGAGCTTGCGGGCAAGGGTGGAGTGTCTCCCCCTTGCCCTGTGAGAGCATGTTCTATGGGCAAGGTAGCTTCATCAGAGGAGAGATTGACATTGCCATCAGATGGGAGAACCAGGGTTGGTGGGCCCACGTAGGGGCTACCAGAATCATTGTGACTGGTTCCTGGTGCATCTTGTGCACTATCTTGTTGAGTTGGGGGTGGGGGGGCCATAGACACATTTCAATGACCATGTTATCCAGAGACCTTTCCCCTTGGAGCGGTTCTGGTGGTATCTGGATGCGTAATCTTGGCATTGGGCGTACTCCAGAGTTGCGAACAAGTTGATCTCTGGGAAGCCCCATTTCGCAAAGACGCTGGGGACGATGTCTTCGTGTAATTGCCATTCATACTCTGTGGGTCGACGGAAGTCTCTGCTGAGCACATCTGCCAGAAGATTGAGTTCACATGTTGTGACAGGAGGAACATTCTGTGTTTGAGAGCCCACTTCAAACTGTCCTACAACATTTGGGATAGCCCTGGAGAGTGTGTGCCCCCCTGTTTGTTCTGGTAATATATGGTCGTGGTGCTGTCCGTGAGGACTAGTACGGTCTTCCCCTGAAGTTGTGTTTGAAAAGCTTTGGCCTTGAACACTGCCAACAACTCCAACAGGTGTATGTGGTTGGACGCTACTGCTGGTGATCAAACACTGCGCGCCGTGCGATGAAGGAGGTTGGCCCCCCACACAGTCAGAGATGCGTCCGTAGTGAGAGTGGCTTCTACTGCGGGGGTGATGAAGGTTTTCCCCTTCAAGAGGGTCTCCATCGACCACCATTGCAGAGAGAGAGAATGAGGGCTGCCGAGACAACCACTAGATTGTCTCATTGTCTGCTGGCCTGACACCACTGGCTGTTGAGCCACTCTTGCATGGGGTGCATGCGCAAACGTGCATGAGGGTCCAAGTAAATGCAGGAAGCCATCATCCGTAACAGTCACATGGCTTTGCATATAGTCATGTCGCAACTGGCTACATAATGAGAGATCTGGAACAGCATGTTTTTGAACCCTCTCGTTGGAGGGAAAGACGAGGCAGTATTCTGTCCAAATTAGAGCTCCCAGAAATTGTTTGACTTGGCTGAGGTCTAGACTGGACTTCTTGTTTATTGAAAATCCCAGACTGAAGAATAGATCTACTGTCTTTTGGGTGGTTGATAGGCATGGTCCGTGCAAATCCCCTGTTATTAGCCAGTCGTCAAGGAAAGGATAAACTGGGATGGCCTGCCTGCACAGGTGAGCCGTTACTACCGCCAGTACCTTTGTAAATACCCTTGAGGCTGAGGCAATGCTGAAGGGGAGGACCTTGAACTGATAGTGGCTGTCCTCTATCATGAACCTTAGGTATTTTCTGTGTGCACAGACAGCATTGAAACATGAAAGTATGCATTGTTCATGTCCAATGTGGCCATGTAATCCCCCTGTTTTAGTAGAGGGATTACCTCTTGCAGTGTGGTCATACGAAAATGTTGTGTTTTGACAAATTTGTTTGCTGGGCGCAAGTCTAGCAAAGGGCGCATGGTGAGATCCTTTTTGGGTACAAGAAAGTAATAAATACCCTTCTTTACCTGTAGAACGGGCATGACTTTGATTGCACCCTTTTCTTGCAGGATCTCAACCTCTTGTAGTAGGATCTTCAGATGTTCTGGCGACAATCGTCTGGATGTTGGTGGCCGGTTCAATGCGATACAGTAACCGTGGGTGACGGTCTTGAGCACCCACTGGTCTGTGGTAATTCCCTCCCATGCATGGAAGAATGATGTTATCCGTCCCCCGACCGGGGAAGCCTTTGGGAGGTGACCCGGATCGGTAAGTCACTTTTGATTTGAGGCCAATGTGCCTCTTGGGGTGTTGCTTCTACCCCTTCCTTTGTCACTGCTGTCCTCTTGGCTGATATTGGTTTGAGGCAGCTGCCCCCTGTCTTGAGGACCATGATGTATTTACCTGTTCCGTACTGATTGTTGGGGGAAAAGACTGTCTGTGAAAGGAGACGCAAGAGCTACCCCCTCGACTGCTGATAGGGTCTCGGTTTATCTGGCTTAGTGACTTCAAGGTCTCATGTTCCTTTTTTGCAGTCTCTAAAGCCTCATCCACTGCTTTTTCCAAACAGGTAAGATACTTCTACCGGCTTGTTAATGCCTGTGTTTCCGGTTTGAATCCTGAATTCTTTAACCATGCATGTTTTTTCAACAAGTTACCTTGGGCCAGTGTTTGTCGTGCTGCCTCTGCAGCATCCAGGGTGTTTTTTAGAATGTTTTGATTCACCTGCCTACCCTCCGACACAACTGCCAGCATGATCGTGTTGGCTCTGGGACTTCCTGCAGGCCTTCTTGAAGCAGATTCCACTGGACGTCGCTTTGACTAGCGAACAATGTGGTATTGTTAGCTATACTGGTGGAATAAGCTGCTGCTGTTGTAATACGTTTCCCCAGAGCATACAACTTCTTGCAGTCCGTGTCCGGCAGTGCCTCGGGCGTAGACAAGGGTACTCCTGCTCTTTTCCTAGTCGTTGTTACCACTAGGGAAACTGAAGTGGCATGTCCCTGGATGTAAAGAGGGTCTGTAGGCGAGGGGTGAAAAAGTTTCGGCCCGTGGGTTCACTGCCCTTGTTTGTGATGGAGACAGCAAAGATGGGCGATACGCCTCTTGATGGAATTTAACAGAGGTATCGCCTGGCTTGCAGGTGGTTTCTCCTTCAAAATATACTCTACGAAGTCGGTGTCTTGCACCGCCTCTTGAGTGGCAACCTGAAAGTGTTCAGCTGCTGTTTTAAAGATAAAATGAATGCCTTCTGGTCACCGATGGGGGATGCTGGTTCTATGGGAGGTGAAGCAGGAGGATCTATGCACAGTGTGTCTGGATCCGGGGTAGTGGACGGTGACAGCCACAGTGCCTCACCCACAGGTTGTTCATCGGCCCGATCTGTGAAGTGTTTTATAGGTTCCTCAAAGGGATCCTCACTCTGAGGGTCCTGAGGGGTCTCCTCTGGTTCTGTTAGATCAAACACCTCCTCATGAGGAGTGTGGCTGGAGGTTCTCCGAAGTTTTGCCATAGTAGGATAGTAGTCTTCCCCTCTTGGTCTTTTAGGAGCGATACATTTTTCTGAAAAGTACACAAATTTAGAACGTTTATTCATGTACCCCTCAAACCTGTCCCAGGTCCATAAGGACGACCCAGAGGGGTCTGGAGGTGGAAAGGGCTCTTCTTGGTACCTTGTGTCTTTAGGTTGTCAAGCCTTATCTGACAATTTTAGACAGGGGTTGGGAACCATCAGAATATTCTTTCTAACCCTCTCGAAGTCTTGAAGTGTTTCTAGGTTTGTTCGCCACTGAGATGTTTGCAAGACTCTCGCAGATCTCTGGCATGTCTGGGAGAGATTTCGATGGGCCTTGCGGCTTAGTTGCAGTTTTTGGTACTGCCGAAACCTTAGGCGTCAACACGCTCTTCAGGGGCTTCTCGCGCTCTTATGAGATTTGGTGCCGACGCCCCTTGTGACTCGAGTGCCTGGACGCATGCCGCCTAGACGGTTGCAGGAAGGGCGGCCGACCCTGAGGATCAGTGGGTTCTGCCGAAAGAATTGACGTACCCGTTTGTGTCTTTGGCCGTCCCGACGAGTCCGTCGAGGAGGCTTGGGGGGTTGTGTGCTTTCCTTTATGTGGTGTGTGTGTACTTGTCGCTGGAGTGAACACTCCCCATTGCAGAACCGGTGGCCTTCCTGCCGTGGCTGGACACCTTGGAGTGTTGTTGCTCCGAAGATAGGTCAATGGCCTCTGCGTCAGAACCATGGCTGTCGCTCACTTCCTCGTCACGCAAGGCGCCTGCGTCGGCGGGGGAGCTATTCTCGGCCTGCTGAATGGCATATGCCGCCCACCGTTTTACTCAACAGTCTTTTTTCATCTTAGGACGTAAAAGCTTGTGTTAGGGAGAATTCTCAAAAATGCTCTTGATTTTGAGGACTTGATTTTTTTAACCTGGAGAGAGTGAGACCCTTTTTCGCCACTCTCGCATGTATTTTGAATGTGAAATTTACCTCTGTGTTTCTTTTGGTTGTGGAGTCTGACAAACTCCATAGACATCATCATTTACATTGTGTCACACAGCACCTTCAGTGCAGTGACACAGGGAGGTCTTCCACATTTTCTAAAGGTTTAAATACCTTCTCTTGGATAAACTACTGTTTCCAAGAGCAGAGTGAAACTGACTTTACTTACCCATTGTAACTTACTAGACCCAGCAGACCCTATCTTACAATAGAGT
Source organism: Ambystoma mexicanum (assembly GCF_040938575.1). Lineage (NCBI taxonomy): Eukaryota > Metazoa > Chordata > Amphibia > Caudata > Ambystomatidae > Ambystoma > Ambystoma mexicanum. Next base: position 704,561,391 of record NC_090933.1, read on the forward strand.
GCTGGAGGGGTTACCTAGTATCCCCTTTGTCTAGCTTCTCATTTAACATTTTTTATGTTACCCTTTTCTCACTGATTGGCTGGTGGCACAGCTGCTCTAAAGCAACCACGGGCGCCATCTTTGTCAAAAGGGCTCCTGGTCTTTTTTCGCCATTTCTTTGTGGAAAGGTCCTTCTTGAGATTTACTCTGCGCGCCAAACCAGGTTTGGTCTCCGTTAGGGAGAATTCTCATTTTATGGATAATTACCCTCACCTAGTGAGTCCCCCAGCAGCGCTTTGCTGGATTTCTGGAGTTATTTTTTTTACACTTGGTAAGAGTGTGAGCTTTCCCCCCACTCTTACCCATGTTTTGCCATGTGTATTTCATCTGTTTTTGTGATTGTGGACTCTGGAGTACACCACTTCAGTAGCCCCCTTCTTTTGTGTGTTACACAGCACCTTCAGTGCAGACACAGGGTTGTCTTTTAGACTTCCCACTGACTCCATTTCTGAGGCCGACTACTGTCCCCTAGAAAAGGGTAAAGTTGCATTAACTTTACCTAGTCATTTTACCACAGATCCAGTACACCCCATCTTACATGGAGTACTGGAAAGGGATACCCCGTATCCCTTTTTATCTGTACCTCCTAGAGCCTTGTTTGGCTCTTTTAACATTTAGACTTGGCTGGTGGCAGTGTGTCTACCCTAACTTTTCTATCGCGATTACACTATATAAACGTGCTATTGTTTTAGGCTATTATATTAGCCTCGAACTTAAACCCGCTTGACCAAATACTTTCCCTTTTGGCTCCGGTCGGGTTCATTCGCCATTTCTTTTTGTTAAAATCCTTCTTGTGTTTTACTTTGCGCGGCAAACCAGGTTTGCCTCCTTTGTTCACTGTTTTTTGGCAGGCTTCTGCCAAGAAGCCCTCCTCTAGGCGCCTGGGTGTCTAGGTGGGCTGAATGTGAGGGAGGGGTTTAGTCACCCCCTGCACAGGGTATCCTAGGAAACTCAAGCCGCACTTTGCCATGATTGGCTGAGGTGATTGTCCGGGCTGGACAACCTCCATGTTGCGTGATTGACAGCCATGCTGTGTGAATGGGGGATTTTCGCATAAAAGGCAGGTCTCTTGGGCTAGAAGTCAGAGTCGCCACTGGAACTACAAGGAACCGAAGAGAAGCAGAGAAGAAGAGGGCTGCTGCAACTACCCCATCCCGGCGAAGCCCTGCTGCAGTCTGGAGCCATCTAACCTTCGATGACCAGAGAAGATCCAGTCCGGAGTCTTCTTCCCTTGAGCCTGGTGGGGATAACCAGCTCCTCTTCCACAGTCAGAGGATCCTCTTCTTGGTCGAAATCGCTGCACACTCCTGTAGTGGTCCGGATAGCCATCTGAAGAGCCTCTCCTGTTTTTAAGGAGCGCACCTTTTATTCACCATCGCTGCTGCCAGCCTCATCCCTGTGTGGTGCAGACCCCTCCAGACGTCCCCGCCAGACGTCGTCCTTCACATCGAAGCTCCAGGAACCGTGGGTCTGCAGGAAACTACCAGGAACAACTGCCGTGGCACCAGCTTCTTCATTGAATAAGGTACTGTGTTCTGCATGAAGAAGTAGGCTGAACCCCTTTTCTTTGCCTCCAAGGCTTGCCCCGGTTTTCCCTCCTTCTTATAACTTTTGCTTCCTCTGTTGACAATATCTAAGTACTCCTGGCAACGTTGAATCTTGAACTATCCGACAGTGTGATCCTCGACAACAGGAACCCGGTTCCACTTGACACTGGCTCCGGCCTATTGACTCTTGAATTTCTGTCTATGAGTGTTCCCTGATTCTGTCTGCCTTGACAAAAGTATTGCCTATGATTTCTGCCCCCAACTCCCTCCCAAGTGTGTTTTTGCCCCGCTAACATATCTTGCCGCGGATACGCGTTTCTTTAGTAAGACCGAACTGTCATTACGGTCAAAAAGTGATTGCAAGTGTTTTCCGGGTAACGTCTTCTTTTTCGCAACACTGGTCCGTTAAAACATAGGGTACTTACCTTGAGTTAGAGTGTACCAAAGTGAATTGGTTGGTTGTAGTGTATTTTATGTGTGGGTTTGAATTAATAGAAGTGTTGTGTTTATAACAAATGGTTTAAAAATAAATGTACTTCTATTTTTTACCTGAAACCTTGAGTCAGTGTTTGCTTGAGTCACAGTAATTGTGGTCCCTTTGAGTAATCGCTGCTACTGCTCATATACTCTTGAGATAAGCCTGGCTGCTCCACTACTGCTACCACTTTAACATAGTAGTACAGGCTTGTACCAAAGGTAAAACTTGTATTGCCACCTGTAGCCTTAATCGTGTGTAATGGTCCCTAAGGACACTGCATGGAATTCTGCCTAACAGTCTCTTTGTTCATTTTTGCCTTTGGTGATATTCACGAGTGAAGCCCGCCTCTGGCTCCAGAGTGTCTGGGTTAGGCAGTAAGTTAGGGAGGTGCCCAAAACTCCCTGTGCTTATTCTCCTAGGAGACCTGAATGCCCTCTGTGATTGGCCGGCTGAATGTCTGGCAAGGACAGCCACCCTGCTGGGTGACTGACAGCTAGGCTGGAATGAATGGGAGAGAACTGAATAAAAGGTGAGTCTTTTGGCTTGGAAGGCAGAGTTGACCACTGGACGAAGGAATCGAAGAAGAGCTTGAAGAGGACGCCTGCTGCAACTCCTGGACCGTTGGTTTGGCGGGGCATGCCCTGCTGCAGTGCCGAAACGCCAGGTTCGCATCGACAGAGAAGCCCCTGCACGGACGACTTCTCCCCTTGGGTTGGTGGGACTAAGCAACTCCAAAGTAAGCCACCTGGACATCTATCTCGGAGCTGGTTGAATTTCCACAGAGTTGCTGCTGGAAACTGTATAGCCAGGGAGAGGAACACCAGATTGTGCGCGTTGCTGTTAAGCTGGCCTAGAGCTTTTGGAAGATCCTCCAGACTCCCAAGAAGCAGGACTGACCGAGCCTGAGCACCCTCAACAGAGTGCAGGACCCCACAAGAAAGGAAAGTCCATCTCGACAGCCAGGAACCGCAGTGTTGCTATTTGCGGTCAAAGCGAGGAGCTGAAACACTGAACTGCCACTGAAAGTTTGCCGGTTGTGAGTTTTGACCGTCCCAGTGCATTGCGGGAGTCCCCCGACGTCCTCCCTCTTGGCCCCACGACTGAGGCCCAGGAACAGTGAGATCTGCAGAGCTGCTCAGGAACAGAAGTCATTAGCTGCATCTTTTTCTTAATTTCTAAGGTACTGTTAACAGTCTAAGAGAACTTACCTCTTACTGTAGAGTGCTTGCAACTTCTACAACTCACAGGTCTAATCAGCTTGTGGCCCTACATTTGATTCTTCTTTTCAGGTCTAATCAGCTTGTGGCCCTACATTTGATTCTTCTTTTCATCAAAGACTCCTAAGAACCTGTGCAAAGCCTTTTCCATTTACTTACCAGAAGTGCTTCATGCTATACAAGACGTTTGCCGATTGACTATGGCTTAGCCTATTGAATTGTAGGACTCTTCTTGGAGGATCCAAAAGTATTTGCCTGCTTAAGAATATTTGTGATCTCTTGTTGTTCTAATAACGTTTGCCTTTTACCAACTTCTAAAAGTATTCCAAACGCCAACAGTGATATATTAAATGTCCCCAGCATCCTAGCTATTGAAGTCACCTGTGGGTGTAGGTTGTTTCTGTGGGCCATCCCAAAAGTGTCTTTACTGGTTTAGAATCTAAGGATATTTGTATGTTACTATTATACTGCGCCCTTCTGAAGAAGGCTTTCTAACTGACTGATACATACATTAATAATTGTTCATGCAAGAAGCCTTGAGTGTAAGAGTTTATTTGAATACCTGTGATTGTAAATCTGTGTAACTCCACTACAGCTCACATTTACCCCTCTTGAGATAAGCCTGGCTGCTCCTCACGCTATCAAAACTGTGTAGTACAAGCTTATACCAAAGGTTGGGTTGCCTATACCTTCAGAGTTGTGTGTAGTGTTCCCAGAGGGTACTGCATACAAACTTTGCCTAACAGCTTGCAAGACCGACAGGACCCGAGGTAGACACTTATTACACCTCCGGTGTGCGTCTTTCCAAGGATACTTGCCATTGCAAGAAGAGCAAAATTTAAAAGGCGTCCTGTCCATAGCTCAGGTTGATAGCGACAGCAAAACCAGAAGGAAAAAGAGGGGAGGGGGAAATGCATTCTTGAAAACCCAGACCCCACTCTCCCTACTGTGAAGACGTCGACCGGAGACCAAGCTGCCGAAGTTTGAAGCGGTCTTCGGCATTGGACGAATATGAAACGACCAGAGGTCAAGAAAAAAAGATATCCATTAGCAATTTTTCAAGCTCTGCATAAGACGACCAGCTAGCTGGACAGAAAAAAGCAAATCTGACGGGACTCGACGCCTGAGGGATCTTGGGTACACTACACGTCACGTTAGTGATAGTGTTACAAGCACACCCATGTCAATGTCCCCTTCTAAGCAGATTCACAAGCATCAGAAATGTTATTATGGTAATGAAGTCTCTGGGACAATTTGAGTTGAAAGACCTGTGGTAAAGATTGTTGAATACTACGAGAACCTCAGAAGGACTGGCGGTGACTGCATTTATAAAATCTTGGAAAATGTTCAACATGGAGGATGAAAGCTCATTTATGGAGAGTAGCTATGGAATCAGATCTATTGCAACGGGGACATCAAAACCATGTAGTAGAATATTTTTAAAGCTGTCAAGGTTTTATGGGTTATTTTAAGCTGTGAATTTGGTAGACTTTTTATTTTTGCTTTAAATGTATTTCTTGTTCTTGTAAAGGTTTGTAATAAACCACAAAAAAAAGAGGATTTTGAAAAGACAAGAGAGGCCAAGAGAATTTGAAGAATCCCAAAAGGGAATTACGCAAACTGATACAACTGATAGCCAAGAACAACCTAAAGATTTTGTACTGATGGAAGCTTGCTGAGAAAGAAGCCCCAGGAGAAGGGAGTCATTCTCCTGGACTTTAGTTGTTTTGTATTAGTGGTAGGGTCAGAGTAGGTAAGATTTGCATAGAGGACAGACTATTACTTTTGGACTGCAGAATTGGTAACAAGCATCCCAGTTAGCTTTATTGGTAGGGAAACCCATCGTTTTTGGGAAGTGAGGTTTTTATATAATTTCAAATTAAAGCAACTTGAGAATAGAAAAATCTTGTTTGCCTCCTCCATCTGACCCTCCACGGTGAATTGACACATCTGAAGGTCAGTGGTTGTAAAGCCCTCACCTGTTCAAAGTTATCTTAGCAATTACATTTTTACACACTGTGACGATCCACCAGATGATGTTACTTCTCCCTAGAGGGTAGAACCTTTCCATGAGGCTAGGGAGGTGAGGCCGCTAACCGATAGTGCCTTTAGGGGTGGTAACATGCGGGAGGATCTCATTGGGAGCAACTCCCTTCATGGGGAAAAGGATGGGAATCTGGCACATGGCCCCTTTATTTCCCAACCGCACAGGGTAATAACACCCCTCTTCCTTACATATGACAATGCATTACTTACCGTAAAAGCATTTCTGATGGTTGTATCTGCTTAGATTCACATGTTGTGCATAGTCCGACATCCAGTGGGAACTGCGGAGTATTGCATTTTGTTTTTCGTAGTTGAAAAGGGGACGTCGACAAGGCGTGTCTGTAACACTATCCCTATAGTGACGTGCAGTGTACCCACAATCCCTCACGTGTCGAGGTCCCTCTGTTTGTATTTTTTCTGCCCTGAGGGAGCCTATTAGACGTGAGTGAGTACAGAAAAGAGAGATATAGAAGAAAGTCTATGTTCCTTCCATCCGAGCGGGAAGGGAGGGTGGGCGCATGTGAATCTAAGCAGATACAACCACCAGAAATGCTTTTACAGTAAGTAATGCATTGTCTTCAGATGTTTGTTAATCTGTTTAGAATCACATGCTGTGCATAGACTAGCAAGCAGTACCCGGAGTTGGAGGTGGGTTGTGAGAAGGAACAGTAGAGAAAAGGTGCCTTAATACTGCTTGTCCCATCTGGGAATCAGATCTAGAGTGGGCATCTAGACAGTAGTGTTTTGTAAAGGTGGAAACAGAACTCCAGGTTGCCGCTTTGCAAACGGACTCAAGAGGGACATTTGCAAAGAAAGCTATGGAAGCCCCGGTGCCTCAAGTGGAGTGTGCTCTTGGCTTGAAGGGTAGTTCTCTCTTAGCAAGAGTGTAACAGAGAGTGATGCATTGTACAATCCATCTAGAAATAGTGGATTTCGAAACTGCATCTCCTTCTCTTCCTGCTGCCACTGAGACAAAGAACTGATTAGTCTTTCTCAATGGTCTAGTTCTTTCCATATAAAACATCACTGCTCTGCGAACATCCAGTGTATGCAGGCTCTTCTCACCTAAGTTTGAGGGATTTTGAAAGAACATTGGTAGTTCTATTGACTGGTTGACATGAAATTTAGAGATACATTTTGGTGCAAACCTAGGATGTGTGCTTAGAACCACCTTATCCTTGTGAACTATAACAAATGGGTCTAGTACAGAGAGCGCTTGCAGTTCACTTACTCTCCTAATGGAGGTGATAGCTATTAGAAAAGCAGTCTTAATTGTGCGGTCTTTAAGTGCTGCTTTGTGCATGGGTTCAAAGGGAGACCCCATGAGCCTGGTTAGTACCACATTTAGGTCCCATCCGGGAGCGGGGTTAGCTATGGGAGGGTGGATCCTCTTCACTCCTTCCATGAAGGCTTTAATAACTGGGACTTTCCACCGTGACACTAAGTTGGGAAGTGGTGTATGCGGAAAGTGCAGCTAAATGGACTTTAATAGAGTTAAACACCAAGCCTGAGTCTAGTAGGTGAGTCAGGTACAGAACAATTTGTGTGGGAGAGCAGTCAACTGGGTTGATGCTCCTTCCCCTACACCAGATGACAAATCTTTTCCATTTGCTAGAATAACAGTGACGAGGGTTAGGCTTTCTAGCCTCCCTGAGAATGTCCATGCATCTCTGCGGGAGTTGTAAATGCCCAAATTCTATGATCTCAGGAGCCAGGCTGCTAAGTTCATGGTCTGAGGGCATGGATGTAGTGTCCTGCCCTTGTCCTGTGACAGCATGTTGTACAGGCAGGGAAGTTTCACTGTAGGAGATAGGGACATCTCCATCAAGTGAGCGAACCAAGGCTGTCTGGCCCACATAGGGGCCCACCAGTATCATGGTAACTTGTTCCTGGTGCATCTTGTGCAATATCTTGTTGAGAAGGGGAGTCGGGGGGGAAAAGCGTAAACAAATTTGCCTGACCATGGTATCGATGGACCGTTCCCCTTGGATTGGTTCTGGGGGTACCTGGAGGCGTAATCTTGGCATTGCGAGTTCTCCAGAGTTGCGAACAGATCTATTTCTGGGAATCCCCATTGTGTGAAGACGTCGAAGACAATGTCTTTGTGTAACCGCCATTCATACTCTGAGGGCAGAGGGAAGTCTCTGCTGAGTTCGTCTGCTAGCAGATTGAGTTCCCCTGGTACATGTTGTGACAGTAGGAACATGTGTTTGAGAGCCCACTTCCAGATGTTCTGGGACAGCTTAGACAGTCCCGGAGAGCGAGTGCCCCCCTGCTTGTTGAGGTAGTACATGGCTGTGGTGCTGTCCGTGAGGACCATCACTGTCTTCCCTTGCAGGTGTGCCTGGAAGGCTTTCAGTGCCTTGAACACAGCTAGTAGCTCCAGTAAGTTTATGTGCTTGGATGCTACGCTCGGAGTCCAGACTCCGTGAGCAGTCTGATGGGATAGATGAGCCCCCCCCATCCTGTGAGGGATGCGTCTGTGGTTAGAGTGGCTTCCACTGCGGGGGTGGCTAATGGTTTCCCTATTACCAGGTTTTCCTTTGACCACCACTGTAGCGAGAGAACCAAGGCATGCAAGACCACCACTAGATCGTCCCATTGTCCGCTGGCCTGACACCACTGGCTGTTGAGCCACTCTTGCATTGGGCGCAGGCGCGCGTGAGGTACCAAATACATGACGCCATCATTCCTAGTAAGCGCATTGCTTTGCGTACCGTCACCTCTTGACTGACCACATATTGAGGGATTTGAAACAGCATGTTTTGGACCCTCTCGTTGGAGGGGAAGACGAGGCCGTCCTTTGTTCGAATTAGAGCCCCTAGGAATTGTTTGATCTGGCTGGGGTCTAAGCTGGACTTCTACTCATTGATGGAGAAGCCCAGTTGAAACAAAAGGTCTAGTCTTTTGGGTATTTGACAAGCATGCTTCGTAAGAATCCCCTGTTATGAGCCAATCGTCGAGGTAAGGGTATACTGGGATGGACAACATGCGCAGGTGGGCCGCTGCCAGTGCCAGTACCTTCGTGAATACTCTCGGCGCTGATGCTATGCCGAAGGGTAGCACTCTGAACTGGTAGTGTTTGCCCTCTATCATGAACCTGAGGTATTTCCTGTGCGCTGGCAACATTAAAATATGAAAGTATGCATCTTTCATGTCCAGTGTTGTCATGTAATCTCCCTGTGAAAGCAGGGGAATTACCTCCTGTAGAGTCACCATACGAAACTTTTGAGGTTTGACAAATTTGTTCGCTGGGCGCAAATCTAGTACAGGGCGCATGGTTAAGTCCTTTTTGGGTACAAGGAAGTACACTGAATAAATACCTTCCGTTACCTGGGATAGAGGCACGACCTCTATAGCTCCTTTTTCTAGTAGTTGGTCCACTTCTTGAAGAAGGATGGCGAGGTGTTCTGGCGAAATGCGTCGTCCCCTTGGGGGTCTGTACGTAGGGGAACTGTTGAATTCTATATAGTAGCCGCGGGCTATGGTTGATAGCACCCAGCGGTCTGATGTTATACCCTCCCATGCTGGAAGAAAGGATGTTAACCGGCCCCCGACCGGCGAAGCATGGGAGGGGACCCGAATCTTTGAGTCATTTGGTGTTGGTGGCCTGGGAACCTCTCGGGTTAGGACCCCGACCTCTTCCCTTGCCACGACGTTGTCCTCTTTGGTTATATTGTCCACTGGTGCCTTGGTTAGAGGACCAGTTACCTGCAGAGTATTGCTGCTGCTGCTGTTGTTGCTGCTGGCGTTGGCCTCGAAAAAAACGTTTGTTGCCATAACCACATTTGTTGGGAGGCCTTGAAATTTGATCTAGTGTCTTGATTGTGTCAAATTCCTTCTTTGCGGTCTCTAGTGCCTCATCCACCGCCTTACCAAAGAGGTTTGCATCTTCTATAGGTTTGTTAATAAGAGATACTTGTGGCTCAGGTTTAAAGCCTGAATTGCGTAGCCATACATGGCGTTTGAGTAGGATTCCTTGGACTAGGGAACGCCCAGCTGTCTCTGCAGCATCCAGAGTATTTTTAATGATGCTTTGGTTGACTAAGGTCCCTTCAGTCACCGTGGCTAGAACGCGAGTACGTAGGGATTCCGGTACCTCCTCAATGTCCTTACGTAGTTTGCTCCATTGTGTATCTGCGTAACTTGCCAGCAAAGAGTTGTGTTGGCAATTCTTGCGGAAAAGGCAGCTGAGGCTGTAATCCTCTTTCCTAGGGCATACAATTTTTTACCCTCTTTATCTGGTGGTGCCTCGCTAGTTGACAGCGGGACCCCTGCTCTCTTCCTGGTATTTGTCACCACTAAGGAGTCTGGTACAGAGTGGCCCCTGATGTATAACGGGTCAAATGGAGAAGGACTAAATAATTTTTCTATCCTCGGGTTGACCCCTCTGATCAACGCGGGAGTGGATAGTGAAGGAATAATTCGTCTCTTTACTGAGGCGAGGAGGGGAATGGTTTGGCTGACAGGGGGTTTCTCCTAAATGTTCTTTTCTACAAAGAAGTTTCCCCGGTCTCTATCTCGAAATGCGCTGCTGCCTTGCGTGGGAGTGCATTAAAAGGTAGGTTGATCGTCTATAGGAGATGTATTCCTAATAGGTGAGTCTTTGGGTGGGGACAGGTTTCTGGCTTCAGGGTCTGAAAACGCTGATGGGGACTGCCAAGGCTGTGAAGTGCCTTCTTCTGGGTCTTCTCCGAAGCCCCCCTCACCCATATCTGGGTTGTCTTCAAAACCTTCCTCCTCTAGCTTTTGTTCCCCTTCATTGCCTAAGAATTCGTCATCATCCTGAAAGTGGGGGTCCTGTCCAGTGAGGTCATATAGATCTACATCCTCTTGGGGGGGAACAAACAGCCTGGGGTACTTGGCCCTGAGATCCTCCTGAGGTCCCTCTCTTGATCTCTTGGGTGTTGAAGGTTCTGAGTCGCCATAAACCTCTCCATTTTGTCCATACAGAACTGGAGTCTCTCTAGGGTTTCTTGAGGTACCCCGGACCGGTCAGGGGGAGAAAAGGGAGGGCCTTCCATTAGAAAACGCTTCGACCTATCCCATAACACCGAAGAGAGGTTCCCCTCGCCTTCTGAAAGCCTTCTGCTAGGCTAGGAGTCCCTCTCGACGGAGCGGGCGGTTCCTGCCTTCCTTCTGACCTTTTCGGCGTTTCCCAGGCCTTATGAGAGGTCAACGACGTCTCTTTCGCCGTCCGTCTCTGGCTATCGGTGGAAATAATCCTTGCCAGGCTCTCGACAAATAAACTGTCTGTCGAGGGTACCTCCGGCGTCGACGTTACAGGCGTCGCTTTCTCTACGCCGACGGGCGCTCTCTGCCGGTGCGCGTCATCTGGCGGTTTAGTAATAGCGCCCTTATCTGGAGGTAGCCCAGTCGCTAGTCGCGTTTGCGAGGGGGGCTTCAGACTCTTACGGTCTGAGGAGGCCGCCGGTAGGACCTGCGTCTCTGTTGGCGCTAATGCTCTCTTCGTCTTCGATGAGGAAAAGCCGTGGGTAGTATGTTTATGGGAGTGTTTTCTGTGTGCGACCTTGTCCCCGGGGTGTTCATCCCCATAAGCAGGGCGTGAGCCGAGCTTGTAAGGGCCGGGGACGGACGATGCGGATCGTGAACGCTCCTTAGAGAGGTCTACGACTTCCGAATTGGACGTCGGGTTGTCACATTCCTCGTCACTTTCTGCAGCGGCGGGTGATGAATCAGACCTAGATATGGCCTAAGCTGCCCACCTCTTGACCCTACGGTCTTTCAAAGTCTTCGGCTTAAGGAGCTGACAGGCCGCACAGCCGTCTTCTTTGTGGTCGAGGGGCAAGCAACGGTTACACCGTTTATGCTTGTCTTTCCAGGTAAATTTGCCTTTGCAACGTGGGCAAAACCTAAGGGGTGTTCTCTCCATAGCTGAGGAACAGATTGCATGTGACAACAACCCCGAAGGAAAGGGAGGGGAAAGGGCAAGGCATTCTCAAAGAGAAACAATAAATGTCCCACGACCCCACTCTCCCTACTGTATTTGGCCGGCAAGGCCACGTGTTCGGCGAATGCCGAACAACCTCCTCCGTCGAAGGCACCGCCGTCGGAGATCTTGATCGACGGTGAACAGCTTTGCAGCTACGACGCCGAAGGAGGGATGTAAGTAATAATATAAGTTAAGGGCGACCAAAGGTCGAATAAAGTTTTTGCAATGTCTCTCGAGGAGCTCTGCGTATAGGCGACCAATATCTGGGCGGAAAAAAACAATCCGAGGGACCTCGACGCGTGAGGGATTATGGGTACACTGCACGTCACTATAGGGATAGTGTTACAGACACGCCTTATCGAGGTCCCCTTTTCGACTACGAAAAACAAAATGCAATACTCCGCAGTGACCACTGGATGTCGGACTATGCACAGCATGTGATTCTAAGCAGATTAACAAACATCAGAAAATAAAGTTCGAGATTATGTGTAACTGTAGTGTGTCAGACAGTCTCAGTATGGTAGGGACTGGAACCCAAGAACGCTACAGTCAAGCATGAACAGTGTTCGACCAGCTTTTGTCAAACGTACTGACGTTTCGCTGGGGCAGTCCCAACTACTTCAGCTAAACAGTAAAGGACAGAGAGCCCGACAGCCGGAAGGAGAAGTCAGTGAGCTAGGAGGTTGCCAAAAAGCTTGCGAGTTGGAAACAGGGCAGCAGTGTGGAGTGACGAGAAGAGACCAAGAGACAACAGGAAAGCGTCTTGCCATTCGGTTGAGAGTCAACAACCTTGAAGCCGAGTCATGGCATTACCTGTGGTGGGTGGACTGTGGGGTCAAAGAAATATGCCAAGACTGGCCACACTAGCCTACTGTGGAGCCACAGAGGTGATTGCATGGGAAGCACGAGGAACTGTGGTGGTTACGCAACCTGTAACGGGTTGACCATATGGTCCGAAACTTGCGCCCAGACTGCCAACGGGAACGGACTGCAAAGTCAAGCAGGCCAAAGAAAAGCAGAAGAAGAAAAAGAAAGAGCGAACCCGCCACAGCTGGCGACAATGGTGAAGATTTCTCAGAGAAAAGGTAACGGAAACAGTAAAGTCTGGGAGGGGGTTGGGAAAACTTCAGAAAATGAAACAAGACGACAAGAGAGAAGTAGATCATTTTTTGAGGCAACTCCCTGGTCAGTTCCATAAGACTGTGGTATTGAAGAGTCTAGAAGGACTCAGGGGGCCTCTTTCTCATACCAGTGGGGGCAGTTTGAAGAATATTTGTAAAATGTAGAAGGGTCAAGGGGAGCTTGGGGAGTCTCTCCCACGTCCCAGTGGGGGCAAGGTGAAGGACAGTGTTTAACTTGAGATAATACAAAATCTTTGGAGAGAACTTGAATTGATGAAGAATCTAAAATTAAAGTTACTCAAGGAAAACCTGTTGAAAACTGGGTTTAAACTAGGAGAAGGGAGCCACTGTCCTTGTCCCGTAATATTTCTGGAACTTTGTGAAAACTGAACTTTGAGAGACTTCTACCCAACAGAAGGGAGTCATTTTCCTGGGTTGGGATAAGAAATCTCTTCCTCAGTTTAGTAATTTGGGGAACAGGAACCAAAGAAACCTGGTACGCAGAAACCAGAATCCTTTGAAAGTAGTCTCCGATGGCATCGAGGCATCCCTTCCCCAAGCGGCAATGGTCCACAAACACCACTGGGAACTTCAGAACGGTGGAAGATAACTTACGTTTATGAGTTGGTCTTTTGCCCAAGTCGATCTTCTTGTTTGCCTGTTATTGTGTCAACACCGGATTACCCCAAGAGTCAGCTCTTCTTCCCCCTCCCCTCTATTTTCAACAATAAGGGATGCAATGCTTAAACCCCTTCACAAAGGGAATCTAAAAGACTTTCAAGTCAAGCTCTAATTCACAAGTTAGGAGAAGGGAGGCATTCTCCTAGCCACAGACTTTTTGACCGAGGAGAAGGGAGGCATTCTCTTGGGGTACGGTTTTGCTCTTTTGGACTATTTGTGTTTTAGTGGTAGGCAAAGTTTAGACCAGGATGCTAACATTTTATCTTGACATCACAGACTTCCTGACAGACCAGAGTTTTAGTTTGGTTGAGGTAGGAAAACTCACCTTTATAGGTAAAGATAGGATTTTGAAATACCCAATACATGTTTATAGTGAAACTTTACAAATCCTGGTCAGACTTTTCATTCTATGTCACCACATCTCTCTCTCTCTCTCTCACACACACACACACACACACACACTTAGAACAGTAGTAGCCCTCTTCGTTATAACACTCTAATAAATCTGTGTATGGAAAAACAGAAATCTGTGGCATGACTTACCCATATTCATTATGGGGGACTGAAGCATCTGCCGTTGATTAGGTTGGTTGTTAGGCCTCATCTGAATGCCTGCTGTAGGGTTCCGGATCATACCCACTTGAATTGGCCTGCTAATGGCACTAGATGTAGTTGTACAGGTTACTCTTCCTGTAGGACCCTGTGAACCCCAGTCCCCAGATGGCATGGCAGGTCGCTGATTATTAGCACCAATCATTCCTGCATAGAAGACCAGATTTACATAATGACAACACATTCTCTGCAATCACATTCAAATATTAATAAACTGTGCTTGAAAATATTCAGAACCAGAACAGGCCATGACAACATTCCAAAAATTCAATAAACAAGAAACGGTGGGCACTTGAAAAGCTCACTTGTTTTGGGGGTCGGCTAAAGTGGGGTAAGGTGGTGGGAGCAAGGTAGAGTGGGCTGAAAACTAAGGCAATTATGTTTTTGTACATATCTATGGTGTCTGAAGAACAAAATATCTAACCCTTATTATAATCAACCACACTTACTTGTGGCGGTTTAGCATGTAGCAAACGGTGCCATCAAAAGCATTACATGCAGCATCTTTCACTGTTATGAGATGGCAAGGGCTCCAGGTGCTGCAGGGGTATTCCCTGCATGCCGTAGAAGTGATAGGAAGGAAGTGAGGCCATGGTGGAGATGAAGGAGGGAGTGGGGGCAAGGTGACTGGGAATCGCGGTCCTTTGCCTTTGACAAGGAGGACAGAGGCAGGCTAGAAGAAAGGAGTGGCGCAGGGTGACAGCGTCTTCAGTGACCTGGTCCATGAAACGTAGGAATAGGACGTGAGGGCTAGAGGAGCATTGTCGGGGGAAGTGGAGGCAGGGGGATGGAGGTAGCAGTAAAAATACCCAGAGTCAGGAAGGTGGGAAGCGAGAGGCTTAATGGTGGAGATGCCAAGGCGAGTGTGTTGTAGCCTAGCAATTTATTCCTCTAAACTGGGATTATGGTAAGAGTTATCGGACAAAATAACCAACCACGGAGTTGGTTAAAGTAGCAACAACACAGGTCACATTTCATTCTATAATAGAGAAACCACAGAGAAGAACAAGTTACTCTCTTACCTGGTAACGTTCTTTCGATGGGATGGTCCGACGACGTATTCCATATCTATGACAGTAATCACCAGAGCTGTGCTGCTTCGGAAAATCTTTCGGCGTCTGCGTCGATGACGTTGATACGCCGCCCTCGAGGACCTCCTCTGACGGCCGACGTCACTGGATGTTATAAGTAGGACGCACAACGCCCGTAGCCTCAGTTGTAGTTTTTTCCCCAGAACGTGTGGCCCCAGTCTTTTGCCAGTCTGACCACACAAAGCTTTGCGGGAACGTAAGCTGCAATCGCATAAGAAATTCTGTAGCGGGGAAGGCAGGGAGGGAGCGATATGGAATACGTCGTCGGACCACCCCATCGAAAGAATGTTACCAGGTAAGAGAGTAACTTGTTCTTCGAGGGGTTTGGGTCCGCCGACGTATTCCATATCTATGACGACTCCCAAAGCAGTACCAACGTAAGGAGGTGGGAAAAAGAATTTAGAAGATAGAAATTTACAATGCCCAATCAAATTGCAGAGTAAAGGACCGCCTTGCCAAAGGCGAGATCCTGCCCACGGATACAATCGAGGGAGTAGTGACATACAAAAGTATGGACCGAAGCCCAGGTGGCTGCATCACAGATGTTACGAATAGGAACACCCCTTTGCAGGGCAGTAGAGGCAGCCATACCCCTGGTAGAATGTGCCTGCAAGCCTATCGGAGGGTCCTTACCCGCCAAGAGGTAACATTCAGAAATTGCCAGGATAATCCATTGAGACAAAGTCTGCTTGGTAACCGCTTGTCCCAAACGCCTTCCAGCGTAACCAATAAAGAGTTGATCGTCCACTCTGACCCGGGACATGCGTGAAACCTAAAAGCTTAAAGCTCTCTTAGGATCCAGCCTATGGAGCCTCTCCTCTTCCTTATCAGGATGCGGAGGAGGATAAAACGTCGGAAGAATAACCTTCTGGCTTAAATGAAATTCCGACACCACCTTCGGAAGAAAGGAAAGACGAACTCTGAAGACAACTCTGTCCTTGTGAAACACAGTGAAGGGTGGCTTAACTGAAATTGCCTGTAACTAACTCACTCTGCGAGCGCAAGTGACCGTAACTAAAAATACAGTTTTAAGAGTTAACAGTCTCAAAGGGCAGGAATGCAAAGGCTCAAACGGAGCACCCATTAGAAACTTGAGAACAAGGTTCAAATCCCAACCGGGCACCTGGAAAGGTGACGGAGGGAACACATTAGTGAGCCCTTTTAGAAACTGAGAAATTAAAACAAATTTTAAAATAAGAACACTCTTCAGATGAGCGCTTAAATATGGACAGCGCCGCCAGGTAACCTTTAACGGTACCCACTTGCAGGCCCTTGTGGGCCAAAGAAAGCAAAAAAGACAGAACCACAGGAATGTCACATGAAAAAGGATCCACATTCTTAACCCTGCACCAGTCGCAGAACTTTCTCCAACGGCAACGGTACAGGGACTTTGTTGCAGGCCGTCTGGCCAAAAGCAACACCTCCATCACGTCTTCAGGGAGGTCCCAATCCTTATACCTCAACCTTTCAGAAGCCAAGCATAAAGGTTGAGGGATCTGACCTCTGGATGGAGAACCTGACCCCCCTCTCCCATGAGAGCAGATCGTCTCGGTAGGGAAGGCTACGCGGAGGGCAGATGGACAAGTCGAGAAGGTCCGGGTACCATGTCCCCCTGGCCCATGCCGGAGCAATGAGGATCATCCGGGAACCGAACCTCCGTAACCTCTGCAGCACTTGCGGAATGACAGGGACTTGAGGAAACGCGTACAGCAGTGGGAATTGCCACTCCACCATGAATGCATCTCCTAAGGCTCCTCTTGGAGGAAATTCCTGCGAGCAGAACCTTTCGCACTTCCGGTTGACACTGGAGGCGAAGAGATCCACTTGAGGGGTCCTCCAAAGGGCGAAGATCTCCAGGAGAATCTCCTGAGCCAACTCCCACTCGTGAGAGATCGCGCTCTGCCTGCTCAGAGCGTCCGCCGTCTCGTTTTCTTCTCCAGCCAGATGAACTGCCGAGACCGAAATTTCCTGCTGGATTGCCCAGAACCAGAGCTGCATCGCCTCCCTGCACTGAGGAAGTGACCCTGCCCACCCTTTTTTGTGGCGGTAGTGCATGTCTGTCAGAATCAGAATCAGAGTCTGTATTGTCCGTCAGAATCAGGACATTTCTTTCCTCGCACAGTCGGCAGAAAAGCCTTCAGGGCAAGCCTGAGGCCCTCAGCTCCAACAGATTGATATGGAGTCTGGACTCTGACGGCGACCAACGACCGCTGACTGTCAACTCGTTGGCCTGAGCCCCCCATCCCGTGAGGGATGCGTCTGTCACGATCGTCACCTCCGGCCAGGGTAGCCAAAATGGAGCCCCCTTCATCAGATTGCCTTTGACGGCCCACCACAGAAGGTCCTGGGCGACCGAGGGCGGCACCTGAACGGGGTCCGACATCCTGCCAGAGGACTGAGACCACTGGAGCTTGAGTGCCCATTGCAAAGATCTCATCCGTAACCTGGCCTCTGGCACCAGAAGAATGCAGGATGCCATGAGGCCGAGCAATCTCAAGAACTCGAACGCAGGGAGACTCTGGGCATGTTGGAACTTTTGCACCATCTGCTGAATGTGATGAGTCCTCACCTGGGGAGGGAAACACTGCCACAGGGACTTGTCGAGCACTGCTCCGATGTACTGGAGCCGCTGAGTTGGCATCAAGTGGGACTTCTTTAAGTTGAGGGAGAAGCCCAGCTTGTGAAGGGAGTGGCAGGTGACTGACAGATGATCCAAGACCTGATCAGGAGAGACCAGACCCGGATTCACACATGGCATCCTTGCCACCCTGAACAAGAGCAAGAAAGCCATCCCATTCCTCCCCTTCGGGAATATGTTGAGCCGCCAAAGAGACACAATTCGACAGAGTATGAATGAAACCTGCCAAGGCACACACACAGTTGGCTGCCTGTAAAGCCATACCCCTAAAGAAAACACTTTCTTCGCCCAGCCATCAAAACATTGGTCGTCCCTATCAGGAGGGATGGTAGGGTAGGGTACGACGCCTGTTTTGCCGGGGCCGTAGCCACATGCACCACCAAACTCTCCGGAGTGGGGTGCGTAGTCAAGTCGCTACTGGCAGGACGGTATTTTTTCGGCAAAGACTTGCCCACTGCCGGGAGACTCTCCGGAGCAGTCCAAGCCACAGTCACCCTTCTTTGCAAGGCCATATGGAATGGCAGTACCGGGTCAGTTGGTTGACCTTGGTCCAAGATGTCTGTCAGGTCATCCTGCAGAAAGTCTCCGGGTGGCACAGACCACCCCAAGTATTCTGTGACTCTCGACATGAGGCGCCAGTACGAGGATTCAGCATGCATAGCCGGCTCAGGCCTGCCAAACCCAACCTCCGGGGAGGTGTCCAGACCACTGGCGTCGTGCAAAAACTGACACAGGTCATCTAACTGGCTATGACCAGATAATAGGTCATCAGGAACCTCCGCAGGAACCATACCATCATCAGACCCTTCAACCACCTCAGAAATATAGTCAAGAGGCTGGAATAAATCCCTGAATGAGGGCACATGTTTGGACTTGGCCAGAGCCTTCCTAGGGGTTTCCACCGGTCTCTGGGGAACCTCCGAGAAATCCTCCTCGAAAGGTGTCGAGGGTGTTGACGGAATCGGCATCAACGTCAAGCGCAGCGCCTATGGCTTCGACACAGGCCTCGAGGGCGGAGCCCCCAGTGTGTCCTTAGACAGCCTCTGCGCTGATGGCGTCGATGGCTTCCTCGGAGGTAGAGCCTCGAAAGAGTCCTTCGATGGTCTCGGCGCCAACGGCGTCGATGTCTTCTTTCGAAGACCTCACAGGCTCCGACAGTCTCGATGGCGTAGAAGACCGGGATCTGGAGCGGGCATGGCTAGAGCAATCCACCTTGTCCGACCGGGACCTCAAAGGTTACCAGTGATCGCGACGCCTGCTCGAGCCCAAAGGCATGCGAACAGTGTCTCTAGCACATTCCCTGAACGGAGCCCTGCGATTGAAAAATCGCCATCATCTCCTTACGGAATGAATCCCATTCCGCAGGAGTGGAATGCTTGGTGGGACAAGCAACCCGCCGACGGGCCGAGTCCTCAGACGAGGAAGGCGACCGATGATGGTGCTTCCGTGTGTGCCTCAAAGAGGCAGAGGAATGGCAGGACCCACTCTGGGATCGAGACCCCCTGGACTTACGCTGACGATGCGGAGAGTCGCCCCTCGAATCGTCAGTCGAAAGCCCAGTGGATTTTGGACACCGTACAGACAGAAAGCTTCTTCTTACGCTCCCGCAAGGCCTTCGAAGTTAACAAATGGCAATGGTCACAATCGTCCGTGGCGTGGTCCTCACCGAGGCACCAGAGGCAGGCGTTGTGCAGGTCCGTCAACGACATCTTGGAACCGCAATCCTGACACTGCTTGAAACCCGGCCGCGGGGTAGAAGAAGACTAAGACATTATGAAAATCTTCACAAATAAACTGGTTCGAAGAACCGATAGAACTCAGAAGAACCGAGGCGCGCTGAGATCTCCGAAGCGAACACGTTTGCAGAAAAAATGGAGCTGAGGCTACGGGTGTCGTGCGTCCTACTTATAACATCAGGTGACGTCGGGTCGACGGAGGCCCTCGAGGACAGCGTATCGACGTCATCGACGCAGGAAACTTTCCAAAGCAGCACAGCTGTGGTGATTACCTGTCATAGATATGGAATACGTCATAGGACCCAATCCCCTCGAAAGCAACATTTCTCCATTGAATGTTCTTGATGTCAAATGGCATTTAAGCCAGGTACCACAAAGCACCATCACATGCAATTAATCATGAGGTGGTAATGTTTCATAGCAATACACCACCATCCAGGAAAAATAATAGCTGTGTGACACCCACACGCTTTTCAAAGTTTCATTTGATTCTTATTGGATTTAAAAATGTAAATAGTCCTAGTGATGTTGCAAAGATCAGCTGTTTAAGTGGCTGAATCTTGTGTGAAGGTGTGCAGCAAATCCTTACTGACCACTGACTACCACACATCTCCAACATTTCATTAATGGTCACCAAAGGATTGGATTATCCCAGATGATGCGTTAATTCCTGCAGCTCTAAACACCAATTCTGCTCCTTTCTCCCACCCTCCTCATCTGTCTACCAAGGGCATTGGGGTCAGACCCATGATTAGCAAGACTGCTCCGTCAGCTCCCCTTCTACACTGACTTTGTCCTTTCCTTCTTTGAACATATTGCTATTGAACTCATACCACCTACCCATCACTATTATCCTTATTCATTTCTCTCAAGTCACTGTGACCGGGTCCTAGGGTTCGCCATTTCAGAGGGCGTGGGGACCCTTCCCGGATTTGGAGTGGGGAAGTTGGGGTGGGAGAAGGGGTTTGGGGGGCAGACCCTATCCTCAATTTGTCCGCCAAGAATATCATTTAAGGTACCACTCTTTTTTTTCATTGTTATAAATAGGATAGTTTACAATAAAACTTGACAGGCTATAAATATGTAAATCATATAATTCTAAGTCAAAATACAAAAGAAAATACATTAGAAAAGAAAAAAAGAAAACAATTAGAATCTAATTACATTGCTCCGCATTAAGGTTCTCTTCAATTAAAATCCACAATTTCATAAGCACTAAAGTAAGTGATAATAGATCTGCAAGGCACCCAAAATTCATCAGAACAAAAAATGTTGTATCAATGAACAAATTTACCCAAGAACAGCAGTCTCTGTTCCTGTAGACCCAGACATTGGGTTAACAAGACTCGTATTGTTTCTTCAAACTCCTGCTGCCCACATATTCAACAGGCTCTGCTGGATAAAGAGATTCCAATACAGGGTTTTGTCGCTCTCGGGCAAGTCAACTGATTAAGGCGCACCAACAGGGGAGGGGAATTTTATTAAATATAGTTGGGCTCGCGCGGATAGATATGTATATGCAATCAGTTCTTGTGTACTTTTTCCCAAATGCCAAATATTGATTTTGTAGATTATCGCAAATATTACACTTTTTAATCAATAATATTCTTATTTGGGGAAAATCCAGACATCAGTCAAGTGTCCAGTCTATTTCTTTAGATGACGTTTCCACATTGAATCGAAATATATGACAATGCATTACTTACCATAAAAGCATTTCTGATGGTTGTATCTGCTTAGATTCACATGCTGTGCATAGTCCGACATCCAGTGGTCACTGCAGAGTATTGCATTTTGTTTTTCGTAGTCGAAAAGGGGACGTCGACAAGGCGTGTCTGTAACACTATCCCTATAGTGACGTGCAGTGTACCCACAATCCCTCACGCGTCGAGGTCCCTCTGTTCGTATTTTCTCTGCCCTGAGGGAGCCTTCTATACGTGAGTGAGTACAGAAAAGAGGGAGAGATGTAGAAAGATGTCTATGTTCCTTCCATCCGAGCGGGGAGGAAGGGTGGGCGCATGTGAATCTAAGCAGATACAACCATCAGAAATGCTTTTACTGTAAGTAATGCATTGTCTTCTGATGTTTGTTAATCTGCTTAGAATCACATGCTGTGCATAGACTAGCGAGCAGTACCCGGAGTTGGAGGTGGGTTGTGAGAAGGAACAGTAGAGAAAAGATGTCTTAATACTGCTTGTCCCACCTGGGAATGAGATCTAGAGTGAGCATCTAGACAGTAGTGTTTTGTAAAGGTTTGTACAGAACTCCAGGTTGCCGCTTTGCAAATGGACTCAAGGGGAAAATTTGCAATGAATGCTATGGAAGCCCCGGTGCCTCCAGTAGAGTGTGCTCTTGGCTTGAAGGGTAGTTCTCTCTTAGCAAGAGTGTAACAGAGAGTGATGCATTGAACAATCCATCTAGATATAGTGGACTTTGAGACTGCATCTCCTTCTCTTCCTGCTGCCACAGAGACAAAGAACTGATTAGTCTTTGCCAGTGGTCTAGTTCTTTCCATATAAAACATGACAGCTATGCGCAAATCGAGAGTATGCAGGCTTTTTTCTCCCACATTTGAAGGGTTTTGAAAGAACGTTGGTAGTTCTATTGAGTGGTTGACATGGAATTTCGATATGAATTTCGGTGCAAACCTTGGGTGTGTGCGTAGAACCACCTTATCTTTGTGAACTGTTACAAAGGAGTCTAGAAAAGAAAGAGCTTGTAGTTCACTTACTCTCCTAATGGAGGAGATAGCTATTAGGAAAGCAGTCTTAAGAGTGAGGTCCTTAAGAGTTGCCTTGTGCATGGGTTCAAAGGGTGAACCCATGAGCCTGGTAAGTACCACATTAAGGTCCCAGCCGGGAGCTGGGTTTACTATCGGAGGGTGTATTCTCTTTACCCCCTCCATGAAGGCTTTGATAACTGGGACTTTCCACCGTGACACCTTAAGTTGAGAGGTGGTGTATGGAGAAAGTGCTGCTAGATGGACTTTAATAGAATTGAACACTAGACCTGAGTCCAGTAAATGGGTCAGGTAAAGGACAATTTGTGTGGGAGAGCAGTGAACTGGGTTGATGCTCTTACCTCTACACCAGATGACAAATCTCTTCCACTTGCTAGAATAGCAGTGGCGAGTGTTGGGTTTTCTTGCTTTTCTGAGAATGTCCGTGCATCTCTGTGGGAGCTGTAAATGGCCAAATCTATGACCTCAGGAGCCAGGCTGCTAAGTTCATGTTCTGTGGTCATGGGTGTAGTGTCTTGCCCTTGTCCTCTGACAGCATGTTGTACGGGCAGGGCAGTTTCACCAGTGGGGACAGGGACATCTCCATCAGGTGCGCAAACCATGGTTGGCGGGCCCACATCGGGGCTAACAGTATCATGGTGACTGGTTCCTGGTGCATCTTGTGCACTATCTTGTTCAGCAGAGGAGTCGGGGGGAAAAGCGTAAACAAATTTCCCTGATCATGGTATCCAGAGACCGTTCCCCTTGGAGCGGTTCTGTGGGTATCTGGAGGCGTAATCTAGGCATTGTGAGTTCTCCAGAGTTGCGAACAGGTCTATTTCTGGGAAGCCCCATTGTCTGAAGACGTCAAAGACGATGTCTTCGTGTAACTGCCATTCGTACTCTGAGGGCAGAGGGAAGTCTCTGCTGAGTTCGTCTGCTAGCAGATTGAGTTCCCCTGGTACGTGTTGTGACAATAGGAACATGTTGTGTCTGAGAGCCCACTTCCAGATGTTCTGGGACAGCTTGGACAGTCCTGGAGAGTGAGTGCCCCCTTGCTTGTTGAGGTAGTACATGGCTGTGGTGCTGTCCGTGAGGACCATCACTGTTTTCCCTTGTAGGTGTGTCTGGAAGGCTTTCAATGCTTTGAACACTGCTAGTAATTCCAACAGGTTTATGTGTTTGGACGCTAAACTTGGAGGCCAAACTCCGTGTGCAGTCTGATGGGATAGGTGAGCTCCCCATCCTGTGAAGGATGCGTCTGTGGTTAGAGTGGCTTCCACTGCAAGGGTGGCGAATGGTTTCCCTATTACCAGGTCTTCCTTTGACCACCACCGTAGCGAAAGAACCAAGGCCTGCGAGACCACCACTAGACCGTCCCATTGTCCGCTGGCCTGACACCACTGGCTGTTGAGCCACTCTTGCATTGGGCGCATGCGTAGGCGCGCGTGAGGTACCAAATAAATACATGACGCCATCATTCCTAGCAAGCGCATTGCTTTGCGTACCGTCACCTCTCGACCGGCCACATATTGAGGGATCTGAAACAGCATATTTTGGACCCTCTCGTTGGAGGGGAAGACGAGGCCGTCCTTTGTTCGAATTAGAGCCCCTAGGAATTGTTTGATTTGGCTGGGGTCCAAGCTGAACTTCTTCTCGTTGATGGAGAAGCCCAGTTGGAACAAAAGGTCTACTGTCTTTTGGGTGTTTGAGAAGCATGTCTCGTAAGACTCCCCTGTTATGAGCCAATCGTCGAGGTAAGGGTATACCGGTATGGACAACCTGCGCAGGTGGGCCGCTGCCACTGTCAGTACCATCGTGAATACCCTCGGTGCAGACGCTATGCCGAAGGGTAGCACTCTGTACTGGTAGTGTTTGCCCTCTATCATGAACCTGAGGTATTTTCTGTGAGCTGGCAACATCAAAATATGAAAGTATGCATCTTTCATGTCCAGTGTTGTCATGCAGTCCCCCTGAGATAGCAGGGGAATTACCTCCTGTAATGTTACCATACGAAATTTTTGTGGTTTTACAAATTTGTTCGCTGGGCGCAGATATAGTACAGGGCGCATGGTTAGGTCCTTTTTGGGTACAAGGAAGTACACTGAATAAATACCTTCCATTACCTGAGATAGGGGCACAACCTCTATTGCTCCTTTCTGTAGCAGCTGTTCTACTTCTTGCAGGAGGATGACGAGGTGTTCTGGTGACAGGCGTCGTCCCCTTGGAGGTCTGTAGGTGGGGGAC
This sequence comes from Ambystoma mexicanum, assembly GCF_040938575.1. Taxonomy (NCBI): domain Eukaryota; kingdom Metazoa; phylum Chordata; class Amphibia; order Caudata; family Ambystomatidae; genus Ambystoma; species Ambystoma mexicanum. The sequence goes on from NC_090933.1 coordinate 704,585,516, forward strand.
CGATTGAACACTATACAGTACCTGTGGGCTACGTTTGACAATACCCACCGGTCTGATGTTATTCCCTCCCATGCTGATAGGAACGATGTTATCCGGCCCCCAACCGGAGACGCATGGGAGGAGACCGAACCTTCGGGTCATTTGGTGTTATTTGACGGGGTGCCTCTCGGGGTGGAGCCCCGGCCTCTGCCCTTGCCACAGCGTTGTCCTCTTTGGTTATACTGGTTACTGGTTCTCTGATTAGAGGGCCAGTTGCCCGCAGTGTACTGCTGTTGCTGCTGTTGGCGTTGGCCACGAAAAAAGCGCGTGTTGCCAAATCCCCGCCTGTTTGGAGGCTTTGAGATTTGGTCCAAGGTCTTTATGGTGTCGAATTCTTTCTTCACATTTTCCAGTGCGTCGTGCACTGCCCTTCCAGTGAGATTTGACTCTTCTATTGGCTTATTAATGAGTGACGCCTGCGTTTCTGCCTTGAAACCGGAATTGCAAAGCCAGACGTGACGCTTCAGCAGACTTCCCTGCACCAAAGAACGTTCCAGCAGTTTCTGCCGCATCAAGAGTGTTCTTAATGATGCTCTGGTTGACCAGAGTTCCTTCTGTAACTGTATCCAATAAGCAAGTTCTTAGAGGTTCAGGGGCTTCTTCGATGTCCTGCTTAAGCTTTCCCCATTGAGCATCAGCATAGCTTGCCAGCAATGTATTATTATTGGCAATCCTAGTTGAAAACGCTGCCGAGGCGGTAATTCTTTTGCCAAAGGCATAAAGCTTTTTCCCTTCTTTATCTGGGGGTGCCTCGCTGGTTGACAGTGGAACCCCAGCCCTCTTCCTTGTGTTAGTCAACACTAAGGAGTCCGGGACTGAGTGACCCCTGATATATAATGGGTCTGACTGAGAGGGTGAGAACAATTTCTCGATTCTTGGATTGACCCCTCTTACCAGCGCAGGGGCGAACAGCGATGGGGTGATTCGTCTCTTAACTGAGGAGAGGATAGGAATAGTTTGACTAGTGGGAGGTTTTTCTTTAATAATCCTTTCAACGAAATCAGTATCTGGGGTGACCTCCCCAGTTTCAACTTCAAAATGTGCTGCTGCCTTCCTCAGTAGCGCATTGAAGGTGGTCTGATCGTCTACTGGAGATGGGTTCCTGACCGGTGTGGTCTGAGGAGAAGAAATGTCTATAATGTCAGGGTCTGTAGACCCTGATGGCGACTGCCAGGGCTGTGAGCCACCTTCACCTGGGTCCTCCTCGTAGCCCTCTTCACCTATGTTAGTGTCATCATGAAAACCTTCTTACTCTTGTTGGTCTTCATTATTCACAAACTCATCTTCTTCCTGGAAGTGAGAGTTCTCTTCAGTGAGGTCATAAGAGTTCATGTCTTCCTGTAGGGGGTTAGAGAGCTTTGGGTATTTAGCCCTTGGCCCCTCCTGGAGTACCTCCCTTGGCCTCTTGGGTGTCCTATTTTCTGGGATTGCCATGAACCTGTCTAGCTTGTCCATACATGACTGGAACCTCTCTACAGTCCAGTAAGGTAGGCCAGAGCGGTCTGGGAGTGAAAAGGGAGTTTCCTCTCCCTGTAGTTGCTTAGTTCTGTCCCATAGCGTCGAAGATAGGGTCCCTTCGCCTGAGAAACCTTCTCGTGGGCTAGGGCCTTCTGTCGACGGTGGGAGCTGTCCCAGCCTACCTTCCGTCGTCCTCTGGCTTTGTGAGCGGTTTGTGAGCGGTTTTCGGCGTCTCTGGCTGTCTTTAGAAGCTATACGTGTGAGGCTTTCGGCGATCAGCTTCTCCATCGAGGGATCGCTCGCCGTCGCGCTAGGCAGTGCTGAGTCTTTACTGGCAACGTACGCTCTCTTGCGAGGCGCGTCGCCTGTGGATTTGGGGTTAGCGCCCTTATTTACAGAAAGCCCAGTCGCGGAAGCGGTGGCGGGGAGGGCTTGCGACCCTTACGGTCGGCGGAAGACGCCGGTGGACCCGAGGCCTCCATTGACGCTATGGCTGCCTTCGTCTTCGATGAATGCGTGCCGTGGGGTATGTGCTTATGTATTTTTCTGCGTTTGTCCTTGTCGCCGGGGTGTTCATCCCCATAAGCAGGGCGTGAGCCGGGCTTGTCGGGGCCGGGGACGGACGACGAGGAGCGGGAACGCTCCTTCGAGAGGTCTACAACCTCCATTGCGGAGGCCGTGTAATCACTGTCCTTATCACATTCGGCGGCGGCAGCGGGCGAGGAGTCAGACCTAGACATCGCATAGGTTGCCCACCTTTTGACCCTGCGGTCCTTTAAAGTTTTGGGCTTAAGTAACTTACAGGCCGCATAGCCGTCCTCTTTGTGATCGAGGGGCAAGCAACGGTTACACCGTTTATGCTAGTCTTTCCAGGTAAACTTGCCTTGAAACGCGGGCAAAACCTAAAGGGCGTCCTCTACATAGCTGAGGGCATCAAATGTGATTATGACCTCGAAAGAGAGGGAGGGGAAAGAGAAAGGCATTCTCAGAGTGAAACAAAGAAATGACCACACAACCCCACTCTCCCTACTGTGTTAGGCCGGCGAGGCCAGGCCACGTGTTCGGCAGCGCCGAAGGATCTCCTCCGCTCGTCCTTCCGTCGAAGATCTTGCTCGGCGGAGAACAGCTTGGCAGCTACGTCGAGGGAGGGATCTATGTGATAGTTATTAATAATAATAAATGACCAAGGGTCGAGGAAATGATTTTACAATGTCTCTCGAGGAGCTCTGCATAAAGGCGACCAATAACTGGGCAGAAAAAAACAATCTGAGGGACCTCAACGCGTGAGGGATTGTAGGTACACTGCACGTCACTATAGGGATAGTGTTACAGACACACCTTGTCGACGTCCCCTTTTCGACTACGAAAAACAAAATGCAATACTCCGCAGTGACCACTGGATGTCGGACTATGCACAGCATGTGATTCTAAGCAGATTAACAAACATCAGAATTAGTATTTCATATTTCTTCATATCATTGGGTTTTGAAAGCAGTTCCCGCATAGGGTTATAGTCAATGTATTTATCTTCAGGTATAGCAATCCTCTATCAATATATTACTTAAAGACAACAGGCATAATTCCAATGTTACACATTGATACCGAATTTGACAGGCCCAGCTCTTTCCTCCAGACCTTACCTTCAAGCTTGTCAATTCTGTTTGCCACGAAATCAAAACAAGATTCCATTACGTAAAAAATAGAAGTGACAAGACTAGACTGAAACTTGTAGAAGGCCCTTAAAACTAAATCTACCGTAATTATTTTTGTAGCATCTAATCATATCCAACTTAGTGTGGGTTTGAATCTACATTTTTCCCAAACTTGTATTAAATAACACATCCAGATAGACATAATAAACAACTAGTTCAAGTGTAGCAGATCGCTGGCCAAGAGTCGCCGAGACTTTTTTACTGAAATACTACATTTTGGTTTTATTCAGTTTAATACTCAAAGCATGACCTATAGAGTATTCCAGGTTACATTCAAAGAACGCTTTAGTCCAACTGGCGTGTGACCTAAAACTAGGTAGTCATTGGCATAGCTCATACAACATTTCTCATAAATGTGTTGACGATTTTATGTGGAAATATTTTGCAAGACATTGGGCATGTTGGCAATATAATAATTGAATAAGAGGGGGAGAAGACACATCTTTGTTTGAGTCTATGATTGGTGTTAATTTTGTACAACATGTTTCCCATATTGTCCAGTTTAACTGCAACTCTTGTACCACTGTATAACTGAATTAGCATGTTTAAAAGGCGCTTAAATAAAACACAATTTTTAAGCTTATTCCAAGGGAGTGGCCAATTGATCCTACCAAAAGCTGCTGTATAGACGATAAATGCCACTTTCTTGGGAGTATCGTCATAGCCTGTTTTATTATCTTTATAACTGTAGTATTCTGTATAGTACTGTATCCTTAATGGAAGTCTGACTTGAATGGATGCAATGGTGTGTTATGTTCAGTCCATGTAATTAAATTCATTAAGAAGTATGTTTACGAAAATCTTACTGGGCACATCTAAAAGAGCAAGGATACAATAGTTTACTGGATTTGCTCTGTCACCTTTCTTAAAAGCAGATATCAACGAAGACTGGGGAATCTTATTGGATGTAACAAACTTGGAAAAATAATGATGTAGTATCTTGGCTCAGTAACGGGAATAATTTTCAATAACTACATCAAAGCTATCAAGCACTACATCAACCCACTGCCTGACCCACCCGTACCACACTCCATCGAAACATCCACCGCCATCAACTCTTTCTTCATCAACAAAATCAGCATGATCCACCAACATATAGACACCAACGCTACAACTAACAGCACACAACACACCCCACCTCACAAAACCACAACTACCTGGACAACTTTCAAGACAATCAGACATTGTGAATTTAATTTACCTGTTTGTTGGTTACGTTAATTTAAATTCAACTAAATTCTTGGAGTTAGGCAGGCTGATTCTGGGCCAATCCGCAACATGACCGTTATGTAAGTGATGTCATGGCACATGACGTTCCATTCTAAATTTGCCATGCTCCGGGCAAGCAGGCTGTGCGGCACGGGGCAGCTGCAGTTAGCCATACACGCGTACAGCATGAGCATGCAAAACAATGCAATGAACAATGCTATAATGTGGCGCTTGGTACTAGGAGTTTCCCAGCCTCCAAGTTCTGTGAAAGTGGGATTCAAAGTACCATTCTATGAAGGAATTTCCGCTCGCAGTTTAAGAGCGGTACAAATGGGCTTAGATTAATGATTGTGGAGATGAATGTATAGTTTTTAGTGTTTTGCCAGAAGAAAATGTAATTTTAAAAAGTGCCAAAACTTCCCCTATTGGCTGGTACAACTTTCATGGAGACAATTACTAGTGTGGTGGCAGTATTCAATCAAGCCATGCAGTGAATGTCTAATGGCCTTGAGGTGTGCTCAAGAATTCATTGAGGTTTTGGGGGCTACTAACCATTCAACCACATCTGATTCCCTCCTGCTGACAGGTGGAGGGGGTACTGGTAAAGTCACTCCTGCTGATAAGCGTGTCAGAGCCAGGAATTAGAGAATGAGTGCTGGGAGTCCCGAAAGTAGTTTGACAAAAGGTTCTTTCCCATTCAAGCTGCATTAGATTGGCCTAAGGTGGAGAAGAAAGAACAAATGTTGCCTTTGTAGTGAATTGGTAAATAACCAACTGGAATGTAGCAAGAGAAACATAAAATTCGAAGTAAATTAATTATGCATATCATGCTAGCTACAACAAAGGAGATGTTCACATTGCCATGAGGGTAACAGTCCATTGTAAGGTATGTATGCATAGATTGTATCACCTTAACAAAAGGCTTTGTGGTCTTAGTGCGCTGCTATAGTGTATTAAAGTGATGCCCAAAGGTGTAGGAGAGCACACACTCTTCCATTAACTCTGTAGACCATGCGAGGGGAAACAATGTTTTCCCACTTCAATTTAATAGTTGTGCTTTCCAGTCTTCAAGATAAGAAAAAGTGAAGTCTAGGAACGGGTTGTAGTAAAGATGGGGGAAGGGCTGCTTGCACCATTTTGTGCTCAGGGCAGCAGATATCCTAAATGCACCACTGGTCACATCCCTAACACAGCTGACAATACCACTTACCTGCACTTATTAATGTATAATGTTGGTTGACCTTAATCTATGTACGTCTACCCATGTATTGTTCCCAGTGACTATTTACTCCCCTGCAGAACCGGGTCAGAATGTCACTCAAACTCACCTAATTGGAAGCTGCTCACTGCTTCCTGTCAAATCTGATCTCCGATCTATTGTACATTCCTTTGTGATCAAATGAGCATTGGTCTTACCAGTGCGTTAATAAATAAAGTACTCCCTGCATAGGTCTGGTTTACAGCAGAGTCTCTCGATTTGATCTTACTTAGCAGTTCTTTGCTCATCAAAATATTCCTTGGCAGATGTTAACAGCGTTTCCATCATTTGTTTATCTTGCATCTAAATTGCTATCGTATGCAGGAGTGTGTATTTTGATTTAGACCTCATCTTATTATCATTTTAAAATATATTGCTGGTAGTTCGTATATGTTAGATTTTGAAACTTAAATCATTTTTAGAGCATTTCCCGTACTATTTGCTGACTAGTTGTGTATAGCAAATTGTGTGTGAAAAAGAGGGAGAAAGAACGCTGTTGGATTTTCAACTGCCATTAGAACTACAAATCCATGTATCATTGTAGTTCTTTGGGACTACATCTTTGCATTTCAGGTGCGAGAGTGCTGGCACGAGAGGGACTAGCCGTTAGTGCTGATTTGTGTACGCTTTTTGGCAGCAGGAACACGTTACTTACCTGTAACTATTGCTTTCCAGGATGGGTCTGGCAGGGATTCAAATGCTCATGAATATTTCCTGTTGTCAGGCTGGGAAATCCCAGTAAAAAAAAACAGTTTCACTTTCACTTATAAACTGTATTTCTCCTCTAAACCAACCATTGTCCTCTGTGTCATACTGCCCCCATCCAATGACAGCCAATGACTATCCTCTATCTAAGCCCCTCCTCTGGCAGCCATCTTCAGATTTGGTAAATTCATAAAGTGGCATTATAACCAAGAAGAGCCATAGAGGTGTCAGAGGGAGGGTTCGCATGCAAATCCATGCCAGACCCATGATGGAGAACAATAGTTACAGGTAAGTAACTTGTTCCTTCTACAGCATGGGGTTTGGCATGGATTCACATGCTCATGAATAACGAATACATAGCATTACAACATTACACAACCAGGGGAGGTGGCAAGGCTCAACAAAAGCAATCAACTCAAGTCTGGAATAGACTCCCCTCAAGCGAACAGGTAGTGTAGCACTGCCTGGCCGACTCTGGCCTCCTCTGTGGAATCCCTGTCGACGTAGTCGAATCTTGTGAATGTGTGCATGGACCTCCACGTAGCCGCCCTGCAATTGTCCTTGAAACAAAAGGGTGGCGTCCTACCACATACATTTACATCAATAAACCTCTGCATTTTTATTTGCTGCAAAGGTTATATCATTTCACATGCTAAGTATCAAAGGATCTGTATACTCATGATTAGTAGAGGTATGAATACAAAAAGAATATCAAGGAGGACTATTAGCTTATTTATTTAGCTGATATCAAAAAAGGATATTGGTTCAGTTTCCCATAGTATTTAATAGTTTTTTTGAACAACACTTGCCTAAAAGTTGGCAAACATATTGAAAACAGAACAAAACAAAGAGCAAACTGGAGACACAATTCAAGTTATTTATACATGGTCATTGATTTGCTAGTGCATGTACATAAAAGCAAGGCAATTTTGCAGCAATTATGATCAAAAGAACACAGAACGTGAAACTGTAAATAGTGAACCAGAGTTTAGTCTTCACAAAAACATCCTGATAGTTGTTTGCAAAAGTCTCGTAAGGCTGTTTGCAGGACAGGGCCTGGATCTCACCTACCCTCCTGGCAGAGGTGATGGCCACAAGGAAAGCCGTTTTCCAAGAGAGGAACTTGAGGGGTGTTAGGGAGAATTCTCTGTTTAGGCTGAATTTCCTAACCTAGTGAGTCCCCCAGCAGCTTTGCTGGATTTTTGGGGTTTATTTCTTTTCTCCTGCCAAGTGCGAGACTCTTTTACCCTCACTCTTGGACATGATTTGAGTGTGTTTCTTTGAATCTAGATGTGTTTAATGGGCTATGGGGTCTTTTACTCCATAGGGCTTCATGTGTTTTTGTGATGTGTGTTACACAGTACCCTCAGTGCAGTGACACAGGGGAGTCATAGTGACCCCCCAGTATAGACTCCATACCCTGGGACTGACTACTGTCTCCCAGGGCATGTAAAGTCACCATTGACTTTACTAGTCTTTAATTCTGAACAGAACCAGTACAAACCATCATATTGTGGACGTACTGCCTGGGGCAATTCCCCGGGGTCTGTTAGTCGAGGGGGGCACGTCTCCGTACCCCCTGATCGAGTTTTGGCTGGTGGCAGTGGATACTACTTTTTATATTCAACCGCGAATATTTTCCTATGGGATTTCCCATTGTTTTAGGCTACTATCTTTATTTAATTATGGTAGCCTCAAACATACCGCCGGTTTATTTAATTAATATTAATGGTATTTTTTGCCAAAACTTGATTCTAAAATTACGTTTGTGTTCTCTTCTGTGACTCCAAACCCAAGTCGAGCCCTTTGTTCCACTTTTTGGCGGGCTTCTCCACAGAAGCCCTCCAAAGTGGTGCCACTCTGTCTGGGGTACTTAGGAGGGGTGGAGGGGAATTTAGGCACCCTGGACTGAGTTGCCTAGGCAACTCAAGTCGCACTCCATCCCGATTGGCCCAAGTGGTGAGCTGGTCGGCTCACCACTTAGCATGTTTGAGTGACAGCCAGGCTGAGTGAATGGGGGTTTGCTGCATAAAAGCAGGGCTTTGGGGACTGGAACTTCATAAGTCGCCACAAGACCTAAGAATCCGACAAGGGAGAAGCTGGGCCGACCTGCCACGACACCACCACCGGTGGCGCCCTGCTGGACTGCCTCACCACTTTTCCCAACGACAGAGGAGATCTCCCGCCGGAGAGTCTTCTTCCTTTGACTGGTGGGGATAACCAGTTTCACCGTCTTTTCGCTTTCCCGACGTACCTCGTGGCCGCCTTGCCCGTGCCAAGCACCCCGGCAACCGGGATACCACGTTTTACCACGACCGCGAGACAAAGGTACCACCTTTAACCGGAAAACTCCACGGCTGGTTTCTGCCCTGGTAGTGCAACGACCTTCACCTTTCCTCCAAGTCGAGATCTTCTCTTCCCCTGGACGACGATGCAACTTGCACCCACTACCAGGAACAACTGCCACCGCTGGAGGATCCTTCCCACTTAAGGTACTGTGTCCCGCCTGGCTTCCCTTGCTACCGACTGTACGGGGTAGATTTAGCCCCCGGCTTTCGAACCTGGGTTAGCCTGGGACACCTTGGCTAAACTTTTCTAAGCCTCTCTAAACGCTTTTCTGAACCCTCTGCAAGACTTTCTAAGCCTAGGGTAACTCTGTGATCTTGGGCGCATTTGTGCTCTGCTCTCTCTAAGAGTGGACCCCGCCTTTGGACTTTGGCTCACCAGTGACTTTTTGCTCTCTGCCTTGCTAACAGTGCTCTGGAATCGTAGAGTGGTGTACCTTTTCATATTCTGTCTTCCCCCCCCCTTTTTCACAAACTTATTAGAGTGCAATCTAGTTAAGCGCTCACCTCTGTATGAAAATAAGTGGTGTTTACTGTGATTTTCTAATAGGGAAAAAGGGGTGTATATATCATAATAGTAACTGTGTTTAGAATATTTTACAATAAGAGTGCTGGAGTGTTTCAACTGTGTGTTTTTAAATAAATAATTCTATACTTTGATACCAAAGCTCTGGTCAGTGTTTGCTTGTATTATTGTATCCGAGTGCCTATTGAGTATACTTTGCATACTGCCTAACACTTCTTGAGGGAAGTCTGACTGCTCAGCCACAGCTACCAGGTAAATCTGGGTGGTACAGACTGCTACCAAGTGGGTTTACTGCCAACACCTATAGTCTTAAATCTTTTGCAGTGGTCCCTAAGGGAACTGCACAGGTTTCTGCCTAACAAGGGGCCTGATGCATAGGCTCAAAAGGGGCTCCCCGATGAGCCTAGTCAGCACCAAATTGAGTTCCCACGCCAAGGCAGAAGCCTTCACCAGTGGGAAAGATTGAAAAAGTCCTTTGATGAATTCCTTGACGATTCGATGAGACCAAAGTGATGATCTTCCTGGGGATCTGGTGTAGCAGGGGATAGCTGCCAGATCGACCTTGATATAAGCGTGTGCCAGACCGGCCTGGCCAAGGGGAGCAGGTATGGGAGAACCTGCTGGGCCTTGACACTCAATGGTGTAATCTTCTGCGACCGGCACCATGTAGCAAAGCGCTCCCACTTGTTACTGTAGCACTGCAAAGTCGACGACGCCTTGGCCTTGGCGAGGATCTGTCTGCAGTCAACTCGTATCCACCAAACTCTAGAGCTGCAGTAGCCAAGCCTTCAGGTTTAGCGACCCTGGGTCGTGATGCAGGATAGTGCCTCCTTCTCTGGTGAGCAGATCCGGAACTACCGGCAGCTTGACCGGGAGTAACGATGACAGACTGAGAAATTATAAGTTACTCGCCGTAGTGACTAACTTAGTCCCCTTTCCTCCATGCTGCATGGGCGTCCCTTGCACGGGACAGGAGACTGAACCTTTTTCACCAGAAAAAGCCTTCTACCCTTTAAATTTAGAGGCGCGCACGGGTGCGGCCCTGTGGGCATGCACTGCCCTGACACTCTCCTCCGGAGCCACACCTCAGCTCTCAGACGTGTCAACAATAGATTTAACATTGCCTAACGACACCAGTTTCATTAGGGGGGAGGTTGGTGGGACGTATGGAGGAAAGGGGACTAAGTACGTTAGTCATTACGGTGAGTAACTTATAATTACTTTTACGTCCCGTCCCCTTTCCTCCATACTGTATGGGCAATTCAAACTGAGTGTAGCCCCAGGGTGGAGAGGAGACCCTCCTCAAGCAAACAGGTTTCTTAGAACCACCTAACCGAAAGCTGTGTCTGCTCTAGAGCCGGAATCCCAACAGTAATGCTTGCAGATAATGAAGGGGAGGCCCATGTGGCCGCCCTGCTTATGACTTGCCAGGGGCCATGCAGCTAGAAAGCGATGGTCGTTGTCTTGGCTCTGACCGTGTCGGTGTGCATGTTGGCCGGCAGTGGCTTGTACTGCCCCTCGTGGGCTTCTTTGATGGCTGAGACCATCCAACGGGCTATGGATATCCCAGACTTGCTCCTCTGAAGGTGACAAAAAGAGTGTCCGACTTGTGGAAGCCCTTGGTCCTGTCCAGGTAGAATGTCAGGGCACGCCTGACATCAAAGCAGTGCAGAACTCCCTGTGCCTCGTTTTTGGGCTCAGCAAAAAACGTGGGCAACACAATGTGTTTGTTCAGATAGAATGCGGATGGCACCTTAGGTAGGAATGCTGGGTGCGTCTGTAGGACTACCTTGTCCTTGTGAAACAGTGTATGGCTCCGAGGCGATCAGCGCCTGGATTTTGCCGATTCTGCGAGCCGAGGTGAGGCCGACTAACAAGGCCGTCTTAATGGTGACCATCCTGATGTCCAAGGACGCCATTGGTTCGAATGGTTCGTGTGCCAGGGCACCCAAGACTATGTTGAGGTCCCACACAGAGTGCAGCCTCTTGATGGGTGGGTAGTGCCTGGAGAGGCACGTCAAATGTCTTTTGACAATTGGGTTGGAAGAGGAAAAACCTCACCTCCTCCGAGTTTCACCTCCTCCGAGTTTCTATATGCCCCAATGGCTGCCAGGTAGGTGCGGCAAGTGTCCACCTGCACACCTGAATGGGCGAGATGTGCCGAAAAGGAGAGCACGTCGTCCAGGGAACATGTCAGAAGGTCATAGTCCTTTGAGTCCTTTGCTCCTGGTGCCCTGTATGATCTCTGGCTGAGCCTGAGAGAGGCTGAGATGTCATAGCGTGACTTGTTCAGGAACCAAGCTTTGAGGGCTAATTTCTCTGGTGCGAGGTGTATGACCCTGCCCCCCTGCTGCACCAGAAGATGTGCTTGGCCTGTCGGCAGGCAAATGGGAGGCCTCTCTGAGAGGCTGAGCAGCTTCGAAAAATTATGGCCTGGCAGGCCACCATGGAGCTATTAGGATGATGCTGAGGAGGTGAGACTCCTTGATCTTGCACATCACCTTTTGAATCAGGGGAGTGGGCGCAATGGTGTATGCCGTCATTCCGTCCCATCTGATCTGAAACGCATCGCCAAGGGAGCCCAGGCCCTGGCCCTGCCAGGAGGCAAACAGTTGCCACTTCTTGTTGCCCCAGGAGGCAAAGAGGTCCACCTCAGGGTGACCACATTTGTAAAATATCTCCTGCAGCACTAGGTCGTTCAACTGCCACTCTTAGTTGTCCACTCCCAGTCTGCTGAGCCTGTCTGCCTCCAGGTTGTATTTCCCCGGCAGGTGTACCACCTTGAGGTAGATGTTCTCCAAGGCCCGTTCCCACATGCTGTCTGCCAGCCTGCAAGGTGGGGGGGGGGGGGCTCTGGTACCTCCCTGCCTGTTGACTTAGAACATGCTGGTCAAGTTGTCCATCTGAATGAGGACAACCTTGCCCTCGATAACCGGAAGGCAGGCCCTAAGCACCAGAAAGATGGCCCTCAATTCCAGCCAATTGATGATGAACTCCTGCCGGGTCCAGATGACACGGACGCAGTGGTTGTCCAGGGTGGCTCCCCAACCCTCGAGAGAGGAGTCCGTGGTGATGGTGACCTGTGGTGTAGGTTGCCAGAAAGGCTTGCCCGTCCGCAGGTTGCAGTCCCTGGACCACCATGTGAGGCTCAGGCGAAGCGACAGAGGAACGTTGATCATCTCTGACTGATGGCCCGTTTCTGGATCCAGGATGCTGCAAAGTGCAGCTGTATCCTCCTAATCCCGAGTCTCGGGTGGGGGACGGCCAAGAGGACTGCTGCCATGAGACCCCGTAGGTGTTGGTACCACCAGGCCGAGGTCACTTCTCTGCTGAGGAAGTGCGCCGTGTCTCACTTGATGGCTGTGATCCTGTCCTCCGAGGGAAAAATGTTCTCGGAGCATTTGTCCCAAATGAGGCCCAAGAAGGTCATTCTCTGCGTGGGCTGCAGCTGTGACTTCTGGAGGTGGAGTGAAAAACTTCGCTCGTGCAGTATGTTCATAAGAGCGTGGGAAGTATGGTGCACTGCTTCCGGAGATGTAGCCCTGACGAGCCAGTCGTCGAGGTACGGGTAGATGTGGTGGCCCTGCGACCTAAGGAGGGCCACCACAGTTCATCAGCCTGGTAAAGACCCTGGGGGCTGAGTTGAGGACGAAAGGAAGCACCTTGTATTGGAAATGACAGCCCATGATCCTGAATCGTAGAAAGGAACGATGCAGCTGCCAGATCGGGACGTGTAGGTACGCATCCTTCAGATCCAGGGAGCACATCCAGTCTCCCTTGCACAATGTCTCCGCTATCAAAGCTGGCGTAACCATCTTGAATTTTTGTAGAGGTAGGGAGAGGTTGAGGGTGGAAAGGTCCAGTACAACTCTCAGGCCCACCTGGTTCTTCTTCTGAATGGTGAAAATCCTGGAGTAAAAGCCCAAGCCTCGCTGGGAGGCTGGGACTTCCTCCACTGCCTGGCTCTCAACGAGTGACTGGATCTCCGCCAAAAGAGTTGCTTTCCCAAACTGTGGGAGTGGAGGGGAGGAGAGGATGGGATAGGGAGGCGGTACCCCGTGGAGACTACAGGGAGGATCCAGGGGTCAGTGAAATTCTGGCGCCAGAAATGTGCATGAAGAGCAAGCCTGCCCCCCACTGGAGACACGTGGACTGGAAGGGTGTGTCATGCCTTCTTTCCCTCTGAGGCTGTTGCGGAGGAGGGGGACTGGAAAAAGCCCTTACTCCACTCGCCCACCTTTTAGTTGTTTGCGAATGGTCAGACTGCCAGGACCTCCGCTCTTGGAAGCAGCGGAACCCTCCGTACTTATGCCCCTTCTCAGAGCGCTGCTGTGACCTGGTGTACGGTATGGGCGTGGTCTTTGTAAGGATGGATAAAGACTTGGTCGTTTGAGAGCAGTTTTTCTTTTTATCCAGCTCCTCGTCTGTTGCAGAGTGGAAGAGGGCACCCCCTTCGAACAGAAGATCTAATATGCGTACCTCGACATCTGGGTTGAATGTTGTAGTACAGAGCCAGGCAGTTCTCCATGTCTGTGGCAATGCAGATGGCACGGACAGAGGTGTCAATGTGGGCCACTGTGGACTCCATGATGTCATTCGCCACAATCTTGGCCTCCGCCAATCCCGCCTTCAATCGTGATTGGCTCTGCACCGGAAGCTCTGGGAAGAAATCTGCAATTTCCCGCCAGAGCCTCTGGTTAACGGCTGCCAGCATGGCATCCGCGTTGGTTTGACGCAGGTGGAAGGACACGTTGGAATACAGCTTCTTCCCGTATGCCTCCAAGATCTTCTCCCCCTTGCCTAGCAGCATCACAGAGGAGGAGGCTGAGGACGACTGAGGCTCAGAGTACAGTGATGCTGCAGTGATCACCGAGCAGTGTGGCCGTGGATGGGCCGATAGCAAGAGTGTATCCCCCTCCATCTGCCTGTACTTGGCGTCCAGGCGTTTATTCACCGGGTGGGCCAAGTGGGGCTTGAGCCAACACTTTTTGGCAAAGGCAACTACGTCCTTCTGCATCGGGATCCCCGTTCTGGCCACAGGACGTAGCGGGAGGACTCATGTGAGGACACCCTGTTCTGGTTGCTCGACCTCAGGTTGAGGAAGGCCCAAGTACTCTGCCAGCCCTGCCAGATGTTCGTGGAAGGCCTTGGCTGAAGATGGCATGTCAGGGTGGTCCTCCTCATCTGTGTCCACCTGCGGGTCCCGCACCGAAGGTGGGGGTGCAAGGAGCTGCTGGCTGAGGCACTTGGACTGTAGCTGGAGGCTGCAGTGGGGGCTGGTATGAAACCGCCTGCCCCATTGGTTGGGGCTGGAGCTGGCTGCTGAGGCTGAACAGGGGCTGATCGGCCTGTACTAGGGACTGCGACGCCAGAGCCATTGGACGGAGCAAGTCCCTGATGGAGTCCCTGAGGATGACCCCCATCTGAGGAGACTTCATGAGCCCGAGGAACTTTTCAAAGAACCTTTCCTCGTAGGGTGGGTTGGTGGTAGGGGGGTACTGACGGGGTAGCGGGCGGCTGATGGAGCCGTTGCATGCCCTGCCCATATGGACGCAGCAGGAAGGGTAAGCTGTAGGTCACATACCTGGTTGAAACCAGTCCCATCTCGACACGGTCCTTCATCTGCCTTCCCTGGAGGGGCGTTGGCCGGATGTCTGGGTTTTCTGGTGCAGCGGCTATTTTTTCGAGCTGCCTTCCACGTGCCAGTGTCATGTTGGTCGCTCACTGGGCCCCGCCCCATCCAGGACTCTTATGGGGCCTACCCTGTTCCTCAGGCCGAGGCCTGGTAGGTGTTTCACCCTCAGCGGATCTGCCGGAAGAACTGCGTAAAGGCGCCCCCTCGGACATGATGCCGGTACTAGGCCGTAGCCCCTTGGATGAAGACCCGGTAAAAGAACCTTCTGGCCCCTCAGCACACCGAGAGGATCTACTGACCCCACAGCCTGGCGGCCGGTAGCTGATTCAGCCTCAGTACTTATGCTGGTACCATGACCAAGGCGGTCCCTCTGACGCGGGCTAGTCCTTGGGAAGGAGTCTCCCTTGCAGGGTGCACTGGAAAAGAGCGGCCCTACCTTGGGCTTATATGAATGATAGACAAAGTCCTTTAGGGCCTCCGTAGGCGATCTGTGAAAGAGCTCCCTCCACCCGGCCAATCTGTTCTTCAGAGACCTTGAGGAAAGTGTGTTGCATGTGGTACAAGCTTGCCAGCCGTAGTCGGGGCCAAGGCACCGTAGGCAGAGGGCATGTCCCATCGCAGGATGGACACCTGCTGAACTCCGTAGAAGTCGACATGCGCCGGGGAGGAGCGGGACGCCTGAGGACCGAGTACCTGAATGATAAAAAGACAAAAAAGATAAAGAGAAGTATCATCCGCACGTGGAATTACATGGCCGAAGCCAACCCAGGAGAGCTGATGAATTCGTCCCATAGCTTTGGCCTGCCTCGCATCTAGATTGGATTATGAATGTTAGCACATGCCACACATAGATCGAACTTGAATGTTAGCATGTATCCAAACATAGAATTGAGAACATTAGCCTGCGCCACATCCAGATAGGATTGTGATTGTTAGCATGCGCCATACTTAGATGAAACTGTATATGTTAGCATGCGCCACACCTAGATGGAATTCTGAACTTTAGCTTGCGTCGCATCTAGACAGGATTGTGAATGTTAGCATGCGCCACACTTGGATGAAATCATGATCACTAGCCTGCTTCCCATCTACACAGAATATTGAAAATTAGCAAGTGCTGCACCCAGATGAAATAGTGAATGTTAGCAAGCATGACACCTAGACATAATTGAAAATACAGCAATGCCAACTAACCAATCCACTAACAATTTCATCCCTCTGCATACACCTCTCAAACTCTAACCAAACACAACCACAAGCCTAAACCACAGCAATCAGCAGAAACCTCACTACAATGCAACAACAAAACAAGCCGCACAGACTTGCACAACAGAACACGATGACTACCGACTGCAAAACACCACAAGCCAATGGACCCACCTGGCTGAGGCTGACAACAGCACAAGCCGCACAGACTTGCACAACAGAACACGATGACTACCGACTGCAAAACACCACAAGCCAATGGACCCACCTGGCTGAGGCTGACAACAGCACATAACTGCTCTCTTGCACTTTTACAGCTTACTCCCACTAACTCATCGCCCCTCCCCTCCCTTTTTTCAGAGCCGCCAGAGCACCAGGGGACCACTCCGGTGGTGATAGTGCGCGGTACAAATATCCTTTAACATTAACATTCCTGTCGACACAGAAAATGGGACTGAGGTGTGGCGCCGGAGTGCGGAGTCAGGGCAGTGCATGCTCCCAGGGCCGCATCCTCGCGCGCCTCTAAATTTAAAGGGGACAAAGGTTTTTATTGGTGAAAAAGGTTCCGTCTACAGTCCCTCGCGAGGGACACCCATGCAGTATGGAGGAAAGGGGACAGGACGTAAGAGTAGGTCCGGATACCAAATCTGCTCCAGCCACATTGGGGTGACGAGTATCATCCTGCATCAGCACTGTGAGTGTATTGATTACTCGTAGCAGGAGAGGCAATGGGGGAAACACGTACAGAAACAGGCCTCATCACTGGAAGGAGAACACGTCCCCCATGCTCCTTGGTTGGTGGATGCTGGCAAACTTCTGGCATTTAGAGTTTGTCACTGTCGCAAAAACAGGTCTATCTGGGCCTTCCCCACTTGACGAAGATGCAATCCACCTGGTCCTGCAGAAGTTCCCACTCGTGGCAGGAGCGCAACTCCCTGCTGAGGGAGTCCGCGATGGTGTTGACTTCTGCTAGGTGAAGAGGAACGAGAAACATCCCTTGACCGATGGCCCAGCATCACAAGTCCTGTGCTTCCATGGAGAGTGCTGGGGATCGAGTACCCCAGTTTCCTGATTTAGAACATTGTGGTGGTGTTGTCCGTGAAGATCCTCACCACCTTGCCATTCAGACACGGAAGGAACGACTTGAGGGCCCAGAACACTGCTCGTAGCTCCAGAATGTTCATATGGAGGTTCTTCTCCTCCGGTAGCCACATGCCTCTGACGTGTAGCCATCAGGTGTGGACTCCCCAGCCCTCCAGAGAAGTGTCTGTGGGGACCGTCTCCTGGTATGGAGGGGTTCAAAACCCTGTTCTCTGGGCAATGTTGGAGCAGACGCTGCACCACCTTATCGCCCGACGAACTCCTTGTCGAGCGGGATCTTGTCCGTGAAGCTTCCGGACACCTGTATCCCGCAAGCGTCCAGGAACTCTTGAAATGGTCTCATCTGCAACCACCAGAGCTGGATTAGGTAGATGCAGGATGACATCATGCTAAGCAACGACTTGATGGTTTGCACCGTGGCGGTCTTTATCGACAACAGCCGCTGCACATTCTCCTGAATGGCAGCTATCCTCTCCTCCGAGAGCGCCGCTAGGCATGACACTGGATTTAGTCTGGCTCCTAGGTACAGCGTTCTACGATGCTGTCAAGCAGGACTTTGGATAGTTGATGGAGAATCCCAGACCCGTCAGCAGCTGGACGGTCGCCTCTGTGTGTCCAACGGCCAACTCTCGTGAGTGGGCCCAGCCGAGCAAGTCGTTGAGGTACGGGTATACATGTATCCCCCGTAGATGCAAATGGGCTGCCACCGGTGCTAGGCATTTCGTGAACACTCTGGGGGCCGACTTCAAGCCGAAGGGTAGAGCCTTGAACTGATAGGGCTATCCCTGCACTACGAAGCATAGAAACATTGTGTTTCCTGTGAATGGCGACGTGGAAGCAGGCGTCCTCTAGGTCCAGCAATGTCAAGAAATCCCCTTTTCCAGTTGGCCGAGCACATGACCATCCTGAATATCTGAGACGTCGTAGGTCCAGAATGGGCCTCCAGCCCCCACTTCTTTTTTCAGACCAAAAAGTATCTGTAATAGACTCCAGAGCCCCAGAGTCGTTGGGGGAATAGCTCTATCGCCCCTTTTCGCAGCATTGTATGCACCTCCTCCCAGAGCTGAGGGATGTGCTGCTCCTAACGGGCCAACGGAGGGATCAGCGAACACTTGGGCTGAAACTCCAGGTTATGTCTTTGGGCGAGAGCATCCAGCACCCACCTGTCGGTGGTGACCTTTCCCCACTCGCTGACAAACCTAGTGAGCCGGCCTCCAACCGGGGTGGACGGGTCGGGCCAGACATCCTGGCTGGTTCATGCTTGCTTCCACACCGGCGTAATGCCTTGCGGGCAACAGCAGCGCGGTCCTCCACCGTAGGCCTTGGAACGGCCTCTGTAGGCTTCCCGAGTCGTAGATATAGAACGCTGGCGGTAGGATGAGGAGAAACCTTTGGCGACCTGAACTTTCCTCTGGAGGATCGAAAAGAAGAGCGGTACTGCTGGAGTGTGCCCAGGGAACGGGCCAGCTCCGTATCCGCTTTTCATGTTCTGTAGGGACTCAACAACCTTCCCAAAAAGGTTATCCCCATCGAAAGGCATGTCCAGTAACTTTGCCTGGACCTCCGAGCGGAAATTCGTGGCCTTCATCCAGCACTGGCAAGTAAAGCAGACACTATTCGCCCATCTGTTGTAAATCTGTGTTGGCACCGTCCAGCACTACAGTGATGGCGTGATCCGGTGCTACCTCCACCTCCTGGAAGAGAGCGACTGTCTCCATCCTCTTGTCATTGGGGAGGAACACCAAAATCTGAGCCAGCTTGTACCACAGTTCCCTGCCTTACCTGGCTAGGATCACCAGTGCGTTGGCTGCCTTGTTGGTGGATGCTGCTGTGTAAACCACCTTCTTTCCCATGGTCGTCCATCTTCTTCAACTCACTGTCCAGAGGGACGGAAGATGACGAGGACGGGTTAGACGACCGTTTTCTCGCGGCTGCCGATACCACCGAATCCGGTGATGGTTACGAACTCAGGCACTTGAGTGTGGATTCCGACACCATGTACTCTATCTCCAGCCTATCCCGTTTGGCCAGAGCTGTGCAAGGGTACTTCAAGAGGGCCAGGCCCTCCTGCCACACGTCGTCCAGAAGGGGCACTGCCATGATTGTCTGCCTCTTCGCCTCACGCCTCTGGTACAAGAAACCCTCCTTCTTGGCTTATTCGGCAACAAGCTGAAACAGCTTGGAGGCTCTGGCGATCAAGGAATGAAATAACCCCATCTGGTGGGGATGCCCTAGGCTGCGGAGACCCGTCGCGACAATGTCGTCATCGCCACTGTGGCCGTATCCGCAACCGTGTCCGCTGGGGAGAGAGGGCCCGATGACTATGTGGAGGCTGAAATGGGGCCGTCCAATAGCACTTCCTTCTCTTCGCTGGTGGCTGATCGCGGGTATTCGTTCCGGGCCTTGTGGCTTCCTCTTTTGAATCTCTGACACCAAGGTGTGGAGGGTTGTCAGAATGCCCAGAGACGCATCCTTCGGCTGAGCTGGCGTGATCGGACCATTAGGGTACGTGCCTTCGTTGTTGTCCTCTTCCGTGTGTAAGGACTTCAGGTCCTCATCGTCCGTGGATGAAACTTCAATGGCCTGGGACACGGCCTGGGGCTGATCCGCGGCCTCCTTGCCCCCCATTTTAGGGGTCAGAACCGGACTCTGAGACTGCATTATCTTCTCTGGTGTGCCAGCAGACTTTGCGAAAGTCACTGTAGCGGTTTTGCGCTTCAGGGGCAGGGGCACCTGAGCCGTGGGGGCTACTTTCACTGGGTCAGCCCCCTTCGACTTTGTAAGAGGAGCCTCCAAAAGCTCTAGCTTCGACGAAGACTTATCCTGTACCGATTGGGCCTTCTTGGGTAGTTCAGCCTTTTTCTCCTTCCTCCGTGGCTTCTCTGGCTTCTCCCACAGCTTAGCTGGGTTGGATGAATTCCTTTTTGAGGGGGAGCTCAATTGACGGCTGGCAATGGAGGTGGATGGTGATGTCGAGCGCACCCTTGCCACTGTGAGACCCGCTTCCGCTGCGACCTCGGTGGATCCGGACTTGCGTTCTTGGCCTTGTCTTGGGCCCCCACAAATGAGGCTCCCTCAAAGGACCTAGAAGACTGCTTCTCAGACCGGCCGGTCCTGGGTGAGGCATGACCATGCTCAGAGCACAGGGCAAAGGCATTGGCGTTCAGCCACGCCACCAGTCTACTGTGCCTGTCCTTTGTTGTCTTCTTGGAGAAACCAAGGGATATCTGGCATTCTCCTTTCTTGTGGACTGGATGCAGACAGTAGAGGCATTGCAGGTGTTTGTCTTCAAAAAACACATTCCGTAGCCCGCACTTGGTGCAGGGCCTGAAGAGGGATCTTCCTTCTTCTGTTGTGTCATGGTTGGAGGGCGCGAAGTAGGCTTGATGGCCTTCTGGAAACTTTGACGATCTTCGCCCTTGAAGGGCAATTAAATTGACCAACAACGGACCCCCGCTGTCAGCAGATGGAGAAAAGAGCATACTGGCTCTTTTGGAACAGAAATAGAACCTTTTCCTGCGAAAAAACACAAACGTAGAAGTAGCAAACTCGAGGACTCCCAACACTGAATCGTGCGGTAAAAATCTGAAGCTGGCTGCCAGAGGAGGGGCTTAGGGAGAGGACTCATTGGGTGGGGCAGTATGAACCAGAGGACAGTGATTGGTTTAGAGGAGAAATACAGTTTATAAGTGAAAGTGAAACAGTTGTTCTTTTACCGAGGATTCCCAGCCGGACGACGGGGAATATTCATGAGCATGTGAATCCAAGCTAGACCCAATGCAGGAGATGGACCGCTTTCCTATGCTCACACAGGTACTCTCAGTGGGTTGTTATGTCCAAAATCTGGGAAACTTTAGCAGCATTACGTAACACCACACGTCCCATTTATGTGCATAATGATGACGTTTTTATTGCAAAATGCAATGCAATCTTAAACTTCACTTTTTCTCCCAAGGAGCGTAGTGTTCATACCCCCTGCGATAACTCCCACTGCACCGTCCCTCATATCCACGCTCAACACATAAATCATTATTCGGCCTCGTGACATGTCTCCACTTGTGGTGCCGATTCACGACACTACTCCAGTTTCACCTCACCAAGATGTCATTGCTAGCCCTAATGATTCTTCAGGCAGTACCCAGTCTTTTGTGGTAGTTCCCTTGGATAGTCTAACCCCTAATCCCCGCTTACATCCTACTGTAGACATGCCAGCAAGTAAGGCTGTGCCTTACAAATGCGCATGCAAGTCGGGGAATATCTCTTAACTACTAAAATCCAATTTTAACTTCTTAACACCGGCTCATTGTTAAAGCATGGTGTTGAGGTTTCAGATATGATCTCCAAAACAGGTTGTGATTTCATGGCCATCATGGAATCCTGGCTTACTACAGACACTCCAAGCTCTGCCACTCTTGCATTACCTTCTGGGTACTCTATATATAGATCTGATCGTTTGGTATGGAGAGGTGGAGGAGTGGCCATACTTGCTTCTAATCACCTAAATTTGCACCTCAACACCCATGATATCCAGGATGGCTGTGAAAGTATTGGCCAAAATTAAGCTACATGATAACTGTTCCCCCGACAATAATTCTGATATATCGCCCACCTTCGGATAGACCCGACTTTGAAGAGCAACTCGCCAATCTAAACGACCAAGGCCAACACCCCAGTACTCATTCTTGGAGATTTCAATCTCTGGGCTAATAACATCAATGACAACAATGCTGTCTCTGTGTTAGCAACTCTTACATCTCTTGGCTTCCTTCAACACGTATAAACACCCACATATAAAGCCGGCCATACCTTAGATTGGGTTTTGACCCACTGTGCTACCATTTCCGACATAAACGTCACCCAGTGTCCTTGGTCAGATCACTATCAAGTGACTTTCAGTTTTGTCCTCCCTAGTTTCTTTATCTCACACAAAAAAGATCCTAGACAATACACCTTTGCAAGAAACTTTAAGAAACTCATATCTCAACTGCTTTCACTTCACTTACTATGTTAATTAGAACCTGAGCACTCCTTTACAAACTGCAATGATCTGGCTAGCAACCTCACCAGTACACTTAAGCACGTTATCTATGCCCTTGCTCCCAAGACATCCTGCTTAGTAAAAATAAAAATGACTCGAAACTCCTGGTTTGACGACTCCATTAGCAGCTTACGCCATGACAAACTTAAAGCCGAGAGAGAATGGAGAAAAAAATCCCACCTCCCTGCACCTTACTGCCTATAAAAGCTTAGTAGCCAGCCTTGAACTGGCTGTTAGCTCCAACACCAGGATATCATCTGCCAAATCCAACTCACGTGAACTGTTAGCAATTCTGAAGGAGTTTGAAGGTAAATCCCAAGCGGTCACCATTGTACAGAAGGATGCAGATTCGGGTCAGTCAATACACAACGAGTTCAATTAAACTTCAGGGCATAAAAAAATCCATGCATTGTAAAGTCAATCTAATCTAATTTCACCTGCCATAATGGGTCAGATCAATGCACCGGATTTATTAGCACATTCCCCCAAGAAAGGCTCTGTTCAGATGCCCTTTCAATTTAAACTTTCGTCTGAGGATCAAATCTATGAAATTGTCACCAACATGAAACCCACATCCTGGTTAGGTGACTGCTGCCCATCTAGCCTTTTTAAAGATTGCATCAAAACACCTGCCCCCTGGGTGACCCGCCTTGTCAACATGTTCTTTGAGGAAGAAAATGTAGTCAGGGACCTTAAGAATCATGAGTGACTCCCTTATCAAAAAAGAGAAACTTAGATCCTAACAATCCCAAAAATTACCAGCCAATCCCAAACGCACAGGGCAAATAATAATCTAAAAGTCAACAAGACTCCTCAGGTCAAGCAACGAAATCCACCTGGAACTAAAATAAAAACTTGGAGGCACCTCGTTCTACTACTTAGCCGCAAAAACCTGGAACAACATCCCAAAAGAAATAAGAAACACCAAAGATCACCTAAAATTCAGGAAATGACTAAAAACCTGGCTCTTCAACACCACAGACTGAAACTGAAAACCGAAACAGAAAGGAAAAATTACTAAACTGGAGAGGACACCGACAGCCCCAGAACAGACGGGGAAGCTCCCACGGCACCTGGAAAGGGGACGCCAGGTAGAGTTGAACACAAGCGACACCCATGGAGACGGAGTCAACAACCCCTGCCAATCCCACCCAACATCTTCACTCGCCCCATAGGTGCTACCAGGTACACAGTGTTGTGGAATTGTCGGGATATCGGCATTCACCATACTAGCTGAGTTGTGGACATGGGCAGGTCCACTGCCTGTATGAGTGGGAAGGGAGGACAGATGGGGTTGTGAGAGAGGCTGGTGGCGGTTGGGGCCAGATGTGAAAGGGACCTTGAATACCGAATGGGACCAGATCAGGAAAGAGGCGCAGGGGTGCCCCCACACATCACCTGGGGAGACTACACAAGCCCAGCGCCTCAATTAAGGATAGAGGGGCCAACTAACCGATTCCACTAACAATTTCCCCTTCTGCATACACCTCTCAAACACAACCACAGACCTACAGCACAACAAACCGCAAAACCGTCACTACATCGCAACAGCAAAACAAAAAAAAACACACAGACGTGCACAACAGTACACGACGACTACCGGCCGCAAACACCCCAGGCCCAGCCAACGGATGCACCGAGCTGAGGCTGCCAACAGCACATCACTGCTCTCTTGCACTTTTCCAGCTTCCTCCCACTAACTCACACCCCCTTCCCCTTTCAGAGCTGCCAGAGCGCCAGGGGACCACTCCTGTGGTGATAGTGCGCGGTACAAATGTGCTTTAGCATTAACATATTAAATATCTTCGATCGGGTGGCCTATTTACAACTGCAGGACCACTTAGAAAGGAATCATCTCCTTAACCCAAAGCAATAGCAATAAGGTTTTAGGGCCAAACATGGCACAGAAATTGAGCTTCGACTGTTAGGCAGAATCCAGGGCAGTTCCCTTAGGGAGAACTACCCCAGATTAGGACTACAGGTGGGAGCAATAAATTACCTTTGGTATCAGTCTGTACCACAAAGATTTAGTTGGTAGCTGTGGTCCTAATCTGGGGTAGTGCTCCGTAAGGGAACTGCCCTGGATTCTGCCTAACACTGGTGTACAGAGGTGAGGATAAAAGTATTGGATTGATATTTAAGTGTGTTACTAGTGCCTTGGTGCAACTAACCACAAGGTTAACAATCACAAAAAGTTATTTTAACAAAAGTCAAAATGATGGAATGTTATAGCCAGGAGACCCTCCTTACTAATACTGCTGATTATTTAAGGGATCTGTGTAGACAGAAAGGTCTTCCTGTCAAAGGCAAGAAACAAGAAATGATTGATAGACTGTTAGAGAAACAAAGTCTGGATAGTGGTGCTGTAGTGCCCGCCACTCCAGCAAATGTAGCAAACAGTATTGAGGATAATGTTGAAGATGTTATTGTTGAGACAGATGAGGAAGAGGAGGATAACTATGTCACCCCCTCTGGTCCTCTGCCTGCTCAAAGGCCTCTCAGCCTGTAGCTACTGGACCTTCAACTGGTCCCACATTAAGTCCTGAATTTATCTCTCTAGAAAAAATGAGACTTGAACTTGAATTCAAAAGAATTAGTGCCCAAGCTGAACAGAGACACCAAGAACTAAAGCTCAAAGAAATGGAGCTCAACCATGAGCTTGAGATGAAGAAATTGTCTTTGGAAAATGCTTCTCTCCCCGAATCCTCTAGATCTTCCAGTCCAAAGACCCTGGATGCCTAAAGAGATTGTGGGTATGTATGAACCTAAGTTGGATGTATTAGATTGGCTCGCTATGTTTGAATATAATCATGGGCTCCAGGATATCACAGGTGATCAATTGATCCCCTGGTTATTCTCTAGGCTCCCCCCTGTTGCATCTGATGTGGTAATGGAGTTGGGGGAGGAGGATAGAAAGGATTATGAATGTGTAAAGCTAGCTTTAATAGCTAGATTTGGGAAGACTCCTTCCCAGTACCTTTAGAGGTTTAGGACCCTCAAAAAGCATGATAGTACCCCTTGGGCTACTTGGGTGAAGGATTGTTTGAAAAACGTAAAGGGATGGATTAAGGGTTCTAGAGTTAACACTTATGAAGGAATGAGAAATCTTGTTATGATGGAGTTTATCTATGATGCCTGCTCTCCTGAGCTCAGACAGCACATGGCTGATTCTAAGGAGTTAGATCCCAAGAACCTGGCTAAGGCTGCTGACTTGTGGGTTGTCAACAGGGCCACTCACAAGGATTCAGGGGAAACTCAGAAAAAGGAGGGAAAGCAGCCAAAGAAAGACAACAAAGAGATTTCAAATAATTCCAATTCTAAAGAGGGCCACAAACAAAATCCTAAGGGTAAGCCACCAGGGAAACCTACTCAGGCTAGTGTACCTTCTGGTCCCAGACCAAGGAGGAGGTCAGAGCAAGCCACCATTCATAAAGACATTTGGAAAATGTTATGTTTGTGGCTCAACTGACCATGTGAAAGGGGATCCCAGATGCACTGGTAAACCTTCAGGGATCCCCACTGTCTCCTTAGCCTTCGCTCCAGAGGAGGAAGTCCAGATGGCCAGTGGAAACTTTCAACTAGTAGCTGATGATCCCATTGGAGTCTCAGCTAGTGTATTTTTAGTATCTCTTGGGTTGTGGGAACAACAGAATTTAGATGTGTATAATTCTATCCCTCCTCCTAATACTAAAGAGTATTATAAAGACCGTGTCCTAGTCAATGGTCAGGAGACCCCTGCCATTAGAGACACTGGGGCCACCATAACTGTGGTGGACAAATCTTTTTTCAAGGTGGAGGATGTTGCTAAGGCACCCAAACGCCTCAACAAGTTAGCTGGAGGGCCTGTGCAGATGCTTCCCCAATTACCAACTCTCATCCAGTGCAATGAAATGACTGACAGGATACCTGTGAGTGTACGATCTGAAGTACCAGGAAGGGTGCTGTTGGGCAATGATCTGAAAGACCTGGGAGTAGTGTCAAGTACTCCCAGACCTCCTAGTAAGAGATTACAGGAGTTTACCAGACCTGCAAGGGAGAGGACCTTAAGAGGCTCTCCTGAGGAGATGATGGAAATCACTACTACTCCACTGGAGTTACTTACTGATATCTCTAAGAAACCAGAAGCAAAGCGAAAACCCAAGACTTCCAAAAAGAAACCAGCAGAAAACACTCCAGTGCTGCCAACCAGGAGATCTCCTAGGTTAGCAAAATTCACACCTGTGATTCCTCCTCCAGCAGAGGCTGAGAGTGGGGTACAACCCTGTGTGGTTGAACTAGAGCCTGAGGACTCGGATCTAGTAGGAGGCCATGAACTCATTGGAGATCTTGACCCTGTTGACCATCCTGAGCTGCAGTCGTTACTGGCAGAAGGTGGACCCCAAAGGGCAGACTTCAGTAAGGGACAAAGAGAATGTCCAACTCTGGAAGGTCTTTGCCACCAGGCAGCTTCTCAGCTTGAAGGGCAAGAGCCTGGGAAGTATAGGTTACACTGGGAAGATGGCTTCTTCTATAGTGAACCAACAGAGTCAACTCCTGGGGACTACAAAAGACTTGTAGTACCCCAAGCAAACAGACTCCAATTCTTGCAACTAGCCGACGAGATACCTTTGGCTGGTCACTTGAGCTTCAAAAAGACCAAGGAAAGGCGCGCTCTCTCTACTTTTATTGGCCTAAAATGGGGGCTGAGGTAGATAAAGTATTGCAAGGGTTGCCACACTTGCCAAACCTCTGGTAAAGTGGCCCAGAGAAAGTGGCACCTCTAGTGCCTCTCCTTGAGGTGGGAGTACCATTTGAGAGGGTAGGAATCGACATTGTTGGTCCCCTTGATCCTCCAGCTTCTTCAGGCAACAGGTTTATACTTGTTGTAGTAGACCATGCTACTAGATTTCCTGAAGCAATTCCTATGAGAACTGTTACAGCTCCGGCTGTGGCTAAGGCCCTCCTTGGTATTTTTACCAGGGTTAGGATTCCTAAAGAGGTAATATCCGACAGGGGGTCAAATTTTATGTCCCACTACATGAAGGCCATGTGGAAAACCTGTGGACTTACCTACAAGTTCTCAACAGCATACCACCCTCAGACAAATGGTTTGGTAGAAAGGTTTAATAGAACAATGAAGAGCATAATAGGAGCTTTAGAAGACCCCCTTAAGAAAAAGTGGCATCTTCTACTGCCATGCCTTCTGTTTGCATATAGAGAAGTCCCTCAGGAGGGAGTGGGTTACAGTCCCTTTGAACTTCTCTATGGCCATCCGGTTAGAGGTCCATTGGACATGATCAAGGAGGGGTTGGAGAGTGCTCTTTCCCCCACACCAGTCAGAGTCACTGACTATGTGATAGGACTCCGGAGGAGAATGTCACACATGATGGCTGAAGCAAGTGATAACTTGAAAGCAGGTCAGGCTCTGGTTAAGCATTGGCATGACCAGAAGGCCAACATGGTTGAGTTCGCTCAAGACCAGAAAGTTCTTGTTATGGTATCCACAAGGCAGAGGTCCTTGCAGGACAAATGTATGGGACCCTTCAAGGTTGTGGGAAAACTTAGAGAGGTGAACTATCTGGTGGACTTAGGCAATCCTAAGGAGACACCTAGAGTCTTGCACATCAACTGTCTAAAAGCTTATGTCTCGAGGCCAGAACTGGGAGCTTTGCTTCTAGCTTCAGCTCAAGAGGAGGAGGAGAGTGAACCTCTGCCTGACCTCCTGAGAGGCAAGCCTTTAGATGAGAAAATAGGAGTCAATCTCTCTTCTAATCTGACACCTGAGCAACAGGAGGAGTGCAAACTTTTATTAAATCAATTTGCTCCCCTGTTCTCACTGACAACAGGTTTGACCCCTTGGGGCCAACATGATATCCAAACTGGTGACTGTCTACCTGTCAAAAGCAGGGGCTACAGGATGTCAGAAAATGTAAGAACCCACATCAAAGGAGAGGTCAACAAGATGCTTGATCTCGGGGTAATACAGCACTCTACTAGTCCATGGTCTAGCCGAGTTGTGTTAGTACCAAAGGCAGGATCTAAAGAGTTGAGATCCTGTGTGTACTATAGAGCTCTAAATGCAGTCACTAAGACTGATGCCCATCCTTTGCCAAGGACAGATGAGCTGGTGGATAGACTTGGTTCAGCCAAGTTCCTCAGCGCATTTGATCTCAAGTCAGGCTATTGGCAAATAGCCCTGACTGACCATGCCAAGGAGAAAACTGCATTCTCCACCCCAGTTTGGTTTATACCAGTTTAAGGTTATGCCTTTTGGATCAAAGAATGCACCTGCTACATTCCAAAGGATGGTTAATCAGGTTCTGAATGGGATGGAGGACTTCGGCATGGCATACTTGGATGACATTGCAGTGTTCAGCCCTACTTGGAAAGAACATGTTGACCACCTAGGATATGTTTTGCAGGCTCTGCAACAGGCTCATCTGACCATAAAGGCAGGCAAATGTCAAATTGGTCAGAGTAAAGTGGTCTACCTTGGGCATGAGGTAGGAGGTGGTGAAATAAGGCCTTTGGCTCAGCAAGATTGAAGCTGTGCAAAATTGGACAACCCCTTCTACTCAAACTCAGGTGAGAGCCTTCCTAGGCCTCACCGGGTATTACAGGAATTTCATTGAGAACTATGGAACCATAGCTTCTCCACTGAATGTAATCTCATCTCCTAAGTTTCCAAAAAAGGTCAAATGGAATGAGGAGTGCAATCAGGCCTTTGAAAGCCTAAAGAAAGCCATTTGTCAAGCTCCAGTTCTCAGAGCTCCTGACTACCACCAACCCTTTATTGTACAGACAGATGCTTCCAAAATAGGTATAGGTGCAGTACTCAGTCAACTGGATGAGAAAGGTAGGGAACACCCCATTTGCTTCATCGGTAGGAAACTGAAGGAACCTGAAACAAGGTGGGCAACTATTGAGAGAGAATGCTTTGCCATTGTGTGGGCTTTGAAGAAGTTTAGACCATACTTGTATGGATCTTCTTTCACCATTCAAACAGACCACCAACCCTTGAGATGGTTGATGCAAATGAAAGGGGAAAACCCAAAACTGCTAAAATGGTTGATCTGCCTCCAAGGGTTTCATTTTACCATTGAGCACAGGTCCGAATGTCACCACCAAAATGCTGATGGTCTCTCTAGGATGTTTTTAACCGACTAGAGGTATGAGACTAATCCAGGAGTGGATTAGATCCTCCTGTCCCTTAGTCTGGGGGGGGGGGGTGGAGTGTTAGGGAGAATTCTCATTTCATGGCTAATTTCCCTTACCTATAGAGTCCCCCAGCAGCTTTGCTGGATTTGAAGGGTTTATTTCTTTTTACCTGCTAAGAGTGAGACTCTTTTTCCCACTCTAAGGCATTTTTGCTGTGTGTGTTCTAGGGTATTTTTGTGTTTAATGCCTATGGGATCTTTTCTCTCACCCATAGGAACCATCTGTATGCACATGTGTCACACAGCACCCTCCGTGCCGTGACACAGGGGTGTCTTAGCGACCCCCAAACATAGACTCCATACCCTGGGACTGACTACTGTCTCCCAGGGCATGTAAAGTCCCCATTTACTTTACTAGTCTATTTTTATGAACTTAACCAGTACACCTCATCTTAATATGGAAGTACTGGAAGGGGTTAATAGTTTTTACCCTATGTTCATTTTCGAGAGGATACCTTAAAGTCCCCCTCTACAAAGTTTCTGGCTGGTGGCAGTGGTTGCTACCTTTTATATTCGGCCGCAAATATTTCTCTATGGGATTTTCCCATTGTTCGAGGCTACCACTCTTACTGACAGCCTCTAACATACCGCCGGTCTATTTTATTATTAAATTTACTCCGGTAGGTTTTATTTGCCAGAACTTTGATAAAACTTCTTTCTCGAGTCTTACTCTATTTTCCTAACCCAGGTTGGGGATCCTTTGTTCGTCCTTTTGGCGGGCTTCTGCCGAGAAGCCCTCCTTTCGGCACCACTGAGTCTGGGGTGGGTCTGTTGATTGGGAGGGGGAGTAGAACCCCTGGACAGAGTTGCCACAGCAACTCAGGTCGCACTCTAACCTGATAGGCTGGAGGGTCTCCCGCCAAGATGACCACTCCACTGTGTGAGTGACAAATAGGCTGTATGAATGGGTCTCTTTCTGCATAAAAGCACGGTCCTGAGGACTTGAAGAGAAAGACGTCGCCACTGGAACTACGGAACCGAAGGGGAGAGAAGCCAGAGACATCATCAGCATCTACACCACCGGTGAAGCCCTGCCAGATCGTCTCACCACTTTTCTTCCACACGACGAGAGGAGATCTTCAGCGAAGTGCCTCCTTCCCATGAGCTGGTGGGGTCAACCAGTTCGCCCATCGCCTCCTCGGACCTGCCTTGGTCGAATCGACAGTGCCCCGCACTTGGAGACTGGATAGCCAGGCAGCACCGCGGCTGGTTTCATCCCTGGGTAGTGCAGCGACTCGAACCTTCCTCCACGATTAGAGCCTCTCTTCCTCTGTTGGATCCCTCGCGACCTGCAGGAACTACCAGGAACAACCGCCACCGCAGGAGCCACTTCTCCACGTTTAAGGTACATTTTACCGCCAGGCCGCCCTTCCTCAGTGGTAGCCTCTAACTACTTGTGGGGTCGGCCGCCCTCTCTTTTAACATTGTCTTTCGCCTTGCATCTACTTCTTCAAAAGTTTTCTACTAAAGACTTGACTGCAGCTATAAGAACATATTTGCTCCTAAGATCTTGGCCCTGTACCACTGACTGTGGCTGATTTGTTAGATCTGCTCTCACTAGATTAGTTTTCAATGAGAAATGTGTTGATGCACTGAAATCTTCTAAACCCCTCTTCCTTCCTACTGTTATAACCTGTGGAGTGCCATTTTGCTCAGTTTTCAATCACTTATCTTTTGGGTAAAGTGTTACTGTACATAACTTGTCCACCAAACTTCAGGAAGTGTTGCTAGGGGGTGTCTGAGGATATTTCGACTTAACTTGTACCTTCCCTCCCTTTTGTTGAATTGTTAGAGTGCCATTTGTAGTTGGTTTTCACTGTGCCGTTTTGCTCAGTTTTCACTATACCGCAAACTTGTCTACAATTGAATAGGGAGTTGTATATGCTTTTCTTTTGACTAAACTTAACTTACTTTATTAACTGTGATCTATGTGTTGACTTAGAAGTGTATAAAATAAATAAATATTCTTTTTAATACAAAACTTTGGTCAGTGTTTCCTTGCTCCATAGTACTGTATTACCTATTGTGTCAACCCTGAATACTGCTCATCTCCCTCTTGAGATAGGTCTGACTGCTCAGCCACAGCTACCAACTAAATCTTTGTGGTACAGTCTGATACCAAAGGGGATTTATTGCTCTCACCTGTAGTCCTAATCTGGGGTAGTGCTCCCTAAGGGAACTGCCCTGGATTCTGCTCAACATCGACCTTAAGTCAAACATTGCTGGCATCGTGGACAAAGGCAAACCAGCACTTCTTATGTTGCTAGACATGTCTGCAGCGTATGAATTGATCGATCATACTCGGCTGGTCAAAAGATTGGTGGACCAGGGACAGTGATCTTCATGGGCCTCCCAATGGGTTGAATATTTTCTGGGCCCTAGATATGAGCGAGTAGCAGTGGATAGTGCCAACTCCACCCCCACACTTGTTACCTGCAGAGTACCACAGGGCTCATGTATTGCCCCCACACTGTTTTAATGTATATACCATGTCCCTTCTTACTCTCTTTGAAGACCTGGGTGTCTAATTCACCAACTATGTAGATGACACCCAGGTCAATTGAATTATCAGGATGTCATACTAGTGACACTAACATCATTAACTCCATCTATCACACCATTCAGGCCTGGATGGGGACCATCTCGCTTGCTTTGAATGCGAAAAAAATCAACTGCTGATCATTGCCTCAGGGCATAAACTGAAGATGTTGTGCCTCGACTACAATACTTTCATCATAGATAACAAAAAGATCAAGGTGGCGAGATCAGTAAAGACCTTGGGCATTACACTAGACAGAATTATCTATGAAGCTACAGGTTTTACAGGTAAAAGCCTCATGCAGTTATGTCTCAAAATTCCTCAATCACATTTGCCCATACATCTCTCTGCAGAATAGGTCCCTGCTTGCAACTGTACTGGTAAGCTCACGCCTCGACTATGGCAACAGTCGCCTGGCAGGCACTACAAAGGCACATCTTCATACTCTATTGATCACACAAAACAACACTGTCAGTCGTCTTTGGCCTTTCCCGTAGAGATCATGTCTCCGAGGCTAGACTGAAACTTCACTGGCTCCCAGTGAAACAACGTGTCACGCATAACATTCGTTCCCTTACATTTAAGTGTTGTAACTCTGATGCACCTCAATACCTGTCCAATCGACTAACTCCTTGCAGTGTAGGTCGCTTGTTGCATTACTACGATGCCACCAAGCTTTTACAACCCAGATTCAAACGCTCGAGCTTTGAAGGCACTAGATTTGATGTACAAGCTCCCCATGGCGTGGAATAACATTCCTATTCAACTACGACAGGCTAAGTCCAACTCTGAGTTTAAAAAAGGAATCAAGACCTACCTCTTCAATCTCGATCCAGACAAAATGTGAACATCCTCTGTGTAAACGCAGTTAGATTTCTGTATGCTTATAACATTCTGTTTTTGTGCGCTTTGAGGCCTGAGGGCGATTTAGCGCGATATAAAAATTAAATCAAATTAGATCATAACCTTTGCGTATATTATGTTGTCTTTGTATGTAGTAACCCTGTGGGAGACTACACCAGCCTTATCCTCTTGGCAATAGGTAACCCAACCTTTGGTATAGGCCTGTACTACACAAGTAGGTAGAATGACTTAGCAGCCAGGCTCATCTCAAGAAGGGTCAATGCAAGCTGTAGGATTGCTACATAGAGATTCACAGTGACAGGTACTCAATTAACACGTATGCTCAAGGTTTCGTGATAAAATAATTATTTATTAATTTAACAGTCAGTTTTACAATAAGCCTTCTTTATAA
This sequence comes from Ambystoma mexicanum, assembly GCF_040938575.1. NCBI lineage: Eukaryota > Metazoa > Chordata > Amphibia > Caudata > Ambystomatidae > Ambystoma > Ambystoma mexicanum. The sequence continues at coordinate 704,618,738 of NC_090933.1, forward strand.
GGGAGCAATATGCAACACTTAAATATACTTTAACAATACACTCCTTCAGTTGAATAAAGTAAGCAGATACCTTTTTGGGATGGCACACTGAATTCCTATACCCTGAGGTGACTTCAATAGTTAGGACACTGTGGACGTTCTTATATCACTTTTCACACTTAAATGGTAATACTGAAGTTGTGGCAAAAAGTAAAAGGTTAGGGAAGGAAGCAAAGGTTAACAAGTTTCTCAAACAGGTAAGCACTTTTCAATCCTCCAATGCAATGTAGGTTAACCCTTTCCCAGATATACAAGTAAGGTATGTATAACTTTTTGGAGGGACAGATTAACACAAAGTCAGAGGGTAAGAAGAGTCTTCAGCGAGCCAGGACAGCCAATGTCAACTGAGCAAAGTCTAGGGTAGCTGAGACATTTCTAGATTAGCACAAGGTCTTGCACACTGTTAAAGAGAGTTTTGTTGTAAAAGAAATCACTGTTGGGCCACAATCTGGGAGACTTGTGAGTGGCAACGCTGTAAGCAACTCTGCAAAAGGCAGCAAATGCAAGTCTCAAGTGAGAGCAAGCAAGCTACACACAAGAAGAGGTAAGTACCCCTAGTTTACAGTATCGTCAGTCTGAAGAAAAAGGTTCCAGCTGGCTTCTGTTCCTGTTGTAGTTCCTGCAGATCCTGTTGTTGCTGGGCGTCAGCTGTGGGGACAAAAGGGAGGACGTCGGGGGGACTCCTGCACTAAGGTTTGACGGTCGGCAGCAGCAATGGGCAAACCCCAGATCAATGGCACTTTGCGGCTTCAGCTTCTCGCAAACAGCACCACTGCGGTTCTTGGACACCTTGTGGACTTTCTTGGCTTCTGAGGTCCAGCACTCTGTTGAGGTGGCTCAGGCATTGGTTAAGTCCTGCTTCGAGGGAGTCCGGAGGATCTTCCTGGAGCTCGGGCCCGGCTTAAAGGCGACACACTCTATTCTAGTGTTCCTGTCTCCTGGCACTCGGTTCCTGCAGCAGCAATAAAGTATAGCCAGCAGAGAGGGAGGTTCCAGTCGAGTTCGTCTTGGGGCCGATTGGCCCACCAACCCAAGGGGAGAAGTCGTCCTTGCAGGGCTTCTATAGTCGATTAGAAATTCGGGGCTTCAGCAATGCAGCAGGGCTTCACCAGGCAAACCAACTGTCCAGGAGGATGTAGCAAGCTTCTTCAAGTTTCTTCTTCGGTTCCTTCGTCCAGTGGTACACTCTGCCTTCCTTGTGCAAAAGACCTCACCTTTTATGCAAGTCTTTCCCATTAATTTGCACCCTAGTTGTCGCTCACACAGCAGGGTGGCTGTTCTACAAGGACAGCCAGCCGGCAAATCACCTTTGGGTGCATTCCTGTAACCAAGGAGACTAAGCACAGGGAGTTTCAGGAACCTCCCTCACTTCCTGCCCTGCCAGACACACTGGATCCAGAGGCGGGCTTCAGCCGTGAACCCTGCCAAAGACAAAACAAACAAAGGGACCAATCCTGGTTTGGCGCTCAGAGTAAATCTCAAGAAGGACCTTTACAACAAGAAATGGCGAAAAAAGAGACTGGGGGAATTTTGACCAAATGGACACCCATGGGTGCTATGCTGCTGCTGCAAATGCAACCCAGGTAAAAACACACAATTGTAGGAAAAGTAAACCACTGCCACCAGCCATTAATTGTAGAAAGGGTAACATGAAAATGTTACATGAGAAGGTAGACAAAGGGGATACTAAGTAACCCCTCCATCACTATGTAAGATAGTGTGTGCTGGGTCTACAAAGAGAAAAAGGTAAGTAAAGTCAATTTCACTTTACTACTCGCCGAAACATTAGTTTATCCAAGAGATGACATTTAACCATTGGCAGAAATCCAAAGGACTTCTCTCTGCCACTGCAATGAAGGTGCTGTGTGTCACCATGTAAAAAGATGATGCTTATGGAGTTTGTCAAGACTCCAAAACCATAAGAAACACAGCGTTCAAATCAGAACAAAATACATGGGAGTGGGAAAAAGGTCTCACTCTCTTCAGGATAAAAATGTAAAGTTCTTAAGTCCAGCAAAAGAGCTGGGGGTCTCTAAGGTAGAAGGGAATTAACACAGAACTGAGAATTCCCACAAACACTATTTCACCAGACAAAATAATGAGTGTCGTATGCATCAAGTGTTTCACTAGTTATTAAATGTAGAACACTGTGTTTTGTTACATAGAGCTTTTTGCAAAGTTTCTGGCTTCTAGCTGCTATAATAAAGGCAGGGAAATGTGTTCATTTATTTTCATTTAATTCAAGTTTCCAATAAAAAGGAAAGTGCTCATGCATCGCTATGTTAGATTCTCCCAAATTATTAGGGAGGATCAGAATTCGGAGGAGTATACTATACTCTTCACTCATTTAACAGGGAAATTAAAATGATGGTGGAAGACGACGAATAAAAAGGTGTCAGATTGTCCGTTGGTGTTAGTTTAAAAGTTACAATGACTGAGGAGATGGTGATGAAGCCTTGATTACTGCTATGAATTGATCTTGGTGGAGCAGCAACTGCTCCAATGGGGATGGACTTCTGGATGGATTATTGGCTTGTGTTGCATATGTACGGGTTTGTCAAGAAAAGAGTTAGAATTCCGAGATCTAAAAAAGAATGTAAGAGACTGATAACGTGACCTTTTGTGTTCTATGGCCCACTGTGATTGCCTGTTACAGGGGTGATGGGTCAGCTCATTGAGTCACTGCATTTCATGTTCTCTATGAAATCTGTTCCACTTTGCTTAAAACATTTCCTTAAGTGTATTTTGCTATGCTGCTGGACGAGTAGATCAATAAGATTAATGCATAATACTCGCATCTGTATCTCTAAAAGAATCTAAAACCCCATTCACGACACAGATGGGGATTAGTCATTAAGGATGCTCGAAAGGGTTTTGAAAAAAATCACATTGAATAAACTTGCATGAAGATTCCTCCGGTGCAGTCAAAACAGTGCTCCTTTGAACGCTGCAACATTTCGTGTGCAAATGAAGCTAACCATAAAAAGAAAATGCCTTATTACCTGCACCAGTGTTCCCTAAATGCCCATGACTTCCCATCATCCCCTGATTGCCCATCAAGGCAGGCTGAGAAATTGGGGAATACGGACTGCTGTTCCTCATTGGTGGAAAAGGTCCTGCACTCGTCTGGCTTTGCAAATTCATGTCCATCGATACATTCTGATTTGGTGGTAATCGGCTCATTTGTCCTGATCTTGGGTTGTTAAAAGCTGAAAAGAAAGAAACGGGAAAGAGAGATAAAAAGTTTACATACTAGGAGACATGCGGCAAAGGACATACATCAAAACCAGCTAACGCAATGACTTAAACTGAGTAGAATATGATCGGTTTAACTTGTAGATGGGGCGATGTAGCGGAAGGGGGTTGGGGTGGTCAGGGGTTGTAGGCACGCTGTGCTGACTGACTGATCTTGTGTTAACAAATGCTAATAAAGAACATTTAAAAAAGTATAATATGATCGACTACACAGTAAAATTGCAAACTCGGCAAAAACACTGATTTCGAGCAAGTTGGGTGCTGACGCCCAAATTACACAATTCAACATCGACCAAGTGTGAAGTATAGGCTAAGCAAAAAACGCAGGAGCTCGAAAGGGACTGTATTGTGGTAGCACTTATGTGTAATATGTAATTATCAAATTATGCCAACAAAAATGGGTTTACAAATACAACAAGGCAATCACCAGCGAAGGACGTCGTGCCGTTTTGGCTCATGTCACAGGGTGGCGCTGGTTGCCTAGAAGAGATCGCATTCGGACTCATTTTTCGTATTGAAATGCATGCTATTAAACTGTACCGCTCTGTGGCATCCTCAGCACTGGCTTCTGGGGTCCAGCTGGGGCCGCTGGGCTGTTTTCGCCGGTCAGCTGCATGAGGTCATTGATGATGGCTTGCTTGTCTACAGACTGCGTCGCAGTGCCCGGCCTAGTGTCTGGGAACAGCTGTGGGAGCTGACTGTTCTGAAGATCGTCCAGAATCTCCTCCAAATTATCCAGGTCGCTGCCCGGCTGCAACTAGGTGGAAGAGTGGCATTAGTGAAAACTGCGTCATTTAAACGCCCAAAAACGCTGCAATGAAGCACCTGTAGACACGCCCCCCAAAACACCAAGGCCACGTTTCTGAGAAAAGGATAGGTCTTGTGTGAAGCAAGAAGCAAGCGCACTTGCATACAACGGATAACCACCAATGCAGTTGATAAAACAAACTATATCTTTTTCAGAAACATGTATCAATTGTTCCGAATTCCTTAACAAGCATTTTTGTACACTAATAAATTCCCTAATTGTCCCTTTTTTATGAGCCCTCAGCTTTGTGTACCTTAATAGTTTAATATACTTAAATAGGTCATTATTGTCGAGCCTGATCAGGATGAAAACGAAGTGAACTCCTACGTACAATACCCCAAATTTGTCTAAAACTATTAATACATGTTCTCTATATTTCAACACACAAATGATTAAACCCGTGTCTGTAAGAGACCCATATATATGAACCCGGCCAGTAAGCCTGCGCTTTCTTCTTATCCTAAAGTAATACTAACCTGCTCCTGCAGGACTCGTTGCTTCGCTTACGCAACATACATATTTGGGCCTGATTCACGAAGCGTTTTTCAATCCATTTTAAATGTTTTCTGAATAATGCCGATTTCAGCTTTTCCTCTGAACTGCACAAATCAGACGGTTGCATTGGCACCACAAGCAAAGGGGTTACCATTTTGGCGCTAAAAGTACTTTGGTTAACTCAGTGCACCAACCCTGGGTGCATCCTCCAACCAGGTCACATTTGCTAATATTTTCCGCGGGTAGAGGACGCATTCTAGTATTGTATAAATAGAGGTAAATAACAAAGCAACAACACAAGTCCCTAACCTCTTCAACACTGGTTCCCATTTAACAATGCAGGCTACCACCAGGCCTAATTCACTTTTAAAGTTTCCCACCCACAAGATGGCCCAGTCCAATGTAAAACACCAGAGCGAAAGTGGTGGGTGAACGCAAGGGAAGAATGCCAGTTATTGATACTCTCAATAATGCACCGGGATTCTGCACAATCCCGTTGTCACTTCTATACACCTTACACCCCTTATGCCCCTTCGCGACGCCAATCGCGAGGGAGGAGACGCCAGACTCGTTGATCACAAATACACAAAGAATTCCAATTTTCAACTTGGCCAAGTTCGAGCTGACACCATCACAAACCTCGCTCTTAACTAAGGGACAATCATTTGTGCCCACACAACCCACTGATTGGTTTGAAACCGAAATGGAAATTGTTTTTTTTTTTTAGAACAGTCCGCCTGAAAGCTTTTTTTGAGGTTATTCCAGAAGAGATTTCAGATATAGACTCTGGCTTATATATTCCATCAACTTTCAGACCTCAAAACAATTAAGTCCCAAAAGAAATCATCACATTGGAGAAATGCATCTTAAAGGATCTTGAAAAGTTGAAAGAAGAGGAAAAATCTTTCAAACCCAATCTCACCAGGGGTGAACACAATGCCCTGGAGGAACTCTCAAGAAATTCCAAAATCGTGATAAAACCAGCTGATAAAGGCGGTGGTATAGTCATCATGACTAACAATCAATACCTTACCGTGATGAATGATCTACTACAAGATCAGGAAAGCTATAAAAAAAAACTCAGAAAAGACCCCGCCAGTGAAATAAGATCTGAAATAGATAATGCGGCACAATATGCCCATGATCGCCATTGGATCAGTGACAAACAACTGAAATTTCTAACTACAAGTCAAGATCGCACACCATCATTGTACGCACTACCCAAAATACACAAGAGCCTAGACAAGCCACCGGGAAGACCCATTGTCTCAGGATGTGGGTCGATCCGTGAACCACTGTGCAAATTCATTGACACCTTTTTAAAACCTTTAAGTGTCAAGACAGACTTATTTACAGGATACTACACACACTATACAAATATTTGAAAATCTATCTTTCAATCCTCATATTCAAAAACTAGTGACAATAGGATATCAAGTCACTCTATACTAGCATTCCTCAACAGGCCATTGAATGTATACATCAAAAACTCATGCAAGCGGACCAACAGGATCGGGTCCGCCAAAATTTCATTTTAGAACTGATGGCATTGGCCTTATGTAAAAACTTTTTCAAATTCAATGGACAATTCTATTTACAGACCAAGGGAACCGCAATGGGTGCAACATTTGTCCCAAGCCTAGCGATTCTCTACATGTCAAATTTTGAATCCCAAAACATTCTGTGTGACAACAATCCCTATAAGAACTGCATTACAGACTTGAGACGATATATAGATGGTTCTACATTATTTCGCCGCAGTATTTTTCATCGCAGGTTTTTTCATCGCCGTTTTTTTCCCCGAAAAACTCGTTTTTTTATTCCCTTACACCCACAACCATATATTTAATTTTTTAACACCCCCCCCAAAAAAAAACGATGAGTTTTTTTTTCGAAATAAAAACGGCGATGAAAAAACACCCGATGGAAAATACCACGGTGAAGGAACAAGTTACTTACCTGTAACTGTTGTTCTCCAGCATGGGTCTGGCATGGATTAACATGCTCGTGAATATTCCCCGTCGTCAGGCCGGGAATCCTCGGTATAGAAAAAAATCAGTATCAGTTTCGTTTCTGATCTGTCTTTCTTAGTAGTAACCAATCACTGGTCTCTGGGTCATATTGCCCCCAGCCAATGACTGCCCTCTCCCTAAGCCCTGCCTCTGGCAGCCATCCTCAGATTTGGTAGCACGTAAAGTGGCAGTATGACCAAGTGAAGAGCCGCAGAGGGTTAGGCGGGAGGGTTCGCATGTGAATCCATGCCAGACCCATGCTGGAGAACAACAGTTACAGGTAAGTAACTTGTTCCTTCTCCAGAATGGGGTCTGGCATGGATTCACATGCTCATGAATAAGAGAATACATAGCAGTACACACATGCACAACCACGGGAGGTGGCAACAGGCTCAACATTAAGCGATACAACAACTCAACATTAAGCATCTCTTACCTCCTCACCAGGCTCACCTTAAGCGAACAGGTTGCGCAGCACTGCTTGGCCGACCCTGGACTCCTCCCTGGAGTCCCGATCGACGCAGTAGAATCTTGTGAAGGTGTGCGTCGACCTCCATGTCGCAGCCCTGCAGATGTCCAGCAGGGGCACACCAGACAAGAACGCCGTGGTAGCAGCGATTGCTCTGGTCGAATGGGCTCTCGGACGGCTGGGCAGCGGTCGGTTTGCCAAATGGAAGTCTTCCTGAAAAAGCGCAAAAACGCAGCAAAAGCTTGAGAGCTAGAGCACGAGGACTTCCAACGCTTGAACGTGCGGTAAAAATCTGAGGATGGCTGCCAGAGGCGGGGCTTAGGGAGAGGGCAGTCATTGGCTGGGGGCAGTATGACCCAGAGACCAGTGATTGGCTACTACTAAGAAAGACAGATCAGAAACAAAACGGATACTGATTTTTTTCTATACCGTCATTACTCATGGTCCCCACAGCTTTCAAATAAAAAAACTGATCTGCAAATATTGGCCAATTGTAAAATTAATTTGGCCAGATACATCTGTACCAAGATTCGCCTTCAAAAGAGCTAAAATGTACAAGACAAACTCATACATTCTAAATTCAAAAAGCCAGCACCAAGAACAGTGTTATTGGACCTCAGGACAACAGTCGGACATTTCCCTTGTGGATCATGTTCAGTTTGCCAATTTACTTCCAGAATCAAAGAATTCAACATCGAGACCAGGACTTGGGTCCTTAACTCCCTTACAAACTGCAAGACAAAACAAGTCATTTATTGTATTGAATGCCCCTGTTCGTTACGATATATAGGACAGACGAGCCGGCCGGCCAACATTAGAACTTCCGAACATCTATCCCGGATTATGTGCAAAACTACATCAGCACCTTTAGTTAATCACTTCATTGAAACACACCACACCTCAAACAACATAAAATGGTGGATTTCACATGTAGTCAAGGAATCGTCCAACATATTGCGCTGTCTCCAGCAGAAAGAGGCAAGATGGATTCATAGGCTCTCTACCCATACTCACGGCCTTAATGAATAATTCCTGCCCTTAATTTAACCACAAAAACAAATATGAGCATTAGTGCCTTGAGTCACAAAGTCATTAAAGTCTATATACGTCATCCGGTTCATGCACCCCTTCAAGTTTCCAGTCTCTTTCTTGCACTTGAACACATGATCGTGTGTCAATGCTCCGATTCCCCTTTCTTCTGAATATGATCACTCCTATAAGATTCATTTTCTGCTAAAAATGGTTTCTACCATTTTACAAATTTTTTGCTAACAGCAATTTTCATTAAAAATGATGATTACCTTTGGTTTTCCGCAATCACGTGAATCGCAGAAATCACGGACACCTAAGGGGAACTAAATTCCGTGTCTGTGGCTCTAACCACCACAGCACGCTATGTAAGTGAATGTGTCCGGGTTTTTTTTTTAACCTTTTTAACCGCTTCAATTTAGTGAACACAAAGAAACTGCTTTCTGCAGCAAACGATACGGATAATTAAGGAAAACCCCTTGTCTGCGATTTTTCCGAATACAGCACACTTTGGAAGAAGTCACGTCCAGCTCCCAACATCTTGAATGAGTCACAACTGTTGTTGCCTAATGACACACCCACCTGCACACGAGGATGGGTTGTCAGCAGCACCAAAATCAGGCTTGATACTATTCGGGCTGTCCTTACCCTTATTTCCTTGTCTAAAACTACGGCAGAAATCTACGCTCTCTCGTAGACAAGGTAGGAAGGGGCATGTCAGTGCGGCAGCCTATCAAAATGCAAGACTCACAGCCTGACTGACAAGAAGTGATGAGCCTATCAGCAGTTAGTAACGGTGCAGTGATGAGCCTATCAGCAGTTAGTAATGGTGCATGTATCCAATCAAACAAGCGGCAGCAGCCCCAGGTCTGTTGGACTCATGGACCAATCAAAGGCACGTGTAGCCGAAACACCTCCCTAATTTTCCTTCTGCCTTGCAGTAAATCACTGCGTCATGTTAAATTCAGCCTTTTCTGCATGGTAATCCAAGCATGACTAAGCCTCTGCAGAAACGGACTGTTTTGGAGCGTTTCATTATTTTTCACGATGAGGTCAGTTAACTGAGACAGCTACCTCGCAACATTACCAAGACTGTAAGGTAATGGTTTGTTTCATGACTTTGTATCGCCTTACGATTATAAAAACGAGCCCAGCCCGGAGCGGCCCGTGAAGCATTTCCCACCTATGTTTTCCGATTTCATAGTCTGTCCTGTGTTTTTACCAGGACACACTGAACGAGATGACCTTGCCGCCCACATGATATTGTGAACTTGGGACTTACAAACCAGTATGCTTCAAACTCACAAGCTGCAACAACTCGCTCAAGAATCTCTAGTCAGGACTCCTGACTAAGGAACTTTAGAGCCACCCTCCCTAATTTTCAGGTCGTTTCTCTTTATTTAATGGCTTCTTAAAGACAGTGTATTTGTAAAGATAATATCTCTTTAAAGTTAAAGCCCTCTTTGAGATAATAGTTTAATATCACAAACTATTTTTTGAACTGTACATATGCAACATCAGACCTATTTTTGGTGTGATTTACTCCTTTAGGACCTCAACGCCCCCGCTACCCCCTTTTTGGAACCTGGGCCCGTTTGTCCTCTTTTCCTGTGGCACGTGCCTTAAATCAATGGGCCTCTACAGCCATTGTCCAGGGAGCATACACACAGATTTCCCTCTCTAGTAGGGTAAGGATTCTACCCTTATTTTCTCACAGTTGCAATCTGAAAGAAGATTTATTCGAATTTAGCCCAACTGACTGAAAACAATCCTGTTTCCAAAAATTAAAAATTATTTTTTCATGCGTCTGCCTCCACACAGGGTATGTCTCTCTTCCCCTCGCCCAGGTGAAGGCTTCTATCAAAATGTTTTGCCATGCAGGTGGCATCTCGACCGAAACGTCATATGGATGTTATTTCAAACCTTTAAAAGTTAATTTGGACTTCTTTCTGACAAGATACGGACTTTTTGTCTGAATAACACTGGAGTCTAGTTCTTCCTCCCTTTTTTGGGGTTTTTCTGGACTTTTGACACTAGCACGTTGGCAGACCTGCTCTCAATAAACAGTGTGTATGACCGAATGATTGGTCATTGTGGTACTTTTGAATTAGCAATATAGGCCATCCTTTTTTTCTTTTTAAATACACATATATTCTAGGTTTTGAACTTAGATCTCACTGACTGACTTGTTCATTGATGTTTTCACCTTCCTTCTTTTTGATTGAGTGTTGTATTATTATGAAAATGAATTTCTGTTTTATAAAATAATTAATTTCTTATTTGCTTTATCTCCGTTTGTGATTTTGGTTTCTCTCCGCCCTTCTTCATTTATATGCATTTATTTAAATTGTGAACCAATCAAATATATGGATTGTTTTCATTATATTCAGAGGCTCTAAATAATAGTGATATTTGTTTTGGATACACATCATTTCAAATTAATTTAACTTTTTTCCAGTATTCGTTTTAGCCTAGTGGATATTGTTTATTTTTTTTCTCCTTGAATGCCCCGATCCACTTTTTGCTTTATGGACTCTCCCTAAACAATTTTTTGTATGAATACCACCACCACCAGGCCTCATAGACATTTAAAGTTTCCCGCCCACAAGATGGCCCAGTCCAACGTAAAACACCAGCGCAATAGTGGTAGGTGAACGCAAGGGGAGAATGCCAGTTATTGATACTCTCAATAATGCACCGGGATTCTGCACAATCCCATTGAAACTTCTATACACCTTACACCTAGCAATACTGTCAAGACAGTATTACTTTCTTAAAGGGTGGTGAAAAAGCAGGTGACACTTTGCAATCCTAATATTAGCATACAACTGCATGGGGCTTTAACCCAGATTATAGCGCCAACAACGTTGCAAAGCAAGGCAGCAGCCAATGAGAAAAAGCGACAGGGGATCCGATTCTTGACTACCAAAGGTACAACAAATAAGAACGGTTGCGCTCTCCTTTCAGTCAGTCTGGTACACATGAAACGTGGAAGCCTGCGTGACATTGGGCTTGTGAAGTTCACGATCCAGAACATTTCTTGCAAAATAATGAGTAATAGTGGGAAGCTGATCAAAGAAAAACCCATGACAACCATAGGTACAAAACAAGTTGGCGCCTGGGAATCTACTTTGCGGTTAAAATGGGGGAAAAAAAGCAGTAGCACTGGTGGCACATGACTTCCAATTCTCTCTGCAAAGTGTCAAAGTACGCTCATCATGGCTCTGGACAGAGTATGGACAGAACCAGGTTCAGATCTTAGTTAGGTAAGAACCGGTTCCATCATAAGACAGTTGGATTTTTTTCCTGAACCAGTCAGACGAGGGGAATGTCAATAAGGTTCATGTTCTCACAAGGAAGTGAACTAAAATCAATGGATTCTCACACACAGTGAATACAAAGGACATGAGTCAGTCTAGAAAACACATGCCTGGCCCAAAGACCAAATCATTACACTTATCAATTATAAACATCTCCTCCATTTCATCTGCTTCAATTCCTTGGGCGTGGTAGGCAATGGGCTTTCTGGCACTGTTAAAAACATCAATAAGGACTGCAAACGGGTTGAGAAGAGTATGACCTAAGTGTACAGGATTGAAGCTCTCAAAGTGATAAAAGGGTCAGATGAAGAACCAAGTCATTCACCTGTGTCATTTGAATTCTCATTTTGTTCAGAGGACAACAGTAAGCACAACAATGTATTTGTTGCAGACTAAAGAACAGATGATATCACCTTCTGTTCATTATGTTTTCTAAGATGGGAGTTCAGAAAACAAATGCCCGAGTAGCAAAGGCTCCATCTTCGATGTGTAAATAAGTCATTGCCAAAGGTTTGCTTTCACATGAAGCGAGAGTCCATGCAGGTATACATTACCATTTTGTCCAAATTGTATGCATGTAAAAGGACCATGGCAAATGCAAAATGCTTAAGGTTTACAGGATATCCAGTCACTGAAGTGATGCCAGTAAGGAGAGACATGGTTGACTATGGCCCACTGTGACATGATCTCCACATTTCGGTTGATTCCCCCGAACCACACTGCTATTTGTGAACTGCCAGCACAGAGCCTCCAGCAAAAACACAAACTTGATGGATGCGTCAAGTACTCAAAATACGCCAGTGCTTTGGTGTTCTGTCCCAAAGAGTGGGCCCCAAGGGCCTCTGCCTGTTCATTAAGAACAAGTGGACAATAAAATGAGCGAATCAATTTGCAAATCACCATGGCCAGCAGGCACAGGATGGGTTTGGGTGCCCACCTGCTTATCAAAATGAAGATGTGTCTTTGTGCATCAGACCACTCTCCATTAGAGCAGTGGGAAAGAGGAACCCAGGACTGACAGAGGGTCTCCTGTTTAAACAGGTTGACATTAACATATATTGTCTGCATGCAAGCTCCTATTCCATAGATATTGATTTCACAGTGAACACACTGCTAAACTGTGAGGAGCTTGTTGATATAGACAAAAGAGCAGAGGTCTGCAACTTGAGGCTCTCTTCATGTTTTGATGGAACTCTCGTGATCACTCACCATTAAGTATGTTGGCTAGGGCTGATGGGAGTTGTAGTGAAAATATCTCGAGAGCCAAAGGTTAGAGACCCCAAAAATATTCAAGAAGAACATGTGAAAACACAATTAAGGTTAAAGGCCCTCGGCCAGTTGTTATTCAGTAATGAATTATGTTATATGTGAATGTTTCATTGTACCAGGATAAGGCATCCTACCACATGCCAATCCCCAGCAAAGGCGGACTTCGGAAACGAGCTGAAGATTGCCGTGAAGGTTGTCAGTGACCAATGAGAAAGAATGAATTTGTAGAGGATGGAACTCTTGTAAATGGTTTGACCAAACATGTTTGGGGTGGATTGTAATAAAATATCGGGGAATGGTTTAACTGTTGCAAAAATGTCTAAAAAAGAGGTCAACTGATGTGGTTTGTTGAGACTTGGGTTAGTTTGGTCCTGCAACACCAGCTAACTGCTCCCCAGAGAATTGTAGAAAGAACTTGCTTTACGTACATCCGTGTACTTACAATTTAAATGGTGGGGCCGCTTGGGTTAAGGTGATTAAGGGGCCCGCACTTACACCTTGAATGCTCTACAGGGAAGGGAAATTCAAGTCTTGAATTTTATTGAAAGCAGTCCTTGTAAAAAAAAAATACAGTTTGAAAGGATTGTAGGGAAGGCTTTGGTGGACTCAGTTGGAGAGGGTGTATTCAAGCAGCTAAAGAATGTGGCCCAAAGCAAGTTAGTTATACATTTTAATCATGGTACAAGTTAACATTCTCAAGGATCAGTGAACAAAAAGGAATTGGAGTGTTGGCCTTCTGTGGGTGTGTTATTGCTGTCCCTGATAATGCTGCTACTGCTGTTGGAGTCTGCCTGCAGTGTCTTCTGTGGAGGCGGAGCAACTTTCCCTACACTCGTCCTCCAGACGCGGAGCGTCGCAGAATGTTGGCTGAGTGTTAGCTGCAATGGAAGCCTATGGAAGCCCCTTCATCTGCCGGGACCTTTCAACGAACCCGCAGTCAAGCCTACCTGCACTTCCAATGGCACGCGATGAAGACGCCCGCGTCCCGGCTGCTGCAACGACCTGCAGCCAAGTGGAACTTCAGTGCCAATGATCAGCGTTCATTTAACAGGTACCAACTGTGACACCCTGATTGTGCTTATGATTATGTCTGACTCTATCCCCCCCGACTGTTGATATTGCACCACAGAACTTTCTAACTATTGTAGCGAACATGGCACTTTTGGCTCCGCTTATGAGTGTTAACCTCACCCCACTCCTCTACCAGCACTAAAACAATCTAACTTGGCAAGCCAGGGCCTGATGTATGAAGAGCACAGAGAGCCATGTAACTTTGAACAAGTAACCGTAAACACTCAACAAGCGAAGCTGGTTGCGTGTGCATTAACCCCCTCGAATAAGGTTAACAATCCAGGCCGCCTGCGTACATTAACAAATTCTGCATTTTATGCTCATCGTAACCAACTAATAAAGAAAAGTAGCACCTCTGTTGCGAACCCAGCAGGTCTACGATGGCACTTCAAACAACCTGAAAGTCTGGATACACATGCGTTGAAATACTTAAACAATGTTATAAAATAAACTGAACCCCGTTTTCAAGTCAGACCCCCTGTCTGATGTTGAGTTGCTAGAAAGCTTTGAGGATCTACAACCAGAGACTACAAACAAACTGTGCGGGGAGACTGAGCCTACAAACAAGAGCATCTTGTTGTTTCCTAGTGGGAATTAAGCCACGTAGAACTTAAACATTTTAGAGAATCTATGCGTACTGGAAATAAGTGAGGTACTTGCGACTCCCGCTCTAGCTGCTGACAACGCTGCTAACAGCCTTCAATTAGCCAATATCTCCAAAATTCCAGTTACCCAGTGCTTCTGAATACCCTCACCTTGCAACTGAGAAAGAGAAACATCAAATGCCTCCACTGCTGACGGCCTGCTTAAGCAACCATATAGCAGATCTTACTCTGCACTTAGAGGCAGGCCGACCGCATGGTAAACATCAGAGTTCCGCTTCAGCCAGACTGACAGACAGACCGCTGTCAACCATGTCAGGTGAAAAAATTCAAACCTTCTTCACCTCTACCTTCACCAACGTTGACAATCTCAAATGAGACCGAGAACTCCCCTTACCTTTTGCCTATAACCAAGGCTAACTCTTCTGTTTATGTGTCTGTAAACACATCACTCACTGAACCCCGACACCCCTAAGCACCAGTTAATTAGCAGTGATGAGGCGTCCAGAGATGAACTTGAAACCGACTCAACTGCTGTTTACCCTGCAAATCCAAATCCTAAAAATACCCCACTAGGGCATCCCTCAAAGAGACTACCTGATTGCCTGGCTGATCGTAATAAAGAAAATCAGAGCACATACCTTGCCCAACTGCAAGCAAACATCATCTCGGCAGTTACAATCACATTCTCACCTTACCTAAAGCTAAATTAAAATTTAAATGATAAATACAAGGATTAGTCAATGGTAAAAGGACTAATGAATTCGAAACTCATCCATATAGAAGCCTTCATGGAATCAATGGAAATGCCAAACTAAAGACAAAGAGCTAGATGGCGCCATCTTGAAGTCTTTCAATGAACTGGCTCAAGACGCCAGGTCAGATTAAAGAGTCATTTTGGAAGGGGGTTTGTGAAATAGCTCTTCAAAGGAAAATAGAGGGACAGACTGACCTCAGAACCACTATCCACACTTAAAGTCCCTTTACCGACCCCAAACATTTCTGGCAAAGGAAGTCAGGGGTTAACGGCAAAGTCGAGAAGAAAGACAAATGATGACTTTGCACGTGTGGAAAATGTCATTAACATGAGAGCAACACAAAGCCAACAGAGTACTATCCTAGCCCCTTGAGCTCAATCTTCACATATAAACGAGACAAACTGTGATCAACATTACTGGGAATGAAGAACCTCAACACATTAACTCCACTACAAATGTGTGTGACCCTTCGAAGAATGAAGTAACCATCACGCCTGGCAATGAAGTACCTGAACCCATGAGCAACACTGTTAATTACTCAATTTTGGGAGCTCATCCAAGGAATAGCACATTGAACTTGCCAAAATATCAAAAGTATCACACGCAAAAACGCCCAAAAAAACAAAAATATGCCTTCGCTACGAAACTCCACCAAAACTTCAAATACTCAGAGTTTCATTCGAAAACCTTAAGGCGGTCCCGACGGGACTTGGAGGAACTGCCAAGTCCCCCTCTAATCAACGACTCATGAGAAACTACATCAATGAAACATTGAATAATGATGTAATTTCAACCAGGAACCAAGGTGTTACCAACACGGATTCAGAATCACTGGATGACATGTTAATACAACTTTCAATGTACGAGGAAGAAAACAATGAACGTTCCACATAAGATCTCGATGTAGATGAGCCCGGTGTTTCTGTGGTATCGCAGGAGAATCAATTGACTGACCTCCAGCTAGTTAGTAAGATCATGGTTCTCATCCCAACCTCTCCATTCCTCTCATTGGCTGAGAAACGAGCAATGGTTTTGCAGAACAAACAACCAGCAGATCATTTTCATGCAATCCAGCCTGAAGTACCTCTACCAATTTTTCAGTTTCTTACGATGGCTGAGAAACGAGACAAGACCCTGCTGACTAGTGGATCTTTACAATGGAAGGAATGATTCGACATTCCAGACAAGACCAACTGAACTCTGACTATACTAAAAATGGTACCAAAGAGAATATTAGTAATAAGAACTCAGAGCTGAATTCTGGAACACAGCAGATTGGTCACATCCTTTGCACAGAACATTATGCGTGCCACCCTGTAATTCTAGAACGAGTATTGAGAGTCAACGATGGATTAATTCTAAATCGTGCTAATATCATTTGCCTACTAAACTCCATCCCGAAACAGAGTAATACACTCGAACGACAGGGTAATGACAGGGTATGCCTACACATGGTTTCAGCTGCCCATTCAGCCTTCCTCTTCGATGCCCAGGACGAGTTACGTGCATTGGGCTTTGACTTAAAACCCCCAGAATATTCTCTGATTTTACAGTCGCCCAATGTAACGACATGTGAAAGAAAAACCCCAAATCACCAAAAGGTCTCTCTTAAAACAGCCAAAGTAGAATGTCAACCTTTGAAAGTCCACCAAACAATCCAGCCAAAGGAAAGAACATTAATTTTGACGATTTAGAGTCATTTAAAATCGTTATTAAAAGAGATCATCCTACAATGGACCTGAGAAGACCATCCAATAATGACCAGTTGACGCAAGGTGTTCCAGAAGACTATCACGGTCATAGCTGGGCCAGGCTCTAACAATCAAGATTAGAGCCAAATCAAGGAGAAACCTTTGACACTTGACATAGGATTCTGGAATATGCGAGGCTTCATCCATCTTTTTTCAGGCCGCCCCCCCCTTTTTACAAGTCTAGGGATCTCATGTTTTCAGGAAACCTGGCTCCTCGAAATGCCCATGCTAGACGGATTTACCTTATATCATAACAAGGCCATAAAAATCACTCATGGCCGCCCCTCTTCTGGACTCCTGACTTTGACAAACAACAGTCTAAAACTAGAGACTGTTTGGGTAATCCATTCAAACCCTTATATTCAAATTTTAATAACCAAATTTGAAGAAGAGGTAACACATAGAATGACCCACTTGGTACTTTTCAACCTCTATTGGAACCCAGATTGCTCATATTCAACTAGGTTCGTCGACACAGTGATGGGCTGGATAGATAATTGTATATGATGCCAAGTTAACCCTTTCGGATACTTTGCAGCAACTTAAAAATCGACTACCTATGAATAAATCAGAGAAATGAGAAGGGAGAATTGACAGGGTCTAAAACCAAAAGACTGAGCTCAACACTGGTTGGATGAAACTGACATCAGACATATCCACATGCTAAACGGGAACACTAGAGGAGATCTTGAAGGCTGGAAGACCTGGCGTAATGGCCCACTTAGTGCCACCTTAGATTATTTTTTTGTTTCTGCTAATTTAAGGACAAAAGTGGAATCTTTAAGAGTGCTTCCTACCACAGCTAGTGACCACGATCCTGTCCTCCTCTTGTGTACCATGGCAAGCAAGGCCAAAGTTGAGGTCTGGAATCACACCATAGAAGTTGTGTACGGAAGAAATCAGTTGCATATTCAAGCCAAAGACGTTCCCCGCATAAAGACGGAGATGCAGGGGTGGAACACAATCGTATGCTGACCATCTTTAGTGAGCATCAACACAAAGGCAATAGAGATCATTTTAAGACCGAACATCTCTTCAATAGAGCTGTAATCGAGCAAAAACGCCACCTACATAAAGATCCTAGACATGTCAGACATGCCCCATTGGTTGTTAAAAACCAGTTCATCAATATAGAAATTGGAGCGCCTCTCACAGATACCTGTTATACCAAAGAGACTCAGAAACAATGCTGCAAACCTGTGGTAGCTCCTAAACAGCAAAGATGCAACTGGCTGCCCCCTTCAAATAAATTCCATCCCTGAAAGTTCATGGGTATTACATTATGAAAATCTTTTTGGTCAAATGATACATCAGATAAGAGGTCCGCAGAAAGTGCATCGAACGGCATGGAAAACTAATTTTGACAGAGACGAAATCCTGTCTATAATTATGAAAACAAATAATTACCGTGCTCCTAGGCCAGACAGCCTAACTAACGACATATTAAAGGCCGCCCCAGAAGAATGGGCAGATTTCTGTCCGATTTTGTTAAGGAGAATCATGCTGATGGGTCTAGTGCCAGCCTCATGGAAGAAATCAGTTGTGATTCCGATCTTCAGGAAGGGCGATCGAATGGACCCAAAGAACTATCGCCCTTCTTGATGTTCTGGGTAAGGTCTTTGCAGGCATCTTAACGCTTAAACGAATGGATACAAATCTCCGAAAGCTTCGATCTTCAACAAACAGGATTTATTAAGGGAGTAGGATGCAACTTAAACCTGTTAATACTGAGTCTGCTCAAAACGAAGCTACTGAGAGGCGATTGTAAAATCTACCTAGCATATTGAAATGGAACAGTCATTCAATAGGATCAGCAAGGAACGTATGTGGAACAAAATGTCAAACCTGAGATGACCTAGTGATCTCCTATCTGCCATTAAGGACCTGTACACAGAGACTACCCTTCAAGTAAGGTGAGACCAAGAGGGCCACTTAAGACCCAACATTGCAACCTACAAGGACTGAAGCAGGGCTGCCCCTTAGCTCCGGCACTGTTTAACTTCTTTATTTTTGACCTACGAGATATCATTGATCCTGCTCACCTAAGATCAATGGATGGAAACTTAAATTTCTAACTGCGCAAGGGGTCCTAATTGGAAAAAATAAGTTCTCACTTCAACCTGTCGCCCATTTTTACAATCAAAAAGTGGTACCAGCTATCACTTACGCTGTCAAAGCCTGCCTCGGCTTACCATAGGAAACCTGGGAAGGATCTTGCGCTTGCCTAATGCTGTCCCTATGGCAGTTATAAGACACAAGATTGGTCTTCTGTCTCTACATGTGAGAGTGGTCTGGAGATTTCTCCTACTTTTTAGCAAATTACAGGACTCCAAATGCCCATCACAATTCTAGATTTTACTAACAAACATCACAAAAGTCTCTGACTGGCCATAAAGATCTGCAGTGCCATTCAGGTAGATCTGGGGCTTGCTGTGGCTATCATGATCAATAACCCAACTTTGGTAAAACACACATTATCGGCCGATGACTGGAGAATCACAGAATCCAAGAGATCAAACCTAAAAATCCACATGCTGTCTAAAACACTAACAAGTCAACCTAATATGACACCTTGTTATCTAAAGAAATTTCCAAACGAGAGATATAAAGACCTCTTCCTGAGATTTTGCATGAACATCCTACATACAAGGTCAGCCCTACACAGATACAGAATGACAGAATCTGACATGTGCAGATTATGTCACAACGAACCAGAAACTTAAACCATCTTACTCTATTTACAGGACATTACATTTCCATAGCAATTTTTTTACAAAATGTGTGGTTGATGCAGAAGCATGTGGAAAGGTGTGTATGGTGGCGAAAATACCATCCTGGTCTGCGCCTACCTTCCCGGCCCGCCTGCCGAGCTTGCCTCCACCGCTGAACCTCCGTCAGGTGCAGCCCCCCCCCTCCTGCCTCCACCATCTACCCGCTGCCAGCAGCAGCCCCTCCCCCATCACCCTGCTGCCCTGGCCCAGCTGCTGTGCCTGCCTCCACCTCCAATCCACCGTCAGGTGCTGCACCCCCCTTCCAACATCTCGCAGCCCCGGCCCACTCCCAGAGGAGTTCTGTAGTGCTGCATAAACACCGCGCTGAACAAGGCACTGCACCCGGTAATGCCTCCTGTGCCAGCTGACTCCACCCAATATCACCCCCCACTCCAACATCCAGCTGGAGCCTCGCCCACCATCAGGACCAACCTCATCTGACTCTCAACGCCCAACATCCAACTTCCATTAGGTCCCTACCGAGGTCCCCCCTGACATCAAACCTCTGCACCGGACATCAACCCCACAGCCACCTCACTCCGGTGCTCACCCTGGACACCCATTCCTACTGGGGGCACCCCACTGTTTGGCCACCTGCACTTACTCTATCTCCCCCTTCCTGTCATGCCCTTTACCTCCCTTTCCATCCGATGGCCTCCCTCCATCTCCCTCCTCCTCTCCCTCCTCGTCTTCCTCTTCCTACACCTTCCACTCTCCATCATGCTCCCCCCCTTTCTTACCTCCCCTCCTTCCCACCCCCTCCCATCATCCCTTCTTGTTCTAACATCATCCACTTCACCACTGCCAATCCCTCCAGGATCATCAACATCGCTTTATGGAATGCCCGATCCATCTGCAACAAAGCCACTGCACTGCGGCCCTTGATCTGTTCTTACGACTCAACCTCCACTTCCTTTGCATCACAGAAACTTGGATTCCCCCTTCAATTCCACTGTTCCTGCATCTCTCTCCACCCCCTCTTCCTCCTCCTTTCATGTCCCACAACCCTCAGGTCGCGCGGCGGCGTTGGTCTCATTTTTCACCCTAAATGTCTTTCCTCATCTCCTCCCTCATCTCTCCCTACCTTCTCCTCCTTTGATTATCTTTTCAAATCCTTCACTTACCCTCATGCTTTTTCTTTTTAACTTTTGGTTTTTATTCGCATTTTTAAACAATACAAACAGGTTTGATGCAAAAACTGATTAACCCCTTACCCCGCCACCCCCCTAACCTCCCGCCCCAACACCAGCCCGCCCCCCCATCCCTGTGTCCGGACCAGAGTTTTCATCTAGGGAGACTCTGAATGTTCTCTCCGTATCCTGTGCTTAGGAGATGATGCGATTAGTGACCATATCTCCGACTGGCTTGGAGCTGCCTTTCCCCGGGCCGTGGGTCCCCAGGTCAATTACCACACGTCTCAGGACTGGACCCGCTCCGCTCGGGCCGGAATCTTTGCCTCGGAATCAGTGAACGTCCCATCCCCAGGACTGTTGCACTCCATACCAGTTTGTAAGGAATGAGCCTGTGTCATTATTCAACATAGCAGTCAGCTTGTCCATCAAAAACATGTTTTTCACCTTTTTCATCCAATCTTCCTTGGAAGGGGTTTCCGGGCTCTTCCATTTCTGTGCCAGGGCTACTCTGCCTACCCTCAGCATTGTCTCCCACATCCTTGTGTATCGGTATAATTCTGTGTCCTCCGGGGGGAGCCCCAACAGCATCGTTAGCGGGTTTAGTGGGAGGAGATTCTCTGTTACTTCCGCAATCCAGCCCCTTACTGACCCCCAGAAAGCCTGGAATTTCGGGCAATGCCACCACATGTGGCTCCTGGAGCCTGCCCGTCCGCAACCCCTCGGGTACCTTGGTGACACACCTGGAAACATCTTTGACAATTTTACCGGGTTTCTATGCCACCCCTGCAGAATCTTAAAGTTATGCTCCATGTCTGAGGTGAATAAGTTCCTATGGAATGCTATTTTGAATATTCTTGACCAGTCATCCTCTGAAATCTCTTCTCCTGCCAGGTCATTCCAGAACGTGCGGAAACTCCTCCTTCGCTGGAGGTCATAAGTATTTAAAATTTTGTACATAGTAGATACCGCTCCCTTCCTCGAAGTCGCCGCGTCTAGGAGCTTCTCAAAGGGGGTCAACTGTCTCCTCAGGTTTAGACCCCATGACTGGTCGCAGAGGATGCCCTTAAGGCGGAGGTGTTCGAAGATGGAAAGAGATCCTTGCGTCCCTCAGTTCCTCGTAGGTTAAGAATTCGCCCTCTCTGAACATCTGCCCTGCCCATTCCATTCCCATGTCTCACCAGGTCTGGGCGTGCCGGAACCCCTTACTACCCAGATTGAGAGGGTGGCCCCAGACGGAGGTCTTTGGGGATGGCCATGTGGTGAGGTATGCGGTCTGGGGGCCCTCTTTCCAGATGTCCCAGTGAACCCCCAAGGTCAGGTGAGTTTTCAAGTGTCTCGGTATCATCTTGCGTGGCGCCCATAAGAGGTCACTGACCTTTAGGGGGTGGGCGTCCATGTCCTCTAAATATGACCAATATGTCCCCAATCCTTCTTTCATGTGTTCCAGGAGAACGCGCAACAGGGCGGTGCGCAAATAGAGGTGAAAATCCGGCAACCCAAATCCTCCCTCGGCAGAGTCAGGGTGGCCCTCCCGGTCCTCGGGGTTATCCCCTGCAATATAAAGTCTCGTACTGCGTTTCGTTGGTCTCTAAAAGTCTGTTCTGGGACACTGGTTGGGAGTGCTGTGAAAAGGTACAGAAGCCATGGTAATACGTTCATCTTTACTGCCGTCATCCGGCCATACCAAGAAACAATCATCTTACCCCATCTCATCAAATCGGATGTGATCCCGGCCATTATGGGGTCATAGTTAGTGGTGGCCAGTTTCGATAGGTCCCTGGTAAGAAGTACACCCAGGTATCATATAGCGTCCTTCCCCACTGCAATCCCATGAAACCTGTCCAGGGGGTCTAGTTCTGGGTCACATATCCTCATTGGGAGCAAGACTGATTTCGTAGTGTTGATTTTCAGGCCCGAGAAGCGCCCAAACGCGGCCACCAGGGCCGGGAAGGGAGGGAGCGAGGAGCCAGGGTCTGCCAGGTAGGCTAGAATGTCATCCGCAAACAGGGAAAGTTTGAATTCAACCTCACCTCTTCTAATCCCCCTGATGTCTGGGTGAGCTCTGATCGCTATGGCTAATGGTTCCATCGTAAGGACATATATCAGGGGGGAGAGTGGGCAACCCTGTCTTGTTCCTCGGGATAGGGGGAATGGTTCGGACAGCTTCCTGTTCACTTGAACCCTTGCTGTGGGGGCTCTATAGAGGGCAGTTACCCAGCTCATAATGTGGGTCCCGAAGCCCATTTTTTGGAGGAGTTGTTCCATGCATCTCCATTCGACCCTGTCGAAGGCCTTCTCCGAGTCTAGGGAGAGGACGCATGCATCGAGCGAAGTGAAATAGATCTATTGTTTTGCGAATGTTATCTCACCACTGCCTTCCCCTAATGAAGCCCACCTGGTCCCCATGGACTAGCTTCGGCATTATCCCCTCCATCCGCCTCACCACCACCTTGGCCAGGATCTTTACATCAATATTTAACAACGATATGGGGCGGTAGGAGGAACATTCTGCGGGGTCCTTCCCTTCCTTGGGCAACACTGCTATTATGGCCCCCATCATGGATTCGGGGAGGATGCCCCCACTCCAGCACAGAGTTGAAAACTCTCACTAGGTATGGGGCTAGGGAGGAGCGGAATCTTTTGTAAAAGTAGACAGTAAAGCCATCTTCCCCGGGGGAAGTTCCCACCTTCATCCCACTAATCACCTTCTCCACCTCATTCTCGGGCACACGGCCCTCCAACCACTCCGCCATCTCCCTCGACAGGGACGGGATTTGGATGGAGTTCAGGAAATCTTCTATCTGGGCATCGCCTCAGTCATATTCTGAGGAATATAATGTCTCATAGTATAGGCGGAAAGCCTGTCCGATATGGAGAGAGTCGTAGCTAAGAGACCTCTGGGCATTCCTTACCTCCTTCACCATTCTGCTTCTCTGGACCTCCCTCAACTTCCAAGCTAGGATCCTATCCGCTTTGTCCCCTTTATCATAATATTTTTGCTTGAACATCTGGAGCCTCCTCTCCGTTTTGTGAAGGAGTAGGTCCTTTAGCTGGAGCCTGAGATCCTCCAGGGCGGCCAGCCGGTGGCGCTCAAGGGTCTGATCCGGGAGGCCCCCCGGCTGGAGCCGGGCTATTTTTTCTCTCAGGGTTTTCTCCTGGGCCTCTCTCACCCTCTTCTTTAGAGCTATTTCGATGAGGGTTCTTCGTAAGGTTGCCTTGAAGGCGTCCCAGAGAGTGTGAGTGTGAGAGTGAGAGTGAGTGTCCACCTCCCCGTTATCATTAAGCT
The DNA here is from genome assembly GCF_040938575.1 of Ambystoma mexicanum. Taxonomy (NCBI): domain Eukaryota; kingdom Metazoa; phylum Chordata; class Amphibia; order Caudata; family Ambystomatidae; genus Ambystoma; species Ambystoma mexicanum. The sequence goes on from NC_090933.1 coordinate 704,642,806, forward strand.
CAAAGAATTCTGTTATGGCATCTAGGAGTTCCTGGGCGTGGACCTCATCCTTTAATAGGGCATCATTACATTTCCAGCGTCCTCTACGCTATCCCTCCTCTATGGTGACACGGACCCTATAGCCTGTGACATATGGTCGGAGGGTCTCGTCTACCAGAATGTAATCTATCCTAGAGAACGAGGTGTGGACGGCCGAATAGTACGTGAATGAGGGGACATCTGTTCTGGGGGTCGGGATTGTGTCAACCAGGCCCGGTTCTTCATTCACCCTCTGGAAGTTTCGCGCCATGGCTTCGTCTGCGTGCCTGGTGCTTTGGGGGCCTACCCACTTTCTGTCTATGGATGGGTCCAAAACCATGTTGAAATCCCCCCCACCACCACCACTGTGCCTTGCACAAATAGCTTGAGCCTCTCCCTCACTTCTTCCCAGAATTGGGCTTGACCTTCGTTCGGGCAGTATACTACTGCAAGAGTCTGGGGGGAGCCCTGCAGAGAGCCCCTTACCATCAAGGAGCGGCCCTCCGGGTCCTTCAGAGAGGCCTCTTTGTCAAAGCCTACATCCCTTGCTACCAAGATGGCCACCCCTCTTTTCTTCACTTTATGGGATGCGTGGAAAACATCTCCAAAACCACCCCCTCGCATTTTGGGTTCTTTCCCCCGCGCCCAGTGTGTCTCTTGCAGCAATATCATTCTTAATCATCTACAGACCTCCTGACCCCCTCTCTTCCTTCTACGAAGACCTAGATCACCTTCTCTCTCTCATTTCTCCCTCCCCTACCCCTCTCTCTCTGTCCTCGGCGATTTTAACCTCCTTCTCTCCACCTCATCTCATCCGTCCCCTCTTCTCTCCTTACTTGACTCCTACCTCCTCTCTCACCTTCCCACCCCCCCACCCACTCCTCTGGCTCCACTCTCGATCTCATCTTTCTCTCATCTCACTCTTCCTCCCCCAAACTATCTCTCCGAACACGCCTTACTTTCCTTCTCCCTTACCCCCTTTCCTCATTGTCCCCCCTTCTCACTCACCTTCCTCCTTCTCTCTTTGCGATCTCCGCAACTTCAACCCTTCTCTCTTCCTTGACACCTGTTCTTCCTGCCTCCCCCCTCTCCCTGACTTCTCATCCCTCCCGCCCAATGATGCCCTCTCCTCACTCTCTTCCTCCATCTCCTCCAGCCTTGACCTACTCTATCCCCTTACTCCCTTCTCACCCTCTCACAAACCTTCCCAACCGTGGCTCTCCTCTCACCTTCTGTCCATGCGTAGCCTCGAACGACGCTGGCTCAAATCCCCCTCTCTGTCAAACCAATCCTCTTACTTCTCATATCACTCTCTCCTGCCTCATCTGCCAAGCGCTCCTACTACTCTAACCTTCTACACTCACAAGCTTCTCACCCCTGCCGTATCTTCCAAACCCTCTCTCGCCTTCTTTCGCCTCCTACTCCTGATCCTTCCACCAACTCTCTCCTCCCTCCCTCTGATATTGCCAACCTTTTCTCATCCAAGATTCTCCCTTCACCAAAACATCCTCTCATCTCCTTCTTTCTCCCCTCCTACCCTCCCCTTCATCTTCCACCTCCGCTACCATGTCCACTTTCTCTCCTATCACCCCCGCCTGTGTCTCCAGTCTCCCGTCAAAAACTCACCCTACCGCTGCCCCCTCTGTTCCCATCCCCCACCTCCCTCATCCCCAAAATCTACCCCCTGCTCACCCCCTACCTTACCACTTTCTTTAACACTTGTCTCACCTCTGCTACCTTTCCTTCATCTTTCAAACACGCCACCATCATCCCCATCCTGAAGAAACCTTCTGCTAGCCCACTTCTTGCCTCCAACTTCAGACCAATCTCCCTTCTACCTTTCATCTCAAAGCTCCTTGAATGCTTAACCTACCTCTCAACTTTCTGCTTTCATCTCCTCTCAATCCCTCCTCCCCTCCTCTCAATCTGGTTTCCGCCCTATACACTCTGAGACTGCTCTCACATATGTACTCAACTCTCTCCTCACTGCTCGCCATGCCAAGCAATCCTCATCCTCCTTGACCTCCCTGCAGCCTTTGACACTGTAGATCACCCCTTACTTCTCAGCACTTTGTCCTCCCTTGGTGTCAAAGGCTCTGTCCTCTCCTGGCTCTCCTCTTACCTCTCCAAACAATCCTTTACTGTCTCCTGGGGCGGCAGCACCTCCTCCAACTTCGCCCTGAACTATGGCGTCCCCGAAGGATCTGTACTTGGACCTTTCCTCTTCTCTCTCTATACCTCCCTTCTCGATCTCATCATCTCTTCTTTCGGCATCTCCCATCACTTCTACCCGGACAATACCAAACTCTTTCTCTCCTCCTCCTCCGACCGCCACCGCACTCTCTCTTCCTGCCTCACGGCCATAAAAATCTGGATGTCATCCCACTTTCTTTCCCTCAATGCTGACAAGACTGAAGTGCTCTTCTTCCCTCCCAACACTCTCTCACCTTCCCCTCCTTCTTTCATCCACTTCCCCCCTTCCAATCTCCCCATCTCGACCCATGCCGCAACCTTGGCCTCCACTTTGCCTACTCTCTCTCCTTCTCCACCCACATCTCTCTAACCTCTCGAAACTGTCGGTACCACCTCTTCAACATCCACAAGATCCGTCCCTCCCTCACCTTTCATGCTTCTAAACTCCTTATCTCCTCCCTGATTTTCTCCTGTCCCTTCTACTGCACCTCTCTTCTCTTTGGCCTCCCTATCTGCCATCTGTCTCCTCTAAAATCCATCTACCACCCCTCCATCCGTACTCTAGGTCTCCTCGGCCTTCGAGACTCTATATCTACCTCACTCTCCCAACTCAGCTGGCACCCTTTCCTCTCACAATTAAAATTCCAATTCCTCTGCCTCGTCTGCAAATCTCTCCATGACCTCGCCCCCTTATCTTTCCTCCCTCCTCTCATTCTACTCACCCTCCCGCTCTCTCCGCTCAGCTGACCTATACCGTCTCACTGTACCCCCTGCACGCTGTGCCTCCTCACGCTTCTGCTCCTTCCAACTCTTGCCCCCCCCCCACCACTGGAACTCCCTACTTATCCCTATCTGCTCCACACCCACCTACCCATCTTTCTGCTCCTCCCTGAAAGCTCTTTTCTCCACTCTCCCCCTTCCATCGCCTCCTCCCGATGTCCTTATATTGGATGCTTTAACCACTCGTGCCTGTCAAGACTATCCGAGAACACCCCCCCCTCTCCTTTTGAGTAAATTGTTCTATGTACTGTACCACTGGTTTGTTTCAAGTTTGTAAATATGCTTCTTTTTTTTGTATTGTTGTTGTTTTACTGTAAAGCGCTTTGGTGTAAAGCGCTATATAAACTCAATAAACAAACATAAAATGCGAGAATGGCATATGTTCTGGTGTAGTTTTTGGAGATGCTATTTACAAAAAGGTAAATTATTGGCAGATGAAGTAATTTGGACATTGTTGAAAATCTTTTTGAGTTGGACTTTTGATGGCATAAGTTTGTAATTAACTATATGCCTTAATAAAATTGAAAAAAGCATGTGAAAAGAGTCAACCATTGGACACGAGTATGCAACTTGACGGATGGAGGCACTAAGAGCTTCATTACAGTAATGGTTCTAACGGTAAAATGGTTGGTAGTGCACAAATACCACCTGTTTTATTGCCCAACATATTACATGTTTGGCAGTATTTACTACCATGGTATCAGCAGTAAATAGCGGTGGACTACAAGATGAAATACTGCCTTGTAAATCCTCCAATTTCTAAATCAAATTTTTTGGGTCAAGTACAAGCAATTCAATACAAGGAGAAAGGTTTTCATGAGGATTTTGGAAGTGAGTGAGAAAGTGGGCATAGCCACCTTACCACCATGTAATCCACAGAAGGGTAAATAGTGGGCATAACCTGTGTTTTATATGGGAAACATTACTTACCATATTTGTATTTCTGATGCTTGTATCTGCTTAGATTCCGATGCTGTGCATAGGCCGACATCTAGTGGATACTGCAGAGTATTACAGTTGTTGTTTTCGAAACTCGAAAAGGGATGTCGACAGGGCGTGCCAGTAAAACTATCCCTAGTGTGACGTCCACTGTACCCATGATCCCTCACGCGTCTAGGTCCCTCAGATTGTTATTTTTCTGACATGAGGTAGCATGAGGTGTAGCGCGAGTACAGTTGTATCCAAGCAGATACGTATCAGACAAGTTCATAGGCATCCATGCGCCTTCTCTCCGAGGGGAGAAGGGTGGGTCGCATGTGAATCTAAGCAGATACAAGAATCAGAAATACGATTACGATGAGTAATGTATCCCTTCTGAGGCTTGTGGAATCTGCTTAGATCACATGCTGTGCATAGATTAGCGAGCAGTGGAAGAAGGAGGTGGGATGTGAGAAGGTGCATGAGCGAATAAACGTCTAAGAACCGCTTGTCCCACTTGTGTATCTGTCTTGGAATGAGTAGCTGCCTTGCAAATGCTGTCTAAGGGGAAATTTGCAATGAAAGCCAGAGTGGCTCCTGTGCCTCTAGTAGAGTGAGCCCTGGGTGTAAAAGGCAGTGTTTTATCTGATAGGGAATAGCACAGTTGGATACATCCGACTATCCACCTAGAGATGGCATTCTTAGAAATGCAGTCAGCTTCTCTGCCTGACGCTATGGAGACAAACAATTGATCTGTCTTTTTTAGCGGTCTGGTCTTGTCTACGTAGTAGAGGACCGCTCTCCCCAAATCTAGTATGTGGAGTTTTACCTCAGCTGAGCTGTTGGGTTCCTGGAAGAAAGCCGGCAGCTCAATCAACTGGTTTACATGAAATTTGGAGATGAAATTGGGGGAGAACCTAGGGTGAGTACGTTAAACCAGCTTGTCCTTGTGTACAACAAAGAAGGGTAATGATCACAACGCCACGGACTCCTTTTGAAATAACCGCAGAAAATCAGCTATCTCATAACTTAACTGACAGACGCGAATAGTACCAGGGCTCTTCATTTACGCCATCCACTCGCCACGGCATTTGTTGCATGAGCTAGAACACGGAAAAAGCAAATAAGAACAGAGACGCTGTATGACAATTACGATACTAAAAAAGAAAAACAAAACGAGACTGGGTTACAGAATAGAACTTCAAAGCTCCCACGAAAAACCAGCGTTTTCTGACAAGAAATATATGCGGTCTGATGAAAATCAAGATTGAATATTGCCCCAACATCGGGGCCCGTGTGTGTCTTGAAGAAAGCCTTGCACCAAGCTCCCATCTAGTGATTTGACAACCTGAAGGCTTTTCCACAACCAAGTAGCAAGGTTGGAAACAGTCTAAAACCTGTCGACACTTTTGTAGATGTGGGATTTGACAAAAATTGGATTGTGTCATCCACTAACTATGAACAGTACTGTATGATATGATCAACTGTTCAAAAATGAAAACAATGGATGTGTCCCTTGTATATTTGATTAAACATGAAATATTTGTTTGATTTTCTCCGATTGTTCCTTTTTTGAAGACCACTATTTGGTGGCTTTTTACTTTGCTTCTTAATAAATTTTATTTTTCTATATCTCTGGTTTCTACCGTCTTTGATATATGTTTAGAAAGATGGTTTCTTCCACATTACTGGCTTGATTACAAGTCCCCGACTATTGCTACATCCAAGGGTAGCCAACTGGGTCTCTGCCTTGCACCAACAAAGAAAGGATCCTGCACTGACAATGCTTGAATTTCACTAACTCTTCTTATGGAGGCGATGGCCACTAAGAAGGCAGTTTCATAAATCAGGTGTTTGAGACTAGACTTGTGCATAGGCCCGAAAGGGGGTCCCATGAGCTTAGCGAGTACCACATTGAGGTCCCAACCTGACGGCTGGTTATAAATTGGAGGGTGGAATCTCTTTACTCCTTCCATAAAAGTCTTGATGACCGGTATTTTCCACCATGAGACCTTATCATGAGAGGTCATGTAGGCTGACAAAGCCGCCAGGTGGACCTTTAGGGAGTTGAATACTAATCCAGCATCTAGCAAATGGAGCATATAAATTAGAATGTGCGATGGGAGTACATTCTACGGGGTTGATTTGTTTAGTCTGGCACCAAATTACGAATCTTCTCCATTTGTCAAAGTAACAGTCCCTAATGTTTTGTTTTCTCAACTCCTTTAAGATCTCCATGCATCTCTGTGGCAGGTTGAGAAGTTCCGAACTCTATGACTTCAGGAGCCATGCTGCCAAGTTCATTGGGTGGGGCTGTGGGTGCACTGTTAGTCCCTCGTGTTGGGTGAGTAGGCTGTACTGGCATGGGAGTTTGATGGGATCGCACATCGCTAGTTTGCGCAGATGTGTATACCACGGTGGTCATGCCCACATTGGAGCAACCTTCCTCATGAGGGGTGTTGGGGAAAAGCGTTCCAGCAGATTGATGTGGTTCTGAGCAGCCGCCAGAGACCACAGACCCTGAGCTGTGTGGCGAAGGTAATGAGCCCCCCACCCAGCGAGTGAGGCGTCTGTCGTGACAATCACTTGTACTTCCAGATCGTGGAAGGGTTTCCACTTCAGCAGATTTTCTTTCGTCCACCAGCAAAGATTTTGTACTAGTGTTGGCAAAACGACCACTAGATCATCCCACTGACCACTTGCTTGGGACCATTGTTTCGCCAACCACTCCTGCATGGGTCACATGCCAGTGTGGTATCGGGTAAATGCAAGATGTCATCATGCCTAGCAAACGCAAAGCTTTGCGCACCCTTATCTGGCGGCCGGCCTGTTAATGTGGTATCTGCAGTAACATGTTTTGGACTCTTTCCTCTGACGGAAAGACCAACCCCTCTTTTGTGTTTAAGACAACTCCTAGGAACTGTTTGGTTGTGCTTGGCACTAGGCTTGATTTTTTTTTCGTTGATAGATGAGCCCAATTGAAAGAGAAGGTTGATAGTTCTTTGAATATTTTTCCCGTAAATTAGGGGAGACTCCCCTGTAATCAGCCAGTCGTCCAGGTAAGGGTACACTGGGATTGCCTCCCTGCGCAGGTGTGCTTCCACCATCGCTAGTACCTTTGTGAATACCCTTGGAGCAGATGCTATTCCAAAGGGCAGCACTTTGAATTGATAATGCTGGTTTGCTATCTTGAAATGCAAGAATCTTCTGTGCGCTGGGAACATTGAAATAGGACAATAGGCTTCTTTCATATCCATCGTTACCATATAATCCCCCTTTTTTAGTAGAGGGATTACCCTCTTGTAGCTTAGTCATGCACATCTTTTGTGGCTTGACATATTTGTTTGCAGGGTGCAAATCTAATACTGGGCGCATTGTTAGATCTTTCTTTGGCACAAGGAAGTAATTTGAATAAATACTCTTGTTTACCTAGTTGGCCAGGACGATTTCAATAGCGTCCTTTAGGAGAAGCGTGGCGATTTCCTCGAGGAGGATGCGCTGGTCTTCTTTGGTGTGGCTCTTTTGGCGTGGGGATGGTTCCGGGGTCGCTCGAGGAGCTCTATACAATATCCACTCGATACGGTGGATAGCACCCATCTATCTGAGGGGATTCCCTCCCATGCATGGGTGAAGTTGAAAATGCGGCCTCCTACTGGAGAGGCATGGGAGGGCACCTGAAGCGGGATGTCACTGCTTCTGAGGTGGGGTACCACCTCTGGAGGAGAGACCCCTTCCCCGACCGTGTGATCTGTGCGGTCCTCCCTGGTAATTCTGAGAGGCTTGGCCTTGATTACCTCCTCACGCTGTTAGCTGACTTTGGTTATAGCTGGAACCCCTCTGGGAAAATTGTCTGCGTGAGCGATGAAAATTGCTGTTTCCCTTTGGCCACGAGGTTTATTGGTCAATTATCCTAATGACTTCAGCGTGACATATTCTTCTTTGGCTGTCTTTAAGTCGTCCTCAACTGCCTTGCCAAAGAGAACATTAGGCACGACAGGCATGTTAATGAGAGTAGCCTGCGCATCTGGTTTAAAACCGGATTGGCGTAACCACGCGTGGCGCTTAATAATGGTTCCCTATGATTCAACCAGCGTTGTCTGAGGTGTCAAGATTGCTTTTTAGCAAGCAGCTGGAAACTGCCCTTCCTTCTGAAGCCACCAGTGCCAACTGAGACTTGAGGGGTTCCGGGGCTGAGGACAGTAATGCAGATACCTCGTCCCATTTACGGCAGTTGAAACTGGCTAATAGAGTAGAGTTATTAGCTATTCTGGTCTGGAAAGCAGCGGAAGAGGCAACCTTCCTGCCCATTGTGTATAGCCTCCTACTTTCCTTGTCTGGAGAAGCCTCAGAGGAGGCTATGGGAGTACCTGCCCTTTTCCTTGTCGTAGTTAACGACGAGCGAGTCAGGTTTTAGTCGACCTCTGATGTACAGTGGGTCAGATGGGGCAGGCCTGAAAAGTTTTTCTATGCGGGGGTTAACCGCTCGAGTCTGATTTAGTGTTTCTAGCGAGGGCTGTACCTTTTTGCTTGACAGATTTTAGTAGGGGAATAAACTGAGACACAGCCTTTTTATCTACCAAGAACACGCCAACGCAATACTTTTCCTGTGGACCTTCTTGGGTCGATATTTGGAAGTGTTCGGCCGCTTTAATGAGTACTTTGTTTAAAAGAGGCTGATTATCTACTGGAGAATCTACAACAGGGGGGTCATTATCCACTGGGGAGTAGATGTTGTACATGACCGCATCTGGATCACCCTCATCGTCCCCATCTGCAAAATAAGGATTTGCGGCCTCCTGACTATATAGATCCTCATGATCAGTGTCCGGGTTATTTAGCTCAATGATAGTGGGATCTTGCACTGTCACTGGAGCGAGACCGTTTAGCAGGGGATTGAACAAGGTTTAGAGACCCAGAGGCCGGTGTTGTGGGAGGGGTGGAGTGAAAGTATGCAAAGTAGTTGGGGTCTTGTTCATAAAAATTTGCCATAAAAGACATTCTACTCATGACTATCTATATCTTCAGATGCAGATCTAGGATAAATCCTAGGTTGAGGTGGGAGACCTAAATCTTCGGGAGTGGGTGGGAGCACAGTAGAAGGCGTAGCCTTTTCTTTAAGGTTGAATAAATGGAATCCTGATTTTCCTTACTCTTGTGAGGGGCCTTCTGTGATTTATCTCCATGAGGGGTCTTAGAAGAACTCTTCTTAGACTCTTTTGACTTTGTAAGGCCTGCCTGGACATGCTTTTCTATTAGATGGGCTAGTCCCGCCTGCATGGGTGTTTTTACTGATTTTGATGTAGGACGTCGAATCTCGGCTACGGGCCGTTCCGAAGTTTCGTCATCTCATTCACGATCTTCGGGAATCTCTTTATCCACAACGTCTGATCTGCCTTTCGACAGTCGGGATTTGTCATGTGGCGATCTGGAGTGCCCAGAGGACAAAGAATCAACGGACCTCTCCCTAGACGTCATGCGTTGCCGTTTGCTCGACGTCTAGGGAGAGGTCTGTTGATTCTTTGTCTCGGCGGTGGGTTGTGTGTTCGGTGTGGGGGGTAGTGGGAGTGCTTACACCGCCGGGTGTTGTCCCTGTAAAAGGGCCGCCGGCCTGTCTGTTGGGGTTGGGGGCCTGCGCTTGGGAAACCGGAGTAACCCCGTCGCCTTCGGATACCGTGGCATTGCTGCCGTCGCTGAAGGCACCCTCCACTTCCATGGCCTCGAACTGCCCGGCGTGGTGGGCCCAGCGTTTGGTTAATCAGTCCTTTAAAGTCTTGGGTTTGAAGAGCCTACATGCTCGACAAGAACCCTCGACGTGGTCTCGCGGGAGACAGAGGTTACACACAAGGTGTTTATCGCGCCACATGAACTTCTTGTAGCACTTGGGCCACAATTTAAAGGTGGGTCCTTTCCATAACAGAATGAAACGGCAACTAGGCGAATGTAGTGTACGAAAAGGGGTATATACATTCTAAAATTACCTCCCCTCTCTCTCTCTACTGTGAGAGCCGAAGCCCGTAGCGGCCTTCCAATGCCGGAATGGTTCCGTCGACAGTTGTTTCTTGTTCTTCACCGGCATCGGGTTGTATCGATAGTCGGTGAATATAAAGGATAGTAAGAAGAACTATAGTTATTTTGATAATAATAAATGGCGATAAGCCGAAAGAGGAACTCCACTATGAGCGTCCGTCTATGATGGCGGAAAAAAAACTGAGGGGCCTTGACGTGTGAAGGACCATGGGTACAGTGGACGTCACACTCGGGATAGTATTACTGGAACGCCCGTCGACGTCCCTTTTCGATTTTCGAAAACAACTAATACACTGCAGCTTCCACTAGATGTCGGCCTATGCACAGCATATGATCTAAGCAGATACCACAAGCCTCAGAAATATATAAATAGGATACATTACTCACCATAATCGTATTTCTGGTGCATGTATCTGCTCAGATTCACATGCTATGCATAGGCCGACATCTAGTGTAAGCTGTGGAGTATTACAGTTGTTTTCGAAACTGAAAAAGGGACGTCAACGGGGCGTGCCAGTAATATTATCCCTAAAGTGACGTCCACTGTACCCATAGTAGCTGTATGTGCCGCTTCTGGACATACTGCATTGCCATCCCCAATATGAGGATTGGAGTTCAGGGAGCATCATTTTCTAACCATGCACACCGATTTAATAAAATATCACCAGCAGTGCATCATTAAGTCACTATCTGATACTGCCCCAATGGCAATCAAGCTATAATGTGGTGGTGTTACTAAGAATACCACTGGCAGTAAGAGGATTTACTGCCAGTAGCAATTCCCAGACAAAATCTACTAAATCCGCAATGATGCCCTTAGCATTCCATGATATCATGCCATTTTAAAATGCTGAAACACATTTACCAGACTCATCACAAGCTGTCCTCTATTTCCTATGAGCTGTGAATGGATGCGAGTTAACGTAAACAGGCGCAATTCATGTTTGATGGCAATGAAATAAAAACATTTGATATCCCTTATGTCATAATAATCAGGTTATCTTTTTTGCCTGCTGAATTTAGAGTTTTTACCATGACTGCTAAGACTCATACATACAAGAAGGCATATCAAAAGCCCTTAAAGTTGTATTACCTGCTCAGCTGACTCAAAGCCTAGGTCCTCCTTTTCAGCCTTTATAGATGTTAATTTTGTACTACTTGGTGGGTCTGTCTTACTGTCCAACCGCTCCAGTTTTGGTGTAATGTCTGTTAAAGGAACATCTTTCGTATCATCCTTGTCTAGTAGGTAGCGAAGTAGTGCATTTTCTTTCTTCTTCGGGCTCACTGGTTCCTGCTTTATCGTCACATCAGTACCAGGAGCAGTGCTATTGGGTTCCTGATTCACTTCTTTGCCAGTGGCCTCTGCTGTAATTTTAGCCAAGTCAACAGGAGAGCTGTTGTCCTGCAGGAGTTTGTGCAAAATTTTATGCTTCTCTTTGAGCGAGGTGCCATGTGTTGAACCAGACATGGCATTCATGGCTAAGCCTCCAGCAGAGTCCTTGTTGATATCACCCATGTTGCCAGATAACAACGAAGGCTCTATCTGATCACTTTTGGTGGTAAGCAGTTGCAAGAGTTTAGTCTGTCCTTTATTATCCATCAACCTGTTCTGTCCATCAGTCCTTTCAACACCACCAGCATGTGCCATATTGCCATCACTGCCATCTTTCTGTTCGGAATGGCAGCTGCCTTCCACGTGTCCAGGTGTACCTTCTGCTTGATCCCCATAAAGTCCAAAGCACTCCTTAGAGTCTATGCTTCCTGATTTGCTTAACTGGGGAGGGTTCATGTTACCAGGGGAATTTTGTAAATTGTTCATTTTTAGGTCTGGAGATGCCAACGAAGGACCTAGCGTGACTCCATGACCCTCACTGAGGGCCTGAAGTGCGTTTAGGGAACTGTTGGCAAAACTATGGCTGTTTCCTGTGCTGCTGCAAACGCTTACTGGTGAATGCAAACCTCCTGCAGGGGAATACTGACTCTGTGGGATTCGAGGGCTTCCAGCAACTCCAGGACCCACTCCTGGACTCACACGATGCCGCGGAGAAAGCATAGAGTTTGGCTGCACTGGGTTCATAACAGGGCTGCTCTGTGATGGACTATTCATTTTGTGTGCATAGCTAGTACCCTGAGGAGTGGTTGGTTGCATGTTTGACACATGGTTCATCCCCCCTGAACCAGCATACCTGTTTGCTGGCATACCCATTTGCTCCTTCGGGACACCTACACCATAATTCATATTGCTACTTATGGCCATATCTTGACCAATGTTCCCACTACACATGGTCTGATGGGCAGGGCTGCTGGATCGCATTAGGCTCAGTGACTTCCCCATTGCTTGCCCAGTCATTTCCGGACTCATTCCACACAAGTTCTGCTCTCTGCAAAAAAGCCAAAGAAAGAATTTCAACCAGTAACAGGCATGTCAAATATTAGCATTGGAAAAATCACATTTTTAACCACACAGCAGATACTTAAAATGTCTCCTGTTCCATCCAGTTCATATTCTGTGACTACAAAGCAATAAATGTTAGGCAAATGTTGCTTGGCTTATTTTGAAGGCAATATAGAGAGATGTGTCTCCAAAGGCTGCTTTATTGCACTCTGAGAAGGCCAAACTGGAAGAGACAGGAACCCTGAAAAAAGTGAATCAGAATGGTAATGAACAAGTGGGTAACAGTCACGTGTCAGAACTTTAAGGAAGTCTATAAAAGAGAATATGTCACCTTGCATGTCATTTATTGGGCCAAGTATTCCAGACAGTGGTGATGCCCCAGAGTTTTTAAGCAGCAAACTGTTCAGAGGAAATTATTCTAAGTATTCACGCTTATTCATTACTCAGACCCAAACTGGCAAAATCCTTTTGCAGGTTACTGCATTTATCCGCAAAATACTTGTTAGGTATTCAACTGCTTGACAGTGACAACAATTTCCTAATTAACAGAGGCTGCAAGGACACATCCTAAGCATTTCATATGGGATGTGGGGCACATGGACGATGACATTCTAAGCACGTAAGTGGTTAAACAAGCAACATGCTATTTCATGTCAATGCTCTGGTTAAACAGTGATTTATGTTTAATAGTTGAGAGTAGTGTCACTTGCACGAAGAAAGAACTTAAACACACATTCTCATTATCACGGCATGTGCTGGCGGATGCAACTCGTTTCACCAAAAAAGAAAGCCTTTCTTGCACTAGCCAACTGCAGCCCACCCTTCAGATAAAACATGTTGCTTCACCACTGAAGGATTAGTCAAACTTTAAATGGAATTTACCACATTTTCTATTTTTTATTGTTCAGTTTGTCACATAAAAGGACTTTTTGCACATTTTCCGTCATAGAATTTAACAAATCTTTAGTATACAAAAAAAATATCTAAAAGCAAGAAATGCATAAGATAAAAAGAATACATGAAAGAAGAAAATTCCATGCTAACATTCCTTACAACATTTTTCAGTTACAAAGAAAAGTTTATGAAATTCAATTCATTTATATAATTTAGCAATGCGATGGAGAGCGGGATCTCCTTTCCGGCTGAAACCCTATGTCAAAAATCCTGAGTGCAAATTCAGTCTATATTATGAACAAAAGTGCCAGAGCGGATGTACATGATATCAACAGATGTTTCATGTCCTGGAGGAACCCTTCACCACACAAGTTACATTCACCAGCAGAGCATTCTAGTTTTTGCCAGATTTGTTGCGTTACGTTTGTTTTAATCAAGTTTAAGCAAAAACGCAATAGCTCTGCATGCCAGGCGGAGTTAGGGAATCTTCTAATATAAGGAAGAACGTACTTACTGGATTATTAACATAAAGTGAAATGTTTAGTGTTCTTCAAATTACTAAATGAGGCTCTAGTTTTTATCAAATCGGCGCGCATGAGAGCACGCTTAACCTTATCAGGCTTTTCTATTAAGGTCTTACTAGCGCATTCACAATTCTCTAGGATCTTGCCAGCATCATATTGTATGTTAGACAGATAGAGGTTCTTCTATGTGAGAATATCATCATAATAATTAAGTGAATTATGCACTTACAAACAATCTGGGCTTCCAAAAGGCACGTTGTGATAAACGGATAACACTTACTAATGCAGACAGCAACTTCAGAGGGAACCTGGTAAAGTACACTCTCAGGTTGCAGTGCTCAGCTTTGTGAAATTCGGACTCCACTTGCCGTGTAAGACTTGGCAATGAAACATGAGCTTCCTAGATAATGTGTAGCCATACACCTGAAGTTCCCTAGCAGCACTAAGAGATGACGAACAGCCCTCCCATCCCCATTCAAAGCTAAATGGACAATATTCTGCCACTTGGCTCTTCAAATGTAGGGGATGCCATGTTAAAGATTTGGCTTAAAGCAAGAGTGATAATGGAGTGCACTCAGGCTGCTAGCTACATCCTGCAGGGATGTTGCATAATTTACTTTAAGTGCGACCATACAGCAAAACAAATGCTTCCACGTGGACCTTCCATGTGGTAAATCAATAATTACTTTACTCCAATTCCATCTGCAGATGTGAGGTATGGCAACACAATCAAGGCAACTCTCCCTTGGTACCGGGTACAACCTGGTGGTAAAACCACAAATTATAAAACATTAAAGCAAGTATATACTTGCAAGTATTGTCACACATCAGTCGACATGCAATTGGCAATTGGTACTGTCTATTTCGCCCTCTCTCATCTCTGACTGTCTGTCCGCCATCCAGGAGTGGTGTGCCGCCAATGATCTCTGCCTTAATGCCAGCAAGACTGAGATTCTCCTCATCGGCACACCCGCTCCCTCCTTTCCTTTCACTCTCTGACGGCCTCTCTTGGCCGTCCCCCTGCTCCAACCTGTGAGGCTAAAAACCTCGGGGTCATCTTTGACTCCACACTCCTCTCCTCATATCTCTGACATCTCTAAGAAGTCACACTACCAGCTGCACCTCCTCAGAGGTATGCTACCTTTCCTCTCCTTCCCCCCAGAAGCTCGCCATCACCAGAGCTCTGGTTCACTCCAGGCTGAACTACTGAACAGTCTCTTTCTAAATCTACCTGCCTTTACTCTCCGCAACTTATCCAAAGCAGGACTGCGAGACTTGTCCTTGGTCTCAAGCCCAGGGATCGTATCTCTACAGGACTGAAATCTCTGCACTGGCTCCCAGTGGCTGCGAGGATACAGTTCAAAACCCTCTGCATTGTCCACAAGGTCTTCTGGGGCTTGGAGTCTCAATACCTTCAACTCTCTCTTCCTAAATATCTTCCTTCTCTAGCCCTATACTCAGCCGCCTCCAACTCCCTCAGGGTCTGTCGCTTCTCCAAGCAACGAGTTGGTGGTAGATCACTTTCCTCTGCTGGGGCCTCCCTCTGGAACAGCCTCCCTGGAACTCAAGGAGAATGATCTCCGGTTCCGGAGACACCTCAAAACCTTTCTCTTTGCTTCTGCTTTTTCTCCTCCTCCTCTCCCCTGCTGACTCTTCCTGGCTGAATCAGACACTGCACTGGTTACCTGGCCACCTGCTGATCTATGGCCCAGGCCCACCCTCTTGCCAGTAGCAGACCTGCACTGCCTTCCTGGCAACCCCCGCACTTGGGGACTGTGTCTGTATCCCTACAAGCCCCACAAATAGCACTTGACACCTGATGTCTGCACTTACCCTTGTACTTGCCACCTCCTCGCCGTACTTTTACTTACCGCTATTTATTTATCCCATGTAATGCACTGTTCCCCCTCTCCCACACCTTCCCACTTCCCCCTCCCGTGCACTTGCGCGATCTGAATGTCACCTGGCCTAGTAGGATCGCTCTCCGTCTTCCCTCTGTTTCAACCTCCCTTGCCTCGTCGCGCCTTGAAACACTTGTGTATAGGTGCGTTACAAATGCCATATATCAATACAAAAACATCCACCCGTTAAGTTGTGAAAGGATAGCAGTTACAGAATCCAGTCATTGTTCAGATCCACAAGAGGGAAGGAACAGTCACTGGGTGTGTATAAAAAAAGCCAGTAACCATATACAACATGTGCCATTTCCAGTGTTAAATTACAGATGTTCACCTTCCAGGACCCCTACAACCACAGCCTAAATACTCATTCCAAAGGCCCCCAGTGGTTCAACAGACGACTTTACTAGTTACCCATCCTAGAAGTCCCTGCCTCCATCCAGCATTGATATGATATGATATATGTCATTTATAACGCTTGTACGCAAGTGTTTCTAGGCGTGACAAGACAAGGAGGGGGGAACAGAAGGAGGACAAAATAATGATTTTACTAGGCCTTGTGTCATTCAGATCACGCAAATGAGGGAAGATGGAGGGGAGAAGGGCTAGGTGGGGGCAGGGGGAAGTGCAGGTAACTCAATAAGTGCTGCCAGAGGGTGGCTCATAAGTGCAGTGAGGAGGGATTGTAGGGTTGCAGATACAGACCCGTAAGTGCTGGGAGTTGGGGGGCCCAAAGGAAGTGCGAAGGCAACTGGATATGCAGGAGCCTGGGCCCGATTTCAGTGGGTGGCCAGGTGACCAGTGCATGGAGCAGTCAGGGACGTCAGCAGGGGAAAGGAAGAGAGAAAGCGGAAGCAAAAAGGAAGTTCTTGAATCGCTTGCTGAACCGCAGGTGGTTCTGCTGAAGTTTGAGAGAGGCAGGGAGGCTGTTCCAGAGGTAGGCCCCAGCCGAGGAAAGAGCTACCCCCACTCTCTGCTTGGAGAAGCATCTGACCCGCAGAGTTGGAGGTGGATGAGCGGAGAGCTCAAGAAGGAAGATGTTTAGGCAGAGAAAGTTGGAGGTAGTGCAGTCCCAAGCCCCAGAAAGCCTTTTGGACAATGCAAAGGGTCTTGAACTTGACCCATGCAGCCATGGGGACCAAGTGAAGAAATGTCAGAGCTGGAGAGATCTGATCCCTGGGCTTCAGGCCAAGGACAAGTCTTGCAGTCCTGTTCTGGATAAGTTGTAAGGGTCGGAGAGTAGAGACAGGCAGATTTAGAAAGAGGCTGTTGCAATAGTCCAGTCTAGAGAGGACCAGGGCTCTGGAGACCGTGAGCTACCGGGGAAAGGGAGAAAAGGCAGAATGTCTGAGGAGGTGTAGCTGAAAGTGTGACTTCTTAAAAAAAAACGTCAGAGATGTAAGGAGAGAAGGAGAGGAGAGGGTGGATTTGAAGATGACACCAAGGTTCATAGCCTCACAGGAACAAGCAGGAGGAGGGCCAGAGAGAGGGGAAAGGAGGGAGCAGATATCCCGATGAGGAGGTTCTCTGTCTTACTGGCATTAAGGCAGAGATCATTGGTGGCACACCATTCCTGAATTGAGGGCAGACAGTCTGGTATGAGAGAAGGAGCAGAGGTGGCTGAGGATGAGGAGAGCCTGAGGGAGAGCTGGGCATCATCCGTATTATAAAAAACTAAAAGATAAAGCACAATGTAGCGATGCAGTGGGCAAGAGGAGTCAGTTAGTGGTTAAAGAGCCAGGGAGAAAGGTTAGACCCCTGGGGAACACCACAAGTAGATAGATAGAAGAGAGGAAAAACCCCAGTTGCACCTGGGAGGGTCAGTTAGTGAGAAAGGAGGTCAACCAAGCAAGTGCCTGACCAGTGGTACCCAGGTTGCCACAGAGGTGATTGAGCAGGATGGCATGGTTGACAGTATCAAAAGCAGAGGATAGATTGAGGAGAATGAGGACAGAAGGAAGATTAGAATCCAGATTGGAGAGCAGGTCTTCACGTGTGTTCAGGAGAGCAGCTTCTGTGTTTCTGGCAGCTCTGAAGCCAGACTGGTGGTTGTGGAGACAACCAACAGATCCGGAATGCAGATTAAACTGGGAGATGACCAGCTTTGCCAAGAGTTTGCCCAGGAAAGGAGTGATGGAGATCGGGCAATAGTTAGCCAGAGAGGAAGGATCAGCAGAGGGTTTCTTAAGAAGGGGGTGCACAAGGGAGTGCTTAAGGGGGAGGGGAAGGTTCACGTGGCAAAAGAGTGATTGCAGAAATCAGCCAAGGCTGGAGCAAGGGTATCAATGTGGTCCTTGATGGTTTGGATGAGTAGAAACATTGTCAGGGGTGAACAGGGCAAAGGTGGCGAAAGGAGGAGGAGGAGAAGTGGCTGAAGACGGGCCAGGGGTGGTAGAGGAGGAGGAAGAGGATGTAGAGGAAGAGGGAGTGGATTAGTAGTTAAATGAGAAGTCAGAGCCATGAAGAGGGCCTGGGAGGGAATAGGAGAGGTACAGACTGCAGCAGTACTGGCCAGCTCCTTGCAGATTTTGAAAAGTTAGGCCGAGTTGTTAGATGCCGCAGAGACGCGGGCTTGGATGAAGGCTCTCTTCTTAGAGAGGACATAGAGTTTGTACTGCCTTTGGAGCAAACGGCAGGCCAGTTTGTCAAAGGGTGCGCATGATGCCCTCCACCTCCTCTCAGCCACCATACACTTGCTTTTAAGGGTGGCGATGTCAGAAACGTGCCAAGAGTAGCACGTGGATGTGGGCTTCAAATGGATCCTCATGACAGGGGCAAGGATGTCAAGAGTGTTAGAGATAGAGAGTTAAAGGTTAGAGAGGGCTGTGTCAGAGTGTGAGTCAGCCCAAGGTGTAGGAGGGGGAGAGAAAGTTCAGGCGAAAGCCTCAACGGACACGAGCTTCATGGGCCGTATGACAGAAGATAGGTGGCAGTGCTGGGGTCGGCTTGACCTGAGGGGTAGAGAGAGAGGTGGGAGGAAAAGAAAAAGTGGTCACTCCAAGAAAGAGGAGTAGTGAGAGGGTTTGAGAAGGGGAGGCCCGAAGAGATCAGAACATCCAGAGTGTGCCCTGCAGAGTGAGTCGGCCCAGAGGGATGAATAGAGAGAGAGAGTCGAAGAGGGTGCGAAAGAGCCCTGAAAAGGGGCTAGTAGCATCCAGGTGGATGTTCAGGTCTCGTCGGAGGAGAATATGAGAGGTAAAGACCAGAAGGGAGGAAAAGGGCAACCTGGTCAGGCAGCCTGTAGATAGTGGCCAGAGTGAGAGGCCAGAGAGAGCCTGCAGACCAGGAATTCAAAGAAGGAGCAGTGCTGCGTTGGAATGACAGAAAAAGGGATCCACTCTGGAAAGGTTAAGGCTACACCCCCACCGGGACGGTTGGTTCTGGGTTCAGAGCAAATCTTGTAGCCATCAGGAAGGAGAATGTAAAAACTAGTGACGGAGTTGGCCATGAACCAAGTCTCAGTGAGCCAGAGTACATCCAAATCAAGCTCTTCCAGGAGACGGCAGATGTCAGAGGAGTGTTTGAAAGTAGATCGAGAGTGGAGAGTAGCGATGTGGAACAGGTTGCCACCTTTGAATGACTTCTGTGGAGGGGTACAGGCCAGAGGTACGCCTTGTGGATGTGTTGGAGGTGCCAGAGGATGGGCAGAGGAGGAAGGAAGAGAAGGCAGGGTAGTCCGAGATGAAGAAGAGAGTGCCAAAGAGGTGGCCGCTGAAGGAGGCAGCAGGGTGGCCAAAGAAGCAGCAAAGGGTGTTGTAGAGGGCCCTGGACCAACGGTGCCAGTTAAGTAGACATTAATGATGGTCTTGGGGGAAAGGAAGGGAGCCAGGGGGGGCCAACACCCGGTGCCACCCTTAACGGGAGAAGAGGAAAAAGGAGAGAGAACAGAGACCAAATGGGGCTCCATAGGCCTGGAGAGGGAACGACAAAGAGGATGTCGGTCTGTCTGGAGGAAGCACTGGTGTAAGTTTCAGCGGTAGGGAGGCCTGGGTTGGAGACCAGGATGTCACTTTTGAGCTTCTTCCTGCCAGACTTAGTGAGAGGAATAGGATAGTCGATAGAGTAGCAGTTAGAGAAGATAGGTGAGAAGCACCATAGAGGGTGCAGGGTGAAAAAAGAGGGGTGAGCCCAAGCAGGGGGGACGCGCGTTAAGGGGCAGACAAGGGATGGGAGGAACAAGAGGGGGGAGCAAAGCACAGAACAAGAAACAAGAACACAGGGCCTACGAATCAGATGCATTACAGAACCATCAACAAAGCACACTGCACAAAATGAACCTGGGAGTAAAAGGTGCAGGCGATGCCCATCAACTATCACAAAAAACATACAAGGAACCGAGAAGTAAGGAGTGCAGGCAATGCAAAGTAATGCCAAAACCGTAGAGAACACCACAATGACAATACAGTAGAGTGCAACAATGGCAGCATCAAGGTACAATGCAGAAAACCAGTCCACCAGGCACAGTACCAAATAAACCTAGAAGGGGAGGAATGCAGACAATACAAAAGGTACAGTGCAGAACCTAGAAGGGGAGGAATGCAGACAAGATAAAGGGAGCAAACGCGGCCTAAATTGAGAGGGAGCACCTGCGGCCTCAGTTGTGAGGGAGCGCACGTGGTGTAGGTTCTGACTGAGTGCACGCAGCCTAGTTACGAGGAAGTGCATGTGGCTTGGGTACACAAGAGCCTTGGCATGACTTTACAACTGTTGATGCTAAATTCCTTTTATCACATCACCTGAATCATTTTTACTCACCTCTTATGTGGGTTCAAAGGCAGCCCCCAGACAAAAAGAAAACTGTATTTTACTATGTTGGGCCCAAAATGTAGAGCATTTAAAACACACAGTGATGCTGCCAAACTGAAAGGGCAACATTTAATTCCCAACTGCCACATCAAAATGCTGTTACCAGAGCTTGTTACCAAATGCTGTTAACTAAAAATACAAAATGTGAAAGCACAATTTTGACTGAGAGACTGAAAGGCCAGCAATTCATTTTCAAACTGCAAAACAGAAAAATGTTGTTTCCTTTGATAAAACAGAAACCCTATGGAAAAAGTGTGTATTCTGCAGCTTGAAACCAGCAGCATGGAAAATGAAACGACACTGCAGAAGTAAATTTAAAGGCATATGTTAAGAAAATGGGTGGCTTGTGACAACTGTTTTGAAAGAAACTGCGAGAAGGAAGACTAAAATTAAGTGTGAAATATGTGTGAATGAAAAAACTAAAATCAGAAGCCTAGCTTTCACTACAGTATGAAAATCATGAAAAGGCACTTTTCACAAAAAGTAGGAAGCATGGAAAAATAAAGGCATTTGCATCTGGGATTGAAAGGAACTGTTACCAGTGGAACTCCAGTGCCTGTGCCACTTTATAAGTATAATTTAAGATGAACATTGATGGCATGGGACAGGAGAAATATGTATATGATTTGAGGTCATGTATTAAAAGGTCTCATGTGTAAAAGAAATTGTAACATTTAAAATAACCAGTTTCTGTTCAGGAGAATTGGCTTCAGTTTCTTTTCAGAACACCCAGTGACCTTCCCCCTATCTTCTATCTAAATCATATTTTTGAAGCCACAGCAGTGACCAAGAAGGAATTTATGGTGGGATGGGTCATGCTCTCAAAGCTAAGCAACAGATGGTCCATTAGCCCTGGAAGAAACAATATTAATGAATTCATTGCAGGCAAAACCAACAAAGAAAGCAGATGTCCAGATTGCATGTTAAGTGGGGAAACAAAACATATGTGCAATTGAAATCTATATATATATATATATATATATATATATATATATATATATATATATATATCCCTAGAGATTGATGTACGTTTAGATGGACAATCATATTTTGTTCATTTCCTCAGGAACCATAAAGTGCACAGAAATCATTCATATATCACTGTAAAGCATATAAAGAGGCATATCTGTTAATCTAACTCTTATAAGAATGTGACCTTGAGAACTAAAGTTATAAGCTGAAATGTGATGCTAGCTTCCCAGAAAATGTCACGAAGCAGAGATTCAGGGAGATGATAGCTTATTAAATTAGTTATTTGTTAATGACATAATTTTGGAATAATTCCTGAAAAAATGGCATTCGAACCTGCCCCATCGTGCAGAGACGAGACAGGTTTCATTAGATCCGGCATGGGCAGACCATTTTAGTCATGTAAATATTATGTTTAACTATAAACTAGAAATAGTTGCTATGTTTTGACTTAAGTGTAAAAACTGAAATGTGTAGAAATGATAAGTTACTCACCGTAGTGACTAAGTCTTTAGTCCCCTTTCCTCCATACTGCATGGGCGTCCCTTCCAAGGGACTGGAGACAGAACCTTTTTCACCAGAAAAAACCTTCCCCTTTAAATTTAGAGGCGCATGGGGGTGCGGCCCAGGAAGCATGCGCTGCCCTGACTGCGCCCTCCGGCGCCACACCTCAGTCCCCATTGATCCGTTGACAATAGATTTCATATTTCCTAATGACACAAGTATTATTAGGGGGCAGGTTGGTGGGACATATATGGAGGAAAGGGGACCAAGAGTACGTTAGTCACTACGGTGAGTAACGTATAATTATTCTGACGTCCCGTCCCCTTTCCTCCATACTGCATGGGCGATTACAACTGAATGTAGCCCCAGGGTGGAGAGGAGACCCTCCTTAAGCAAATAAGTTCCTGAGAACCGCCTCCCGAAAGCTGCATCAGATCTAGAGCCGGCATCCAAACAGTAATGCTTGTAGAAAGCCGAGGGAGTGGCCCAAGTGGCCGCCCTGCTTATGACTTGCCAAGGGACATGGCGCTGGAATGCGATGGCCGTTGCCTTGGCCCTGACTGCGTGGGCATGCATGTTGGCCGGGAACGGCTTGTGCTGGCCCTCCTACACTTCTTTGATGGCAGAGACCATCCAGCGAGAAATGGAAGCCTTGGAGGCCTGATAGCCAGGTCTTGAGCCTCTGAAAACACAGGGCGTCCGATTCGCGGAAGCCCTTGGCCCTGTCCAGTAACATTTCAGGGCACGCCTGACATCCAGGCAGTGCAGCACTCTCTGTGCTTCGTCCTTGGGATCGGGAAAAAAAATAGGAAGGACTATTTCCTCGTTCAAGTGGAAAGCAGACGCCACCTTGGGCAGAAATGCCTGGTGTGTCCGCAGGACTACTTTGTCCTTGTGAAAGGTAGTATATGGTTCCGAGGTGACCAGCACCTGGATTTCGGTGACTATGAGCCGATGTGAGGCCGACTAGTAAGGCCTTCTTGATGGTGACCAGCCTGATGACCGCGGACGCCACTGGCTCGAATGGTTTGTGCGCCAGGGCGCCCAAGGCTATGTTAAGGTCCCACGCAGGGTGCAGCCTCTTGACGGGAGGGTAGAGCCTTGCAAGTCCGGTTAGTTATTGGACAATGTGATTGGCGGAGGAGAAGATACCTTCCTCCGAGTTCCTGTAAGCTCTGATGGCTGCAAGGTATGTGCGGCACGTATCAACCTGCATGCCAGAGTGGGCAAGGTGCGCCGAGAAGGAGAGCATGTGGTCCGAATTGCATGCCAGGGGATCGATTTCTTTGAAGTCTGCCCAGTGGCAGAATCTGGTCCATTGTAGCCTTGCTCCTAGCGTTCTGTATGATCTCCAGATTAGCCTGTGAGAGGCTGAGGTGCCGCAGCATTACCTGCTCAGGTACCACGCTGTGAGGGCTAGTTCTGTGGCGCGGGGTGGATGATGATGCCCCCCTGCTGTGCCAGAAGATGTGCTGGGCCTATCGGGAGGTGAATCAGGGCCATCTCTGAGGCTGAGCAGCTCCAAAAACCATGGCCTGGCCGGCCACCATGGAGCTATTAGAATGATGTTGAGTTGGCGAGACTCCTTGATTTAGCAAATTACTCTGTGATTCTGCGGCGTGGACGGAAAGGCATAGGCCTTCATGCGGTTCCATTGGAGGTTAAATGCGTTGCCCAGGGAGCCGGGGCCCTGTCCCTGCCAGGAGGCGAACAGAGGGCACTTCTTGTTGTGCCGGGTGGCAAAGATATCCACCTAGGGATGACCCCAAATGTTGAAGATCTCCTGAATAACAAGGTTGTTTAGATGCCACTCGTAATTTTCCATTCCCAGCCTGCCGAGCCTGTCCGCTTCCAGGTTGGATTCCCCCGGGAGGTGGACTGCTGTGAGGTAGATGTCCTTTTGCAGGGCCCACTCCCACATGCTAATTGCCAGTCTGCACAGAGGAGGGGATCTGGTGCCTCCCTGCTTGTTGACATAGTACATGCTGGTCGAGTTGTCCGTCTGGATGAGGACAACCTTGCCCCTGAGAAGTGGTACGAATGCAATGAGCGCTAGCCAGATGGCGTTCAGCTCCAGACAATTGATGGGGTATTCCTAGTCCTGTCGAGTCCAGGTGCCGTGGACAGAGATCGTCCAGGGTGGCTCCCCACCACTCGAGCGAGGAATCTGTGGTGGCCTGCGGAGTGGGCGACCGCAAGGGCTTGCCCCTCCGTAGGTTGCAGTTTCTGGACCACCATGTTAGGTCCGGGTGGAGAGATGGAGGGACGTTGATCATCTCGGATTGAGAGCCCCGCTCCTGGCTCCATGAGTCCACGAAGTGCAGCTGAAACCCCCTCATCCTTAGTCTCGTGTGCGGGACGGCTAATAGGACTGCTGCCAATAGGCCAAGGAGATGTTGGTACAACCACGCTGAGGTCACTTCTCTGCTGAGGACGTGGGCAGTGGCCCTCTTGATGGCCGTGATTTTGTCCTCCAATGGAAATACCTTCTCGGAGCACGTGTCCCAGATGAGGCCCAAGAATGTCTGTCTGCGTAGGCAGCAGCTGCGACTTCTTGAGATTATGCGAGAAGCCCAGATCATGCACGGTGTTCATAAGGGCATGGGAAGAGTGGCGAACCGCTTCCGGAAATGTAGCCCTGACGAGCCAGTCATCGAGGTATGGGTAGATGTGGAGGCTCTGAGGAGGGCCGCCACTTCATTCATGAGCCTGGTAAAGACCCTGGGGCCGAGTTGAGGCAAAAAGGAAGGACCTTTTATTGAAAATGGTAGCCCATGATCCTGAACCATAGGAAAGAATGATGGGGCTGCCAAATCGGGACGCGTAGGTACGTGTCCTTCAGATCCAGGGAGCACATCCAGTCTCCCTTGTCCAATGTCTCCGCTATAAAAGCTGGCGTAACCATCTTGAATTTTTGCAGTGGTAATGAGAGGTTAAGGGTGGAAAGGTCCAGCACAACTCTCAGGCCCGCCTGGTGCTTATTCTGAATGGCGAAAATCCTGGAGTAAAAGCCAAAGCCTTGCTAGGAGGCTGGGACTTCCTCCACTGCGTGGCACTCTACGAGCGACCGGATCTCCGCCAAAAGAGTTGCTGTCCCAACCTGTGGGAGTGGAGGGGAAGAGGGAGGAGAGGCCAGGATAGGGAGGCGGTACCCAGTGGATACTACGGAGAGGGGTCCGCAAAATTCTGGTGCCAGAAATGTGCATGGAGAGCAAGCCTGCCCCCCATCAGAGACACGTGTACCTGAAGGGGTGCGTCATGCCTTCTTTCCCTCAGAGGCTGTCGCAGAGGAGGGGGGCTGGAAAAACTCCCTCTTTTTGTTGTCTATGCCAGTTCTGAGATGGCGAGCAGATCTCCGTTCCTGGAAGCTACATACGACCCCTGTCGGAGCGCTGCTGAGATTGGGTGTGCGATTTGGGCATGGTCTTTGTCAGGATGGATAAAGACTTGGCCGTTTGTGAGCTGTTTTTCTTTTTGTCCAGCTCTTTGTCCATGGAGGAGTGGAAAAGGCCCCCTACCCCGAACGGTAAATCTAATATGCGTTCCTGGACGTCCGGGTTGAATTTTGTTGCCCAGAGCTAGGCTGTCCTTCTCATGTCCGTGGCGATACAGATGGCGCAGCCAGAGGTGTCAATATGGGCCACAATTGATTCCATGATGTCCTGTCCACCAGCTAGGCCTCGACTAGCCCCGCCCTAAAGCATGATTGGCTCTGAGTGGGGCGTTACAGGAGCAAGTCCGCAATTTCCCGCCATAATCTTTGGTTGGCGGCAGCCAGCATGGCATCGGCGTTGGCCTGACAAAGATTCAAGGACGCGTTGGAATAGAGCTTCTTGCCATACGCCTCCAAGATCTTCTCCGCCTTGCCTAGCAGCGCCGCAGAGGAGGCGGCTGAGGACGACTGAGGCTTGGCGTATAGTGATGCGGCAGCGAGTGTGGCTGAGGATGGGCCGAGAGCAAGAGTGTATCCCCCTGGGCCGAGTGGGGTTTGAGCCAGCCCTTCTTGGCCAGGGAGACTACATTGGTTTGCAGTGGAATCCCCGATTTGGCAGAGGGGCGTTGCATGAGGACTTCCGCCAGGACTCCTCTGCCGGTAGCTCGACCTCAGGTTGGGGTAGGCCCCAAATACTCCGCCAGCCCAGCAAGACGTTCGTGGAAGGCCCTGGCTGAGGATGGCGTGCCCAGATCCTCCTCCTCATCCATATCCTGTGGATCAGGGGGATCCTGTGGAGGAGGAGGAGTAGTTGGTGCCGGAGGCTGGGGTACAGGGACCGCAGCCAGAGGCTGAGGAGGCGGGTACAGAACCACCTGAGGCGTCAGCTGGGGAGCCAGAGGAGGCGGCTGCGCCAGGGCCTGGAGCGCAGGCGTCTGTGGTGCTGCTAGCATTGCGGGGAGGACTTCCCTGGTGGCGTCTTTGAGGATAACCCCCATCCGAGGTGACTTCATGAGGCTGAGGAACCTCTCAAAGAAACCCTCTTCACCGGCCGAGGAGGTGGCAAGGGGGTCCTGACAGAGTAGCGGGGAGCTGCTGGAGCCGCTGCATACACTGCCCATATGGACACAAAGGAAAGCTGCCCTGCGCAAAAGAGGGGTAGGCTGTAGGCCACTTACCTGGTTGAGGCCAGTCCCATGTCGACACTCGTTCTTCGCAGAATTCCTGGAATGGTGTTGGACGGGTGCCTCCGTCTGGCTCGGTGGCCATTTTGTCAAGCTGCCTGCCACGTGCCTGCGACGTGTTGCTCGGCCCGCTGGGCCCGGCCTCCTCCAAGACTCTTGCGTGTGGATCACAAGGCCCACCCTGATCCTTCGGCCTAGGCCCAGTAGGTGTGACACTGTCGACCCGGGGGTCAGTAGAGCTGCATTTAGGCGCCCTGTCTGACGTATTGCCGGTCCTAGGGCCTAGTCCCTAGGCCATGATGCTGGTAAAAGGGATGGAGCCCCTCGGGTGTAGACCCGGAAAAAAAACCTTCTGGTCCCTCAACACGGTCACCACGAGGATCCAAGGATCCGGAGGCCGGTGGTGCACGTGCTGATAAAAGGACCTGACCGGTCCCTCCCGTGCAGGAGAGTCCCCGGGTGTTAGGCAGAATCCTATGCAGTTCCCTTAGGGAGCACTACAGAAGATTAGGACTACAGGTATATGCAATAAATCCCCTTTGGTATCAGTCTTTACCACAAAGATTTAGTTGGTAGCTGTGGCTGAGCAGTCAGACCTATCTCAAGAGGGAGATGAGCAGTATTCAGGGTTTACACAACAGGACTACAGCACTAGGGAACAAGGAAACACTGACCAAAGCTTTGTATCAAAAAGAATATATGGATTTATTTTACACACTCTTAGTTCTACACACAAATCACTATTATTAAAGCAAGTTAAAACAGTCAAGAAGTATACACAACTCCCTAATTAAATTGTAGAGAAGTTTGAGCAAGAGTGAAAACTGAGCAAAATGGCACAGTGTAAACCAAGCAGAAACACTTCTCACTCTAACAATTTCTTCAGAGGGAGGGAAAGGACAAGTTATACAGGGTTAGACTCCTAAACACACTATCAACACTTCCCAATAGGATTGTGAACAAGTTAGGCAAGGCAGTACTTTACCATAAACAATACTTGGGTGAACACCGAGCAAAATGGCACTTCAACAATATATAAAGGGGAAGGAAAGGAGGTTATAAGAGTTTAGGTGCACCAACACATTTCTTAGTGAAATGCAATCAAGAGAAGGCAGTTGTAACAGATTTAGCCAGAGTCAATAGGCCTGTGCCAGAGTCAGTGGTACAAGGCAAAGTGCCCAGGATCAAACTGTTCTAGTAGCTGCAGTCAATTCTTTGTTTAATGGTTCAAAAAGGAGGGTGCAGAAAATCAAAAGACAATGTTAGAGGAAAGGGGCGGCCAGCCCAGAAGGTAAGTAAAGTATTTAAAACACCTTTAGCACTACCCAACGAAACGGGAGGCCTGGCGGAAAACAATGTACCTTAAAAGTGGATGAGGCTCCTGGGGTGGTGGTAGTTACCTGCTCCTGTAGTTCAGGAGATCCAGCAGAGGAAGAGAGGCTCTCATCGTGGAGGAAGGTTCGAGTTACTGCACTGTCCCGGGATGAAGCCAGCCACGGTGCTGCCAAAACGGAATAAAAGGTACGCTCCTTTAAATGGCGGTCGTGGTGGACGGGTGCCTGGCTATCCGTTCTCCTAGTGCTTGGCACTGGCGATTCGACCAAGGCAGGTCCTGGAAGGCGATTGGCAAACTGGTTGGCCCCACCAGCTCAAGGGAAGAAGACTCTTGCAGGCGAAGATCTTCTCTTGTCCTTAGAGAAAAGTGGCGAGGATATGCAGCAGGACTTCACTGGCGGCTCAGTCATTGCAGATGTCTCTGGCTTCTCTCCTCTTCGGATTTCTTAGGTCCAGTGGTGACGTCTTGTCCTCCAGTCCTCAGATCCCTGCTTTTATGCAGACAAACCCCCATTCATACAGCCTAGCTGTCACTCACACAGCGGGGTGGTTATCCTGGCGGGATAACCCCCCCCAGCCTATCACGGCAGAGTGCGATTTGGGTTGCCTAAGGCGACCCTGTCCAGGGTGCCTGTTCCCCTTCCCACGCATCCTGTCTACCCCAGGCTCACTGGCGCCTAAAAGAGGGCTTCTGTCCAGAAGCCCGCCAAAAGGACGAACAAAGGGCCCCGACCTCGGTTTGGATTACAGAGAGCGACACGAGAAATAAATATTAAAGATCTGGCAAAAAATTAAAAACACTGGAATAAAGCTAATATTAAAATAACCCGGCGGTACGTTAGAGGCTGTCAGTAAAAGTGGTAGCCTCGAACAATGGGAAAATCCCATAGAAAAATATTTGCGGTCGAATATTTATGGTAGTAACCACTGCCACCAGCCAGAAACCTTGGAGAGAGGGACTAGACAGTACTGTCTCGAAAATGAACACCATGGAAAAACTATTAACCCTTCCCAGTACCTCCATAGTAAGATGGGTTGTACTGGTTTTGTTCATAATTATTGACTAGCAAAGTCAATGGTAACTTTGCATGCCCTGGGAGACAGTAGTCAGTCCCAGGGTATGGAGTCTATGTTTGGGGGTCACTATGACACCACCCCTGTGTTACTGCACTGAGGGTGCTGTGTAACACATATAAAAAGATGATACCTATGAGGGTGAGAAAAACCACATAGACCATAAGCACAAAAATAGCCTAAAACACACATCAGCAATATGTCTAAGAGTGGGAAAAAAAAAAGAGTCTCACTCTTAGCAGGATAAAAAAATAAACCCTTCAAATCCAGCAAAGCTGCTGGGGAACTCTATAGGTAAGGGAAATTAGCCTTTTAAGAGAATTCTCCTTAACACCGGGAAGGAGTCTCCCTTGCGGGGTGCGATGGATAAGATCGGCCCTACCTTGGGCTTGGTTCGATGTTTCACGAAGTTCTTGAGGTCCTCTGGAGGCGATTTCTGGAAGAGCTCCCTCCACCTGGCTAGTCTGTTCTTCAGCGCTTTCGAGGACAGCGAGCCACACGCTGAATAAGCATGCCACCCGTGGTCTGGGCCAAGGCAACGTACGCAGAGGGCGTGGGGTCTGAAGTTGGGAAGAGCCCGTTGCAGGATGGACACCTGCTGACCCCTGTGGAAGTCGACATGGGCCGGGGAGGAGTGTGACCCTGAGGACCAAGTGCCTGAATGATAAGACAAAAAGAAGACGAGAAGAAGTATCTGCGCGTGGAATTACATGGCCGACGCCAAACCCAGGAGTGCTGGTGAATTCGGCCCTTTCCCGTCGATGCGGAAAAGGGGACAGAGGTGTGGCGCCGGAAGGGCGAAGTCAGGGCAGCGCATGCTCCCAGGATCACACCCCCATGCGCCTCTAATTTTAGAGGGGAAGGTTTTTTTCTGGTGAAAAAGGTTCAGTCTCCCGTCTCTTGGAAGGGACGCCCATGCAGTATGGAGGAAAGGGGACGGGACGTAAGATTAAGATTAATTTCAAGTGGGAGGACTTGAGCCTCCCGAATTTGGAGGGACCAATCAAAGGAGAGGGGCTAGCATTTGAATAAGGAAATGGAAAATAGTTGCCCAATCAACACTAATGACCAATGAGCTGGCATGGCATAATTAAGACACTTTTGTGGGCGTAGTAAAAGATTCATATGGGGATGCACAAGGGAAATCGGGGGAATTGCCTGGAAATTGAATGAGAGGGAGACTGCCTGAAATTACCTGGGTTGGTACTGCTGATAAGATTGTTGGAGGAAACCAGGAGAGGGAAATGTGGCTGTTATCTATGACAAAGGAGAGGCAAAACAGAGGGATTGAGCCTGACAAATATCCATGACGGATGGTGGATTCCGATGGCTTATGTCCAGTACCTGAAGGATGACCTGACCCTTGATGTCCTTTTTCCTAAGCAAAAAGACAGATATTTTATTTAAATAAATGTGTCCAACCAAACCGAGTTGTGTGGGATCTGCTTGATACAATATTTTTACCATTATTAGTTGGGTGGGCAGACAAAGTAGACCCCTAGCCTTTCCTTACCTAATATTAATTTAATTAACTCCTGTATAGCCAACTAACACATTGTGATTTTATTGAAATTCAATATCAACAATATCGCTTCCAGTTGGAATAAAAAAAAACTTAACGTATTTGGGGGCTCCCATTGTTCATTGCCAACACGAAAAAATTCTAAAGGGAGGGGTGCATAAAGATGAAAATCCTAGCTGTTCACCATATCTCAGACCCTAGCTTCATGCAGAGGGGTCCTGAATGTAAACTGAATATCTGAGTTATGTCCTGTGGCAGAAAAGTGCTTTGCTAAAATTAATGAAGTCTCTGATTGAAAAGCACACACTTCTGAGAGTAGGAAAGCGACTCCTGGTAGTAGAGATTATTCACTGCATTCTGGTAAAGGAAGAAGGGGCTTATATATAAATAACGTGTTTTGTCTTTAAAAGAGAGTAAAAAGAGCGCTCTGTGTGTGAAATTGTTTTTGTCAATAGAAAAGTGTTGCATATTATTTACATTAAACTTTATATAAAGTAGAGTGTCAAGCTTATGATCTTGTCATGTTTTAAGGTGCTACATGCTATTAAAAGTGGACCGTGGGCAAAGGCTTTTGACTGCACAGGTTGTGGTGCTAAAGAGTTTCTGATCTGTGTTACCCTGAACCAACTAGTGTTTTAAATTTGTGAAGGGAAAAAAAAAAAGAAATTATTAAGAAAAGCATTTGGGCCATTCAGGAAGTGGCTGTAATAAATATATATTCTTTCTATACACTGGCCTGCATCTTGTCTTATCTGTGGCACAGAGGTGAGGGACAAATGTGGTTCTATATGCATCATAGACAGGGCTACATTGAACTTAAAAGGAATATTGGTGTGGTGCTTTTGATTGGGGGATGGTGGGGACTGAACACCCTGTATTGATGGTTGCCGCATGAATATCTCCAGCACTTATCCCTTTCGGAGTTCATGATGCAACACTGACTGAAAGGCTTTAAAATACTATAACTCTAAATAACATGTATCTCCTGCACACAATGGTGATTCTAGAGCAAGGTGCATGAGGTCAACAAGGAGGTGATCACCAGTGACATAACCACACCGCCCATTTTGGGTGTGAATTTAAGCAAAGGTGATGCTAGGAAAGCAAATGCTAAATGCAAAACTGAAAAATGTTGTGGCAATAAGCAAAAGAGCAGAGGATTCTAAACGCTAAGCAAAATATCCAGACTAGGGGTAGTGGAGGAGTTTCAACCAACTGCACATTTTTTCAAATTCAATTTAGATTACACAAATGGACCCTTCCAATGTGGGAGTCCCCAGATGCATAAGGTGCTTTTGCCTCTGGTGCCACAGTATGGTCTGTTTAGAGTCACAACACACATCCAGCGTAACCCTGCTGACAGCACTTTGCAAACAGTTTAATCTGTGTCGTTATAGCAACACTAACTAGTCATTAGCTAATTCCAGGGTTCACAATTGAGGGCAGCTGGGAGCTATTTAGCTCCTGCTTGTAGCATAGTAGAGCCTGGTTAGCGTGAAACCAAGAGCTACCAGGAGCAACGTTTGGCTCATAGGGCCAAATAGTGCCTTTTAAACAAGTAAATGTGACATTAACTTTGAATATTTGGAGAATGTTAATAATGACACATTAGAACACATCTAATACACATTTAAAAACAATGATTCATTCAAAATGGACAAAAAGTTAAAGGAGCATCTCTGGTAGCTCCTGGTTCCCCTGTGGTGGCTCGTGCCTACAGGGTGATGCCCGACACCCAGGAGCTGGTTTTAACTCCTGCTCAATTAATCTAAATTTCAAACCCTGCATTCTCCCAAAGAGGCGTATGTAAACAGTAAAACAATTATTTGAGCTACCTTTGAAGCATATGTAATGACATCACAAGCTGCGGTTCATTAGTAGTCTGTGAACGGATGAGCTTGCTCTTCGTTTGGGCAGCGACGATGGTGCCATCGGATAAAGAGAACCGGTACAGAGGGCTGAACGCCAGTCCCTGCCGCAGCACTGTAGGAAAGATAAAAAAAATGACAGCATCCGAAAACAACTCTACAACTAGAGCATACATAGCGGCGGCAACCCACACTTCCCCCTCCTCCATGTACTGGAAGAAACATGCATAAACACCATTATAGCGCCATACCCGCACCCCACCCGGAACCCCTTCCGCCACCATTACCCACCTAAATACCCCATGACCTCAACCAACTGTACAAAGGGCACTGGCACTGACAAGGGATGGGTGGGACGGTAAACGCATGTTGTATGCTTTATTAGGCAGGAGTTAACTTACAGGTGGTCTGTGTAATGACGACAGTGTCAGGATTCTATGCTGCACTGTCCTCCTGGCTGTGCCGGTGAAGAAGTTTGCAGCCTCCTCAACCGGTCACCTGCGCAAAGACCATAAGGTCGGCTGCTCAAGCACTCCTTTTGGGGGGAGCAATCTCCCTACAGGAACCGCTGAATGACCCCTTCCATTAGTGAAATCCCATAAGGGACACCATCTGTGTGCGGGAAGAAGGTGAGGTGCCTTTATCTAGGCTGAGAAGGCAGTATAACACCCCTAAAACTTCCAGTGCTACCTGTACCCGCCCCTTGATCCCACCCACCATGTGGCCTGAAACCCCCCTGCTCATATTGTGTAGCAAACTAGCCCTGCAGGACCATAGCATTGCGTAGTCCTTTCTTCCCTCACCCACCTGTTGTGGCTGGCTTGAACCTGGCAGTAGGTGCCGTCACTAAGGGCTGCGCCTACCAACACCTACTACCCTCCCATTCAGCCTGATCGGCGCGAACACCGGCAGAGACCTCCTACTTGAGAGACTTCAGTAGAAAATGTGTGGTTGTATACATGAGGTTGAGAGCTGTTGGGTGAGCCACCAAAATACTTTTACTGTATTGCCTTGTAGCTACCAATTACTCGCTGACTGAAAATGAGCACATTCCTGAACTTACCCAAGTGTGTGTTCACACAGTTGACGTCCAGAGAGGTACCATATTGGTTCACTGAAATATAGCATGAAAGGGAACACTTACTATATACATGCCTTTTGCGGTAATTGCGTTGTTATAACCAGGACAAACTGTAGGGAGTAGTAGGGAGTGCTTTTTGGGCAATCTCATAGCAAAATTATGCACTTAAAGCAAATAGGCCCATAGCATAAGTCAAAATGGCATGCGCTACATGACAGTAAAATCATGGGTGCAATCAGGGCTCCATGTAAGATTTTGAATGGGACTAAAATTATGTTTATGTTTTTTCAGTGTATTTTTAGGTGAGTGAATAAAACTCTAAAACTGCTATTTTTAATCCATACATATTTGAAACCAGAAATCCTGTGACACTGCTCTGCCGGTACCACTAAATTGAACATATTGTGGTAGCAGGGGGTAGGCTCCTATATGTACACAGTTTCCCGTTCTTTTTAACTCAGCCTATTTTTACTCCCCATTTGTCTTAGTTGGGAATATGTGCCTGTTTTTAGGGAGTAAAAGTGGCTGGTGTGCTGCTTATTTGTAGGGCTGGATATAACCGTGCAAGTGTCCTTTTGTAAGCCAGCTCCCCTCATTTCTCCACAATTGACAGTACTGGGAAGAAGAAGAGGAAACTAAGAGCAATGAAGACTATGCTCTTTTACCACTCTTGTACTGGGACGAGGAAGTTGTCTGCTAAGAGCAGTGAAGGTCAGGCATGTCGCTTTCATTGTGGTCAGGCAAGGCTGAGTAATCATTCACACCTGCAGCCTGTCAAGGGGCTGCATGTGTATGAATGGAATCCTGCCCAATGGCAGAAAGGAACAGGAGAAGGAACAGGAGGTCAGTGCATACAGCAGAGAACCATACAGCAAGGCATGGGAGCTGGGACTCCCTGTAGCAGTCTGGAAAATCCAGGGGGTGGTGGGTGAGAGTCCAGGAAGGCTGCCCCTTTCTACTCAATGTGCATGTTCCCCTGTGGTGGAGGAACACCCCAGGAGCGTCTGAGGGGCGGAAACTTGAGCCCTGACACTAAAGGAAGAAGGCTGTGTGATCCATGCAGCAGCAAACTCTTAAAGCGACCAGTGAGTTTCTGGTGATTGAGAAACCCGGCACGCATGTGTGTGAACTTGAACATTTCCTGAATACTTTTTATCGGAGTGGTTGTGTACTGCAGATTAGCACGTTTTCAAAAGTCTCTGATCATTGCATTGCATTTGTCAATTATCAAACAAAGAGGAAATAATTTGTATCGGAGTGGTCACGTGTGGCAAGAAACACGCTTTCGAAGGTCTACGAACATTAAACGAATTAATCGGAGTGAAACGAACAACTATTGAACTGCATTTAAAGGAGAAATGAACCATAAGCAAGAGATATAATTATTCAATACCGAAATAACAAAAACCTTGCTATCAAACCAACTTTCAGCTCCACCTCCTCAGAGGCATTCTCCCATTCCTAACCTTCCCCCAGAAGCTCAATGTCTCTGGAGCTCTGGTCCTCTTTAGGCTGGACTACTGAAACAGCCTCTTCCTCAATCTGCCTCTTTCCTCTCTTCACCCCCTCCAACTAATCCAGAATAGGACTGCGAGATTTATCCTTGGCCTCAAGCCCACGTACCACACCTCTCCAGCCCTAAGATCTCTCCACTGGCTCCCGGTGGCTGCAACGATCAAATTCAAAACCCTCTGCATCATCCACAAGGGTTTATGGGGCCTGGGACCTCGCAAAATCCACTCTCTCTCCCTAAATACCTCCCGGCTAGAGCACTTTGGTCCTCCAGCCCCAACTCTCTGTAGATCTGCCGTTTCTCCAAGCAGAGTGGGGGGGGGTAGATATCGATCTTCGGGAGGAGCGTCCCTCCGGAATGGCTTCCCTGCCTCTCCCAGACTTGAGCGGGCTCTCCTTAAGTTCTGGAGGCAGCTCAAGATCCTGCTTTTCTCTTTTTCCTTCTCTCTCGCCCTCCCATTGTGGATAGGACTCATAAATATGCAATAAAATTAAAATCAATACAATAAAATAAAACTGGTGGAATCTAAAAAGGGGAAAGGAAGTTTAAATCCAGGCAAAATCATATATTGAAGTGTTAAAATGAATATATGCCTCAATATACCGTAGTATGCTGAAATCAAATATGACTTTAAAAGAACAGGCAAGCAAATGATTCTGAAGCCTGATTTGCAGTGCCATTTTTCAACTTTTATAAAAGCTACAAATTATCTGAACAAATATTTGAAAATAACATTAACTGAACTGTGGAGAATAGAATATTTTGTGTCTTCTTTTTCTTTCAACTGTGTCACTTGGAACTTGGGGAAGGGAACCCGGATTCCTAACCAGGAGCTTTTCATTTCAAGATTATCTGAATTGAGTGAATGGAACTTTGGGAAGGGAACCACGAGTCCTGAGACTTGGAGAAGGAAACTCCGACACCTGAATAAGACTATTACATCCTAAATCCAAGAAAGGTAATTCTGAGACTTTCTGTGTGGAACTGTTTTTTGTTTTTTTTATTTCCTTGACTCAATTGTATTTACAATTTTTGCAAGAAGAAAAACTCCTTTTTCCGATGTTTAAG
Organism: Ambystoma mexicanum; assembly: GCF_040938575.1. NCBI lineage: Eukaryota > Metazoa > Chordata > Amphibia > Caudata > Ambystomatidae > Ambystoma > Ambystoma mexicanum. The sequence continues at coordinate 704,678,810 of NC_090933.1, forward strand.
TATTGGAGTGTGAAGTTTATAAAAGCAATAGAATTTCTTACATCTTCAAGTCTGGCTGTCTCTTCCAAACCTGTCGTTTGAGAGGGTTGTCGACCGTTTTTCAGTTTACAGAGTTAGGTTTCCTGAGTCCACTCCAAACCTATATTCTGAAGGAATTGTGCAACGGTGATCACAAATTTTGTACTTTTGCCATTAATCAAACGGCTCCACCATATCTCCTCTTAGTAGATCTGTGAATCCTTGAAAAGGTGTCCCATGTATATGAGACACTTTGTAGTTGTTCCTGAACATGACAGTAGCACCTGTCTCGTTTCCACTTTGTTCTTGCTATCACAGTATCGGCAGTTGTGCTTCGACCTTCCTCTCACTGCCAAGATCTCATTTGTTTTCACTAAGGTCAGGTGTGCTCTCAAGAACGTTGTTCTAAGCTTCCCATTTGGAAATCTTGACAGATCTTCCATAGTTACATTCACTTTTTGTATGTTCCTTGGTAGGTGCGTGGTTAACTTATTCTTGGAGGCTGCCTCCAGTGTTTGAATCCAGCCCCACTCAGTCATTATTTTTGTTTTTGTTGGGTTATTCTCAAGTTCCTCCTACGTACTTCCAATCTCTTGCAATGGTGTTAAGCTCTTTTTTGCCCAGTAGGACAACATTTCGTTAATGCCACTTTCCATTTCAGAATGAATAATCTCAAATAGGTTTGGTCGAGGAGCAGCTCGAATCTTTCTGAACATCAAGTCATTTAAGTCAAAGGTGGCTTTGAGAGACACCAGGCTCAACTATCTCCTGCTAGAGGCCATTGGGGTGGAGGGAGGTAAATTTAACACGTTCTGCCAATAATATCCCTCAAGTTTTATGCAGATCTTTTCAGGAATAGAGGGCATTGCTTCTGCTCAGTAGGAGATTGATGGTATCACTTTGGCTTTGTAAAAATAGATAGCCATCTTTAGAGAGAAGCGACCAAATATTTCTGTCCATTACCTTTGTTTGTGATGTTAGGCTCTTGGTTTTAGCGCAGAGAGTTTCCTGCACTGCTGTTTCCTGAGGGTATTTAGTGTTATGCCCAGGTATTTGAAACTTTTAACTTTCTCTAGTTGTTCTCCCACAATGTACCAATGAAGTGTTTCATTGCGCGTGGATGTTTTCTCAAGAACCAGGATTTTTGTTTTGCCTGTGTTGATTTCTAAGTCATTCTCCTTCAGGTATGCAAACAGGCCATCTAATTTACACTGAAGACCAACGGCGGGAAAAGATCTTTTAGTTCTTTCTTTGACCATGAAGTCCCCCATGTACGAGTTATACAAGGCCGGAGCCAGGGGGCATCCTTCTTTAACCCCCTTTGGCAGTCACGATTGCATTGGAAAGATCTCCTGCACCACTGAGTCGTACTCGCATTGATGTTGGGGTGAACATTTCTTTGATGGGCTCCAGAATTGTGGTGGGGCACTTCCAGTTTGTCAGCTTTGACCAAAGTTTTTCCTGGTTGACCCGGTCGAACGCCTGGACTAGGTCTACAAAAACCAGGAACACTCTCGGACTCCCCTCCATTATTTTCGCTTTTACTGTGCTTAGAAGCATGATGTTTGCTGAGGTTCCCAAGTTCTTGATGAAACCTGATTGATTTTATACTTGGGGAAGGAAAGTGAAAGGAAGCTATGAGCTGGAAGAAGCTCAGAACCTTGTGTTAAACACGGTTTTAATTTTGGTTGCTGACATCCCTAAACACTATATAGTTAGTTGTGAGGGCAAGTATAGTGTTTGGACACAGACAGATTCCTAAATAGAACTCTTTAACTCAGACTTTCCTTAGTTTTATTTAGGTAGGGAAATCCCACCTTAGCATAGGGCAAGTTGGGCCTTTTTCCATCCTAACTTTTAAGTTAATAAAATTGGTTGTTTTTGAATTTGGCATCTGTTGTCTGCGTCCTTCTTCATGATGCCTTCATACTGCTTAGATTCACATGCTGTGCATATAGTTCGACAGCTAGTGGTAGCATCTTTCTTTAGAAGATCGAAAAGGGACATTGACATGCGTGTGACTAACATTATCCCTATCCTGACATGTAGTGTACCAAAAATCCTTCATGTGTCAAGGTCCCACCGGTAGTTTTTGTTCTGCTGTGTGGGAACCTGATAGAATGCGTGAGTGAGTACAGAAGAAAAGGTGTAAGATGCCCATGTTCCTTCTACTCCAAGAGGGGTGGGCGCATGTGACTAAGCAGATACAAGCACCAGAAATACGATTATGGTGAGTAATGTAGGTCTTCTAATGCTTGTGAAACTGATTGGATTCACAAGCACCAGCAAGCAGTACCAGGTGATAGTGGTGGGATGTGTGAAGGAACAGTAACGAAGAGATGCCTTAGCACCATTTGTCCCACCTGGTAATCAGACTTGGAGTGTATGTCTAAGCAGTCATTTTGAGTGAAAGTCTGAACAGAACTCCAGGTAGCTGCTTTGCAAATAGAATCACGAAGAACATTTGCAATAAAAGCTATAGTAGCTCCTGTGCCTCGAGTAGAATGTGCTCTAGGCAAAAAGGGGGAATCTCGTTTGGCAAACGAGTAACACAGTGTGAAGCATTTAACAATCCACCTAAATATGGCCGACATAGAGACATTGTCCACTTCTCTAACAGCAGCAATGGAGAGAAATAATTGGTCTGTCTTTCTTAGTGGTTTTGTTTTACCATGGCAATAAACCACTGCTCTCTTAACATCTAGTGTATGGAGGCTACTTTCAGCTGAATTAGTGGGATGCTGACAAGTAGGAGGTTCGATGTATTGGTTCACATGGAACTTAGAAATTAATTTGGGCACAAAGCGTGGGTGTGTGCGCGGTAGCACTGTGTCCTTATGAATGGTAACAAATGGGTCTTGACCTGAAAGAGCATGCTGTTCACTAACTCTCCTGATAGAGGTAATAGCTACTAGAAAGGCAGTCTTATATGTGAGCGCCTTAAAGACTAGTCTCATGCCTTGGCTTAAAAGGAGGTCATATTAGTCTTGTAAGAACAACATCTGTAAGTCCCCATTTCCATTGGACACAATGGGGTTTGGGGGCGCTATTACCGCTGGCGGTAATAGAGCCGAAAATGGCCTTGGATGCCCCAGAACACGGGATTGGGCAGAGCTGTAAATGCAGCTGTAATACCGTTGCCGCCGCAGTTACCCGCTTTGCCCAACTCATGATGACTCCCAATATCTTTAGGTGAACAGTCAATCAGGCTGATCGTTTTAGTATTCCACCAGATGACCAAACGTTTCCATTTATTGGAGTTACAATGTCTGGTATTAGGCTTCCATTCTTCACTAAGAATGTTCATACATCTTTGAGGTAGATGGAGGTGCCCAAATTCTGACTTCAGGAGCCAAGCTGCTAAGTTGAGTGTTTGAGGGCACAGGTGTACTGTTTTAACTAGGTCTTGTAACATCATGTTGTATAGAATAGAAGTTTCCTCGTTGGGAAGACTGACATTCGCATGAGATTGGTGCCACCAAGATGAGTGAGACTTGCTCCTGGTGCATCTTGTAAACTATTCAGTTGAGTAGAATTGGGGGAAACACGTAGGCAAATCTCCCTGACCATGTTATCTAGAGACTGTTTCTTTAGACTGTTTGAGGGTACCTAGAGGCGTAATCTGGGCATTGTGCATTCTCCAGTGTTGGGAACAAGTCAATGTCTGGATGACCCCATTCTGCAAAGACCTTGTGTAAAATGTGTTCCTGCAAGCACCACTTGTACTCTACGTGTAGGTACAAGTCTCTGCTGAGTACGTCTGCCAGATGAAACATGTTGTGACAGTAGGAACAAGTCGTGTTTGAGTGCTCATTTTCTGTAACAGTTTGGACAGTCCTGGAACGTGAGTGCCCACTTGTTTGTTGAGGCAATACATGGCAGTGGTGCTGTCTGTAATGACCAGAATGGTACTACCCTGTAGTTGCGATTGAAATACTTAGGGCTTTGAACACTGCAAGTAGTTCCAACGGATTGATATGTTTGGGTGCTACTGCTGTAGGCCACATGGCGCGCACTGTTTGTTATAGGAGGTGGGCTCCCCATCCTGACAGGGATGCGTCTGTGGTGAGAGTGGCTTCCACTTTGGGGGTGCTGAAGGGTTTCCCTTTCGGAAGGTTCGCCTTGGACCACCACTGCAAAGACTGAACAAGGGCCGTCGAGACAACCACTAGATCATCCCACTTACCGCTTGCCTGACACCATTGGTTCGAGAGCTACTCCTGCATAGGAGGCATGCACAGACGGGGATGTGGAAATAGGAAGATGTGGGATGCTATCATCCCCAGCAACCATGTAATTTTTCAAACGGGTACTCGACAACTGGCTACATACTGGGGGATCTGGAACAACATGTTTTGAACCATCTCGTCGGAGGGGAAGACGAGTCCGTCTTCTGTTTGAATTAGTGCTCCTAGAAACTGTTTGACCTGACTGGGGACAAGACTCTTTTTTCTGGTTGATTGAAAACCCCAGGTTGAAAAGAATATCTACAGTCTTTTGGGTGTTGTGAGAAACCTGAAGGTTTCTCCCTGACTAGTGCCCGGGGATCTGTCATCCAGGTGGCCAGGACACATCTATCGTTATTGGATCCAGTTCCAGCGGATCGACTAGTGAGGGAGGATCACCTGGATGGGGTGGTCCTCAGGGAGTGGAAGTGGGACACCGAAGGGTGAGACACGGTATTCCCCTTCTTCCAACACCTTTTCCCCATCCCATCACATAGGATAATGAAACACTCTACCCCCACCCCTTTTCCCAGCATGAACACTTTCGCACATCACGAAAGACAACGGACTAATACCAGAGCGGTTTACCTGACATGCCCCAACACAAGGGTCAGGCAAAATCAGGCAATTGACCAGAATCATGTACACCTGACAGCCCTTTCCCTTTCCCCCACAGGGATAAAGAGTGCAGCACGAGAGCACAATACGACCAAGGTACACCGCATGACGAGAGAGCTATCTAAGCACGGTAGTTCAAGAGGAGGAGAAAGGTGGCGAGAACCGAAAGGGTGACAAGAGAGGGAAGCGACCTTGCACTTTCCGACCCAGACCCATGAAACCTCCAGAAAAGGAATCGTAAGACCGCAAACAATAGCCAGCAGGTGTTGCAGGAGATGTCAGCAGGACACAAGGCCCTCCTCCGCTGATAGCCAAGCCTGGGAGAGACACCTGCTACCGTGGTACCGTCCTTGATTCCAGAGACAAGAAAAGCCAAGTGGTTCATCACAGCCTTTGAGTCGAGGGGAGAAACCAAACTTTGTTGAACAAAACTAGAAAACGGATAATTGGAGAAAAGTGCAAAGAACTGTTAATACGAGAGGGGATAACCAGCTGCAGCGGAGTCTGGCACTACGTGGGTGCTCACTCGAGACACTCTGGGCAATTACCCTATTGTTGAAATTACTGTTACCAGAAGGCTTTGGAAACGGAGCGAGAAAAGGGGTCAAAATGGTCATAGAGGGGTCTAGCAAAATCCTCTGTACAGTTGAAAGTCTTAGACTGGCAGATGATTGTAAAGCTAATGGAGTGAATCCTGCATTGTAAGACAAGTAGAAGGAACTATATGATTAGCAAAAGTTGGCAAGAGTGAACCCGACACAGGGATGCCGATGGAAAGGGGCAAAGTCTAAAGTCCTGATGATGTTGGCAAGGGTGAACCCAACAGAGGGATGTCGAAAGTGAACTGGTTAAAAGACATTAAGATTTGTGAATGCCTTAAGTGAAAGTGAATGGACAAAAGCCGTAGTGAACCCGACTGAGGGATGCAAACATTTGAGAACGGTCTGAGCCTGGAAGAGGGGGTCCTAAGGGTGAAAACCCATCTCCCCACTGACATATGAAAGCAACAGAAGAGATCTTTTGAATACAAGTCGGAGTGAACCAGACGGAGGGAGACTGATATTCGAGAGGGGTCTGAACCGAGAAGAGGGAGACCCAGGGGTGACGAATCACCATCCAATTGCAATCAGAAAATAACTTTTGGTTATTGTTTTTGTAGAAAGGAACGGTTTGTGGCTCGAGGCCGCAAGAGGGGGATCCAAGGGTGAAAATATATCACCCAACGAGCAAGCAAGAAGGAACCTTTGGTTGTTATTTTGGATCACATCAGGTCCTCAGAGACCAGAGACTTTTTATAGAAAAAAGCCTTAACCACCGAAGATCCTGGTATCTGGGAAGCAGAACTGTTTTGTGTTGGGGAAGCCGGAGCGTGTGCTGTGCTCGGGAGTCCTGCCTTGTCCCCTGCTCAAAACATGGGGAAGGGAGAGCATCGGCTAACACATCCAGACTTATTATTTGTGAACAGTTCTTTCTTTCTTGTGAACCTCATCCCACACTTTTGTATTTAGTTGTAAATATTGGCAATAGTGTTTTTTTAGTATAGGCCCTTTTATTTGACAAAACGCCACTAGGGCTGCCTTATTAATATTTGATGATCGTAGCTTGCTACCATCTTAGATTTATGCTTTAGATTAGGCATTTCTCCAACCCGCATATACAGTTTAATGAACACCCTTGAACTATGTCCACTTGTGTCTGTCTTTACTGTTGCCACCATGTGTTCCTTACAGTGTTCTCCAAACACAGCAGGTGCAAGTCTCCAGTTATGAGCCAGTAGTCAAGAAAAGGGTACACTGGGATGGATTGTCTGCACAGGTGAACTGCTGCCACTTCCAGTACCTTTGTAAACACCCTCGGATCTGAGGCAATGCCGAAGGGGGGTAACTTGAACTGATAGCGAGTGTTCTCTACATTGAACCTGAGGTACTTTCTTTTTTCTTTTATGTTTATCAGTTTTACAAATTACAAAAGAAAACCTTTTACATTATCATCCGTTCCTCCAAATGTCAGACATTAAAAACAAACTTTAAAAGAAATTCCTCTATATTGCATATAACATTCCACACTGGCCATTAAGTAAAATTATCCATATTTGTTGTTGTACCCATCAATGTTATGTTCCCTTTATTCATTTAATCAACTGGCAGAGGTGTATTTCAAATTTCTTTTTTTAACACAAAGTCCACCAGTTTCATCACCCCTAGAATGAGACTCGTTCTTTCACCCAAAAGAACCCATTCCCACTATTTCTCTGCCGATGGTGTAAGCATTGGGCTAGTTGAGTCCTCCAAGAATCTTGAACGTACATCCGAGAGCGCTTTACATGCAATTATTAAATGAAACAAAGTTTCCACCCTCCCCTCAATCCAACAGAAACGACATTGGGAGTTTACCAGGGTAATTTGCTTCCTTGATAGTTCAACTTCTCTAGTGGGAAAGATGTTTAATCTGCATCTGAGCAGAAAATCTATGTAGTGAGGCGTAGGGAACTTCTGGAGATAGGTTGGTAACTGATTCAAGCCCTTTCACTCCGAACTAAGGACTGGCCTTTGCTTGTCCATCTCTCTCTTTTCACTGGTTTATATTCAGTCTAGTCTCGGCAGCCTTTTTTAAACTTTCGTGAGATTTGCGATTCGTTCCTCTAACTCGACATCGGAGTGCCTCAATGTCACCACGAATTTTGCACTTCATCGAAATAGGCTTAACTCATACTCGCAGTTATCCATTTGGAGGATTGCAAACGGCACCACAGAGTCCGCCAGTATACATTTTCGGAGTAGGGCTATCCATTTCAACAGTGCTACCGAGGCCAGCGACTGCAGTATCAATTAATATCCAATTGTGGCTATTAGGAGGAAGTTGGGGTAGTTTCAGAACCTTTCGCCAGAAAATTCCTTCCAATAGCCCCCAATTTTTCCATGACAAATTTGACATTGCTTCCGAGCCATACGTCAGAATTTGCACGCCTTTTTGCCGATAGAAGACAATGAGTGGCAAGAGGGAGAAGTTGCCATACTTTCTGTGCAGAGCAGTACCCTGCACTGATAGTTTTCCTACTTTTCTCCTAAGGGACATATAGTGGCTCTTGTTGTCAATGTTTTGTGTTAATTACCACTCCAAGGTAAACCTCAAAAACCTCAAGTGGCCTATGCTGCACTCTTCAAACAAATCTAGCATTTTGTTTTCTATGAGCCAATGCCAGAAAAAGAACCTTTGTTTTCCCCACGTTGATTTTCATGTCATTGGCCTTCAGATATTTATTAAAGATCTCTATCCGCCTCTGTAGGGGTTTGGTCTAAGAAGACCAAATCGTTGGCATAGAGCATCCAAGGGACCTCGGTCATATTTATCTTCGGGGGAAATGTTAGTGCTGTTTTTTTGAGTTTCCCCATGGTCTGACATATAAAGGCTGTTTTTTTGGGATTCCCCAAGGTCTGACATATAAAGGCTGAATAGCAGGGGTGCCAACGTGCATCCCTACTTCAGTCCACAATAGGTGTCAATTTTCCTTGAAGTATGGCCATTGGCTGATAGCCGTCCATGTATTGAGGTGTTCTAAATATAGGGCCCTCATAGCCTCCACCAGGTCTAAAGGACAGTTCCATTTTCTTAAGTTTATTCCACAGGCACACTCTGTTCGCACAGTCGAAGGCCTGTTAAAGGTCCATGAAGGCCATATAAATACACAATTCCTCCTCTAGAACTCTTTGTTTCAAAATATTAATGAGGAATAGGTTTAACGGGGTCCCCACTCCCTTCACTAACCTGGTTTGTCTAGGGTCCAATCTACCACTTTTTAGCACCCATGCATTTGGTTCACGCAACAAGATCGATGCGAACAGTTTACCCAGTGAATCCAGAAAGGTGATTGGGCATTAGTTTCTAGGATCGCCACGATCACCCTTCTTAAATACGGGGATGATAATGGCTTCTCTCCACGTTGATGGTATTGCTTGGTTTTTGTCAAGCCTCCCCATACTTCTATGTTCTCTTTTAATACCTGATTCGACAACCGGCAGGTCCTGCCGCTCTCGAGGAGCTGAGTCTCTCTATCATTAGCCTTACATCAATCTCTTCCAGTATAAAATGCCAGTTCTTATTGTCCTTTCTAATTACCGTTTGGTTATGGGCCAGATGATTGGCAAAGAGTGCAGAATAGTGAGCTATCCATCTGTCTTCTGTGATCATAACAGCTGGTCTAAAAGATCCTCCGTTATTTAGGAGTTGCCATAGATTTCTTGTGTCTTTCTGGCATACAGTTTTTAGCATTATCTTCGAGGCCATCTGCATTCTCAGGTCTCTAGTGGCTAATAGCCAGTTGTGGTGTTTGTGTTTACATGCACGTGTCAATTCAAATCTTCCTAAACCTTGGGACTTCTCCAATTTCTTAATATCCGCTCTCAATTCTCTTCTGGCCATCACAAGCATGGGGTCGTAGGAATATTTCGGGGCTTTGGAGGGATTCTCTCTTTCCTTACTTGTAACCATATGATCTAGCAAAATTCTTAAGTATTGGTCCTTCATAATGGAAGACTCATATTGGTCAGTAATGTTTTTGACCTTGTGCTGTCGAATCCTTACCCGATTTTTCCCCCGGTGACTTCCACCTGGTCCATTTTGGTCCTATGTGGGGGCAATAGCTGTCATGCAGAGATATTGCCAAAAGGTCATGGTCGCTGTGAAGGTTGTTTAACAATTTCGAATTTGGTGACCTTATCTATCAAATTTCTCGAAACAAAGCAATAGTCTATACAAGATCTAAGGGAGCTCCTCGCCCATATGCTTGCACCCGGCATGTCTCCCTCTGATTGGGCATTTAACATATGCAGCACCCTTGCTGAAATTTCTAAGACCCAGTGTCTAGTTCTTTCAGCCATTTGACATTCTTTCAGTGGCCAACCATCACCATTCAACAAGCGAGTATTCAGGTCTCCGCAAATAATAATGCAGCGGTCTGCCCATTCGATCAAGATTTTATCTATAAAATTAATGATCAGCTTGACAAAGCTCACTTTCCGACCCATGTTGACACTCCAATACACATTCACTAGCAAGTACTTTGTTACCATCGGCAGGGTTCCTCTAATAAACTTTAGGACTTGCACATAGGGGCTCAGGATTTCATGGCTAATCATTGTCAATCCTGCCATCTAACCTAAGCAATGCTAAGAGTCCATAAAACTGTCTACCTAAATTACCTTTAAATGCCGAGTTAAAGTAGGATTCATATCCCTCAAAGGACGGTTTGGACCATTGGTCTCCTGAAAACACAGAATATCATAGTGCCCCATTGTTCGTGCACCTTCCCTGAGGAGCATTTTAATTCCTCTTATGTTCCAGGATCCTATTAAAAGTTCAGGTTCATCTCGGATTCGGCCAATTTATTCCTGATTGTAATAGCCCAATGCCCCAGCTAGCCATTCCCAGCTAACTGACTCGGCTTCTTGCAGTTTTGAGGTGATGCTTCTCTTCTGCTTTACGCTTTGATTCTCCACTGTAAATTTTAACAGGGGGAGGTTTTTCTGGGAGATGAGCGCATGTTTTTTCTTTTGAATTTGAACTTCATCTGGATTCCTTTTTTCAGTCTCAGGGATCCTTTTGTTACTCGTTGAGGCTTTCTTAGGATGTTGGTCAGCAGAGCGGTTATAATTCTCAGTTGTACCTGCCGAGCCTTTTCCCTGATGATCATTCAGTTCATAGCCCAGAGGAAACAGTTTCCCACTATGGGCTAGCAGATTTTCCTTAATTACTGACGAGTCCAAGTAAAGAATTACCCAGTCAAGTTTTTCCCTCTTCATCACAAATTCAAACACCCCGATATCCGCAGTGGGTATATGTCTAAATGCAGGAATGTAGTGCAGAAGTTTCAGGACGTTCCGCTGGCTCAAAATTGGAGTGTTGGGGCCTGATCTTATTCTATCCAAGTAGACTTTTAGATCTTTCTTTTACACTTTGTTCAAAGTGAGAATGCTTAGTTACTCTTTCCTGCGTTTTCAGTGGTCATTTCATATTGGCCTCATTGGCAGGGTTTTTCACATTGGATTGAACAGCCTTCAGTTGTACTTCATTCAGTGCTACTCTTTTCTCTTCCATTGTTTTAAACGTCCGATCCTTTTGGGCAACACTGTGGTGCTCCTTTCTCTGACATTTTGATGACTGTCGCAGATCAACGGACGGTGGAGTCCTATTTCTTAAAAAGGCTCTGGACCCATTGGATTTCTTTTACCTCGTTGTTGGTAAATTTTGTTTTTTTTCTCTGAAATCCAATCCCCTTTACGAGGACCCTTGGGCACCACCACCAACTCCGGGCAGGTCCTAGCTTAAAAATTGAGAACATATTTGTTTCCTTTACAGCAACTTGCACTGGAGGTTTGATAACTGCCCTAACTTCCGTCACCTAACCGCCCTAACTTTGTCTGGTGCAGAGAGCAAGGTCCTGCTTTTCCTGTTCCCTGCCATCTGCTTTGGGTATCAAGTCTTTCCATCTAAACCTTTCCATCGAAAATTATTCATTGAATTGCCTTTCCACCGAAAAACATTTTCATTGAATAATGTTCAATGGTTAATTTCGATGGATAGGGTTAGGGGTTGGGGCTACGGTTAGATTTAGGGTAAGATTAATCGGTAAGATTAAGGGTTAGTTTGAGGTTGGGGTTAGGGTTAGGGCTAGGGTTAGATTAAGGGTTAGATTAAGGGTTAGATTAGGGTTGGGTTAAGTGGGGCTGTGCTTGGGGGTTGGGAAGGGAGAACCCCCCCCCCAATATACAAAAAAAACATTAAAACGTTACAAGGAGCTGGCCAGTGCTGAAATTTCAGCACTGGACAGCTCCATGTAACGTTTTAACGTAGAAAATAAAAGCATCGAAATGCTATCTTTTACATTTAAAAGACCATATCCATTCGATGGAAAAGTTTCGATGGATATGTACTTTCAATGTTAAGCATAGAATTTCGATGCATTTATTTTCTATGCATATTTTTCGATGCATTGTCTTTTTGATGCATCTTTTTTGATGGATTGACCATAAACCTCTGCTTTGCACGACTTGTGCTTGTGCTGGATTTCTGCCGCGGCCTTAAACAAGGTATGTGCACTTGCCCTGATGTCCTGCACCTTAAAAGAAAATAAGAATTAATTTCAGAAAAAAAAGAAACCAATCCGACATGCTTTCATTTTCGGATGAAAAAAATCACTTTTCACTGCGCATTGTTAACACGCTGCCCTGAATTGCATCCAGATACCAGTAGCAGCTTGCTACATGGTATGATTTGTGGTTTTCCTCAGTGTGTGCCTGTTTCAATTTGTACATCTTGCGGCACGTGAAGATGGCCGCCGTCTTTCCTTTTTGTGCAAGGCAGTTGGATTGAGCTGCCTTCCTCCAACCTTCACTCCCACTGGCTCCCAGGGGCCTTATTGCAGCCAAATGGGTACCGGCAGGCTTTAGCCAGCCCCTCATCAAAGGCCAATTTACACACCTCCCTTCCTTCCACTCCCATGGCACTTGTTTTCTCCTATCTTTTCCAACTGCTTCTCCATTGACTATCCTTCCCTTCTCACTAAGTCTGACAGGAAGAAGTTCAAAAAAGATATATTGGCCTCTAACCCTTGTCTTCCTAACGCCAACACCTACTTCAATGCTTCCTCCAGACAGACCCTTACTGACATCCTCTTTGTCGTTCCTTCGCCAGACCTATGGACTCTTCATATGACTTCTGTGCTCTGTACTATCTCCTCCTCTCCCATTAATGGTGGCACTCACTGGGAAGTTCCCATGGCTTCCTTCGACTCCTCTAAAGTCATCATTAATGTCTACCTTAATGGCACTGTCAGGGTCCAAGGCCCTCAGGCCAATCTCCTCCTCTTTGATAGACGCTTCCCTTGCCTCATCAAGTTCCTCTCATATCCTACTGTCCCCTCCGCCCCCCCCCCCACCCTGGCTACCTAGCCCTCTCTCTCCTCCTCCTCTGCTCCTCCGAGGGCTCCCTCTCCTCCACAGGGCGTACCTCTGATCAAGCCCCTGAAGGGCTTGAAGGCTGGCAACCTTCTTCATCTTGCCACCCTCAACTCTCGCTCTGCTGTCAAACACTCGTCTGACATCCGCCACCTCCTTGAAGAACTAGACCTTGATGTCCTTGGTCTTACTGAGACATGGCTCACGGCCAGCTCTGTGAAGAGCTTTGACACTCTCCTGCCTGATGGCCACAAGATCCTCTCTGCACCCAGATCCTCCCGGTCCGGTGGAGGGGTAGCCCTGATCTTTCCCCAGTGGATTCCTGCCTCTATAATTCCCACTCAGACCTACTCCTCTTTTGAATGCCTTGTCTATAGGCTCTCTCTCTCTCTCTCTCGCTCTCCTACCCATTCTTTTACTGTGGCTACCATCTACCGGCCTCTTGGTCAAATTACCTCATTTCCCTCTTGAGTGGGCGGACCTTTCCTCCTCCATCCTGTCCTCTACCACTCAACTCCTCCTCCTCGGTGACCTCAATATCCATTTAGACTCTCCTTGTTCCTCCTTTTCCGTGACCTCTGCGACTCGCTCTCCCTGTCCATCCTCCCCTCTGGCCCTACTCACTCTGCAGGGCACACACTCAATGTCTTGATCTCCTCTGACCGCCCCCTCTCCATCCTTCTGAACACCCTTTCTCCTGGAGCAATCGTTCCCTCCTCTCATCTCTGCCCCCCCCCCCACAAGCCTACCCCAACATTGCCACCTACCTTCTCGGACATCTGGCCCATGAAGTGCGTGTCAGTTGAGGCTTTTGCCACCACTTCCCCCTCAGCCCCCCACTTCTGGCTGACTCACATCCTGACAGCCCTGTCCCTGCTCTACTCTTCTATTTCTGATACTCTTGATGCTCTTGCCCCTGTCATGTTGATCCTTTTGAGGTCCAAAGTCAAGTGCAATTCCTGGTACGACTTCGACCTAGCTACACTTAAGCATAAGTGTAGGGCGGCTGAGAGTAAATGAAGGGCTTCATGTTCATCCTCTAACAAACTGGCCTGTCGCCTACTCCAGAGGCAATACCGACTCTCTGTCCTCACCAAGAAGAGTCCACATTCAAGCCCTTGTCTCTGCAGCATCCAGCGACTCGGCCAAACTCATTAAAATCTGCAAGGAGCTGGCCAACCCTGCTGCAGTCTCTGCCCCTCCTGTTGCCTCCCAGGCTCTCTGCAATGCCCTTGCCTCTCACTTTATCTCAAAAACCCAGCCACCCCCCAAACCTCTTTCTCATCCTTTCCTCTTCTCTCCTGATGAGGTCGCTAGACCAGTCTGATCTATGAAAGCATCATCAAAACAGGTTAATCCCATTCCTCTAAAACTATCAATGACCACATTGATACCCTCGCTCCGGACCTTGCCGATTTTTGCAACCTCTCCTTTGCCTCAGGATCCCTCCCCCTCCCATCTGAAGCACTCCCTTGTGCATCCTCTTCTCAAGAAACCCACAGCTGATCCTTCTTGTCCAGCTAACTATCGCCCAATTTCCTTTGCTCCCTTTCTGGGCAAACTCCTGGAAAAGCTGCCCATTTCTCAGCTTAACCTTCATTCCGATCATGTTGGCTGATTCCATGACCACCAGTCTGGCTTCAGAGCTGCCAGAAGCACGGAAACTACTCTCCTGAAGCTCTGCTCTCCAACCTTGACTAACATTCCGTCTGTCCTCATCCTACTCGATCTTTCTTCTGCCTTCGACACGGTCAACCATACCATCCTGCTCAACTGTCTCTGTGATAACCTGGGTATCACTGATCAGGCTCTGGCCTGGCTGACCTCTTTCCTCTCTGATCGACCCTCCGAGATACAACTTGGGTCCTTCCTATCATCTATCTCCCTCTCTACCTTCGGTGTTCCCAGGGGTCTAACCCCCTCGCCCTGGCTTTTCACCAATAGCTGGCAACTCTTGCTCACTGCTTTGCCATTTTCTGCTCAGATTTCCAGTGCTACGCTGATGACAACTCATTTACAGGCTGTCCTCGGCCACCTCCTCTCATCTCGGACTGCCTAACTGCCATTCAAGATTGGTGTGCCGCCAACGATCTTTGTCTGAATGCCAGCAAGATGTAACAGTGTCTGAGTCTGCTTTCATTGTTTTGAGGGCTTCATCAATCTTGTCACCAAACATATTTTCTCCTTCAAATGGCATTTCGACAACCTTATACAGTGCCTCTTCCCGAAACTCAGTGCAACGTAGCCATCCTCATCTTTGGAGGACTTCCCCCATCGCCAATCTGTTTGAACCCAGTTTCAGCGAGATCTTCAGTGATTTTAATACTGTGGTTTGAGGCTTCCTCACCTTCACGCACCAGCGGCATGGCTTCCTTCCTCTGTTGCTCTGGTAAATTCTCTAATATAGGAGCCAACTGAAGCCACTTCTCTCGATCGTATTGAGCCACTATTGCCAGGGCATTTGCTGCTTTGACAGTTGTTGCTCCAATGGTGAGCACCATTTTACCGAAGGCATACATTTTTATGCCTTCATTGTCTGGGAGAGTGGCGCATTTGTGCTGCGTACAAGCCTTGCGGCTGTCTGCCACAGACCCCACCAACTCTGGGGAGGGTTGTGAGGCGAGACATTTTGGTGTTGTATCAGGTGCTTTACATTTTTTATCCAGTCTTCCTTTAATAGCCAGTTGTGTAAATGGATGTTTGAGATTACAAAGCCCTCCTGCCAAACATGATCTAGGATGGGTATAGAAAACACCGCTTTCCTACGCTTACCCATGTGGTCACAAAGGAAACAGTCCTTTTCTTCTGACTACATAAACAGTTTGTACCACTTCGACTGTTAAAAAGGGTGCCTGCATCGTGCAGCTACGAGGAATGCTGTTGCTTTCAGGGTCGCCCTTAGCCATTTTTCCACTGTGAGAATGCACAACCAAAGATTCCAAGAACCTTCTCTGTCTTTATTCTACTGAGGTGCTTATGCCCAGGCACAGTTTACAAATTTCACTTGTGATTTTGCCATTATTTAATGGCGTTCCAGGCCAAGGGATTGGAGGTACATCAGCTGCAACAGGTAACTTGTCTTATTTCCATTTAGCACCCTGCTAAAACCAG